>NC_044038.1:127243706-128621420 GCF_901765095.1 Microcaecilia unicolor | reverse complement strand
AGTTCACATTTTTGATCAGAGCCATGCAACATTAAGGCTGTAAACATTTTCAACAATTTTTACCCATAAATATGCAAATGAGAACCTCCCAAAAACGGACTAATTTGCATATGGCTTGAGCAATTTGAGTACATAGCATACCAATCCCACTTCCTAGCACCTAAATTCTGCAATTAGATTTAATGCAAATACTTTTAAAACTTATTTTTAGCACTTTTAAAATTTCAGGGGTCAGTGCAAGTCTCTTTGTGAACTGCTCATGTGCAGGAATTCATAGTTAAATATCTCCCTGGCAACCCAGGACACCTGCAGCTAATCCCCCTGCTCTGCTCTCCCAGCAGTAAGATAATCAAATTACAACTGGTTATACACAAGGCTAGGGACGACTTTCACTGCTGCTATTTAAACCCCCCAGAGATGCAGGACTCGCAGGAGAACTACTACTAATACTATTTAGCATTTCTATAGAAACAGCTGATCCATCCTGCTGTGGCTGGGGAGGCATAGCCTCCCCAAGCCTCTTATACCGGGCGCCTATGTACATGACTTCCCATTGGGCAAAATGACATTTTTTTGGATTTAACGTGAGGCCCGCCCTCCGAAAAGAGCTCAGGACTATATTATCACATCGTCCATGTATGCCGCAGCGTATTCCTGGAGGGGCCGCAGCAACCTATCCAGGAGGCGTTGGCAGCTGGCTGCCGCCAAATTTAGGCCAAAAGGCATGCGCTTAAATTGGTAGAGGCCAAGCGGAGTGCTCAAAGCTGTCTTAAGGCGTGCTTCCGCTGAGAGTGGAATCTGCTAATACCCCTTGGTCAAATCCAAAGTGGACAGATACCGTGATGTTCCAACCTATCCAACAATTCATCGAACCGAGGCATTGGATAGGCATCTGGAATGGTCAGGACATTCACTTGCTGGAAGTCGATACAAAATCGCCAAGTCCCGTCCGACTTGGGTACCAAAACCACTGGACTTGACCAAGGGCTATATGACTCCTCAATTACTCCAAACTCAACCATCTCCTTCACCTGCCTTATGACCTCCTGTTTTTTCTGTGGAGATAATTGGTAGGGCCTCTGCTTTACTACCTTCCCCATTTCAGTTACTATCACATGCACTAGCAAGTGGGTCTCCCCGGGACAGGGGGTCAACACATCTTGGAACTCCTCTAAGAGTTCCTGCACCTCCTTCTGCTGGTTAGACCTTAAGGCCGCCCCTATATGTGGCTCTACAGGTTTGAATCTCTAAAGTTTGGGGACCCAACTCTTCTTCTGGTTCCTCCTCCGCCGTGGCCATCAAAACCTCCCTCTCCCGCCAAGACTTCATCACATTAACGTGATAAGTCTGACTTTTCCCTTTTCCATTACTCACTTCATAGGTAGTGGGCCCTAACTTCCTCTGCACAGTCCAAGGCCCCCTCCATCGGCTAGTAAATTTATGTGGGGAGTCCGGTATCATAATGAGGACTCTGTCCCCAATTCCAAATCCCCCTCCTTTTAGCTCCCTGATCATAATATGCCCTTTGGGACTCTTGGCTGCCTCTAAGCTTTTCCCTGGAATATTGCCCCATCCGGCGGAGGCGCCCCCTGAAATCATGGAGGAAGGACACCACTGATCGATCCCCCGGATTGGGAGGTACCCATTGCTCCTTCAGAACGTCCAGAACCTCCCGGGAGAATGCCCATACATTAATTCAAAGGGGAAACCCCCCAAGGAGGCCTGGACAGTTTCCCTACAGACATAGAGCACAAAAGGTAGAAGCTGATCCCAATTTTCATAATTTGAACCCAACCCCTTCTTGAGGAGGGCCTTCAGGGTTTTATTAAATCGCTCCACTAACCCATTTGTTTGGGGGGTGGTAAGCAGTTGTTCGAATATGGGCGATATCGAACGCCTCCCACACTTGGGTGAGGGTGTGTGACAGGAAATTAGTACCCCGGTCTGTCAGGACTTCTCTAGGAAACCCCACTTCACAAAAGATACGCACCACCTTAGCTGCTATGGCTTTAGCGGAGATATGCGTAATGGCATGGCCAATGGAAATCGAGAAGCCATATCCACAATAACTAATATATAGGCTTAGCCCCTACTGGACTTGATAATGGGCCCTACAATGTCCATCACCACCCGTCCCATGGGCTGGCCAATACGTGGAAGGGGGCACAAAGGAATGTGCCCGGGCCCTTGCTCCGATACCTTCTGGCAGTTGGGGCAGGAGCTACAATAATTCTCAATCTCCTTATACACTCCCGGCCAATAAAAAGCGGTTCAATACCTTAATTAAGGTATTTTGCCCTCCCTTGTGCCCCCCAAGTGGATGATCATGGGACAACCTCATAACCAGGGGCCAAAATTCTCTGGGAATCACTGTTTTTTTTCATTCCCTCTCCTCCCGTCCCAGGGGCTAAGCTAAATAACAAACCGTTCTCCACAGTGAATCGGGGATACCCTTCCTTCTCTTCCCCCTCAACCTTCTCCCACACGTATTTTAAGGCGGGATCCAAAACCTGCTCCCTTGAAAAATTAGTGGTTAGGGTGGTGGACTTTGGTCCTGGGGAACTGAGGAACTGAGTTCGATTTCCGGCCCAGGCAGCTCCTTGTGACTTTGGGCAAGTCACTTAACCCTCCATTGCCTGCCGCATTGAGCCTGCCATGAGTGGGAAAAAGTGTGGGGTACAAATAATAAAAAAAAAAAATACGGAAACTGTCCCTTAAGGGTGCCCGGGTCTGTAGGGAGTTCCCCTCCTTCCTCCACTCCCTTCATTGCTTGCCTCCATGTTCTTTGATTCTTCCTTTTAAGAGGTCTCCCTTTCTGGGTCTTCCCTGGCAGAGCCAGAATATCCATATGAAAGGGAAACATTTGGGCCAAAGAGGGTTCGGACTCTTGCCTGCCCTTCCTGAGCCCTAATGGTCACCATGGCCTCCTTTTCCCTGAGGCATTGAGAAAAAGGGACCCCTTCCCAGTATAAGCTCTTGAGGCAGCCTCGGAAGGACGGCCACGGATACCCAATTACTCCCCCTGGGTCCCGTTATCCGTACCCAATGTAAATCATATCGGGTCATAGTACCATGTATGCACTGAATGCCCACCTCCCCCTTGTAAGATTTCGCTTTACCCCCCCCCCCCCCAAATTTCTCCTTCACTTGCCTCCACAGCCCTTGGGACAGCATGGTCTGATCCGCGCCCGAATCTAATAGGCCCTCCACTGGAATTCCCTCCACCTCCACCCTGATAGGCGTGGGAGGTCAGGCCTACTCGCCCGTGGCACTCCGCTCATCAGTGACCCCTCTTCCCGCACCTATAACACAGTTTTTCCTTGCTCCTTTCACTTCCCCTAGTCTGCGCTCCCCTTCCTCTTGCAGGGGTCTAAACGGAAAGGGTCTGTTACCTCCTCCTTTGAGTGGTCCCTCCCTAGGCTTCGCCAGGTGCCGCAAATCCAAATAGCATTCCATGCTTCCTATAGCCTCCTCCAGCATTTTACAGCCCCTCCTCACCAAATCTACTCTTAGTTCCCCCGGCAAGGCTTCCAAGTATTGTTCCAGGACCAACTCTTGCATTATCTGGAGGACTGTTTTCCTCTCGGGCTCCAACCACTTCCCCGCCAGATCCATCAATTTCTGGGCTAATGCCCTGGGGGTCTCCCCTTCCACCCAACCCAACTCCCTGAATGTTCTCCGATATGTTTGCCTGCTTAGTCCACATTGATCCAGGATCGCCCCCTTCAATCTAGCATAATCTCTCACCTTAGCCGGGGGAAGCCACCTGAAAGCCGCCAGGGCCTCCCCAGACAAGAAGGTGGCTAGGCGGAAAGCCCATTGTTCAAGGGGCCACCCTACAGTTGTGGCTACCCTTTCAAAAGCACCCAGGTAGTCCTCTATGTCATCCGTGTCCGATAGCTTGCCACACGACAGCCAATTAATATTCAAAGGTCCTACCGCAGCAGAGGCTCCATCTAATCCCGTGTGGGCAGGGACTGGTTCCACTGGCCTAGCAGTACCACCCGCTCTCAAAAAGTCTTGCAACAAGTCAGCAAGGGTTGCTACTGTGCCCGGTTGGCTGCCAAGGACTCTTCCATCAACCAAGGGAAAATGAGAGACAACGGTTACCTTGTGTCAATGGTATCCGGGACACAGGATAGGGAGAATAATGTATACTGCTCCTCATTTCACGAGCACCTGCAAATATAGACCCAGAGTGTTGGTTGCGGCCACACTCTATCTTTTCTGCTCTGAGCGATGGAAACTATGGGACTCTACCTACCGGGACTGCTGGGGGTCCAGTGCGACTGTTGGTCCAGGCCTGTGAGTGGTTGACAGGGAAAGAGCATTTTTAGTCCAGCACAGCCATTACAAATGCTTATGTAAGCACACATAGAAAGACACGAACCTTGTCCCACAGAACTTTGAGGTGAGAAAAATGGTACAGGAACACTGCTATAGGGCCCTGTGGTCCACCTTGCTGGGTTCCCTGTGCAAAGTAGAAGTACAATGACAACGTTCCACACACAAAAGGTTGCTGAAAAAGGGTACAAGTGAAAAGGGGCTCACCTTTGAAAGTATGGGCAGTTTGGGAGGCATTCGAGTACATGATGTCAGCCATCCTCCGAATCTCTGTGACGATCTCCCACAGTCCGTCATGCATCTCACTTCGCATCTTCCGCATCTCGTTTCGCATCTCACTTCTGAGATGATCGACAGAATGACACAAGAGACGCATCTGTCGCAACATGCTCCTGAGGATGATGTATAACACAGTTCCAGTCTGTCTGCCTTTCCAACATACTGTCAATAGGCAAGACACACTGTCCCGCTGCATCTTGGGATAGCGATACAGGGGAATCAACACTGTCAGTTCTCAGCGTTCGCCCGCAACACATGGCCCACATGTGGAAGACTCCACTGAAAGGGACCCACTTGCAAAGGAGGGTTCTCTGCTGGTACTGCCCTGTGTCTGCTGTACGTCCTCAGACACACATTCCGACAACACAGAGCTGAACCCCATGGAAATTGCAGAGGAGGGTTCTCTGCTAGTACTGCCCTGTGTCCGCTGTACATCATCACACATTCCAACAATGGAAACTGCCTTGCCAAGATATGGGAGAGGGTATACAGGCAATTTCTTCCCTCCGCTTAAATCCATAATTGTCTTATAACACACAGAAAAAATAATAAATAAAATAAAAGTCACAATTAATACCTTTTATTAATTTAGATATTAGATGTCATATGTCAAAGAATAAAGTGGTTGCTCAAAGCATATACTAACCACAATCGCTCAACTACAAAACACTATGCACAACTTTGTCCAAAAACACACTCAGAACCTTACTGTACCATAAATATTACACTGGGCAGAACCTAATACACCAATATACCACCCATACAGAAAATGCAGACTGTCAACAATATGAAACAAGGGATCATATCATCACAATTCTCATGTAGAGCCACAAAACACCCTAATTCATGTTTAATGTGGGATAAAATGCCATAAATAAGTAAATAAATAAAACTTTTAATGTTGAGCACCTGATTCTCAAAGTGGACATATTCCAAACACTATATGAAAATAAAATGATCTTTTCTACCTTTGTTGTCTGGTGACTTTTTCTGATCATGCTGGCCCAGTATCCGTTCTGCTGCTATCTGTCCTCAATGCAGGTCAGGAAGTCATCCTCCTTAAATATCTCCCTGGCAACCCAGGACACCTCCAGCCAACACCCTGCTTTCCCAGCAGTAAGGTAAACAAACCATAAACCAATTTCTACAACTGCTAGAGGGCTTTGACTGCAGCTCCTGCTGTGAGGATGGAGGTAAATCAACAATTTAATCCCCTCAGAGCAGCTGGACTCCACAGCTGATCCATTCTGCTGCAGCAGGGGGGAGGCTTAGCCTCTCCAAGCCTCTTATACCGGACGCCTATGCATGGACCCCACATTTTAATGAAAGATCTCAGGCTCTACACACCAATTCTGCCTTGTCATAGATCCTGTGACCGGTTACAGGGGGCCTGGCTATTGTGGGATGAGTACCTCAGTGATCACACCACCCCTGAAGGGTTGCCTAGCATTTGAGTACTGGCACCTTTTTTTGCTAGAAAGAATGCATTGTAGATAGGTAAGAGAGTAAGAAGAGTTTGACTGATTTAAAGAAAGTTATACATGAGGTCAGACAGATGGTTAAGTATTATCTCAGCTAGGGTAGGAGTGGGTAACATGTCCTGCTGAGTCACTCGTGTGTGAGAGTGAGACTAACAAGTAAGTTACTTCTTCTGTTAAAGGCCTGGTTGAAGAGCCAAGCATTAACCTGCTTCCTGAAGTAGAGATAGTCTTTTGTTAAGCGGAGCCTTTCAGGCAGTGCACTCCAGAGTGTGGGGACTACTCCGAAGAAGGCTCGCTTGCGGGTATCACATCGTGTAATGTCTTTTGGAGAGGGTGTGGTTAGGGATACCCCTTGAGAGGACCTTAGTATCCTTCGAGGTGTGTAGAGGGTCATCCTTTTCTTCAAGTACTTGGGGCCATTTCCTTTAAGGGCCTTGAAGATCAGACACAGAGTTTTAAATTTAGCCCTATATTGTTCTGGTAGCCAGTTAAGTTTTTGCAAAAATGGTGTGATGTGGTCACGTCTCTTGTAACTTTCTATGAGTCTTGCTGCAGCATTCTGAATTAATTGGATCTGGTGCAGACCCTTTGTAGTCAAACCAGTGTAGAGTGTATTACAGTAATCCAGCCTTGATGTTATCATGGCATGCACAACTGGGGGCTACTCCGGAGAAGGCTCGCTTGCGGGTATCACATCGTATAATGTCTTTTGGAGAGGGTGTGGTTAGTGATAGTTCTTGAGAGGACCTTAGTGTCCTTGGCGTTGTGTGGAGGATCATCCTATTCTTCAGGTACTCAGGACCATTACCTTTGACGGCCTTGAAGATCAAACATAGAGTTTTAAATTTAGCTCTGTATTGTACTGGTAGCCAATGAAGTTTTTGCAAAAATGTTGTGATGTGGTCTTGTTGCTTGCAACCTTCTATGAGTCTTGCTGCTGCATTCTGAATCAACTGGAGCTGGTGCAGGCCCTTTGTAGTCAGATGATTGTATAGTGCGTTGCAGTAATCCAGTCTTGATGTTATCATGGCATGCACAACTGGGATAAGATTTCCTGTCTCGATGTAAAGAGAGAGGCAGCGCAGTTGTCATAAATAGTAGAAATAGCTCTTGAAGGTTGCTTGGATTTGGGGAATCACAGTAAGTGTTGAATCTAACTGTATTCCAAGGTTCCTGACTTGTGATTTGAGGGGAAGTTCGTACTTCCCAAAAGGGATTTTGATGTCAGGTATGTATCCTCTTGTGTAGGGACCAAGAGAAGCTTGTTTTACTTGGGTTTATGCAAAGTTTGATGTGTTTAGCCATTCTTGAATTGATGTTAGACAGGTAATCAGTTTATTCAAGGCTGTAGGTAAGTCAGGTTCAATGGGTATGAGTAGCTGCACATCATCCGAGATGTAGAACTGAGTGTCCATTGACTGAATCAGCTCAGCTAGTGGCTTGAGGTAGATATTGAACAGAATAGGTGACAGTATCGATCCTTGTAGTACCCCGAAGGTCAGTGTCCATAGTGGTGATGAGTTGCTGCCAAACATTATGGATTGTTGCCTGTCTGATAGATAGGATCTGAACCAGGCAAGTACTGTTCCATTGATACCTGTTTCTGTCAGTCGTGCTAGCATGATATCATGATCCACAGTGTCAAAAGCTGCTGAGAAATCTAGCAGTACTAACATCGAGGCAAATCTCCTGTCTCGATTTCTGTGAAGATCATCTAGTAGGGATACGAAGACCGTTTCTGTTCCATAACCGGATCTGAATCCAGATTGACGTGGATCTAGCCAGTTTCTCTCTTCTAGCCAATCATTAAGTTGAACACAGGCTGTTTGTTCTATGAGTTTACCTAGAAATGGGATGTTGGATACTGGCCTGTAACTTTCAAGTTTGTCTTGGTCAAGGTTGTTTTTCTTTAGCAAAAGGTGAACCACTGCCCTTTTTAATGCTGTTGGTAGTTGCCCAATTTTTGTGGCACCTTTTGAAAGGCCCCTACTTGCCTGCTGCACTATCTTTGATGGGCAGGGGTCGAAGGAGCAAGTAGTTGGTCAAAGGTGTCTTAGGATTTTGTCAAGGCTCTCCTCTGTCAGGTTAAAAGTGTCCCATCTGTCTCTGTCAGGAGGGGGTGAATTTGTGCACCCCTGGTTGACTGGTTGGGGACTGGGTAGGATTGCCTGTAAATCCTAGTGGAGATTTTTAATTTTGTTGGCAAAGTATGCAGCAAAATCATTGCAGTTCAGTTTAGACTGGGTAGGCTGATTCTGTTTTATGGGTTGCAGTAGGCTGTTTACTATACTGAACAACTGCTTGGTTGAATTGGCAGCCTGTGCAATGCTTTGAGAGAAATACTGTTTTTTGGTTGCTGTTAAGGCTTGGTGGTACATTGCCATGTGCTTCCTACAATTTAGCCTGTCTTCATCCAGGTGAGATTTACGCCATCTCCTTTCCAGTTTCTGTCCTTCCCGTTTAAGGATCCGAAGCTCTGGAGAAAACCAAGGTGAGCGTTTGGGGCATAAGGCCTTTTTTAGTGGTGCTGTTTTCTCTAAGGCCTTGGTTTAGTGTGTATTCCAGATGTCAACGTGAAAAATGGAGGAGAAGATAGTCTCTCAATGTCAGATGAACGTTACGTAAAGGTAATTCTAACAAGTATTGCATGTAAAGTGGCATTTTCGATATGACATCTAAGTCCACATTTGGACATTTTGTTTTTTTTATTTGTACCCCGCGATTTTCCACTCATGGCAGGCTCAATGCAGCTTAGGTACTTATTTGTACCTGGTGCAATGGAGGATTAAGTGACTTGCCCAGAGTCACAAGGAGCTGCCTGTGTCTGCAGTGGGAATTGAACCCAGTTCCCCAGGACCAAAGTCTACCACTCTAACCACTAGGCCACTCCTCCACTCCATTTTGTGGGAGAGACAGACTTTGACGCCGGGCCCCCTTAGAGGCTGGGGAGGAGCAGACACAGGATTCCAAATTGGGTTCGACTTCGGCGCCTCTGGTTTGGCTGGCAAGGGGTCCCCAAGGCCCGCCAGCAGAAATCTTCCTCCAGCACTGTTCTCCACCACATTGCCTGCCCTGCAGCTACTTTCCCCTCATGTAGCACATGCTCAGTTTTGATGAAATTAAACATGAACAACGTGATGGGAAGCACTGAGCAGGGCAGGCAATGTAGCAGAGAACAGCGCTAGAGGAAGGCTTCTGCTGGCGGGGCTTGGGGACCCCTGCCAGCCAAGGTATGTGGAGTTGCAGCAGGGCTCAGGGAGGTGGGGAAAAATGTGCCCTCCCTACACTTTGGGTTCCGTTCCCCCAATTTTTGAGGTCTGGCTACACGGCATACTGGGGGTGGAGGGGGGGGGGGG
The DNA here is from genome assembly GCF_901765095.1 of Microcaecilia unicolor. NCBI lineage: Eukaryota > Metazoa > Chordata > Amphibia > Gymnophiona > Siphonopidae > Microcaecilia > Microcaecilia unicolor. The sequence goes on along the minus strand of NC_044038.1, from coordinate 128,611,960 downwards.
GCAACAGTGGCAGTCCTGCCCCGTTCCCGGCTCAGTCTCTCAGCAGCCCTGTAATAGCCCTTATGGGTGAAGGGGCACCTATATATGGGTTCAATGGGTTTCTGGTGAGTTTTGGAGGGCTCACATTTTCCACCACAAGTGTAACAAGTAGGGGCAGGAATGAACCTGGGTCCACCTGTCTGCAATGCACTGCACCCACCACTAGATTACTCCATTGACCTTTACGCTGCTCTACTGGACCTGAGTAATAGCATCTGAGGCTGGCATAGAGGCTGGTAAGTAACGTTTTTAATTACATTTTGGGGGAGTGGGAGGTGGTTAGTGACCACTGGGAAAGTAAGGGGAGGTCATCCCTGATTCCCTCCAGTGGTCATCTGGTCATTTAGGCATGTTTCTGTGGCTTATTCGTTAATCAGGTCTAGATCAAAACATCCAACTTATAGCCCTAGATGTTTTTGTTTTGTTCCATTATGACAGAAAAAATGTCTGTGTTAGGAACGCCCAAATCCTGACCTTAACATGACCCTGACATGCCCCCTTGTGATTTGCACTGTGTCCAGCATTGCCCAGGACTGTCTGCACCTGTGCACGTGCCCCTACACCGGCATACCCTCCACTCACTTGCTGGGTCCGGCTTGACTCTGGACAAGTTTTCCCACCCACAGGTTATTTCCCCAATGGTTTCTAGGGGCACTGGAGCTACAATCCTAATAGTCCCACAGTTCCTAGAAAACACCCACAGACCGAGAACACAAACTGCCAGGATTCTTAGTCAGTCCAGGACAATAGAGCAAACAAACTAATAGGTTTATTATCAAAAAACAGTAGAACAGAGAACGATAAAAGTTTAAACAGCAAAATTGGACAGGTAAGATTTGGTGTTAAATCTAGCTGAACACTTTTTACTACCTAAGTAGTACTTGGGAGGTCAGGAAAAAGAAACTGCTCACAGGAATTGAACAGGGCATCAGCACAGAGATCTATTCCCTGCACACTCCCAACTGAGACTGAGGAGTTATAGTACATTCTGGCCTGGTCTTTGGCTTCAGGGCCAATCAGGGCACAGAGCATTAGCATTAAGGATGTTTGACCACTGACACTGCAGGATACTATTTCCTTTTGGGGAATGTAGCTAAAAAGAAAACAGACCTCTGTTACAGCTATAATGCACAGGTCAAACACAATCTGTTGGCCAACCAAGGGAAATACACTGAAAGGAAAAAGTCATAGGGCAGGAATACAAATCACAAAGCATGGAAGCCTCATGTTCTGCCACACTCCCCCCTTCAAGAGAGACCTCGGACTGCAGCCTGTTCAGGCCGCTAGTCGGGTCTCAACAGTACAGCATCAGGGCAGTCCTGTCTCTTCCTTCCTGGAGAGTCCATAGGCATTTCCATGTTTACTGCCCTTCCAGTGCTATATGGTGAAGTTGTACATCTGTAGGGACAGACTCCACCGAAGTAGCTTCCCATTTTCTCCTGAGACTCTTTTAAGCCAGACCAATGGATTGTGATCTGTGATGACAGTAAAGTCTTGCCCATACAGATATGGTTGCAGTCTTAAGGGTCCACACTAAGGCCAGGCATTCTTTCTCAATAGTGGCATACAATACTTCTCTGTCCAGGAGCTTGTGGTTCAGATCCACAATGGGGTGCTTTTCCCCTTTGCTATTCACTTGACTGAGCACAGCCCCAATGCCATATGTTGAGGTGTCAGTCTGTACCATAAATCTTTGATTGTAGCCGGGCCCAGCTAGTACTGGAGCAGTTGCTAATGCAGTCTTTAATATTTGGAAGGCCACTTCATACCATGGCTACAAGGAAATGATTTGGGGCAGTCTATTTCTAGTCAGGTAAGTCAGGGGCTTGGCTATGGTGCTATAGTGAGGCACAAACTTTCTGTAATACCCTGCTGTCTTGAGGAAGGCCAGTACTTGCTTTTTTTTTTTTTTTTTTTTTGTTTTTTTTGGGGGGGGGGCAGCGCCAGTCTTAGCAATTGCAGGGCCCTGTGCAGAAAGGTTTGGTGGACTCCCCCCACTCCCTGCTTAGCCCTGCCCCCTTTAGACATGATGTTCATTTTTTAATTTTTCTATTATGTGCACTGAATTTTTTTTTTAAGTAATAACTCTAAAATAATATTAACCAATGTGGAAATCACCTTCAGGAACTTTACAAAGTATTATCCTCTAAAATAACTACCACAACAATGAATTTGAAATAAGAACAGCTGAACATTGCAGAGAACATTATTCAATTAATTTTAAGTGGTGTTCTCTAAAAAATAATTACTACTTCAATAGATTTAAAATAATTGCCACACCAATGGATTTTAAATAAGAGAAGACAGCATTGTAGTGATATTGTTTGGATCCCCAAAAAAATGACAAAAGAAAGAACAAAAACAAAACAAAGTAAACCAAGAATATAACTAACTTGAAAAGTGCAAAAGAATTTACAACTAAGCCAATAGCCAAATATATTATAAACCATGGCTGGTGAAACCAAAAATCAAAGTACTTTCTATCTGCAAATGATAACAGCAGAGAATCAAGAGATCTAGTACTATTATCAGAACAACAACAGAGACTGAAGAGGTTCCCTCTATGTGCATTACTGTTCTGTTTCTTATTCAGTTCACAACCATAGGGCCTTACCCCCGGGCCATAACTTCAGTTTACTGATAACATAAGAATGAGAACAGCCATAGAGTTCATACATCTGTGTCTAACCAACCTCACTCAGCCCCAAGAAATATTTCTAACCATGAGTTTACATAGGCTAAGTCTCATATTGTGGCTTCCTGGCTGGCAGCAGCAGAAGATTTCCGCCTTCTCAGATGTGCTCCAGGCCACCTCAGCCTATCTCCTAATTCTTTCAGACTCAGATGATATCTTCCTGGAGAAATTGATTGGTAGGGAACGTTTGCCCTGCCTTTTAAATGCTGTGTTCATCTTTTCCAAAATAAGTTTGCTTATTGTGCATTATCTATACATAAGAACATAATAGCCATACTGGGTCCATCTAGCCCAGTATCCTGCTTCCAGCAGTGGCCAATCCAGGTCACAACAGTATTTCCAAAAGATAAGCGTAGAAAATGGTTTGAAATTAAAATAAAATCTACTAAAACTCTAAGCAAATAATGTTTCTATTGGATACTTATAGCAATTAAGAAAAAATAACTTTCTACTACTACTACTACTTAACATTTCTAGAGCGCTACTAGGGTTACGCAGCGCTGTACAGTTTAACAAAGGACAGTTCCTGCTCAAAGGAGCTTACAATCTAAAGGACGAAATGTCAAGTTTGGGCAGTCTAGATTTCCTGAATAGAGGTAAGGTGGTTAGGTGCCGAAGGCGACATTGAAGAGGTGGGCTTTGAGCAAAGATTTGAAGATGCTTCTGGGTCAGAGTCAGACCAATGGACCATCTAGCCCTGTATCCTGCTACTGATGAGTCAATATCAAACCAAAATAGAATTATGTATTTATTACATTTGTACCTCGCGCTTTCCCACATACAGCAGGTTCAGTGCGGCTTACATAGTAAAAAGCATTACAGAAGAAACATGTAAGAAGAACATTATAAACTGTGATAAGCATATCTGCTTAGATAGTAAAAAGTATTACTAAGGACATATAAGAGGAGTAATATAAACTGTGAAAGACACATTGGCAGCAGTGCCCAAGAATATATGAATTGGGATAGGGAAGGTAGGCAAGGATAGGATAGGTAAAAAGGAAAGGAGATAGGGAGGGATGAGGTAAAAAGAATGTTAAAGAAAAGATTGGAGATAGGGTATAAGGGTGGTATTAGTAATGTAAATAAATGTAAATGCAAATAAAGTTAAAAAACAATTTTATTCTTACCAGTGCCTGTGCCAGTGCCACCCACATAATCAAAACGGGATTGGTGGCAACTTAAGTTCTGTGGTGCCACCACCACACCACAAGCCTATCAGTGGCCTGAGAGGCGCAGCACAGCAGGCCCAGGCTGAGAGCTTTTCTTTAGTCTTTGATCAAGGATATACCTAGTGGCTCAGTGAGAATCTCTGGGAGCACGTTTGTCACTGTTGCCCAGAAGATTAGTTTTTCATGGGCTATGGTTTTGGCTATGCAGCTTCTATAGTCCAGGCACGTCTCCAGCCTGTGGTCCCAAAGGCTATGGGTTTAGTTCCTAGTGAACCTGTTACCTGACAGTTGTGCAGGTGCTCACAATTTTAGCCACTTCAATTTCCAACACCAGTTCAATTGCCAACACACAGCAACGTCATCAAGATAGGCCCTAGCGTGCTCCTGGAATCCATCTAACCAAGAACTGAAATGTACCAGGGGCATTTTTCATTCCAAATAGCATCACAGTAAATCCATAAAGGCCAAATAGGGTAATAAATGCTGATCGCTCCTGAGCAGCAGCCAATAGGGGAATAGCCAGTACCTTCAAATAAGGTCCATTGTGGTCAGGTACTGGGCCCCAACTAAGTGGTCTACCAACTCGTCCATCTGGGGCATCGGATAGGCATCAGATACAGTACATGCATTAAGCCTCCTATAATCCGTACAGAAGTGGGTTGTGCCATCTTTCTTAGGGACAAGAACTATAGGGGAAGCCCAGGGACTATGAGACTTCTTTGTAACACCTAGGCCTAGCATCTCATCAATCTCTTATAGAAAAAAAAACGTAATGATCTAAGCATAATAAGAACAGTGCATATATGGTTTCAGGTGCAGCTTGAGGTACCTGCAGCGTGATCTGCCCTGGATTTTAAAACAACAACTTCCTATGGAGTTTCCAATGGAAAATGTGTTTGCAGACCCCATGCAGGGTTTTAAAATTGCCCTTTTGAAGGTAACACCCTTTCAACACCAGTATTCCCTTTATAATGATTGAACACTACATACATCTCTCTTGGTGGTGGAAAGGGTTGAAAGCTGTGTATGGCGTAATATGTTGCTACAGAGCAGGACTATCTCTGCTTATAAAATGGATGAACTTATTGTTTTGTGCTTATAAAGAGCATTACTTACAATTGTCATGCTTTACCTGTCTCTATTACTATGCGATATTTCTGTTGAGAAAGCAGCATGCATTTTGTGCAATAAAAGCCTATATAAGCTATCATGTAACCCAGAGAAAGCAATAAAAGCCCCCCAAAAATAGATTAGAAGCAAACAAAAGAAAAAACATTAGTCTCCACACAGCTGAACAACCACTTGGTGGAAATGAAAGCTATGGCCTGCCTATGTGGTGTATGTCATCCAGATTATATCTGCTCAGTTTGTATCTTAAGCATCAGTTTTTACCCCGCTAGGACTGATTGCCAAGTTTTTATTTCCCCCAGAGACACTGAATAGAAGAAAAGTTTTAATCAATCAGATCATTAATTACTGCAAAGTAACATAGATTTTGAACTTTATGAAAGGCTAGTAAAACAGGCCTGTTTCTGACACAAATGAAACGGGCGCTAGCAAGGTTTTCCTCGGAGTGTGTATGTTTGAGAGAGTATGTGCGAGATTGACTGTGTGAGAGAGAGAGAGAGTGAGTGTGTCTCCTCTGTCCCCCCCCGCCACCCAGTGATTCTACTTTTCCCCTTGCCCCCTCCAGCCCCCCACTGATGCTCTTCTCTCCCCTGCCCCCCCTCCAGCCACCCAGCAATGCTGCTCTCTCCCCTGCCCCCCCCCCCTCCAGCCACCCAGGTGCTAGCAAGGTTTTTCTTGGAGTGTGTATGTTTGAGAGAGTGTGTGTGAGAGTGACTGTGTGAGAGAGAGAGAGAGAGTGGATGTGCGAGTGTGTGACAGAGAGAGAGTGAGACTGTGTGCGAGTGTGTCTGTAGAGAGAGAGAGTGTGTGTGTGAGAATGAGAGTGTGTGCGACTGGAGCAGCCTCGGATCCCCGTACACACAGGATCACCCCACAGCTTTTGAGACGCACAACACTCGTGGAATTACAAATGCTGGTCACTAAGCCACCCATGACTTTTATACTGTAAGAGAAGTATAGCAGCATAAAAACGTGCAAGCATTGCACTGCAAAGGCCCTATTTCCACTCGCGGGTCATATGGTAGGTACCCCAGCCTCTACTCCCTGCAAAGACCGGAGCACTGACAGGCTGCCGTCGGGACCTCATTCCTTACCTGCGGTCGCCGAAAGCGTCCTGCTCCTGCGCAGGTAGCACCAGTGAGGTCATAAAGAACTGCACAGGGACGCCAGCGACCCATGCGCGCACACAGCCCACAATTCCCAGTATTCCTGCCTACCACCTTCTACCTCGCTGCTGCCTGCGTGGCATGGCAGCGAGTGCGGCAGGGGCGGGGCCTCGTGCTGGTAGCTTACGGTTGGTCAGTGCTGTGTGTGACGTACACAGAAGTACGTTATGCCAATTCAGGAGATGGATACAGCAGGAGCACAAATGCTTCAAGGCTTCACTTTCTCAGCTTCAGAACGTTGGAGGTGCGTTTTATTATAGGATATGTCTATTTGGATTGTACAGTGTATTGTTTTTTATGTTTTGTTATTTTTATCTTTTATGAATGTTCTCTTGTAACTCGCTCAGAATTTTGGATGGCGTGGGATAGAAATTTGTGAAATAAATAATGTACTGTTCTAGGCAAAGCATAGTGTAGCTTAAACAGCCAGCATAACCATCCCCAAGCAGAAGCTTCACCAGTAGAGACTCTCAGTTCTTAAGCAAATCTTCTTTATTGTAGTTCTCAGAATAAACAAGAAAATCCAACTTACAGTTAAGTTGCTTGTAAAGAATTGTGGCCTTCTGCCCACAGAGTCTGTATCTAACCACCTTAGAGACAAGGAGATGGCCAGACCACAGCCTAGCTGAGAGGAAAGCTGTAACACTCAAGGAAAATAAGGTGGAAGTCAGAAAAATGATTTGGGGAATGATTTGGGATGATGATTTGGGACAATGGTGAAAACTCTTGATGAAATTACAGTAGATTAAGGAGGGATCAGTCCCTAAAACAGCTGCTAATGACAAAGGCATGCTAGGAAGATTGGGCTCTCTCTCTCACACAGCCTGCAGGGGCAGTGAGGGAGGGCTGGCCCTAGTTTAGAGCTAACAGCCAATAAAGAAAGCTCACAAGGTCAATCACAGGAACAGTGTTGCCAGGTGGGCGTTTTACCTCAATTGGGCGGTTTTCTGCGACCCGCCACAGGAAATTTTTGCCAGCGGCGGGTTGCGGTTTTTTGGGCTTCTTTGGGGTCTTTTGGGCGGTTTTTTAAGCGTTTTTCTCCGGCCACGGGGGGCGGGGTTATTGACGTTTCGGGCGGGGTTATTGACATTCTGGGCGGGGCCGATGACATGGGAGGCGGGGCTGATGACATGGGAGGCGAGGCCGATGATGGCGGGGGCGGGGTTGATGACAGGGGCGGGCGTGATGATGCAGGGGTGGGGGTGTCAGGGCGGGGTTTGACTTTGGGCGGGTTTTGGGCTGGATTTGGGCTCGTTTGGGTGGGAAAAAATTTTCCACCTGGCAACCCTGCACAGGAACTGCAAATTATAGGAAAAGCAGTCCTAATACACAGTGCTATCTTTACACAAACAATGCAATTAAATACAAATAATACTCATATTAAATATACACACAATACACCCTGCCTCCATGAATATGGGGGCAGAACAAATAAACTCAAACTTTGGCCTTGATGTACTAAACAAAATTTGAACAGATTTAATTGGGCAGCACAGGCCCCTGCCTGGTTAAATTATGCTGGCTGGGGCAAACCTGGATATTCAACAGCTCTTACCTGTATAGTGCTGCTGAATATCTGGGCAGGCTGCTTTGGCATGCTTAGTTCATATGCGAGAACTGAGCATGTTTGCAGTTCTGGAGTCAGTGACAGAACTTTGAGCTCCTGACAGCCGCGCTTTAGGTGATCAAGACAAGATCCAGATTTCTTCAGTTGATGGGGTTTGGAGACTCCCATCAGCTACAGAATGATTCAGCTGCTGAATGGACCTGCAGCAAAAATGGATGGGCCCAGGCCAGCCCTGGCCCAGACATGGCAATGCCCCCACAGTAGCTACAGAGTTTGTTGTAATAAATGATACTGTAATGCCATTTTTACGAGCGGTTCAAATTTTAGAAGCACAGCTGGATAAAAGTTTATTATTGACAGATCAGTTGAAAGTGAAAATAAAGTTTATTGAATGACATTCAAATATGGCGCTCTCCATTGTGAGAGGGAGTAGAATTCCTCTCTATTTCATAAAGAAGAAGTTTGGTCGCTGTACACTGTATTCATTTTTATTAGATCATATTTTACCCCTGATGCAGGCGCTGTGCGCTGAACACGGCCCGTGTCGGGTCCATACTGGAATACTGACTTTTATAGTTAAATTGTGTCCCATTTCTGAAGGCTCTTGGTGCTTTTTGCTGTATTTTAAACGTTTATTATTGACAGATCAGTTGAAAGTGGTACCAAATGCTTCTTTTTAAAATGACATCTGCTCTGCACATTACGCTATGTTTAATGATTTTCGCTTTGTACTCCAGACAATGATCCTTAATATTCAGGATTACTGTAATTCAATATATTTAGGTTTGTCAAAAGTTCCAGGCAGTCTTCTACAGTCTGTGCCCAGAAAATGGCATGGACAGATCAAGATCAAGTATGCGTAAGTTTATATTGTTATCATACCATACGCTTTGAGTTTATCTTGTTGAGCCGACTGGCAATCAGAAACAGTAGGTATTTTCAAAATGTTTTGGAATCCTTTGAATGTGTATAATTTACTGGTGGTATCTTCTCTGAGCACTGTGAGACTTTCTGCAACATATACTACAGTGCTGGTGGTGGCTGGTGATGTTAGATCAGAGTGGGTTTTATGGCAGATCAGGAAAAACATGAAAGCATTTTTGAGGGAAACTTTTGGGAAGGTTAAGCCCATTCATTTTTGGAGGAAGGGAGGGGAGAACAGTCCTTGTACTATTTGGCTTTAATAATGTAGGTTTATTGTGATGAAGTGTAATGTAGTTTTATGTGCTGTTTGTTGTATTATGTGATTTTTATGTTTTATTGTAAACCTCATTGAATGGTTTAAATCAGTTTTCCACTATATGTGTAACCCGGGTCTCACCAAGCAGCTCAGTTATGCAATCCGAACTGGGACACATAAGAAACAACCAAAACCACAACTTCTCTTTTCCAACTCACTTTTCACATCTCTTCCAGTCCTCCAGAATCGAGCTTGGATGCACGCCGGGGCCAGATAAGGATCCGGAAGGCCATAGGATGTTAAGCTGGGCTTATTTATGAATATCTCTCACAGTCCAGGAGTAGCCCTTTACAAACACATGCTCTCTCTCTCTCTCTAAGGAATACTCAGTACACCAAGAAGTTGTGATTTTTTTGCAAAATCTTTATTTAACTTCTGCAGAGGCAGTGAATCCAAACCTCAAACTCTTTATATACAGTCAGCATTTGGTTTAAGAGGTTCTTGCTCTTATTTCAACTAAAGCCAAGACTATTTGATACAGTCTCATCCACTATTTAATGATTCTTTATAGCAATCCAGAATTATGTACAAAATACAACTCATCTAGTTTATCACCCATCCCTTCGGGTTTTAAAATCCAAGGCTGCTCCTGATGACTTCCCTCCTTGTCTGTCGTCCTTCCAGCAAATGTACCTCTCCAGGCTACACCCTGGCCTTGAGCGGGCTACACCCTGCTCCAACTCTTGCTCCTGGGCTGGGTTCCTCTTACCCACCCAGAGCACTTTTCACCTTCACAGTTACTGCTTTGAGAAGCAGGAACGCCTCTTTATTTTCAGCTTCAGTTTATTCTGCCTTTCCAGGATAACCATCTCCTCCTTGGGTCCTGGCGGGGTGAAGGCAACCAAACACCATGAGCTTAAACAAACAGAAACTGTTATTACCTTCAAACTCTACCTACAGTGTCAATCATATAACAAACCCTTTTTTCTCTCTGCAAGTTATTTCACAAAACTCCCCTTGGGCCGGGCTTTCCTCCCACCGAGACTATCCCACATGGTCTCCCCAGTGACTCCAGGGAAAGATCAATGCCACTCAGTAATCCCCATATAATATGCAGGGAGTAGAAAGAATGTTGAAGAACTCACTGTTACAAAACTTGAGTTTAAGAGGTGAAAATAAATAGCATACCAGATGTTTGAATGGCATAAAATAGTGACGGTCACACATGGAGCCCATGTATATCTTTTTCAGAAACCAGTATATAATTGCAAGCCCAGTTGCTTTTCTAAATGCTAAAACGACATTTTCTAGGTCAAAGAAGAGTGCAGTTCTGTATACCACCCATCAATATGCAGTAGGGGGTTTCTGCAGTAGAGAGTATTCAGAGAAGCCAAGAGGGTTGAGTGATGATCTAGTGGAGAGACAAAAGATAAGGCTGGCTGTAAGCTCAAATGCAAAAGTTCTTTGAGCAGGGACTGTTTATTAATATCTATGTGCACAGTGTGTATGTCCAGTAGCACTATAGAAAGGATAAGTAGCAATGAGAGAGAGAGAGAGAGAGAGAGACTTTCATAGGAGATGGGCAAAGAACTGAACTGAAGCAAGAGAAAGGATTTGAAGAAGTTGTTCCTCTGATATAAAATCTTCTGTGAGCTAAGGCCGGATAGTATCCATCTTAGGAAAAAGTGAAGAAGATGAAAGAATCTATTATCTCTGCATCTACATGTCTCAGTTCACATAAGAAACATAAGAAATGCCATGCTGGGTCAGAACAAAGGCCCATCAGTTCCAGCAATCCTGTCTCTCACAGTGGCCAATTCAGGTCCCTAGCATTTTCCCCAATAGATTCCAAAGAATAGATCCATTTCTTACAAGTTCCATCCCAGGGATGCTCAGTAGCATTCCAAGGTCTATCTGACTAATTATTGTTTAAAGATTTTCCTTTAGGAATTTGTCTGAACCATTTTAATGCTAGCCATGATAGGTTGCCTTGACTACATCTTTTGGCAGTAATTTTTACAGCTTAATTATTCACCGAGTGAAAAACGTCTTCCTCCAATTTTATTCAAATCTGCCATGGCGGTAAGAGCTCAAGCAGTAAATAGCCCCCATGCTACTTTAATTTTACTGCACGGGCCATTTATTGCCCCTATTTAAAAAGTCTTTTCCCAGTCATGGTAAAAATGGCCCAGTGTGCGCCAAAACACACACTCACACCTACCGCAGGCTACTTTTACCGCAGGCTTAGTAAAGGACCCCTTTATTTCGTATATTGACAGGCTGGCAGTCATTTTTTTATGCCTGAATAAACAAAGACTAAAGCTACTTTGTTTGGTGAACATATTCCAAGTAGTTGGAATATGCTCACCAACCCAAAGTAGCTTAGTCTTAGTCATGTAAGTAGCTTAGTAGTTATACGGTTTTGGCTTCAGGTGAAATTTTGAAAAACTGAGGGTTTCTCCGGAGTTTTGGGAGTCACTTTTGATTTTACTCTTTTATTTGAGAAGCAGATCAGCGCTTTGAATAAGATATTTTTTTTCAAGCTCAGCCAATTATGAGCGATTAGATCTTCCTTACAAAAGACGACTTTAGACTTCTGGCTCGGGCTATTCTCCTTCCTCAGTTGTACTCCTATAACTTGCTATACTCTCAGGTTAATTGTAAATTGAAAAATCGGTTGCAGGTTATTACAAAATACAGCTGCCCAATTGATCTTTGGTTTGGGTCGGTTTGATACTGCTTTACCCTCTTTGAGAGAGCTGCTGCATTGTTACCTATTGAACAGCGTGTTATATTCAAGGATGATAAGTTTATTTTCAAAGCACTCTCTGGGGCAAATGCAGAGGGTTTTGTGGATTTCTTAGAGATGTCTTCTTCTAGGAGAAATCTTTGCTATTATTGAACATTAACATTACGTTAACCTGCAAAGAAAAATATTAGATTAAAATCAATATTGAAAGATCATTTCCTTCTTAGGGGGCTCAACTTTGGAATATGTTACCTTTGAATATGAGGTTACAATCTTCGTATTTGCTGTTTAGGAAGATGCTAAAGACTCATTTATATGAATGTTAAGATTGGACCTGTATAGTCTATTCTGTTTTTGTAACTTTCTCCTTATTGTTAGGGATATCCTTTTTTGTGACTGCTGTGATCCTATTAGGAATAATGGTCGGTATGCAAGACCTATATAGAATAGAATAAAGACTGGATAATAAGAATGAATGAAAATCTGAATGATAGAGAGGTAAAAAACAATAGAAGAAACCTGAAGAAAACAGTCAGTGGTGGAGCTGGATATGGTGGAGGTAAAAAAAAAACAGGAGAGAAAAATGACAAATGGACAGTACACCCTAGAAAGAGAGTTAAAAGAAGAAATGAAAACAGGAACCTGACACGATTGTGGCCATGACCCTCTTTTGCTCACCTTTCTGCTGGTCAGCTCATGAGCTGGCTACTGTCTGCATAGTTGTGTTTGTCCTGTGTGTTCCAAGCCTCACTTCAGTGTTCAGAGTGTAGGGTTTCTACTTCCTATGTAGTTCCAAGCCTCACTTCGGTGTTCAGTGTGTATTTCCTGTTTCTGTCCTGTAGGGTTTCCACTTCCTCTCTGTGTTTCAAGCCTCACTTTGGGTTCTGTGTATTTCCTGTCTCTGTCCTGTTATAAGGAAGTGGTGCACTTCATTCAGGGCCTTGCAATGCCAAAGGTCCCCAGGTTAGTCTGTGTGTAGTTGCACTTCTGCCTTGGTCTAGTCTGTGTGCCTGTGGGCACTTCTGTGTCTTGTCTTCTTAATTGTGGTGCCTGTGTGCACTTCTGCCTTTAGCCTTAGTTCTGTTGTTTGTCTGTGTGGGTAGCTTTGTGTCCTGCCTAGTCTGCCTTGCTTGTTCTGGACCCTTCTACCTTAGCTTCAGCCTTAGTTCTGTTGTTGTCTGTGTGGGTCAGCCTTGGTTCTGTCCTGCTTGTCTGTCTTTACCCTGGTAGTCTTTTAGCTCCAGTTCCCTTCCTGCTTGTCTCTGCCTTGCAAGCCTTCAGCTTTGGTTCTGTCCCTGCTTGTCTGTCTTTAGCTCCTGTCCCCTCCCTGCTTGTAGCCAAGCTTGTTCCTGAATCCAGGTCCAGTCAAGCCAAGCTGGTTCTGAATCTGGTTCCAGTCCAGCAAAGCCAGAGTCCATTCCAGCATTTGGTTCCAGTCCAGTCAAGCCAAGCTTGTTCCAGTATCTGACTCTAGCCAAGCCTAGTGCATCCTGAATCCTGCCCAGTCTTGCTTGGGGGGGGGGGGGGGGTTGCCTCCTGCTGCCGCTCAAGGACAGTAGGCCAAGGGCTCACGTTTTTCCAGAGTTCGTGCCTGGTTGTTCAAAGCCTGGATCGTGACATAACCGAAGACTGAAACCAACACAGATAGAAGAATTAAATGGCCAGACAGACAACAAAGGTAGAAAAACGAATTTATTTTTAATTTACTGTGAAGTATAGTAGTAGCCATCTTAATACTGGCTTACGGACTTTTCTTTTGGAAAATATCCAAACCTTTTTTATACCCTGCTACGCTAACTGCTTTTACCATATTCTCTGGCAATGAATTCAGAGTTTAATTACATGTGGAGTGAAGAAATATTTTCTCTTTAATTACATGTGGAGTGAAGAAATATTTTCTCTTGTTTTAAATTTACTATGTAGTAGCTTCATTGCATGCTTCCTAGTCCTTGGAAGAGTAAACAAGCAATTTACCTCTACCATTTCCACTTCACTCAGTATTTTATACACTTCTATCATATCTCCCCTCAACCATAGGCGGTCAGTGGCCCAACTGTTTGGGGAGGCTAAGGGGGCGGGGATGGGTGGGGCCAGGGGTGGAGCTTAAATCCATAATTGTCTGATAACACAGAAAAAAAATTAAAATAAGTCACAATACCTTTTATTAAATTTAGATATTAGATATGTATCATATGTCAAAGAATAAAGTGGTTGCTCAAAGCATATACTAACCACAATCGCTCAACTGCAAAACACTATGCACAACTTTGTGCAAAAACACACTCAGAACCTTACTGCACCATAAATATTAAACTGGGCAGAACCTAATACACCAATATACCACCCATACGGAAAATGCAGATCGTCAACAATATGAAACAAGGGATCATAATATCACAATTCTCAGGTAGAGCCACAAAACACCCTAATTCATGTTTAATGTAGGATAAAATGCCATAAATAAGTAAATAAATAAATATAAACTTTTAATGTTGAGCACCTAATTCTCAAAGTGGACATATTCCAAACACCATAATGAAAATAAAATGAACTTTTTCTACCTTTGTTGTCTGGTGACTTTGTTTTTCTGATCACCATTTTAAGTTGCACCAGGAGGTGAAACTTTTACTTCAGCAGCTGCTGCAGGCTGCAGCAGAGAAGGCGAGATTGCTGCTGGGCTGAGTGTGAAGTTGGAGGAGGCAGAAGACTGCAATCCTCCTTCCTGCACTAGACCCTCACATTGACATCAAGGCATAGCCTGCTTCCGACTGCCCCATAGCTCTATTCTCCTGACATCATGCTAAGGAGGAGGCTGGGCTTTGCTCCCAGGCTGAGGAGGAGGATGATCTTTGCACCTATTCTAAGAAGGCCAGTTTGGAAAACAAGGATTATCAGTCCACATGCTAAGGAGGTCAGACTGGGGAGGCGGTTGATTTTTGTTCCCGTGTTGTGCTGAGGAGGAAGTTAGGATAAAATACTACTGCCCCCCTCCACAATCTGGAGGCCAGGCTGCTGTTTACTCTCAGCGAGTTTTGACATCCAGCTGATCCTTGATCCCACTGCTAGAGCAGGAGGAGGGACGCACAGCTAACCTTCAAAAGCCACCTTAAAAGAGCAAAACCACGCTGCAGCCGGCTTGATTGCAGGAAAGAGGGCTGTTGCACTTGTCTTACATGACGGCTGAACTTTCTTGCAGCTCTGTGTTATGTCTTTTGTTAAGGTTTGCAGCGACGGCTCACCTCCGTTCCAGGGCTGAACTTTCTTGCAGCTCTGTGTTATGTCTTTTGTTAAGGTTTGCAGCGACGACTCACCTCCGTTCCAGGGCTGAACTTTCTTGCAGCTCTGTGTTATGTCTTTTATTAAGGTTTGCAGCAACGGTTCACCTCCATTCCAGCCTTTCCCTTCTCGCTCAGTGTCCCGCCTTCCTCTGATGAGGTATTTCCTGTTTCTGCGAGGGCGGGACACTGAGCGAGAAGGGAAAGGCTGGAACGGAGGTGAGTTTAAACGCCGGACGGCCATGACAGGAATGGAAAGGTTGGGGAGCTGAGGGCGGCCTCAGCGGGGGGTGGATGGCGGCGGCGGAAAAGGTGAGGAAAGGTCACAGCTTGGCTGGGGAGGCTTAGCCTCCCCAAACCTCTTATATGGGGCGCCTATGCCCTCAACTGTCACTTCTCCAAACTGAACAGCCCTAGCTGTTTTAGCCGTTCCTCATAGGGAAATCGTCTCATCCCCTTTATCATTTTCATCGCCTTTTCTAATTCCGCTATATATTTTTTTGAGAATTCCACAGAAGAGCCAGTGCAGCTCCTTCAGAATCAGGTAAATCCACTTCTTGAACTGATAAGAAGACATGACAAGTGTAACTGTGATTTGGATCAACTGTTCCCAATAGGTTCTCTCTGCTGGCAGCCCCCAAAACAGAGCATAGCAGTAGTCCAGTCTTGCTAATAACATAGATCAGTATAGCAAAATGATTCAAAAGCAGCAACAAAAGAACAAAAATGTTAAAAGTAACAGACCAGGGCAAGAACAAGAGCCAAAAGATCAAATAAAGGATTAACACAAGTCCCTGCATAAAAAGAAATGCAGGTGCAATACCAACCCCTCAGTCACTGGGAATTGCAGACAATAAAAAAAAGGGATCCAATCAGCAGGCCTCCAATCACACAGAGCCTGAAGTCATATACAATAACTGCTGAAAGTAATCCCCAAGCCTTCTGTGATAAAAATCAGAATTGGGAATTAGAGTGCCAGCAACAAGCAATTGATGGTTTCACGGTTATCCCATGATGCAGGAAGTCAATAGAGCTGCTGTGAGTTATGTGGAGAACTCAGGGGGCATTTTGGGTCAATGCCGACTGATTGCAGTTTTTAATGATCAGGCCTATATTCAGAGAAGCAGATGGGAACTAATCATAAAATCACCCGAACAGAGACAGGGATTGCCTGCAAACACTGCTGGAACAATAAAACACTTTAAGTAATCAAATAAAAAAAAAAATAATAAACAGAGTCCATCACTCTTGATAACAGCATTCAAGAACCACCTGACATTTTTTCTGTTAAAGTTTTGTTATGGCAGAGAGAGGGGTCAGCAGGCCTGACTTCTGAGTAAAGCATGTTAAAGTGCTGTTTTAAATAAATTTGACTGTATGACTCCATGCAGAAAGGAAAAGAGAGACTGAAGATAAAAATGCACAATCTTTCTTAAGTGGGAAAAACGATGAGAAGGAGGTGGTGGCATCCCTAATCTGATAGGTTACAGCTGGGTATCTCAATGTAAGTTTTTCATGCTTGGTTAGGTGCTGCACACAGGAGGGTAGTGGAGCAATGAGCATGACCTTTGCTAAACGGAAAGCAAAGAGGAGATGGCTTGCAGAGAGAAGAGAATCAGAATAGGCGGGGTGGAAGGCGACAGCAGCTACCTCCTCCTAGCTCAGAAGAAAATCAGTGTGCAGTGTTGGCTATGGCAGTTTGCTTTTCTTCATAATGTCACACTGTGATGTCTCTAGCTGCAGTATGAAGAAGCCTGAAGCCTTTTGGGGATGAGATGCAAATTCTGAAGCAGATGATAGAAGCAAATAAGGAAACAAGCAAGCACAATCATTTTATGTCCATCAGCCCAACTTACACAAATGACCATCTGAGGAAGCAGTTCATTGCAAGGTCCTTAATGACACTTAAATCACAGGGAAGGTAATTTTCAGAAAGAGCAGGAAGCTTACAGGCCCGTGGGCACAAGCTGAGTTTTAAAGGGAAACTCCTTCTTTTTGAAAACTGTGTGAGCTTCAGGAAAGAGGGTGGTAGTGGTCCTTGTGCAAGAGAAGATTTTGGAGTAGGGTTGCCCACTGACTGGTATTTGGTCTCTTTAAGCACATGCTTCCTATTCAGTAATGAACCTGCTATTGTGGGGCCTGTCAACCTGTTAAGACTTACCAGCTCTATGCTTATGACTACTGTCAATACAGCATGAAAGGGGTTTGCAGAGGGCACCAAAGAGGTAGCACAATCCCTGAGATGAGAAACTGATGAAAACTTGGGATATAGTGAGAAAATGTCACAAGTTTAATTTATGTTGTTACTTTAACCAAATTTGTTTTTTTGTTTGTTTAAAATAGTTGTATCTTGCCCATCAACTACAGTCCTTGGTGTGTGTGTCACAAACCTTAAAATACAAACATAAAACAACAAAACCAACATAAAACTTTAAATGAAAACAACAAGGAAAATAAAACAAATGCTTATGATTAGAAAAGAAAAGCTTGAGCAAGACAAAAACACCTTTATGTTCTTTCAAAAACACTAATCTCAGTAATAAACCAAATATGAATCAATTCCAGACATGGGACATTCATGGAAATACTCTAAGAGTGTGTGGTGGACTTACTAACCACCATCACTGAGGGCACCATGAGACAGCTTAGCAAACAAGCGTAAAGCAGATGGGCAGCTTAATGTATCTGCAACAGAGATCCAAAGTAAATTGAGGACATATGATACAAAACTTAAACACCAGTGACACACAGCTTAAAGTTAATCTGACAAGTAATTGACAACCAGTGCAGTTCAATCCACCAGGTGTAAACCCCCCAAGGGTCTCTCTTGTGTGCTGAAGCTCTCTGGTGGCTCCTGTCCAGACTCACATGCTCTCTGCCAAGCCTTACCAGCGCTTGGCTTTCAGAAAAGGACTCCAACATGTCTCCAGTATGGCTTCTTGTACAACCTAGCCTCAAGGACTGGGGCTCCTCCTTCACTCAGGGTGACCCCCCATTATCACCACATCTGTGAATCCTTCCCTCCTATATCCTCCTGTAATCGGCCACACTTCTAGCACTCCGGCAGGGCCCCTTGACACCATCTTTGGGGAATATAGCCCTGGTTCCGTTTTCTATTTCTGTTGATGGCTCTCTCATTCTCCCTGTCTCCTCAGCTCGAAACCTTGGGGTCATCTTTGACTCTTCTCTCTGCTTCTCAGCTCATATCCAGCAGACCGCCAAGACCTGTCGTTTCTTTCTTTACAACATCCGTAAAATCCGCCCCTTTCTTTCCGAGCACTCTACCAAAACCCTCGTCCACACCCTTGTCACCTCTCGTTTAGACTACTGCAATCTGCTTCTTGCTGGCCTCCCACTTAGTCACCTCTCCCCTCTCCAGTCGGTTCAAAACTGCTGCCCGTCTCATCTTCCGCCAGGGTCGCTTTACTCATACTACCCCTCTCCTCAAGACCCTTCACTGGCTCCCTATCCATTTTCGCATCCTGTTCAAACTTCTTCTACTAACCTATAAATGTATTCACTCTGCTGCTCCCCAGTATCTCTCCACACTCGTCCTTCCCTACACCCCTTCCCGTGCACTCCGCTCCATGGATAAATCCTTCTTATCTGTTCCCTTCTCCACTACTGCCAACTCCAGACTTCGCGCCTTTTGTCTCGCTGCACCCTACGCCTGGAATAAACTTCCTGAGCACCTACGTCTTGCCCCATCCTTGGCCACCTTTAAATCTAGACTGAAAGCCCACCTCTTTAACATTGCTTTTGACTCGTAACCACTTGTAACCACTCGCCTCCACCTACCCTCCTCTCTTCCTTCCCGTTCACATTAATTGATTTGATTTGCTTACTTTATTTATTTTTTGTCTATTAGATTGTAAGCTCTTTGAGCAGGGACTGTCTTTCTTCTATGTTTGTGCAGCGCTGCGTATGCCTTGTAGCGCTATAGAAATGCTAAATAGTAGTAGTAGTAGTGGTTCCTCTGCTTTCACAAATATGCAAATTCACTCTACATTGAATGCAAATCCACTTTATTAGTTCCAGTCTTGTGGGGAACAAGTTCTTTCAAGCTTATCCTTCAACTTGCTTCTGCTCCACTGAGCCCACTTATTTGGGAGACCTGGTCTCAGTATAAAACAGCCACCACCCCTGGATAGGACTTTCTTCACTCTAACTCTACAGTCCTATCCTCCACTCCACGGCTGTTAGCCAACTTCACATAATACACAGTGTCATTAATAACATGTCCACAGTCAGGTAAGTACCTCCTGGGTTTTTAAGGGAACCTTCTCTCTCCGCTTCCAGGAGTTCGCCTCCAGCAGGTCTCTTCCTTCACTTTCTCACTCTGACCTCCAGCTCCATTTATTCCAGGTCCCCCATCTCCCCTCCCTCTCTTGTCTTGGCTCCCTTTCTTGTCTTGGAGAGCGCACTTTATAGGGTGGTTAATTATCCTCCCAACCTCTTTAGGCCCCTTCCCCTGGTTCCAGAAAGGTCTAGGCCCAGAATTCTCTCCAACTTTCCATCTCCTATTCTGAGAGTTCCCCCTGGTGGCCTCTTCAGAGAAGAGCAGATCCTATACCATGAGCACCCCCTAGCTGTCCCTTCTGGTCATTACACTGGTGTACTCCTTTTGGCTCCCTCTAGTGACCAGATCAGGGCATTTTCCAGACTTTCGTTAGGAGAGCGCCCTCTGGCGGCCTCCTTAGGGTAGGGCAGTCACTGTATTTATCACACAGGGAGTAGCATGGTGTACGTCCTTTGCCCTGACAATAGCTTTGCTATCACATTTGGGACAAGCTATAAAAGCCTTAACTTTAAGTCTGACTGGATGTCAGGTCACAATAGCATTGGGAAACTGGAACATAGTCACATAGTATGTGATGCCAGATATAGACCCACATGGTCCATCTAGTCTGCTCAATAAGTGGCCTGAGCCGCATCTGCCACACCATAAATAAGTCAGTCCACAATCATGGAAGAGTGGTTTTATAATTTTGGTTGCAGTATAGTCACATTCATTGCCAATACTTGATTAAATCAGCAACCCACCAATGTTACAAACTGACAACTTTTTAATTGCTATCAACCTTAAGGTGTTTCCCCTCCCCCCTCTGACATACAATCACAGCATGTGATATGAATGCAACACAAAAAACACACTTCTTGATCTGTCCCTGTTATTCTTGGCTCACAGACCACAGAAGTCTACCTGGCACGGGTCCTTCTTCCCAATTGCTGGATTGGCCATCAAAACCCATTCCAGCCCATCCAAATCTGTCTTTCCATAATCAGGACACAGACCATAAAAGTCTGCCCTGTTTTGCCATATTTGGGATACACACAGTAGACGTCCACTCAGTATTGGTCTTACTTCTCTACTACTAGAATTATTCCCTTAGAAGGCAGAGCTGGCCCTCTGTGGAGGGCATATCACCCCTTTATGGTCTGGGCACCCCTTAATCCAGCACAATAGTGATATATGACTTTTTTGGGTTTCATGATTTAGGTGTTCGATATCACTTTTATGCATATAATATTCAGTTTTATTTCCTATGGAGAATGATGATTTACATGGTGATTTGAAGGGATATATGGATGCAGTGAGAGGTTGGATGAAGAGAGAATAGACTGATATTGGATATACAGAAAACTGAAATTATGAGATGGGGAGTTGTAAAGAGAATATATGGCCTGATTTTGTGAAAGTCTATGATATAACGTTGCATTCAGTTCTGGTCACTGTATCTCAAAACAGATATAGTGGAATTAGAAAAGGTTCAAAGAAGAGCAACCAAAATAATAAAGGGGATGTAACTCCTCACATATGAGGAAAGGTTAAAGAGGTTAGTGTTCTTCAGCTTGGAAAGAGTTGGATGAGGGGAGATGTGATTAAGGTGTACAAAATCCTGAGTGGTGTAGAATGAGTAGAAGTTAATTGATTTTTTTACTACTTCCAAAAGTACAAAGAGTAGGGGACAAGGAAGTTACATAGAAATACTTGTAAACAAACTCTTTGCCAGAGGATATGGTAACAGTGGTTAGCGTATCTGGGTTTTAAAAAGGTTTGGACAAGTTCCTGGAGGAAAAGTCCATAGTCTGCTATTGAGACAGACATGAGAAAGCTACTGCTAGCCCTGGGATTGGTAGCGCCCGTCTTCCTTGCGCCCTGTGTGGCGTCACTTAGCCCTCACGATGTCCTGGGAGGCCATGGGGATCTGGATAATGGCTTATAGTTTATATAACTTGATATACCATGCTTCATGAATGCATAACAAAATGGTTTACAATCCAAAAATAATTTTAAAAAGGAAAGGAATGCCATAATACATAGTAGGCGCTAGGCTAACCGCCTTTACCACATTCTCTGGCAACAAATTCCAGAGTTTAATTACACATTGAGTGAAAAAATTTTTTTCCCGATTTGTTTTAAATTTGTTCTTATGTTCCAGTGAAAAAGCAGTTAAGATCACTGGGGGTCATTTTGGACTCCCATCTGACAAGAAACAAAAAGAAAAGCAGATGTATGAAGAAAAAGTAGCCTTTATTGGTTCATCAAGGGCCCTTTTACTAAACCCCGTAGGCACGTACACGCATCCTATGTGCGCCAATTTTGAATTACCGCCCGGCTACCATGTGGCCTGGGCGGTAATTTCATTTTTACATGCATCCACTACATGCACCAGAAAAGTTCTGATGCGTGTCCACTACATGCGCCGGAAAATTTCCGGCAAGCAGCACTAACCGGGCAGTAATCGGCATTGTACGCGCATAGACCATTGCTGCCCGGTTAACGCGTGAGACCTTACTGCTAGGTCAATGGGTGGTGGTAAGGTCTCAGGCCCAAAATGGACGCATACCAATTTTTTGGCGCACACAGAATAAGAATGATGCATATAAAGTTGAATGTTAACCTCACCTGCTAGTTTTGTTCAGGACAACAGGAGAAAAAGTGAACAAGATAAAAAATTTAAAATCATAAAAAATAACAAAAATGTATGCAATACTAGAATGAGTTTTTGTAGGTTTTTTGGGTGAACTGAGGATCGATCCTAGCCGACCCAAGGAAGTCTGCAATATATACTTCTTTTAGAACATTGTCCTGGTTCCGGCATCAACTGAGGCTCTTTTTCCTCTGCCCACAAGATATTTAATGTTCATTTTAACTTCCTGAACATGCTAGCAGGGTGGTTCAGATCACTATCTTTTTGAATTTAGTGAAAACTGATTGTTAAGTGATCTTTTTCTTCATTGAGTTTTTTGATATGCAGTAGTAAAACAAATTTTAAGAAACCTTTGAAAACACACTTGTTTGTGCCAGCATTTTAAGCAGGATAGATGAAAAGGAGGTTCAGTCTAAACTATCAACTTGTACAGATAAAGTTTGCTTATTGATCTGTGTCCCTCCTACTTGTTAAAAGACATTCCTTCAGAAATAGTTACTTTGTTGACTGTTCTGGTAAATAGCCTATTTAAAACAGGAAATTTTCCCTCTGACTTAAGAAATTTAACATTAACACCAATCCCAAAAGTCAGAAGGTGCTGATTTGTCTGTTGTCTCTAAATTTTGCCCTGTGGCAAGCATACCCTGGATGGCAAAATTAATGGAAATCTTGTAGCATCACAGGTTATGTGTTTTCTGGATTCTTTTCAATGCTTACACAGTTCTCAATATGGCTTTAGACCAATGCACCGCACAGAATCTCTGCTTGTAACATTAATCTAAAAAGTAAAATCATTACTCAGTCAGAAGATCCTGTTGTTTTTTACAGTTTGATGTATCTAGAGCATTTGATACAGTTGACCATGTTTTGTTATTAAATAGGTTAATAGAACTTGGATTCTTGGGAAAGGTTCTGGAATGGTTTAGTGGTTTTCTCAGGAATAGGAAATATTGTGTCAAAAAGAATGAGGCTTTCTCAGGAAGTTGGAGTCCGGACTCTGGAGTGCTCCAGGGTTCTCCATTGTCACCAATTTTAACTTAATATTTTTATGAGTTCTTTAGGGGATCCTTTTACAAAGGCATGCTGAAAAATGGCCTGTGGTAGCAGTGGTGTAGGAAGGAGGGAGCGGGAGGGGCGGTACACCCTGGGTGCACGCCGCTGGGGGGGTGTCGGCTCCGCTGGTTCCCTGCTCCCTCTGCTCCGGAACAGGTTACTTCCTGTTCCGGGGCAGAGAGAGCAGGGAACCAGCGGAGCCGACGCAGTGCCCAGCGACGTGCACTCGGGGCGGGCCGGCCCGCCCCCTTTCCTACACCACTGGTAAGAATGCACTCCGGGGAGGGGGATGCGCCGAGGGGGGGTGCGCCGCGCTCCACCCGGGGGGGGGTTGCGCAGTGGTGAACCGCCCCGGGTGGCAGCCGCCCTCGCTACGGCACTGTGTGGTAGTGTAGACATGTGTTTTGGGCGCACACAGAATCATTTTTCAGCGCACCTGTAAAAAATGCCTTTTAAAAATTTTTGCTGAAAATGGACGTGCAACAAAATAAAAATTGCCACATGTCCATTTTGGGTCTGAGACCTTACCGCCAGCCATTGTCCTAGCGGTAAAGTCTGACATGGTAACCGGGCGGTAATGGTCTATGCACGTAGAATGACGATTACCACCCGATTACTGCCTGCACGCCAGAAAATAAAAATATTTTCCAGTACGCCTAGCAGACTGAAATTACCGCAAGGGCCACGTAGTAGCCAGGCGGTAAGTCAAAATTGATGTGCATTGGGCACGCATAGGCGCCTACACGGCTTAATAAAAGAGCCCCTAGGTTCTTTTTTAGAATCATGTCAATACTATGTTTCTTCTTATGCAGATGATATTTTTTCTTGTTTCTAGGTTTAGATTATGTTAATACTCAAATTTTAATTTTGGATTGTATTGATAAAACTCATCTCTGGGCATCTCAAAATTTACTAAAGCTTAATACTTCTAAAACTAAATTGTATTTTAATACTACTTTATCAGACATTCCTGAAATTATTACTTTAAGGACCGGTAAACAAATTAGTTATGAGACATCTTCAAAGGTTTTAGAATTAACATTAGATTCTCAGTTGACAATGGAATGCCAGGTTAATAACCCAAGTAAAAATATTTCCTTTAAGTTGCGTCAGCTAAGGGCTATCAGATCCCTTTTTTTCCCAGAACACTTTTGCCTGTCAGTTCAGGCTATAAATTTGTCTCAGATTATTGTAGCGCTTTCTGTGCTGGCATGCACCAAAAACTCTATAACAGACTACAACTCCTGCATGACTACTGTGGCAGAATTTTGAACCAGGGATGGAATTAAATCGTAAACCAGTGAAGAGATGAGAGCAGAGGAGACGCAAAATCGAATCTTCATATCTTACAAACAAAGCGGGCAGCTGCTTTCTGTAAGGTCTGTATTCAACACAGTTGAGAAGTGGGAAGCCCTGCATAGATCACAAAGGCATGGATCAAGGTATGAAGATCGGAAAAGTCCAGAAATTTAGAAATAGACCACAAATGATGGAGAGAAAAGAATCCATGCTGGAGAACAGCAGACGCCTGAGGACAGAAAGACAGAACAGAATTAAAGACAACATCCAGGTACCTAAAAGATGCCACAATAGGAATTGGGGAATCAAACAAAGAATGAACCATAGAAGAAGCAGAAAAAGGACCAGAAATCCAGCAGGTGACAGAAGTATTTAGAAGTTTTGAAGATTCGATTTTGCGTCTCCTCTCCTCTCATCTCTTCACTGGCTTCCAATTAAATTCCATCCCTGGTTCAAAATTCTTTGTCATACACATAAGATGCTTCATTCCGGCTCATCTGCTTATTTGTCCTCCCTTGTCATTCCTTACACACTTTTGTATGCCCTCCATTTACTCGAATCTTTCTGCCTGGTTTTACCCTCACTAAAACAAGCACATTACAAAATTACAAGCCGATTGTTGGAGAGCCAAAGGGAAACGGCAACTAAGCAAGATTGTAGACGGCTAAGATCAGGATGAAAAGGAGAAGTAGGGATGAGCAAGAGGATATCACCAGTGTAGATAAAGAATTTTATATTGAAATTCGGAATCAGTGTGGCATGAGGACTAAGGAAGATATTAAAAAGAAGGGGTGAAAGAACAGAACCCTGAGGGTCACCTCAGGAAAGGGGATAGAGTTCAAGGTGGAATGCCTAGTGCAGTGCCGTAGCGAGGGCTAATGACACCTGGGGCAGGTCGCCGCTGCGCATCCTCCCCGGGTGCAGCACTGCGCACCCCCCTCCGGAGCGAAACCCCCCCGGAGCGCATTCTTACCTGCGGGAGGGCCGATCCGCCCCGAGTGCACGTCGCTCGGAGCTGCGTCGGCCCCGCTGGTTCCCTGCTCTCTCTGCCCCGGAACAGGAAGTAACCTGTTCCGGGGCAGAGGGAGCAGGGAACCAGCGGGGCCGGCACCCCCCCCCCGAGCGCGTGCACCCGGGGCGGACCACCCCTCCCGCCCCCCCCCTTTCCTACGCCACTGGCCTAGTGTTTAAAATCATTAATGGTTGTTGTCCTTTTGCTCGTGTTCAGCTATTGACCATTTCTGATGCCCGGTCTTCTCGCTTTCAGTCTTTATTGAGATTGGGTTTTCCTACTGTTAAACGTGTTCATTTCATACACTTTCATGATAGCTCTTTTAATTACCAATCGAGTAAAATCTGGAATCTGATTCCAGTTCAAATTCAGAGTTTGTCTATTTGCAATTCCGAAAAGTGGAAATGTCCATAGTCTGCTATTGAGGCAGATATGGGAAGCAACTGCTTGCCCTGGGATTTGTGGTATGGAATGTTGCCACAATTTGGGTTTTGTCAGGTACTTGTAACCTGGCTTGGCCACTGTTTGGAAAATGGGCTAGATAGACCATTTGTCTGACCCAGTATGGCTACTCTTATGTTCATATGTTCTTATGCTCTTATGAAAGGTTTTAAAACCTTTTCTTTTTAGTAAATATTTTGATTCTGTTTTGCAACTGTTTTATTACAATTTGTATTACAATCCGCTTTGATTTGAAGCTGATATAAGTGGGATATAAATGTTGGGAATAGAATAGAATACTGGAAGATTTCTGTGTTCTCAGATTATTATGTTGATGATTTAAATGGCCAGGAGAGGCTTCTGAGCATTTAAATCATTTGTCTAGAGTTAACTGGGCATATTGAATGGCACTTAACTAAATAATGCCACTGAATATACCTGGTTAGCACCTAAACCAAAACTGGCTGCTTTGTGGGCTGTCTGGGGGCAGAGTCGGCAATTATGCCATTCAACACAACCACAGAAGGTATCCACATAAACAGAACCACAGAAAACACAGTCCTATCTTTATGTGGTTTACATTATGCGATTAAGTGCTGAATATTGCACTTAACTGCATATGTGTTAGCCACATAAGCTCAGATATTCAATGCCGGTGTAACAGGCCAGAGTATACCCCCCGCCCAGACTATACCCGGGGTTAAAGTGGCCTAGGCCAGAGTATACCCCGGGTATATTCTAGCCTAGACCAGTTTATCCCCGGGGTATACTCTGGCCTAGGCCACTTTATACCCCCCTCAGGCCAGATTATACCCCGGGAATATAAATTGGGGGCTAGGCCAATTCATACTCCCTGTAAAACAATATAATGCAATTGTAACATAATGTTCAACAAATTTGACTATTCATAATATAATAAAAGTAGCCTAGGCCAGAATATACCCCTCCAGGCCAGAATATACCATCTGTGCTGCTTCCTTTAACACTTTCTCAGCCTGTCTCTGATTGGTTGCTTCCTCTAACACTTTCTCAGCCTATCTCTGATTGGTTGGGAAGCTGCTTCCTCTGTTGTCACTTCCCTGGTTTTCTCACCCTGTCTCTAATTGGTTGAAAAGTGCAGATCTCTTTTTATCATCCTCATACACACAGCTGCTTCTTCTAACACCAAACTCTTTACTTTACCATTGTTGACAACCATGGAAGACCAACAGTATAACCAACTTTTGACATTCTACACTGCAGCACAACAAAAGTACCCCCTGTGGATCTACGATCTACCTCCAGAGAAACGTCTAAATGCCAAGACCCAGTTCAGACAAACAGCTAAGCCATATCGAGCAAGACGAGGGATTCTTTTCCATGGGGAAAAGGAGGTTCTAACTAAAAGACAACTGCCAAATATCCTTAAGGCCTGTCATGACAGCCCAATTTCTGGTGGCCATTTTGGCAGAGATAAAACATTAGCCAAAATCTCTGTCCGTTATTACTGGAAGGGAATGAAGAACGACATTCACCAACATGTCAAAGCCTGTCAAAAATGTTTTGTTACAAATCCCAAAATCAGCAAGGAGGCTCTGCCACTCAACAGTATACCAGTGCCTGGAAAAGTATGGAGCTTAGTCGGGATTGATATGATGGGTCCTCTTCAGGAAACATCGAATGGCAACAAATATATCGTTGCTGCCACTGATCATTTCTCAAAGTGGACTGAAGCTACAGCTGTTCTAGATAAGAGTGCCAAGTCAGTAGCAAATTTTTTGTACTCCGTTTTTTGCCGCCTTGGCTGTATGGACACTGTCATAAGTGACCAGGGACGAGAGTTTGTGAACTCGATTATTGACAACCTGATGGAGCATTTTCAAACAGATCACCGCATTTCATCTGTCTACCACTCACAAACAAATGGCCAGCGGGAACGTGACAATCGAACACTCAAGGAATCTCTCAGTAAGCTTGTCAATAAACAAGGAAACAACTGGGACCAGTTCATCCCTGGTGTTTTGTTTGCCTATCACACATCTGTGCATGCCTCAACCAAGTGCACTCCATTTGAGGTCATGTATGGACGGAAGGTCAAGCTTCCTATGGACCTCAATCCCTCAGAATATGACGCTATGGACACCATGCCCCTTTCAGATGATGCCAACCCTGATGTGCTAAATACACTGACAACCATTCATAAAAAGCTCTGCTCAGCTGTCAGTACCAATATTCACTCTGTCCAGGAACACCAGAAGCGTGCCTTTGACCATCGACACAACAGCCAAAAAGAAATCACTGCTGGAACCATCGTTTACATCAAGAATAAGCAACGTATTCATTGCATGGGTTCAAAGATGGAACCACGCTGGATTGGACCCTACTTTGTTGTGGAATCCTTGACCAAGGGACGAGTAAAACTTAAGAACAATAAGACTGGCAAGATACTGAAGAACACCGACCATGCCAGCAACCTTAAGATTTACCAGGATGAAGAGACTTGATGATTGTCTCAGTGACTCTGCTGCACAGAAACATAAGCAAACCAAGACTTTCAACCCACTACCAAGTTCAGAAAGAAAGTATCTTAGCACAACTCTTGGCCTTACATTTGGTAAGGTTGTGTATTGTGGATGCACAAGGGACCTTGGACAACCACGGCGTACATATAAAACCAAAGGTGATGGCAACTGCTACTTCCGGGCCATCAGCTACTTTCTGACAGGAACAGAGGACAACCACTCCCTGCTGAGAAAGAAAGTCATCCACCACATGAAAAATGACTTGAGAAGAAAACTACAGGACTACTTGAACCAAAAGGTAAATGAATATGTGAACATCTCTGGAATCTACCGTGATGGAGTATGGGCAACTGATGCAGAGATCATGGCCACAGCAAATCTGCTGAGTTGTGACATTGTCATCCACACAAAAGTTGGTGACTCCATGGACTGGTTGACCTATCCCGCAAGTTTCAATCTGCAGTCAACAACAGAACACGCACTTTATCTTGAAAACAAGCATGATCATTTTGATGTTGTTATCAGTGTTTAACTTTGAACGTTTATATTAAAGTGAGGAGCTCCTAGTCTTAGAAGATGAAGTTTCAGGATGTTATGACTTTTATTATATTATGAACAGTCAAATTAATTAAACATTATGTTACTAGGTATAAATTGGCCTAGGCTGTACCCCCTAGGGCAGGATATACCCCAAGGTGGGGTTACCATATGGCTCCAGAAAAAGGAGGACGGATTGAGCCAGCCGGGTTTTACTTCCATTGCTTTCAATGGAAGTAATTGAGCCAGCCAGGTTTTACTTCCATTGCTTGAAAGCAATGGAAGTAAAACCCGGCTGGCTCAATCTGTCCTCCTTTTTCTGGAGCCATATGGTAACCCTAGGCAAAAATGGATATATTCTTCCCTGGGGGGGGGGGGGGGGGGGGGGTATATTCTGGCCTAGGCTACTTTATCCCCCTGGGCATAGATAGTGTATTCTGCCCTGGAGGGGTATATTCTATTCTGCCCTGGAGGGGTATATTCTGGCCTAGGCCAGAGTAAAGTCCGGGGTATATTGTGGCCTAGAGGGATATAGTCTGGCCTTTAGGCCAGTTTATCCCCCCCCCCCCCCCGGGTATACTCTGGCCTAGGCCACTTTAACCCTGGGTATAGTCTGGGCAGAGGGTTAATGTGGCCTGTTACACCCGGCATTGAACATCAAGGGATAAAGCCACAGGCTGAATATCTATCCTGTGGTTTTTATATTTGCATATTAAACTGCAGAACATCATGTTGTGTACCTTCTTAAGTAACTTTGGCCCTGGAATGCGCATTTTCTAAGCCCAGGCAACTATTGGGAAAAGTCCATTGATTCTTAAGGAAGAGAAGCAGATAAGTATTACAGAGATGAGGCAGCCAGTGACAGAAGAGACAGCAGCCTTAACTTTGCTCTGATATTCTCCTCTGCACAGTCTCCCTGCCTGTAACCACAGGAGACTGTCACCTGACTGACTTTGCATGTCTGAACAGGGTAATGAAGGTCATATTCAGTGCAGTGAAGCTGATAATGCATTCTCAGGCTTCTGGCTGACCCAGTCCCAAATGCCTCATTTTATGGATATTACAGCGCAAATTGCTGCTCTTTGGCCTTCCATGCAGCTTCTCTGCGCAAGCTTTGAATTTCATTTTTTAAAAATTCACCCAGCAATCCGAAAAAGCGATTTGCCACAACCTCTTTTCACTCTCAAATTAGATGACAGATTCCCTCCCCCCCCCCCCCCCAAGATACAAAGTGCCCTTTATGACTGCAAAATAATGAACTTCATGTCCGCATTCCATACCACCTTCTTATAAGGAGTTTAGAGGAGTCTGTTGATCAGTTTGCAACAGATTAGGTTCAGCCTTTGTAAGGCTACACATCTTCACAACAGTTATTTGACCTGTCAGTGTATGATATATAATATTATTCATATTGCATCAGTGCAAATTGGATAGAAATAGAAATGCCTAGTCCAAGATTAAAGTGCAGTGAGAGAATGTCTCCTCGGAAGTTACAGGCGAATCTATGGCTGCTTGATCAAGGAAACGCAAAAGTGTATGTGTGTCTTTGCTATAAGATGTTACCTTACTCCCCCATCCCCCACCTCCTCCACCCGAAACAGCATGTGAGCATGTGATATGACAAAACAGCACAGTCGTCCCATGGTGTGTTTACCTTCATTACACTCCAGGTGTAACTCTTATATAAAATATTTACTTTTTTAAATTGTAAGATGTTTATTTGTGTGTCCATGGTGTTTCCCTGCAAGTAAGTGAAAAAATACATTACAGAAAATACTCTAATATTAACATATGGACGGTTGTCCATGCACACAGAGCACAACACTGTGAAAGAAAAGTCACAGAAAAAGCTTATGGCCTGAATGTGAACACAGGGATATGAAAGGGCCAATGTACCCAAAGAAATTAATGTGAACACAAAAACACTTCCATTTTCAATTGCAAAGAGTTACCTCACAGTAAGAGCACAGTTAACATAAATAAACTAGCTTGTGTAGAAAAATATAGAAAATAAATATTAATACCAGGCTTGTCCAATATTTTCCTGTTGGGGGCTACATTTTATTTGTTTTAACATTTGGAGGGTCAAAACATGTACCATCATATTTTACCAACTTAAAAAGACCTACAATCTTAAGGTGGGGACTATTCAACAATATACAGATCTTCTGTCCCAGACCTCCAATTTTTAACTAACACAGTTCAATTTCATTACACTCTATTTATTCACTCAATTTTTTCCGGGGATCATCAGATTATTCCTTCAGCAGTTCCCATTTGGGCACAGCGTCCCATCTGTCATGGCGCTGTGTGCATCCTCATAGATCAACCCGATATATTTTTTTTATATATATGTGTAATACTCTCAAACATTTCTAATTTTCAGTACAATTTTCAGTGCAATTAGTTAGGTACTTAGCTTTAGCTTTAGCAGCCGCCCTGCAGTTCGATCAAACCTCTGCCAACAAGGCCAAGTTTCGAGAATCTTCATCAGGGTAGAGGTTTGCTGAAATAAACATAGATCATTAGTATTTGCTGCTATAATCTTCCACAAAGAAAACAGATCCTTATTATTATTTTATCTTTTCTCCATAGTCTTTAAGAACTGTGACTCCCGTACCTCATAGTCTGCTCTTACAGAATTGAAAAAATGGCTGTGGCGTCTGACACGGGATACATCAATTAAATAGCTCCCAGCTGAACAAAAAAATTCTACTCTGATAGGACCTTATTGCTGTCACTCAAATTAGTGACCACCAATCTATTTCAGAGTTTAGCCCACCTGGACTTAAGGTCTTCAAGTAAAATATCCATCTCTGTTCTTTATAATTTAATATAGGACCAGCATTCCCTCCTTCCCAGCCCAACTGGACATAGTCAATAATCCGCCACTGGATCTCTTCAAGGCAGGGCCGTGCCGATGCGGTAAGCAGGGTAAGCACCGCAGGGGGGCGCCCACCTCTGGAGGGAATGCTGGTCCTATATTAAATTATAAAGAACAGAGATGGATATTTTACTTGAAGACCTTAAGTCCAGGTGGGCTAAACTCTGAAATAGATTGGTGGTCACTAATCTGAGTGACAGCAATAAGGTCCTATCAGAGTAGAGTTTTTTTGTTCCGCTGGGAGCTCTTTATTTGATGTATCCCGCATCAGACGCCACAGCCATTTTTTCAATTCTGTAAGAGCAGACTATGAGGTACGGGAGTCACAGTTCTTAAAGACTATGGAGAAAAGATAAAATAATAATAAGGATCTGTTTTCTTTGTGGAAGATTATAGCAGCAAATACTAATGATCTATGTTTATTTCAGCAAACCTCTACCCTGATGAAGATTCTCGAAACTTGGCCTTGTTGGCAGAGGTTTGATCGAACTGCAGGGCGGCTGCTAAAGCTAAAGCTAAGTACCTAACTAATTGCACTGAAAATTGTACTGAAAATTAGAAATGTTTGAGAGTATTACACATATATATAAAAAAATATATCGGGTTGATCTATGAGGATGCACACAGCGCTATGACAGATGGGACGCTGTGCCATCATATTTTACAGCATGTTTCATCAAATAGTGGCAAAATATGACAGTGCATCGTCCCCTCACTAGCTTTTCCCAGTCTCTCTCTCATTCAACCTTCCCATCTTCACCCAGTTTCTCTCTCATGTAACCCCCCCCCCCAGCCTTCACCCAGTCTCTCTCACTCATGTAACCCCCTAATCCTTCACCTAGTTTATCTCACTCATTTAACCTCCCCATCCTTCACCCAGTCTCTTTCTCATTTAACCCCCCCATCCTTCACCCAGTTTCTCTCACTCATATACAGGGCCGGTCTTAGGCCGAGGCGACCGAGGCGGCCGCATAGGGCCCCGCGCTTAGGGGGGCCCCGCGCGGTGCGCCTCAGTCAGCCTTGACCTAGTTTCGCCCGGGGATCGCCGCCGCTCGTCCGAACTGCCCGCCCTCTTCTCTCCCCCACGATCGATCACCGATCCCTTTCCTTTTTCGCTTTTAAATTTACCTCCAGTCCGGCAGCGTCAGTGAAAGCGCTCCCAGCCAGTAAAAGCGCTTCTCTTCGCTGTGTCCCGCCTTCTTCTGACGTCATGACGTCAGAAGAAGGCGGGACATAGCGAAGAGAAGCGCTTTTACTGGCTGGGAGCGCTTTCACTGACGCTGCTGGACTGGAGGTAAATTTAAAAGCGAAAAAGGAAAGGGATCGATGATCGATCGTGCATCGTGGGGGAGAGAAGAAGGCAGGCAGGGGAAAGAGAGACATGGATGGGATGGCAGGGCCCAGGGAGAGGAGAAATTGCTGGAAATGGAGGGGAAGGGAGAGGGGACAATTACTGGATGTGGATGGAGGAGGGAAGGGCAGAGAGGGCCAAGGATGGACTTGGATGGGATGGCAGGGCCCAGGGAGAGAGAGGAATTGCTGGATACATGGGTGAATGGAGGGGGGCAGGGGAGAGAGGAACAGATGGGAGGGCAGGGCCCAGGGAGAGGAGAAATTGCTGGAAATGGAGGGGAGGGGAGAGAGGAGACTTGCTGGATGTGGATGGAGGAGGGAAGGGTAGAGAGAGCCAAGGATGGACTTGGATGGGATGGCAGGGCCCAGGGAGAGGAGAAATTGCTGGAAATGGAGTGGAGGGGAGAGAGGAGAAATGCTGAATGTGTATGGAGGGCAAATTGTTGAATTTAAGGGCTGGATCGGAACACTTTGAAGGCAGATGCTGAAACTGGAGAAAGGATAGGGACAGGGGGCTACAGATGGTAGACAGAACACATAAGGACACAGGAGGATGGTGGACACGGTGAGAGAAAAAATATCAAACGGAAAGAAGACACTGCATAAAACAGAAGACACTGGGACCAAAGCGAATAGAAAAACTAAATGATCAGACAACAAAGGTAGAAAAAAAGTATTTTATTCAGAATTTATTAATTGGAATATGTCAGCTTTTAGAAATGTGCATCTGTGATATTTTGCATGTAAGTTTCAATTTTTCTAGTATTGCTGCATGCTGAGTCTAACTTCTTGAGGTAACTTTCCATTCAGTATTTTGCCTTCATATTTGTTGTGTCATGTGTTTTACATGTGTAATCAAGGTACAGTATCCTGCTAGCGTGTAGTATTTGCAGCCCTTTTTTTTTTTCACAAGGTAGTGTATTGGTGTTATAGAGCCTGGTGTAATTACAGTTCTGCCTTTCCATGCATAAGGTTGTAGCTCGTCCTGTCCTTGGAATTAGTGCTGTTATGGTTCGGTAAGGTTCTGACTGTGTTTTTGCACAAGTTTGTGTATAGTGTTTTGCAGTGGAGAGATTGTGTGTCCGCACCTCTGACCCCCCGGAGTTATGAGAATTTGAACTACTAATTGTGGACTTGAATAATTTCTTGGGAGGGGGGGGTTCATGATAGCATTGTGCTTATTATTTCAATCAGTTTTTCTGTACAAGTTTAGCTTCATTTGTCTTTATTTGAAATTTCATAAATAAAAAATTTTTCTAAAAACTGAATAATCTTATCAATGGGCGGGGGCGGGGCTAGGATAGGGGCGGGGCTAGGATGGGGCCCCACCAAATTGGTCTGCATAGGGCCCCGCACTTGCTAAGACCGGCCCTGCTCATATAACCCCCCAATCCTTCACCTAGTTTCTCACACTCATGTAACCTCTCCATCCTTCACCCAGTTTCTTGAAACTGTAAGATCAGCCCAAACTTCTAGCACTACATGACTCATGCTTACAGAGATCCGAGTCATGGTGGGGAAACAGAATTCTGCTGTTAAGTACCACAAGAATTACTAAGCTTCTGAGGGCCAGATAAAAGCATTTAGTGGGCCGGGTTCTGGCGCATGGGGTGTAGGTTGGACAAGCCTGATTAATACCTTCAAAATTATGGTGTAAAATGAGAAAAATGTAATGCAGGTGATTATCACAAAAACAAATAACTATACATGGTGTCCAGAAAAACAGGATCCCCAACATTTTTCCAAGTAACTGCAGCAGAAACTTCTGCCTGAAGTTTGAGACATTTCTGAGTCAACAGGATGGAACTCCAACGCACCGAGCTCGCAAAACAGTTGAGCTCTTAATTAATTAAACCTCAGAATTCATTGAGACAACAACTGAGGGACAGCAAAGATTTTGTGAATGTGTCAAAGTTTAAGGAGGACACTTTGAACATAAATTATGAATTAACTAAGAAAACCCCCTATTATACTAATGTATTTTCAAAGGTCATACTAAATGTTTAAACAATTACAAAGCATTTTGAAACTATGCAAGGGGTCCCATTTTTTCAGACACTGTGTAGATCAGGGGCGTAGCCAGATCTCAGCGGGAGGGGGGTCCAGAGCCTGAGGTGGTGGGAGGGCACAGTTTAGCCCGCCTCCCACAGCCGCCGACCCCCCCCCCCACTGCCCCTCCCCCATCACCACCAGGTACTTGTGCTGGCAGGGGTCCCCAACCCCTGCCAGCCAAAGTCGTCTTCAGCGCCAGTCGACTCTGGCACCTTTGCTGATGATCTGTTTCTGACTCCTGACATCCTGTGTGCACGTCCTGTATGTAGCCCCGTGCAGGACGTGCACGCAGGACGTCAGGAGTCAGAAACAGATCATCAGCAAAGGCGCCGGAGTCGACCGGCGCTGAAGAAGACCGGATGGTGGGGGTTGGGGACCCCCGCCAGCAAAGGTACCTGGCAGCGGTGACGGGAAGGGTCAGTGGCGAGAGGGAGGTCCAAAGTAGAGGGGGCCAGAGCTTAATCTGTGGGGGCCCATGCCTCCATGGCCCCACCTAGTTATGCCCCTGGTGTAGATAGACAAATATAATAATATTTTCGCATTACCATTCACCTTATTGCATGTAACTTTGGGTCCCTGTTACTAAGCTGCGTTAAGCAGCTGATGCAGATTTTACTGCACAGTAGATATTAAACCAACACTGATGCCTACTGCGCTATGAAAGAAGTCAACGTGGTAAAAAATCCATACTAACTACCTAATGTGGGAGTGGGCAGGAGTTTGGCATGTCATGGGCAGGTCAGAGGAGTGGTCGGCTGTGGCAGCTATTGGGTGGGTCATGCTGATTGCTAGCTGTCATGACTGCCGATAGCATGGCTACACTTACCACCATCTCAAGGGGAGCCAGTAAGTGCAGCCATACTGCCTGCAATGTAGCAGTGCAGCCACAGCCCTAATCCTGATCAACAACTTGGTGCTCAGAAGGTAACTCCAGTAATTGGGAAATAAGGCCAGGGCTAGGCAGACTTCTACGATTTGTTCCCCGATTATTGTGGGCTTTGTCAACTCCAGTAGTTAACATGTCCAGTGCCAGGCGGACTTCTATGGTCTGTGCCCTGAAAATGGCAAGAACAGATCAAGATCCAAAATATATATGTACACATGTATGGGGTTTATCTTCTTGGGGGCCCTTTTACTAAGGCGCGTAGGCACCTACACACATCCAACGTGCATCAAATTGGAACTCCCACCCGGATACTGTATGTCCTGGGCGGTAATTCCATTTTTGACGTGTGTCCAAAACTTGTGTTAAAAAATATTTTCTATTTTCTATCGCGTGGGGCTTACCTGGAGGCAGGGGCGTATCTGCGTGGGGCCACAGGGGCCTGGGCCCCCGCAGATTTCGCCCTGGACCCCCCTACTGCCGCCGTGGGTACCTTTGCTGGCGGGGGACCCCAACCCCCACCAGCCGAGGTCCGCTTCCTCCTGCCGCTGCGAGGTTTTTTAAGTTCATCGGGATTCGTCCTCCGTCACTCTGTGCTGCTGTTCAAAGAAGCTGCTAGCTGAATGCAGTTTTCGGACTGAGTCTGACATCGCTGCTGCACGTTGTACACGAGTCTGACATCCTGCACGTACAACATGCAGCAGTGACGACAGACTCAGTCCGAAACTGCATTCAGCTAGCAGCTTCTTTGAACAGCAGCACAGAGTGACGGAGGACGAATCCCGATGAAGAACTTAAAAAACCTCGCAGCGGCAGGAGGAAGCGGACCTCGGCTGGTGGGGGTTGGGGTCCCCCACCAGCAAAGGTACCCACGGCGGCAGGGGGGGGGGGTCGGAAATGGTGGCGGCGGCGGCGGGGGGGGGCTATAATGTGCCCCCTCACTCTGGCTTCGGCCCCCGCTACCGCCGACTTTCAGATACGCCCCTGCCTGGAGGTAAGCGACAGTTTATGCACGCTGATGATTACCGCCCGGTTAGCACGTGAGACCTTACTTCTAACTCAATGGGTAAGGTCTCAGGCCAAAAATGGACGTGCGCTGGTTTTAATTTTGCCGCACGTCCATTTTCATCCACAAAAAAGGCCTGCGCACATTCAAAACATGTGCCTACACCAGCACAGGCCATTTTTCAGTGTGCTTTAGTAAAAGGGCCCCTGGGAAGACTGGATGGACCATGCAGATCTTTATCTGCTGACATCTGCTATATTACTATGTTACTCTTATGCCCATTGACCAGTATGTCCACCTTTCTAGCAACACGGGGTCACAAGCGGCAGGGAACTGCTGTGGCCAAAGACTCTCTTCCAGTGCTGCTCTTTCTATAACTCAGAAGCATCTGACTTGAGGCTTGTGGGCAAAGTGTGGCCCACCTGACCTTGACATGCAGCCGACTTGGGATTTTTAGAAAAAAATTAATTAGGTAGCACACAGGACTTTGAAGCACTAAAGAGAGCTGTTTGTTTGATATGAAGTCAGAATTTCAGAAGAGGGTCACAGATAGAATGTTGGGTATTACTAGGAAAGGTATGGAGAACAGATGTGAAGATGTTATAATGCCGTTGTATCACTCCATGGTGCGACCGCACCTTGAGTATTGTGTTCAATTCTGGTCGCCGCATCTCAAGAAAGATATAGTAGAACTGGAAAAGGTGCAGCGAAGGGCGACAAAAATGATAGCGGGGATGGGACGACTTCCCTATGAAGAAAGACTTAAGGAGGCTAGGGCTTTTCAGCTTGGAGAAGAGGCAGCTGAGGGGAGACATGATAGACCGCTACTAAATGGACTTGGGAAAAATCCATAATTTCGGGAATAACTTGTATAAAATGTTTGTACGTTTGGGTAGCTTGCCAGGTGCCCTTGACCTGGATTGGCCGTTGTCGGGGACAGGATGCTGGGCTTGATGGACCTTTGGTCTTTTCCCAGTATGGCATTACTTATGTACTTATATGATCTGGATGAGTATAAAATCATGCAGCCTGCATGCATTTGGATCACTAATTATGTTGCCCAGTATACAAAAATTCATGCAACCTGTATATACGTGAATTTTTAATTCTGTGGCCCACTGCTGAAAAATTTGGATGCCCTTGCTCTACTTGCTAGGGCTGTATGAGGAAAATATTTTTGATATGTTTTCAGGTCATTTTTGGACTTTTTCCTGATTTTTGGATATTTTTTGATATATTTCACAGATTCATGTTTACTTATTAGGATTTATTTACTACCTTTTTGAAGGAATTAACTCAAGGTGGTGTACAGTAAGAATAGATCAAACATGAGCAATAGGCGATTACAGCAGTAAAAATATTCAAATAACAATACAAAGTATGGCATAGTATATTACTTACAATGTCAACACAATACATAATAGAACATTTTAATTGATAGCGAAGGGTATAAGCAAAGATGGAACATATAGCTAGCTAAGAGAGTAGGAAGAGTTAGAAAGTAAGGTGACTAATTTTAAAGAAATTTGCACATGAGATCAGAGAGATGGTTAAATATCTCAGCTAGGGTAGGAGTGTATAAACATGTCCTGCCGCAGTCCATGTCACTCCTTGTGTGTGTGAGTGAGACTAGCAAGTTAGTTACTTCTTCCATGAAAGGCCTGGTTGAAGAGCCAAGCTTTCACCTGCTTCCTGAAGTAGAGATAGTCTTTTGTTAAGCGGAGCCTTTCAGGCAGTGCATTCCAGAGTGTGGGGGCTACTCCGGAGAAGGCATGTTTGCGGGTATCACATCTGTAATGTCTTTTGGAGAGGGTGTGGTTAGTGGTAGTCCTTGAGAGGACCTTAGTGTCCTTGGTGGTGTGTTTAGGATCATCCTATTCTTCAGGTACTCAGAGCCATTTCCTTTAAGGGCCTTGATGATCAGACATAGAGTTTTAAATTTAGCCCTGTAGTGTACTAGCAGCCAATGAAGTTTTTGCAAAAATAGTGTGATGTGGTCACATCGCTTGCAATCTTCTATGAGTCTCGTTGCAGCATTCTGAATAAACTGGAGCTGGAGCAGGCCCTTTGTAGTCAGACCGTTGTACAGTGCATTGCAGTAATCCAGTCGATGTTATCATGGCTTTCACAACTGGGATTAGATTTACCTTCTTGATGCAAGGAGAGAGGCAGATAGCTGTTGCAAATAGTAGAAGCAGCTCTTGAAGGTTGCTTAGATTTGGGGAATCAGAGTAAGTGTTGAATCGAACTGTATTCCAAGGTTCCTGTCTTGTGATTTGAGGGGGAGTTCGTACTTCCCAAAAGAGATTTTGATATCAGGTATGTATCCACTTTTGTTAGGAACCCAGAGAAGCTCGGTTTTACTTGGGTTCAGGCAAAGTTTGTTGTGTTTAGCCCATTCTTGAATTGATGTTAGACGGGTAATCAGTTTATTCAAGGCTGTAGGTAAGTCAGGTTCAATGGGTATGAGTAGATGCATATCATCTGCATTGATGTAGAATTTAATATCCATTGACCGAATCAGCTCAGCTAGTGGCTTGAGGTAGATATTGAACAGAATAGGTGATAGTATCGATCCTTGTGGTACCCTGCAGGTCAGTGCCCATGCTGGTGATGAGTTGCTGTGAAACATTATGGATTGTTGCCTGTCTGATAGGATCTGAACCAGTACTGTTCCATTGATACCTGTTTCTGTCAGTCATGCTAGCATAATATCATGATCTACAGTGTCAAAAGCTGCTGAGAAATCTAGCAGTATTAACACCGAGGTGAATCCTCTGTTTCAGTTTCTGTGAAGATCATCTAGTAGGGATACGAGGTGCATTACTGTTCCATAACTGGGTTTGAATCCAGACTGACACGGATCTAGCTAATTTCTTTCTTCTAGACAATTATTAAATTGAACACAGACTGTTTGTTCTATGAGTTTCCCTAGAAATGGGACGTTGGATACTGGCCTGTAACTTTCAAGTTTGTCCTGGTCAAGGTTGTTTTTCTTTAGCAAAGGGTGAAGTACTGACTTTTTTAATGCTGTTGGTAGTTGCCCATTAGAAAGAGAGGCGTTCACAATTTTTGAGGCACCTTCTGAGAGGCTCATACTTCCCTTCTGCACTATCTTTGATGGGCAGGGGTCGAGGGAGCAGGTAGTTGGTTGAAGAACTCTTAGGATTTTGTCAAGTCTATCCTCTGTCATTGGGTTAAAAGTGTCCCATCTGTCTCTGTCAGGAGAGGGCAAGTTTGTGCACTCCTGGTTAACTGATTGGAGACTGGGTGGGGCTGCCTGTAAATCCTGGCAGAGACTTTTAATTTTGTTGGCAAAGTATGCAGCAAAATTATTGCAGTTCAGTATAGACTGGGCAGGCTGGTTCTGATGTGGGAGTTGCAGTAGGGTGTTTACTAAATAACTGCTTTGTTGAATTGGTAGCCTGTGCAATGCACTGAGAGAAATATTGTTTTTTGGTTGCTGTTAAGGCTTGGCAGTACTTTGTCATGTGCTTCCAACATTTTAGCCTGTCTTCATCCAGGTGAGATTTGTGCCATCTCCTTTCCAGTTTCCATCCTTCGCGTTTAAGGATCCGAAGTTCTGGAGAAAACCAAAGTGAGCGTTTGTGAGTGGGGCATAAGACCTTTATTAGTGGTGCCATTTTCTCTAAGGTCTTGGCTAAGTGTATATTCCAAATGTCAATCTGTTTTGACACTGTTGTTGTCTTTTCATCCACATGTGGATAGTCCAAGACATCTAGGAAATTCTCAATGGTCAGCTTTTTTTTTTTGTCTCTGATCTCCTTCCAAACTCTGGGAGGTGCCATTTGTTTCAGGTGGTCACTTAGGGAGAATTTAAATTGGAAAATGGTCTGACCATGATAGGGGTTTTATTTCAAAACTGTTATCCCAGAATTCTGGGATACCCACCCCTTTGTAGAATACCAGGTCTAGTATGTGACCCTTTTCGTAGGTTGGAGAATTGATCACCTGTGTAAATCCTAGTGCCGTCATCATGTCCAGAAAGGCAGCTGTGGTGATATCTGGGGATTTGATATGTAGATTGAAATCTCCCATGTTCACCAGCCTAGGGTAATTCAGGGTCACTTGAGTAATCGGGTCTAGGAGTTCTTGCACAGATAATGTGTCTTTACGAGGTGCTCAGTATACCATGAGCAGCCAGATCGATTTCTCCTCTTTAAGTTGGATTAAAAGAGATTCTGATTCATGTAGCTGGGGGGTGGATATTCTGCACAGTTTGATTGTATCCTGAATCAAGACTGCTACTCCTCCACCCCATCTTCCTGGTCTTGGTTGATGTTGGATGTTGAAACCTGTTGGGCATAGTTCAGCCAGTGTTAAACCCTCACTTTCATCTAGCCAGGTTTCATTTATTCCTAGGATGTCAAGATGCCGTTCATTTATGGCATCATGGATCACCAAGGATTTCTTTGCAGCTGATCTTGCATTCACCAGTCCTATAGTTTCCAAGGGTGGTCTGGGGCTGCTGGGGGTAGCTTTCGTGTGGCAATGAGGTGATCTTTTAAGAACTGTTATGTAGGTGTTTGACCTCTTGCACTTTTGCCATCTCTTTGGTTGATAGGGATTATGGTTTCCTCTCCCACACACCACTGGGATCCTTGAGGTCTCGTGGTTTGCTAGAGCAAGGCACATAACATAACATAGTAACATAGTAGATGACGGCAGAAAAAGACCTGCACGGTCCATCCAGTCTGCCCAACAAGATAACTCACATGTGCCACATTTTGTGTATACCTTACCTTGATTTGTACCTGTCTTTTTCAGGGCACAGACCATATAAGTCTGCCCAGCACTATCTCCACCCCCCCCAACCACCAGCCCCGTCTCCCACCACCGGCTCTGGAACAGACCATATAAATCTGCCCAGCACTATCCCCACCTCCCAACCACCGGCTCTGGCACAGACCCCCATACTCACCCCCATTTGGGAATCTGCTAACAGAGGCAAGTTTGAGCCTCACACCACAGTGCTAATGTGACCAGGCCGTGAGGTGCTTGCTTGCTTTTATTTATTTATTTTTATAAAAGGCAGGAGAGAGCCAGAACAAATCTCAGTCAAAGCAGACTAGGAAGGGACCAATAGGAGGAAACTGGCATCACCAGGTGTACACCTAGACCCTAAGCCCGGGCCACTTCAACCCCAAAAGTTCTACTGGGCCTGAGGGACTAGGCCAGGAGCTAAGCAATCCAGAGCCGAACGGTTATGACCATCCACCTGCTAGATATTTTTTGTGTCAGAAGTTAGTTAGGCAAATTTCACTTGGTGGCACTGCAGTCCACCCTGTGGTGTTCACCCTGTGGATCAGCAGTTTTACTAGTTGGCAATGCAGGGTTAAGGCTTTAAATAATCTAAAAGAACAGATCTTTTTTAAGTTGCATACAGTATTCAGACCAGGCCTGTGAGATCAAAGGCTTCCAGCAATAGAGAAACAAATGGCTGTACTTAGCACTTCTATGTGAATTTCCTTGGAGACTTAATGCAGAGGGAGTTGATGGTTGACTTTAGTTTTAAGGAATCTAACAGATTCTAATAAATACATGGTCAATATTCACAGCAATTTAAGTGGCCAGGAGAGGTCCCTGTTGGTTTAAATCACCTATGCGGGGTTATCTGTTGATATTCAGTGACGCTTAACTGGCTAATGCTATGAAATGTCAGCACTGATCGCTAAACTGAAATCTGTCTATTTTGTGGGCTGTCCAAGGGTGGAGTCGACAATATTCAGCACTTAAGCACCTAAGTTTAGCAGTCAAATCAGACCACATAAAACATATTCCTATTTTTATGCAGCTTTGCAAAGGCGGTTAAGTGCTGAATATTTAGATGTCTATAAAATACTGAATGAAGTGGAATGGATAGATGTGAATCGCTTGTTTACTCTGCAATTTCCATCCTGAAATATTCATTACCATGCGTTAACACTGCTTGAAATTAGCACAGATACTTAGTATTCTTCTATTCAGGAGGTACTAAGTGATCCTGTGCAAACAGCACAGTTGACAGCGTGTGCTGTGTTTTCCACTCTAACTGCAATATGCTGTCCACACCCATGTTCCACCCATGCCCCACCTAGTTCTCCTAAAACAAAAGCACTTAACACACAAACTACCACGCTGACAGCTGGCATGCTTGTGCAGTACTGGTTAGTGCATGCTAATATGCATGTAAACACACCATAGTAAAAGACCCTCTAAATACTGTAACATGTGCTAACAAATTAAATGAGCATAATAACGAATGCATATCCCTAACACCTACTATGGCTGTCTTTTACCTGTTGACTTTGCAGCTTATTTTCAAAGCACTTAAACTTACAAAGTTACTATGTAACTTTGTAAGTCTAAAGTGCTTTGAAAATACACCTCTATGTAGGCTACTTTCCAAGGGAAACAATATGGTTAATTTTCCTTTGAAACTTTTCGACTCAGTAAGATACCCTTTGCACCTCCTTTAAAAATCCAAAGGGATGCATGTTACCAACTCCCCTGATCTAAACACATGTCTAGAAATCATTCTAATCTGATGAAAGGTATGTACATTATCCCCTCATTCTACAACAGTGGAGGAGGAGGAGTGGCCTAGTGGTTAGAGCACCAGTCTTGCAATCCAGAGGTGGGCAGTTCAAACCCCACTGCTGCTCCTTGTGATCTTGGGCAAGTCACTTAACTCTCCATTGCCTCAGGTACAAACTTAGATTGTGAGCCCTCCTTGGACAAAGAAATATCCAGAGTACCTGAATGTAACTCACCTTGAGCTACTACCAAAAAAGGTGTGAGCAAAATCTAAATAACAATAATAAATAAATAAACAGGGCAGTTAAATTTAAATGCCATAGGGTGAATTCTATATATGGTGCCAAAAAAAGTGCTATTCTATAAGCTGTGCTTAAAGTTAGGCACAGTTTATAGAATAGCGCTAATGCCCAAGACATGTGCCTAACTTTAGGCGCATATATTTGCACCATGTTTCAGTTGGTACAAATGGCCACACCTAAAATGGGCCCTTATCCCCCGTATTCTATGACAATGCGTGTAGATGTTAGGAACATCCCCGTTCTGCCCATGATTCTCCCATTTCTGTGCCCCTTTTATTTACTCATGCATTTACACATATAAGTTGCAATTAAATCTAATTAGTGCCAATAATTGCTTGATAAAAAGGCAATTAGCAATAATTAGCTTGTTACTCAATTAAATTGTGCATGTAAATTAGGCACGTGCCCAAATTTGCATATGCCATTGTTGGCGACTTTTATAGAATAAAGGGGCCTATGCGGCCTTAAATTTATGGGCAGGTGAATATTCATTTAAGGCACAAGAGCTAGTAGAGCATTTACACACAAATGCCTCATGCGTAAATGCAAGGAGAGCTTCACTGGGGAGGAGCATGAGTAGGGCATAGGCGGGGCTCCCAGTTGCACACATAACTTACAGAATACTGTAAATTAGACACTAATGTGCTGCATTTAGGTGTACCCATGTACACCAGTCATAGATCTGCTTTATATGGGGATGGCTACATGTAGATACTTGATGCCAACTTATACTAATGTGCTATAATGGTATCTTGGCGCACAGATGCTTTTTTAGAATTGGTGTTTGGTGCGCAGCATTGATGTGCTTAATTGGTTCAGAGTGTTAAAATACTGGGGGGTCCTTACAGACTCAGATCTTTCATTTATTCCTCAAATTTTTGCAGTAGTCAAAAGGTCACTTTTCAAACTCTGTATTATTTGTTCTGTTAAACCTCTTTTGCACCCCCCAGCTATCAATATCCTTATTCATTCTTTAGTTATTAGTCAACTTGACTACTGTAATTCCTTATACAAAGGTCTTCGTGTGAACAATCTTCGTCATTTACAATTAGTACAAAACACAGCTATTAAAGTTATTAATGGACATCATAAATATGATCACATTACTCCACTTTTGAAATCAGATATTGGCT
Source organism: Microcaecilia unicolor (assembly GCF_901765095.1). Lineage (NCBI taxonomy): Eukaryota > Metazoa > Chordata > Amphibia > Gymnophiona > Siphonopidae > Microcaecilia > Microcaecilia unicolor. The sequence continues at coordinate 128,567,061 of NC_044038.1, read as the reverse complement.
GCCTCTGACCCATCGTATAATTTACAAACTATTACTCTTCATTTATAAAATACATTCCTCGGGTGAACCAGCTTATCTCTCTTGGATTTTTCCTTCATGCTGTCCTTCACAAACACTTCGATCCACTCAAAAAAATCAATTGGTAATTCTTTTTGAGAAATTCGTTTTGATACTACAAGATGGTCCATTTTTTTTGTTCAAGGTCCTGAACTGTGGAATAAGTTGCCATCTCATTTATACCTATCATCATCTCTAGTTAATTTTAGGACAGATTTGAAAACATTTTTACTTAAGGATACATACAGTTAAATAATTATTATTTTATGCGCTTGACTCTGGTAGCGTCCTGGACATCACAAATTTCCCTTTCCCCTAGTTTTCCATCATGATTATAGTTCCTCCCTCTTTCCCTCACAGTCATGTTATTATTGCACTCCTCTATTTTTAATTATTTTATTGTAAGTGGCTCAGATATTGAGTGGAGGAGTAGCCTAGTGGTTAGTGCAGTGGACTTTGATCCTGGGGAACTGAGTTCAATTCCCACTGCAGCTCCTTGTGACTCTGGGAGGTCACTTAACCCTCCATTGCCCCTGGTACAAATAAGTACCTGAATATACTATGTAAACCACTTTGAATGTAGTTGCAAAAACCACAGAAAGGCGGTATATCAAGTCCCATTTCCCTTTCCCTTCCCTCTAATAAACTTGGAAGTGCTCAGTTACAGATTTGCCCCATATGTTTTAGGTTTGGTTGCTCTGTGGGGGACATTGTCAACCAAGGCAACTAGGTTCCTGCTATATCCCACTGAAGATTACTCTTACCCCCATAGTTGCAAAGGATGTGGCTATATTTACCACATGCACTTGCAATTAATTTTCAAAGAAAAGCTAGCTGAGGATTATCTAGTGGAAAGGATGTGTGCTAAAACTGCCCACACTGGGGGTAATTCTCAAAAGGTTGACTACAGTTGGGCACTGGGTTGCTGTTGCTAAGCACAGATTCTATAACGGCAATTGCAGGTGGAATCGCAGTTATAGAATACTAGCGTAAGTCCGCATTTACATGCCTAACTTTAGGCACAAGCACTTTCTCTAGCCAAAATGGCTGCTGTAAATGCTCACACCTAACTGTATACATGTAGGGTTACTATATTTGTGCAGACAAAAAAGATGACAGAAAAAAAGGTTGCTACCTTTGCTAAAGCAATATTTAATCGTAGCCTTTAGTTAATGAACACACATCAAACAGTGACTGACATAGTTCAGCAGTAGACAATCTACTTTTCAAGAACTTCTGGTTTTGAGTTTGAGTCCAATTGTACTTCTCAGAAGAGCGAATATCCCTCAACAACTTTGGCTGGCTTCTGAGATATCTTTGCATGACATATGCTTAGTTGTGCTCAATGAACAAAATTTATTGGACAGAGTCAACCAGCAGGGAAATAGGCAGGTGTGTTGGTCATAGGCACATAAAAGAAAAAGAGGATATGTTCCTAAAAATTAAGAATCCTGAAGGACATATCTGAAAATGTCCTCTTAAAAGAGGACATATGGTAAGCCTATACACGTGTAAATGCAGGTATTCTATCACTCATGCATGCCAGACATGCCCCTGACCCGCCCATGCCTCTTCCAGGTCCACACCCCCTTCCAGGTGTATGCTCTGGAATTCGTGTGTGCAGTTGATAGAATGACTCGGGACAGTTGTATGTTTAGCTGTTAATTACTACCATTTTTCACCAATTAACACTATGGCCAACAATTAGCAACTCATTAGCTTAAGTTTGTAACTGACCCTATTCTTCAAACTGCTGCAAAAGGGCCATGAAGCACACTTTGGAAGTTTGGAGAGCTTGTGTGGAGGCACTTCTCGTTCTTTTATTTCCTGTTACTGGGGTGATGACAAACAAACTTCCAGCAATGAGTCTGTTGTTATAATAATCTTGGAACCCTCAAAGATTAGGGATGGTATGGAGCATTCAGCTTGTAGAATCATCATAAATTGATTATTCCTGAGAAATTTAATAATTGGGCTAGGGAAGATCTTTCCAGATGGTGGTCAAGCTGCGTTGTGATGAGCACGTTCTATATCAAGTAGAACTTCCAGTTTTAATTTCAGCATATTAATCAAAAAGGATGGTAGAAAAGATAGTAAGTCTTTACCTTCAATGTTTTCAGGCAGGCCCAGAAGGTGAAGGTTATTTCTGCACATTCGATTTGACAAATCTTCAATGTCATGTTGCAGAATTTCAATTTTATTTAATTTATGTTGTATGGCAATATGCTGTTCAGTGTGTGCCATGAAACGCTCTTCAATAAGTTCCAATCTGGCATTAAACTGCATGAGCTGAGTTGACATAGCTATGAGATCAGATTATATCATCCAGAGATAGTTTTAAAATTGTGTTGCAACAACTCTCGAAGGAACATTTTCATTGGTAATGGTGTCTGCTTTATGCAAAGGCAAAAGCGCCATCATGGCCTTCTCTGGTGTGCTTGGTTACTGTTTGGAGCGCTTAGAAGCAGAGTGTACCAAGAACGGATGGTCATTTTTGTTAAGATTTGTGAGCCATGACCTTTAGAGCATCTGTTCTGTAGATAAGTCTCCGAGAATAATAAAGGGACTGCCTATATGACCAAAATATAAAGAGACGCTGGTGGGCGAACAAGTGCTACGTGGCCATTCTGAGTGAGGTCAAGTGACTCCCCCACATCCCCCCCCCCGATCCATTCCTTTTAAACAGGATTCCTTTTATGTTTTATCCCACACATTTTTGAATTCCATTACCATTTGAATCTCTACCACCTCCTGCAGGAGGGCATTCCAGGTATCTACCACCCTCTTGGTAAAAAAATACTTTCTGACATTATTATGTTATAGAATACCAGGGTTATGCACCCAGCTTGCATGCCAAGATTTACATCAGGTTTCAGCTGGCATAAATCCTCATGCCCAAAGCTGGATGTGGGAATCCACTCTAAGTGCTATTCTAGAAAGGGCTCAGCTCAGAGCACCCTTTATAGAATAGCACTTAGCGCGGATTATCCCCGGCGCCTAAATTTGAGTGCCATTTACTGAATCTGGCTCATAATGGCTCCTGTCTATATAGGACAGGAAGACTCTCAACTTTGGTACTGATGCTTCACCGATTAATTTTATATCGGGTTTCCTATCTAGGTGCTATGTATAAAGACCAGATGGTGCCTACTTCTCTTGATAAAATGCTACTGTATATTGTAGAGAATGTGCTTGAAATGTAGACAGAATTACTTAAACTTACTCCAGAGCAGGTGTGAATGAAGGCAAGTACTTTAGATACATAGATTAAGGTTGTACAGACCTGTTTCACCTCTCTTTGCACTATTCATTCGTTTCATAGCTGCCTAAATGATGATGCTTGTGCTACACTTCTATACTCGTTTATAATATCTCAGCTTGATTACTGCAACGTTATCTATGCAGGCTTCCCCAATGTTCTTCTAAAACACCTGCAAACTGTCCAAAACACTGCAGTTTGGCTTCTCTCTCGTGCTTTCCTTTCTGCCTTTACAGACCGTCTCTCCATTACTCCTGTCCATTGCTCTCGCCTTGAGTCCACTCATCACTCTGCTTTCTATTTTTATCACCCCTTTTTATGGAATTTCCTTCCTGCAGATCTCCACGCTGAGCAGCCCTACCAGAAATTTAGGGCTTTTCCAAATGCCCACCTGTTTCCTCTGGCATTCCTGGGGACTTGAGGAGGATGGGATGGTTGGCAGTTGACACTGTGCTTCTTTTTTCTATCTCTCCTCAAGACAGCTCCCTCTTCTTTCCATACCCTATTCATCTGTTCCGTCTGATGATGTCAGAGTTCTTTTCCTATTTCCATATTTTACTGTAAACTTTTGATTTCGAATTGAAAGGTGGTTTATCAAGAAAATTATAAACTAAACTATTTCATAATGGCGGAAGTGTGTGACTGGCATTTTACACATACTGTTAGCTAGACTGAGTTAGATCAGTCTAATAATAATAATAATCAGTGTTCAGACAGACCAGTTCACCAGAATAAACAGCTCTTTAGCTTCCCAAATAACTTTAAAAATTCTTCTCCATAGGCCTGCATGTTTATGTTTATTTGTTTCATTATACCGCCTTTTGTGAAGATCTATATAACATAGGAGTAGCCATACTGGGTCAGACCAATGGTCCATCTAGCCCAGTATCCTGTTTCCAATGTGGCCAACCCAGGTCACAAGCACCTGGCAGAAACCCAAATTGTGACAACATTCCATGCTACCAATCTAATGCAGAATAGGGAGCCACAAACCCTCCTCCCCCCCAAAAAATCAACAACAAAAATTGAAATAGAGAATCCCTGCCCAAGGAAGCCAGACTCTAAACAGTGCAATACTGGTAAAAAAAAAGAGACAGAAATGCATTTTCTCCTGTACTTTGCAAAATAAAAATAGAAAAAATGTTACAAAGCAGGTACATCTCAGTACTTAAAAAGTATTAAATAAAAATAATTTTTTTCTACCTTTGTTGTCTGGGAATAGTCTTTTTTTCCCATGTTCCATGAGTCAGCCTTACAAATTCTTTTCCAGGTTGACCTTTCCATTCTCTAGCCTCTTGTCTTCTTCCTTTCGCTCTCTATATCTGTTTGGCACTGATCTTTCGTTTTTCATCCCCACTATAAATAGCTATGTATAGAGCTGCCAACAGCCTTATTTTCGAAAGTGATGGGTGCCCATATTTCGACCCAAATCGGGAGATGGGCGCCCATCTCACAAAGGCGCCCAAATCGGTATAATCGAAAGCCGATTTTGGGCGTCTTCAACTGCACTCCATCGCGGGAACGAACAAAGTTGACGGGGCGTGTCGGAGGCATGGTGAAGGCGGGACTGGGGCGTGTTTATCGGCCAAGGAGAGATGGACGCCTTCGGCCAATAATCAAAAAAAAAGGGCGGCAGAAGCGAGAATTTGGGTCGCTTTTGCTGGACCCTTTTTTTTCACAACCCAAGTCCCCAAAAAGTGCCCCAACTGGCCAGATGACCACCAGAGAGAATCGGGGATGACCTCCCCTGACTCCCCCAGTGGTCACTAAACCCCTCCCACCACAAAAAAAGAACTTTAAAAACTTTTTTTGACAGCCTGTATGCGAGCCTCAAATGTCATACCCAGCTCCCTGACAGCAGTATGCAGGTCCCTTGGAGCAGTTGTTAGTGGGTGCAGTGGACGTCAGGCAGGTGGACCCAGGCCTATCCCCCCTACCTGTTCCACTTGTGCTGGTTAATGTTGAGCCCTCCAAAAAAACCCAAAACTCACTGTACCCACATGTAGGTGCCCTCCTGCACCCCTTAGGGCTATGGTAATGGTGTAGACTTGTGGGCAGTGGGTTTGGAGGGGGTATTTGGGGGGGCTCAGTACACAAGGGAAGGGTGCTATGCACCTGGGAGCTATTTAAATTTTTTTTTCATTTGTAAAAGTGCCCCCTAGGGTGCCCAGTTGGTGTCCTGGTATGTGAGGGGGACCAGTGCACTACAAATCCTGGCCCCTCCCACAACCCAATGCCTTGGATTTGTTCGTTTTTGAGCTGGGCGCCTTCAGTTTCCATTATCGATGAAAACCGATAGAGCCCAGCTCAAAAACGCCCAAATCCTAGGCATTTGCCCCGCACAACCCGTATTATCGAAAAAAAGATGGGCGTCCATCTTTTTTTGAAAATACGGTTTGTCCCGCCCCTTCGCATGGGCGCCCATGCAGATGGGCACCCACTTTCGATTATGCCCCTCCAAGTGATCCAGTTCCAGAAGGGAGATTTTTCAACCAGTCCTAGTGTGAACTCGCATCCCAAATTCATGTGGGATTTGCAGTCCCTGATTCTACCAATCAAAATCTGTGCCGTAGTACATCCAAAATGACTTAAGAAAATGCACTTGGACCCCTCTACTGTTGTTTGAACAATTTATTTTCTCATTTGCTTTGGTCCCACTGTCTCTTTTCTGTTTTTCTCTGTTTCTTCTGCCTTTACAGGGTCTCTTGCCCATCTGACATTTCTTCTGTCTCCAAGTGTACCATCCTTTTTTCCTCTGCACCACTATTTGTCCTGTCCAGCATCTCCCTTCTGTGTCCCTTGTCCCTATCCTACCCCCAAGTTCAGCATCTGTCCTGTGTCCCCATCTCCCCCCTTTTTCAGCATAAGCCCACCTGGTCTCATCTCCCACTTTCTAGCATCTGCCGTCCTGGTGTCCCCACCTCTCCCTTTTTCTAACATTGTCCTGTACCCCCTCTTCCCCCCTTTTCCAGCATTACCTCTTTGTCCCCATCTCACCCATTTTCACCATTGTCCCCATATCCCCCTTCCAGTGGTGCCCTTCTCTGTCCCTATCTCCTCCTCCCCTTTCCAGTAGTGCCCTCTTTATGTCCCTATTACCTTCCCCTCTCATGTGATAATCTTTGAATAACTGTCTATACTTATGGCTATGATTTCTGAACATGTGGTATCAATAAAGGACAAACTTTTAAATGTCCAGTTGGGTATATATGTTAATCTCAACTTTGTTAAATGTTTCAGACACATCCATCTATTTATTCCCATGATATAACTAAATTCTATTATTCTGTCTCACTGTATTTTCAAATGTAAGTCACACTGAATCCGACTTTGCTTGGGATAATGTGTGATATAAATATTTTTTTTTAAAAACCTTTATCCTCCACATTATAAGGCACTGCCTATCCTGCTGGATAGTGATGGCACAAGGAAAGCAAGTTTGGTCCAGTGAAGACTAACTCAAAATAACTTATTCCTTAGCTGGGCCCTAGTATTACCATATTCTACCAGCAACAATAATTTTTGACGCTGTTTTAGTGATACTCAACTGTTATTTCTTTACTCCTCCAGCTTCTACTTCGGTCAATTAAACCTTCCCCCCCCCGGGCAGTTTTCTCCCTTCTCCAACCCCCCCCCCCCCCCGAGCGTTGCATCTTTCACCTTCTCTTCTGCCCGTCCCTCCCATCTGCGTGGTCACGTTTTACTTCTCTGAAGCCTTCTCCCTCCTGCGCAGCACCGCACTGGCGATTCACAGTCAACCTTCTGCCAGCGTCGGGGCCTCTCCTCAGGCGCGTCCCGCTTACTCTATTGCAACTTCCTGTTTTCCGCAGAGGTGGGACGCGCCTGAGGAGAGGCCCCAACGCTGGCAGAAGGCTGTGAATCGCCAGTGCGGTGCTGCGCAGGAGGGAGAAGGCTTCAGGGAAGTAAAAAGTGACCATGCGGACGGGAGAGATGGGCAGAAGAGACTGGAAAAGATTGACCCAGGAGGGAGGGAGCAGACACACAGGGCACATAGGCACCATTTTTTCAAAACAGCTGTTCTGTGCCCCACCTAGCTACGATTCTGTGTGCAGCCTGTGTCACTCCTTGTGTGTGTATGTGAGGCTAAGAAGTTAGTTACTTCTTCCATTAAAGACCTGGTTGAAGAGTCAAACTTTCACCTGCTTCCTGAATTAGAGATTTTTGTGTTAAGTGGAGCCTTTCAAGGAGAGCATTTCAGAGTGTGCGGGCTATTCTGGAGAAGACTCGCTTGCAGGTATCACATAGTGTAATGTCTTTTGGAGAGGGTGTGGTTAGGGATACCCCTTGGGAGGACCTTAATGTCCATGGAGGTGTGTAGAGGGCCCTCCTGTTCAAGTACTTGGGGCCATTTTGTTTAAGGGCCTTGAAGATCAGATACAGTTTTACATTTAACCTTATATTATACTGGTAGCCAATGAAGTTTTTGTAAAAATGGTATGATGTGGTCACGTCGCTTGCAACCTTTTATGAGTCTTGCTGCAGCATTCTGAATCCTGGAGCTGGTGCAGACCCTTTGTAGTCAGTTCATTGTAGAGTGCATTACAGTAATCCAGTATTGATGTTATCATGGCATGCACAACTGGGATAAGATTTCCTTTCTCGATGTAAGGAGAGAGGTTGCTTGGATTTGGGGAATCAGAGTAAGGAGAGAAAGCTCAGTCTGAATATGTTAAACTATTTCCTGTTCCTTTTTTACAAGTATCTTAAAGTGAAACCTCCTCTTCTAATATGCAAGAAGCTACTTTAAAAGATCGTGGGTCTGTGGTAGTAAGGAAGAAAAAGATCCTGCAAGATAATTTGATTCCTTTGAGAAAATTTACATAGGAGGTAGCTGCAAAAGTTTTGGATCAGGAGAGTAGGATTCTAAATACTGAACAGCATTTGCTAAAGGTGGAATTTCAGGTTTCCTCATGTCAAACAGCTATTGCTGCTACTACAAAAGATAGCTTGTCTATTTATGTGCAGATGGATACCTTGGAAAATGCTTCAAGAGCTTGTAATTTAAGACTTTAAATTTTTCCAGTAACTCATTACTTGGCTCCCTTGGAACTTTTCAAGATGTATTTGAAAGAAGTGCTTAAGCTGTCTCTTGATACTTTGATAATTAGTAGTTCATACTATTTACCTAATGGGTTTTAAGGTGATTAATCAAGAGGGAGCTATGATTCCATTAACTCCCCTGATAGTTTAGATCTTTCTAAGTTTTTGGAATCCTCTCATGATAATATAGTAAAAAGAGCTACCTTGTTAGTTTCATTTCAAACAGAGGAACAAAAGTGTTGAAAGCTTGTCTTCCAATAAAAATGAGCTGTTTTATGGTTACAAACAATTAGAATATTTCTGGATGTTTCCAGGCACATTCGAGGCGGAAGGCACTTTTACAGCTAAAGCCTAAGGTTCTGGATGTGGGTGCCTCCTTTATCCTAAAGTTTCCTTGTGAATGTCTGGTAAAATACAATAACAATTTGTGTATCTTCTTCGACCTTCTACATCTGGAAACTTTCCTTCCAGATAAGTCTATTGATTAATTGATGGCTTTGTAATTAGTTTTTCAGGTATTGTTGGGAGTTAGTAAATATTTCTTCAGGCCTGCATTTATTTGAAGTAATGGGAATTTAATATATTTTCTTTAATTCCTCTTTGGTCTCTTTTGAAGTGAACTTGAACGCTGTATTGAGAAGTGGGGTAGGGGGTTCTTTTTCTTGCGTGTTTCTGTATTGTTTTTGTAGCATATTCAGAAATTTGAAATAAAAAAAAAAGTGTATGAGGTCTTATTTACTATTGCTGAGGCAATTGAATATGTATATATCATAGTACACCAGAAACTCACACAGGTCCTTGCACTCAGATGCAGAAGAAAACTTACTGTTTCACCTGAAGCCCCTTCACTGGTATTTACAGGTCAAATAAAAGGATCTAGCCTTGCAATTCTAGTGTGTGTAAGTAACAAAATTGTAAACTTTATGCAGCGTGCTATGGGAAGCCAATGATACTGATAGAGGACGGTGAACCCTGCTCATATCCTATAGATATAGCACAAGACTTTAATTGCCATATGTTGGATAGACTATAACTGTTTACGTAAATATTACAGTAACCCTGCTAAAACTGTGGTACAATCATCTAACCTTGATGTAATAATTTGTTGAATAATTGTCTGTTGATCTTCATTATACAAAAGGGATTGGACTGACTGAAACTGATGGAAGGCAAAAAAACCAGTGTTTAACAAATAATGAAATATGAAGATCAAATCAGAGGTGGTGATTAATACTAACATGTGTCATGGGAAGGGCAGCACTTGGTTCAGTTCTACCCTGAGGCTCAGAGGCTATAAGCATGGCTTTACGGAAGAATATTTTCTTAATTTAAAGAATATTACTGTAAAAGACCATTTTAGATTTTGGAATACAGAGATAATGTCTACCCAGGTGTCGCGTGCTCGAGGACCTTGGCATACTGTCAGGCTTCTTCCCCGGGAGCACTGGGTTCGTGAGCCCATGGGCCACTACCGTGGAGCGGCAGTGGCAGGCAAGATCACCTCCAAGGTAGAGATGAGACAAAACTGGACCGGAACCCCGGACTGGTGTTCTACACCGGAATACACGGAACTGGAACGCACCGGACGGGTGCGCACTGGAGTGGAGCCCGCTGGACTGGAACACACTGGAGTGCCCTACAGGACTGGAACATACAGGAGTGAAACCCGCTGGACTGGAACACACTGGACCTAGGCTTCACCTACGCTTGACCACCTTTCCCCGAGGGTTGAGCCCTCAGGTTCTGGCAGCCGGTAGGACTTACAGGAAAACCCGGAACTGGAACTTGCAAGCAGGAACAGCAGGAATGAAGATCCAGGAGTGCCCCCTGGCACCTAGTCGCAGGCAAGGCCGACAGGCAGGGACTGTCCGGGTTCTGGCAGTCGGCAGGTTTAAACACAATGACTAGTAAACTGTACCTAGGCTAATAGAAACGCTATACCCAGGCAAACCAGTCATACACAAGAAACATACACAGAGCACACTCAGGAGACTTGAAAGCTATACACCAGCTAACAACAAAGCTGTGCCCAAGCTAACAAGTCATGCACTGGAAACAAACACAGAGCACTAGCAAAGCTATACACAGGCTAACAAGCCACACGGTGCCTAAGCAGGCTAGTCTAAACAAACACAGAGCACTAGCAAAGCTATACACAGGCTAACAAGCCACCCGGTGCCTAATCTGGCTAGTCTAAACAAACACAGAGCACTAGCAAAGCTATACACAGGCCGGTGCCGGGCAAGATGGTGGAGGCTATTATTAAGAATAAAATTGCAGAGCATATACAAAAACATGGACTGATGAGACAAAGTCAGCACGGATTTAGTGAAGGGAAGTCTTGCCTCACCAATCTAATGCATTTTTTTGAGGGGGTAAGCAAACATGTGGACAATGGGGAGCCGGTTGATATTGTATATCTGGATTTTCAGAAGGCGTTTGACAAAGTGCCGCACGAAAGACTCCTGAAGAAATTGCAGAGTCATGGAATCGGAGGTAGGGTATTATTATGGATTAAGAACTGGTTGAAAGATAGGAAGCAGAGAGTAGGATTGCGTGGCCAGTATTCTCAGTGGAGGAGGGTAGTTAGTGGGGTCCCGCAGGGGTCTGTGCTGGGTCCGTTGCTTTTTAATGTATTTATAAATGACCTAGAGATGGGAATAACTAGTGAGGTAATTAAATTCGCTGATGACACAAAATTATTCAGGGTCGTCAAGTCGCAGGAGGAATGTGAACGATTACAGGAGGACCTTGCGAGACTGGGAGAATGGGCGTGCAAGTGGCAGATGAAGTTCAATGTTGACAAGTGCAAAGTGATGCATGTGGGTAAGAGGAACCCGAATTATAGCTACGTCTTGCAAGGTTCCGCGTTAGGAGTTACGGATCAAGAAAGGGATCTGGGTGTCGTCGTCGATGATACGCTGAAACCTTCTGCTCAGTGTGCTGCTGCGGCTAGGAAAGCGAATAGAATGTTGGGTGTTATTAAGAAGGGTATGGAGTCCAGGTGTGCGGATGTTATAATGCCGTTGTATCGCTCCATGGTGCGACCGCACCTGGAGTATTGTGTTCAGTACTGGTCTCCGTATCTCAAAAAAGATATAGTAGAATTGGAAAAGGTACAGCGAAGGGCGACGAAAATGATAGTGGGGATGGGACGACTTTCCTATGAAGAGAGGCTGAGAAGGCTAGGGCTTTTCAGCTTGGAGAAGAGACGGCTGAGGGGAGATATGATAGAAGTGTATAAAATAATGAGTGGAATGGATCGGGTGGATGTGAAGCGACTGTTCACGCTATCCAAAAATACTAGGACTAGAGGGCATGAGTTGAAGCTACAGTGTGGTAAATTTAAAACGAATCGGAGAAAATTTTTCTTCACCCAACGTGTAATTAGACTCTGGAATTCATTGCCGGAGAACGTGGTACGGGCGGTTAGCTTGACGGAGTTTAAAAAGGGGTTAGATAGATTCCTAAAGGACAAGTCCATAGACCGCTATTAAATGGACTGGAAAAATTCCTCATTTTTAGGTATAACTTGTCTGGAATGTTTTTACGTTTGGGGAGCGTGCCAGGTGCCCTTGACCTGGATTGGCCACTGTCGGTGACAGGATGCTGGGCTAGATGGACCTTTGGTCTTTCCCAGTATGGCACTACTTATGTACTTATGTACTAACAAGCCACACGGTGCCTAAGCTGGCTAGTCTAAACAAACACAGAGCACTAGCAAAGCTATACACAGGCTAACAATCCACACGGTGCCTAAGCTATCTAGTCAAACATAGAAACTCACACAGAGCAAACACTGAAACAGTGTACAGAGCACTCTATACACCAGGGCCCTAGATGAAATGCAAAGGCCAGGGCTGTAGTCTCTAAGTGATTAATAAAGCCCTTCCACACCAGAGGTACAGCTGCAGCAATCACCTTGCATCCAAACAGAGGCTTGACACACAGAGAAGTCAGCCCAGCGGGAGCCATCTTGGATACTGGCATAGAGGAGTCGGCGGCAGCCATCTTGGAAAAGGCATAGCCCACACAGGTGAGGTTCAGTAGGGCAATCAGCACACAGAGCCAGAGAGAAACTAAGACAGAGACAGACACAGAGACAAGCAGAAGCCAGCACAGCCACTGACTTCCAGAAACAGGGTAAGTCTGAGGGTGGTCACGGCCACAGACGTAACACCAGGAATGTTATATATGCACTGTCATTAGAAAATCATATTCCCATGACTGCAGCTACAAGTTAAAAAATATAGAAACATCACAACAAAAAATAGCAAAAAAGAAAAGTACCTACATGTCGACCACATTGTACAGATAACACAAAAAAATAAAATAAACATAAATATTTAGAGCAAGGTGCTCAGTTCACCAGTGTAATCACCTATAATAAGAGGAAAGTGAAACCTGGATTTGGAACCATCATGGCACATTCTAAGATCCATGTAATTGATTAAATAGCCAAATAAAGACAACCCATCAAGCACCAATGCATAAATGCAAGAATACACTTCAAAATGCAACATATACATCTATACCACTATCAGGCTTATTTTCGAAAGAGAAGGGCGCCCATCTTTCGACACAAATCAGGAGATGGGTGTCCTTCTCCCAGGGTCGCCCAAATTGGCATAATCAAAAGCCAATTTTGGGCGTCCTCAACTGCTTTCTGTTGCGGGGTCGACCAAAGTTCACGGAGGCATGTTGGAAGCATAGCGAAGGTGGGACTGGGGCTTGCCTAACACATGGGCGTCCTCGACTGATAATGGGAAAAAGAAGGGTGTCCCTGACGAGCACTTGGGCAACTTTACTTGGTCCATTTTTTCTTGCGACCAAGCCTCAAAAAGGTGCCCGAACTGACCAGATGACCACCGGAGGGAATCGGGGGTGACCTCCACTTACTCCCCAAGTGGTCACTAACCCCCTCCCACCCTCAAAAAAAACCTTTAAAAATATTTTTTGCCAGCCTCTATGCCAGCCTCAGATGTCATACCCAACTCCCTGACAGCAGTATGCAGGTCACTGGAGCAGTTTTAGTGGGTGCAGTGCACTTCAGTCAGGCGGACCCAGGCTCATCCCCCCCCCCCCACCTGTTACACTCGTGGTGGTAAATGTGAGCCCTTCAAAACCCACCACAAACCCACTGTACCCACATGTAGGTGCCCCCTTCACCCGTAAGGGCTATGGTAGTGTTGTACAGTTGTGGGTAGTGGGTTTTGGGGAGGGGTTGGGGGGTTCAGCACCCAAGGTAAGGGAGCTAAGCACCTGGGAGCAACTTTTGAAGTCCACTGCAGGGCTCCCTAGGGTGCCTGGTTGGTGTCCTGGCATATCAGGGGGACCAGTGCACTAAGATTGCTGGCTCCTCCCACGACCAAATGGCTTGGATTTGGTCGTTTCTGAGATGGGCCTCGGTTTCCATTATCGGCGAAAATCAGGGATGACCATCTCTAAGGTCGACCTAAATTTTGTGATTTGGGCGTCCCCAATCGTATTATTGAAACGAAAGATGGATGCCCATCTTGTTTCGATAATACGGGTTTCGCTGCCCCTTCGCCAGGACGTCCTGCTAGGACGTCCTCAGGAAAACTTGGGCGCCCCTTTCGATTATGCCCCTCTATATGTTAAAATATGCCACGATGACCTCAGCTGACTTGCAGCAAACTTAAATTCTCAATCTGTTAAACACATGTCCAAACCATCAAAATTCAGCAAATATGAATGAATGAAAAAAAGTCACTTATCTGCTGCAAAGTGCATAGTTGATGGAATTATAGCAATAATCTTATGTGCATGATGTCCCGATCCAGTGAAGTAATAAAATATCCAATAGTCAAAAAAGCCAAAGAATTGTAAACTCCTTACTTTTCTTTTTGTTATTAATTCTTTGTTGAGTACTTTTTATTTAGTTAGGTCCATTGTATTTTTACTTTGAAATGATAACAGTATTCAGACAGTCCTCTATAAACAGCATTCCAAGCCCAAATAGATCCAAGGGACCTGTCCATCTGAGTTTGTTGGCTATTGCACAGTGCCGAGATCCTTCTGAAGTCCAAGTGGCATTTAATCAGTTAGTACCTATCTCAAAACCAGCTATTTTGGGAACATTCCAGGGGTGGAGTCAGCACTTGGCTGGTTAAGGGGTTCTTTTACTAAGGTGCGCTGAAAAATGGCCTGCGCTGATGTAGACACGTGTATTGGATGTGCGCAGGTCCATTTTCAGCACACCTGCAAAAAAGACCTTTTTTTTCTTCCCGAAAATGGACATGCGGCAAAATAAAACTCAGCATGCATCCACCTTACCACCACCCATTGACTTAGCGGTAAGGTCTCACGCATTAAGCAGGTGGTAATTGTCAGCGCACGTACACTGCTGATTATTGCCCAGTTAGCGCCACGCGGTAGAAAATAGAAATTATTTTCTGCCATGCGTATTGGACACGCGTAGAAATTAGAATTACCGCCAGGGACATGTGGTATTTCTAATTTGATGCACGCTATACATGCGTAGACACCTACACGTTTTAGTAAAAGGGCACCCAAGTGCTGATATTCAACACTTAACCGGCCACGATAACCATATAAATAGGACGACACAAAAGTCAGTCCTATCTTTATGCGATTTGCTATAGCCAGTTAAGAGCTGAATATATCATTTAACCTGCTATGTTTTAGCTGGCCCTGGCCCAGATATGGCCCGGCATTGAATTTTCAGGCAGAACACTGGTGTCAGTCAGCAAAACACAGAGTGCCGCCAGTAAATATCAACCCCTTTTTTTCTATGGGGCCCTTCTACTAGGCTGTGTTTGGTGCCTAAGCAGGTGTAACATAGCAAAATAGGCCTAATCCAGAATGTGCTAAAGCAGGGGCGCAGCCATGGGCGGGCCTGGACGGGCCCAGGCCCAGCCACTTTCCCTCCAGGCTTGCCCATCCAACATCCTGCTGCTGTCGCTGCCTTTTCTCCCGCGGCTCCGCCGGGTCTGGGAAGCAGCGTTCAGCAGCGTTGCCTGCCTGTTTTTTAAAATAATTCGTCTCCCCAGGCTCCGCTGCATTTACTTCTTTGCCCGTTGCAAAGCGCTGCCGTTCGCACAGGTAGCTCCGCTCCCCTTTGCCACGTCCATCTGGCTCTACATATCCACTACAGGAAGTGGATCAGAGAGGGCCGGATGGACGCTGCAAAGGGGAGCGGAGCTGCCTGTGCGAACGGCAGCGCTTTGCGACGGGCGAAGAAGTAAATGCAGCGGAGCCTGGGGAGACGAATTATTTTAAAAGGCAGGCAGGCACGCAGGCAACGCTGCTGAACGCTGCTTCCCGCCACGCTGGTGAGTGGCGCAGGGATGAGACTTCTCAAGCCTTGGTGGCCTCAAGAAGATTCTTCAGCTGGCAGGGCCCGGAGATCCCCGCCAGCCCAGGTATTTATCTTTACGGGAGGGGGATGGACAGAGAGGAAATATGTGGGTCATGCCCACCCAGTCCACCCCCAGGCCCACCCAAAAACTGAGGTCTGGCTACGCTACTGTGCTAAAGTGACCCCGTTAGTTCTGTCATTTACGTGTGCTAAGTGTGTGAGAACTATTTTTTTTTTTTTGGAAGGATATATCAGGGGCCGAGAGTGGGCGTTCCTGCACTAACCAGTCAGCACATCTACAGGTAAGACCATTTACAAATTTTTGTAAATGGCCCCACCTGGAGTATTGTGATCTGTTTGGAGGCTGTATCTTGCTGAAGATGTAAAAAGACTTGAAGTGGCCCAGAGGAAGGTGCCAAAAATATATGGAGATTGCTCCAAGAAACACGAGAAGAGACTGGAAGACCTGAATACGTATACCCTAGAGGACATGAATTGAGGTTACGGGGTGGTAGACTTAAGAGTAATAAACTATAAATATAACGAAGAGGTAATCTCCCTAATCAATTGGTATTTATCTAGAAAGTAAGGAGATATCACAAAAACAAGCGTCAAAATATCTGACTGATAAAACAATCGCTGAAATAGGGTGTTTTACAGAGGAAAGGCCTTGAGAAGCCCCCAGCATAACTAAAAGCTTCGGGGGCTGGGCTTCATCATCGGCCAGAAAACCTCTGTGAATATGTCTGTTTTTCAATTTTTACTAAATCGCTTAGAGCATTTGAATCCACACCAGATATTACTTAGCTTTATCAGGTGTTTAAACGTGCGGGTCCTTCTTACACTCCGACCACGACCAACGATGGCCGCCGTTTCAAAGACCTGCCTCAGGGTTCAGTGGTCCGTGTATAATCTAGGAAAAAGAAGAAATGAATCATCATCTGTTCACGTTGACAAAATCAAACACAGCAGACACTGTCATCTTACCTCCGCACTACATGATTGTTCGAAAGGCAAGACTAAGCACAAGATGGCCGCTCTATATAGATGGCTACGTCAGATGCTGTGCTTAAGCATGGCCGACCAAAAAGGAGGACTATGGGGGTGTGTATCCCGACGTCATAAGGCCAGTTGAGGTTAAACAGTACTTTATAAAGAACAATCAATCGCCTCAGAATGTGCTGTTGTTGAAAATATCATCCGGTTAAGAACAATCTGTTTTATCGATCTGACTTATAGTCAGAAAAAATGACACCACTCAATCCTACCGTTCAAACCCGCCGGGGTCAGCGAGTTCAAACGGAAGATCCACTACTGTTCATTCTGCAGAAGTAAGTGTTTTCTGTTATTTCCAATTCGATTCTGAGAAATCTTTATATGTTATAACACAAAACATTTCAACTGTTCAAAGGAGTGATCAAACAGGTTACAGTGACAGGCCAAAGGTGAAGTAGTCTTCTTAGTGTTTATAGTACTTTTATGCTCTGTCAAACGGACATAGAGTGAGCGTGTTGTCTGCCCTACGTAGAGCTTGTTGCAGGGACATACAATACAGTATACAACGTAACTAGATCTACGTCCGTGTTCACCTTCATTGGAAATTCCTGAGCTGTTTGCGGGTGTATAAAACTCTTCTGTTGTCACGTTTGTGCCCAGGTTCCTGGCTCTCAGTCACCTCGCCCCCCGGTGGTTAAACCTGGTGGCTGCTGTGAACTGATGGCTTACCGTTTCCCATGTTGCAGAAGATATGGTGGTCCAGTCCGGATCTTCCAGCCTTCCAGATTGTTTTGGGAGTTTTTTGGAACTAAGCAGTACCCGTACCTGGTGAACTCCTTGTATGCTGCCTTTATTAACCACCTGGGAAGGTATCTAGTTTGCCTTGCAACAGAGGTCCTCAGAGGAGTTTTCCTTTGGTGAGAGTTTGTTGCAGTGCTGCTGTGCTTTTTCCTGATTGTGGCTTTGACCCTGCTTGTCTCCTGGTTTATTCTTCTGTCTGCTGCCCGCCCAGACCCGGCTTGTTTTCTGGTTTATTCTGCTGCTTGCTGCCTGCCTGGAACCCCAGTGTGCTTTCTGGAAGTTCCTGCTGTTCACCAGCCGGCTGCTGTTTCCTGCAGTTCTGCCTTCCAGCCTTGTCCGGTAAGTCCTGTCGGCCGCCTGCACCCAGGGGCTCAACTCCTGAGGAACAGCGGTCAAGTGCAGGTGAAGTTTGGGGCTGAATTCTTGTCCTGTTTGCTCCAGCTTGAGTTGCCTCGGCTGCAGTCTTCGCCTGGTAGTTCCTGTCCTGGGTTTGCTGGTACATCTGTGCTGCCTTGTCTGTGTTTGGGTGATTCTCCTGCCGCTGCCGCCCCTCGGCAGTGACCCAAGGGCTCACTAACCCTGAGATTCTGGGAGAGACGTGACATCTGTTCCTGCATAATTGAACACATGCTACAGTTGTTGCATTTTTTATGTCCATTCCAGATATGTGCCTCCTCACTTCGGGCTGGTAGAACAGAGGGACAAAGCAGCTCTTTCAAATTCCTAGAGCGACTATAAGCAAACCGGACTTGAATATCTGAAAAGGCCGGTAAAGTTTGTAAAATGCTCCAGTGATTCCTTATTATTCTAGTAACCCTAGTGGCTTCAGTGGATCACCACTGAATACAAGACAAACCAGTGAAGTACAAATTTAAAAACAAAATACAAAAACAGAACCCAATAAAATGACATTATAAACATCAGTTGAACTAATTCAGATATTTCAGGAAGAGCCAAGTCTTCAATAATTTCCTAAAATTCAGATAATCAGACATATATCTAAGAGACTTTGGTAGCTTATTCCAAAGTCTAGCTGACAAGAATGAAAAAGATGTTTTAAAAATAGACAAATATTGCACTCCCTTAGTGCAGCTTTGACAACACTCCAATGGAAGGATGATTAATGAAAGAATACATATAGGGCAAGATTCTATATATCACGCCTAGAAAATCTGCACTGAAAAAAAATACGCCTGGGTGTATTCTCTAAAGTACACCTAAATTTAGGCGTACTTTATAGAATACACCTAAAGTTCTGCACAGTTTATAGAATACACCAAGTGCTCATCAACACGACTAAATTTAGTCGCAGGCAGTTACACCAAGTAAAACTTGCTGTAAATACCGACACCTAAATTGGGCATAGACTGGGTGTATTCTGTAACAATACGCACAGATTTTAGAAACACCCATGACCCTCCCATTCCATGCCTATGACCATATCCCCTTTTCAACAATGCAATTTAGAATTTACGCTCATCACATTACAGACTATGCTTAGACAGTTGTGCATGTAAATTCTATTTAATTCCAATTAGTGTCAATAATTGCTTAATTGGCAACTATTGGCACTGATTGGCTTGTTAACTAATTAAGTTGCATGTGCAAATCCAGAATACATGCTACACAGAGTCTGGGGGGGGGGGGGGGGATAGTGTGGAGCCAAGCTATGAAATATCTTATATAACAATGTATAGATCTTAAATGTAATCCTAGATTAAACAGATAACTAATGAACTCTGACCAAAAGAGGGGGGGGGGGGGGGTGTCACATGTTCATGTTTACCCATTGAATAAACCAATCTGATAGCCGTATTCTGCAGTATTTGTAATTTTTTCAATAAAAAAAGAACTACAACTCACATACAGAGAATTACAACAATCCAGTTAATTTAAGATTAAGGCTTGTGTCAA
Organism: Microcaecilia unicolor; assembly: GCF_901765095.1. Taxonomy (NCBI): domain Eukaryota; kingdom Metazoa; phylum Chordata; class Amphibia; order Gymnophiona; family Siphonopidae; genus Microcaecilia; species Microcaecilia unicolor. The sequence continues at coordinate 128,547,631 of NC_044038.1, read as the reverse complement.
GAGTTTGGGAATTTCAAAGCAATTTCGAATACGACATAAGCGCCGTAAGCACAAAAAGATTTTCTTAGCAAGAGAGAGAATTTTTTTATCAAAAGAAAAGATGTTATCTAAAATTATTCCCAAAGCCTTTATTTCGATAACCAAAGGGAAATTGGTCATGCAAACTCTGATGCCATGGAGATTGGAATAGAGAAACAGCAGTGAAAAAGTTGGTCTTTTCAACATTACGTTTTAACCTATGACTAGATACTTATTTCTCAACGATGTTGATACAACATTCTACTCTTGTCCTAATATCAAACTTAATGCTCTATCCCATTCTGTTGAAGCATCCTACCGAGAGAAAATAACATCACATTAAACAAAACAGGTGACAAAGAGGATCCCGGAGGGACACCACACCTGTCCAGGATGCAGAAAAAGACCTGTTCATCTTCACTTTGTATTTGCGTTAGGTCAAAAAACCTTTAAACCAATTCAAAACTGTATTTCCAATGCCAATTTCATCATGTAGGTATAACAAGACCTGGTGATCTACAACATCAAAGACTGCGGCTAGGTCAAACTGAATCAATAAAACCTGCCTCCCTTTACTAAACCAGGTCTTAGCTATAGCTACCAGTGAACAAAGAACAGTTTTTATCCTTTAATTACTTCTAAATCCAGATTGTGAGAAATGTAAAACCTTGTGATCATCTAAATAAGTGGTTAATTGAGCAGTCACTATTGCCTCCATAATCTTGACAAATAGAGGTTAAAGACAACATGGCCCATGATATAGCAGATAAATTACCTGACGGATCCTTTGGTACAGGTGATAAAATAATATGTCCAAGAAAAGCTGGGAAACAGCCTTCTTGAAAACATAGGTTCAACCATTTTGTAAACCAATCGAGAAAAGTAGATGGAGACCTAAAGAGATATACAGGTATCTAAATGGCAGAAATGATGAGTACTTTTTCAAAAGACATTGAACCTTATCAATATCTACTGGTAAAAATGAGTTCCAGTTCTGATCTACGGTATTACATCAGCACCTAGGGTAGTAGAATCAGAACAATCATTGCAAATACAAAGGGCCAACTCAGGGAGATTAGCCCTGATCTTGTTAATTTTATCATGAAAAAAGTCAGCCAACTGTTGAGCTGAGGGAATAATAATATCATCCTGACTAGTGAGACCAGAAAAATTGGTTAATGATTTAGCTACTTTAAAAAGAGCCTCAGAATCTAACGTTTCAGTCCCAATCAATTGGGAATAACAGCATTCTCCTATCTCTCACCATTTCCTTATCTCCCAACCCTCCCTTCCATTTCTCCCCATTCTCATTGTTCCCCTCCCCTGTTTCTTGCCTCCAACTTTCTCCACTTTACATCATTGTCTTCCCTCTCCCCTTCCCTTTCTGCTTCCACTTCCACTAAACTAGAAACACGGGTCATTGGGAACTTAGAGCATGGACAGTGCTGCCTGTCATATGACCCCTTCCTCCTTTTTCCTGTATGCTTTCACTTTGAAGCAGGAATTACATGATTAGAAGGAGAAAATTCTAGCAACCAGCAATACAGCGTATGCTTCAAGTTCTTGGGCCCCTATGCTGCTGTGCTTACTTCTCAGCCATACTTCCATATCTACTGCATCCTCAGTGCATGTGCAAAGCATTTGCCTTTGTGGACATTGCCTTCTATATCTCCCCAAATGACTCTTGTGGTGTGCCCCTGAATTTCCACATCCAAACACACACATACCCAAACAAACCTTACTTGCCCCTCATAAAGCTACATAAGTTACGGCTTTCGATTATGCCGATTTGGGCGGCCCTGAGAGAAGGCCGCCCATCTCCCGATTTGTGTCGGAAGATGGGCGCCCTTCTCTTTCGAAAATGAGCTGGATATTCTACCACATAAAACCTAACACTTTTAGGCATCCCATCACCTATGTGTGTATGCCACCAGCCACTACCACCACACACACCACTACTCATACATCCACCCACAGGGACACATCACCAATCAGCAGAACCCACCTTTGTGCAATTCTTATAACATTTTAATGTAGCTACAATCTAATCAGTGGCATATTTATTTCTGGAACTATGAAATAAAGCCTGCTGAATTCATATTGTAAGTAAAATTGATGTTATTATAGTTATCTCTCACAACTGTTCAAATAAATAATAGGGTTGCTAAAAAAGCAATCCAACAATAAAGCTATGTTATTTACCCAGTGGGGATGTTTATAAGTGGTTTCAATCAACATGTACATTCTTGCAGTGAACATAGAAAACTGTGTGGCCAGGTTTGATCGACTTGGTTAAATCAAGTTTTATGTAATTCATATGGAAAAAGTAATACCTTATTTTACAGAAAATGTGTTTTAGCAACTTATTCTATCATACTTGATAAAGATCGATAATAGAGTTTAGAGTCTATATTTGTTTTCTTCTTCTGATATGTACACTGCAAAATAGCTGTGTTTCTGAAATAAAATATTACTATTTGTATTTTTGCAGATATAACTACTTTTTCTTGATATGTAATTTCATCACACATTGCCTAAGAGTTATATTTCTCTCTATTACCCATCTCATATTCTGACAAGGAGAACCCCAAATAGTAGAGTATTGTGTAGGCCAGGGCTTTTTCTGCTGGGACTTGAGTACCTGCATCTTTTCTCCCTGTATTGAACATAAGAGTAGCCATACTGTATCAGACCAATGGTCCATCTATCCAGCATCCTGTTTTCTAAACAGTGGTAAAGCCAGGTCACAAGTACATGGCAGAAACCCAAATCATGGCAACACTCCATATTACAAACCCCAGGGCAAGCAGATGCTTCCCATGTCTGTCTCAATAGCAGACTATGAACGAATTTGTCCAAACCTTTTTTTAAACCCAGACATGCTAACCGCTGTTACCACATCCTCCGGCAAAGAGTTCCAGAGCTTAACTATTCGTTGAGTGAAAAAATATTTCCTCCTATTTGTTTTAAAAATATTTCCATGTAACTTCCTCGAGTGCCCCCTAGTCTTTGTACTTTTGGAACAAGTAAAAAACTGATTTACTTCTACTCGTTCTACACCACTGAGGATTTTGTAGACATCAATCATCTCTCTCCTCATCCGTCTGTTTTCCAAGCTGAAGAGCCGTAACCTCTTTAGCCTTTCCTCTTACAAGAGGAGTTCCATCCCCTTTATCATTTTGGTCACTCTTCTTTGAACTTTTTCTAATTCCACTATATCTTTTTTGAGATACGGCAACCAGTACTGAACTAATACTCAAGGTGCGGATGCACCATGGAGTGATACAAAGGCATTATAGTATTTTTGGTCTTATTCACCATCCCTTTCCTAATAATTCCTAGCATCCTGTTTGCTTTTTTGGCCGCTGCCACATACTGAGCAGAAGATTTCAGCATATTATTTATTTTTTATTACATTTGTACCCTGCGCTTTCCCACTCATGGCAGGCTCAATGCGGCTTACATATACAGGTACTTATTTGTACCTGGGGCAATGGAGGGTTAAGTGACTTGCCCAGAGTCACAAGGAGCTGCCTGTGCCTGAAGTGGGAATCAAACTCAGTTCCTCAGTTCCCCAGGACCAGAGTCCACCACCCTAACCACTAGGTCACTCCTCCACTATCTACAACATCCAGATCTTTTTCTTGAGCACTGACCCCCAAGGTGGACCCTAGCATCAGGTAACTATGATTTGGATTACTTTTTTCCAATGTGCATCACCTTGCATTTGTCCACATTAAATTTCATCTGCCGTTTGGATGCCCAGTCTTCCAATTTCCTAAGGTCTTCCTGCAATATTTCACAGTCCACAAGTGTTTTAACAAACTTGAATAGTTTTGTATCATCTGCAAATTTTATCACCTCACTTGTCGTTCCGATTTCCATATCATTTATAAATATGTTAAATAGTACCACTCCCAGTATAGATTCCTGTGGCACTCCACTGTTCACCCTCCTCCATTGACAGGAATGACCATTTAACCCTACCCTCTGTTTTCTGTCGAACAACCAATTCCTAATCCATACCAGAACCTTGCCTCATATCCCATGACTAGAGAAATGACAGGAAGGGGAAAAGGCTGGACTCACGAGCAGAGTTTTTTTTCTCCTTTGATCTGTCTGCTGCAGCCTCCCTTCCTAGGTTTGGAGAAAGAATATAGATACCTCAATAGCTAATTTATGCATTTAGACATAAATGTACAAATAGCAGATATAAATTTACACAGGCAAGGTATTTATTCTACATTATACATGGATTTTCAACAGTGTCACTTGAGTGGCTAGCCCTGTTGAAAATCCATACTTTAGACAGGTTCTCTTCTGCTTGGCCTCTCCTGCTAGTTAAGGGGCTAATTTTCAAAACAGAAAACGTCCAAAAGCAGCACAAAGCAACAGATGGACTTTTATTTTGCCAAAACACCCAAATTGTTATTTTCAAAACCTATTTTGAAGACAATTTTTATACAGTTTGTCTGTAGTGCATTCAAATCACAAGGGGGTGTGTCAGATGCATGTTAGGGGCAGGGATTAAGGCATGACCCTCTCCCACCCCCCTTTTGTCTTACAGCCCAGACTTGGGACCATGGTTTCCATCTTTTTCCAAAATTGAAGAAATACCTTCGAGGACATCTGTTTTCTTCAAATGAAGAGGTGGAAAGGACTGTGAGTAACTGGTTGAAGTGACAAGATGTGCAGTTTTTTGCGATGGCTTTCAAAAACTTGTAAACTGGCAGAATGAGTGGCGAATAGTGGTAACTATGTATTGAAGTAAATACATGTAATAGAGCAATTTTCAAGCATTACTTTTGTTTTTTATTCATTATACTATCTTCATTTAAACTAAAGTTATGGAGGTGGAGGCATTACTTTTCATTTAATCTTTGTACATTGTAAGAAAGGTGTATGTTTGCATGTAGACATTTTGTTCTATGGTCATTGGTGGTTATTTTCTTTTGGATGGGGGTCATTTGGCTTTTACTGCTGATTTGCAGCACATGACCCTTAAATTTTTAAAATATAATAAACTCTTCTTAGCTTTGAAGTCCAGTGTTCTACTCAAATTAGTGCAAATGTAAGTAGATTTCCAAAGGTATATAATAAGCCTTCGATGAGTAGGAACTTATTACCGAATGACTTTCAAGATTTAAATAATGTGAGTAGTGTGTTGATGGAGAATGGATTTCTGCCGTTGGTATTATATGCCACAGAGACTTTGTAAGGTGTTTAAATCTGGTACTGGCATGTTTTGACGTAATTTGTTGCAAGCCCGGGGATGTATTTCATGTTTGGTGGACTTGTCCTGTTATTCAGCCTTATTGGAGTGGTGTTATTGATTACAGCTGATACTGCAGATCTCATACCCCTTGAAGGCGGAATATTGCTTACTTCATGTATACCCTGGAGGAAAGGAGAAACAGGGGTGATATGATAAAGACATTCAAATATTTGACAGGTATTGATCCGCAAACGAACCTGGGACATGAAATGAGGTTGAAGGGGGGGGGGGGGGCAGACTCAAGATAAATGTCAGGAAGTATTTTTTCATGGAGAGAGTGGTGGATACTTGGAATGCCCTCCAGCGGGAGGTGTTGGAGATGAAAACGGTAACGGAATTCAAAAATGTGTGGGATAAACATGAAGGAATGAATCCTCAGAAGCTTAGCAGAGATTGGGTGGCAGCACCGGTGGTTGTGAGGCTGGGCTAGTACTGGGCAGACTTCTACGGTCTGTGTCCTGAAAATGGTAGATACAAATCAAGGTCAGGTATACATATAAAGTAGCGCATATGAGTTTATCTTGTTGTGCAGACTGGATGGACCGTACAGGTCTTTTTCTGCCATCACCTACTATGTTACTATCCAGCTTATTTTCGAAAGTGATCGCCGGCCATCTTCCGACATAAATCGGGAAATGGCCGGCGATCTCGCAAAAGCGGCCAAATCGGTATAATCGAAAGCGGCTTTTTTGACAGCATCGCCTCTTTCCCGTCGCCTCGCCGGCAAAAGTTCAAGGGGGTGTGTCGGCGGCGAAGTGAAGGCGGGACATGGGCAGACATGGACGTGGCGACCAGATGGCTGGCTTTCGCGGATAATGGAAAAAAAAGCGGCGTTCAGCAGTATTTCGCCGGGTTTACTTGGTCTGTTTTATTTTCACGACCAAGCCTCAAAAAGGTGCCCCAACTGACCAGATGACCACCGGAAGGAATCGGGGATGACCTCCCCATACTCCCCTAGAGGTCACCAACCCCCTCCCACACTAAAACAATAAAACTAAAAACCTTTTTTGCCAGCCTGTATGCCAGCCTCAAATGCCGTACCCACCTCCATGACTGCAGAATATGTTCTATCCTTTGACAGCCTTTCCCTGGTTGTGATGTGGCTCTCAGGTGAGTGTGACACCTTTTCTGTTAGGTGCACTGCAGAGTCATATCAGCAATGCATTGTGGTGGGTGTAGGGTAGTGGGCTCTACTCCCATGGTGCTTTTCCCCCTGCTAACTGGGTCAGAGTGTGCCAAGTTTTGTTTCCGGTAGTCCATGAGGTAGTGGCCATTTTTGTCAGCCAGTTTTAGATCCCTTTCATGTGTTACCCACGTTGGAGAACTTAGTTATTACCTTGAATGTTGCTGAAAGAGGGCATTGTACACCATTCTGCCAGCTCTGACCTACTGCTAATCTCAGTACTAGGGAGACTCTTTGCCAGTGGGGTACAACCTCTGATCTGCAGTTAACTGTGAGTAAACGTGCTTATTCAAATAAAGGACTTTTTCAAAGAGATTAGTCTTCAGGTGTCAACTGGTGTGCCAAGGTTATACAGCAGCAACAAGTCCTAGAGGCCTGCGTGTATGCAGGTCCCTGGAGCACTTTTAGTGGGTACCGCAGTGCACTTAAGGCAGGTGGACCCAGGCCCCCCCCTACCTGTAACACTTGTGCTGGTAAATGGGAGCCCTCCACAACCCACTGTACCCACATGTAATTGCCCCCTTCACCCCTGAGCTACATTTGTGGGTAGTGGGTTTTGGGGAGGGGGGTTGGGGGGCTCAGTACCCAAAGTAAGGGAGCTATGCATTTAGGAGCATTTTCTGAAGTCCACCGCACTGACCCCTAGGGTGCCCAGTTGGTGTCCTGGCATGTGAGGGGGACCAGTGCATTACAAATGCTGGCTCCACCCACAACCAAATGCCTTGGATATCGCTGAGTTGGAGAGTGCCGGCATTTTATTTCCATTATCGCTGAAAAACAAGACCAGTCATCTCAAACCTGGCGAACTCTGGCATTTGGCTGGCCTAAACCGTATTATCGAAAAAAAAGATGGCCAGCCATCTTTTTCGATAATACTGTTCCGGCCAGCTGTAGTGCCACCGCCAAAATAGATCGCCGGCGACGTTCGATTATGCCCCTCCACGTTATAAGAGCAGCAAGCAGGTCCCAGGAGTAGTCTAATGGTCAGTGCAGTGCACTGTAGAGAAGGGAACCCAGGCCTATGTCCCACTCTGTTACGCTTGTGGTGGAATGTGCAAGCCCTCCAAAACCACCAAAAACTTATGGTTCCACTTGGGTTTTTGCCCATGTACGTACTGACATGCTTGTAAGTGCTGATTTCATACGTTACATATGCAAATGTCTGCACTCACATGTGGATCAAAGAGCCAAGTAAAATAAATTTTAGGGAATTTTTGAGGGAGGTCTAACGCTCAATCACTGGTGCAAACCCAAGGTAAAAATGAGCAGTTAGATGACATACCTGCTTTGGAAAAGATGCAAATGCCAATATCCATATTTTAAACTGTAAATTGGAAATACACACATACCTTTGTGGCCTGCCCAAAACATGCTCCCCAACATGCCGCTTTTCAAACTGTGGGCTGCAGCATTTACATGTGTATGGTTTTTTACAATCTACTGTATGTAAAAGCCACGCAAACCTTCTAAAATGGCTTCCAATGTGATTAATATAAGCAGACTGAGTACTGAATGGAAGTGTTCTATCCAACTCTAAGATCCTGGCCCAATAAATCAAATCAGACCTATTCTTTGAGGGACTTTACGAGGTGCTAGTTATGAGGCCTAAAACTGTCTTTCTGGGGCCAATTTTGAAACCACTCACAGGGACTGCAATCCAAGGAAACTCACTGCAGAGTTTCCTTTTGAAAATCCAGGGCCTGGCAGTGCCACGGATACATTATTACCTGTAGTCTTTGCACCTACTTTCAAAATAAAATCCTCATGCATTGTCAGTCAGCTCTGCCCCTGCCCTCTGTCCCCAGAGCAACCCCTTTTTGCCACAGGTAACATTATATGTCTTTTTCCCAGCATGGGAATTTTTATTTGTAGAAGGGATGGATAGTTTCAACTCTCCCTTTTACTCAGACAGGTGCTCGGTTAGGCAAGTAAAATTATTTGAAAATCGATGTCAACATCATCATAAATGCTCCTCTTATCATATCTGTCTGCTGCCTTTTGCATTGCTGCTGGGTATTTTTTTTTAATATACCATTTCTCCTTTATATCCCTGAGCCATGCTTCAGTGTTTTATTTATTATTAATGTAAGCAGTCTTTTTTGAACCATCAAACTATTATTAGACTTATTAGTTCATGCCAGGTGGGCGGCATGCATTGCATCTAGTAATTGACATGCTTCAGCATCCTGGTCATCAAAACTGTCCTTATGATGGATAGCATGGGAGTTGAGTACTTGCACTGCATTCAGATAAACAGTGCTCCTCAGATGTCTCCAGCCTTTTAAGCATGAGGCATGCTGAATAGATTGCTGCAGTGCAGCATTTGTTTTTTTCTGAAACTGAGCCTGCTTTTTGGAAGCTTCAGTTTTGTTTTCCATGATGCTCTGTTCACATTGGGGGGGGGGGGGGGGGGGGGGGAGATGAAGGGGAACACAATGTTGTGTACAAGTTGATGGTTCAGTTAGAATTGCCTTATATGACACTTGGAGTGGAGGAGTGGCCTAATGGTTAGAGCAGCTGGTTGCGGACCTGGGGAACCATGTTTGATTTCTGCTGCTTACTGACAGTTGGCAGTGAATTCAGATCCTGGGGAACCAGATTCAATTCCCTCTGCAGCTCCCTGTGACCCTGGGAAGTCACTTAGTCCTCCATTGCCCCAGATACAATACATAACTTAGATTGTGAGTCCATTAGGGACAGTGCAAAGTACCTGTAATAGAAATTGTAAACTGCATAGTCACCTCAGGGATCCCTTGCAGTATATAAAGTGCTGAAAATAAATAAATAAAAAAAATTGACATGATATCAGAAAGATCACCATATCCGTATGCAAATGATATAATTTAGCATGAACAAAGTTTATAGTGTGAATACATTCGAGTATCCTTCTTAGCATGTTGAAAGACTGCAGATTTCTAAAATCAGTGTACTATTTGGATTTTTATTGCCTACACCAAGATATCCACTCACTCTAGCCTAGGTGTTCTCTACCCAGTCTTCGGGCACACCCAGTCAGTCAGGTTTTCACAGTATTCACAATGAATATGCATGAGAGAAATGTGCATGAACTGCCTCCATTCTATGCAAATCCATGGCGTGGAGGGGCATTTTCGAAAGGGACGTCCAATTTGCGATTTGGATGTCCTTGCGAAACGTCCAAATCTAGGGGTGGGGAAACCTGTATTTTCGAAAAAAGATGGACGTCCATCTTTCATTTCAAAAATACCACCAGAGATGTCCAAATCCGTAAATTTGGACGCCCCTAGACATGGACGTTTCTGACTTTTGGCAATTTTCGAAACCAAAGACATCCATGTCAAAAACGGCCAAATGCAAGCCATTTGGTTGTGGGAGGAGCCAGCATTTGTAGTGCACTGGTCCCCCTGACATGCCGGCACCCTAGGGGGCACTGCAGTGGACTTCATAAATTGCTCTCAGGAACATAGCTCCCTTACCTTGTGTGCTGAGTCCCCCAACCCCCCCCCCCAAACCCACTACCCACAACTGTACACCACTACCATAGCCCTTATGGGTGAAGGGGGGCACCTAGATGTGGGTATAGTGGGTTTCTGTTGGGTTTTGGAGGGTTTGCTGTTTCTTCCACAAATGTAACAGGTGGGGGGGGGGGGGGGGGATGGGGATGGGTCTGCCTGTCTGAAGTGCACTGCACCCAGGAATCAGCAGCAGTAAAATGGAGGTGTTACTGCCCTTGTACAAATCAATGGTGCTGCCCTATTTGGAATACTGCATTCAACTCTGGAGGTATCTTGTTAAGGACATAAGAAAACTTGAAGCGGTCCAGAGGAAGTCAGTGAAAATGATATCAGGATTGCGCCAAATGACGTATGAGAAGAGACTTGAAGACCAGAATACGTATACCCTAGAGAATAGAAGAGATAGCGGAAATATGATACAGATGGTATTAATCTACAAACAAATCTTTTCCAGAGACAGAAAAGCAATAAAACTAGAGGACATAATTTGAGGGTGCAAGGTTGTAAACTCAGGAATAACATCAGGAAGCACTTTTTCACAAAGAGGGTGGTGGATGACTGGAATGCCCTCCCAGTGGAGACAAAACCAGTGACGGAATTCAAAAATGTGTGGGATATTTATTTATTTATTTATTGCATTTGTATCCCACATTTTCCCACCTCTTTGCGGGCTCAGTGTGGCTTACAATAAGATATGAATAATGGAAATACATTTGTTACAACTTGGTTATGGGTTACATTGTACAAGTTATGCGAGACCATCGAAGTATCGTTGGGAATTTAACAATGGGACATTAACATAAAAACATTGGAAGGAGATAATGGGAAGCTTAAAGGGCAGTATTAAGACACAAAGACATATGGTGTACATATTTCTGTGAGTAAGTGTATGAGTGATGTGGAATTACGGGGGATGAGGGTCAGAAGTGGATGTATGATGCATTGATGAACAGTGAGTGTGGACTCTATGTGTTTTGGCTCTTTCCGTAAATTGTTTCAAACAGATGGGTCTTCAATTGTTTGCGGAAGGAAGCTTGTTCATAAATCGTTCTTAAGTTGCGCGGCAGTGTATTCCAAAGCTTCGTGCTCATGTGAGAAAAGGTTGATGCGTGTAGCGTCTTGTATTTCACGCCCTTGCAATTAGGGAAGTGGAGGTTGAGGTATGTTCGGGATGATCTTTTAGCATTTCTGGGTGGTAGGTCTATCAACTCGGACATGTAGGCTGGGGCTTCACCATGAATGATCTTGTGGACTAATGTGCATACCTTAAAAGTGACGCGTTCCTTGAGTGGAAGCCAGTGTAGTTTCTCTCGTAGTGGTGTTGCCCTTTCACATTTTGGTTTTCCGAAGATGAGTCTGGCTGCTGTGTTCTGGGCTGTTTGAAGTTTCCTCAGTATTTGCTCTTTGCAGCCTGCGTATAGTGAGTTGCAGTAATCCAGATGGCTGAGGACGAGGGATTGCACTAGGTTGCGAAAGACGAATCTTGGGAAGAATGGTTTTATCCTTTTCAATTTCCACATGCAGTAGAACATCTTCTTAGTTGTGTTGTTTGCGTGGGTTTCGAGTGTTAGGTGGCGGTCGATAGTGACTCCAAGGATTTTTAGCGTTTCTGAGATTGGAAGGTTTAGGTTTGGTGTGTTTATCGCGTTGAATTCATTTGTGTTGTATTCGGAGGTGAGTATCAGGCATTGAGTTTTTTCTGCTTTTAATTTCAGACGAAGTGCATCTGCCCATGTGTTCATGATGTATAGACTTTGATTGATTTCGTTGAAGATTTCTTTGATGTCTTGTTTGAAAGGGATGTATATTGTCACATCATCGGCGTATATATATGGGTTGAGGTTATGGTTTGATAGGAGTTTTGCTAAAGGGATCATCATTAGGTTGAAGATAGTTGATGAGAGAGGTGATCCTAGACACAAAAGATCCCTGAATAGAAAAATATTAGTATCAAAACAAAACTTAACACAGCAGCAGCAGCTATAAGTTCATTTAAGAAGGGCAGGGATGGTGCTTAGATGTCAGCTGCAGCAGTGGGGAAGTGAAGCTAATGCTGGATGGAGTTCTATGATGTATTTCTCATATGTGGCAGGCCAGATCAGGATGGTCTGGATTGGGCGTTGGCAACTCCAGCAGTGGGAAAGTGAGGCCAATGCTAGATGGACTTCTATGGTCTGTGTCCCATATATGGCAAGACAGATAAGGATGGGCTAGAGTGGGTTTCAACAGCAACTCCAGTAGTTGGGAAGTAGGGCCAGAGCAGAGTAGACTTTTTTATGGTCTTAGCCCTGAAAATATTGGATCAGGAGCAAGCATGCATATTTTGTACCATATACTTAACAGAACAATGGGCAACGACCTTCAAACTCAAATTGATTAAAGAAAAAAATGGATTTTTTGTTATTATCTAGCTCGCATTGTCATCATACTTCTTATCCTAATTTCAAGATCAATGAAAATGTCTATTCTATAGAAACCCAATTAAAAATCTTGGGAGTAATTTTTGACCAGCATTTACCCTTCGAAAATCAAGTGCATACTATCATAGCAAAGGTATTCAAGATATTATGGAAACTAAGAGTTAGAAACTATTTTTCTAAGCATTCTTCCGTCTTTCCATCCAGTGTCTGCCCTCCCTCTCCCCCCCCCCCCCCCCACACTTTTATCCAGTTTCTGTCCTTCCTCTCTCTCCACTTCCATCTAGCCTCTGCCCCTCTACCCCCTTCCAACTAGCTTTTACCCTTTTTCTTTCCCCTTCCATACAGCCTAAGCCTTCTCTCTGTCCCCCCCCCCCCCCAGTCCCCCTTTCCCCCACACACCCCAACCCCTGATGCAGCTACTTATCTAGACCAACAGCAGTGGCAAAGCAAGCTACAGCCTCGAGCTACAGGGCTCTTCATTCATGTGGCTGCCGGCTGTGCCTCAGAATAGGAAGTGATGTCAAAAGTGGCAGGACCGTCAGCCACGTGTAATGAGAGTCTGGCCTTGTGGTGGCTGCCGCTTGTTTTGCCATTGCTGCTTCTCATCTAGAGAAGGAGCAGTAGTGACTTGTGTGGTGGCAGAAGGGAGGTGGGGAAAATATGCCACTGCACAGTTTGGGAACCGCTGGCTTGACAGAGAACATTTAGCATCGATTTAAATGATGCAACATTTTGTTATGATTTTAGTGCTAAGGACAGCTTGTTCCACTTTGAAGGGCCAGCTGCAGAGAAGATACCAGTTCTTGCAGTGCCCAGGCGTAAATGTCTTAAGTTTGGCATGGCAAGTGTGCAAGCACTCAGTGAACACAGTAACCTAGATGGCACATATTGCAAAGAACTACAACAATAATTTAAATTTAATTCTCTGCACCACAGGAAGCCAACTTAACTGTTGCAATAAAGATGACACATGTTCAGATTTCAAAAGTCTATACAATAATTGTGCAGCAGAATTCTGTACTGCCTGTAGTGCCTGTATACAAGAAACGGGTGAACCCAAATACACATTACAATAATCCAAAGTGCTGAAAATCATAGCCTGTATTACCCTTTGAAAATCAACCCTAGATAGCATGGATCACAACTTAATAGTTGAAACTTAAAAGTAGGAGTTTTGAGGGCGATGATCCAAGATGGCGGCTTAGTGAAACGCTCTGCCGGACGCCCTCAAAGCCTCATAGCTTCCTAGCTACTGGGAAATCCTATACCTACCGAAAGATGGGGAAAAGGCGTGGGAAAGTTCGGGACTTACCCTCTGTCCCAGCCGGAGCCTACTCCCAGCAGCAAACGACGCTTGAAAGGTTCGGAGTGACGACGGGACCCTCTGCAGCTTCTTCCCCAAAGATCGGAGCCAATCTGTCAGGATCGGCCGACAGTGCAGACGGGGTTTCCCTAAGCCCCGTCATGTATGCGGCTCCCCCACAGCCGGGAAGTGAAAACAAAGAAGCAGTGCCTGCAGCTCGTCCACTCGAAGAGGAAGAGAGGAGTTTGCAGAGAGGAAGCACACCTTTGTCAGAAGAACTGCTGGCAGTGCAATGGTAGGAAATGTGTTTTCTAATTACGCACTTAAAATAACAAAGGCTTTAAGCCAAGCACTCCAAGCTTCTCCCTCCCCCCCCCCCCCCCCCCCCCCCCCCCGGAGGAAATGGGTCAAATAAGTAAACCAGCTGTAGTGACAATAGAGTCACTTTGGGACTTAAACTACACTTTGCATGCTTCTTTAAAATCACTTATTTTGGAAAATTCTGTGAAAATTAAAACCCTATCGGAGGCTGTTCTAATCCAGGAACAAATAAACACCTGCCAATCTTCAGAGGTAAAGCGAATTGAAGAAAGAGTAAATAATTTGGAGACTGTAACCCAAGCCTCAATTAAAGAAAATAATTTTACTATTCGCAAGATGGAGTACCTGGAAAACCAGTCAAGGAGGGGTAACCTGAGACTGACTAATTTCCCAAGGTCTCCTTTAATTTCACCAATAGAGATGTTTAAAAAATATTTAATTGAAGTTTTGGAAATGTCGCAAGATTCATTGCCCCCTTTGGTGAGAGTACAATATTTTCAGATTAATACTAGATTTACCAATGATATGCCTAATGCACAAAAGGGAGATAATATGAATTTAACATCTTTCCTCGAATCGTCTCTGGATGTAATTACTCAGTGAACAACTGCTGTGGTAACATTTGCTCTGGAAATGGACAGAGATGTTGTTTTGAGACTTTTCTTTAGAAAATTACATTCAGAATTTTTGGGTTCAAAAGTTAGAATGTATCCGGATTTGTCGAGAGAGACACAGAAACGACGCAAGGCTTTTTTGACTTTGCGTCAGAGAACTTTGGCTCTAGGTGCTAATTTTGTACTTAGATTTCCTTGCCTATGTAGAATGTTATACCAATCTAAGACTTTTCAATTCTTTGAACCCAAACAATTGGAGGAATTTCTGATTGCAAGGAAACAGTGAATGTAAATGTAGTAGTATGAGTATCAAATGCACACTGTTTAAGATACTACTACTACTACTTAACATTTCTAGAGCGCTACTAGGGTTACGCAGCACTGTACAGTTTAACAAAGAAGGACAGTCTCTGCTCGAAGGAGCTTACAATCTAAAGGACGAAATGTCAAGTTGGGGCAGTCAAGATTTCCTGAATAGAGGTGTAGTGGTTAGGTGCTGAAGGCGACATTGAAGAGGTGGGCTTTGAGCAAGGATTTGAAGATGGGCAGGGAGGGGGCCTGGCGTATGGGCTCAGGGAGTTTATTCCAAGCATAGGGTGAGGCGAGGCAGAAAGGGCGGAGCCTGGAGTTGGTGGTGGTGGAGAAGGGTACTGAGATGAGGGATTTGTCTTGACAGCTGAGGTTACGGGTAGGAACGTAAGGGGAGATGAGGGTAGAGAGGTAAGGAGGGGCTGCAGATCGAGTGCATTTGTAGGTTAGTAGGAGAAGCTTGAACTGTATGCGGTACCTGATCGGAAGCCAGAGAAGTGACTTGAGGAGAGGGGTGATATGAGTATATCGGTCCAGGCGGAAGATAAGACGTGCAGCCAAGTTCTGAACGGACTGAAGGGGGGATAGATGGCTAAGTGGGAGGCCAGTGAGGAGTAGGTTGCAGTAAGTCAAGGCGAGAGGTAATGAGAGAATGGACGAGAGTTCGGGTGGTGTGCTCAGAGAGGAAAGGGTGAATTTTGCTAATGTTATAGAGGAAGAAGCGACAGGTCTTGGCTATCTGCTGGATATGCGCAGAGAAGGAGGAGTCGAAGATGACTCCGAGGTTGCGGGCAGATGAGACGGGGACGATGAGGGTGTTATCAACTAAGATAGAGAGTGGAGGGAGAGGGGAAGTGGGTTTGGGTGGGAAGATAATAAGCTCGGTCTTGGCCATGTTCAGTTTCAGGTGGCGGTTGGACATCCAGGCAGCAATGTCGGATAAGCAAGCCGATGCTTTGGCCTGGGTTTCGGCAGTGATGTCTGGTGTGGAGAGATAAAGCTGGGTGTCGTCAGCATAAAGATGATATTGGAAACCATGAGATGAGATCAGGGAGCCCAGGGAAGAGGTGTAGATTGAAAAAAGAAGGGGTCCAAGGACAGATCCCAGAGGAACTCCCAACAGAGAGTGGGATGGGGGTGGAGGAAGAACCATGAGAGTGTACTCTGAAGGTACGGTGGGAGAGATAAGAGGAGAACCAGGAGAGGACAGAGCCCTGGAACCCAAATGAGGACAGTGTGGCAAGAAGTAAATTGTGATTGACAGTGTCAAAAGCAGCGGATAGGTCGAGGAGGATGAGGATGGAGTAGTGACCTTTGGATTTGGCAAGGAACAGGTCATTGCAGACTTTACATAGTGCCGTTTCTATCGAGTCTAGGGGGCGAAAGCCGGATTGAAGCGGATCGAGGATGGCATGAGAGGAGAGAAAATCAAGGCAATGGCTGTGAACAGCGCGTTCAAGTATCTTGGAGAGGAAGGGTAGGAGGGAAATGGGCCGGTAGTTAGAGGGACAGATAGGGTCAAGTGATGGTTTTTTGAGGAGTGGTGTGACTACAGCATGCTTGAAGGTGTCAGGGACAGTTGCAGTGGAGAGCGAAAGGTTAAGGATATGACAGATGGGGGGGTGACGGTAGGAGAGATGGTGTTAAATAAGTTGGTGGGGATGGGGTCAGAGGAACAGGTGGTGCATTTCGAGGAGGAAAGATGGGCGGTTTCCTCTTCGGTGATATCAGGAAAAGAGGAGAAGGAGGCCTGGGTTGGTTGGTTGAGGGAGTGGGTTATAGGGTGAAGAGGAGGAGATGGTTTGGTGGTGAATTCGAGGTTGATCTTCTGCACCTTGTCGCGGAAGTAGTCAGCAAGTGATTGAGGAGAGAGTGAGGGGAGGTAGGAGCGGAGGGCACTTTGAGGAGGGAGTTAAGGGTGGTGAAGACTAATTGGGTGTAATAGTCCTGTTTTGTGAGGAATAGGGAGGACTGGAAGGAGTACAGCATGAATTTGTAATGAATGAAATCAGTATGGGTGTGAGATTTCCTCCAGAGGCGTTCAGACGATCGGGCGCAGGAGCGAAGGTATCGGGTGCAAGGGGTCAGCCAGGGCTGGGGATTAGTACGCCTTGTAGGACGGGAGATGGATGGTGCAAGGGCGTCCAGAGCAGAGGAGAGAGTGGCATTGTAAGTGGAGACAGCCTTGTCGACAGACTCGGAGGACATGATGGAAGGGAGGAGATTAGCGATACTAGAGGATAAGGTGGGAGGGTCGACAGCCTGGAGATTCCTGGAAGTAGTGGTTAGTGTTGGGCGGGACTGTGGGGGAGGGTGATGAAGTGTGAAGGTGATCAGGTGATGGTCAGAGAGAGGAAGAGCTGAGGCGCAAAAATTGGAGGGTGAGCAGGTAGAGGAGAGGACGAGGTCAAGACAGTGGCCAGATTGGTGAGTAGGGGTGGTGGAGCTCAGTTGGAGGTTGAAGGAGGAGGTTAGAGTGAGGAACTGAGAAGCGTATGAGTCGGATGGGTTATCAGTGTGTATGTTAAAGTCTCCAAGAATGAGGGATGGGGATGAGGGTTCAAGAAAAACGGAAAGCCAGGCATTGAAGTCGGTAAGGAAGGAAGAGAGGGACTTATCAGGGGGGCGGTAAATGACTGCAACTCTGAGTGGCAGCGGGTAGAATAGATGGATGGAGTGAACTTCAAAGGATGAGAAGCAGTGAGACTGCGGTAGGAGGAGAGGTTGAAAACTGCAGGAGGGCGAAAGTAGTAACCCGACGCTGCCACCGCGGCCAACTGGGCGGGGAGAATGGGAGAAAAGATAGCCTCCATAGCATAGGGCCGCGACTGAGGCAGAGTCGTCAGGGGTGCGCCAGGTAACTTGGGAAAAGCGATTGAGTTAAGAGCGTATCCCTTAACTTAATTATCATGTAAAATTTGATTTCCTTTTTCTTGGATCTCTAATTTCTAACTCCATATTAAGGTCGATAGAAGAATATTTATTTCAACTTATGGAAATAAGGATAAATTTGTTTCTTTACTAATGTTTATTGCAAATTTCAATATTATCTCTTTTGAAGTGTATAATATAAATATTTAATAAAGATATACAAACCAAAACTAAAAGTAGGAGTTTTTAATCACTGTCTGGAACTGGGATCTAAAGGACAAGGATGAGTCCAACAGGTCTACTAGGTTCTGAATTTCATGAGAGACAGCAATGGAAGTTCCTGCTACAGAAATATAAGTACATAAGTAATGCCATACTGGGAAAAGACCAAAGGCCCATCAAGCCCAGCATCCTGTCCCCAACAGCGGCCAATCCAGGTCAAGGGCACCTGGTAGCTTACCAAACGTACAAACATTCTATACATGTTATTCCTGAAATTGTGGATTTTTCCCAAGTTCATTTAATAACAGACTTGTCCTTTAGGAAACCATCCAAAAGTTAGGGGTGTAATCTGAAGTAGAATCAGAAGAAATTAGCACCTCTGTTTTACTCACATTCAACCACAAGTGGTTATCTGTCATCCACTCCAATATCCCCTCAAATGCCTCCTATAATTTTGTATTCACCACTGATGATGCTAATGGATCAAAAAACTGAATATCAATTGTGTAGACTTGATAGGACACTCCAAATGGTTTCACTAATTTACACAGAGGACACAGGTACAGAGTGAACAATACAGCTGAAAGTGCGGAGCCCTGGGGCACCCCAGCCTCCAATGCATGGACTTGAGACAAATGGTCCTCAATACAGACCAAGTGCATTCTTCCTACAAGAAATGATTGGAACCACTGCAGCATGGTTCCTACAAGGCCACAATCTTGCAACCACAACAACAAAATCTGATGATCCAGTTTATTAGATGCTGCAGAGATATCAAGAAAAAACAGAAAACAGTTTGTATGATGATCCAAACCATGACACACTTTGCCCATAGTAGCAGCAATTAACGCCTTAGTGCTGTAGGATCTACAATAGGACACTACCTCCTATCCCATGACTTTCCAGTTTCCTCTGGAGTCTTTCATGAGGTACTACCTTTCAAACACCTTTCGAAAATCTAGATACACAGTATCGACCAGCTCAACTTTATCCACATGTTTGTTCACCCCCTTCAAAGAAATGTAAGATTGGTGAGGCAAGATTTCCCTTCACTAAATCCATTTTGGCTTTGTCTCATGTTTTTGAATACGCTCAGTAATTTTGTTTATAATAGTCTCTTTAATTACACGTTGAGTGAAGAAAATCTAACAATTGTAATTCTATTTAATATGTATGCCGCATTGTACCTGCTTCTGTGGGAAAGTGCGGGGTATAAATGTAATAAATAAATAAAATAAATAGCACAGAGTGTCAAGATAAATAAGCATCTAACTGTACATACACAGATTTTTCAACACGCTTAGCTATCGTCGATGATGAGGAAATAGGACAAAAAAGGGAGATGTTCCCTAAATCCCATGGAAGGATTTCTTTTTAAATTATGAAATGAACTGTAACCATTTCAATTCTTCAATTTTCTTCAGATAAAAATGATTCTTCTCATTTGTCACAGTCAATGTGTACTCATTCAGATTTATCATATAACTATCATGCACATCAGTCTCATGTACATCTCCACTTTCCATTCGCCGTAGCTCATGTCACAATTGTCGCAAAGGTGCATTAAGCCATGGCAAAGGCCCACTACCGAGCCTCATAGTAACCCTTTTTTTTTGGGGGGGGGGGGGGCAAATTTACCCAATGCCATTTGCAAAGAGCGATTCCAATGGCCTACTATGTCTTCTGGCTTTAAATTGGAAACATCACCCAACAGTGGAGACCATGAAACATTAGGACCTGATAATCTGATAATCCTAACAGTACTTGTAGCCCTACCACCGACTGTGGATTGTAAAGATGGAATATATAGCAATTACAAACAGTGATCAGTCTAAATAATAAACACAACCTGCAGCACAATCTAATGGTTCGAACACAAGATCTGATATGTGCCCGGCTACATGAGTAGATTGAGCCATTACCTGACCCAAGTCAACAGCAGACAAGGCATCTAACAATACATGAGAAAATGGTCCATTGGACAGGATAGGCAAATTAAAGTCCATTAAAACAATCAAACTCACCACCTCAACAGGTAGTGTAAACAACAAGTTTAAAAGGGATGAACAATCTAGAAGGTGGGACAGTATAACAAACAAATGGAAAAGTGTGCACATTCCCCAATACTAATATGTCTGCTGAATCAACAGAACCAGCATTAACTGTGTGTAACTGCAAACCTTCCCTATAAATCAAAAATGTCCCACCCCCCTCTCCTTGAATCCCTACACAACCACTCCCAAAAATATTCAGCAGGGCAGCAGCCCTTCGCCAGAACAATATCTGAGGGCTCCAATCATGTCTCAGTGATCCCTAGCACATCCAGTCCATACTGGACGAACAGGTCACAAATTAAAACTGTCTTATTTTGCACCAAGAGAGCATTTAAAAGGCCCACTTTCAGCAGCCTAAACTTTCTGGTAGTCCCAGCAGGCAGAATTGACACAGCAATCAAAGTTTTACCCTGCTCCTCCCAATGATGAGTTCATCCATAATGACCCTGTCCGGTGATCACTGAAATGTTACACATGGTAACAAGTTAAGCAGATGCCAAGTAGTGCCTATGGCTTGCACTCAAAGTCTGCCCTAAGGAGCGCCTTAAGGAGCTCCTTAGTCATGCTCCTTTGTCGGCACGACTATGTCGGCATGCTCCCTTTGGCACACAGCGCCTCTGGCATGAACCTCCTGCACTTCACACGCACTACCAGTGACATCATCAGTAGATACTACTACTACTACTACTACTACTATTTAACATTTCTAAAGCACTACTAGGGTTACGCAGTGCTGTACAGTTTAACATAGAAGGACAGTCCCTGCTCAAGGAGTTTACAATCTAAGGGACAAATGTACAGTCAGTCAAATAGGGGCAATCAAATTGGGGCAGTCTAGATTTCCTGAATAGGCATAATGGCACTGGGAAAAAAAATGAGGAGATGCGCCAGAAAAGCCCAGGTCACAGAAGAGCCTTTCATCTTTGTACAGCACACTGCCACTGCAACTGAATCTACCATTGGTTTAGCTTCCATTACTGCCAACACTAAAATCAAATTTCTCTCTCAAAACTGATTTTGCTCTCATACATCAAAGCACTTTCATCCATACACAGTCAATCCACAGTGACTCTGCCCAGCCAAACCTGTAAGACTTATAAATAAACTCATTTTCAGCTCTGATATTAACAGACAGCATATCTCTTCTGCAGTTCACTCTTTCAAGCCCTTTCTCCAACTGAACTTTTCAAAGGCAGTTTGAGAGCTGCATCAGAGCTGTGCTGCATAGAATTTCATCTCTGACACGTGCAGTCACGAGCCCCCAATGTTCCAAACACCAGCTGAAATCTCACAAACAAATTCATCATTTTTCTGAAACGTGCACCAATTAAGTATATATCCTTCACTCATTCCTTTATACCCACTGTCCCACAACAGAGCTCTGTCACACATGCATTCCTCTCACATGCTTACTAGAGCAAAACCTGTGGCTTTTCTTGCATGCATCCTCTCTGAATAAGAATAGTGCCTCTGGTTCAACTCAACACAGCCTGGACGTTGCTCCCTTCAACCGTGCACAACCACCATGCTCCAGTCTCTGCTGCTGCATCCAGGCCCAGCAGCAGTACCGGGTGAGCCACCGTTATCCCCGATTACAATAATAAGCAAATACAATACAGTTGTGCACATTTACACAAACTATTTCTGCAAGTGACTGATCAGGAGTAAAGCAGAACATGTTTTGGATAAACACTTTTGTTGGAAGACGCATTTACTACCCTACTCTTTCCTACTCCCGTTGTGGCTACTGTAGTGATTTGTTTGTTCCTCTACTCCAGTGGCTTTTCTTCTGGATATTCAGTGCCAGGCCTAATCTGTGTTCTGGCCGATATTCAGACTTGTGCCTGAATAACAAAGTGGATACTGTTAGGACAGCGATCTGAATATAACTGCTAACTGGATAAATTCAGGCTTCTCCCCGACTCCACCCACAGACCGCTTGGGCACTACATGGATAGTACCATCGTGGTCTCCCTGGATTTTCAGCCACACTGTTCTGTTATGTGCTACTGAAAATCTGGGAATCACCCGGTCAGTGGGAGTCTAGATAACCAATTAGGAACCCTCCCACTGAATATCAGCCTGGTTTTTTTGTTTTGTTTTAATTGTCAGATGCAATAGCCCTCCTCCCTACAAATGTCTTTTTTATCTTGAAAATTACATGAATATAAATCAAGAAAAAATTATGACTAGCAATGAAAAAAAATCCATATCCAAATATATATTATGCAACAAATCATATAAAAAGGGAAATCAATGTATATTGATCCACATCCCCCGATGTCTACAAAAGTAGATAAGATGCCTTTTATTTAGCTATTTATTATGATATATTGATAACCTTTTAAAAAAATTAACTCAGGGTGGTGTACAGCATTATTAAGAGATCAAAGGGCAGACTGGATGGGAAATGGGAAAAAAGAGCTATCTGGAAAGTCGTGTACACGATAACTGGTAGTATAGGAAATAAGGCTCTGGATCTAGAGGCTGTGATGGGAGAGGCAGCACAATGAACATTGCAGTGGGCAATAGAACATCAAAGCACCTACCAGAAAACTAAACAAGCCAGACTAGTATATATCATCCCTGTACAGTCAGTCAGTGTTAACAGAAAACCATGTCTGTTTCACACATGCAGAACACAGAGAGACCTTCACCTGGTATACAATAAGCAACCAGAAACTCAAAATATTTCTATTTTGAGTTTCTGGTTGCTTATGTACACAAAAATTAAGCTTATGTTGCTTTTGTACACAAAAATTAAGCTGAACCTCTATAAAGCCAGACTCTGCATACAGTGATTGTAGGATAGCCACAGATAATAAATTACCTGTGTCCTAGGTTCCCCAAACAGAACTATCTGCAAGCAAATTATCCTGTACTCGGCCTAGGGGTGGGAACCTTGGAACTTCGCCAAATATTTCCGTTAGACAGAACTGCAACTGAGAACGCAAGCTGGAATATATTAGTTTATTATAGATAAGAAAATATAGATAATGTATGCAAAATATATAGAACTCTCGCAAAGCTTTGGCTGAATACAAAATTACTGGCTGATAAAGATTACAATCATATGTCACACTACTAAACACTAATTCTTACTGGTTACCAGATAAAATTACACCACTGATTGGTCAGGTTACACTATGTACGAGGTAGTACAGTTATTAGCAGCTTATCTCCTGATCACGGTATGACTACCCCAGTCCTTTGCTCAGGTAATTACCACTAACTAGCCCCAGACTAATAGGAAATAAATCACCGTGTTGCTCACCAGGCTGACCTCAGGGCCGTCTCTCGGGAGCTGGCACGGGATACTCCACAGACTCAAGCTGAATTCACAGCGAGTCTCAGTCAGAGCTGGAACGGGAACTCAGCAGCAGACAGGGAGGGCACAGGTCACTCAGTGCAGGTACAGCTGAACCACGATACTTCCTCCAGATACACAGTTCATCAGGTGAGGACCTTATTAGGTCTCACTGGTCTTCTTTCCACCTCCACCTTCTTCCAAGGCTTCCAACTAACTCTTTCTTGTTCCCGCTCTTCCCAGTACCTCTTGGTCCGGTGGCTGCAGGAACCAATCTGGATCTTCCTCGGCTCACTGCATGGCAAGAACAGACCGTTGTTCTTGACCTTCAAGTTGTTATATTTTGGTATGCATTTTCTGTTTCTCACCTGCCTTGCTGGAGCCAGCCTCTCAGGGAGATAAGGGGGCCTGGTTTGCCCACAGCATGTCCTTGGTTTTGAGCTTCTGCTGCAATTTTCCACAAGCTGCCAGGCTGTTTCTTGCTGACACAGAGATGTGCAGGTCAGAGGTTGTTGCAGCCATCTTGTTGTAACAGGATGTCATAGGCTTGTATAGGCCAAGACCACCAAGGTGAGA
Source organism: Microcaecilia unicolor (assembly GCF_901765095.1). NCBI lineage: Eukaryota > Metazoa > Chordata > Amphibia > Gymnophiona > Siphonopidae > Microcaecilia > Microcaecilia unicolor. The sequence continues at coordinate 128,523,664 of NC_044038.1, read as the reverse complement.
AACACAGGGAAATACTCCTACATGATCACCATATTCAAATATATATTATGCAACAAATTATATAAAAAGAGAAATCAATGTATATTGATCCACATCCCCCGATGTCTACAAAAGTAGATAAGATGCCTTTTATTTAGCTATTTATTATGATATATTGATAACCTTTTAAAAAAATTAACTCAGGTTGGTGTACAGCATTATTAAGAGATCATAGGGCAGACTGGATGGGAAATGGGGAAAAAAGAGCTATCTGGAAAGTCGTGTACACGATAACTGGTAGTATAGGAAATAAGGCTCTGGATCTAGAGGCTGTGATGGGAGAGGCAGCACAATGAACATTGCAGTGGGCAATAGAACATCAAAGCACCTACCAGAAAACTAAACAAGCCAGACTAGTATATATCATCCCTGTACAGTCAGTCAGTGTTAACAGAAAACCATGTCTGTTTCACACATGCAGAACACAGAGAGACCTTCACCTGGTATACAATAAGCAACCAGAAACTCAAAATAGAAATATGTACACAAAAATTAAGCTGAACCTCTATAAAGCCAGACTCTGCATACAGTGATTGTAGGATAGCCACAGATAATAAATTACCTGTGTCCTAGGTTCCCCAAACAGAACTATCTGCAAGCAAATGATCCTGTACTCGGCCTAGGGGTGGGAACCTTGGAACTTAGCCAAATATTTCCGTTAGACAGAACTGCAACTGAGAACGCAAGCTGGAATATATTAGTTTATTATAGATAAGAAAATATAGATAATGTATGCAAAATATATAGAACTCTCGCAAAGCTTTGGCTGAATACAAAATTACTGGCTGATAAAAATTACAATCATATGTCACACTACTAAACACTAATTCTTACTGGTTACCAGATAAAATTACACCACTGATTGGTCAGGTTACACCATGTACGAGGTAGTACAGTTATTAGCAGCTTATCTCCTGATCACGGTATGACTACCCCAGTCCTTTGCTCAGGTAATTACCACTAACTAGCCCCAGACTAATAGGAAATAAATCACCGTGTTGCTCACCAGGCTGACCTCAGGGCCGTCTCTCGGGAGCTGGCACGGGATACTCCACAGACTCAAGCTGAATTCACAGCGAGTCTCAGTCAGAGCTGGAACAGGAACTCAGCAGCAGACAGGGAGGGCACAGGTCACTCAGTGCAGGTACAGCTGAACCACGATACTTCCTCCATATACACAATTCATCAGGTGAGGACCTTATTAGGTCTCACTGGTCTTCTTTCCACCTCCACCTTCTTCCAAGGCTTCCAACTAACTCTTTCTTGTTCCCGCTCTTCCCAGTACCTCTTGGTCCGGTGGCTGCAGGAACCAATCTGGATCTTCCTCGGCTCACTGCATGGCAAGAACAGACCGTTGTTCTTGACCTTCAAGTTGTTATATTTTGGTATGCATTTTCTGTTTCTCACCCGCCTTGCTGGAGCCAGCCTCTCAGGGAGATAAGGGGGGCCTGGATTGCCCACAGCATGTCCTTGGTTTTGAGCTTCTGCTGCAATTTTCCACAAGCTGCCAGGCTGTTTCTTGCTGACACAGAGATGTGCAGATCAGAGGTTGATGCAGCCATCTTGTTGTAACAGGATGTCATAGGCTTGTATAGGCCAAGACCAGCAAGGTGAGAAACACAGGGAAATACTCCTACATGATCACCAGAGAAAGAGAAATAATGGCGCATGTCCTCCTGTACTGTGCAAAATATAAAAGGCTCTTTTACTAAGCTATGGAAAGCGCTAGCATGGCCCGCTTAAATCATGATGAACCACCCAACTGCCAATATTCAGAAGCACTAAACTGGGCAGTATCACTGAATATCATGTCTAACCACCCATGTTAAAAGTGGGCAGGGCAGGTAAGGGACACTGGGGCGGATTCCCAATATTGAATATTGTCTGGGGCCCACATAACTTTGTTTTAGTCTTTTAAGCTCCCCTGATCCCCCTCCCAGCCTCTGGAAAAGCCTCTCCCCCTCACTCACATGAGACATGACCCCCTCCCCCCACCCCACCTCAGTCGACCAGATAGCCCCCCCCCCATGTCTCGCAAGGGCTGGGGGGAGGGGGAAGGAAAGAGGAGAACGGCTTTCTTAGGGGCTGAGAGGGTGATTTAGGGGCTTAGAAATCAAAGAAATGGTTATTCAGATCCCCGCTGATATTCAGCTGGGACCTGCATAAGCTCTGGCAACCAGAGCCCTTACAATTATGCCTGGAATTTCAGTGCCAGTACCTGGACATGGCCCAGCACCAAATAGCCAGGGCTAATCTAGCTGGCAATGTTCAGCGTTTAAAAAAATGCTGACCATTGCCGACTGAATATCTTTTGGAACATATATAGAAAAAGGAGAAATACAGAAAAATGAAGGCCTATCCAGTCTGCCCATCCATGCCATCTACTCTCCCTTTCACTCTCTTAGAGATCCTATGTACTTGTCCCAAGCTTTCTTAAATTCAGATACAGTTTTCATCATCTAAAATATCTCGTGTCCTCCCATTTTACCATATTGGATATTTTTCTACCATTTGTATCTTTGCTTTCCTGACTACTTTACCAGCTTCTCTTAGCTTTTCCAGATATTATCAACCTGTCTTTCTCTTTCTGCGATCTCTTGTAGTTTATGAAGGCTGACTTCTTTTTCCTTGTCATCTAGGCTGCACTGTTCTGAACCTGTGGGTGTTAACCCCTCTTACCAGCAAATGGAGGAAGAGAAAAAGCTACGCTTTTCCAGTAAACTCACTGGTATAAACTGCTGGTGCATTAGGAAAGTTCTATTATTTTTCTCTTCCTTTAGCAGATAGTAGGTTGTTCAGGCTGGTGCTCCTTGTCCCTTGCCTAGCTCCCTGCTATGCTAGCAGAGGTCACACAGCAAGGTTGAGCCTAACGGCTGCTCCCAGGTTACTCTATCCCCAGATTAAACCTGGTTGAGCACGGAGCTTTGCTCCACAGCATAATCAAAAGCGATTTTGGGTGTCCTCAACTGCTTTCCATCGTGGGGACGACCAAAGTTCTCCGGGGCGTGTCACACTTGTAGAGAAGGGGGGATTTGGGCGTGCCTAACACATGGGTGTCCTCGACCCATAATGGAAAAAAGGGCGTCCCTGATGAACACTTGGATAACTTTACCTAGTCCTTTTTTTCTTACGACCAAGCCACAAAAAGGTGCCCGAACTGACCAGATGACCACCAGAGGGAATCGGGGATGACCTCCCATTACTCCCCCAGTGGTCACTAACCCCCTCCCACCCTCAAAAAAATTTTTTTTAAATATTTTTTGCCAGCCTCAAATATCATACCCAGCTCCATGACAGCAGTATGCAGGTCCCTGGAGCAGTTTTAGTGGGTGCAGTGCACTGCAGGCAGACCCATGCCCCCCCCTACCAGTTACACTTATGGTGGTAAATGTGAGCCCTTCAAAACCCACCAGAAGCCTACCCACATCTAGGTGCCCCCCTTCACCCCTAAGGGCTATGGTAGTGGTGTACAGTTGTGGGTAGTCGGTTTTGGGGGGGGGGGGGTTGGGGGGCTCAGCACACAAGGTAAGGGAGCTATTTATGAAGTCCACTGCAGTGCCCCCTAGGGTGCCCGGTTGGTGTCCTGGCATGTCAGGGGGACCAGTGCACTATGAATGCTGGCTCCTCCCATGACCAAAGGGCTTGCATTTGGTCATTTCTGAGATGGGCGTCCTTTGTTTCCATTATTGCCAAAAATCAGAAACAACCAAGTCTAAGGACGACCATCTCTAGGGACGACCTAAATTTCAAGATTTGAGCGTCCCCGACCATATTATTGAAACGAAAGATGGATGCCCATCTTGTTTCGATAATACGGGTTTCCCCACCCCTTCGCCGGGACATCCTGCGAGGACGTCCTCAGGAAAACTTGGGCGCCCCTTTCGATTATGCCCCTCCATGTCTTCCAGGTTCACCGAGTTTTCTTTCATTTATTCTGTATCACAACGTTTGAAAACTATTTCCAGCCCAGGTAGATCTCTTATACCATCTTCAGTAATGATCAAAGAAAAGAATTCTCAGTTTGTCTTCCCTGAGTGCCCCTTTTACTCCTTGATGTTCTAACAGTCCCACTGATTCCTTCACAGGCTCTCTGTCCCTTATATACAGTATATATATATATATATATATATATATAGGTCTTTAAAAAAAAAATATATATATCTTTATTGACTCAGAGCAAAAGTAAACAACCAATCACAAGCTGTCTATCAGCAACAGAGATCGCTACTAAAAGTTCAAAATACAGAAGATCAACTACTGGGAACATGAACATTTTGATTAAAAAATAGTCACCAACCTGCCCTGAGGTATTTCACATTACCTCCCCCCAACGAAGGAAAGAAAGAAAAAGACCCCCCCCCCCCCCCCCCGCCGAGATAGAACCAGAAACTGGATCCCCTCCTTCCCCTTCATCTTTCCACCCAGTGACAGATTTACATAACGTTGCCATATGTCACGATACTGGAGTTTGTGTACAGATTCCACTTTCCTAAATCAGAAGAGGATCTAGTCTGCCATCTCCTGCATAGTATTACGCCAAACTGTGAGGGCTCAACTGGTTGACCCAATGTTGTAAAATACATTTCTTGACCAGCAAGGCAGACAACAACATGAATCTGCGCTGCACATCATTTAGGTCTCCCTGATGCAATGGGGTCCCATTCCCTAACAGAAATACCCGATAAGTCCATGTGACGGAAACTTGTAGGGTAATTTCAGTTGCCATCAGGGAATGTGACCACAACTGAGAGAGAGAGAGCTGGACACTCCAGAAAGGAATGCAGATATGTGACCCGGAAAGCCTTACAGTTAGTACATGCATCATCCTCCCAGAGCCCCATATGACTCCCTCTCTGCCGCATTATGTAAACTCAGTGGAACCAAGCCCATTTCGTCAACAATGAAACAGGCCCTAGGAAGGCTCTTGTGCAAGCGTTTTTTTCCTCTCTTTCCCCTGCCCTCCCCTCCATGTCCAGCGATTCTTCCCTCCCATCCCATGCCCTCCATTTCCAGCAATTATTCTCTTCCCTGCCCTCCCATCTGTGTCCCGCGATTCTCTCCTCCCATCGATGTCCATTGATTCTCCTCTGCCCTGCCCTCCATGTCCCGCGATTTGTACCTGAACGTTCTCTGGCTGGCTGGCTTCCGTTCCGTTCGTAACATCTCCTGACGTCAGCTTGCCTCCAGCATTCCCTTCCCTCTCACTGTTCCGCCCTCCTCTGACGTCATTACGTGTTTACGCGAGGGCAGGACAGTGAGAGGGAAGGGAACGCTGGAGGCTTGCTGACATCAGGAGATGTTACGAACCCAGACAGACAGAGAACGTTGGAGGTACAAATTATTATATAGGATGTTTAAGATCATGTTACTTGCCAGAGATCTTTCTATACTGGCACACTCATTACATCTGTCTGCTCATCTCATTCCCTATGTTTGTTCCCACATGCATTCCCATTCCCCATTGAAAAATTCACTCACTAGCCCATCTGTCCCTCATGCTTATCTTGATTCAGTTACGAACTGAGCATTTTTCTTCTTACTCTATCTCTCTGGGACTCTCTTCCATTATTGCTTCAGAAAAAGTTCTCCTTCAAAACTTTTAAAGCCAGTCTTAAAACTTATTTACTCACCTTGGCTTTTGAAACTAATTGTTCTATGGAGCCATCTGGCCAAGGCTAGCGGGGGAGGTAGTGGTTGGAATCAGTAGCCTAATGTCTGGTTTGTTTATTTGTTTGCTTTGCCTTCTCCTTTCCTGTCATAATAGAATTTTTGTTCATATTTCTAGATTTAAATTATAGTCTTTTGCTTAAGTCAAAAGGCAGTATTGTAAATTCAATAAATATACACAGACATCTTAGAATCATCGTGGATAATATGCCATAATTTTCAGCCCAGTGTACCATGGCATCAAAACAAATAAGAAACAAATAGAATGTTAGGGATTATATCGAAAAAGAGATGGAGAATAAAACTGAGGATATCAATATGCCTCTGTTTAGCACTATGGTGCAACCACAAATTGAAAATTGAGTGCAGTTCTGCTTGACCAATCTGAAAAAGTATATAGCAGAACTAGGAAAGGTTCAGAGGAAGTCAATACAAATGGTAAACTGGAGGCCGAACAGGTTAAAGCTCTTCAGCTTGGGAAAGAAGTGACAGAGGACATGATAGATATTTATTTATTTATTTATTTATTTATGTATTTATTTGTTTGTTTGTTTGTTGGGATTTATTAACCACCTTTATGAAGAGATTCTCCCAAGGCGGTGTACAGCAGGAACAGTTTAACATAAACTTACAATTTTGTTAACATCATAACAATAGTAAACAACATCAATATAATAAATGTGGTAAACTTCAAAACCACAAATTGAAACTTAATAATAGGACTACCATGAACAGAATAAATAATATACACATTTAACAGCACTGAAATTCAAATAACAGAGATATAATATGTCAGCATAATACCAATGAAACAACTAATAAGCATGCATTAGAACATTCAAATAACATAGATATGATGTTAATTATAAACTCATGAGTGGGGTGGAATGGTCAGATAGGGATGTTTACTTTTTAAAATGTTAATCTTTTTAATTTTACAAACAGATGCCAAATATATATATACACACAATATAATGTGGTGGGGCATTTTTGATATGACATCCAGGTTCACGTTTTGCTGAAAACATCTAAATTCTCACCCTGAACACAGCAATTTTTGAACTTGAAAAAGTTTCCAGACGTTTTTGCGCTTAATACATATTTCTTTAGGTACCATTAAAAAAAAATCCTAGAGAAAAATGTACAAAAACAAGCCATAGGGATGGCTGTGTAGCACCATTTCTAGTAAACTGGCCACACAGACATCCCAGCAGAGCAGAGGGGCAGCCTAGTGGTCAGTGCAGTGGACTTCATATAAAGGGATCCAGGTACAAGTCCCACCTTACCTTAACACCCTTACTTTGTATTGTGAGCCCTCCAGGAACACCTAAAACCCTACTGTACCTAACTGTACACCACTACAAAAGCCCTCAGGTCTGCAGGTAGAGTTGGTATTTTGTGGGTTTTGGAAGGCTCACAATTTCCACTACAGTTGTACTAGTTAGAGTGGGATATGGACCTGGGTCCCGTTCGCTATAGTCCACTGCACTGACCACTAGCCTACTCCTGGAACCAGTTTGCTGCTCTAATAGGAATGGCCATAATATCTGAAGCTGTCACAGAGCCTGGTATGTAGTGTCACTGTCACATATTTGAGGTGGATGGGAAGGGGTTAGTAACCACTGGGGAATTAAGGGGGTGTCATGCCTTAATCCCTCTAGTGATCAGCTGGTCAATTAGGGCACCTTTTTGTGACTTAGAGGGGCATAATCGAACGGCGCTGGTCAAATCGATGGCCGGCCATCTTTGGGGCTGGCTCCGCGATGGGGCAGAGCCAAACATATTTTCAAAATACGCTTGGCACCGGCCAAATCGCTCGCCGGGTTTAGAGCAGGATCGCCAGGTTTATATGAGATGGCCGGCTTCATTTTTCAGCCATAATAGAAACCGGGCCCGGCCATCTCAAACTCGGCGAAATGCAAGGCATTTGGGCGTGGGAGGAGCCAGCATTTCTAGTGCACTGGCACCCCTCACATGCCAGGACACCAACCGGGCACCCTAGGGGGCGCTTAAAAAATAAAAACAAAACAAAACAAAAATAGCTTACAGGTACATAGCACCCTTACCTTGGGTGCTGAGCCACCCAAATCCCCCCCCCCCAAACCCACTCCCCACAACTCTACACCATTACCATAGCCCTAAGGGGTGAAGGGGGGCACCTACATGTGGGTACAGTGGATTTGGTTTTTTTTTTGGAGGGCTCAGTATTGATCACCACAACTGTAGCAGGTGGGGGGGGGGATGGGCCTGGGTCCACCTGCCTGAAGTGCACTGCACCCACTAAATACTGCTCCAGGGACCTGCATACTGCTGTCAAGGAGCTGGGTATGACATTTCAGACTGGCATACAGGCTGGCAAAAAAATGTTTTATTTGACGTTTTTTGGGGGTGAGAGGGGGCTGGTGACCACTGGGGGAGTAAGGGGAGGTGATCCCCGCTTCACTCCGGTGGTCATCTGGTCAATTGGGGCACTTTTTGTGACTTGGTCCTAAAAATAAATGGACCAAGTCCAGCCGGCGAAATGCTTGTTCGAACCGGCCAACTTTTTTCCATTATAAGGCGAAGTCCGCCATCTCGTACCCACGCCCCCGCCCCCGTCCAGCCTTCACTACCCTACCAACACGCCCCCTTGAAGGTTGGCCGGCACCGCGACGAAAAAGCAGTTGGGGCTGGCCAAAATCGGCTTTCGATAATACCGATTTGGCCAGGATCAGGAGATCGTCAGCGATCTCCCGATTTGTGTCTGAAGATCGCCGGCAATCACTTTCGAAAATGAGCCTGTTAGTCATTATTGAAGCAGGTCTAGATAAAAACGTCCCAATTTTTGTCGTAGAGATTTTTATCTTCTTCCATTATCCCTGAAACACATCCAAATTCTGGGCCTGCCCAAAACACTGCCAACATGCCCCCTTGCAATTTAGACAAAGGGCCAAATTCTATATATTGTGCCTGAAAAATCAGCTCCGATTAAAGACACATAGTGTGATTCTATCAAGAGTGCGCACAACTTAACTGAACAAGCTAATCAGTGCTGATAATTAGGAGATATCAATTATCAGCACTAATTGGCAATAATTAGGATTTAGGCGCATATCCAATTCTATAACAGATTGTGCCTAAATCCTCTTGAGCATTTCAATCTGGAGGTGTGGTTAGAGGCGTTCTTGGGGAAATGCCCAGATTTTGTGTGTCCATTCTTGGAGGCATTCCCAGATTTTATGCACGTTGATACAGAATCACATACCTGAGCTTCTTACCTTTCCCCCTAAACCAACCTCTCCGCCTCCTCCATTCTCTATTTCTGTGGATAACACTCTCATCCTTCCTGTCTCATCAGCTCGTAACCTTGGGGTCATCTTCGACTCCACCCTCTCCTTCTCTGCACATATTCAGCAGACTGCTAAAACCTGTCGTTTCTTTCTGTATAATATCATCAAAATTCGCCCTTTCCTCCTCTGAGCACACTACCAGAACCCTCATCCACACTCTTATCACCTCTCGCTTAGACTATTGCAACTTGCTTCTCACAGGTCTTCCACTTAGCCATCTCTCTTCTCTTCAATCTGTTCAAAATTCTGCTGCATGACTAATATTCCGCCAATGTCGTTATGCTCATATTAGCCCTCTCCTCAAGTCACTTCACTGGCTTCCTATCCATTTCCGCATACAGTTCAAACTCCTCTTATTGACCTATAAGTGCAATCTTCACTCTGCAGCTCCTCAGTATCTCTCCACTTTCATCTCTCCCTACATTCCTCCCCCGGGAACTCCGTTCACTGGGTAAATCTCTCTTATCTGCACCCTTCTCCTCCACTGCTAACTCCAGACTCCGTCCCTTTTATCTTGCTGCACCATATGCCTGGAATAGACTTCCTGAGCCGGTACGTCAAGCTCCATCTCTGGCAGTCTTCAAATCTAAGCTAAAAGCCCACCTTTTTGATGCTGCTTTTAACTCCTAACCCTTATTCACTTGTTCAGAACCCTTATTTCATCATCCTCACTTTATATTCCCTTATCTCTTGTTTGTCCTGTTTGTCTGTCCTAATTAGATTGTAAGCTCTGTCGAGCAGGGACTGTCTCTTCATGTTCAGGTGTACAGCGCTGCGTACGTCTAGTAGCGCTATAGAAATGATGAGTAGTAGTAGTAACTTATGTACCAGTATTTAGGCCTGCTTATAGTTAGGTACACCTTAGTGCTAAACACGAATAAATAAAGGAAGCATACTCATTATAGAATCCCGCTAAGCACGTCACATTATCGGCGCCAATTATTAGATGCTACTTATAGAATCTACCCCAAACTGTGGAGAAAAATATCTAAAATCTGAGTTTCAAAAACCGTGACTTGGATGTTTCTCTATGAAAAATGTCCATCTACCACTAAGTGCCGCTTTTGAGGCATTTTTCTCTTTTGAAAATGGGTGCCACGGTAACACCCCCCCCCCCTAAAAAAAAGTCCCAGGTCATACTAGATGGACCTGTGGAAAATACTGGGCAGCTAAGTTCCTTCATAAGATTTAATGCTAAAAAATGCAGGGTCATTCACTTGGGCTACAGAAATCCAAGGGTGCAATACCATTTAGTGGGAGCAGACGTACTTCTGTGTTCTATGGTGCAAGACTTGGGGGTGATCATTTCTGATGTTCTTAAGTGGCCAAAACAAGTAGAAAAGGCAATGTCCAAAGCCAGAAGGATGCTTCAATACACAGGAAGAGGCAAGGCCAGCAGGAAAAAAAAAGATGATAGTGTCTCTGTATAAATCTCTGGTAAAGCCCCATTTAGAGCATGTGACAATAAAGTGATCTACAACACTGGAGTTAGTGAACTTCAGCCGTCTTTTGCCATTCACAGGACACAGACCATAGAAGTCTGTCCAGTATCAGTCTTAGTTCCCCCATGCTGGATTTGTCTGATCTTTCACTAGATTACCTTGCGTTAACAGAGACTAGAAAGAGAGGCTATTAGTTTGTAAGTCTTCTTTGACCATGAAAAGGCAACAGTACCTGAACTGTAACTCGCCTTGAGCTCAAATATAGAAACGCAGAGCAATGAATCTAAATCTGAATCCTAGGGGTCTATTTCTGATACTCTGTATGCATTTTAGGATGCCACCCAAAATGGTATAAGGAAGAAATCGGAACAATGTGCTCACTATTTAAAAGGACATCTGAGTAGCAGCACCTGCTACTCATAAATCCTGCCAAGACAGCTATCGAGTGCCACTGAAATCTTTAAAGACTGCCTTGGCACTATCCGGATGGTGCTGGCATGGACCAGGTGCACAGCTGGGGCAGAGTCCTGAGTTGTCCAAGCAGTGGTGGTTTTCAGTGCTACTCCCCAGATACTAATCCAAATAACGTGATAACAAAATAATAACGTTCTAAATGTATCTGGATAGTATCAGGCATTCATCACAGTATCACCTCTATCCAGGCAAATATTGCCTCTGAATAGTACTGGGCATTCACCACATTATTCTCGCTATCCAGATAGTAGTGTGCATTCACCACAATATTGCCTCTATCCAGATAGTATCAGGCATTTGCTACAGCATCACCTCTATCAAGATAGACTCAGGCATTCTGGATAGTATCAGTTACTCACTACAGTATTCAGATAGCAGTCGAATCTTGCTTCCATCTGAATACTACTGAGCATTCACTGCAGTATCATCTCTATCCAGAGTATATTGAGTGATCGCTATAGTATCTTCTCTATCTGGATATTATCAGGCACTCACCACAGTATTGCCTCTATCCCGATATTATTGGGCATTTACCACTATATCAGATATCCAGTGGCAGCAACTATCCAAATACTTTATACCGAATATTTGGATATTTTTACCCACAGTGGCCGATATTTATAAAAACCACTGGCTGCCACAGACAGAATATGGCAACATATTATTATTCAATTCCAAGTGAAAAAACTAAGACAGAGAGGGAAAAACAAGACCTGCTTCAAATTACAGTGCTTGGCAGAACAGAGGCAGAGGAAAACAGGAGACCCCATTTTTACATCTCCTTCTTAATAGTTAAAGCATTCACTAATAGAGCTCAAGGCACAGCACAGATTAGGAGAACATGGAATAGGCTGTACTTGTTTAAAATCTGTACAAAGATTATAATAGTAACCATAAAGCAATGTTCCAGTCCATTTAAATTCCAGTTTCTAAAACAGAATGGTATTCTGTCTTCATACTGGTGATGTATAAAGGGCCCCTCTGCTTGACTTTCAGATTCACTGAAATGCAGAGGGTATTCAGCGGTCACTTACTAGAGATAAGATAGAGGGTTGTTTGATTTTTTTTTTTTTTACTGTAATTGGTATTGACTTGTAGGATGTGTAGATTTTCATTTCTAGTTAGGTCAGGGCATTTTTGACCTTCTTGAATTTATTAGTTAAATTGGAAGGAAAATGTCAATTCTGTCTGCGTATGAGAACCGACAGGTGAATTTAGTGCCTGTAGTACAACAAGATTCAGCTCATTGCTGCAGCAGCAATGGACAAAAAAGGAGCTAGAGAAGTGACCCTTGTTAACTGTTCACAAGGCTGGCAATCTATCTCCATGTTGTCTGCAAAGCTTGCCATTTTAGTCAAGGTGAAAAAGCTCACACAGCTTTGTTTGGTCACCTTTAAGCTTCTTTAAAACCTTGCTAATGTTAATGTCTGATAGAAACTGATACACTAAAATGCAATTTTCTTCATAAAGGGGCTTTTCTTATTAAAAAGGACAAAATACCAGCTAATATGCAAACATGCTAGCATTTATTTGCATTTTAATGAAAAACCCCTCTAATTTTTGATAGTTGTGCACCTATATTGCTGAACAGCACGCAAAGTTGCATGCACACTCTTATAGAATAAGGTCAGTTGTAGATTAATTGAATGCTAATTGGTCTTAGTTGGCTATATTTGGGGTTAATTGGCACTAATTGGCAGATACGTGCATAACTGCCCTCAGTTGGTATTCTATAAGTTGTGCACTCAAATTCCAGAGTACACAACTGCTCACCACGAGCGCTCCAGGCTCGAGGGGAATTCGGATGTGAAATTGCACTCTCCAGCCACACAACCACAAGCTACCCCAACCCACAGGAACACTGCCTGCCTGCACTACAATATCTCTCCAGATACCTACCTCCAACCAACGCCACAGCAATCAGAACCACAGAGCCCTGCACCCTGGGGCAACTCTTCTGAACATCTAACTGTGAGTAAACTATAAACTATAGGGATATACCCACTAAAATAAACCATAGCCAAGAAAGAAACTCAAGAATGTTCTGATGTGCCAATGTTCACCCAACGATACTGACTCTCCACAGTGGCAGCAATTAGCTGACGGAGACAACTCAAGGAACGAATCTCACTCAGAACTATCCCCCTCCCATTTGAACATGGCTTACTAGCGGCCAAACCGAACTGATCCAAAATGAACATCGTCAAAATACTCCTAGCTATCTACTCCTTATCACTGATCCATTTAACATCATCCATCCCATTCGCAGAAAATAACATCATACCCATACTACACAATTACCAAAGACTGACCAGATACTCCTCACCTCAACAAACTGACAATAACCATAACAAAGGAAGAATACCAACGTGCGGACAACACCAACAGAACAGAAAGGTCAAACAAAACACACACAAAGAAACGGCAACTAACAAAAATCCACATAACCTCAAACATAGAAGCCCCATACCAAAAAATCCAAGTGGGTTACATCAACGCCAGATCCGTCGTAAACAAAACAACAACAATAACTGACTGGATCACGTCAGAAAACCTTGATCTAATCTTCATCAATGAAACCTGGATCCATGATCAAAAGGACCCCATAATCCTTGACCTATGCCCTCCAGGATACAAAATCACTCACTGGACCAGAAAGGAAAAGAGGTGGAGGCATAGCACTAATATATCGATTCCACTTTACAACCGATACCACTGCTGAGTCCTATAACACCCCAACTTGAAATTGCCTCAATCAGAATCTATAACAAATCCCTGCTTGATCACCTGAATTGCATCTTGTTTTAAAGACCACCAGGCAACTGGAATGAAAGCCAGTCAAATTTCATGGACTTCATCTCAAACACTTGCACAACCAATTCTAACATACTGCTACTAGGAGACATCAACCTCCACCTAGAAGACCCAAACTCCGCCAATGCAAGAGAATGCAAGGAATTCCTCCACTTATGAGATCTTAAATGACCACACATGCAAGCAACCCACATCAAAGGGCACACACTTGACCTCATCTCATACAAATTGTCTACAGACCAAAACCTAATAATAACTGATACTAAATGGACAGAAATACCATGGACCGACCACTACAAACTAAACCTTTCACTAAATTGGCGGAAGAAGGGCTCACACCGTACACAAGAACACAAAACCTACAGCACAAGAGGCCAAATAGACTCAAACACATTCTGGCAACAAATATATAATAGCGAATGGGCAACACAAATGGACTCCATACACTACCTCTCTAACTGGGACAAAAGATGTAGAAACATACTAGATAGACGAAATAGCACCCTTACAAACAAGAACAGCATGAAGACACATCGCGATACCTTGGTTCAACGACAAACTGAAAAAACTAAAAACACAATCCAGGAAACTTGAAAGAGCATGGAAAAAAATAAAAGATGAACACTCGCTCAACGCTTGGAAACAAACATAAAGAAAATACAAATATGCAATAAGACAGGCCAAAGGGCCATATTACAGAACTAAAATTGGACCAGACTACAAAGACACGAAGAAACTATACCAACTCATAAATAAACTACTAGACACCACCATGGTCACCTCAACCAACACAGACATCCCATCTGCAGACAAACTTGCTATTTCAATGAAAAAATTGTAAATCTACGCAAAACACTTCCTCTTGCCAACACTGATATTGAAAACTTCATCAGCTGCCTGGACCCAACCCCTGGAGAACACCCAGCAGACCAAATCTGGTCAAACTTCACCCTCCTCACCACCGAAACAGTAACCCATGCGATCAATAAGTTCTCCAACACCCACTGCAAATTGGATACGTGCCTCAGCTACCTAATAAAATCTGCCCCCGACCGCTTCATAGCAGACCTCACATCCCACCTAAACTACTTGCTCCAACAAGGTCTCTTCCCCAAGGAAAATGGCAACATCCTACTCACCCCGATCCCAAAAGACACCAAGAAAAAGACAAGTGAACTCACCAATTACCGCCCAGTAGCATCTATCCCATTAGCACTCAAACTAATGGAAAGCATAGTAACCAAACAACTCGATGACTACATAAACAAATTCTCAATCCTACATGAATCACAATCAGGATTTCGCCCCCTACATAGCACTGAAACAGTACTCATAACTCTACTGCCCAAATTCAAGCAGGAAATAGCAACAGGCAAAAGCATTCTCCTCCAATTCGACATGTCTAGTGCATTCGACATGGTAAACCATAATATATTACTAAGACTCCTAGATTACTTCGGTATTGGTGGAAATATATTTAGTTGGATCAAGAGTTTCCTAACCACTAGAACATATCAAGTGAAATCAAATTCAAACATATCGTCACCGTGGAAAGCCGAATGCGGAGTAACCCAAGGATCACCACTATCACCGACCATCTTCAACCTAATGATGACACCACTAGCCAAGTCCTTAGCCAACCAAGGCCTCAACCCATTCATCTATGCAGACGACGTCACAATATACATACCCTACAAACATAATCTGACAGAAATCTCCAATGAAATCAAGCTCAGCCTAAACATCATGGACTCATGGGCGAATGCATTTCAACTAAAACTCAATACAGATAAAACACACTGTCTCATCCTCTCATCTCAACATAATACGAACAAGCCCACAAACATAAACACCCCAGACCATACCCTCCCTATCTCAGACAGCCTGAAAATCCTTTGCGTTACTATCGATCGTAACCTTACACTTGAGGGCCAAGTTAACTCTACAAGAAAGAAAATGTTCCACTCAATGTGGAAACTCAAACATGTGAGGCCATTCTTCCCGAGGGAAACATTTCGCAATTTGATACAATCAATGGTACTAAGCCATGCAGACTACTGTAATGGAATATATGTGGGATGCAAAGAACAACTCATAAAGATACTTCAAACTGCTCAAAACACAGTGGCCAGTCTTATATTTGGGACAACGCGATTCGAAAGCGCCAAACTCCTCCGAGAAAAACTAACCTGGCTACCAATCAAAGAACGCTTCACTTTCAAAATCTGCACCCTGGTCCATAAAATTATCTACGGAGAAGCCCCGGGCTAAATGATAGACTTTTCCCAGTGTGGCATTACTTATGTACTTATGTACCATATTTTGACCTCTGAAAAAGAGAACAGATGTCGTGCCCCTGCCCCGCCCACACCACGCCCCTTTCGCATCCTCGCCCTGCCCTTTCTCGCTCTCACCCCGCCCCCTGTCACATTCCCCTCCCCCCGGGTCATATATTCCCCTCCCCTCCCCCATCACCTCCCCTCCCCCGGGTCACATATTCCCATCCCCTCTCCCCGTCACCTCCCCTCCCCTTACTTACTATCTACTGCCCCGGTGGTCTAGTGACTTCTTCGGGGCAGAAAAGAACCCCCTCTTTCCTTCCCGGAGCGCTGCCCTTGCCCTGCATCCTGTTGCTGTGTGACGGTCTCGGGATTCAAAATGGCCGCCGAGAGTTGAAGTCTCGCGAGGCCACTTCTACTCTCGGCGGGCATTTTGAATCCTAAGACCGTCACACAGCAACAGGATGCAGGGCAAGGGCAGCGCTCAGGGCAGGAAAGAGGGGGTTCTTTCCTGTCCCAAAGAGGTTACTAGACCACCAGGGCAATAGATAGTAAGTAAGGGGAGGGGAGGGGAGGCTAGGATAGGTCCGTCGCCCGCCTACCCGTTTGTCCAGAAATCCGGACAAACAGGCGGATTGGCAAAACCCGCCCGGACGCCCAGACATGTCCTCAAAAAGAGGTACCCTACTCCTTGTGATCTTGGGCAAGTCACCTAACCCTCCATTGCCCCAGGTACAAACTTAGATTCTGAGTCCTCCTGGGACAGAGAAATATCCAGAGTACCTGAATGTAACTCACCTTGAGCTACTACTGAAAAAGATGTGAGCAAAATCTAAATTAACAATAATAATAACCAGGGGCAAACTGACCATTGGGACACCAAGGTAGTGCCCAAGAGCCTACAGTAGTAGGGGGTCCACTCTTCTCTAGCTTCTATCTAGTTTAATCGCTTTGGATATGTGGTTAGGGGCCTAATGACCCCTATTGCTGGGAGCACAGATCCCTGTCAGTCTGCCCCTGTGTCTAACTCAAAATAAGAACACCCAAGTCAGTACATTGCATACAGATGTCCATTTCTCATGCATTTTACAACAGGATCTGCTGACGTACAGCCTGTTCATAAATAGATGTACAACGTGCTGGCTATGTCCAGAATGAGCATCCATTTTACAAACTGAAATATCTAAACCACGAAAAGGGCAAAACAAGTGACACAGATGTCATTGTAGCAGCATGGAAACATCCATGTTATAAAAAAAGCCACATAAACATCCATATAGAAAAGTAGTCTAATGGTTAGAGCAGCCAACAGTGAGCCTGAGGCTGTTGGTTCAAATCCCACTGCAGCTCTTAAAAAAAAATGTAAAGTGAGAAATTCACAAAGTGGGAGCTCTCCAGGGACAGAAAAACACCTTGCTGAGTGGTTCCCAAACGTGATCCTGGAGGCACCCCAGCCAGTCAGGTTTCCAGGATGTCCACAATTAATATTCATGAGAGAGATCTGCATGCAGTGGAGGCAGTGCATGCAAATATCTCATGAATATTCATTGTGGATATCTTGAAAACCTGACTGGCTGGGGTGCCTCCAGGATCAGGTTTGGGAACCACTATCCTACTGTGAGCAACTATCTTTAACCTGGACATGCTGGGTACAAAGTCTAAATACCAACATTCATTTTTTTGAACATAGATGCTCCTGGAGAGAAATAACACTGAAAATAATATAATGCTTTTATATAGATCTGTGGTCCAAACACACTTTGAGGGTAATTTTATAAGGGGGTGCCTGCTTTAGGAGAGCAAGTAACACTTAGATGCTATTTTATTACTGGCAAAGTATGTATCAACATGTCCTGGCACATACTTTTACACCTGTTTGTATTTCCTAAGTCATTTATTTGCAAAAATGAGTTGATAACATTTGCATGCAGTTCTGTTCACCGCATCTAAAAAAGATGTGGAGGGGCATTTTCAAAAGAAATGTCCAAGTTGCAATTTGGACGTCCTTGCAAAACAGCGAAATCCAGGGGCGGGAAAATCCGTATTTTCGAAACAAGATGGACGTCATTTCGAAAATACCGTCAGAGATGTCCAAATCCTTAAATTTGGACGTCCTTAGACATGAATGTTTCTGACTTTCGGCGATTTTTGGAACCAAAGACGTCCATGTCAAAAAAGTCCAAATGCAAGCCTCTAGGGGCACTGCAGTGGACTTCATAAAATACTCCCAGGAACATAGCTCCCTTACCTTGTGTGCTGAGCCCCCCAAAACTCACTACCCCCAACTGTACACCACTACCATAGCCTTACGGGTGAAGGGGGGCACCTATATATGGGTTTGTGTTGGGTTTTGGAGAGCTCACTGTTTCCTCCACAAATGTAACAGGTGGGGGGGGGGGGGGTATGGGCCTGGGTCCGTCTGTCTGAAGTGCACTGTAGTACCCACTAAAACTGCTCCAGGGACCTGCATTCGCTGTCATGGACCTGAGTATAACATCTGAGGCTGGCATAGAGGCTGGCACAACATATTTTTAAAGAGATTTTTTGAGGGTGGGAGGGGGTTAGTGACCACTGGGGGAGTAATGGGAGGTCATTCCCGATTCTCTCCAGTGGTCATGTGGTCATTTCGGGCACCTTTTTGTGCTTTATTCATAATAAAAACATGTCCGGATGAAAACATCCAAGTGTTTGTCAGGGACGTCCTTGTTTTTTTTGATTATGGGTCAAAGATATCCAAGTGTTAGGCACGCCCAAGTCCTGCCTTCGCTACACTTCCGACACGCCCCCTTGAACTTTGGACGTCCTTGCGACGGACTGCAGTTGGAGACGTCCAAAATCGGGTTTTGATTATACCGATTTGGATGTCCCTGGGAGAAGGACGTCCATCTTCCGATTTATGTCGAAAGATGGACGTCCTTCTCTTTTGAAAATGAGCCCAATAGTAGAAGTGGCAAAAATACAGATAGGGATAGCCAGAATGGTAAAGGGGATGGAATTGCTTCCCTCTGAGGAAAGGCTAAACAAGTTAAGGGCTTCACCTTAGGCTGAGAGGAGACATGTTAATAGTCTATAAAATTATGAGTTGGGTAGAATGGATAAACAGAAAATAGTTCTTTACCTTCCACATAGTATTAGCACAAGTGAATACTCCATGAACCTAACTGGTATCAGATATAAAGTAAATTTAAGAACGTACTAACTCTCAATTAAGTTGTGGAATTTGTTGCCAAAGTATATGGTCAAGGTTAATAAGACAACTGGATTTAACAGGGGTTTAGACAAGTTCCCATCATTAGCTCCAATATATAGACTTGAAGAAAGTCACTGCTTACCTTTGGGAGTGATTGACAAGGAATGGATCTACTTTTAGGATCTTGATAGGGTCAAATAGCAGCATATGGTCCTTGGCCTAGTCTAAATCTATTCAGCAGAGCCCGATATCATGACAAGCCTTACCCATGTGGTGATGGTGGGATTAACTGAGTTTGTGATGATTCTGCTGCATGGAGGTGAGCGTAAAGAGCTTTTTATAATTGTTCCTTATGGACTTGGGTATATACTGTGCTTGAGATAAGTACGCCAATTACATCTATTCAACTTTGGGGAGATCAGCATGGATTTCTGCTCTAAAAATAAACACAGGCAGTTTTCTCCACAAAACTCAAAAGGACAGACACAATGTGCATTGGGGCATCTTGTTTTTTGGTGAAACATTCTAATTTAATAATTATTATAAAAGCTTCATTGCAGTTTTATTGAAGATCACACATTTCATAACAAAATGTTCTAACTTTTCAAAGAAAAATCTCCAGGGTGCTTTCAATGATAATGAGGTATCATTCAATCTGGAATTCAGGTCTGCATATTCATTTTAATCTTCTTCGCTCGCTCCTTTAATATTCTTTTCTTATGCTTTCAAATTGTTAAAGGCTGCGGTGGACTCCCAGTCTTAGGGTTCAAGGTGTACCACTGACCACTGCAATACCTAAGAGCGTGTTTTGCTGTTCATTCAGTCTGAGACAAATCTCTTCTCTTGTCATTTAGCTAAATATTATTCCAAAGCCAGGGTAATATTTTAAATGTTTTGACAATCAATTAAGAGACTGCAAAGATGACAAGGAAAAATTAGCTAGTTATTATAAACTGCATCATTATGCATTCTTCTCACTCTCTTTAATTAATGGGTAACAAAATGAGTGACGACACTAAAGAAATGGGTAACTCTATCTAGCCTGGTTGGAGACTTGTTTTGTTCTTTCAGTGGCTGAGTCTTTGCTAAACTAGACCTCAGGGTTTATCTTGGTGGTAATCAGTGTAAAACCCGTGGTGGTGGTGTTGTGGTGGTGGTGGTGTTGGGGGGAGGGTGCATAACCTGATGTCATTGTGTGTGGTGCCCATGTGACCGTGGTACTGTGGCTCAACATGGTGGTGTTACAGGGATAACTGTATAACTGGGCACAGGTGTAACTATTATTACATGCATACTTTTCCCTGTGAGGCTACCAGCAACTTTTCTAAATGGAAATTTGCATATACTTTTGCTTGGAAATTACCCCAGGGAATTTGTGTGTTTACATTTACATCTGTTCTGTACAAATATGTACTATCCTCCAGAGATTCAGCTGGCAGCAGTGAGCATTGTGCTGCCAGCCGCCGGAGTTTTTCCCAGATATTGAATGCTGGGCCCAGGCTTTGGCATTGAATATCCAGGGGTTTTTTTTTTTTGTTTAGCTAACAACTAGCCAGTTAAGTCAATATTCAGCCCTTGACCGCATAAGCCAAACCGCTAAAAGATAGGACGGCTATTTATGCGGCACTTTCCATTTGAAAGCTGGCTTTAGCATATGCATTCTTGCTTTAAGGAGGTAATTTTATATCAATTTTCTCCATGTATTACTTAATCTTGTCTGCATTTCTTCTTAGTGAGACTATTGCTAGGGGTCATCAGTGCAATTTTGAACCTTGCACAGTCCTGGGGCAGGAACAGAAGGGGATTGCTCTTGCCCTGGGCCACTAGACAATCAGGGAAAACCCCTGGTAGGTTCCAGGGGGTGGGGAGGATGGTCAGGCTCAGTAGTGGGGCCGGTCTTCTCCTCATTGGGTTGGGGTTTTGTAATTTGGGGAAAATCAGACCAGGAGAGAACAGATGGTGGTTGTGACTTGGGAATATCAGACTTGAATGGTATCAGACAGGGGAAGATCAAATGGGAGTGAGGGAGATCAAATAAGGGGGAGCATGACGGGACTTCAGTGGGATTGGACCAGGAGGCAGATTATGGGGGGGGGGGGGGGGGGGGGAGGGCGGTGCACTGCAGTGACAGTACTTCATTTCTTTATTTTGATTGAGTTACCTGCTGTGGCAAAATAGTACTAGTGCTCCTGCACTATCTGCCACTGCATAATGCGGTGTATGCAATAATAGTGGGGCATTACCCCCTGTATTTACTGCATGCTAGCTTTTGCCCCTAATGTGTGCCCATTAATAAATACCTAAAGGTCAGGGGCTAAAACAGATGGACTATGAACTCATAACACCGTATTTTTGTCTACATTAAGGCCTAAATTCAGTAGTCTCTAACCAGGCTTGATGGGGTTGCCCATCTTTAGTGTCTTCACTCATTTCTTTCCCCCTTAATTAAAGAGAGTGAGCAGAATGCATAATGATGCAGTTTATAATAACTAGCTAATTTTTCCAAGTGCTATTCTATAAATGACGCAGTTTATAGAATAGCACATAGCACTGGGATCCATGCCCAATTTCTAGGCACCAGGATTTACACCGACTGAATCCTGGTGTAAATGCTGCATCTAAGTTAGGTGCAGATCCTTCAAATTATGTTCACATCTTTAGTGAATGCCCCTGACCTTCCCATGGCCATGCCCGCTTTTCAGTTGTGCGCTGAAGGATTCATACTCACATATTTAGAGAATAGCGCTTTGCAAGATGCACGTGTAAATTCAAATTGTTGCCAAATAATGCTAATAATTTTTTATTAGCAACCAATTATTGGTGCTGATAGGCTCGTTACTGAATTAAATTGCACATGGAAATTGGACATGTGCTCAAATTTGCACATGCATTTTAAAACGCCATTTATAGAAGTCCCCTGCAAGCTTCTACTTAAACAGCCAAATTCCCCACTCTCTCGACACAAATGACAATACAATTGGATATCAACCACATAAATATGAAAAGAGATACCCCATTCTCTTATAATCGCATATAAGGATTGCAGATAGATATTAAACAACAATGGAGAAAGAATGACCCTTGAGACACACTACAGTACATATTCCAAAGGCTAAATACTTGATCCCCCAATTTATTTGAAGATCTTCCCTTTCAAATAAGATGTAAATGTCTTTAAATAGTGCTCTCAATACCAGTTTCCCACAACTTCTGTGAAAGCATATCATAGCTGACAATTTCAAAGGCAGACAATAAATCGGAGTCACAATCTATTCCTTTTCTCAGATCATCCACCATAGACAGGGAAGAGGTTTCCATATTGTGGCCATTTTGTGGTATCCTTCAAAATGGGAGAGATCTGAGAAGCAGAACATGCTCAATAACTTTCCCAAGAAACACTAAATTAGCAATCAGCCGATAGTTTTCTACCTTTGTAACATCAAGCTGTTTTTCCAGTAATGGATGAATAACAGTATGCTTCAAAGGCTTAGGAAAGTACCCTCAGAAATAGAGCAATCTATAATATTTTGGAGAGATTGCTAGAGGCAAGAGCCACTTTGCTTCAATACAATCTTTAGGGTAGCCATTTGCAAAGATGAAAATTGATCAGAATGTCTAAACTTTTGAGAGAACAACATCTGCTGGTTTCAATAAAGCCCAGCTCCTGATAAAATAAACTTTTTATCTAAAAAAAAAAATACAGCAAAGGCCTCACAGTCAGGCATCAAATCCTGAGAAGTTGCATTAGAGCTGTGGTAACGTTTTTTTCTCCCCAAATTAAACAGTGCCCTTGGGTGATTCTGAACTGAAAAAAGTTTTGCACCTTTTATTCTGTTTAATTTGAAGGTTATACCCATAAGGATGAGAATAATAAGCAATCTTGTCAGCTGTCAGAGAAGATTTCCTCCATCTCCTCTTCAAACACCAACATTTAATTTATTTTTTTTGAAAAATATTGTATCCTGCACCATCTACAATTCTGGGCCAGCTGACATCAAAACATTCATAATAAAATTTACAAGCATATAACACATAAAACATCAAGACAACAGAATGTAAGCTATCATACTCTGACTTAGAGTCTAAAATCATCCAAATGACTGTTCAAAAAAGAAAGTTTTTAGCTGTTTTCTGAAGGGCAGTATTGATTGTACTTGTCTCAAATGTTATGGGAGAATTCCATAACTTTACAGGTGCAACCATGAAAACTGTTTCGCTCTATTCTCTATCTTACCTGCTTAAAAGATGGGATTTCAAGGAGACTCCAACACTCAGATGTCAGTAAGCGAATGGGAATATAGACTTTGAGGGCAGTAGAAAGGCATAAAGGGGATTCACTCAAATATTTTTAAAATGTGTCACAATCTTAAAATGAATCCACCACATAATAGGAAG
Organism: Microcaecilia unicolor; assembly: GCF_901765095.1. NCBI lineage: Eukaryota > Metazoa > Chordata > Amphibia > Gymnophiona > Siphonopidae > Microcaecilia > Microcaecilia unicolor. Next base: position 128,500,035 of record NC_044038.1, on the reverse strand, counting down.
CCAATGCAGCTGCATCAATATTGGCATAATATGAAATCAACTGAGCTGAAGCATTTTAATCTATTTGAAGTAACATAAGAACATAAGAATAGCCATATTGGGTCAGACCAATGGTCAATCTATCCTAGTATCCTGTTTCCAACAGTGGCCAATCCAAGTCACAAGTACCTGGCAGAAGCAGTGGCGTAGCAAGGGCGGGGCGGTGGGGGCGGTCCGCCCCGGGTGTCCGCGGGTGGGGGGTGCTCCGTCGCGTCTCTCTCCTGCCACTGCCTGCCTTTTTTTTTTTTAATCTGTGCAGCCACGCAGGCAGCGCTTCGCGTCTGCCCTGCGTGTGCTGTGAAAGAAGTAAATTGTCAGCGCTGGCTTCGGGGCTTCCCTCGATGTCCCGCCCTCGAGGAAATAGGAAGTTACTTCACAAGAGGGCGGGACATCAAGGGAAGGCCCGAAGCCAGCACTGGTGATTTACTTCTTTCACAGCAGCACACACAGGGCAGACGCGAAGCGCTGCCTGCGTGGCTGCACGGATTTAAAAAAAAAAAAAAAGAAAAAGGCAGGCGGTGGCAGGAGAAGAGGGCTCTGTGGCTTCAATGGAGGGGGGACGGGACTAGGTCAGGGGGGGAGTTCAGAGGGGAGAAGGGGATTGGAGAGGGGGTGGGGGAGTTCAGAGGGGAGAATGGGGATTGGAGAGGGTGGGGGTGCTCAGAGGGGAGAATGGGGATTGGAGAGGGGGAGGGGGAGTTCAGAGGAGGGGTGCTCAGATGGGAGAAGGGGATTGGAGAGGGTGGGGGTGCTCAGAGGGGAGAATGGGGATTGGAGAGGGGGTGGGGGAGTTCAGAGGAGGGGTGCTCAGAGGGGAGAAGGGGATTGGAGAGGGTGGGGGTGCTCAGAGGGGATTGGGGAGGGTGGGGGAGCTCAGAAGGGTACTCAGAGGTGAGAAGGGGATTGGGGAGGGGTGGGGGAGTTCAGAGGAGGGATGCTCAGAGGTGAGAAGGGGATTGGGGAGGGGTGGGGGTGCTCAGAGGGGATAAGGGGACTGGGGAGGGAAGTGCTCATGGGAGAAGGGGTCTGAAACTGGAACTAGGGGCTGAAAAGGGGCAGGGGCTGAAACTGTGGGGACTGGGGGCTTTAAAGGGGACAGGGAAACTGGCTGGGGCTGAAGCTCGGGACTGGTGAGAGAAAAGGGCTGGGGTTGAAACTAGGGGCTGAAAAGGGGACAGGGAGAAGTGGCTGGGGGCTGAAGCCCAGGACTGATGGGAGAAAAGGGCTGGGGACTGGTGGGATAGTGGGGCTGAAAAGGGTGGCAGGTGGGAGATGTGGGCTGGAACTGGAACTAGGTGCAGGTGGAAAGAGGGGGCTCAAAAGAGGGGGCAGAGAGAGGGGACAGACCCTGGATGGAAGGGGGGGGGAGCGTGAGGGAGGGCAGACCCTGGATGGATGGGAGAGGGAGGGCAGACGGATCAAAGAGGCAGAGAGAAAGGGCAGATGGTGGGTGGAAGGGGGAGAGAGAAAGAGGGCAGATGGTGGATGGAAGGGGCAGAGAGAGAAGGCAGACACTGGATGGAAGGGACATTAGAGAGGGCAGACACTGGATTTCAGAGAAAGAGCGAAGACAGATGCTGGATGGAAGGAAGACAGTGAAAAGAAGATGAGGAAAGCAGAAACCAGAGACAACAAACTGTAAATAAAATATATTTTTTTATTTTTTTGCTTTAGGGTATAGTATTGTATCTGTGTTTATGTGTTAATAAATGTTTATAAATAGAACATATAAATAAGGTAATCATTTTATTGGACTAATTTTTAATACATTTTGACTTAACTTTCAGAGAACAAAACCCCCTTCCTCAGGTCAGGATAGGATACTATAACAGCACTATACTGTATTGACCTGAGGAAGGAGGTTTTGGCCTCTGAAAGCTAAATGTATTAGTCCAATAAAATGGTATTTTATTTTCTATATTTGTTTTATTTCTATTTGTTAATTTGTAAAGTGATCGGATTTGTTAGTTGTTTCAAATTTTATATTTTGCACAGTACTAGGGGACATTTTCTGTTTCTGTGGTGTTGCATTGTATGCAGAGTCTGGCATCGGGGGTTCAGTTTAATTTTTGTCTATATAGAAAGTTTATGATTACTTATTCTATAGTGGATTAGGGTGTATCTGTGTTTGTGAAAAAGACATGGCTTTCGGGTGGCATTGACTGTGCAGGATCGACGATCTGTACTAATCTGTCTGTTTTCATTTTGTTGGATTATTTGTAGTAAATAATTAGCAGATTTTAGTACACACAGCTTCAGCTTTAGAAATGTTAATTTCTTTCTTCATCTCTCTCTCATTCACCCCTGAATAATTCACTGCTGAGTCACTTTAAAGTTGAAGTAACAAAACATCTGTTTACTCACAGTTTGTAGTTAGATTATAATCAGACAGGCTTATATATACATATTACTATACATTTGTATTATCAGCTCCTTCCATGTGCTTAGATGGTAATGGATGCTCACACCACCATAGATCCTCTCAGGTTAGGAGAGATCATGAGCTCCATGTGCTCCATGTGCTGCATCTGCTGCATCTGCTGTGTCTAACCCCCACAGGAAGTTGCATAGCTGTGTGACCTCTCTAAGTAATTCACATCAGAGGTCACAGAGTAATCACAGAGAAATAATAGGTGACAGGCAATGCATGTAAAATACAATACATTCCAACAAACCCCTTCTCATGCATAACTGTCATGCAATTATTTATTCATACAAAGTCCAAGCTTTATACGCAGATTCACAAAATGTTCTCTGGGTAACGGTTTGGTCATGATGTCAGCTGTCATCTCACTGATGTGACAATAGTGTAGACTGATGACCCCTTCTTTCGCCAACTCTCGCACGTTGTGGTATTTTGTTGCGATGTGCTTGGTGCGTGACTGAACCTTGTCATTCTGTGACAGTCGGATGCAGCTCTGATTATCTTCCATTATCTGGATTGGTCTCTGTTCAGCTATTCCGAAATCCAGCAATAGTTTTTCAATCCACATCAGTTCTCTGCACGCTTCCGATACAGCCACGTATTCAGCTTCTGTAGAAGACAAACTCACAATACTTTGTTTATGACTGGCCCATGAAATTTGTACATTTCCATACATAAACACATATCCACTTGTGGATTTATAATCAGAATGATCCCCTGCCCAATCTGAATCACAGTAACATATTAGTTTTGGATTACTATTGGCTGAAATCTTTAATTTACAATCAATGGTACCCTTTAAATACCTTACCATCCTTTTAACTGCAGTCCAATCTGATTTGGTAGGTGAGCTGACCCTTCTGCTCAAATTCCTACTGCATTTGCTATATCAGCCCTGTATGTGGTAGCTAGATATAAAAGCTTACCTATGGCTGATCTATATTGGATGTTATCTGGTAAAGGTTCTCTTACTGTTTCATCCTTCAGAAAATCAGTGATCATGGGAGTGCTTACAACTTGGGCATCTTGCATACCTAAACTTTCAATAAGCTCATTTATTTTCTGCTTCTGGCTTAGAAGATAAGAACCATCATTTTGTTTCTCAATTTCTATACCAAGATAGTATGACACATTACCAAGTTCTTTTATCTCAACATTCTGGTTTAAACACTTTACAATGTCCTTGTACTCTTGCTCACTTTTGCTTGCAATGAGCAGATCATCAACAAAAGCTAAAATGTATGCATATTGTCCATTTCTGCACCTAGTGTACAAGCATTTATCTGCTTCACCTTGCTTAAATCCTAAATTTGTCAATATTTCATACAATTTATCATTCCAACATTTTGCACTTTGCTTTAATCCATAAAGACCTTTGTTTAATTTACACACTAGCTGTCTTTGTTTTGTATTTATGAAACCTGTTGGCTGTTCCATGTACAAGTCTTCAGTTATTTCTCCATGAAGAAACGCTGTTTTCACATCAATGTGGTTGACTTGCATGCCTTTTGAGACTGCAATGCTCAGAAGTGTTCTTATTGTCGTGTGTTTCACTACAGGTGCAAACACTTCATCAAAATCTTCTCCATATTTTTGAAGATATCCCTTTGCGACTAATCTGGCTTTGTACCTTTCCACTTTTCCTTGTGCATTCCTTTTTAACTTGAATACCCATTTGCATCCTATAGCTTTCTTGCCAGGAGGTAATTTTGTAAGAATCCAAGTATTATTTTTATCCAATGCATCAATTTCTTCTTGTGCAGCTTTATGCCATTCAGCAGCTTCTTCTGCTGGCATTTTCTCAATCTCATCCCATGTTAAGGGCTCTTGAGCTTCTGCTGACTTTGTTAAGTAAGACAGTCTTGGGGGTGGAACACCTTTATTTTCCCTGGATGAGCGTCTGACAACAGGTTGGTCTGACCTTTCCGCATCCTCTAAATCTGAGAGTCCTTCTCCAATTGATTCCCCTTCTCCAACTGTACTGTCTTCTTCAATGATCCTTTCTGTGTCTGCTTCCTCTGCCTGTTCCTCGTTAGATACAGGTGGGTTGCTTTCAGACATCTGCCTTGGTATGGCATTTATATACACTGGCATGTCTATTATGGTTCTAGTTTCATATTCTGGATGATAAGGCTCATCTGGGATAATCCAGCCTTTATCAACCCTTTTGTTTTCATCAAAATATGTAACATGTCTTATGCCAACAATGCCAGTTTTCAGATTCAAAATTCTATATCCTTTGTGTCCTGGAGCATAGCCAACTAAAATGCCCCTTTCTGTTGTGGAATCCAGCTTATGCCTTCTTTGCTTTGGTACATGAGCATATGCTGTACTTCCAAATGTTCTTATGTGTGACAGGTTTGGCTTCCTACCATGCCATGTCTCATGTGGTGTGCGCTCAGCGCCTTTAGTTTGCATTCTGTTTTGTAGGTACACTGCTGTGAGAATGGCTTCCCCCCATAGTCTTTTAGGGAGATTGCTATCTGACAGCATACATCTGGTCATTTCCACAAGTGACCTAAATTTTCTCTCTGCAACAGAATTTTTCTCTGGTGTATAAGCTACTGTTGTGATATGTTGAATGCCTTCTTGTTCTAGAAATGTGCGCATGCTTTGTGAAGTGAACTCACCACCATTGTCGGTCTGAAGAACCTTTGGTTTTCTTTCAAATTTATTGCTCACCATGGCTACGTATTTCTTCAGCATGTCTGTGACTTGACTTTTTTCTTTCAGCAAATAGGCCACACAATATCTAGAGAAATCATCCAAGAATATTAGCACAAATCTGTTATTTCCCAATGATGGGATATTAAACGGTCCACATAAGTCACTGTGTATTAAGTCCAGCACTTTATTACTCCTATTTCCTGTGTATGCAGGAAATGAGGGTCTCACACCTTTTTGAGTAACACAGTCTATGCATTTCTCCATTTTACCAGCATCTGTACTTATCTGAATGCCGGTGGCCAGTTGCTTACTGTGAAGATCCTGGATCACCTTAGAATCACGATGTCCCAGGCGGCGATGCCAGATTTCCAGACTACATTTACCATCATTCTTCCTTACTTGCGCCATATGTGAGGCTTCACCTGAAATGCTCAGTTTATAAACATCATTATGCATAAAAGCTTCAGCATACACTTCATCATTTTTAGAGATTGTGCACTTACTGTTTTCAAAATGAATCACAAATCCCTTCTTATCTAATGTAGATACACTAAGCATATTGCAAACTGCTTGGGGAATATACAAGACATCACTTACAGGAATTTCTTTAACTTCATTAGACACTTTGCATTTTAAGAATCCAATACCTTTTGCTTGGATCTTAGCAGTCCCTGCGTTTGCAGTTTTAAGAATACCTTCCTCTGGACACATTTCCTGAAAGAAATCCTTACAATTGGTTAAATGGCATGTGCTCCCCGAATCCAAAATCCAAGTACTTTCATTTGAATTATTATTTACCATAGTCAAAGATTTTTCTGCCATTAGAAAGCCCTTGTGTTTATCTTTGTCCTTCATACATTTCCTGGTTTGAAAATTCTTTAGTTCCATTGGCTTAGGTGAGCTAGAGGGAGTGTTTTGTGTTTCCTTACACCATTTAGATACATGTCCCTCCTTTCCACATGAGTAGCAAATCAGCTTGCCCTTGGGTGGAGTTTTCCCATAGCTCCGCCTTCCTCTGTTCTTTGCCAAGAAATTTGTTTCATTTCTCTCTGACTTGCTTTGAGAACACATCTCCTCAGAATCATTTATTATGCATTCCTGCCTTAGTTTTGATGTTGCCTGTTCAAAAGATTGCCCTTCAATGGCCTCATTTACAGACCTAAAAACATCAAACTTCTTTGATAGTGAGGTAAAAAGAAATGCTCTTTTCAATGCATCACACATGGGAATTCCAGAAAGTTCTAACTTTTGAAATGAAGACATAAGATGCATAATGTGATCATTACATTTACTTTTATCCCTTAATTTGGTTTCATTCAACTCTGCCAACCAAATTGGTTGCTGCTTTGCATATGTAGTTGCATACATAGTTCTCAGTTTATATAAAATGTCCTTTGGTGTATCTTTTCCCTCCACTAATATGGCTTGTTTCTCTGAGAGAGCTTCCAAAAGCATGCACTTCACATAATAGTTTGCATTGTCCCATTCAGCCATATTTTCAGCTGTTCTGTCTTGGTCTAAGCATATATTTAATCTTTTTGCTCGAAGGAGACATATGAATCTTAGTTCCCACTGCTGATAATTAAACTCAGTTAATTTAGGCACCTTGAGAGAATAGAACAATGGTGAATTTCTTCCCTCAGCCATTTTCTTAGCCTTCTGTCTGCTGTGGGGGGGGGGAGAGAGAGACAGACTGAATCTTTCCTTTAAAACTTAAGAGAAAAATGTGGCCTTTTTTTACTGCCTGGTAATATTTCTCTTCTTTTTCAATTCCTGGACCTGGGCCCATAACCCTTTTGTTGGATTATTTGTAGTAAATAATTAGCAGATTTTAGTACACACAGCTTCAGCTTTAGAAATGTTAATTTCTTTCTTCATCTCTCTCTCATTCACCCCTGAATAATTCACTGCTGAGTCACTTTAAAGTTGAAGTAACAAAACATCTGTTTACTCACAGTTTGTAGTTAGATTATAATCAGACAGGCTTATATATACATATTACTATACATTTGTATTATCAGCTCCTTCCATGTGCTTAGATGGTAATGGATGCTCACACCACCATAGATCCTCTCAGGTTAGGAGAGATCATGAGCTCCATGTGCTCCATGTGCTGCATCTGCTGCATCTGCTGTGTCTAACCCCCACAGGAAGTTGCATAGCTGTGTGACCTCTCTAAGTAATTCACATCAGAGGTCACAGAGTAATCACAGAGAAATAATAGGTGACAGGCAATGCATGTAAAAATACAATACATTCCAACACATTTTACAATAGGTGAATTGATGTTCTAGTGCTCACTGTAGCGTTTAAGATGCTTGTGTGACTTGTAGAAATGACTGCTTATGGTATGGTAGAATTGCGCTATAGGTCCTGAGTGTTTTGTATTCTCGGTATGCCTAGTACTGGATTTGGGGGGGGGGGGGGGGTGTTAAAAAATGACCGGCCCCGGGTGTCAACTACCCTAGCTACACCACTGGGCAGAAGTGACTTATTTGGCAAACCTAGCAACAGGGCATTGCAATAATCAAAGAGTGGATAAACAAAAGCCTGTACTACACTATCTTTTCATTCCACACACTCTTCTGAGTACCATGAGGTAGATTGGAATTCTATACAAACCCTCCACTTCTCAGTGGTCAATGTATTATAGAGATTGCAAAGCTCCTTATTCCAATTAGCCACCAACATATCTGCTGTACTGTCTATTGAGAAGAGGGCCCATCCCCATCCTTCTGTAGCAAGAGTAATATGTTTTGTATAGATTGCACTTGATGTTGGAAGTTTACATATTGTGAAATATAAAATCGTCCAAAGAAACTCATTAGTTTGGATTTAACTCACACCTTTTTCAGAGTACTCAAGATGAGTTACTTTAAGTATATGAGGTATTTCCCTGTCTCCAGAGGGCTTGTAATCTAAGTTTGTACCTGAGGCAATGGAGGGTTAAGTGGCTTGCCCAATGTCACAAGGAACAGAAGCAGGATTTGAACTAGGCATCCCTGATTGTCAACCAAGTGCTCTAACTACTAGGCTACTTCACTCTAAATGCAGCAGCAGATACTTTACCGTTCTTCAACCTAAAGACCAAAGCCAGCTTGAAAAAAAGAAGTGTTGAGTGAAGCTATTTACCCATACACAACGTCCTAGTGTTGATTTAAAATAAATACACAACTAACAACTACACAACTGAAGCTTTACCCATGTGCTGATTAAATGGAATTCACAACAACTTCTGATTGCTGATTCATCTGAATATACAACTGAAAACCAATCAAAAACCAGCCTTACCTTCACCCCATTTTTATTGCTAACTATCTAAAGCACTGGTAGAATCCTATACTACAGACTATCATAATCACTGGTCTGCTAAGGGAGAAGGTCGCTGTATTGTATCCTTGCATTTCCTGAAAAAGATAAGGGAAAAAAGTAGCAGAAAGATGGAATAGAACTAGAGACGGAGAACTCTCAAAGGAAACAGAAAGAACCATTTCTAGAAGAACAGTGGAAATAAAGAGCTCTTCCAAGGAACCAAGATAGCAACTTCTCCAGAAGCAAAGTAGAAAGAACTCCTCCAAGCAAACAAGATAAAAGTTTCTCCACAAGAGAAAGATAACTTACTGACCAGAAGATAAAAGAAGGACATTCCTGACACAGCCAACCAGAGCAACTAAATGTGTGGAGTGATGTGATGATGAGTATACTGAATTATTAATTTTGCTGGATCTAGGAATTATTATAAAAATTGTTGCTGGCTGAAACTTGCCCCATCCTCCAATTAATGATCAATCTAGTTTGGACAAAAGATGTGCTAATTGGTCAACCACTAAAATAAGAAGGCTGGGTTGGTACAATAGAATCAATTATCACCATTCTCCAGGTGCAGGATATACCTGTCCCCAGACAATAGTCCTCAGTTCTGTGTATATTGACAGTAACAAAAGAGTCCGAGTGTTTACCAAGAAAGACCATCTATCTTGAAATTCATGGACACTAACCCTTCTGAAGTACCACCCTGAACATTCTGGGATGTGTACCTGAGAACCTGGTTGCAGGAAGCATGTGACCAGCTGGCCAGTTCAAATTGACTTTTCCCCAAACCTCCCTGCCTCCATCTCAAAACCCAGACAGAACCAATTTCAACTATCCCTATTTTGTGATTGGATTATTACATACCAGGTGACCTCTAAGTTCCAAGAGCTCAACAAGAAATTATAAAGACTTTCTTCCTCTCTCTGGCTAATTCCTCATTGCATTCTCTTCATCCCTACAGAAATCCAGACCTCTTCATATTCCATCCTCATCCACTCTGCAGTTAGAAGACCTCCTCTGCCACCAAAAGGATCCACCTCAAGCTTCCCTCTGCAAGCACAAAGAACCTCCTTTACCACCGCAACCTAAAAGAGAAAAAAGAAAGAATACATCTGGATCCCAGAGTGAGTTCATACTGATCCAGTATAAAATTTGAATTCTAGTGCTGTTAAATGTGTATATTTTTGATGCTGTTTCACGGTAGTTCTATTATTAGGTTTCAATTTACTATTTTCAAGTTTACCTAATTTATTGTATTTAGTTTATTCTTGGTTATTGTACTATTGTTATGCTGTTAATATGCTGTTAATAAAATTGCACCTGGAGTATTGTGTTCAGTACTGGTCTCCGTATCTCAAAAAAGATATAGTAGAATTGGAAAAGGTACAGCGAAGGGCGACGAAAATGATAGTGGGGATGGGACGACTTTCCTATGAAGAGAGGCTGAGAAGGCTAGGGCTTTTCAGCTTGGAGAAGAGACGGCTGAGGGGAGATATGATAGAAGTGTATAAAATAATGAGTGGAATGGATCGGGTGGATGTGAAGTGACTGTTCACGCTATCCAAAAATACTAGGACTAGAGGGCATGAGTTGAAGCTACAGTGTGGTAAATTTAAAACGAATCGGAGAAAATTTTTCTTCACCCAACGTGTAATTAGACTCTGGAATTCATTGCCGGAGAACGTGGTACGGGCGGTTAGCTTGACGGAGTTTAAAAAGGGGTTAGATAGATTCCTAAAGGACAAGTCCATAGACCGCTATTAAATGGACTGGAAAAATTCCTCATTTTTAGGTATAACTTGTCTGGAATGTTTTTACGTTTGGGGAGCGTGCCAGGTGCCCTTGACCTGGATTGGCCACTGTCGGTGACAGGATGCTGGGCTAGATGGACCTTTGGTCTTTCCCAGTATGGCACTACTTATGTACTTATGTACTGTACCTCCTTGGGTGAATCTCTTCATAAAGGCGGTTAATAAATCTCAATAAATAAAATAATAATTCAGAATGTCTATCAGTATTTATCTTGTGGCACATTTCCCTTGCTATGATCCCTAAACAGAGTGCTATAACCACTACATTGCTTGTACAGACCTGTAAATAAACTAGCTCTGCACCTAAGAATAAGAATCTACTCATTTCTTAACTTTCTGAGTATATTTGCTTAAACATTGTGCAGTGCAGACTTGCAGTGCAGGTTAGTGCTGTTCCCCAACAGATACATGTTAAATTCCTCTTGCATGATTAAAATCTTTAACAAGTGCAAAATCAGTTTCAAATTAAATCATTTCTCTCTTGATGCATATTCTCTTGAATTCGATCCCTGTGAGGGAGTGGAGTGATGCATAGCTGGATTTCCATAGGATCACTCCCTCACTGAGGCTGAAGTTGAACAACTTTATGGCAAGTGGCACTAACCTACTGAGTCATAGGGGTGGGCTTCAGGCAGGGAGGGGGTTAAATGTCCTAAAGCAGAACAGTTCAAGGAGGCCCCAAGTGAAGAGATCCCGAGTCAAGGGGTCTCTAAGAGAGTAGCAACTGAGGCTACCTTTAGCCCTCAGCTCCCTTTTACTGCATACATTTCCTCAATTGCCATATCTTGTTTCTTCTTTTTGTATCTTAACTGCTCTTTACAGCATTATTTAGATGACTCTTCCTGCGTTATTCTGCTCTATGCTTTGGTAACATCCAATCTTGATTACTATAATATCATTTTTCCTGGACTTCTTTTGTTTTCCCTGAAAAATTTACAAACAGTAAGTGACGGTATAGTAAGTAAATAAATAAACGATAAATACTGCTATTAGATTCTTGGCTCATGCTCATCACTTTGACCAAGTTTTTCCTCTTTTTGCCCAGTATCATTGGCTTCCTATTCAGTTCTATATTCATCAGGAAACTCCAACTATGGCCCATAAGGTCCTCTACTTGGGTGCCCCAGCTTATATTTCTTCTGTTATTGCACCCTATGCCACTTCCCGGATGCTTCGTTCAGCTAATTGAGTATCCACCCTCTCACCCCCCCCCCCCCCAATCTAGAAGACACTTGATGTTTTTCTGCTGAGCCCCTTTCTTTTGGAATGTGCTATCCTCTGATATTAAAGCTAAACAATTGTATCTTAAATTTAGATCTGCTTTAAAAACGCATCTATTTTCTCTCGCCTTCCCTTCAAGCTTGTAGGTTGTCAGTTTGGTTGGCTCACCTGTCGGCAGAATGACACTCTTTCTCCTGCTTCTCTCTTTTTTTCTTGCTTTTGCTATCCTATACATGATTTTGGTAGCATTGTACACTATTTTGATTTTAATTGAGAAAGGCAGTATATAAAGCTACTTTTAAACATTAAACATTATAGTACCTGAGACGAGTGCCAGAGAAGAGATGTAGCCACAGCTAAGTGTTTCCCTGGGGTGGGAAACTGTAAGCAGTTAAGTCAGACTCCAGGAGCTAATGATACATGGACAGAAGACTACCAAGGTAGGACAGGGGTAAAGAGTGGGGGGCCATGGATTTGATATTCTGCCTTTCTTGGGTGCAACCAAAGCGGTTTACATATATTATATGCAGGTACTGTTTCTATCCCTAGTGGGCTCACAATCTAAGTTTTTGTACCTGGGGCAATGGAGGGTTAAGTGACTTAACCAGGGTCACAAGGAGCTGCAGTGGAAATCAAACCCATTTCTCCAGGTTCTCAGCCCACTGCACTAACCTTGCAGTGCATTCCTAAAGTATATGAATTTGATGTGTGTCCGCAGTAAATCGGGTAAATCTCTCCTATCTGTACTCTTCTCTTCCAATGCCAACTCCAGACTCCATTCCTTTTATCTTGCTGCAGCATATGCCTGGAATAGATTTCCTGAATCAATACATCAAGCTTCATCTCTGGCCTTCAAATCTAGGCTATAAGCCCACCTTGTTGAAGCTCTTAACTCTTATTCACTTGTTCAGTACCCATGTCTGTTGTGTCATTCCCTCCTTAAGTAATTCCCTTATCCCTTATGTGTCTGTCTTGATTAGATTGTAAGCTCTATCGAGCAGGGATTGTCTCTTACATGTTCAGTGTACAGCGCTGTGTATGTTTAGAAGCGCTATAGAAATGATAAGTAGTAGTAGTAGAAGGGATCTGAGGTGGCCTTAGTTGCCAGAAAATTTGGGCCTGGCTAGGAGCCATCCCCTGTGAAGAGTTTTGACTAGATGGCTACAACCCTTTTATATTGTAATGATGTGCCTCTCCCCTAGGGATGTGCTACCTTTGTTAGTCTGGCTGGCGTCACTCTTGACTGTGAAAAAGCTCAGTTTTAGAATGAGAGCTCCCAAGAGGACATTGGCTGCATCCTGATACCTAATTATAGACCCCTTCCCCTGGGTACAACTAGTACCTGTTCTCCTTAACTGCTACTCTTACGCTCCTATACACTGCCAGGTTCCAAAGTATTCCTGAAGTAATCTTTATTCAGTTTTACCCAACAGAAATTAACAGGATGCGTCCCTTCTTTTATGTATTATACTTAATGGAGGGGGTTCTTCATAAACATTCTCTCTTGTTCCCCAACTCCAAATCTTTCTTATCGCTATTCTTACATAAATCTCAGGGGATATTGAGTAATGGATCTGTCAGATAACCATGTCACCACCATTCAGGCTATATATGTAAGCCAGGCATTCTTCTTATGGTGGGCATGTATTCCTCATTGATCCATGCTTTTAATATTTAAACTTTCACCCATTGTTTTAATCTCAAATACTTTATCTTATAATAAAAGTCCACTTAGCTTAGCTTATCTGAATCTTCCACTCTTTTTTCTTTTCTATATATCTTTTTCTTATGTGAATTGAGCTCGGAGACGTTCACTAAACCGACATGAACTCATGTTTCGCACAAACTGCTGTGTCAAGGTACATCTCCTCTACATGAGCTGGAAAAATATCCGTGGCCCCCTCTCAGCAGAGGGAGAGGGAGCCACTTCTGGTAGTAGTGCTTCCTATGTTAAGTTACTGTACATTGTACTTATATATCACCTACCTTAAAAGTTCATCCCCTGTCCTCCCAGATCTAAATTACCCAGCCTGTTGAATGCAAGTTGTGTCCCATATTGACTTAATTTCTGCTGACTTGTTGCTTGTTGAATGTAAAATCTGTATGTCGTAAGACTAAATTTCTTCTGATATGATCAAAAGACAAGATTGATTCCATTGTTATTGAGAAGGTTAGTTATAAATTGGAACCCGCCTTGAAAACAGTAGGGGAAATTTTGGACTGTAATCTAACATTAGAACTACATGTACATCAACTAATAAGAAATTGACCCCTCCGAAGGGACACCACCTTGTAAGTGGTGGAGGGGCTTCCGTGTTTCAATGACTCAGAGGGCTATGCTGTAGGGTTACCCATATCAGACAGGCTTCTGAGGAGAAACCAGACAAAGAGTGTCCCAACCTGGAGGATCCAAGATGGTGTTGAGGGAGGACGTACGCTAGTTGAGTTCCCGTTTTATACCAGAATGCCTGAAGAAGAGGGCGCACTCCCCAGAGAATGGGGAAGAGAAAAGGCAAAGCCGTGGTGCTGTCCTAATCGAACACGGCTGGAGTTCCCACCACTTCTCAGTCTATTTTGGAGAGATTCGGGGTCATAACGTCGGGGATATCGGTTCTTGCTTCGGGGAACAGCAAGGCTTTATTGCCAAATCTCAGTGGAGGGAGTGACTTTGAGTCCCCCTGTTGGCACGACCCCTCCAAGACCCGGAAATAGTAATGCTTCGCTATGGAGGTCAATAATGGAAATGCCCGAAGTGGGTTAGGATTTTCATGTGACCCGAGGAGGTCCTGGCGCAGCATCGACTCAGATAATAAACCAACTGGGGGATTGGAGAGTGAGCTCTTCCCCCCGAAGATATCTGGAGCAGTTTCTGTGGAGAAATTGGACTTGGTGAAGCCAATAATGTCATAACGGATGTACTATAGGAACTGCAGCAGAATGTGAATAACTCTCTTCTTCAGATGTTTAAAATTTTTCACTATGTGAGTTAAAGAATTTATATTAATACTTATCTAACAAAGTGGAAGTCCAAGATATAAAAATAGAGACTTTGATTATGGAAATGGTTTCTCTATGAAAATCAGATAATTTGGTAATGAAGAATAGTTATCTTTCTTGTAAAAATTGGAATTTCTGGAGAACCAATTAAGGGAAAATAACTTGAGAATGATAAATTTACCTATAATATCCTATATATCAGCTACTGAATTCTTGAAGAAATATTTCTCTGATACTTTGCTAATACCTTCTGATAGCCACCTTTTGGTGACTAAAATTATATTTCCTTTATATTTCCTTTAAAATCTTCTTTATCAGAGAAAAGAGATGTAAGTTTAACTGATATTTTGGAAAATTCAGAAGTTATAGATAGAGTTATTATTAGTGACTTTCGTCTTTGATTTAGATAGGAACAATGTTTTGAAATTGTATTTCCGATACATGGTTGATAGTTTTTTGGGTTCAAAGATGCATATATTTCCTGACACATCAAGGGAATCGCAGACTGGGAGGTGTGAGGTCTTGGCTTTTAAGCCAGGAATCATTGCCCTAGGTGGGACCTTCCTAGCGCGATTCCCTTGTGTTTTATTTCCTGATTACTTATTTGTTTGAACCTAAGAAATTATAAGAGTTTGTGGAAACAGATGAAGAATCCTCTGCGGCAACTTCCTTCAGTTACCACTGTACCGGCTGCAATAACCGATTAACCTTCCTCCCTCAGAAAATGTGAAGTGTAAGATTAACCATTTTGAGTTTTTCTTATTTTCTTTAAGATTGTTTTCCTGATCTTGGATCTTCCAATTGTGGACAATTATGTAAATATATATTGTTGAGAGAAAATGTTTTCCTTTTTATATTAATTTCTGTATTTCCTTACATTTATGTGATAAATGTGAATGTAATTAAGTAAAATGATAAATAAATAAATAAAAAAGAAATTGTTTGTGGACAATGAGAAAACTTACAAGAATTAGAAAATTTTGGAGATAAGAATACTTTAGATTGATTGCGCAGGCCTTGATTTTATCTAAATTAAATTACTGCAACATTATGTATAGAGGATGTACAAAGGCTTTGTTAAAAAAAAAACAGCGGAGACACTGTAGAATGCTGCAGTAAGACTGATTTACTCAAGTAGGAAGTCTGATTTAGTGACCCCTTTATCCTCTAATTCTACAGCTTCCCTCTCTTTGAAAAAGATTTGTGTGCTTATTAATATGTTTCAAGCATTTAAATGTCTGTATATCTCTCCCTCGTCCCTCCTTTCCTCTACTGTATACATAGTCAGGTCTTCAAGTCTCTTCTCATACATCTTCAGGCACAGGCCTCATACCATTCTTGTTGCTTTCATCTGAACCACTTCAAGACTTTTTATATCCTTAGCAAGATATGGTCCACAAAACTGAACACAGTACTTCAAGTGAGGACTCACCAACACCTTGTACAGGGACATTATCATCTCCTTATTTCTACTGGTTCTGCCTCTCTTGATGCAGCCCAGCATCTTTTGGCCACCACCTTGTTACACTGTTTTGCCACTTTGAGATCCTCAGACACTATAACCTTGAAGTCATTCTCCTGGTCCATGCACATCAGCCTGTCTCCTCCTATCATATACTGTTTTTAGGTTTCTACACCCAAAATGTAGTACTCTGCATTTCTTTTCTTTCTTTTTTAACTGTAAATGCATAGGCGCCTGGTATAATAGGCTTGGACAGGCTAAGCCTCCCCTGCTGTGCTCTGAGGGGTTTAAATTGTTGATTTACCTCCATCGTATGTGTTAGGTGGGGAGAGTCTGATAGGTACGGATGGGGAGAGGGATCTTGGGGTGATAGTATCTGAGGATTTGAAGGTGATGAAACAGTGTGACAAGGCGGTGGCCCTAGCTAGAAGGTTGTTAGGCTGTATAGAGAGAGGTGTGGCCAGCAGAAGAAAGAGGGTGTTGATGCCCCTGTAAAAGTCGTTGGTGAGGCCCCACCTGGAGTATTGTGTTCAGTTCTGGAGGCCGTATCTTGTTAAGGATGTAAAAAGAATTGAAGCGGTGCAAAGAAAAGCTACGAGAATGGTATGGGATTTGCGTTACAGGATGTATGAGGAGAGACTTGCGGACCTGAACATGTATACTCTGGAGGAAAGGAGAAACAGGGGTGATATGATACAGACGTTCAAATATTTGAAAGGTATTAATCCGCAAACAAATCTTTTCCGGAGATGGGAAGGCGGTAGAACGAGAGGACATGAAATGAGATTGAAGGGGGCAGACTCAAGAAAAATGTCAAAGTATTTTTTCACGGAGAGAGTAGTGAATGCTTGGAATGCCCTCCCGCGGGAGGTGGTGGAAACGAAAATGGTAACGGAATTCAAACATGCGTGGGATAAACATAAAGGAATCCTGCTCAGAAGGAATGGATCCTAAAGAGCTTAGACGAGATTGGGTGGCAAAGCCGGTGGCGGGAGACGGAGATGGTGCTGGGCAGACTTATACGGTCTGTGCCAGAGCCGGTGGTGGGAGGCGGGACTGGTGGTTTGGAGGCGGGGATAGTGCTGGGCAGACTTATACGGTCTGTGCCAGAACCGGTTGTGGGTAGGCTGGGCTGGTGGTTGGGAGGCGGGGATAGTGCTGGGCAGACTTATACGGTCTGTTCCCTGAAAAGGACAGGTACAAATCAAGGTAAGGTATACACAAAAAGTAGCACATGTGAGTTTATCTTGTTGGGCAGAATGGATGTACCGTGCAGGTCTTTTTCTGCCGTCATCTACTATGTTACTATGTTACTATCCTCACAGCAGGAGCAGCAGTGAAAGCCCTCTAGCCTATCAGTTGTAGAAATTGGTTTATGGTTTGTTTACCTTACTGTTGGGAGAGTGGGGGGGGGGGGGAG
Organism: Microcaecilia unicolor; assembly: GCF_901765095.1. Classification (NCBI taxonomy): domain Eukaryota; kingdom Metazoa; phylum Chordata; class Amphibia; order Gymnophiona; family Siphonopidae; genus Microcaecilia; species Microcaecilia unicolor. The sequence goes on along the minus strand of NC_044038.1, from coordinate 128,482,681 downwards.
GTTGGCTGGAGGTGTCCTGGGTTGCCAGGGAGATATTTAACGAGGATGACTTCCTGACCTGCACTGAGGACAGATAGCTGCAAAATCATACTGGGCCAGCATGATCAGAAAAACTCACCAGACAACAAAGATAGAAAAGATCATTTTATTTTCATTATAGTGTTTGGAATATGTCCACTTTGAGAATCAGGTGCTCAATATTACAAGTTTATATTTATTTACTTATTTATGGCATTTTATCCCACATTAAACATGAATTAGGGTGTTTTGTGGCTCTACATGAGAATTGTGATGATATGATCCCTTGTTTCATATTGTTGACAGTCTGCATTTTCCGTATGGGTGGTATATTGGTGTATTAGGTTCTGCCCAGTGCAATATTTATGGTACAGTAAGGTTCTGAGTATGTTTTTGCACAAAGTTGTGCATAGTGTTTTGCAGTTGAGCGATTGTGCTTAGAATATGCTTTGAGCAACCACTTTATTCTTTGACATATCTAATATCTAAATTTAATAAAAGGTATTAATTGTGATTATTTTATTTTTATTTATTTATTTTTTCTGTGTGTTATCAGACAATTATGTATATAAGCTCCGCCCCTGGCTCCACCCCTAACCCCGCCCCCTCTAGCCTCCCCAAACAGTTGGGCCACCGACCGCCTATGTGTAAATGTTTATTAAGTATTCCAAACAAACATCAATAGTGAAACACAAACAGCATAATAAATAGGTACATGTGGCTTCTATGTACTTCTAGTCACAAAACCTATTGCAACTCAGACTAACACCCGCTTCCCCCTATCTCCCCCTCACCCCCAAGGGAAAGCTCCCTTTTTTACACAAAAGTCCAGCTACTATTTGTTCAAATACTATATTGCTGCTACCGCTGGAAGGTGCGCCATCTCCGCTCAAATTGTCCTAGCTGGTGGTATAGGAGGGCCGTCATGAGATACATACCATCAGGGGCGGCCCTATAATGAGGCAGCGGCAATACAAAGGAGCGGCATCTTGTCACCAGTCTGCACTCTGCCGCAATCCTCCTCCGGCATCTTTCCTTCCCTTCCCTTTTATTCACCGCCACCGCCACACTGTGCCCGGGCTGACATCTCCTCTTTTCCTTCCTCCCTCCCTCAACCCTCTTCACCAAAGTCTACCTTTAATTTGTTTCAAAAGTTGCTGGGCAGCGGCAGCGGTTCACAGGTGCTGCCCTGCTGCCGACCCGACATTCTCTCTCTCTCTCTACTGTAGTGGCCAGGCCCGCCCTCTCTGAAGTAAGTTCCTGTTTCTGCTGGGGTGGGCTGCACAGTAGAGAGAGAAGATGTTGGGCTGGCAGCAGGGCAGCGCCTGTGAATCACTGCCATTGCCCGGCAAGTTCTGAAACAAATTAAAGGTAGAGTTGGGGAACAGGCTTGAGGGAGGAAGATGGGAGATGCTGGCCTGGTGCCGGGAGGGAAGGGGGAGGAGAGAGAGGGAGAGTGTGTGTGAGAGATGTTGGGCTCGGGGCAAGACGACATATCTGGCTTCATAGTACATAATGCCTGTCTTACTTCTATCCCTGATATAGGCCTATCTAACCTAATAGCATCTGTTGGTGCTATTCTAACCATGCTAGTGAACTGCAACTAAATTATACATCTCAATATCAGCTCCTACTCTCTCCGGGGAATATAAACTCTTACAAAATTCCACAAACCAGTCACTGTGTAGAATGAGGACTGAGAACTCCTATATATTGATGGTGGCTGCTAGCCCCTGGTCCTTTGAGATTATGACATTTGCCATGAAACTGGTGTGATAAACGTTGACTATTGTCAGTATATGGGAAGTAAGCATCGTCTGAAGATATCAGATTTCTCCACTTGTTGGTTTCTAAATTTGAGTGAAGGAACTGAGTTTTTCTATTTGGAACTTTGCTCTAACCATCTCAGGTGGCGGGTTTTTTTTCCTGTCTTGGACTATTTAATGAGCTCCCTTGGGGCAACTGAGATGACTATTTGACCTGTCTATTTAGTTTTCGGAATTTATCTTTGTGCTCAAAAGATTTTTAGTTGAATTTATATATATATATATATATATATATATATATATATATATATATATATATATATATATATATATATAGTTCTAATCAGGGCTTTTTTTGAGGGGGTACTTGGGGGTACTGAGTACCAGCACCTTTTCCATTGTCTGCTAAAATTGACCAATGGAACCCAAGATTTAATGAAAGAGATCAGGTTCTATACACCAATTCTGCCTTTTCATAGGTTCTGTGACTGGTTGCAGGGGGCCTGGCTATTGTGGGGAGGGTCCCTCAGTGATTACCCCCACCCCTGAAGGGTGGCCTAGCATTTGAGTACCGGCACCTTTTTCACTAGAAAAAGTGAACTGGTTCTAATACTGTTTCATATTAGTCTTATTACTATTTATTTATTTAGATTTTGCTCACACCTTTTTCAGTAGTAGCTCAAGGTGAATTACATTCAGGTACGCTGGATATTTCTATGTCCCAGGAGGGCTCACAATAAAAGTTTGTACTTGAGGCAATGGAGGATTAAGTGATTTGCCCAAGATCACAAGGAGCAGCAGTGGGATTTGAACCGGCCACCTCTGGATTACAAGACCAATGCTCTAACCACTAGGCCACTCCTCCACTAAGTTTCAATTTACCATTTCCAGGTTTATTTCATTGATTGTATTTTTGGTCATTTTACTGTTATGCTGCTAATTTATTTTTAGGTTTTATGTTAAACTGCTCTTGCTCCTGGCTAATAAATCCAAATAAATAAAACACGTGCAATCAATTGCCGCATCCTAATTAAATAGCTTAGCAAAATTAGAAACATCTCTTTGAGGACCAGCCCTTGTAGCCTCCATTAGGAAATATGATACAAGTCCTAACCTGTTTCCTCATGATCTGCATTATCTGAGGAAAACATCAGAAGAAGGTGGTCTGGCCTTTCCACCAACTACAGCCACTGGGGTCTGTGATCAGAAATGTAATGCCCTCAAGTGCTTTATAGGTCTTATGCTGTATCGGGTCATCTGCCACAAGAGTCAGATTACACTAGACCAGTGATTCCCAAAGCTGTCCTGTGGAAACACCAGCCAGTCAAAGTTTTCAGGGTTTCCACAATGAATATTGTCACCAGTATGGGGTACCCTAGGGTGCAAGTCTGTCTTGACGACTGGTTAAGCTGAGTGGGCCCTGGAGGAGTCTCATGCAGGTAGGGCTGTACTGAGAGGAAGCTGCAGTTTTCCTGATATTTCTACTCTCATCCCTCACCCCCCACCACATTAAGCCAAGCTAATCCCCAGGGAGCCTTTTCCTAAAATAACCACAATTCCCAGCATTTCCCAAAACCAATCTTATTGTGGTGTGGGGGCAAAACAGATTACACCATCTCTATTTGGAAGACGGAGCAATTGGGAACTTGATCTCTTAGTATAATTAGCACTCTAGGATTTATGAAAGACAATCGTATGTTCCCTTATCTATGGATCTAAGTCTATAACCCAGGTTATACTGACCTGTTAACTAACACAAGGCCCAAGTATTGCAAGAAAAATATATAGGGTTATTTATTTATTTAGCAGCAGATAAAAACAATAAAAATGTGAGAATAATGCACAAATGCTAGATTACCTAGAGAAAAGCACATATAGTTTAGAGGGAATGCACACCTCATATCCTAGGCCCACAACTGGTAGGCTACCTGTATATCCCTAGCACTATAAAACAGTAGCAGTTACAACCTGGCTAGTGGAGCCAGATCCTCCCTCAGACATCGGAGCAGGGGAGCCAAGACGTTCCTGGGTGGGCCAATACTGTGGTTTTACTAGCTGCGTAGATATCTGAGGCACAGGTAGCTCAGATCTGGGAATCCAGTTGTCACCTGATCAACTCTTCCTTCCCATGAGCAAATTTCTTGGGTGATGCGTGGGGGCAAAATCAAATGGGGCGCCCAAGTTTTCATGAGGGCCTCCTCTCAGGACGGCCCTGTGAAGGGGCGGGGAAACCCATATTATTGAAACAAGATGGGCGTCCATCTTTCATTTTGATAATACGGTCGGGGACACCCAAATCTCAACATTTAGGTCGACCTTAGAGGTGGTCAACCTAAATGTTGAGATGGTCGTCCCCGGTTTTCAGCCATAATGGAAACAGAGGACGCCCATCTCAAAAACAACCAAATCCAAGCTCTTTGGTCGTGGGAAGAGCCAGAATTTGTAGTGCACTGGTCCCCCTGACATGCCAGGACACCAACCGGGCACCCTAAGAGGCACTGCAGTGTACTTCAGAAATTGCTCCCAGGTGCATAGTACCCTTACCTTGGCTACTGAGCCACCCCCCAAACCCACTCCCCACAACTGTACACCACTACCATAGCCCTAAGGGGTGAAGGGGGGCACCTACATGTGGGTACAGTGGGTTTCGGATGGGCTTTGGAGGGCTCACGTTTTCCACCACAAGTGTAACAGATAGGGAGGGGGGGGGTGGACCCGGGTCTGCCTGCCTGAAGTGCACTGCATGCACTAAAGCTGCTCCAGGGACCTGCATACTGCTGTCATGGAGCTGGGTATGACATTTGAGGCTGGCATAGAGGCTAGCAAAAACATTTTTAAAGTTTTTTTTTAAGGTGGGAGGGGGTTGGTGACCACTGGGGGAGTAAGGGGAGGTCATCCCCGATACCCTCCGGTGGTCATCTGGTCAGTTCGGGCACCTTTTCGCGGCTTGGTCGCAAGAAATAATGGACCAAGTGAAGTCGGCCAAGTGCTCGTCAGGGATGCCCTTCTTTTTTCCATTATGGCTGAGGACGCCTATCTCTTAATCACGCCCCAGTCCCACCTTCGCTATGGTGTCAACACGACCCCATGAACTTTGGTCATCCCCGCGACGGGAAGCAGTTGAGGATGCCCAAAATCGGCTTTCGATTATGCCGATTTGGGCGACCCTGAGAGAAGGACGCCCATCTCCCGATTTATGTCGGAAGATGGGCGCCCTTCTCTTTCGAAAATAAGCCTGAAAGTGACCCCCAACGGTTATCATAACAGTTCTGTTTGTTCCAGATGTTATATGACTTGAAGAACCACAAGACTTTTCCTTTTATGTCAGGGGACTTTCCTGCTAACACTGCAGACCTTGGCAAATTCTGACAAAGGTTATTTTGAATTTAATCCATGTCTATAGTATATAGTGCAATAGGCTCTTGCAAGGGAGTTTTACTAGCCAGGCTCTGTATTACAATGCTATACATTATAATAGTGCTAGACGCAGGGGTTTTACCCCTACAGTGGTTATAATGAACAAAAAATACAAGTCTTTATTCTTGGCATCTTCTCATAGGGCTTCTATAAGACACAAAAGACACCAGTGACAACACAATTCTTCCCTTTACTTAAAAAAAAAAAAAAAGGACATCAAACATGTACCAGTGAGGATTCTTTCCTATCAATGTCTCTTATTGGTTCCACAGTCTTAGGCACCCCTCACCTCTTCCAAGCTCAGCCTGCCAGTGCTGTTTCTCTGATTTGTACAATGCTGCATAAGAAGGTCAGTGTTGCCAGATGGTGAAACGTTTTCCACCCCAAAAGTAGCACAAACTAGCCTACAAACAGCCCAATATTAATAAGGTCAATAAGAATATTAATAAGGTAAATATGAATATTAATACAGTTGATATGAATATTAATAATGAAATCATCGTAATCAGCATCATCATAATCGGAGGCATATTATTATTAATATTTTCAAACTATTTTCATTTTTCTTTTTCATAAAAAGCAGACTTTAACATTATCATCAGGCAGGAGCAAACACAGGTGCTGGTATGGCGTTATTGGCCTCTAGCGCTGGTGTTTGCTTCTGATCATCATGGCATCTGTTTTCCAGGGGTTTTGACTCAATTTGCTGGTCAGAATATGCATGAGATTGATTTGCATACACTACCTCCTTGGTATGAAAATCTATATCATGAATATTTATTGTGGATATCCTGAAAGCCTGACTGGCTGAGGATCCTCTAGGACAGCTTCGGGAATCACTGCCCTAGACCATAAATCCAGTGAGTTCAGCTGGGACTTGCGGAATACACCATACTCAAAAATACCTAGGAGGCTGGTCCATACATGGAAACTGTTTGCTATCGTGCATTTGCTCATGAAGACTGTAAAAATCTTCAAAATGTCCTGTACCTTCAAGGCTCAAATCCAAAACCCCAACAAGGGGATCTCTTCTTTTGCCTTCAGTGCAATAGCTGTTACAGGGAAAGCTAAGTACTTTTTGAGTCCCATTTTAGCTTCATCTTCAGGGAATTGTTATAAAGGTGACTGCAGTGGAACCGAGTAAAGTGGAGACGTTGGTTTTTGAGGATTGTTTGCGTCTGTGTTGGTTTTTTCAATGGTGTTTTTTTCTTCCTTAAAATTTTTGTTATACTCAGGGAGTTATTTCCCACCATTGTTTTTTTAGCCAGGTGGAAGCCTGTGATTGAATCCCCATTGAGGTTTATTAAAAAGTCCAAGACTCTCCTTTGTGTGTTTGAGGCTTCATTTTATTTAAATTGTAAGTATCTATCCTTATCAAGTGTCTATTTTAACAGTTCTAAGAGCAAAGACATTAGTTTCAAGAATACTGAATATATGTAATCATTTAAACACCGCCTCTGGCACTGAAATTATTATGATGGTTTCTGCTGCTGAAAATCTGGCCCTTTATTTTTGTAACACTACACCTATTCTAGGGTCTTGTAGTTGAATAATCCTTCCCTCATCCCATCAAAGAATCCACATCTGAAAACATTTTTGAGGTCTAGAAATTAAATTGCTGATTTCCATTTCTGGCACTGTGACCTTTCATGAGTCCCCGGGCTCTGAGATTGAATCATCACAAGGTGAGATCATATAAAAGCTGTACTGGGGATAGAAGCAGTGCATTAAGTGACTGTGTTTCCAAGTAAATTCTAGAATAAGATCGTAGTGGAACTAGTGCAGCTGAAGCAAGGTAAACCTGACTGCACATTCAGCTGAATAAATAAATCCTAACAAGATGACAAGGCACATCATCATTCTGTATCTTTCTGATTAGAAATTAATTTTGCTGTCTCTTGATCTCACTGATGCCCCTTACTTTAGTGACCTTTTTTTAATTACCCTTTACAATAAAGGGTAATAACTCTTGCCAGGTATGTGAAGGTCTAGAAACTTATTACCCTTTTTCTAAAAAGTGGATTTGTCTAGATTCTGTTGGGTTTATAACTATAAATCACATTACCTTTTTGGTTTTGGAGTGTGCCCACATTAACCAAGAACAATAGTAGCTATTTTTCTATCATTTCAAATGAATTATCTCCAGTTTCCAGTGAGAATATTTGACTTTTATAAAATTACTTATTTATTCTACAGCAGTCGAAAGCTATTTATTTATTGTCTTTGCTTCTCTGCCCTTATGTATAAACAGAGCAGCTTACAAAGACTGCAGTTCAAAAAATCTTAGAAATAACAAAAGTCAGTAAGGGGCCCTTTGATAAAGGTGCGGTAGGGTGACCACAAAGGTAGTGTGTGCCAAATAGGCCCTACCACTGGAGTGACGTGGGAGCTTGATGGTAGTTCTGAAGTTGGCACACACAGTTTCCCGCAGTAGAAAATAATTTTCTATTTTTTACCGTAGGGGGTGTTCCCAGTGGTAATTGGCAGCTCGGCCACAGTGCCACACCCTGTCTTATTACTGCGTGGTTAGCATTCGAGCCCTTACCACCTTCTAAGCAGGTGGCGGTAAGGACTCAGGCAGTAAATAACCGTGCGCTGATTTTAATATTAGTGCATGGTCTTTTACTGGCCCATTTAGAAAAAGGTCTTTTTCCCGCTGCAATATAAAGTGGCCCAGCACATTCCAATTTCACACACCAAAACTAGCGCAGGCCACTTTTTACCGTGCCTTAGTAAAAGGGCCCCTAAACAAATACATACACAACTCTGAGAATGGAATGTAGACACAAATAATTGAAACACAGAGGGGGATGTAATATAGAACAGGCCCAAGTTAATGTTCATATTCCCTGGCTAAAATCCGAAAACACTAATGAAAACAAATAGATGTTAAGATTCCTTTTAAAGCTAAGTGTACATGTTGAGGCAAGGAGGAGCATAATTGAAAGGGATGCCCAAGTTTTTCTGAGGACTTCCTCGCAAAACGTCCCGATGGAGGGGCGGGGAAACCTGTATTATCGAAACAAGATGGACGTCCATCCTTCGTTTCGATAATACGGTCGGGGACGCCCTAATCTTGAAATTTAGGTCATCCTTAGAGATGGTCGACCCTAGACTTGTTCGTTTCTTATTTTTGGCAATAATGGAAACCAAGGATGCCCATCTAAGAAACAACCAAATGCAAGCCCATTGGTCATGGGAGGAGCCAGCATTTCTAGTGCACTGGTCCCCCTGACATGCCAGGACACCAACCGGGGGCACTGCAGTGGACTTCAGAAATTACTCACAGGTACTTAGCTCCCTTACCTTGTGTGCTAAGCCCCCCCCCCCCCCAAACCCACTACTCACAACTGTACATCACTACCATAGCCCTTACGGGTGAAGGGGGGGCACCTAGATGTGGGTACAGTGGGTTTGTGGTGGGTTTTGGAGGGCTCACATTTACCACCACAAGTGTAACAGGTAGGGGGGGGGGGGGGGGATGGACCTGGGTCTGCCTGCCTGAAGTGCACTGCACCCACTAAAACTGCTCCAGGGACCTGCATAGTGCTGTGATGGATATGAGTATGACATTTGAGGCTGACACAAAATATTTTAAAAGATTTTATTTGAGGGTGGGAGGAGGTCAGTGACCACTGGGGGAGTAAGGGGAGGTCATCCCCAATTCTGTCCGGTGTCATCTGGTCAGTTCAGGCACCTTTTTGTGCCTTGGTCGAAAGAAATACAGGACCAAGTAAAGTCGTCCAAGTGCTCATCAGGAACGCCCTTTTTTTTCCATTAAGGGTCGAGGATGTCCATGTGTTAGGCACGCCCAAGTCCCGCCTTCGCTACACCTCCGACATGCCCCCTTGAACTTTGGTTGACCCTGCGACAGAAAGCAGTTGAGGACGCCCAAACTCGGCTTTCGATTATACCGATTTGGGCGACCCTGTGAGAAGGACACCCATCTTCCGATTTGTGTCGAAAGATGGGTGTCCTTCTCTTTCGAAAATGAGCCTGAAGGTATTCCACAAGGCATGTGCTTGATGAGAGAATGATGATTCTCTGGTCAAGTCCAACCTCACTTGGGACAATGGCAGTAAAACTAAATGGTTCTGAGTTTGAGATCTTAAAATACGGTGAGGGCAATAAAGGATTAACAAATTGCTCAAATACTGGGGGAAACCAGTGTAGAACGCCTTAAATGTCAAAACTAACATCTCAAACTTAGTACGATAAGAAACAGAGAAGCCAGTGTGCGGCTTTCAAAAGAGGTTTCACATGATCACATTTTTTAGCTCCTAAAATGATTTTAATAACCACATTCTGGTTATTTTTGTAGGCGTCTAATTAAGTACTTGGGTAATCCAACAAATAATGAGTTCCCATAGTCTAGAGTCTACTTAAAATGAGAACATGAGGTAGTTTATGGAGTGATGGGTTTATCAATCAAGGGCCACAGTGACCTGATAAGGCACAAAGCATAGAAACATCTGGACCGCAAAGGAAATATATCTATGAAGCATAATAATCTACACTATCCAGTTTATTTTTGAATGAGGCCGGCCATATTCTGACACAAATCGGCCAGCGATATAATCGAAAGCTGATTTTTGCTGGCTTCAACTGCTTTCTGTCGCAGGGCCGGACAAAGTTCAAGGGGGTGTTTCGGCAGGGTATGGAAGGCGGGATGGGGCGTGGTTACGAGATGGCTGGCTTTGGCCGATAATGGAAAAAACAAGGCCGGCTCTGAGGAGCATTTTGCCGGCTTCACTTGGTCCATTTATTTTTAGGACTAAGTCTCAAAAAAGTGCCCCAACTGAGCAGATGACCACCGGAGGGAATCGGGGATGACCTCCCCTTACTCCCCCAGTGGTCACCAATCCCCTCCCACCCCCCAAAAAATGTAAAAATCATTTTTTTCCAGCCTCTATGCCAGCCTGAAATGTCATACCCAGCTCCATGACAGCAATATGCAGGTCCCTGGAGCAGTTTTAGTGGGTGCAGTGCACTTCAGGCAGGTGGGCCCAGGTCCATCCCCCCCTACCTGTTACACTTGTGGTGGTAAGTGTTGAGCCCTCCAACCCCCCCCAAAACCCACTGTACCCACATGTAGGTGCCCCCCTTCACCCGTAAGGGCTATGGTAGTGGTGTACAGTCTCGGGGAGTGGATTTGGGGGGGTTCAGCACCCAAGGTAAGGGAGGTATGCACCTAGGAGCAATTTTTGAAGTCCACTGCAGTGTCCCCTAGGGTACCCAGCTGGTGTCCTGGCATGTCAGGGAGACCAGTGCACTACAAATGCTGGCCCCTCCCACTTCCAAATGCCTTAGATTTGGCCGGGATTGAGATGGCTGACCTCGGTTTCCATTATCGGCAAAAACCGATGCCGGCCATCTCAAACCCGGCCATCTCTGACATTTGGTCGGCCCGAACTGTATTATCGAAATGAAAGATGGCCGGCCATCTTTTTCGATAATACGGTTCGAGACCGCTGTTTGTGGCACCGGCCATATAGATGGCTGGCGCCGTTCGATTATGCCCCTCTATGGTACCTACATATTGTTTATTTATTTTTAAAAAATGGTAAAGTTTATTTTTCATGTTAAACTGTGTTGTTCACTTGAAGGGTATCTTTATAAAGTCATGTCTACTTAACACACATTTTCACAGTATTATTTCACACAGATTTTATAAAGTCAAGTATGTGACTTTATAAAATATTAGCGTAGGTATGAAAGAACACTGGTATATGTAGGTGCCAACAATTCAGCTTCATGGCTGAGCAAATGTTTGTTAGCAATAAGCAGATCCAAATATATAGAATTCAAACAGGGTTCTGTTTTAACAGCTTTATTAAAACAGAACCCTGTTTGAATTCTAAAATAAACACAATTTTTGCCATTGTCTTGTTTTAGGGTCTTAGGAGGTCCTCCCTCCTCCTCTCTTGTGCACTTAAAAATCCTTCATCTATAACACACACCAGATAATCCCTTTCTAATAACCTAACTTTCAAATCCATTGTGCATGCTTTGTTGTATTATTGGTATATAATCATTTTATTCTATAGAGTAAATTCTTCGTCAGGGCTATTGGACCAGCTGGATCTGTTTATTTCTGAGTGACTGCTGTTGCAGATTGAAATGCCTCTGTGTGAGCAAATGTTAGGACATACTTTATACATGCAATTGTGTAAACTAAGGAATTTTCTAATCTGTGCACTTCAGCCCTGTGTATGCCCACAGTGAAAGTATGCACCATGAAACTTACGCATGTGCTTTTGTGATAGTTGATATTTATAACAGGTCATTTACTTACACATGTAAGTGACTGAAATACCAGCACATACACACTAAAATTAGCACATCCTTGCATGGAGACCGCACCTACGGAAGGATATAAATAAGATGGAGTCGGTCCAGAGCAGTGGCGTAGCCAGACCTGACTTTTTGGGTGGGCCCAGAGCTAATATGGGTGGGCACTATGTATATAGGTATGAGTAGTGTTTCTTGGGATACTACAAAATAAGGTCTTAGAATGCTGCCCTGCATCAATATAAACCACATACATACTTAAAAAACCGATATTTGTAAATATAGCTACATTATGCCATATCAAACTTGACCAGACATAAGTCTACTATAATGGCAAACATCTCAACACATATGACAGGATCCTGCATTATAATTACAGCAATGACATATAACCATGTATTCAAATTCTGGTAGCACCTCAATAATAGCAACAAAATCCCGTCACTGCCAGGTACTTTGTGAAGTAACACTAAATCCTTCAAAGAGGCTTCTTAGAGCCTATATTGCAAACCATAACACCAGTTCCAATAACAGTACCTTTAAAAAGGCAGCATTGAATATACACAACAGTAATACGCATCCCATTGGAAAAGCCAGACAAGTCAGACTCATAGATCCCCATACAAACCACATGCCAGCAGAAACTCTCCCCTGCTCAGTCACATGCAGACCACAGACCACCCCTCATCAATTACATAATACAGGACCAAAAATTAGAAATTTATTGATTTATTTTCTAAATTTCTATGCCACACTATCTCTGCAGTTCTATCACAATTCAACACACATAATTTTAAAACATATAAAACATAAAGACCTTCTCTTCCCTACCCCCCCTCCCAATCCATCCCAGCAGCCTGACACACCCTTCCCTACCTTACCCCCTCCATCCCATCCATCCCTGTAGTCCAGTATCAATCCTTCCGTTCCCCACCATCCATCCCATAGCTAAGCACCAGCTCTATCTTACCACCCCACTCCTCCCTGTAGCCTACCATCAGCCTTCCCTATCCTCCCCCCATGGCATTAAATATAAGACGTTTTTTTAATGTCCTGGGCACTGCAGAACCCACCTCCACCGCATCAGTCCACCCAGAGAAAACTGCCTACACTTTTTTTTTTTTAATTTAACCTAGGCACTACAGAGACCATCCCCACCCAAAAACCCACCAACATGAGAAATAGACAGCTTTGGCACTATTAACATTTATTGTTGGTGAATTTCTGGGTGGGGATGGGCTCTTCATTGCCTAGAGCAAAAGAGATATATTTAGTGATTAAATATATCTTTTTCTTTTTTGCCCTAGGCAATGAAGAGTCCACTCCCCACCCAGAAACCCACCACCAGAGCCATCATTTTGATTACTCTTGTATATAAATATACCTTTTTTTGCCCTGTAGGCAGTGACGTGCTTACTCCACCCAGAAGCCCACCACCATCAGCCAGCATTTTGAGTACAATTACACGTTAAAAATTTTTAAAAAATAAATATATGTTACCTGCTAGGCAGCTGCTTGTAGTTGCACGTGGTGCCGACTGCAGAGCACACCCTGGCTCCAGTCCTGTACCAGTGTTGAGTGGGACTGGGCGGGGGAGTGTTGTTGCTGCTGCTGTGATGATGTGTGATGATCAACTGGAGAACTGCACAAGCACTGAGAGACTAAATCTAGAACTGGCCGGCAGGCAGGCACTGTGGAGGAGGTGAGCCTTCGACACAGCTGGGCCGGCAGCACCATTTCCCATGCGGCACTGCATGTGGCCGTGGCGCCATTGTGCCATGCGCACTGCAGGGAGTAGGCAGAAGGCGGTCGGTAGCCCAGCTGTTTGGGGAGGCTAAAGGGGGCAGGGTCAGAGGCGGGGCTTACATCCATAACTAATTTTTATTTTCTCATTTCTGTCTTCCAAAATTCTAGACAACAGATGTACAGAGCAGGACCCAAAGCAGTCCAAAACAAGTAAAATCAGAAATGGCATAGTTTACACCTCATTGCTTAACCAACCTTAGGCTTCACCTTTAGGTTTAAAAAGCAAAACCATGTGCATGTAAGGACTGGATAAACAAATTAAAACTAAGTTTAAAGCAAGTGCCCTTAATATATAATACTTGATAGCAGTAATGAAACAGTGATGGAATATTCACATAGCAAGCAGCTTGAGCCAACAGATTTATTTTCCATTGAACATAATTAACTTTGAATAAACTTGGCAGCTAATAGTGTGCTAAACTGAATAATGTTGGCACATTTAGACTGACTCGACAGACGTTCCGCATGACGGAAGCCCTTCCCTCATTATTCAATACCTCTTTGTGAAACAGTAGTAATAAAAAAGGCAAGTGAATTTTTATAATATACCACTGCAATCTACAAAACAAAAAAATCCACAAAACAAAAGGAGCAGGTTCCCAAATGCCATCTTTTTCTTTTGATGTAGGCTCCTTCAACCTAGTTAATATTTTTTAAAATTATACTCAAATAGCCTGATTGTTAAGCATCTGATTCTCATAACATGATGTCTGTTTCGGAGGCCTTTTATTGAGTGAAAACATCTCTGCATAAATACAGGGAGTCAGCAGCACCTCCAAATGACACAATTAATTAAAATTTAGAACAAATTGCGTACTCTACAGATAAAACCAATACTTCCTCTATGTACATCCTCATGCTACACAAGCTGGCTGGCACGTTTAAAAATATAAGTGGGATGCTACCAGTCCCACTCCTTGCTCCTTCCTCCCTCCTTGGCTCCAATCTCTCCCTCTGTCCCGCTCCTCCCCAACCCCTCCCCCAAAGAAGCAATCGGACTCGCCGGATACTTGCTTCGCTTCGTTTCTACGATGTAGATTAGTCTGGAGCATAAAGTGCTGCTGGTAGCGGTCTCCATCTTACTGATTACAGCAGGCCTACCTCGGGGATTCAGACGTCATCTTCCTGTGACACGTCGGCGTCCCACCCTCACGGAACCGAAGCAAGCAGTCAAGAGGAGGAGGCGCCGCGGGTTGCATCATAGGGGGAAGGCCGAGTAGCCCTTTTTAACAAATTAGAGCGCGCAGACGCAATGGACGAGACGACGCGGGATGGCAATTGAAGTCCACACTAAGAAGAAGAAATGCCAGTGCCGCCTGAGACTAAAACACAGGTGGGAGGTGGCTAAGTGGGCCGGCGCCGCCGCGAGGCAGAAAGACAGTGGCTGCTGCCTTTAAACTGGGTGGGCCTGAGCTGAGATTGGGCGGCCCGTAGCTACGCCCCTGGTCCAGAGAGTGGCTACCAAATTGGTAAATGGTCTCTGTCATAAAACATATGGGGACAGGCTCAAGGAATTCAACATGTATATGCTGGAAGAGAGGCAGGAGAGAGGGGATATGATAGAGATGTTTAAATACCTTAGTGGCATTAATGCACAGGAGGTGAGCCTTTTCAAAATTTAGGAAAACTCTAGAATGAGAGGGCATAGAATGAAGTTAAGAGGAAATAGGCTTAGGAAGAATGTAAGAAAATACCATTTCATGGAAAGGGTGGTGAATGCGTGGAATAGCCTCCTGGTGGAGGTCGTGGAGATGAGGACTGTCGGAATTTAAGAAAGCATGGGACAGATATGTGGGATCCCTTAGGAAAAGGAGGAGCTAATGGTTACTGAGGAATAGACCAAATGGATGGGCCATTTGGTCTTATCCGCTGTCATGATTCTATGTAGATGTCTTATGTAAGAGACAGAGAGTAATTTTTATACAGAACACCTATGTTTAAGACCTTTCCCATCCCTATTTTATAAGGGCAACATAGGCACCTCTATCCCTTTATAAACTAGGTTTTCTGTTCGAGCCCCAACAACATGCAAATGCCAGTGCACACGTTCAGTCCTGCTCAAGTTGGTGAAATATGTGAATATACTACAGGAGGGTAATTTCATAACATGGTGTCTATTTTTAGCCTATTTTATAAAGACATGTGGAGCGGCATTTTAGAAAGGACGTCTATGATGAAAATGAACATCCAAACAAACGAAAAAAGTAGGGGGATAACAGAACCTGGGAGTTAAATGTCCAACATGATGGAAATCGCCAAAAAAAATCTGGACATTCCCTACAGTACGCAGACGCAAATACATGAAAATGCATGGATCTAAAATTAGCTTAGCAGAACTTCCAACCCTGGATATCCAGCCCATGTAAAATGTGGCAAAACACCCAGCTTTGGACATCCTGGAAATCGCAGCATGGAGCTGTGACGTACAGGTGCCGGGATGTCCAACAGAGCACCCCCCCATACACGGACGTTTCCCTGCACCAATATATCTGCTAGGAGAGAGCCCAACTTCAGCAAGAAAGACAGCAAACATCTCGCGGTGCTCTTTGTCCTGCATGGCAGAAGAGTGTCTCTCCATGCTGATGCCACCGAGATGTGGTGGAAAATCTGCAGAACACTGCACAGGTAACAAGACAGCCATGTGCCCTTGCCCAACATGACACACTGCACACAAATGACACTGTTGTAAAAAAAAAGTCCCTGTAATGCTAAATCCAATGTCCACGAAACTTTCACTTCCCATAGCTTCACTTAGCACAGGGGACAATATATCCAGCAACTATGCTGGCCCAATATAGAGTCTTAGGAGAGCACCTATGATTTTAGTCACTTTGGGAAATGTGGAGAGAGCCCAAACTCAGACCCAGGCCCAAGACCCTGGCCTGTTGGCCTATTTCTACAATGTAGCACAATGTTGCAGTACAAAAATACCAAAATGACTAATCAGGGGATAACTCTTTTAATTCCAGAGTCACTTTTAATATTGACTACACAAAGACTCCAGTATTTTTTCTTTATCACAAAAACATTTTATTGTATTGCAGTGCCCGCTAACCTCACTAGCACTGCTGCCTACTATTAAAACCTCACACATTCACTCCTCCGCTCACCTTGCACACCTGTATTTAATTTAAATACAAAACAGTTGATTTTACATTTTAAACTGCATACTTATACTGTTTCGTATTGTGCATATGTTTTGCCATGCTTATACATTATATCATACTTAAATAATCAAAACTCAGTCCTGCCAGCAAAATGGTCCTTTTCCTACAAACACCACGCCTTCTGCATGGACGCAGTGAAAATGTTTCCACATAAACGCTGGATGACTGTTCTTCATGGACAAACTCTGTATGTCCGTTAAACCTCCGTTGGCTGTTCAAATACGCCACCTCCAGTCATTAGTATGCATCACAATACAGGTGCTGTGTGCTCGGTGACTAACTCAACAGTCCACCATATCTGTTTCATGTTATGCCGGCTCCTCAGTGCAGGACCGCATTTCACAAATCTTCCTCAGGAGGAACCACCATCAAATTTGTTCTACACCTCCAGTGGCTGCATGCCGGATTGAAGCTCCCTTAGGGCTGAGCCACAGACGCCAATGGCCCCTTCAGAGTGTAGGTCCTAAAGGTCACAAACCCAATACACACCATACTGCCACCAGAATCATTTCCATGAAACAAGGCACTATCGTGGAACAGAATGGACAGTTGGACAGTTCAACATAACACTCGGATGCAAGCATAGGCGGTCGGTGGCCCAACTGTTTGGGGAGGCTAAAGGGGCGGGGTTAGGGGTGGGGCCAGGGGTGGAGCTTAAATCCATAATTGTCTGATAACACACAGAAAAATAAAATTAAAATAAAAGTCTAAATTTAGATATTAGATATGTATCATATGTCATAGAATAAAGTGGTTGCTCAAAGCATATTGTAAGCTCAATCGCTCAACTGCAAAACACTATGCACAACTTTGTGCAAAAACACACTCAGAACCTTACTGTACCATAAATATTACACTGGGCAGAACCTAATACACCAATATACCACCCATACGGAAAATGCAGACCGTCAACAATATGAAACAAGGGATCATATCATCACAATTCTCATGTAGAGCCACTAAACACCCTAATTCATGTTTAATGTGGGATAAAATGCCATAAATAAGTAAATAAATAAATAAATATAAACTTTTAATGTTGAGCACCTGATTCTCAAAGTGGACATATTCCAAACACTATAATGAAAATAAAATGATCTTTTCTACCTTTGTTGTCTGGTGACTTTTTCTGATCATGCTGGCCCAGTATCCGATTCTGCTGCTATCTCTCCTCAGTGCAGGTCAGGAAGTCATCCTCGTTAAATATCTCCCTGGCAACCCAAGACACCTCCAGCCAACCCCCCTTGCTCTCCCAGCAGTAAGGTAAACAAACCATAAACCAATTTCTACAACTGGTTACACACGACTAGAGGGCTTTCACTGCAGCTCCTGCTGTGAGGATGAAGGTAAATCAACAATTTAAACCCCTCAGAGCACAGCAGGGGAGGCTTAGCCTCTCCAAGTCTCTTATACCGGGTGCCTATGGATGTAAGCAGGGCCTCACCAATACATCCCCATCATGATTCACCTCACACATGAAGCAAACCTGGCCTGAGATCCAGTACAGCAACTCCCAACAAAGCCGGAGCCATAACCATGTCCCCTGTAACATATGTCTTCCAGGCACCACCACATCTGGTGGGGAACAGAGGCCTTGAATACCCACACTTGATCCATTGCAGCAAACAGCATCATCGGGAAGAAGGTGTGTAGCCTGTTATTCCAGCATTGATCCAAGTCATTGGATAAACAGATGGATGTAGAAATGTTATCAGAAATTAAGGAGGCCAACAAACCGGGGACCACAATAATAATGGATAATGTTAATTACCCCGATATTGACTGGGTAAATATAACATCAGGACATGCTAGGGAGGTAAAGTTACTTGACGAAATCAAGGACTGTTTTATGGAGCAGCTGGTACAGGAGCCAATAAGAGGAGGAAAAATTCTAGACCTAGTCCTTAGTGGAACACATGATTTGGTGCAGGAGGTAATGGTGATGGGGCCACTTAATAACAGTGATCATAATATGATCGGATTTGATATCGGCTTTGGAGTAAATACACACAGGAAATCCAATACATTAGCATTTAACTTTCAAAAAGGGAGACTATGATAAAATGAGAACGGTGAAAAAAAAAACTTAGAGGAGCAGCTGTGAAGGTCGAAACTTTACATCAGGCATGGGTGCTGTTCAAAAATACCATCCTGGAAGCCGAGGTCAAATATATTCCATGTATTAAAAAAGGAGCAAGGAAGACCAAATGACAGCCGGCATGGTTAAAAAGTGAGGTGAAGGAAGCTATTAGAGTTAAAAGAAAATCCTTCAGAAAATGGAAGAAGGATCTGACTGAAAATAATAAGAAACAGCATAAGAAATGGAAAGTCAAATGCAAAGCACTGATAAGAAAGGCAAAGAGACTTTGAAAAAAAGATTGCGTTGGAGGCAAAAACACATAGTAAAAGTTTTTTTTAGGTATATTAAAAGCAAGAAGCCGGGAAAAGAATCAGTTGGACTGCTAGATGACCGAGGGGTAAGAGGGGCTCTCTGGGAAGACAATGCCATAGCGAACAGTCTAAATTAATTCTTTGCTTCCGTCTTCACCGAGGAAGATTTGGGAGAGATACCAGTGCCAGAAAAGATATTCAAAGCTGACGAGTCAGACAAACTGAATGAAATCTCTGTAAACCTGGAAAATGTAATGGCGTTATTTGACAGATTGAAGAGTAGCAAATCGCCTGGACTGGATGGTATTCATTCCACAGTATTGACAGAATTGAAAAATGAACTTACAGAACTATTGTTAGTAATATGTAACTTATCTTTAAAATCAAGCATGGTACCAGAAGATTGGAGGGTGGCCAATGTAACACCAATTTTTTAAAAAGGTACCAGAGGTGATCCGGGAAATTATAGACTGGTGAGCCTGACATCAGTGCAGGGCAAAATAGTAGAAACTATTAAAAAGAATAAAATTACAGAGCATATTGAAAAGAATGGATTAATGAGAGGTGGAGGGGCATTTTCGAAAGAAACGTCTAAATCAGAATTTGAACGTTTTACAAAGATGTCCAAATTCCAAACAGGAAAAAAGGTCAGTTTCAAAAAAGATGGACGTCTATCTTTTGTGTTCGAAAATACTATGGACGTTTTGTGATTTGGATGTCTTTGTTTTTTGGCCATTATTGAAAAAAAAAAAACCCGTCCAAGTATAAAATGTCCAAAATCAAGCCATTGGGACATAGGAGGAGCCAACATTTTTAGTAGACTGGTCCCCCTGACATCCCAGGACAGCAATAGGGCACCCTAGGGGGCACTGCAGTGGACTTCATAAAATGCTCCCAGGTCCACATCTGACCATTGCTCCCTTACTGCTGAGCCCCCCCAAAACCCACCCAAAACCCACTATCCTCAACTGTACACCAGTACCATAGCCCTTATGGGTGAATGGGGGCACCTATATGTGGGTACAGTGGGTTTCTGGTGAGTTTTGTAGGGCTCGCAGTTTCCTCCACTATTGTAACAGGTAGGGAGAGGTAGGGGGCTGGGTTGTGACCACTGGGAGAGTAAGAGGAGGTCATCCCTGATTTGGATGTCTCTGTGAGATAAACGTCCAAATGCTGACATGTCACTTTTTGGACGTCTATCTCTTTCGAAAATGAGCCCGAAAGCCAACATGGATTTAGTGAAGGGAAATCTTGCCTCACCAATCTATTACATTTCTTTGAAGGGGTGAACAAACATGTAGATAAAGGTGAGCCGGTCAATACTGTGTATCCTAATTTTCAAAAGGTGTTTGACAAAGTACCTCATGAAAGACTCCAGAGGAAATTGAAGAGTCATAGGATAGGAGGTAGTGTTCTATTGTGGATTAAAAACTGGTTAAAAGACAGAAAACAGAGAGTAGGGTTAAATGGTCAGTATTCTCAATGGAGAAGGGTAGATAGTGGGGTTCCCCAGGTGTCTGTGCTGGGACCGCTGCTTTTTAACATATTTATAAATGATCTATAGATGGGAGTAACTAGTGAGGTAATTAAATTTGCTGACAACACAAAGTTATTCAAAGTTGTTAAATCGCAAGAGGATTGTGAAAAATTACAAGAGGACCTTACAAGACTGGGCATCCAAATGGCAGAAGACATTTAATGTGAGCAAGTGCAAAGTGATGCATGTGGGAAAGAGGAATCCAAACTATAGGTTCATAATGCAAGGTTCCAGTTTAAGAAACCTGTTCAGTGTGCTGCGGCAACTAAGAAAGCAAATAGAAAGTTAGGTATTATTAGGAAAGGAATGGAAAACAAAAATTATAATGCCTTTGTATCGCTCCATGGTGTGAATATTGTGTGCAGTTCTGGTCACCACAACTCAAACAAGATATGGTGAAATTAGAAAAGGTACAGATAAGGGCGACGAAAATGATAAAGAGGATGGGATGACTTCCCTGTGAGGAAAGGCTAAAGTGACTAGGGCTCTTCAGCTTGGAGAAAAGATGGCTGAGGGGAGATATGATAGAGGTCTATAAAAGAATGAGTGGAATGGAACAGGTAGACGTGAATCGATTGTTTACTCTTTCTAAAAATACTAGGATGTAATGAAGCTACAAAGTAGTAAATTTAAAACAAATCAGAGAAAATGTTCTTCACTCAACGTGCAATTAAACTCTGGAATTCGTTGCCAGAGAATGTAGTAAAAACAGTTAGCTTAGTGAGTTTAAAAAAGGTTTGGATAGCTTCCTAAAAGAAAAGTCCATAAGCCATTATTAAAATGAACTTGGGAAAGATCCACTCTATTTTTCTAGGATTAGCAACATAAAATGTATTGTACTGTTTTGGAATCTTGCCAGGTATTTGTGACCTGGATTGGCCACTTTTGGAAACAGGATACTGGGCTTGATGGACCTTCAGTCTGTCCCAGTGTGGCAATACTTATGTACTTAAGGTAATACCTGCAAGTAAAATCTGGTAACTTTGGGGATCTGGGGGCAGAACAAGGAATGCCAGTAACTGTGGAGACTGTGGGGTGGGGGGGGGGGGGGGGGGGGGGGGGGAAACAAGAGACTCAAATGTAAACTGAGACCTCCTGTTTTGGGCCTCTTTTTTGACCTAAAAAACTCAGTTTATATTTTAATATATACGGTAAGTAATGTCTTAGGTGTCCTTTTACTAAGCTGTGTTAGATGCTAACAAGCACCTAACTCAGCATAAATGACCTAATACAGGACGCTTAGTTTTGCCATGTGCACACTCAGTGCACAGTATTTATTTTTTTCATATTTTTTTGAGGGGAGGGGTGTGTCATAGGCAGAGAGTAGGAGTGGATGCGGTAATCAGCTACTGTGCTGACATTACTGCCACACTACCTGGTTAGCGTGTCCATAAGGTGAGAGTCCTTAACACATCCCAAATAGAACAGTGAGGTGTGTCAAGTATTAAAAAGCACCACAACCAGCAAGTTATATATATATATATATATATATATATATATATATATATATATATCCTATATAATAATTCTCACCTCCAACGTTCTGACTTGCCTGGGACCATGGCTCATTCCAAGTTAGTCTGCTAGGCTCTGTAGATCAGGCTGACATCACCGTAGCCATTATGATGTCAACTTCAGAACCCGGGGGAAAAAAACATGCCTCACAGCTGATCCATGTCCAGAGGAGGGTCGCTGGACATGGGTGGCAGGGGAGAGAGGACGGTCGCTGGACATGGGTGGCTGGAGGGGGGCAGGGGAGAGAAGAGGGTCGCTGGACATGGGTAGCTGCAGGGCGGGCAGAGGGTCGCTGGACATGGGTGGCTGGAGGGGGGGCAGGGGAGAGAGGAGGATCACTGTACATGGGTGGCAGGAGGGGGGGCAGGGGAGAGAGGAGGTTCGTTGGACATGGGTGGCTGCAGGGGAGCTGAGGAAAACCTTGCTAGCGCCCATTTCATGTGTGTCAGAAACTGGCCTTTTTTACTAGTATATATATAAATGTGTGTGTGTAAAATAACTGGAGTAAAAGACCTCAAAACGTCTGCAGTTGATTTAGAAGCATGGACATAGCACATATCTAACAATGGAGTGCATTTCTTTCTCTTGAAGAAGCTTTGGGCGAAACAGGACCCATTGGGAGTGTCAAGATAAGTGTGCCTTTTTGTCTATTCAACAAAGTTTCAATACAAATTGTTGATACACATGAAGGCTAATGTCTGCTAGAATGAATTTTTGAAGTACAATAAAATTGCTCGGGAAGTTTTTGGTCAGTGATGACATTTAGGTATTAAGATGTTGGTGAACGAATCATAATATACCATGTGTGTCCGTGTGTCTGTCTGTCTGTCTCTCTCTCTCTATATATATATAAAATTGTTGGTTGTGGTGGTTTTCAGTATTTGACTCATCTCACTGTTTGGTTGCCAAATTTATGTAGGCCTTTCCCGTGTGCTAAGCCCATTTCTTAGCCAGCATAGTAATCGAACCCCTTAACCTGCCATAATGCATTAACTAAGTTGCTTTCTTATAAATTTGGCCATAGCATTTGCAAGCCAATAGCGCTTTCTTCTACCACTCTCTCTGCTTTAGAGTCTGCATATCCAGTTTGCCTCTGCAATACAGTCTGTGAGAAAGCATTGGCAAAGCTCTTAAATGGAATTGTCACTTTCGGTTTGCTTCTTTGTAAGTGATGAAGCAGGTTGCTTCTCACTGTATGTAACTGTGAGACAGGCTGAGCCTGACCTCGCTTTCTTTGCTCACCTGATTAACTGAGTTATGGCACCTATTCCCTGATTTAATGAAGGCAGGATCAGCTCGTTCAGACTGGTTAGCCTCCCTATTAGAAGCCATGCAGCACTGCAATAATTTTGATCCTTCTTAAATGACTAGAAATGTGAGAACAAGATAAAAGACTTGGTGCTTGAGTTGCAAGGGCATCCTGCGTAGGCACAGAGAGCAGGGAAACATTTTGACAGGAGACAGGATGTTAAAGACATGTTGCTGGGTATTATCACTCTGTGTTAGGCTTGTCCTTGGTTGCCCATGAACATACACCACCTAGGTGTATAGTACATCTAAATTCATGCCTGGCTAACTCCCGCTGTCACCATCAAACCTGGATATTCAATGCCGGGCTGTTTCCAGTGACCGGCATTGAATACCTGGTTCATTATTGGCCAGTTTGAACATGATCGTCGAAGTCAATATTCAGACTTATGCTCAAACCGGCCAGAGCTATCCCATGTTTTCACGTGGCCAAATATAGTCACTAAAGTGGGACTCAAAATCAGCGGATAGCCGGTTATATCACCCGATATAACTGGCTAGCTGCTAACTGGCGATATTCAGCAGGAGATGGCGTTCCAAATATCACCGGATAGCCAGTTATGAGGCATTTAACTGGCCAGGTGCCGATCCTGGCTGGTTAAATGCCTTGAATATTGGGGGGATAGTCTTCACCGGAAGTGTGCATGCTGTATTGTACACACAGGAATATTTTACAAGACTGTGCTACTGAAACGCTTTCCATCACATTTTCTGAAAATTCTACGATCATTTTCTATGCGGACAATAAAAATGAAATCCTTGTAATAAGAACTTTCAAAATGCCACATTTCACCTCCTGGGCTGTGCCTATTCCAGTTTAGAAAGGAAACATATAAACAACTGAGGCAACTTTATACAGCATTTCCTCCATGTGAAGATGCCCTGTATTAATAATACTAATGAAAATGGATCCTCAAGCTTGGAGATAATTCATAAAATTTAGCAGGCTCTCAAATCAACTCCACAATAGTCAATTACGGCACCCATAAAAGACATTCAATCCTTTAAAGACTTCTGTGAAAATGTGATATCCTAAATATCTGAAAGTTCAAATAAATGTCCATATGTCCAAAGTGTATCCTGCCAAATATCCATTCTTTATGTACTCAGTGCCCTCCAAAAATGTAAACACTGCTGCTTAAAAAAATCAAGTATGTGAACACAGTTCTTATATGCTATACAAATGAATGAACCATTTATCTATGCTGATTGTTGTCTTGCCCTGGCCCTGGTCACTTCCAGAAATGATTCTCACAGCACAACCTGAGGCAGATGTAGCTCGAAATCAAAGCTCCCATAGCTTATAACCCTTCTGTATGCTCAAAGGCAAATGCATCTTGCTGCCACTACTTAACAACTGCTCATGTATCTGACGCAGTACTGAGTTCCGTTTGTCAGTGCGTCAGAGACCAGCATTCCTCTGCAGTTGTTGCTGTAGTGCTGTAAATCAAAACGAGAGACTCTGAGGCAGTTCCAGAAGAGCTAAACATATCTACTCTCTATATAATCAGCTCTTCTCTCTCCTTTATCATAGATCTCATCAGTGTCACTCAAAGGCTCAATACTTCATTGCCCTTAAGCTTTACACACCCACCTTATCACAGGTCCCCTCTGTTCCTTACTTGTTCATTATTTCTTATCTCCACTAGAATTTTTACTTGATACTTCTCCTTTATATAAAACAACAGAGAGTACTCATCTTATCATGAAGATTTCTAACGTCTTCCTCAGTCGGTCAGGAGAATACATCCGATATGTTTCTCCCACCAGGCTGTAGCAAAGAAATCCCCTTAACTTGCCAACTGTACCCTCCTGGCTTGATCCCTCAATCACTCCAGTAGAATGTAGTTCCATGACCGAATGAGAAAGATGTTAGAAATCTTCATGATAGGAACATAGAAACATGACGGCAGATAAAGGCCATATGACCCATCCAGTCTGCCTATCCTCTGTAACCCCTAATTCTTCCTGTTCCTAAGCAATCCCACATAGTTATCCCATGCCTTTTAAAATTCTGGAACAGTCCTCGACTCCACCACCTCCACCGGGAGGCCATTCCACGCCTCCACCACCCTTTCTGTGAAATAATACTTCCTTAGGTTACTCCTAAGCCTATTCCCTCTTATCTTAGTCATATGCCCCCTCATTCCAGAGCTCTCCTTCATTTGAAAAAGGCTCTCTTCCTGTACATAAATGCCCTTGAGATATTTAAACGTCTCTATCATGTCTCCTCTTTCCCTCCTTTCTTCCAGAGTATACATGTCCCTATAATTTTTGCATTCAAGATCGCTTACTAATTTTGTAGCCGCCCTCTGGACCGACTCCATCCTGTTTATATCTTTCCGTAGGTGCAGTCTACAGAACTGCACGCAGTACTCCAAATGAGGCCTACTCCAAATGAGGC
This sequence comes from Microcaecilia unicolor, assembly GCF_901765095.1. NCBI lineage: Eukaryota > Metazoa > Chordata > Amphibia > Gymnophiona > Siphonopidae > Microcaecilia > Microcaecilia unicolor. Next base: position 128,457,061 of record NC_044038.1, on the reverse strand, counting down.
CTCACCAGAGACTTATACAATGGCACTATCACCTCCTTTTTCCTGCTGGTCATGCCTCTCTTTATGCACCCAAGCATCCTTCTGGCTTTGGTCATCGCTTTTTCTACCTGTTTGAAAGCTTTAAGGTTGTCCGACACAATCACCCCCAAGTCCCGCTCTTCCTTTGCACACTGAAGCACAACACCCCCTATACTGTACCGTTCCCTCAGATGTTTGCAACCCAAGTGCATGACCCTGCATTTTTTGGGATTAAACTTTAGTTGCCAACTATCAGTCCATTCCTCTAGCTTCACTAGGTCCTTCCTCATGTCATTCACACCCTCCAGGGTGTCCATCCTGTTGTAGAGTTTAGTATCATCCGCAAAGAGACAAACCTTACCAGACAGCCCTTCTGCAATATCGCTCACAAAGACGTTAAAAAGAGCCGGCCCTAGGACCAATCCCTGCGGTACTCCACTGACGACATCCTTTTCTTCAGAGCAAGCTCCATTTACCACCACCCTCTGTCTCCTACCATTCAACCAATTTTTTACCCAATCAGTTACTCTAGGTCCCACACCGAGGGCACTCAATTTATTTATCAGTTGCCTGTGCGGAACCGTGTCAAAGGCTTTGCTGAAATCCAAGTATACCACATCAAGCGCCCCTCCCACATCCAACTGTTTGGTCACCCAGTTGAAGAAGACAGTCAGATTCGTCTGACATGACCTGCCACTAGTGAAGCCATGCTGCCTCGGGTCTTGCATTTCATGTAGTTCAAGAAATGTCACAATCCTCTTCTTTAGAAGAGTTTCCATTAGCTTACTCACCACCGAGGTCAGACTGACAGGTCTGTAATTCCCTACCTCCTCCTTACTTCCACTCTTGTGCAAAGGAACCACATCCGCCCTTCTCCAGTCCACCGGGACCACTCCAGTTTCTAAGGAAGCATTGAAGAGGTCTGTCAGCGGAGCCGACAGAACTTCTCCAAGTTCCTTAAGCACCCTCGGGTGTATCCCATCAGGCCCCATCACTCTGTCTACTTTTAGTTTGGCAAGCCCCTCATGAACACAGTCTTCCATAAACGGGTCTTGGTCTACCATACCTCCATCCCCTTTAGCCTTTGCTTTCTGCAGCCCTACCCCCGGTTTTTCATTCATGAACACAGAGCTAAAATAATCGTTAAGCAGTTCAGCTTTACCCTTAACATCTTCCACATATTTCTCTCCCTCAGCTTTGAGTCTCACAATGCTATTATGGCACTTTCTCTTCTCACTTACATATCTGAAAAAGGTCTTGTTCCCCAATTTTACCGTATTAGCTATCTTTTCCTCCATTTGTCGCTTCGCTTTCCTGATAGCTTTTCCAGCTTCTCTTCGCTTATTTAGGTATTCTCTCCTGTCTTCATCTTTCTGAGTCGCCTTATAACGTGCAAAGGCTAACCTCCTTTCCCTTACCTTTTCAGCTACTACATTCGAGTACCAGAGAGGCCTTCTTTCCTCTTACTTTTATGTACTTTTCTAACATAAAGGTTAGTCACTTTTAATATAGCTCCTTTCAGTCTCATCCATTGCTGTTCTACATCCTTCAGCTGTTCCCATCTCGCTAACTAACTGTTCCTTGAGAAATTCCCCCATCTCAGTAAAGTTAGTTCCTTTGAAATCCAGGACCTTCAATCTCAAGTGAGCCCTCTCTTCTGTTTTAATATTAAACCATACCATACGATGATCACTAGATGCCAAATGGTCCGCCACCTTGACGTCAGAAACGTACTCTCCATTCGTAAGCACCAGGTCCAGAATAGCTCCATCCCATGTCGGTTCTGTCAGCCACTGCCGGATCAATTCTTCCTGTAGGGAATCTAAGATCTCTTTGCTTCTAGAAGACCCCGCAGCTGGGACACCCCAATCAACATCCGGCATATTGAAGTCACCTATCAGTAGTACTTCCCCTTTCCTAGCTATCTTGCGGATATCTTCAATTAAGTCCCTGTCCAGTTCCTCCGACTGTGAGGGAGGTCTGTATATCACTCCGATATAGATACAGAAAAATGTTGAAGACTCATTTCTTCAAGAAAGCTTACCCTAATGACCCAACTTAACTTTTTAAGCTCACCCACATGATTCCTGTCCTTATGATTATTATACCTTAGACCATGTCTCCCAATCTCCTTATGCTCATCCCTCAATTTTTTCTTATCCATCCTTCCTACTCCTTACCCCTCCCAGTCTCTTTACCTTTTGATTATCCTATCTTTGTTTACCTCCCCATGTTCAATTTACATATCCTTAAAACCCCACTATTACTATGTTTACTACAACTTGTAATATTCTCCTTCAAGACTTTGTAATTCCATTTACTATGTAAGCCGCATTGAACTTGCTATGTGTGGAAAAGCGCGGGGTACAAATATAATAATAATAATAATAATACATTTCCTTTCCCTCTTTCCAGTTTAACCCACAGTGCTTCTTCCCTACCCCACATGTCCTGCAGTTCTGTCACTTGAATATCGTTCTTAGCATATAATGCCACACCTCCACCCTTTTTTCCTATTCTGTCCTTCCGGAATAGATTATAGCCAGGTATAGCAACATCCCAGTCATGGTTTTCTGTGACCCATGTCTCCGTGACCGCCACTAAATCCAAGTCTGCTTCCATCATTGTAGCCTCAAGTTCTAGAAGTTTGTTTCCCATACTACGGGCATTGGTATACAAGGCTCTCCAGATTTTACTCTTTTTATTCACTTCTATAGAGGCATTAGATGTCCTACCTTCCTTGGGGTTAATTATGGCTTTGCAGCCATAATTAACCCTAAGGAAGTAATCTTTGTTTTATATTGTGATAAAGTCACCTCCAGGATAGTTGGGTTAAGGCAGTTTCAGTCTGAAATACAAGTCCCAGAAGGCATTGCAGGCAAGGAGCCAGAGGGTGAGATGAAGAACCCAGACTGGACTCCTAGCTGCAATCGGGGAAGACATGGGTGTAAGCTGGCAGGTTGTGTAGAGTGGCTGCCATTAGGCGGAAAGAGAGTTGGGAAACCCTGTGTGCAGGAACTCATCATTGGTCTCATTAGTCTAATGCTTAACTCAGCTGGTTTGGGTGTGAGGAAGCTAATGGAAGGAGAATGATTGGTGGCGGTAGCTGAAGCCAGGGATTGATTAGACAGGTGGGAAGGAGTTCCAGGAGTGGAGTTCAGTGCAGGAGAGAGGAGCTGAAGGAGAGAAGCAGTTGCAGGCTGAAAACCCTTGGGTAGGGAGGTCCCTAAAGTACTGAAACAAGCTGAAATTCCTTGGGTGAGAGGAAGTCCCAAAAGTATTGAATTCACTGTGAAGCTGATGCAGGGGAAAACCCTTGGGTAGAAGGAGTCCCTAAAATATTGAACTCTCCTGAAGGTAAAGAGGATAGAAGGTAGAAACTGCTGCTTGGTGACTGAACTGTGATGATGAACTGAAAGAACTGTTTGTCTTGGGAATTGAATTACTGTTTATTGTGCACTGGATAAAGAGCCCAGACTGGAGCCTGTAAGCCTGTATTGAATCCTGGTATGTGCTATGCTGCTGTTGGAACTGTGTACTAGAAACCTGCATGGAATAAAAGTCCTTAAGTTTGAAGTTACTGGTGGACATCTATTTCTTCATTGTACCGGGAGCCTGTGGCTGGAGGAGATTGTTCTATCCTTGGCTGCACAAGAGAGATACCTGGTTACAATATAAAGGAGAAATATTTTATTTTTCTTACATTTGTACCCCGCACTTTCCCACTCATAGCAGGTTCAATGCGGCTTACATATTATATTCGTATGGGATTTGCGTTACAAGACATATGAGGAGAGACTTGCTGAACTAAACATGTATACTCTGGAGAAAAGGAAAAACAGGGGTGATATGATACAGACGTTCAAATATTTGAAAGGTATAAATCCGCAAACGAACCTTTTCCGGAGATGCGAAGAAGGTAGAACGAGAGGACATGAAATGAGATTGAAGGGGGGCAGACTCAACAAAAATGTCAGGAAGTATTTTTTCACGGAGAGAGTAATGGATGCTTGGAATGCCCTCCCACGGGAGGTGGTGGAAATGAAAACGGTAACGGAATTCAAACATGCGTGGGATAAGCATAAAGGAATCATGTGCAGAAGGAATGGATCCTCAGAAGCTTAGTCGAGATCGGGTGGCGTATCTGCGTGGGGCCACAGGGGCCTGGCCCCCCGCAGATTTTGCCCTGGACCCCCCCTTCCGCTGTCAACCCTCCCCTGCCGTCACCTACCCCCGCCGAGGTCCGCTTCCTCCTGCCTGCCGGTGCCTTTTACTTCAGATGGCAGGGGACCCCAACCCCCGGCAGCCCAGCCGAGATCTTGTTTAAGTTTTCTTCCTCGTGCTGTGCTGTTAAAAGCTGCATCCCTTCCCTTCCAGTTTCGGACGGAGTCTGACGTCGCAGCACGCTGACGTCCTGCACGTACAACGTGCTGCGACGTCAGACTCCGTCCGAAACTGGAAGGGAAGGGATGCAGCTTTTAACAGCACAGCACGAGGAAGAAAACTTAAACAAGACCTTGGCTGGGCTGGCGGGGGTTGGGTCCTCCGCCAGCTGAAGTAAAAGGCACCGGCAGGCAGGCAAAAGCGGACCTCGGCGGGGGTAGGTGACGGCGGGGGAGGGTTGACGTCGGTGGGGGGGGGGGGGAGTCGGCAGCGGTGGCCGGGGGGGGGGCTATAACGTGCCCCCTCACTCTAGCCCCTGCCCCCCTACCGCTGAACCTCAGATACGCCCCTGTTTGGGAGGCAGGGATAGTGCTGGGCAGACTTATATGGTCTGTGCCCTGAAGCGCACAGGTACAAATCAAAGTAGGATATACACAAAAAGTAGCACATATGAGATATCTTGTTGGGCAGACTGGATGGATCGTGCAGGTCTTTTTCTGCCGTCATCTACTATGTTATATACAGGTATTTATTTGTACCTGGGGCAATGGAGGGTTAAGTGACTTGCCCAGAGTCACGAGGAGCTGCCTGTGCCTGCAGTGGGAATTGAACCCAGTTCCCCAGGACCAAAGTCCACCACTCTAACCACTAGGCCACTCCTCCACTCCAAGTAAAAAATATCAAGTAAAAGTTATATTTGCTATGAAAAATTCTAGTGGAGATAAGAAATAATGAACAATTAAGGAATATAAGGCACCTGTGATGAGGTGGGTATGTAAAGGTTAAGGGCAATTAAGTATTGAGCCTTTGAGTGACACTGATGAGATCCATGATAAAGTAAGAAAGAGAAAAATTGATTATATATAGAGTAAATCAAAATGAAACATTGATACAACCTATATGGCAACCAGCCTTCTGCTTGTCATAATACTTGTACAGCTTTACTTGAAATTCACAGATCAGCCATTCCAAAATGGCTGTCTCAACTGTTATTTCCTCTTATGTTAATGCTACAGGTCTGAATAACACAATTCAAACTAACATGGTCTCATATATACAAAAATCCAATAGGCCAGTTTAAAAGATCCATTTGGAACAATTTGTACTAGTTTAAAAATAATCTAAATATCTTTACTCTTCAGTATTATAACATATAAAAATGCAAATGATCAATATTGACAATATAAAAGATCTTAGATGACTGTGCTCCATTCAGTTAAATCATTCAATATCTTAAGTTGACTACTTATAATTAATAAATCCCATACTGTTCTCTAAGGATTAATTTAACCAACCTGTTGCCCCCTTCCATCCCACAGAATTTAGAATATGTTCAAAAATAAACCACCAGGGGGCACTGTTGAGCACCATGTGAGAAGGTTGTGTTTTAGATGAGCTCCCATCAAAGTCAATATAACGTTGAAAAATTAAGATATTATAGTTATCATTTACTATAAATACCAACCTGCTGACGATAGAAATCTGAATAGCATGACTTCAAACAAATTGGGGAAAAGAAACGGAACAAAGCTTGCATCTCCACAGAAGCAAACAGGCTTAGGCTCAGAAGATAATTCTGCAGCCATACTGGAAGAAATCCGGTGTCTTTAAGAACTTATGTGTGAAACAAAAGGTGATGTAACCAGTGGCGTACCAAGGGGGGGGGGGTGGTCCGCCCCGGGTGCACGCCGCTGGGGAGGTGCCGCGGCGCGCGCCTGTCAGCTGAGTTCGCTGACTTCGATAACTTCGCTGCAGCTCCCTCTGCCCCGGAACAGGTTACTTCCTGTTCCGGGGCAGAGGGAGCTGCAGCGAAGTTAGCGAACTCAGCTGACAGGCGCGCGCCGCGGCACCCACCCCCAGCGGCGTGCACCCAGGGGGGATGTCATTTCGCCTGGGGGGGGGGGAGCGCATCGGCGATCCGCCCTGGGTGTCATGCCGGCTAGGATCGCCACTGGATGTAACTGAAATCAAAGAAGATATTTCTACCATTAAATTGGAATTACTAAGGTTCAACAGCAGAATTGAAATTCTTGAAAATAAAGCCACAATTACTGATGAAAATATTAAACTACTCTAGCGCCAAAGCAAAAAGATCTCAATACTGGAAAGAGAATTAGAGGATGGCAATAATCGTGCTTGAAGGAATAATGTCAGACTACTTGGTTTACCTGAGACAACAGAAGGACCGAACATGATATCATTTCTGGAAAAATTCATACCAGAAATATTAAATCTTCATTTCTATAAGGACTTTGAAATTGAAAGAGCACATAGAGTCCCATCATCTCGGAATCCACGGGATAAATACCCGAGACAAATTATATTTAAAGTGCTCCGTTACAATCAAGTATATGATATTATGCAGCAAGCTAAAACCAAAGCGCTTGTTACATATACAGGCTCCACTCTGCAATTTCTACCAGATCTCAATAAAAATACTATTAAACAAAGGAAATCTCTACTTGCCTTCCGTCTGAAATTAAAAGAAATGAATGCTAGATTTGGAATTTTCTACCCTGCACGCATGAGAGTCACTATTCATAATAAAACTTAAGATTTCACTGATCCGGATGCACTTGCCAGCTTCTTAGAGAAATATCCCTGAGCAGAATAGATGTGACTTGAATACTAGCATTTTTTATTTTTCTCTTTATGTACATAAGTACATAAGCATTGCCATGCTGGGACAGATCAAGGGTCCATCGAGCCCAGCACCCTGTCACCGACAGCGGCCAACACAAGCAATTTGTCCCGCCCATCCTAGAAATACTGTATTCAATAACATTCTATGACTTTTTCCTCCAGGAAGCTGTCCAACCCTTTTTTGAAGTCCGCTAAGTTAACCGCCTTAACCACCTTTTCCGACAGTGAATTCCAGAGTTTAACTACGCCTTGAGTGAAGAAACATTTCCTCCGATTCATTTTAAATTTACCACACTGCAGCTTCATCGCATGCCCCCTTGTCCTAGTATTTTTGGAAAGCGTAAACAGACACTCCACATCGACCTGTTCCATTCCACTCTTTATATTATAGACCTCTATCATATCTCCCCTCAGCCGCCTTTTCTCCAAGCTGAAGAGCCCCAGCCTCTTCAGCCTATCCTGATAGGGAAGCCGTCCCATCCCCTGTATCATCTTTGTCGCCCTTCTCTGCACCTTTTCCAATTCCACTATGTCTTTTTTGAGGTGCGGCGACCAGAACTGAACACAATACTTGAGATGTGGTCACACCATGGAGCGATACAATGGCAGAATAATATGCTTATTTTTGTTTTCCATCCCTTTCCTAATGATACCCAACATTCTATTTGCTTTCCTAGCTGCTGCAGCACATTGAGCAGAAGTTTTCAACGTATCATCAATGATGGCACCTAGATCCCTTTCTCGGTCTGTGACTCCCAATGCTGAACCTTGCATGACGTAGTTATAGTTTGGGTTCCTCTTTCCCACATGCATCACTTTGCACTACATTAAACGTCATCTGCCATTTAGACGCCCAGTCTCCCAGTCTCATAAGGTCCTCGTGTAGTTTTTCACAATCTTCCCACAATTTGACTACTTTGAATAACTTTGTGTCATCGGCCAATTTGATTACCTATCACACTGGTCAGGAATAGTGAGCCCTTGGGCCACTGCCGAGGAGTGGCAGTGGCAGGCGAATCACCCAAACAGGAGGCAAGGCAGATCAGACTGGTACCACCAGAACTGGAACAGCCGGACTGAAGCTGCTGGACTAGAACAGAAGCAATAAGCAGTAAGCAGGAGAATAGTCCACGAGCCAAGCAGAGTCTTACTGGCAGGCAGCAAAGCAGAAGGGAAATCAGGAACCAAACAGAGTCTATAGGCTGGCGGCAATCAGTAGTAAACCAGGAATCAAACAGGGTCTTGGGCAGGCAGCAGACAGTAGAATAAACCAGGAAACCAGCAGGGTCAAAGGCAGGCAGGCATCAGTAGAATAATCCAGGAAAACAAGCAGGGTCAAGCTGACAAAGAAAGCGTTCAGGGCAGGAACCGCAACAGACCAACAGGGACAGGAACACAACTCAAGCCCTCTGTTGCCAAGGCAAAGTAGAAAGTTTCCAGGTGGTTAATAAAGGCAACATACAAGGGAGGTCACCAGGTAAGGGTGCTGCTTAGTTCCAAAAATCCCAAGACAGTCTGGAAGGCTGGAAAATCCGGACCGGACCGGACCGGACCGATATGACTTCTGGAACATGGGAAACAGCAAACAGACAGTCCATCGCAGCCATCAGGTGGCGAGATGCATGAGAGCATGAAACATGGGCACAATCGTGACATTACTCACTAGTTACCACCATCTCTAGGTCATTTATGAATATGTTAAAAAGCAGAGGTCCCAGCACCAATCCCTGAGGGACCCCGCTAACTGCCCTTCTTCATTGTGAATATTAACCTTTTAGTCTTACTCTCTTCCTATCTTTCAACCAGTTTTTAATCCACAGTAAGACACTACCTCCAATCCCATGTCCCTCTAATTTCGTCTGTAGTCCTTCATGAGGGACCTTATCAAATGCCTTCTGAAAATCTAGATACACAATATCAACTGGCTCACCTTTGCCCACATGTTTGTTTACTCCTTCAAAGAAATGCAGCAGATTGGTGAGGCAAGACTTCCCTTCACTAAATCCATGTTGACTTTGTCCCGTTAGTCCATGCTTTTGAACGTGCTCTGTAATTTTGTTCTTAACTATAGTCTCTACCATTTTGCCCGGCACCGACGTCAGACTCACCGGCCTATAATTTCCCGGGTCTCCTCCGGAACCTTTTTTAAATATCGGCGTTACATTGGCCACCCTCCAATCTTCCGGTACCACGCTCGATTTTAAAGATAAATTATAAATCAATAACAGTAGCTCCGCCAGCTCATTTTTTTTAGTTCTATCAGTACCCTCCGGTCCAGGAAATTTGCTACTCTTCAGTTTGCAGAACTGCTCCATTACGTCTTCCAGATTTACAGATATTTCAATAAGTTTTTCCGACTCTTCAGCTACGAATACCCTGTCCAGCACCGGTATCCCACCCAAATGTTCCTCGGTGAAGACCAAAGCAAAGAACTCATTTAGTTTTTCTGCTATTTCTTTGTCTTCCTTGATCGCCCCTTTTACACCCTGGTCATCCAGCGGGCCAACCGATTCTTTTGCCGGTTTCCTGCTTTTAATGTATCTAAAAAAATTTTTACTATGTTTTCGTCTCTAACTCTATCTTTCTTTCAAAATCCCTCTTTGCCTTTCTTATCAGTGCTTTGCGTCTGACTTGACATTCCTTATGCCGCTTCTTATTTTCCTTGTTGGATTTACAGATTCAAAATGTTTATGTAATTTGCTTTCATTTCCCTTATATGCCTTCTGATCACTCTCTCATGGCCTGACTGTGTTCAGTGCGGCCATTATGCTGCCTTTTTCCTGACACAGATTCTAAACCACGAAGTGTTTAAATTTCTGAATGGTTTGCAAATCACCAGTAAAACTCTGTCTTTAATTCCCCACATAGTTTAAATCCTGACCTCGGTGTTCTAGGTACGTAAATGCAATGTTAAGAAGTAAGATTTTCAACCTCATGATGGTCCCACTAGCCAAGGCCTTATCCACCCAAGGCCTTAACCCATTAATTTACGCCGATGATGTTACATTATACATCCCCTACAATCATGATCTGGCAGAAATCACCAATGAAATCAAGCTCAGCTTAAACATCATGAACTCATGGGCAAATGCATTCCAACTAAAATTCAACACAGAAAAAACACGCTGCCTCATCATCTCATCCCAATACAATACATACAAACATTAACACCCCAGGATACACCCTCCCTATCTCAGCCTGAAAATTCTTGGAGTAACAATTGACCGAAACCTCTCACTAGAGAACCGAGCGAAATCCACCATAAAGAAAATGTTTTTCTCAATGTGGAAACTCAAACGCGTGAAACCATTATTCCCGAGGGAAATATTTCGCAACCTGATACAGTCAATGGTACTAAGCCATGCAGACTACTGCAATGGAATTTATGCGGGATGCAAAGAACAAATCATAAAGAAGCTTCAGACTGCCAAAAACACAGCAGCTAGACTTATATTTGGAAAAATGCGTTTTGACAACGCCAAACCACTCTGAGAAAAACTGCATTGGCTTCCAATTAAAGAATGTATCGCTTTCAAAATCTGCATGACAGTTCATAAAATTATGGTGAAGCACCGGGATACATGACAGACCTCATCGACCTGCTAACCAGAAATACTATAAAATCAGCACGATCATACCTAAGGTAAAATTAGTTCTTACCTGATAATTTTCTTTTCATTAGTCCCACAGATCAATCTAGAGACTTGTGGGTTATGTTCCTCTACCAGCAGGCGGAGATAGAGAGAACTTCAGAGGTTTACTATATGTGGTCATGTGCAGTCACCTTAACTTCAGTATTGTCGATACCAAAGCAGTGGAAGAAGGAAGAGGAAGTCCTCTCCTGCCTGCATAAAAACCCATGTAAGCTCCTCAACTGCTCCTGCGGGAGGGTAACAGAAGGTTTCCTTTATGTTTTGATTTGTTTTGTTTTGCCTTTTTTTTTTTTAGCCAAAAATCAAATGAAGGAATCTGATGAAACTGAAGCAACTAGAAGAAAACACTCAACCCAGAACAACAAAGGGCGGGCCTCTGGATTGATCTGTTGGGACTAATGGAAAGAAAATTATCAGGTAAGAACTAATTTTACCTTCCATAGCGTCCCACAGATCAATCCAGAGACTTGTGGGATGTACCAAAGCAGTCCTCAAGTGGGGCGGGGTACTACAACCTCAGCAGTCTGGAGCAATAATCCACAGGCCACGGTTACATGCGCTGCCACGTCAAATCTGGAATGCCTAGCGCTGCCACACCAAGCCTACAAAGCCTGACAAGGGAAGGACAGCAGATCAAGTGGGCGATCTGCAAAAGCCATCCACAGAAGGACAGAGGACCAAGTGGCCGAACTGCAAAGGGCAGCCACGAAAGCCAGACGGGACATGCAAAAGGAAGTCAACTGTGCTCTGGAAGAAAGTGCTGCCACCCATAATGGAAGAGACTTTCCCATATAGAGGCCAGCTGAAGAAATTGCCTCTCTCAGCCAACAGCCACTACAGCACTTGAAGCCAGATTCCCTTTCTTGAGAACAGCCAGACGACAACATGAGGGTATGTCGGGAGGCATTTCTGCTCACCAGGTCAGGAATCTGATGATTCTACCACAATGTGGGTGTTTCGTAAGGAGTTGCCACCTTCGTATAACCTAAGGCTCTCCAGGTTCTGAATATGTCTGCTTCTGATCCTGCCACCACTACATCTGCTAAACTTAAAATGGTGAGCACTAGAAGACTGCTACAGTCTTTAGCAGTGCATAAGGCAATGTAGGAAGTCATTTCTGCTCAATGGGTCATCCCAGGCACTGCCCCACTATGCAGAGATGCAGCTAGGTGGGGTGCAAGGGGAGCAGCTGCTCCCCTAAAAGGATTTTGAATAAAATGGCACTTATGCGAAACAGCTCTTCAGCTTCACAATGATGCCTATTCTACAAAAGGTCTGCTCCTCCTGACATCAAAACCGCTATGCCCATATCTGCCAATCTAAAAATGGCAAACCTTCTTATGGTACCTTCCTATGGTCCTGAGCAAAGCAAGAAGCAAAGAGTTGACCAATGGAACTCACTGGTCACTTCCAAATAGTATAGGAGTATATGGTAAACATCCAAGAAGCGGGAAGAGGAAAAGGTGGAAAGGGATGGAAGGCAGAAACCACCGTATGCAGAAAAGACAGTACTGTGTGCCCGTCACCAGTAGAAATCCAGAGGATCTCAAACGGATGAAGTCGGGAGTTCCGAGAACCTACCTGGACTGGATTGCTAAAGAAAACTAGGCTGCCCAGGATGATAGCCCTGGTGTCGTAAAGATAAGGGCGAGCCTGACCCAACTGAAAAGAACTTGTAGACATGTCCTCAGGAAGACGCTGAGTCTATAAGTCACCCAGATCTTCCACCAACTTCATGGAGTCTTCAAACAATAGTTGCCCTGAAAAGTGAGCTGAACCAGCTGTATTCACCACCCAGCAGCGCAACCACATCAAATGGCAGGCTGTGACTGCCACAAATGTCTGTTTATTTGACACCTGAAACAAATCATACAAGAAAACTGGCAAATAAGTCTGCCTCGACTACATCTGGCAAGTGAGGAGGCAGTTGACTGTCTGCCTTCTGGAAGGGATCTGAAATCTGTTGCCGCCAGCTACAGCACAGCCTAGCAGCCTACAAGCTGCAGATAGCCACCTTCAGGGAGACAGAACTGAAATATCAGCAGAAAGCTGTGTTGAAATCACCCATTGAGACTAAGTTGGCTTGAAGGGAACCAAAGCAGAGAAGGAACCCCTGAAGTGGTCTGATACGACTCAGGCCCATGGGGGAATGTCTAAAAAAGAGAACCTTGTGCCCATAACTTGAACCTATTCCCATATCCTGGACTTGGTAGAGAAAGTAAAACCTGACTTGGCTTGGCACCTGTTGCTGAGGAGCAAAAGAAAGAAAGGACCTCCCAAGCCTATATGGAACAGCACTCCCCAATAAGCCAACATTTGTAAGGGAAACAACTGACTCTTGGTGACACTGATTACCAGTCCTAAGGACTGAAGACAAGTAGGTATCTTGGATGAAGTTTGCAGAGTCTCTTGACAGAGAGAGCCACAAATCAGCCAGTCACGAGGTATGGCTGAACCTGCAATCCATCCTCACGAAGGAAAGCTGCCACCACGACCTTGCAAAAATGTCCTTGGCAACATGGAAAGGCTGAATGACATGGTCATAAATCGCTAAGATCCCTCTGCAGCAAGGAGCACTGGGAATATGAAAGTAAGTTTCCTTGAGGTCCAGGGAGGCTAGAAACTCTCCCCACCAGACAGAACTATTACACACTGCAAGGTTCCCAATGTGAAAAGCTGAACTGTAAACACCCTAGACTCTTATGATGTCCAAACTCAGCTGGAAGGAAGCTCCATGGTTAGAACTACAAAGCAAAGGGAACAACTTCCCATTCCCCAATTGGAACTGGGGACAGACTCGACTGTGCCTAAAGGAAGAAACATTGGCAAGGTGGCAAGAACTGCCTGACAGCGTTTGAGCTTGCATGTAGACTCCAAGAAAAATCTGTAGTGAAGTCCAGGTTGTAAAAGTGCAATAGAAAAACTAAGACACATCTGAGCTGAGGTAATCTTGGTCCACTCCTCCTGAAACCAGTACAGGAGTCCTGCCTGAGGAGTGAACTGAGACTCCATCATTGGAAGATGCAGCAGGCATGGGTTGACCTGGAGTTGAAACAGAGCTCATTCTATCAGCAGCCAGGTGGCTTGTCGTAATGGAAGTGGAAACCCAGAAAGTGGTTTTCCTGGCCCCACAAAACCTACGACAAAACCAAGCAGATTAAAAATCATCCTTAAACTCATCCCCTGGCAATCTCCGAGACTTGGAAGTCCCTCAGGTCTTTACCCAACTGCCCTAGATCTTCTCCAGTCCCAAGATTACTTCCAACAGGCAGGTTGCCAAATGTGACTTGGAAGCCATATCAGTGGTCTGATGCCTAAGCCAGCGCTAATTTCTTACAGATAGAGACGAGAATTGGCTGGTGTGACTGTGCACTATAACTGCTGCGCATTGGAGCTTACAAGTGCGGCTGAGAACCAGAGACAGATGGTGTAGCAGAATATGACTGTTGCACCATTCCGCACTACAGACAGCAAGCTGCAGTGGGTCGTGAAGCAGTACCCCTAGAGCTCTGTGCTTACTCTCAGCTGATTGCAACGACTATTAAGCTACCTCTACACTGAAGTAGCGCTCCTGGACCACTCCTCATGAAATTTAGGTACCCCATACCATGAAAAGATGCCCAAAACCCCATAGAAGCAATTAGAGGTACCAGGTACGCTGCAGATACTAGCTGAGGCTAGTATGCAAAGGTGTGGCCAGTATCAGTGTGCAAAGAGAGAAGGGCAATCTTTAGTACTGTAGAGTTCTGATAACCGTTCCAGTCATGTAAGAACTACTTGGCCAAGCAAGCAATAAGAGAGTATGAAATAAAATATGCCCTAAACCTGACTACTAAACAAACTGTACTGCCATGCTCTGAGAAAGGGAAGAGGGAAAGAGTGAAAAACCTAGAGTACGATCCCAAATCCTGATCCCTTTCTCCCTTCCATTAATGATGTACACACACCCTGAACCTCATTAAGGAGGGTCCAGAAATATTCTTAGTGAAAATCACCAAGTGAAGCACAGGCATCTCTACCAGAAGACTTTCAGATAGTCAGTATTTTCCAAGCTGCAGCTTAAGGCTCTTGCTGCCACAGAACAACTGCAGGGGACTAATGGGTCTCCGACCTTGCCCCTGGAAAGCTGTGGGAGACTCGAGGACTCCCACAGGAGTCTGCAAACCTCCTCAGGCCTCCTTTCTTAGAAGCCCTTAAATAACCAATATGAAGAAACTGGGAGTGATCCACACCAGTTCCCCAGTCACATTTCTGAAAAGCCTACATATAAAACTGCCTGAATCGCAAGCAGATCAGGCCCCAGGGGAGCGCTGGGGCTTCAGCATTGCCATGTGGAGTGGCAAGAAAGATGGAGCCATCAAGTGCGCATGCACACCCAAGAAAACAAGTGCCCTGCGCCCACCAAAATGAGCTGGGAAGAAAGGAGCACAATGCTCCAAGGAGTTGGGCTTACAGTGGAACTCCAGCATGGGAAACTGCAGCAGCCCAATGGCTCCCACACTGGGAGCTGCTTTTGCTCTGCCCACTGGCGCAGATAGGATAATGACTACTCACCCTTTCGGGAATCACTGTCACATGCCAAGTCGGTCCTCACTGCAAACCGGCATGAGCTTGCCGTGCTGGACAAATCTCAGACTGAGATTTTTTTTTTAAAACAGTACTCAAATGGCATTTATTTTTAAAATTTTTTTTTAAGGCAGGAGAGGATGCTGGAGCAAAAGAAACTTCAGACTCCTTTTAAAGTCAGGAAAGTGAGAACCACAAACCTCAGTCAGGCAGAGAAGAGGGGTTGAAGGGGGAGGAAGGGAGGGACATGGCACCACCAGGTGTGCACCCAAGTCCCAGGACCAGGATACCTCAGACCCCAGAAGCTCAACTAGACTCAGGGACCAGGCCAGGAGCCAAACAATCCAGAGCTGCACAGATATGACCATCCACCTGCTAGATAGAGAGAATACTGAAGTTAAGGTGACTGCACATGACCACATATAGTAGTTTGATGTAGTATGGAAGATCTCTTTTATTGCGGCACTAACAGCTTTTTTTTTCCCTCCATGTGCTTGTAATATAGTGCCTTGCAGTCTAGCTGTGATCTGAGTAGCCATTTTGAGCATCTCCTTCTCTGACATAGATTCTAAACTATGGAGTGCTTAGACTTTTATAAGGAATACAGCTAAGAAGCAGGTTTTTATTTCTTACATTATCTTAAGCACATTTTACAAATTTTTACTGTCCTTTTGTTAAGTTTCAAGACAGAAGTAAAATATGTAAATTGCCTTCTCTCCCTTTCAGTGGCGTAGCCAGACAGCCAGTTTTGGGTGGGCCTGAGCCCAAAGTGGGTGGGCACAAAATTTTCTCTGCTCCGCCCTACCTCCACCTCAAAATATAAATACTTTAGCTAATGAGGATCCTCAAGCTCAGTCAGCTGAAGACTTTCTCTGAAGGTGGCCAGAACTCTCTTTTACCAAGCTTGGCAGGCAGCAGCAATGACCCTAAGCCACTGATGCCAGCACCCCACACATGCTTAGCTGTCGATGGCTCAAGGATGCTGTTGCCAGAGCTTGGTAGAAGGGAGTTCTGGCCGCCTTTGGAGGAGGCCCTTAGCTGGGGATGTCTGGGAATCCTCACCGGCTATACAGCAAGGGTTAGGACTGGTGTTAGACCTGCTTGGGCCCAGGTCAGAAAATAAAGGAGGGATCCCCTCCACGATTCCCTCTCCTCTTTGCCTCCCCTCCAATTTCCCACCTGCCATTACTGTCACACCAACAGAACCTCACCAAATACAGAACAAGGGATCACAAATTAGAAATAACAAAATTGAAAAGGAACCCCAAGAAGTTAAACATAGCATTACTGCAACACTGGAGACACAAAACATGCATTTCCTTTTCAACAGACATTTCCTATGCACATTTCCAAAAGCTAACATATTCCATTTAAAACATTCGAAATAAAATGCTTTGTTTCTACCTTTGTTGTCTGGACATTTTATTTTTCCATCTTGCTGGTTCCAATTTCTCTTTTCTGCTTTCCTCTCTGTCTGCTAATTCTTCTTCAAGCGGCTGTAGTCCATTTGTCTTTTCTCCTCTCTCCTGTCTGTTCCCTTACTATTCCTGCCTCTGACATGTTGATCATTCCTTTGTAGCTCTTTTCTGCCTCTCTCTCACCCTTCTTTGTCTCCTTTTTACTTTTCAACTACCTATCAAATTTCCATCTTCTTCTTTCACCCACTAGCTCTCCCACTCCCCATCTCTACTTTCTTGCTCTCCCATTCCCCATCTTACTCCTCCCCATCTCTACTTTCTCTTTTTATCTTTAATATACTTCCCATTACCATATTTCTACCCTCTGTAATCACTATCTCTCATTCATTTCCTTGCCCTCTCCCACAGGGTTCCACCATTCCCATCATCTTCTCCCTCCACCCTTCTAACCAGCATCTGATTCCTTCCCCACCCCACCATGGTAGCCTTATATTTCCCTGCCCCTTTTCTCTTCATTCCTGTTAAATAGTAATAGTAGTAGTCCTCTCCCCCATGGCCCAGCATTTCCCCCCCTCACCACCTACTGTGTACCTCTCATCCACCCCCATGTCTATCTCCCCCTCTCATTCCCACTGTCCAACGTCTCTCTCCCCTTCCCATACAGCATATCTATCTTCCTCCCCTCTACCAGCATGTCTAACATTTCTCCCTTCCCTCCACCCCTATGCTCACCATTTTGCCCTCCTCTCCACCCCTATGTTTAACATTTCTCCCCCTCTCACCACCTATCCCCTCTCTATGCAGCGTGTCTCCCTCTCCTCCACCTCATATGCAGCCAAGACTTCTCCCTTCCTGACCCCTCCACCCCTTCACTGGATCTCTCCCTTCTTCCCCATGCAGCTTCTCCCCCACCCACCATGCCTCATCATTCCATCTTCCCTCCTCCCTGTGCAGCATCTTTCCTTCCATCTTCTTCCCTCCCCCCCCCCCCCTGTGCAGCTGCTGTCCCTGTCTTCCCTCCCCCATCCAACATCTTTTCCCCATCATCCCTTCCCCCATGGTGTGCCGTAACTTTCACCCCATCTTCCCTCACCCTCACCCTCGCAGGCCCGCCCAGCAGTGATTCCGATCGCACACAGCTTCTTCAGCTCGCACACGCTGCCTGCCGGCTGCCGCTCAAATCTCCTTGCAGCTACTAAGCAGCAGCGCTAACCCAGAAGCTGCGTGCGATCGGAATCGCTGCTGGGCGGGCCTGCGAGGGTGAGGGTGAGGGAAGATGGGGGTGAAAGTTGCGGCACGCCACGGGGGAAGGGACGATGATGGGGACCGGAGCCTCCGGAATCGCTGTGCTGCTGGGCGGGCCTGACCCCAAATTGGGTGGGCCCAGACCCACCCGGGCCCGCCCGTGGCTACGCCACTGCTCCCTTTTATATATCTTGAGTGGTGCTTTGTGATATGAATGCGATCAGTGTAGATTCCTGTAAGAAATACAACCCAGAGACAGGAATCCTATATAATTCTAAATACAACTATAACTTAAAGAGTATAAACATCATATACTATATTATATATATTATATATATTGTTAAGACGAGGATTCTCCTCACGCTCCCCAGCAGGCTTCACTGGCCTGTGGCTCCTGAGCAGGACTCCGGTTGGTCTCTTCCCAGCACCCTGAACACACCAACCTTCAGGATCCTGGGTCCCTTGTTCACTCAGGGTGACCTTGTTCTTAATATGCAAATTAGATGAAGATTAGACAGTTCTCAACAACAGCATATTCATCAGGCAGCTCTTTATTCCAGCCCCCTGGGCACACTTCGTCCAGCTTAAACACTTCCCCAGGTCTTCCCTCTGAGCCCTCACACACAGACACCTGGACCCAGTGCTAACAGCCCCTCTGGCCTGAACAGGATGTTCTTCCCTCACGCTGAGGGTATAGCTCTGTCCTCCAGCCCCCCTGGCTGCTAGCTCCTTGCTCTTAATACATAGCTCTATCTACACACAATTCATCAAAAGTCCACAGAGTTCAGCCAGTACCTTCAAGGACTCTTCTTTCATCAGCTGCCAGGTCTCTAGCTCCTCTCTCTTCTCTTTCCTTTCACAAATTCAGGTAGGTATAAGGCAGGGGCGTAGCCACGGGTGGGCCTGGACGGGCCCAGGCCCACCCATTTTCCCTCCAGGCCCGCCCATCCACATTGCTGTCTTTATCCCTTTTGTCTCACGGAGGAAGCGCTTCCTTCCTGCCCTGTCTTCTCTCGAAGCTCCGCTGCATCGGTCCCTCCCTGCAAGTAGAATCCTCCTTCGCCGGTCGTGCTGCGCTGCGCTGCCATGCAATTGCACACGCAGCTACGCTCCTCCCCCTGCCGCGTCTATCTGGCCCTCTGTGATGCACTTCCTGTTTAGGGCCGGATGAATGCGGCAGGGGGAGGAGCGAAGCTGCATGTGCATGGCAGCGCAGCGCAGCACGACCGGCGAAGGAGGATTCCACTTGCAGGGAGAGACCGATGCAGCGGAGCTTGGGGAGAAGACAGGGCAAGAAGGAAGCACTGCCTCCGTGGGACAAAAGGGATAGAGACAGCGCGAAGGATGCGGATGGGCGGACCTGGAGGAAAAATGGCTGAGCTGCTGGGACATGGGAGGGAGAGGAGGAAGGGGCTGGAGGGAAGGGAGAGAGTTGCTGGGACATGGGAGGGAGAGGAAGAAGGGACTGGAAGGAAGGGAGAGAGCTACTGGATATGGGAGGGAGAGGAAGAAGGGACTGGAGGGAAGGGAGAGAGCTACTGGATATGGGAGGGAGAGGAAGAAGGGACTGGAGGGAAGGGAGAGAGCTACTGGATATGGGAGGGAGAGGAAGAAGGGACTGGAGGGAAGGGAGAGAGTTGCTGGGACATGGGAGGGAGAGGAAGAAGGGACTGGAGGGAAGGGAGAGAGCTGCTGGACATGGGAGGGAGAGGAAGAAGGGACTGGAGGGAAGGGAGAGAGCCGCTGGGACATGGGAGGGAGAGGAAGAAGGGACAGGAGGGAAGGGAGAGAGCCGCTGGACATGCGAGGATAGGGAGAGAAAGAGGGGAGATGGATGGAAGGATGCAGAGAGAAAGGGGAGAGACTGGAAGGATGTGGAGAGAGAGAGAGAGAGGGGAGACTGAACAGAAAAGGGTAGAGAGATAGAGACACTAGATGGAAGGATC
Organism: Microcaecilia unicolor; assembly: GCF_901765095.1. Classification (NCBI taxonomy): domain Eukaryota; kingdom Metazoa; phylum Chordata; class Amphibia; order Gymnophiona; family Siphonopidae; genus Microcaecilia; species Microcaecilia unicolor. The sequence goes on along the minus strand of NC_044038.1, from coordinate 128,437,189 downwards.
AGGAGAGAGGGTAGATGGGTGGAAGGATGAGGAGAGAAAGAGGGAAGACACTGGATGGAAGGGTAGGGAGAAAAAGGAGACGCTGTATGCAAAAGAAAGAGGGGAGCTGCTGGATGGAAAGAGGGAGAGGACAGAGTAGGGAAAGACTGGAGAATAAGAGGAAGGGGCATGTGGAGAACAATGGTGAGGAAAAGATGAAAAGCCATAGGTGGTGAATGGACAGGAAACCCTGGCAAGAGAAAGACGAAGGAAAGCAGAATCTAGAGACTGGGAGCAACACAATGAGAAAAAGTAAATGGCCATACAACAAAGGTAAAGAAAATAATTTTATTTTAATTTAGGATAAAGTAATAAGGTACCTGTGTTAATAAAGTTTCAGAGACCAATACTTCCTTCCTTAGGTCAGGAGAGGATACCATAACAGCGTTATGCTGACCTGAGGCAGGAGGTTTTGGCCTCTGAAAGCTCATTGAAAAGGGTGTTAGGCTTTTAAATAAATTTTCTGAAACTTGATGCACTGAAAAGCAGCACTTTACCCCTATGTGACAAATGCATCTGATTAGTGTGACTAAATTTTGCTGGGGAAGGGGGAATAGAGAGAAAATTTTGTGCCCACCCACTTTAGGTTCAGGCCCATCCAAAATTGGCAGTCTGGCTACGCCACTGGTATAAGGAGGTTGATTAGCTTATCCACCCCTTTAGGCTCTTCCCCTTAATTCCAGGCAGGACCTAGCCCATACCAACGTACACCTGTTTCTAGCCCAGGACTCTCCTTGGTCCTAGCAACCTCCATCTGGACATTCCCCTACTGGCTCCCTCTAGTGACTCCTCAGTAATGACAGGACCCGGACATTTTCCCCCATTTCTATGGAAACAGCGCCCTCTAGTGGCCTACCCAGGACAGGACAGCCCCTTATTCTTCACTATATATATATATATATATATATATATCCATGGTCATATGTTTACTTTGTAATATTTTATGTAAGCTAGCTTTCAGCATGGTCATAGATCTTAAATTAGAACATACTAATCTAGATCAATGTATAATCCAGTTGATGCCTCTGCCTCCTATTTTATATGCAGATTAAGTTCTTATAGTAAGGTTATCACAATGTTTTACTGTTTACTTCTATGCATATACACTCTGTATGACAACTTCCATATAGCTAGAGCATTTAGTTATTAATTATTATTATCATTATTAGCTATTGTCAAGAGCTGTTATTTCAAGTATTAATTAATCACCATAAGAATAACTATTACCACTAAATGATTGGAGCTATCTTAATCTTAATTGAGCTACATCTCTTCTTTTTCTACATGTGCTCTCCATCCTGTTCCATTTTCCTTGTGCTTTTGCTTTATCTGCACAAATTTAGCATCAATACATGTCTGAATTACTTAATAATTAAAACCATAGGCGCCCCATATAAGAGGCTTGGGGAGGCTAAGCCTCCCCAGCCCAGCTCTGACCTTCTCCGCGGCCCTGCCGAGACTCCTGACGAAATCTTCTGCTGCCGCCGCTTCTATTGAGCAGCGCAGCGGCAGCCAGGAACGCCATCTACGCAGCTGATCCGCTGCCGCCGCTTCTCTCGGAGCCAGCATAAGAAGAAAAAGAAGTGCGGGGCTGCAGCAGCGTTCAGACATGCACTGTCGGCTAAGCCGGTCTCTGCCCCGTGACGTCAATTTCCCGTTCCGGGGGCAGAGGACCGGCAGAGCCGACAGCGCATGTCTGAATGCTGCTGCGGCCCCGCGCTTCTTTTTCTTCTTCTGTCAGCTAAAGAGGCCCGGGCCGGAGGGAGAGAAGAGAACGTGGCCACTGGCTGGAAACGATAGGAGGAGAGAGAAGGAGAGCAGGGGAGAGCCAGGGGACATGGCCAGCGCAGTGGAGAGCCAGAGAGCAATAGGGAGAGAAAGAGGGGCCATGGAAAAAAGCAGGGGAGAGTCAGAAAGAGATGGGGAGAGAAAGAAGGGCCATGGGCAGGAGAGAGAGAGAAGCTGCTGGGGAGAAACTGGGGGACACCCTAGCTGTCAGACTGAGAAATGCTGGCTCTCTGTTTATGTAGTCCATAGCCAATTTCTCAGAAGTAAAGGTTTTCCACTTCCCGTCTTTCTGAATTTTAAGAGTCGCTGGGTATGCCAGAGCAAAGCGAATTTTCTTCTCTGCTAAAGTAGAACATGCTGGATGAAACCGTCTTCTCTTTTCCTGCAGGCCTGCAGAATAATCGGGGAAAATTAGAATCCGCTTTCCATCATATTGTACAGTGTCCCTTTTTTATTTAAATCCTTGCATGATCTCTTCTTTGTGAATGAAATTATGGATTTTAATGATGACCATGCGGGGTTTCTGTTTCTCTACTTGTAATCTCCCCAACCTGTGGGCTCTCTCGATGCAGAAACCCCCACTGCTGTCCGAAAGAGCGAATTCTTGTTGTAACCATTTTTCTAGGAGAGGGCTCAAACTTTTCTCGGCAATCGACTCGGGAATACCGACCAGCCTCAAATTTGAGCGCCGCGCTCTATTTTCGAGATCTTCCATTTTCTCGGCCTGTGTCTTGAGCTGCTGTTCTATTTCCGCCATTCGCGGCTGGCTAGCATTGCACGTGTCTTCCATGGTAGATACCCTCTGTTCTAGCTCGTGTGTCCGCTTTGATAGCTCCACCATGTTTGCATCCATCTTCCCCAGTTGGTTCGCCAGCGATTGAAATCTCGGTTCCAAAGCCGCCACTACTGCCGTGGTCCACTGGGTGAGTTGCCGTTCTGTAAATTCATCACGTTCTTCCCGCCCGCTATCCGCCATCTTGGGCTCCGCAGGAGAGGGTGGTAGCTTCCCTTTCTCCACCTTTACGCTTCGTTTGGACGTTCCAGCCGGCATGGGGAGCAAGAAATGTTCCATGCACACTCCGAAAGCCTGGGTCTTACTTTAGATTCCGTTTTTTCCGCTGTATTCGGTAATTAACGCGAAATGTGAGGAGCGGGGACCCGGAGCTCAGCCTTTATGCTGTTACCGCTCCCAGCGCATCACGTGACCTCTTCGAATGGTATGTTTATAACTCTTAATACTGTATTTACCCCAATTTGGAACAATCCTACCTTTAAAATTAACAAAGCTTGTTTAAACTGGCCTTTATGGACAAAAAGCCGGCATATGGTCATTAAATGATATTATAAAAGACAAAACCTGGGTTCCCTTCTCTCAGCTACGTTTGAAATTTGGTATTCCTAATATCCACCACTATAAATGGATACAACTTAAGCACTGCATAACTGCTACCACTGGCATTACTAAACTTTCTACTGATCCTCCTAGCTGCTGGCAAATTTGTAGAACTTTAATGTTATCTAAAGGTGCTGCCTCCAAATGGTACAAAATATAACAAGCAAAATTCAAAGCACCTGTTAATATTATGGTATCCTGGGAACATGATTTAAATCTTCAACTTGACGAACAACTATGGAATAAATTTTGGTTTAGAACTACTACACATACTACTAGATCTGCATCTACATCGCAATCCATATTTTACCTGGCACATAGAGCTCTCTGGACTCCAAGTAAACTTGCCAAACTAAAAACATCAGTTCCCAAAAACAACACGGAAAAATTCTGGTCATGTAATAAAGATAAAGGAACTCTTAAACATATTATCTACTCCTGTACTTTCATACAAGAATATTGGAGATCAATATGGAACACCGTATCATCTACATTGAAGATCCCAGAGTCCTTCTCATATGAAATAGCAATATTAGGATCATTAGCTATACATTGCCCACTGGATAAATATCATTCACAACTTTTAGATATTCTTCTCCAAACGGGCTTAAGAATACTTTTCTTCTGCTGGAAAGACTTATCCAAGGCTACCTACTTAACATGGTGGAACTCAGTATGCATACTTGTCAAGTATGAATATGCAGCGGCTGAGAAGTATAATTCAATAACTAAATACAGGAAAATATGGACTCCCGTTCAAGACCAAATATGTAGTACTCTTGTGTAGATAAGTACTCTTAACTGTCTGTTTTCACGATATGACTACCCATCATTACTAACCCATAATCATAATAATTGATATTTTTATCTTGTATCAGATGTGTATATTGTTTGATGCTCAGTTTATTGTTCATATTTGTATACTGGCTAGCATTTTAGCCATTTGTGTTTTGTTTCATTGATAAAATCAAATAAAAATATTGGAAAAAAAAAAAAATAAACCACCAAAGTTGTAAAATAAAAAGTGTGCTTTGATTGTAAACAATAGATCACCATAGCTGCCATCAAAGACTGAGAATAGGGGAGGCTCTTGTGATCTGTTAATTGTATCTTCATAATACATGATATCATGCCCAACATAGATCTTCAAACATGGACATATAGCAACATAAATGGCAAAATTCATATGGCATATAGAATCATGTCACAACTGGTACGTCTTGCCTGTAAGAGGTTAGTCCAGAATGTGAATGCTATAGTTAAACAACAAAATTCAGATTGGCCACAAGTCCAATGGTCAAATGTCACTATTGGAATGCCTTCTGAACATAAGAATATAAGCCTTGCCATACTGGGACAGACCAAAGGATCATCAAGCCCTGTATCCTGTTTCCAACAGCAACCAATCCACATTACAAGTACCTGGCAATATACCAAAAGAGTAAGCTGCTTATCCTAGAAATAAGCAGTGGATTTCCACAAGCCCTTCTTAATAATGGCTTATGGATTTTACCTTTAGGAAATTATCCAAACCTTTTTTAAACCCTGCTGAGCTAACTGCTTTTACCACATTCTCTGGCAACAGATTCCAGAGTTTAATTAAACATTGAGTGAAGAAATATTTTCTCCAATTTGTTCTAAATTTACTACTTATAGCTTCATTGTGTGCCCTCTAGGTCTTCTATTTTTGGAAGAGTAAACAAGTGATTCACGTCTACCATTTCCACCCCACTCAGTATTTTATAGACTTCTATCATACCTCCCCTTAACCGTCTCTTCTCAAGCTGAAGAGCCCTAGTCTCTTTAACCTTTCCCATCTCTTTTATCATTTTCTTTGCCCTTCTCTGTACCTTTTCTAATTCCATATATCTTTTCTGAGATGCAGCAACAAAAATTGCACACAATATTCGAGGTGCAGTTGCACTATGGAGCTATACAAAGGCATTATAATATTCTTAGTTTTGTTCTCCATTTCTTTCCTAATAATTCCTAACATTCTATTTGCTTACTTAGCCACCACTGCACACCAAGCAGAGGGTTTCAACATGTCAACAATGATGAAACCTAGATCCTTTTCCTGGGCGGTGACTCCTAATGTGGAACCCTGCATTATGTAGTTAATTTTTTGAGTTCCTCTTCCCTATATGCATCACTTTGCACTTGATTACATTAAATGTCATCTGCCATTTGGATGCCAAGTCTCCTAGGGCCCTGTTTACTAAGGTGCACTAGCGTTTTTAGTGCGTGCTAAAACACCCATAGGAATATATGGCTGTCTCTAGCATATACCTAAAAATGCTAGCATATGTACAAAGCAGCTTAGTAAACAGGGCCCTAGTCTTGTAAGGTCCTTGTGCAATTCTCTTGCATTTTAACAACTTTGAATAACTTTGCATCATCAACAAATTAAGGGCCCTGATCTGAAGGCGACGAAACAGTGTGACAAGGCGGTGGCTGTAGCGAGAAGGTTGCTAGGCTGCATAGAGAGAGGTGTGATCAGCAGAAGAAAGGAAGTGTTGATGCCCCTGTACAAGTCGTTGGTGAGGCCCCACCTGGAGTATAGTGTTCAGTTTTGGAGGCTGTACCTTGCGAAGGATGTTAAAAAAATGGAAGTGGTGCAAAGAAAAGCTACGAGAATGGTACGGGATTTGCGTTCCAAGACGTATGAGGAGAGACTTGCTGACCTGAACATGTATACCCTGGAAGAAAGGAGGAACAGGGGTGATATGATACAAACGTTCAAATATTTGAAAGGTATTAATCCGCAAACAAATCTTTTCCAGAGATGGGAAGGCAGTAGAACGAGAGGACATGAAATGAGGTTGAAGGGGGGCAGCCTCAGGAAAGATGTCAGGAAGTATTTTTTCACAGAGAGGGTGGTGGATGCTTGGAATGCCCTCCCGCGGGAGGTGGTGGAGATGAAAACGGTAACGGAATTCAAACATGCGTGGTATATGCATAAAGGAATCCTGTGCAGAAGGAATGGATCCTCAGAAGCTTAGCTGAAATTGGGTGGCGGAGCAGGTGGAGGGAAGAGGGGTTGGTGATTGGGAGGCGAGGATAGCGGAGGGCAGACTTATACGGTCTGTGCCAGAGCCGGTGATGGGAGGCGGGGCTGGTGGTTGGGAGGCGGGAAGTAATGCTGCGCAGACTTGTACGGTCTGTGCCCTGAATAAGGCAGTTACAAATCAAGGTAAGGTTTACACATATGTTTGTCTTGTTGGGCAGACTGGATGGACCGTGCAGGTCTTTTTCTGCCATTATCTACTATGTTACTATGGTGTGCTAATGTTCTTAGCGTGCGCTAATGCTAAACACATCCATATATTCCTACGGGTGTCTCTAGAATTAGTGCGCACTAAAAACACTAGCTCACCTATAGCACAGCTTAGTAAACAAGGCCCTCAATTACCTCACTAGTTATTCTCACCTCTAGATCATTTATAAATATGTTAAAAAGCAGCGGTTCCAGCACAGACCCCTGGGGAACTCTACTATCTACCCCTCTCCATTGAGAATACTGACCATTTAACCCTACTCTCTGTTGTTAACTTTAACATTTATATTCCGCCATATATCTCTCGGTTCGAATGCAGATTACATTAGGGAAGAACAGGGCCGTGGAGAGGGGGGGCAGGGGGGGGCAAAATTCCCTGGGCCCAGACCACCAAGGAAGGCCCGGCGCTGGAATCTCTCGCCCTCTCCAGTGCACAGGCCGCTGGCAATGCAGTCCCATCTCCACCTGCCTACCCTCAGCTCCCTTCTGTCTGTCGTCTGACCCCCTGCCTTCCCTTACTGTGTCCCGCCCTCCTCTGATGTAACTTCCTATTTCCGCAGGACACAATGAGGGAAGGCCTGCCTGAGGCGATCTGCCGCTTTCGCACAGAAGGTGCTGCGCCTGCTGTTTCAGAGATTTTTTTTTTATTTAAATGAAAGGGGTCGTATGGCAGGCAGAAGGGAGCAGAGGGTAGGTAGGTAGGTGGAGACTAGGAACTGCGGCGCTGGCAGCCTGGGAGCAGGAGAGGGAGGCGACAAAAGTAGTGATTGAGGGGGGACGATCCTTGGGGGCGGGGCGCGACGATCCTGGAGGGGAGGGCATGGCCTTGCCCTGGGCCCGGCTCAGTCTCTCGGCAGCCCTGGGGAAGAAGCTGGACATATCAAGGAAGTACACAAATTAATCAATATAAAATAATGCACTATATCCCGATACAAAGAATAGTCTTACTAACCATTACCATCCAAAACAAATTTCCAAAATAAATAGGTTTTTATATGTTTACGAAACTGATCATAATTGCGTACAGAAAACAGCAGATCCTAAACATGTTTATCCAAAGGAGTTGCCTGAAACAAAAGAAAAAAATATCTAATAATCTAGTTCTCTTTAAATTCTTTATTGAGGGAAAAGTAGAGAGACGCTTTTCTTGTAATTTGGGGTTTTTGTTGGAACACAAATTGATCCAACAAATAAAGAGGAGCAAGGTCATGCAACAACTTTAAAATGAGACAACAAAAATGTGAACAGCACCCTTGCATGTACAGGAAGCCAATGAAGCTTTCTATATAACATAGATACACTATCAAATTTTTCCAAAGAATAGATAAAACGCAAAGTACATTTTGAATCATATGCAACTTTTTCAGCATTTGTTTAGGGGCTTCCAAATAAATTACATTGCAATAGTCCAGTAGATTCAAGATTAAAGATTGCACCACAAGTCGAAAGTGTTCCTGATCAAAATACTTCCATTTCAGTCGTAAATTGGGCATCATTAAAAAAAGATTTTTCAGTAAGTTTATTAATCTGATAGTCTTGAGATAGTCTATTGTCTAGTATAGTCTCTTATATAAGGAGAACGCCTGGTTTAACATCACACTAGATTTTCTCATCTCTGGAGTGACTAACCAACAAAAATTTTGTTTTTTCAGAATTTGTTTGCTTTTTAATCCATATTTCTAAGGTGTTAAGAATATTGTGAAGAAAATTTGAATGTGATTAATCCACAATAGGACATTACCTTCTATCCCATGACTTTCTAATATCCTCAGAAGTAATTTATGAGGTACTTTGTCCAACTGGCTCACCTTCATGCTTATATTTATTTATCCACGTTTGTTTACCCATTGAAAGAAATGTTGCAGATTTGTGAGACAAACAGGCTTATTTTCAAAAGAAAAAAGCGATACAAAAGGCACGGATGCAGAAATGTTAAAGGAAATAGAGTAGCTTTTAAACTAGAAACAGGGGGGGGGGGGGGAAGGCTGACAGTCGCTCAAAAGCGCATGGTTCAGGATAAGGTATCTTTTGAGGATATCACCCAGACAGGGAAGAAAAGGTTACTTGTAAGTAAGGATGTCAAAAAAATCGTAGTAGATCAGATGGCCTTAAATAAAATTAATAATGACCAGACAGAAGATAACATATTAATAATGTCATGTATTAAACGTAATATAAAACGGAACAAGCATACATTGAAATGTCTATACGCAAATGCCAGGAGCCTGAGAGATAAGATGAGAGAACTGGAGTACATTGCACACAATGACAAATTGGATATTATTGGCATCTCTGAGACCTGGTGGAAGGAAGATAACCAATGGGACACATTCATACCGGGCTACAAATTATATCGTAGCGATAGGGTGGATAGGATAGGAGGAGGGGTAGCACTGTATGTAAATGAGAACTTTGACTCAGATAGGCTGCAAATATTGCAGGAGACAAAACCCCTATTGGAATCTTTGTGGATTGAAATTCCACGTGAAAAGGGGGAAAGGACGGTGATTGGAGTGTACTACCGTCCGCCTAGCCAGGACGAGCAGACGGACGCAGCAATGTCAAAGGAAATTAGGGAAGCGAATAAATTGGGCAATGTAATATTAATGGGTGATTTCAATTATCCACATATAGACTGGGTTAATGTAACATCGGTACATGCTAGGGAGGTGAACTTTCTTGATGAAATCAAGGACAGCTGGAGCCCACAAGAGCATCATTACTGGAGCTCATGATCTGGTGCGGGGGGTAACGGTGCGAGGGCCTCTTGATAACAGTGATCATAATATGATCAGTTTTGATATTGGCATTGAAGTAAGTGAACTTAGAAAATCAAATACACTAGCGTTTAACTTTAGAAAAGGTGATTACGACAAAATGAGAAAAACAGTGAAAAAAAGACTGAAAGGTGCAGCTCGCAGGGTAAAAAACTTGCATCAGACATGGATGCTGTTTAAAAACACCATCCTGGAGGTACAGGACAAATATATTCTGCGTATTAGAAAAAGGGGAAAAAAGACCAAACGTCAGCCGGCGTGGCTAAACAGTAAGGTAAAGGAAGTCATTAGAACCAAAAAACAATCCTTCAGAAAGTGGAGAAGAGAACCAACTGAAAGTAACAAGCTAAAACATAAAGAATGCCAAGCCAAATGCAAAGTGGAGATAAGGAGGGCAAGAAAGGACTTTGAAAAAAAGTTAGCGTTAGAAACGAAAATACATAGTAAAAAATTTTTTTAGATACATTAAAAGCAGGAAGCCGGCTAAAGAATCAGTTGGGCTGCTGGACGAAAATGGTGTTAAAGGGGTGATCAGGGATGACCGAGCCGTAGCGGAGAAATTAAATGAATTCTTTGCTTCGGACTTCACCGAGGAGGATTTGGGAGGGACACCGGTGCCGGAAAGCATATTTGAAGCAGGCGAGTTGGAGAAACTAAACAAATTCTCTGTAAACTTGGAGGATGTAATGGGCCAGTTCTGCAAATTGAAGAGTAGTAAATCACCTGGACTTGATGGTATTCATCCCAGTGTATTAATAGAACTGAAAAATGAACTTGTAGAGCTACTGTTAGTAATATGCAATCTATCCCTAAAATCGAGTGTGGTACCGGAAGACTGGAGGGTAGCCAATGTTAAGCCGATTTTTAAAAAAGGTTACAGAGGAAATCCGGGAAATTATAGACCGGTGAGTCTGACTTCGGGTACCGGGCAAAATGGTAGAGGCTATTATCAAGAATAAAATTACAGAGCACGTACAAAAACATGGGCTGATGAGACAAAGTCAGCACAGATTTAGTGAAGGGAAGTCTTGGCTCACCAATCTACTGCATTTTTTTTGAGGGGGTGAACAAACATGTGGACAATGGGGAGCTGGTGGATATTGTGTATCTGGATTTTCAAAAGGCCTTTGACAAAGTGCCTCATGAAAGACTCCTGAGGAAACTGGAGAGTCATGGGATCGGAGGTAGGGTATTAGTATGGATTAAGAGCTGGTTGAAAGATAGGAAGCATAGAGTAGGGTTGAATGGTCAGTATTCTCAGTGGAGAAGGGTAGTTAGTGGGGTCCCGCAGGGGTCTGTGTTGGGACCGCTGCTTTTTAATATATTTATAAATGACCTAGAGATGGGAGTAACTAGTGAGGTAATTAAATTCGCAGATGACACAAAATTATTCAGGGTCGTCAAGTCGCAGGAGGACCTCGTGAGACTGGGGGATTGGGCATGCAAGTGGCAGATGAAGTTCAATGCTGACAAGTGCAAAGTGATGCATGTGGGTAAGAGGAGCCTGAATTACAGCTATGTCATGCAAGATTCTGCGTTAGGAGTTACGGACCTAGAAAGGGATCTGGGAGTAATCGTTGATAAGACGTTAAAAACATCTGTCCAGTGTGCTGCGGCAGCTAAGAAAGCACACAGAATGTTGAGTATTATTAGGAAAGGGATGGAAAACAAACATGAGGATGTTATAATGCCGTTGTATCGCTCCATGGTGCAACCGCACCTCAAGTATTGTGTCCAATTCTGGTCGCCGCATCTCAAAAAAGATATAAAGGAATTAGAAAAGGTGCAGAGAAGGGCGACAAAAAAGATAAAGGGAATGGAACGGCTTCCCTATGAGGAAAGGCTGAGAAGGTTAGGGCTCTTCAGCTTGGAGAAAAGGCAGCTGAGGGATGATATGATAGAAGTCTACAAGATAATGAGCGGAGTAGAGCGGACAGATGTGAAGCGATTGTTTACACTTTCAAACAACAACAAAACCAGGGGACACAAGATGAAGCTAGAATATGGTAGATTTAAAACAAATAGGAGAAAGCTTTTCTTTACTCAGCTTCTAGTTAGACTCTGGAACTCGTTGCCAGAGAATGTAGTGACAGCAGCTGGCCTTACGGAATTTAAAGGGGGTTTGCGAAGGATGTAAAAAGAATTGAAGCGGTGCAAAGAAAAGCTACGAGAATGGCAAGGGATTTGCGTTACAAGACGTATGAGGAGAGACTTGATGACCTGAACATGTATACTCTGGAAGAAAGGAGAAACAGGGGTGATATGATACAGACGTTCAAATATTTGAAAAGTATTAATCCGCAAATGAACCTTTTCCGGAGGTGCGAAGGCAGTAGAACGAGAGGACATGAAATGAGATTGAAGGGGGGCAGGAAATATTTTTTCACAGAGAGAGTAGTGGATGCTTGAAATGCCCTCCCGCGGGAGGTGGTGGAAATGAAAACGGTAACAGAATTCAAACACGCGTGGGATAAACATAAAGGAATCCTATTCAGAAGGAATGGATCCTAAGGAGCTTAGCCGAGATTGGGTGGCAGAGCCAGCCGGTGGTGGGAGGCGAGGATAGTGCTGGGCAGACTTATACGGTCTGTGCCAGAGCCAGTGGTGGGAGGCGGGGCTGGTGGTTGGGAGGCGGGGATAGTGCTGGACAGACTTATACAGTCTGTGCCCTGAAGAGGACAGGTACAAATCAAAGTAGGGTATACACAAAAAGTAGCACATATGAGTTTGTCTTGTTGGGCAGACTGGATGGACCATGCAGGTCTTTTTCTGCCATCATTTACTATGTTACTATGTTTGGACAGATTCCTGAGGGAAAAGTCCATTGAACATTATTACATTTTTTTCTTTTTTGGGGGGGGGGGGGGGGCAATGGCGTAGCCAGAAGTCAATTTTTGGGTGGACCAACAGGTTAGATGGGTAGGCACTAGACAGTGGTTTGCTGGTAAATGTTTAACAACAGGCTCTCTCCCCGGTCCACCTCTGCGCCCCCCCCCCCCCACCTCCCCTCAAAATTGCAGAGCTGGCTATGGCCGGGGAGAGAGCCTGGGGTGGGGGGAGGCAATGCATTACTCTCTCCAGGAAAAATAAAATTAAATGATCCCAGGTTCCAATCTAATTCATGTTTAATGTGGGATAAAATGCCATAAATAAGTAAATAAATATAAACTTTTAATGTTGAGCACCTGATTCTCAAAGTGGACATATTCCAAACACTATAATGAAAATAAAATGATTTTTTTCTACCTTTGTTGTCTGGTGACTTTGTTTTTCTTATCATGCTGGCCCAGTATCTGATTCTGCTGCTATCTGTCCTCTTAACTCCGTTTCCAGGGCTTCCTTTCCATTTATTTTTTTCCTTTCTCCTTTCTTCTTCATTTCTTGCTCTACATCAGTAAGTAAAAGCTGGGTCCTCCGCAGACTTGACTGTCCAGTGGATCCAGCTTCTGCCTATTTTCTCAATCCATGTGCAGTTTTTCTCTTCTCTTCCTTTTCCCTCATATCATCTCCTTCCTCTCTCTTCCCTCCCCTCCATCCATGTGCATCTCCTTCCTCTGTCTTCCCTCCCCTCCATCCATGTTCAGAATTTCTTCTTTCTCCCCTCCATCCATGTGCATCTCCTTCCTGTCTTCCCTTCCTTCACCTCCATCCATGTCCAACAAATCTCCCTGCCCTCCCCTCCATCCACCCATGTCCAGGAACCCTCCTCTCTCCACTGCCCTCCCCTCCATCTACCTATGTCCAGCAACTCTTCTCTTCCCTGCCATCCCCTCTATCCACCCATGTTTAGCAACTCCCCTGCCCTCCATCCATCCATCCATATCCAGCAATTCTCCTCTCTCCCCTGCCCTCCCCTCCATGTCCAGCAATTTCTCCTCTCTCCACTTTGAGCTTTGACCATCTCCCTCTCATTCCCTCTCCAGCACTCTCATTCCCTCTCCAGCACTCCCATTCCCCCCTTTGTCTCTCCCTTACCCAGTCTCCTAAATTCTTCCCCCATCTTTCACCCACTTTATTAGTCCCCCATACTCTGTACTCACCACCCCTCCCAGACCCATCCTTCCCTCTGCTTACCAACAATAAAGAACGACAACGTGGATGCAGGCAGCAGCTCGGGTTGCTTGCTGTGTTTTGAGTAAACGGCGACGGCTGTGCGGGGGAGTAGAAAAAAAGATTTTCTAAATGGCTTTGTTCCTTCTCTACTCGCAGCGGCGAACTGGTGGGCGGCGGCAATAAAAGTATAAAGCAGCCAGGCTCCTCGACTCCGTCCCATCCTTTGCTTTCACTTCCCTGCCCTCCCAGCGTCCCGCCCGAAAGGAAATGACATCAGAGGAAGGCGGGACGCTGAGAGAGCAGGGAAGTGAAAGCGAAGGATGGGATGGAGTCGAGGAGTCTGGCTGCTTTATACTTTTATTGCCGCCGCCCACCAGTTCGCCGCTGCAAGTCTGGAGAGATCATCATCAGCTGAGCCATAGTGGGTGCTGTTTCTGCCCTGGAGCCGTGGTCGCTAAGCTGGTGCAGTGTGTGGGCGCTTGGGTGGGCGGGCCTGAGGTAAAATTGGGTGGGCCTGGGCCCACCTAGGCCCACCCGTAGCTACGCCCCTTGGGGGGGGGGGGTTGCCAGGTTTTTGAAGCCTGGATTGGCCGCTGTCGGAGACAGGATGCTGGGCTTGATGGACCCTTGGTCTTTCCCATTATGGCGGTGCTTATGTACTAAGACTGTCAACAAGTAAGTGGCTTTGTAGGTAATATCTTTCTCCATCATAAACTGGAAATAATGGATGCAATACATATGTGATATGCATATTCTTTGACTCACTGCATTTGAACATATTTATTGATTCTAATACAGTTAATTTGTCTAATTTTGTTAAGTGGTATATTAAGAAGAATAAACCATAATTTTGGATTGCGCTGCTCTAAATTATCCAACAGGATATCTGGGTTTGTTTGCTCTGTTTTGTTGTTAATGAGTTTCAAGTTTCATTTTATTTGACATACCGCCAGGGGAACATGCTTTCTATAACAAATTTACAAATATAAGAAAAGAAGTAAAAAGAATATAGGGCAGGAGAGGGAAAGGGAAAAAGAGGGATAGTTTATTGTGTTAGCAGCAAAACTTTCTGCTAGTATTTAATAAAGTCAGTTAAAACATAACATTAAAACTTTCTGTTCATCTATTAATAAAGTGGTCCTTTAACAAAGGTGCGGTAAAAAGTGGCCTGCGGTAGTGTGCGCATGTCTTTTTGGCGCAGCTAGGAAAAAGGCCATTTTTTTAATGGGCCGGGGAATGGGCGTGCGCAAAAATTAAAACTAGTGCATGCCTATTTACGGCCTGAGCCCTTACTGCCAGCCATTGACCTAGTAGTAAGGGCTCATGCGCTCCCTGTGTAGTAACCATGTAGCGCACACCAACATTACTGCCGGGAACTCCCCCTGTGGTAGAAAATAGAAAAATATTTTCTACTGCAGGATTCTGCACGTGCCAAACTCGGAATTACCGCCGGTCGCACATGCTACCCTGGTGGTAGTGCTGATTTGGCGTGCACTACCTGTGTGTTAGCCCTCCCGTGGCTTCTTAAAAGGGCCCCAAAGAAAGAGAAGTAGCAGAATAGGGTAAAATGTCTTTCTGTATATGGTAGAGATAAATTGTTTACTAATTATCCTACAGAGAAGATTTTAGCAAAAAATTTTCTGTTAGGAGGTGAAAGAACTGTTTGAACAGGTATTAACTAAAGCATAAAGAGAGAAATTGTAAGGGTCTTTCTGTAAAACTAATTGCAGGTATGAATCACCAAATGAATTGTTAGAAGAGAGAAAAATGTATGTAAAAAACAGAGCTCACTTGCTCTGAATCCTGATGAGTCTGAGGCAGGGACTGCTTTCCTGTTTTAAGTCCTGGGAAGGAATCTGCATATGAGCATTTACCTGCTGAACAAGTCTCTTCAAACTTGGGGAAAATGGAGATTTGGCTTAAACTGATAAATTCTGTGTCTGTTTAAAATTCTTTGTTTTTATACAGCACCAGGTTGTAGAAGTAGGAATTGAGACATGCAGGTCAGTGTGTCTCTCATTTCACCAGTATTTTAGAATAGAATTTGTCAATGTAGAGCCTGTTCTGAAATGCAAGAGAAATGGACATTTCTGTGCTGGGGTCTTGCAGCATAAACATCCATTTTAGAAAAAAAATGTATATAATATCGATGAGTTCAAAGCCAGAACATAAATGTCACATAACCAGTTATGTTTTTAAGATTGCAAAGATAACCAGTTTTAAGCTGGCACATAAGTGATTGTGATCTTTGAAACATAAGCAGTTATTATCCTTACACTGTCACAGTGACCCACTTCCCTTATCAGTTTGGATCTGGGGGGGGGGGGGGGGGGGGGGAGACAGACAAAAACCACTGGGGAATTAAGGTGGCTACTCTCCCTAATCCATCTAGTGGAGTGCTGCTCAATAGCAGCTGTTTCCTAAATTCTAAACCTGAGTGGTAGAAAGTGTAACTCTCAAATGTTGAAGTTGGCTGTTACTATCTGAAGCCTACCTACCTCACTGGAACTCTTTTGTCATTTTTGCCCTTCTGTTTGGCTGATTCCCTCCGAGTTTACCAGCTCTGCTGGTCCCGATCCTGGAATATTTTAGGACCCACCCCCCGCTGATGTCACGTAGGTTCATGGAGTCTATTAAGGGTTGAGAGCAATGCCAGAGGTACTACACACCAGAGAGTTGCACTGATGAATGAGCACAACAAAAGAGCGCCCCTTATGTGCTCCTTGCGGAATTTGGGCAGATTGAGGGCAGCCGTATAAGATTCGAGGTTGGTCTGGAGACTGATTTTTTTTTTTTATTTCTTTATTTATCAGTTTCATATATTTACAAGAATGTATTCTTGAAAAAGCAAAACGGTTTAAACAAATTACAGGAAATTTTCCCAAATGGAATATTAAACAAGAAAACAGTCTTAATCAACTTGTATTAGACCCCAGAATGTGGGGGCAAGAGCATCAGTACTCAGGAGTCAAGTTTCACATATCATTCAAAAATAAAGTAAAATTAAAGAAAGGCTTAACAATATAGATCGCTATTTTCCTAATTATCTCATTTTTAAGACTAATCAGATCTACTTAGCTCCAACACAAATTATAAGACCTTTTTCTGACTAATAAATTGTTTCAAATGCTCAGAAACAAAAAATACATACTTAACCCCTAAATATTTTACGTTGCATTTGCATGGATAATTTAGGTTGAAGGAAGCACCCAAGGCTAATGTAGCAGATCTTAATGCCAGAAACTCCTTCCTTCTAGCCTGGGTCTGTTTTGTAACGTCTGGAAAAGCAAACAATTTTTTTCCATAAAATGGAACTTGTATGTTCTTTAATGCCATTTTTCTAACTGAGTCCAAGTCTTGTTGGAAAATAAAAGATACCAAAAGAGTTTGTCTTTCAGTCATTTCAGTTAGAGAAGAATCTAGTAATTCAGAAACATTTAAATCAGGCTGTTCTTGTGGTAAAGCTTGAGTGTTATCCTTCAATCCTCTAGATGGTAAATAATATACTTTATTCAACGGAGGTATATTGTCCTCTGTAAATTTCAAGTTTTCCACCAGATACCGTTTGAAAATTTGTAAAGGGGAATAAACTGGAGTTCTTGGAAAGTTCAATAAACGCAAATTGAGTCTTCTATTATAATTTTCAAAATACTCCAATCTATTGTGAATCAGTGTATTATCTTGTATAAGTTTTGCTGAAATTTCTTTCATTTTTACATTTTCATCAGTTAAATGGTTTATTTTTTTCTGAGACTTCATTTTTCATTACTGTAAGTTCTTTAGATAGAGTCTGAACGTTACTCACAAGAGAGTCGATCTTGCTAGTCAATGCTAAGACTGTCTGAAGTGTCTCCCATATAGTCTCAAGTGTTACCGGTGCTTTCTGGGCCTTAGATGGCAAAAAGGCTCCGACTAGAGATATCACTATGGGGCCCAGCTGGCTCACCGCTACATCGTCTTCGCGGTTTTGTGGATCCCCTCCATAGTCGATTCCAGTCAGTTGCAGCGCTTGAGAACGCGTTGGAGGGGACAATGAAATATCCTGTCCCAAGAGCTCAGCCTCTCCTGTTGCTAGTAGCTCAGCGGGACCTCCAGACGCCGTCATCGCGATTCCCGCGAGAAAGCTATCGAGCGTCTGCTGAGTCGGGTTAGAGGTAAGAGCCGTCTGAGCTCCGGCTCTAACAAACGCTTTCCTCTTTATATGCGGCATATTTTGAAACAGGCAAACAGTTTACTTTAGGAAATAGAGGAAGAGTTTGAGCTCCTGCAAACACCTCGATGTTACTCGCGTAAAGATGTAACTGCCGCCATCTTGCTCCGCGTCTCTCTGGAGACTGATTTTAATATTTGCAATGAGTTCTAGAATCTGTGATTACAGGTAGAGGACGTTATAGGGATTTAACTCCTTCTCATAGATGTCTTTGTGCATTCCAGATGTTTGAGAAATATTTCATTGGCTAATTTTGGGTACAATTCAATTTTTAAAAATGTACAATTTGTACACCGCCTTGAGTGAATTCCTTCAAAAAGGCGGTAAATAAATCCTAATAAATTAAATTTATGTTAGTTTGTGTTATGTTATGGTGCTCCAGGAGTACTATATATGAATTTTTCTCCTTTTATTCATATCCTGGTGGAAATTAATTTACCTTCAAAAAATATAGTGATTTTGGTTGATTTTAATTTGCATGTTGACAAAAGTCCTGAAGATAAACTGGATTTTTGGATTGATGTGCCAACACTTTGTGGTGGTCAAAGTGCTATATCATTTTATTTACAGTTGGAATTTGAGAAAGCTTTGCAAACTGTGCCAAAATCTTATGTTCGGTGGGATGTTTATGAAATAGCAGATTTGTAAGCACAAATTTTAGCCAGCTTGCTTAGTTGGATTCTTTAGATGTTATTGCTGCAGTTAATACCTGGAATATGGTACTTTCTGACTCTCTGGATGCAATTGCTCCGATAAGAGATTCGGGTGACTCATTTGCATCGGGTCCAATGATTTGCAGCAAACTTGAGGGAGCTGAAGTGTAAATTGAGACAGAGAGAGAAAGTGGTGAAAGTATCCTTCCAGATTCACTCTGGAGCAGTATAACTTAGAAGCCCAGTTTTATTATACTGCCAGTTTGACAGCAATGAAAAATGGTTTCAATTGAGTTGATAGAAAAATCTCCATCAGAAACTAAAGAGTTATTTGCTGTGGTTAACAGGTTAATCTCTGATTCTAAGCCTCTGTCTAGAATTACAATTAGTAGTAAAGAATTTGCTGTTGGTTTTTCCCTTAAGATATCTAAGTAAGTGCGCAAATTTGAAACATGCTCATTAGCAGTAGAGATTGATTGCTCTCTTGCTAATGATGCGTTATGGACTACTTTTTCTGGTGTGTCTGTACAGCAAGTCCAAAAAACTTTATCTAGATTTAACAACTCATTCGTCAGAAATAGTGTGTGGCACACACCAGCACTATCACCAGGCTCCTGCAGTAGCCTGGATATAGGGCCAATTTGCCGCATGCCATTGCTGCGGTAGCCCTACCGCAGCTTAGTAAAAGGGCCCCTACTAATGTAGATCTTGTCCATCCATCAATTATCAAAGCTAAGAAAGGCTCAGTTATAGAGATTTTTACAGGGATTGTGAAAAAATCATTAACTAAGGGTCATTTACCATCGTCATTAAAGGCAGCATTAGTGAAGCCTATACTTAAGAATTGGTCTTTGGATTTATTGTCTCTTGATTGTTACAGATCTATTTCATCTTTGCCTTTCCTTGCTAAAATCATTGAGAAAATTGTTTCTGATCAGTTGTGGGCATTTCTTGATAACATAAAATTCTAGATCTTAACCAATTTGGTTTTAGAGAAAGACAAGGTTTCAATGATTTCAATGTTAGATCTTGTAAAAGCAGGGTTTGATAAGGGTAGACGCTACTTATTAGTGACCGTGGATATTTCTGCAGCTTTTGATACAGTTGACCATTGAATTCTTATTAGCCGTTTACTATCGATTGGTCTTTCAGGCATAGTGTTTCATTCGTTTGTTTTTGAGATAACATTTTTTGTAACCAAGGATTTGTCTAGATTGAGAAAGATAGAGGTTACATCAGGAGTGCCACGAGGGTCTTGCTTGTTGCCAATATTATTCAATTATTTTTTTTGCCTCTGTGCATATTGTCTAGCTGTCTGGGTTTACAGTTTAAGGTTTATGCTGATCCTATAAAGCTTTTATTGCCTGTTGATGCATCTTTGGATGAATGTTTTTGACATGTTACATCTTCATTTACATACCCACTGACCGGCACCCAGATAGTCCTAAAAACGCTACTGCAACTTAATAAAGACTCCCTTAGTGAGTAAACTTTGTAATTTGGGAGTGGTTTTGCATTCTGCATTGAATATGAAACATCAAGTTCACAAGACTGTTGGTCTTGTTTTGTCAAAATTAAGATTAGTTAGAAGATTGAGAGACTTTTTGGCAGGTAATAATTTGAGGCTGGTAGTACAGTGCTTTGTAACCCCATGTTTTGATTACTGTAATGGCCTTCTGATTGGAATCTCTAAGCAGTGGTGTTCCTAGGGGGGCTGACACCCGGGGCGGATCGCCAATGCGCCCCGCCCCCCGGGTGCAGCGCGACCCCCACCCCTGCGAAAGAACCCCCTCCCCCGGGTGCACGCCGCTGGGGGGGGGGGGTGCCGCGCGCCGGTCAGCTTCGTTCGTTTCCATGCTCCCTCTGCCCCGGAACAGGTTACTTCCTGTTCCGGGGCAGAGGGAGCATGGAAACGAACGAAGCTGACTGGCGCGTGGCACCCCTCCCCCCCCCCCCAGTGGCATGCACCCGGGGCGGACCGCCCCCACCGCCCCCCCCCCTTAGTACGCCACTGTCTCTAAGAGATTATTTAAAACTCTGCAGGTAGCTCACTGCTCAGAATGCCACTGCCAGAGTCTTGGTTGGTTGTTCCCGTTTTGAACATATATCTCCAGTTCTCGGGGGGGGGGGGGGGGGGGTCGCACTGGTTACCAATTGAATATGAGTAAAGTTTAAGATTTTACTATTGGTGTTCAAGGTTCTGAATAATTTAGTTTCAGTAGTGACTTCTAGCAGTTTGTGGATTTACCAACCAATAAAAGCATTAAGATCCACCGAGAAGGCTTTGTTAGAGGTGTAATCTTTCCATGTGGTGAGACTGAAGAACATCAGGCCTCTAGGTTGTCATTCGAAAAATAGAGGCATTTAAAAAAGAATTTAAAACATATTTCTTTAGGCAAGCTTATGGAACAGTTTGAACGTATTTTAAAAAATTAAAAAAAAAAACATCCTAACAGAGATGACATTTTTTAAACGAGGCACTAAAGATCAGGATTTGGTATTGATTTTGTTTGTTATGTTATATTATGTGTATATTAATTGTGAGCCCCTGAGAATTTTAGATCCTGTGGAATATAAATGTAAATAAATAAATAGATGATATATAGAATCCTTCTGAACCGCTGGATTCTATATATCGCTCCTAGTGTTCCATGCCAAAATCCAAGCTATAACAACGTGCATAACTTAATTGGTTCAATAAGCCAATCAGCGTTTTTAACAGCACTTAACAAGCGAGGAGTTGCCTAGTGGTTAGAGTACCAGTCTTGACATCCAGAGGTGGCAGGTTCAAATCCCACTGCTCTTCCTTATGATCTTGGGCAAGTCACTTAACCCTCCATTGCCTCAGGTACAAACTTAGATTGTGAGCCCTCCTGGGACAGAGAAATACCAGTGTACCTGAATGTAACTCACCTTGAGCTACAATTGAAAAAGGTGTAAGCAAAATCCAAATAAATAAAATAATGAGCACTAATTGGCAATAATTAGAATTTACAAACACAATTTGCTAAGCGTGTTCTGTGATGCACAGCGCCTAAATTCTAATGCATGGAGCCAAAAAGGGGCATGGTTATGGGCATTCCAAATTTTACATGCACTGTTCTAGATTATGGCCTTCTGCACCTAAATCTACATACCGGTATTTATGCCACATTTTCCTTGGTGTAAATGGATGTGCATGGTTCTAGGCGCTGGGATATCAACTAAACAAATTCTATATACCATGCCTATATCTAGGTGCCACTTAGGCAGAGATTTATTCCATGTAGATTTTTCAGGTGCCATATATAGAATCTAGCCCTAAATATCTATGAATTTGCCCTTGTGCCCTTGTCCCACTCAAAACATGCCCAGGGTTACCATGCGGTTATCCCAACGATTATGGTGGTTAACTCTCTTTCAAATGTAATGGGTTCTCTGAGTTCTTGGCTTGTGAACAGGTGAGAGACAAACCCTTGGGCTGGGTGAAATAACCCCTGACACAGATAGGAAGATGGCACTCAAGATTCCTCTGCTTTCAGCCTTCCATCCCTCCCCAATTGAAACTTACATTTGGCAATAACTTTAATCTTTGCTCTTCTCTAAGGTTTAGGATCAGTCTCCCTATGCCTTAGGGCTCTCTGTAACTCAGACTGACCTCTCTGAACAGATTACTGCAAAATGGGAACACTTGAGTTTCTTTCTTAAAGCTCTAGGACACAGTTGATTAAAAACTGTATCACTCATTTTATTGTTGCTCCTTTAGGGCCCAATGCACATAGCTTACCATTCTTGCAGCATTTGCTTGAGACGGGTTGTAGCGGTCTAAAGCAAACGTTATTTAGCGTCTAATGCACAAAGGGATTCTGCATGGCTTTAACCGTTTGCTGCAAATGTATAACAAGCTCATTAGTATTAAAATGAGCATTCCATGAGATGAACAGAAAGTAGCGCTACCTTTGACGAGCAAAATTTTCCTGCAGGTTATGTTAGGGTGACTTGGAACCAGACACAGGCTGGTTCCAATCCCACGATTCTGCAGATCCCAGACAGGAGAGTTTGATCCTGGGATCTTAGAAACACAGTTAGGCACAGGCAGAAAGTGAACCTCGGATTTGGCAGGCAGGGTCCGGCAGAGCATGACAAATGATTCCTGGTTATGAGCAGAACATGAAAGGCTTACTGAAAGACTGTTCTACGTATGCGCTAGGCGCTTTCCCTACCAAGCCGCTTGCAGAATTTCCATGCATCCCATTTGCATGCGATTCCCTTTGAGCATCAGTTGCCGTTTAGGAATTGGTAAGTTCAACTGCAGCTGCCGTATTTAACTGCGACTTTTGAACATCAGACCTTAGTCCATTCAGCAGACTCTGGTGGGCCCCTGAGTGAGGTTTCCTGTTTACTGCCCCTTCACATTCATCCTTTTTGGACTCTGTCCAAAAGCTTATAGTTAAATCTTATTGGATCAGAGAATCTAAATGTACCTCCTACATAAGTATTGCCATACTGGGACAGACTGAAGGCCCATCAAGTCCAGCATCCTGTTTCCAACAGTGCCCAATCCAGGTCACAAGTACCTGGCAAGATCCTAGAACAGTACAATATGTTTTATGCTGTTTATCTAGAAATAAGCAGTGGATTTTCCCCAAGTCCATGGACTTTTCTTTTAGGAAGCTATCCAAACCTTTTTAAAACCCCGCTAAGCTAACTGCTTTTACTATATTCTCTGGCAACGAATTCCAGAGTTTAATTACATGTTATGTGAAGAAATATTTTCTCCAATTCATTTTAAATTTACTACTTTGTAACTTCATTGCGTGCCCCTAGTCCTAGTATTTTTGGAAAGAGTAAACAAGCGATTCATGTCTACCCGTTCCACTCCACTGATTATTTTATACTTTTCTATCATATCTTCCCTCAGCTGTCTCTTCTCCAAGCTGAAGAGCCCCAGCTGCTTTAACTTTTCCTCATAGGGAAGTCGTTCCATCCTCTTTATCATTTCTGTCACTCTTCTCTTTACCTTTTCTAATTTCATCATATCTTTTTTGAGATGCGGTGACCAGAACTGCACACAGTATTCGAGGTACTGTTACACTTGATTGAATAAGTAGTATGTATGTCTCTCATGTGTATGAGTTAGACTTTCTTATTAATAATGGAGTTCATGATTTTATTTTATGTTATTCATTGGAATTTATTTACTTATTAGTAAAACATGCCCGTTTCTGACACAAATGAAACGGGCGCCAGCAAGGTTATCCTCCGAGTTCCAGCTTGGCCCCTCCCTCCCCCCTCTCATCTGAGTTCCAGGCCCCCCTCCCTCTCCTCTGAGTTCCGGGCTCCCCTCTTCTCCGAGTTCCAGGCCCCCCTCTCCTCCGAGTTCCATGCCCCCTCCCTCCCTTCCTCCCTCCCTCCCTCCCTCCCTCCCCTCCGAGTTCCATGCCCCCTCCCTCCCTCCCTCCTCCCCTTCGAGTTCCATGCCCCCCTCTCCTCCGAGTTCCAGACCCCCGCGCCTCCCTCCCTCTCTCTCTCTCCCCTCCGAGTGGCAGCCCGACTTGCATTGCCCGGCACGCATAAAGATGAGGGGAAGGTGGTGGACTGGGAGAAGAGGGCGGGCAACGCAGGTCGGGCTGCCACTCAGAGGGGAGAGAGAGAGAGGGAGGGAGGCGCAGGGGTCAGGAACTCAGAGGAGAGGGGGGCATGGAACTCGGAGGGGTGGGGGGCTGGAACTCGGAGGACAGGGGAGGGAGGGAGGGAGGGAGGGGGGGCGATTCTGCCGCGATTGTATCCTCACCTCCAACGTTCTGTGGCTGGCTGATGCTAGTTTTCCTTCCCTCCCATTGGTCTGCACTCTGACATCATCACGTTCAGACGCGAGGGCAGACCAATGGGAATTGTGTTGCGAACCCAGGCATCCAGACATAGAATGTTGGAGGTGCAAATTATTATATAGGATGTTTATATTGTAAACCACTTTGTTCTATACATGTAAAGTAGTTTATCAAATATAATAAACATGAACTTCTGTTTTCCAGAGCAGAAGCCTGAATGTTGTCTGCAGCTGCAGTGGAACAGCACTATGGCAGCCTGTGAGTAAATAGCTCTCAAAAAATTAAATGGAATGAGATGAAACTTGGCATGTGGGAAACACCAATAAAAACATGTTAAAGTTTAAAAATGAGCCAAATCAGACTAGGGGTTCCAGAGAAATCAGGCACCCAAAACTACGGTCCAGTGCATTTCTATGGGAAAAGGAGTTACAGCTTCTGTAGCACAGAAACAGAGTGAAATGCAGCAGTTAGAGAGTAGGAAAAGGTAGTCTAACAGTTAGAATTCCGATGGGGTGGAGCAAGATGGAGTCTGTCTGCTTGAGAGAGGGAAGTCGTTACCTCTCTCTCTCTCAGTCTCCTGATATGGGAGGTAAGAAGCGGAAAGGGCAGGTCAGGAATAGGGTTCTGTTCACTCAACCTCCTGTTTTGCAGGCCCAATGGACCACCACCTCCAAGCATTAGCGTGGACACAGGGAACTGAAAAAACGCCGCTTGCAGCAGTGAGGGATCCATTGGGAGCTGCCGCATTAGCCATGGAAACATTTCTGAGTCTGGGAGAGCGGCAACCCCTCCAAATCTAGCAGTGGCGAGATCTGCAGTGGCAGTGCTAGAAGTGGCCTTAGTGCCGGATGCTGGTATCCTCACAAGGAACCGTGAATTTGGATGGTGGAAGTTCTTCCCCCATCCAGGTGGATGGTGGGGTGTTCTTGGACAATGAGATCTGGAGCACACTGAGGGGAGCGTAAGGCTTCTCCAGGTTTTCTCCTTTACATTGCAGCATCCTGCGAGATTTCCTTAACTTCAATTTGGACCGCCACAGAGGAGCTAGGTAAAATTTGGGTTACTCAGTTTTCTGCTCAGGTTCTACCAAATAGTGACTTTTCAGCTAAATTTGCTCTCTATCAGCAGCAATTAGATTTGATGAAAGTGGTGATTCAAAAAACTGGGTCCCAATCGGACTCAGTTTTTCAACAAAATCTAGCTCTAATAAAAGATCATTTACAATTACATAATAAGATTGAGAACATTGAGAATGTTTTGACAGAGAAAATTTTGAGATATTTTCCCAACCAGATCTCCCCCCCAAAAGAAATGTTGAGAAAATATCTTTTAGAGACTTTGAATCTGCCGGAAACTGAGAATCTGTCTATATTGAAAGTTTATTATATTCCTATGGTCAGTCTCTTTCAGGAGCTTCTAAGGAGCCCCCAAATTCAGTGGTACCGGTAGAAGACATGGGACTCACTACTTTTCTTGCAATTTCTATTGAGCAACAAGCAACTCCTGCAACTTTGATTCTAACTTTGAGCTTTGAATCAGAAATGGATAAATTATTGAGACTATTTTTTCAGCATAAAGATATCTTATTTTGTGGCCTGAAAGTAAGTGTTTTTCCTGAAGTGACTCATTCGACTGAAAAGAAAAGGCAGCAATTTTTGTTACTGTGTCCTAGAGTATTATACATTGGAGGGACTTTCTTGTTAAAGTACCCTTGTAAATGCCTTAGTAAATATTCTGGTAATAGTTATGTCTTTTTTGAATTATCCCATCTCTCTATGTTTCTAGCGGATAAGATATCAGTTGTTACTTCTACCCCTAGTCATGTTGCTCCTCCTCATGCAAGTGCCTCAGATAGAGGGGCATTTTTGACCGGGGATGCCCATCTCTAAGGATGCCCATCTTTGAGGACGGCGCCGCTAAGGGGCGGGGCCGACCATATTTTCAAACAAGATGGGCGTCCATCTTTTGTTTCGATAATACGGTTGGGGGCGCCCAAATCTCAACATTTAGGTCAACATTAAAGATGGTCAACCTAAATGCTGAGATCGCCAGATTTAGAGATGGGTGCCCTCGGTTTTTGCCGATAATAGAAACCGATGGCGCCCATCTCAAAAACGAACAAATCCAAGGCATTTGGTCATGGGAGGGGCCAGGATTCGTAGTGCACTGGTCCCCCTCACATGCCAGGGTACCAACAGGGCACCCTAGGGGGCACTACAGTGGACTTCACAAATTGGTCCCAGGTGCATAGCTCCCTTACCTTGGGTGCTGAGCCCCCCCCAAAACCCACAACTATACACCACTACCATAGCTCTAAGGGGTGAAGGGGGGCATCTACATGTGGGTACAGTGGGTTTCGGGTGGGTTTTGAAGGGCTCCCATTTTCCACCACAAATGTAACAGGTAGGGAGGGATGGGCCTGGGTCCGCCTGCCTGAACTCCACTGCACCCACTAAAACTGCTCCAGGAACCTGTATACCGCTGCAATGGACCTGAGTATGACATTTGTGGCTGGCATAGAGGCTGGCAAAAAAGTTTTTAAAGTTGTTTTTTTGAGGGAGGGAGGGGGTTAGTGACCACTGGAGGAGTCAGGGGAGGTGATCCCCGACTCCCTCCGGTGGTCATCTGGTCAGTTCGGGCACGTTTTTGGGACTTGAACCTGAAAAAAAGGGACCAAATAAAGTGGACCAAATTCTCGCCAGGGACGCCCTTCTTTTTTCCATTATCGGGCGAAGCTGGCCATCTCAAAGCACGCCCCCGTCTCGCCTTCGCTACCCTACCGAAACGCTCCCTTGAAGTTTGGCCGGCTCCGCGACGGAAAGCTGTTGGCGCCGGCCAAAATTGGCTTTCGATTATACCGATTTGTCCGGCTTTAGGAGATAGCCGGCCATCTCCCGATTTATGTCGGAAGATGGCCGGCGATCTCCTTCGAAAATAAGCTGGATAGTCTTGGACTTAGTTTGTACATTAAAGTATTAAAGAATTCGTAGTTTTCTGGTAGAATCAAAAACATCATTAAAAAACACTGGCACATTCTGGAGACGCTTGCCTGCTTCACAGATTTAGCTCCACTCATAGCACATTCACGCAACCACAACATTAGAGAATTTTTGGTCCCGTCTACTGTTCCACAACCCAGGATTATAAGAGAAGAGTCTTTTGGCCATATACCATGTGGTAGATGTTCTGTTTGCCAACATTCACTCACAATCACTTCCTTTTACAGTAAGAATAACAACAAAAATTATACTCTCAGACATTTTTCAGACTGTAATACTGTAGGGGTGATTTACATTATAATATGTCCTTGTGACCTATTATATGTAGGTAAGACCAAGAGAGCCATAAAAACAAGGATATTAGAGCATAGGAGCTGTTTAACAAGATATGTGCAAAGTGCCCCGCTAGTACTACATTGGGTTGAAAAAAATCACACTATTGAAGATCTAAAATTCTTTGTATTTAAAAAAATATACATGTCTTGGAGAGGTGGCAACATTGATGTTAAGCTATTAAGAGAAGAACAAAGGACTATATATACATTAGGGACAGTCACACCGCATGGACTCAATACGGATACGGATTTCAGTTCATTTTTGTAAGACCTTCTTGTCTTTTATGACATGATAGATGTGCATACAGTCCTTCAAGTTTTATCAGTGGTTGATCTTGATCAGTTGCACCTCTTTAACCTTTTTTTGGTTTTCAGTTTTTTGTTTTGTCCTTTTTATCTTTTATTTACATTTTTCATATTTTGATTCCAAAACACCTATTTATGTTTTTACACACTTTTTTGATATTCATGCAGAGTCTGCATTGTTTACCTATTGATAATGTACAAGCCAAATAATCATACACATTTTTTTGTGTTTACTTAGCCATCATGCGTTTTTACTTCACGTTCTTAAATACCTGCTACATTGGTTTATAGTGTAGTTGTTATACATATCATTCATATGTACCCATAGATACCCTTCCTATTAGCCATTATGTTTTTCAACATCGCTTCATCGTCACCTATTGTTCTACTTATATTACATTTTCATATACATTTTTTCATTCTTCGCCATTTTGAAGCATTGACGTCATCATAATTATAATTTTATATTTTCCTTTTTATTTATTTTTATTGTTATTTTTATTTTCATTTTGATTCCCTTGTTTTAAGTCATATTGGCCCGAGATGTTTTTTCAATACACTTTGTAATTTTATCATGGAGCGTGCATTCATTTTTAGATGCACCATTTAATATTGTAGGGTCGTGTTCCTTAATGATCCGGTTTTCTTGTTCATTGTTTTCCAGAAAGTGACGTCATTTTTATTTCCGTTATATATTTTTCACTACGGGTTTGAAACTTTTTTCCAGCGCATGACAGAGAAGGTCTGCGGCGCATCGCACAAGGTATGATTGTTTCCTTTTTAATTTTCTTGCGAATATTGATAGGACGCTGTGCTTACAGCCTTAGATGTCTGAGTTTTACAAATATTTTTTATCTTACGCACTAGCGTCCCCTTTTGGAAATAGCGGCGATGTTTGATTACCCAGCTTTTTCTAGATCTTACAGGCACAGATATGACATGCCCTGTTTTAGATACTTTCTCAATTCCTTGTGTTATCTTTGGAGCAAAGTGGGTAACGTTTGTTTTTATTCGGAGTCTTTTTGTTTTCCTTTTTTCCCTTGCACATGTTATTTTGCAGGTCCAGGTGCATTCATATGTTTTTTCTTTTTTTTTTCTTTTTTCTTTTCTTTATCTACTTTTTTGTTGGCGCTAAGCGTGTGATGTCATTGATCATGACGCTTCATGTTATTATTTTTTCAATCTTTGAAGTGCCATATATTATATATATTTTTCGTCGCTATATTATATACACATTGTCTAGCGTCACATCATTCTGTTTGATGTCATCTCATTGCACCTATCCATGGGTCATCGGTACTTTATGCTAAACAATCCATTGCAATGGCAGTGTATTATGTATTTGGTGGCGTTTCGCCATTAATATGCGTGCTTCTATTATATTTATTTTTTCACTCATTTTGAGTAAGCGTTTGCCATTTTTTCTTTTTTTTTGTTTTTCATCATTTGTTTCATATATATTTTTTTGCTCTGCATAGTTCACATATATTATATATATAATTTCAAATTCAATATGATCATTTCCAAATTGATATATTTTTTTTTTCCTTTCATTTTCAAACACATCTAATTAAAAAATTTATGTGAAGTTTACCTTGAGATCCTTATCTACGTTTTGAGTTCCAAATGTGGTAGTTTTGTTTTGTATGTTTTAAATGTTTTTATGCATGTAAATTTATTTTATTATTTTTTTATGGAGGTTTCATATATTGATACTTATATGTGTCATCAATGTGGATGTGGTATCCTGGATTTCATTGGATCAATTCTATATGATATTCTTCGCTGTTTTATGGGTTTTTTTTTGCATGATCATTGCATTTAGTACATTATTTCATGTATAGTATGCATTTGTTCAAAGATATATCATATTTACTAGATTTCATTTATTTATAATACTGTATGCACAGGATGGGTTGATTTATTCACACATTTGTTCTAGGTATCTCTGTTAGCAGTTTATGTGCTGGTATTCATCTGACTAACAAGGCAATCTTGCACCAAATACTACTAGGTATTACTTTTTCTTTGTATTTTATACACAATTAGGTCTACTACATTATGTTTCAGACTTATCATTTCCATTTGTATCATATTAGTTTTTTTAAATGCTTTTATATACATTTGTTTTTATATTTTAATATATTTTTGTTCAAGGGTTATATGCATTTGTTTTTATGTTTTTTATATATATTGTTTTGTATGTATATATTATTTGCATATATTTCTTTTTATGTACATTTTATTTTATAGACCCCTGACGCAGGCCTTGACGGCCGAAACACGTCACGTGTCGGGTTGTTTCTGTAGATTTGAATAAAGACCTTGTTCAGGAAGACACTCATTGTGAGAGGATTTTTATTGGATCCACTGGTTGTTCGTTTGTCTTGTATTCTCCTGTGGAGAGATCACCTTCTGTGGGTGTTTGCTTCGTTGGACAAGTATAAGGTCATTTGTAAGTAGATTTGTTGTACGATAGCTAGTTTTTTTTCTTCTTAATTGCACCCAGTTAATAATAATTGTCCTGTTCCCCTTTAGTTGAGGACTTTGGTATAGAGCAGTGGTTCCCAAACCTGCTCCTGAAGGCACCCCAGCCAGTCAGATTTTCAGGATATCCACAATGAATATTAATGAGAGATTTGCATGCATTACCTCCGCTGCATGCAAATTTCTCTCATGAATATTCAATGTGGATATCTTGATAATCTGACTGGCTGGGGTATTTCCAGGACCAGGTTTGGGAACCACTGGTAAAGGATAAAGAGGTTTAATCTTATGTTAAATTTTCTTGATGTGATTTGTTCTCCCATCTTTGTACCTTATTTTCTTGTATAAGAGGAGTCTTGTGAATTATTATTTCAAATTTCATAAATAACATTTTTTTAAAAGTTAGAATTCCCTACTCTTCCAAACCCCCAAACCCTTCAAAACTGTCCTATTCCCCAACTGCCCCCACAGTACAAAAATACTCTTCCATACCATTCCACAAACTGCCCTATCCCCAAAAACTACTTACTACTAATCATTTTTACAGCACTATTAGACATACACTTCCAAAAATTACCCTACCCACAACTGACACATATCCCATGAACTGCTCCAGCCCCAAAAACTACCCCCTTGCAACTGCCTCACCACCTCACAAATTGCCCCCACTAAACTAGTTCTGCACAACTATCTGTTAATGCTAAGGGCAGGGCCAGATTAAGACATTGGCAAACTTTGTACATATCTTGGGTCCACATGTTTAAGGAGGCTCTGTGACATGTGCTCAGCACTCATATTAGGATGGCCAACTGTCTGACTGTTTTCAGAAGTCAACAGAATTTTACATTAATAACCAGAAAATAGAATGTCTGGACATTTTTCCGAGTTTAAAATATCTGTCTACAATTGTCTAGTTCCCTGTGCCCCCTTTCCTTACCCCCCATGTGAGTAAGTCTGTCCTACTTGCTTCTTCTATAAATAGCAGCAGAGATTGTAGGTAGGATCCAACCAATGGGAAGACAGTGGGGGTGCAGGAGGGGA
Organism: Microcaecilia unicolor; assembly: GCF_901765095.1. Taxonomy (NCBI): domain Eukaryota; kingdom Metazoa; phylum Chordata; class Amphibia; order Gymnophiona; family Siphonopidae; genus Microcaecilia; species Microcaecilia unicolor. Next base: position 128,406,021 of record NC_044038.1, on the reverse strand, counting down.
GAATGTGTTCTGGAAGTTTCTGTGCTGAAGAAGTGAAGATCCTGCATGTAGAGGGAGGCAGAAGAGAAATGAACCCCCTCCAAAAATGCCCCAATAGGTTCCAGTGGGAGAAACAGTTATAGTTTATTTTATTTGGATTTTTGCTCACACTGTTTTCAGTAGTAGCTCAAGGTGAGTTATATTCAGGTACACTGGGTATTTCTCTGTCCCTGGAGAGCTCACAATCTAATTTTGTACCTGAGGCAATGGAGGGTTAAGTGACTTGCTCAAGATCATAAGGAGCAGCAGTGGAATTTAAACTAGTCACCTCTGGATGTCAAGACTGGTGCTCTAGCCACTAGGCTACTCCTCCACTCCTTTATAGCTTATTTAGGTTTACTATACCACCATTAGCTAACTCGCAGTTCCAACAACAGGTGTCATCTTTTTTTTTGGAAAAGGGCTGTTATACGATCTGTGTTGAAGAAGCCTTCACTGCCCTCTAGCTCTCACCCCATATCCAACATCTGTTTGACCCTAAATTGACGGAGACATAGTAGATGACGGCAGAAAAAGACCTGCATGGTCCATCCAGTCTGCCCAACAAGATAAACTCATATGTGCTACTTTTTGTGTATACCTTACCTTGACTTGTACCTGTCCTTTTCAGGGCACAGACCATGTAAGTCTGCCCAGCACTATCCCCGCCTCCCGAGACGGTGGTTTTCCAGCAATTGTTGGAGTACGTTGATTCCAACAACCCTGTTTTGCATCCTCAACAGTGTGTATTGAAGCAATCCCATAGTACGGAGACTGTTATTGCTGCACTCCTTAGTGAAATTCACACTTAACCTGGATAAGGGCCAAGTGGTTCTACAAGGGGCCCTTGATCTGGCTGTGGAATTTGATCGTGTGGATCATCGTATTCTGCTGGATCATCTTGCTAATATTGGTATACGGGGCAAGTTCTTAGAATGGTCTTTCTCCTTTTTGTCAGGCCATACCTATGAGGTTACTACCCCTTCCTCTACATCTACAGCCTATGACCTTCACTGTGGAGTCCCCCAGGTGTCAGTCATCTCATCATTCTTATTTAACATCTACCATCAAACAGTTTGGTTTGATATGACAGCTGAAATGGAGGGCGGCCACTCTAAACTCAAAGTCCTGGATTTCAAGCGTGCTGACTTTAGTAAAATGGGGGAATACCTGAGGAAGGAACTGATGGGCTGGGAGGACGTACAAGAAGTGGAAGGACAGTGGTCCAGGCTGAAAGAAGTAATAAATAGGGCCACAGACCTTTATGTAAGGAGAGTAAATAAAAGCAAGAGAAAAAGGAAACCGATATGGTTCTCCAAGCAAGTGGCTGAGAAAATAAAGGCTAAAGAGTTGGCGTTCCAGAAATATAGAAAATCTCAAGAGGAGGAACACGGGGAGGAATACCGGATGAAACTAAAAGAAGCCAAGAGAGAGGTACGTCTGGCGAAGGCGCAAGCGGAAGAACAAATGGCTAGAAATGTAAGAAGGGGAGACAAAAACTTCTTCAGGTATATTAGTGAAAGGAGAAAGACTAAAAACGGAATTGTGAGACTAAAAGATACAGCGAAACACTATGTAGAAAATGATGAAGAAATAGCCAATTTGCTAAATAGATACTTTTGTTCTGTTTTCACAGAAGAAAATCCTGGAGAAGGACCGCGAGGGACTGGCAAAAGTACACCTGAGAATGGAGTGGATAGAGCACCGTTCACAGAAGAGAGTGTGTATCAACAACTTGGAAAGCCAAAGGTGGACAAAGCCATGGGACTGGACGGGATCCACCCCAGGATATTGAGGGAGCTCAGAGAGGTTCTGGCGGGTCCTCTTAAAGATTTGTTTAATAAATCCTTGGAGACGGGAGAGGTTCCGAGAGACTGGAGAACGGCGGAGTTGGTCCCTCTTCACAAAAGTGGTGATAGGGAAGAAGCTGGAAACTACAGGCCGGTAAGCCTCACTTCGGTTATTGGAAAAGTAATGGAAGCGATGCTGAAGGAAAGGATAGTGAATTTCCTGGAAGCAAATAAGTTGCAAGATCCGAGACAACATGGTTTCACCAAAGGAAAATCGTGCCAAACGAATCTCATTGAATTCTTTGACTGGGTGACAGGAGAATTAAATCAAGGACGTGCTATGGACGTAATCTATTTAGATTTCAGCAAAGCTTTTGACACGGTTCCCCACAGGAGGCTCTTGAATAAACTGGATGGGCTGAAGATAGGACCCGAAGTGGTGAACTGGATTAGGAACTGGTTGACGGGCAGATGCCAGAGGGTGGTGGTGAATGGAGTTCGCTCGAAGGAGGGAAAGGTGAGTAGTGGAGTACCTCAGGGATTGGTGCTGGGGCCCATTCTGTTCAATATATTTGTGAGTGACATTGCCGAAGGGTTACAAGGTAAAGTTTGCCTTTTTGCGGATGACACCAAGATTTGCAACAGAGTGAACACCCCGGAGGGAGTGGAAAACATGAAAAAAGATCTGAAGAAGCTAGAAGAATGGTCTAACGTTTGGCAATTAAAATTCAATGCGAAGAAATGCAAAGTGATGCACTTAGGGAGTAGAAATCCAAGGGAGACATATATGTTAGGCGGGGAGAGTCTGATTGGCACGAACGGGGAGAGGGATCTTGGGGTGATAGTATCTGAGGACCTGAAGGCGACGAAACAGCGCGACAAGGCGGTGGCCATAGCTAGAAGATTGCTAGGCTGTATAGGGAGAGGTGTGACCAGCAGAAGAAAGGAGGTTTTAATGCCCCTGTATAAGACGTTGGTGAGGCCCCACCTGGAGTATTGTGTTCAGTTTTGGAGGCCGTACCTTGCGAAGGATGTCAAAAAAATGGAAGCGGTGCAAAGAAAAGCTATGAGAATGGTATGGGATTTGCGTTCCAAGACGTATGAAGAGAGACTTGCTGACCTGAACATGTATACCCTGGAGGAAAGGAGGAACAGGGGTGATATGATACAGACGTTCAAATATTTGAAAGGTATTAATCCGCAAACGAATCTTTTCCGGAGATGGGAAGGTGGTAGAACGAGAGGACATGAAATGAGATTGAAGGGGGGCAGACTCAGGAAAGATGTCAGGAAGTACTTTTTCACGGAGAGGGTGGTGGATGCTTGGAATGCCCTCCCGCAGGAGGTGGTGGAGATGAAAACGGTAACGGAATTCAAACATGCGTGGGATATGCATAAAGGAATCCTGTGCAGAAGGAATGGATCCTCAGAAGCTTAGCTAAAATTGGGTAGTGGAGCAGGTGGGGGGAAGAGGAGTTGGTGGTTCGGAGGCGAGAATAGGGGAGGGCAGACTTATATGGTCTGTGCCAGAGCCGGTGATGGGAGGCGAGACAGGAGGTTGGGAGGCGGGAAAAACTGCTGGGCAGACTTATACGGTCTGTGCCCTGAGAAAGACAGGTACAAATCAAGGTAAGGTATACACGAGTTTATCTTGGGCAGACTGGATGGACCATGCAGGTCTTTTTCTGCCGCCATCTACTTTGTTACTATGTTACCTTAGTTCTCTGGAAGCTCTCATAGATTATTTGGGGATCAACACCTTTTTTATGCAAATGATATCCTCTTGGTTTGCCCGTTGGACCGTAATGCTCCTGATTTGCAACCATTGCAGGCTTGCACTAATTCAGTAACCTTTTGGCTGACTGACATCAGACTTCTCCTCAATTATGAAAAAAACTGAGTTTTCGAATAACTGATAGTTCATTTCACCCTTCTATTGTCCCAGTGTTATTTAATGCCCCAGTCCCTAAATAGGAGGTTGTAAAGGCTCCCCCAGGATATGGCCACAGTAAAAGGAGCCTGGACATTAGTAAAATGGGGGAATACCTGAGGAAGGAGCTGATGGGCTGGGAGGACTTACAAGAAGTTGAAGGACAGTGGTCCAGGCTGAAAGAAGTAATAAATAGGGCCACAGACCTTTATGTAAGGAGAGTAAATAAAAGCAAGAGAAAAAGGAAACCGATATGGTTCTCCAAGCAAGTGGCTGAGAACATAAAGGCTAAAGAATTGGCGTTCCTGAAATATAGAAAAACTCAAGAAGAGGAACATGGGGAGGAATACCGGATGAAACTGAAGCCAAGAGAGAGGTACGGCTGGCGAAGACGCAAGTGGAAGAACAAATGGCTAGAAATGTAAGGAGGGGCGACAAAAATTTCTTCAGGTATATTAGTGAAAGGAGAATGACTAAAAAGGGAATTGTGAGACTAAAAGATACTGCGAACTGCTATGTAGATAATGATGAAGAAAAAGCCAGATTGCTAAATAGATACTTTTGTTCTGTTTTCACTGAAGAAAATCCTGGAGAAGGACCACGAGGGTCTGGCAAAAGTACATTTGAGAATGGAGTGGATATAGCACCATTCACGGAAGAGAATGTGTATCAACAACTTGGAAAGCTAAAGGTGGACAAAGCCATGGGACTGGACGGGATCCACCCCAGAATATTGAGGGAGCTCAGAGAGGTTCTGGCGGGTCCTCTTAAAGATTTGTTTAATAAATCCTTGGAGACGGGAGAGGTTCCGAGGGATTGGAGAACGGCAGATGTGGTCCCTCTTCACAAAAGTGGCGATAGGGAAGAAGCTGGAAACTACAGGCCGGTAAGCCTCACCTCGGTTATTGGGAAAGTAATGGAAGCGATGCTGAAGGAAAGGATAGTGAATTTCCTGGAAACCAATAAGTTGCAAGATCCGAGACAACATGGTTTTACCAGAGGGAAATCGTGCCAAACAAATCTCATTGAATTCTTTGATTGGGTAACTGCAGAATTGAATCATCAACATGCTATAGACGTAATCTACTTAGATTTTAGCAAAGCTTTTGACACGGTTCCCCACAGGAGGCTCTTAAATAAACTTGATGGGCTGAAGATAGGTCCTGAAGTGGTGAACTGGATTAGGAACTGGTTGACGGCAGACGCCAGAGGTTGGTGGTAAATGGAGTTCACTCGGAGGAGGGAAAGGTAAGTAGTGGCGTGCCTCAGGGATCGGTGCTGGGGGTGATTCTGTTCAATATATTTGTGAGTGACATTGCCGAAGGGTTAGAAGGTAAAGTTTGCCTATTTGTGGATGATACTAAGATTTGTAACAGAGTGGACACCCGGGAGGGAGTGGAAAACATGAAAAAAGATCTGCGGAAGCTAGAAGAATGGTCTAAGGTTTGGCGATTAAAATTCAATGCGAAGAAATGCAAAGTGATGCACCTATGGAGTAGAAACCCACGAGAGACGTATGTGTTAGGCGGTGAGAGTCTGATATGTACTGAGGGGGAGAGGGATCTTGGGGTGATAGTATCTGAGGATCTGAAGGCGGCGAAACAGTGTGACAAGGCGGTGGCCGTAGCGAGAAGGTTGCTAGGCTGAATAGAGAGAGGTGTGACCAGCAGAAGAAAGGAAATGTTGATGCCCCTGTACAAGTTGTTGGTGAGGCCCCACCTGGAGTATAGTGTTCAGTTTTGGAGCCCGTACCTTGCGAAGGATGTAAAAGAAAATGGAAGCGGTGCAAAGAAAAGCTACGAGAATGGTATGGGATTTGCGTTCCAAGACGTATGATGAGAGACTTGCTGACCTGAACATGTATACCCTGGAGGAAAGGAGGAACAGGGGTGATATGATACAGACGTTCAAATATTTGAAAGGTATTAATCCGCAAACAAATCTTTTCCGGAGATGGGAAGGCGGTAGAACGAGAGGACATGAAATGAGATTGAAGGGGGCAGACTCAAGAAAAATGTCAAAAAGTATTTTTTCACAGAGAGAGTGGTGGATGCTTGGAATGCCCTCCCGCGGGAGGTGGTGGAGAAGAAAACGGTAACGGAATTCAAACATGCGTGGGATATACATAAAGGAATCCTGTGCAGAAGGAATGGATCCTCATAAGCTTAGCCGAAATTGGGTGGTGGAGCCGGTGGGGGGAAGAGGGGTTGGTGGTGGGGAGGCGAAGATAGTGGTGGGCAGACTTATACGGTCTGTGCCAGATCCGGTGGTGGGAGGCGGGACTGGTGGTTGGGAGGCGGGGAATAGTGCTGGGCAGACTTATACGGTCTGTGCCCTGAAAAAGACAGGTACAAATTAAGGTAAGGTATACACATGAGTTTATCTTGTTGGGCAGACTGGATGGACCGTGTGGGTCTTTTTCTGCCGTCATCTACTATGTTACTATGTTACTGGAACGCTGCAAATCCAGACACCAATGCTACGGCAGGGCCCCTTTTACCACAGCTTTGTAAAAAAGGCCCTAAGTTAGCCATGCATAATAATTACAAAATTGCATAAATAAAAAGAAAAAAGAATAGGAAACAGGGAAATTGTCTTATAACTTTCTTAGGTGCCCTTTTACAAACTGCAGTAAAACGTGGCCCGCAGTAGTGTAGGAGAGTGCGTGGCCATTTAAGACCTCTTTTATCAAGCTGCAGTAGTGGTTCCCACACGGCAATGAGAGATCCCATTCAAAGTGAATGGGCTTTATCGGCATTACCGCACCGGAAGTTGCTAGCACAGCTTGATAGAAGAAGCTCATAATGCCAGAGTCCTTACTGCCTCCTATTTAGAAGGCGATAAGGGCTCATGCTGCCCGATTTCCGCTGGGCATGCCTATTCCCCACCCCCATACTAGAAAATGCAAAATTATTTTCTGGCACAGGAAAATGTGCGCCTGCAAACACAAAACTACTGCTGGGTGCAATTGATGGCAATGCAGTTTTGCTATGAGCTACCAGTGTAATAGCCCTACCGCTGCTTGATAAAAGGGACCTTTAATGTTACTAACAGTGTTGCCCCTGCATTTAAAAAAATACTTAATGAAAGTTGCATCTGTCCCTCAGGAACTTATACCACCTCCTTCTAAAGCATACTCTTCTCCTGCATTAGTTATTAAGGACTCAATTAGACACCCACAGCACATGCAAGTTTTTCTAAAGGAGCTTCAGGTCAAACACAGGAGACAGAGTCAGATCACGATGATGGAACTGCAACTGCAATCTTCTTGGTAACCTTTATTTTAGAACCAGATAGGACAGTTATATTTTTATACAAAGGACATCTGACAAGTTTCTCAAGCAAAATGTGAAAAAAAAAGTGTAACTCTACAGCTTTCGGCAATTCATCTGGGGGCAAAAGTTATTAGATTTCCTGGTAAGGGCATTGTAAAATACCAGAGAAATGTTCAGGTTTTATAACTGAGCAATTTTCAGCTTTTCTCATATCTCATTCAGTAACACAAGTTCATTCGTTGAATATCTTTCAGCTCTCCATTTGCTATTTGGTATTAATTTAGTCCTCCATAGCTGATTAATTCTGCTCATCATTTGGGATCATTGCATTTCTACATTACTCCAAGTAATGATGTTCAGTTTTCTTTTTTTTTTTTTTAAATTATGTCCAAACTAACTGAATATTGTAAAGAAACTATAGTTTAATAGTTTAAAATACTAAGTCTGAGTGGTGTACAATAAAAGTGAACAATGGAAAAGAACGCCATTTAAAATAGGATAGCACTAGGCAGGGGCGTAGCTAGACAACAGATTTTGGGTGGGCCTAGAGAAGAAGTGGGTGGGCACGAAGTGTTCTCCCCTTCACCCACCACCAAAAACAAATCTCAGCTGGCAGGAAAACGCTTCTTTCCACCTTAGCAGTCTGCAGCAGGCTCGCGCTGAATACTGAGCATGCGCAGGTGCTGGTATCGTGGAGAATAGCATTTTCATTACCATCAGGAGGAAGTCTTCAGCTGGCGGAGCCTAGGATCCCCACCTGCTACCGCTAATACGTGTGCTACTGTTGGGTGGGCCTGATCCCTAATTGGGTGGGCCCCTGCCCACCCAGGCCCACCTGTGGCTACGCCACTGACACTAGGGGGCCCTTTTATCAAACAGCAGTAAAAATGGCCTTAGCACACCCTTACATGGGTCTTTCTCATGTGCTAAGGCCATTTTTACTGCTGGGATAAAATGGCAGAATTTCCTATTTTTTGTATTAATGGCCACAGGCTAATGTTACTAATGTTTTCTCAATCCTGAAGGCCCAGCTGTGCTTTTCTTGCTACCATTAGTGTATGGCCATTAAAACAGATTAGCACGTGAGCCCTTATCGCCAGCCATATTAAGGGCTCAAACACCAATCATGCGCTAATCGGTTAGTGTGTGACAATGTAGTAGAACACACCCACTCTCCATCCCCAGATACACCCCCACTGTGAAAAAAAATACATTTTATTTTTTTAGCGTGTGGACATCATGGTCACATCTTGAAACTACAGTAGGATACCTCAGTGTGCCTCGTTATATGCTGTTTATTTTTGTGGTTAATTGTTTGAGACTTTTTATACCTCCTATAAATGGCAATGTATGTTCAGACGGTGTGCAATCTAAAATATAAACAACCATGAAAAGAACTCCAAAAATTGGACAGAAAAGAGCACCATTCAATGCCATTTTTTTTTTACTTTAGTAAGCATGCATTACTGCTTACCACAGCTTTGTAAAAGGTCCCTATATGTAAAGGCTTGAAAATACTTGTCTGTCCATCTTTCTGGGGGAAAATAATTGAACGCTTAACAAAATGGACCTAAATTTGCCATGTAAAAAAGACATAGGTTTAAAAATGGACCAGATCAAACCAGAGGGTTCAGAGAAATAAAGAATCCCCAATATGGCCCAATGTATTTCTACGGGAAGGGAGAGCAAGCACATTGAAACACAGCTCTTAGAGAATTACTCTTTTCAAACTGTGCCTCCCCTCTCTTATCCTTTCTCACTTAAGACACATACCCCCTGATACTCAAAACCATTTAACCAGCCAGAAATGGCACCTACCTGGTTAAATGGTACATAGCTGGCTATCTGCAAATGTTCAATGGCACGTGGCCGGCCATGACCTGCTGAAACTTCGCAGATAGCCGGTTATATCGTGTGATATAACTGGCTATCCACCAATCTTCAGTGTGAATTTGGTGGCCATGGTTGGCCGCGTGAATACGTGGAATATCTTTGGCCAGTTCCAACTCAACCGGCCAGCGCTGAATATCAGCTTGGTTGGTTAAGTTGGAACCAGCCAAAAATAAACTGGATATTCAATGCTGGTCACTGGAAATGGCCCAGCATTGAATATCTGGGCTCAGCGCTGACCGCAGGAAGCAGCCCAGCTACTTCTCTTGGTACAAGGTTCTATTCTGAAAAAGACAATTTAACATTAAACAAAATTTGTTTAGAGATACTATGAATCAATTACCACAACATTGTTTATTTTAAACTATTTCTAAGCAGATACATTTTAACCCAAGAAATAATGGCACCATACAGTATGAAACATAACAAATACCCTGGTAAATCTAAGATAAAATATGTATAACAATATACATAAAATATCTCCTACCTAATTGTAGTCCAGTTTTGGTCCAGGTACCTAATATGTGTATCCTCGATACTTGTGTCTCGGAGCCTGAGGTCTGTACCAGGGAATAAGACACCACAAAACCAAATGTACTTGCAAGTTTACTAAAGCTTGAAGGAGGTCAGTGTCACAGCTGCAAAGACAGCAACCTTGCTCAACTGACTTCTAAGCTTTGGCTTTTTATTAGCAATAATCAAGCATGACTGCACATTCCTTTACATGAGCACAAATTTGGTGAACAATATATTCTCTCTTTCTCACACATTGCTTGTAGCATTTACAGCACACCTCATCTTTGGCTAGACACATTTCCTCCCGTATGCCTAATTTCTTAAGGTCCTGTATGGTACATTCTGGTTCAGCAATTACAGATAACAAATAATATTCACAGCTCATTCCCTCCAAGGAATGGACCCCACTGACACAAATTCTCCACTTTTCCTTGGTTCCCTACTGGGACTCTCCCACACTAATAACACTTTCCATTGAGTGGAGGAGTGGCCTAGTGGTTAGGGTGGTGGACTTTGGTCCTGGGGAACTGAGGAACTGAGTTTGATTCCCACTTCAGGCACAGGCAGCTCCTTGTGACTCTGGGCAAATCACTTAACCCTCCATTGCCCCAGGTACAAATAAGTACCTGTATACAATATGTAAGCCGCATTGAGCCTGCCATGAGTGGGAAAGCGCAGGGTACAAATGTAACAAAAAAAAATAGAAACATGACAGCAGATAAAGGCCATATGACCCATCCAGTCTGCCCATCCTCTGTAACCCCTAATTCCTCCTGTGCCTAAGCGATCCCACATGCTTATCCCATGCCTTTTTAAATTCTGGAACAGTGCTCGACTCCACCACCTCCACTAGGAGGCCATTCCACGCCTCCACCACCCTTTCTGTGAAATAATACTTCAGTAAAACAACAAATACTTCAGTAAAACAGCAAACTTTAACTTTCAGAAGTTAAGTAAGTTAGGGCTTCTTTTACAAAGCCGCGCTAGCGATTCCTTCATGGTAAATGAGACAAGCCCATTCAGTTCCTATGGGCTTCCTCTCTTTTGCCACATGGGAATTGCTAGCGCAGCTTTGTAAAAGAAGCCTTTAGCAAACTAACCTCAGCTGACAACTGGTACCAGACATGAGGACTAAAAATAAACAAAATTCTATAAAAGAAATTTTGACTTCCAGTGGGCGCTGCAATTGCTAGTAAATCCTATAAGAATATAAGTGTTGCCATACTGGTACAGACTGAAGGTCCATCAAGCCCAGTATCCTGCCAATATCCAACAGTGGCCAATCCAGGACACAAGTACCTGGCAAGATCCTAGAACAGTAAAACAGATTTTATTCTGCTTATAAGTACATAAGTACATAAGTAGTGCCATACTGGGAAAGACCAAAGGTCCATCTAGCCCAGCATCCTGTCACCGACAGTGGCCAATCCAGGTCAAGGGCACCTGGCACGCTCCCCAAACGTAAAAACATTCCAGACAAGTTATACCTAAAAATGCGGAATTTTTCCAAGTCCATTTAATAGCGGTCTATGGACTTGTCCTTTAGGAATCTATCTAACCCCTTTTTAAACTCCGTCAAGCTAACCGCCCGTACCACGTTCTCCGGCAACGAATTCCAGAGTCTAATTACACGTTGGGTGAAGAAAAATTTTCTCCGATTCGTTTTAAATTTACCACACTGTAGCTTCAACTCATGCCCTCTAGTCCTAGTATTTTTGGATAGCGTGAACAGTCGCTTCACATCCACCCGATCCATTCCACTCATTATTTTATACACTTCTATCATATCTCCCCTCAGCCGTCTCTTCTCCAAGCTGAAAAGCCCTAGCCTTCTCAGCCTCTCTTCATAGGAAAGTCGTCCCATCCCCACTATCATTTTCGTCGCCCTTCGCTGTACCTTTTCCAATTCTACTATATCTTTTTTGAGATACGGAGACCAGTACTGAACACAATACTCCAGGTGCGGTCGCACCATGGAGCGATACAATGGCATTATAACATCCGCACACCTGGACTCCATACCCTTCCTAATAACACCCAACATTCTATTCGCTTTCCTAGCCGCAGCAGCACATTGAGCAGAAGGTTTCAGCGTATCATCGACGACGACACCCAGATCCCTTTCTTGATCCGTAACTCCTAACGCGGAACCTTGCAAGACATAGCTATAATTTGGGTTCCTCTTACCCACATGCATCACTTTGCACTTGTCAACATTGAACTTCATCTGCCACTTGCACGCCCATTCTCCCAGTCTCGCAAGGTCCTCCTGTAATCGTTCACATTCCTCCTGCGACTTGACGACCCTGAATAATTTTGTGTCATCGGCGAATTTAATTACCTCACTAGTTATTCCCATCTCTAGGTCATTTATAAATACATTAAAAAGCAACGGACCCAGCACAGACCCCTGCGGGACCCCACTAACTACCCTCCTCCACTGAGAATACTGGCCACGCAATCCTACTCTCTGCTTCCTATCTTTCAACCAGTTCTTAATCCATAATAATACCCTACCTCCGATTCCATGACTCTGCAATTTCTTCAGGAGTCTTTCGTGCGGCACTTTGTCAAACGCCTTCTGAAAATCCAGATATACAATATCAACCGGCTCCCCATTGTCCACATGTTTGCTTATCCTAGAAATAAGCTATGGATTTTCCCAAGTCCATCTTAATAATAGCTTATGGACTTTTCTTTTAGGAAGTTATCCAAACCTTTTCTAAACCCTGCTAAGCTAACTGCTTTTACCACATTCTCTGGCAATGAATTCCAGAGTTTAATTACATGTTGAGTGAAGAAAATTTTTCTCTGATTTGTTTTAAATTTACTACTTTGTGGCTTCATTGCATGCCCCCTAGTCCTAGTATTTTTGGAAAGAGTAAACAAGCAATTCATGTCCACCCATTCCATTCATTATTTTATAGACCTCCCCTCAGCTGTCTCTTCTCCAAGCTGAAGAGCCCTAGCTGCTTTAGATTTTCCTCATAGGGAAGTCGTTACATCACCTTTATCATTTTTGTCACCCTTCTCTGTACCTTTTCAAATTTCACTATATCTTTTTTGAGATGTAGCAACCAGAATTGCACACAGTATTTGAGGTGTGGTTGCACCATGGCATTTTAACATTTTCATTTTTGCTTTCCATTCCTTTCCTAGTAATACCTAACATTCTATGTGCTTTCTTAGCCACCGCTGCACATTGAGCAGAGGGTTTCAAGGTTATCATCAACAATGACACCTAGATCCCTTTCCTGGTCGGTGGCTCCTAATGTAGAACCTTGTATCACATAACTACAGTTTGGGTTCCTCCTTCCCACATGCATCACTTTGCGCTTGCTCACATTAAATGTCATCTGCCATATGAATGCCCCAATCTCTCAGTCTCATAAGGTCCTCCTGCAATTTAACAACTTTGAAAAACCTTGTGTCATCTGCAAATTTACTTACCTCACTAGTTATTCCCAAGATCATTTATAAATATGTTAAGAAGCAACGGTGCTAGCACAAACCCCTGAAGAACCCCATTAGCTACCCTTCATTGCAGGAATGCTAGTCACCCAAACTGTATACAAAGAAGCAGGGCAGACAGGAGAGAGAAGAAAGAAATACAAGGACAGGAGACTCCTGGGAGCATTATGGGGTGGTACAGGTGACATATGAGTGACAGGAGATTGCTGGGTTGGGAGATCTGGGTGGGGAAAAGAGGGGTAAAGGGCAAGAGGCTCTTGACACTGATGGCAGGAGCATAGTCAATTTATTATTATTAAACCACCTACAAGCCCAGAAGTTATCAAAGCTGTGTACATTCAGGTACAGTAGATATTTCTTTCTAGCTTGGAGTGGACATCGAGGTACCCCCCCCCCCCCCTAAATGTTGCAGGTGCTAATGTTTAATTGGTCTTCATTGCCCCCCACCCCTAATATGTTATTTTACCTTTTGTTTTTGTTGTCGTAACCCCCCCCCCCCCCAGGGAAAAGATTAACTACACTTATGAACAGGAGTTTTCTGGAACCAGATAGAGGAAGGGGAGAAGAAGTTGATTCAATCCTAAATCTGGATGAGTGAAAGAGCATGGGATACAGAAGCAGGAGTGTCCTGGGTCCAGGAAGGGGGGAGTGATCAGGCAGTACCTAAAGACCCTGAGACCAAGCTGAAGGAACATGAGATCAGGGCTGGCATTCACTGTCAGGAGAGGGCAACAGGGTTCCCATTACCATAAGAGAACCCAAGCAAGCCCAGAGCTGAAGAAAGCTGACTTTGGTGGCAATCCCCCCACCCTTCTATTCTGATTCCCTGCATAGCTACTATCAGTCTTGCATGGGATATAAGAGCTACATAGGTTCGAGTCTCCTGGCATCAGTTGTCGGGGACAAGCAGGCATTAGATAAAAGCAGAAGCTTTCTGTTTCCCCCTTCATATAGGTGAAATACAGAAATATAAAGGCTCCTCAACTCCATGCCAGGTCAGGTATGCTCTGGAAAGTACGGAGTGAAGGGCAGAAGCAGCAAGCAAATTCAGAAATGGGGGGGGGGGGGGGGAGGGGGCATAGCATGAAATACAGGAACAAGAATCACCTGAGACTGGTGGTTTACAGGGCAGAGCAAGAAGTTCATGTGATCTTAACCACTGCAGAAACAACAGTATTAAAGTAACCAACACTCAGAAAGAGAAGAGATTCTGGGATGAGGGGGGACTCCAAGGATCAGGCATCCCAGGACTCCATGATCGAGGTCTCAACTGCGTGATCGGGTAATCGAGGATACCCAAGGCCTCAGCTACAGATCGGATAGCTGGGGAAGTGCGAGACACAAATCCCCTGATCCACCACTCTCGTCCATTACTCGCTGATTTGGTGATCTTTGTGAATGAGTGGGGGGAATATAAGTGAATCAGGGTTAAGGTAGGAAGAAACACTCCCAACCTCGATGATTATTCAATGTTCTATCATAGTGTAATAAGGATTAAACAGATTTTCTAATCTCCATCATTTCAATGTTAAAAGTGTTCAGCAAAATACATACATTAAAATTGAAAACCAACAAATATCCAGACAGCACTTAACTTTCTAGTGAAGAACCTCCCCCATCTTTCCTGGAGACCCCACAGCTAGCCAGATTTCAATGATATCGACAATGAACACCCACGAGATACATTTGCCTATGCCAGAAACCCAGTGTATTTATTTATTTGGATTTATTTACCGCCTTTTTGAAGGAATTCACTCAAGGCGGTGTACAGTAAGAATAGATCAAACATGAGCAACAGACAATTACAGCAGTAAAAATATTCAAAAACAATACAAAGTATTGCATGGTATACTACTTACAATGTCAACACAATACGTAATAGAACATTATAATTGATAGTGAAGGGTAAAGCAAAGATGTAACATATAGGTAGGTAAGAAAGTAGGAAGAGTTAGAAAGTAAGGTGATTGATTTAAAGAAAGTTGCACATGTGGTCAGAGAAATGGTTAAATATTATCTCAGCTAGGGTAGGAGTAGATAGACATGTCCTGCTGCAGTATATGCAGCCCGAGTCACTCCTTGTGTGTGTGAGTGACACCAACGAGTTAGTTACTTCTTCCATTAAAGGCCTGATTGAAGATCCAAGCTTTCACCTGCTTCCTGAAGTACAGAGAGTCTTGTGTTAAGCACAGCCTTTCAGGCAGTGCATTCCAGAGTGTGGGGGCTACTCCAGAGAAGGCTCGCTTGCAGGTATCACATTGTGTAATGTCTTTTGGAGAGGTTGTGGTTAGTGAAAGTCCTTGGGAGGACCTTAGTGTCCTTGGTGTGTTTTTGGATCATCCTATTTTCCAGGTACTCAGGACCATTTCCTTTCAGGGCCTTGAAGATCAGACATAGAGTTTTAAATTTAGCTCTGTATTGTACTAGTAGCCAATGAAGTTTTTGCAAAAATGGTGTGATATGGTCACGTCGCTTGCAACCTTCTATGAGTCTTGCTGATGCATTCTGAATCAACTGAAGCTGGTGCAGGCCCTTTGTAGTCAGACCATTGTATAATGCATTGCAGTAATCCAGTCTTGATGTTATCATGACATGCACAACGGGGATAAGATTTACCTTCTCGATGTAAGGAGATAGGCAGCATAGCTGTCACAAATAGTAGAAGCAGCTCTTGAAGGTTCATTTATCTCAGGCATAGTCATTGTGGATATCCTGAAAACCTGACTTACTGTGGAATCCTTAGGACAGGTGCTAATGAATAAATTCTATGCTATTTCACAAACCAAAGATAATATTCTATGAAGTTCTTTAGGCCCAATTTAGTAAAGGCCACCAACAGTTACTGTTCATGCTCTCATGCTACATGAGTTTAATGTACATAACAAACAGTTTGCTCTACCGGATCAGCAGTATACACATCTTCTTTGCAACGTCAGAGACCCATTGTATGAAAATCCGTCTAATGCATATTCATTGTTGTAACCCTGAAATTCAGCTGGTTGATATGCCTCCATAAGGGAAGGGGGTGCTGTTTTAGGAGACAATCTTTGACATTTGTACATGGGTAAGCATGTTTACTTGAATAAAAAGGTGTTTTGACAGTTGTCCTCCTACATGAACATGCATGCTGTTCCACAGTGTGTACTTACACCACAGGAAAAAAATAGGTGGAGTTAGGTCAGGGAAGTGAAAAAATGGATGAAGATTTTATTTGTAAAATCCCTGAGCCTTCTTCCCATGCAAGTACAAAGTTTGTGGCTACAAAAGTAACTATGGTGTGTGCACTGAGTGGACTTTCAATTGAAAATTGGTTTGCAGATCAATGGGTACAAAGCAGCTAAGCCAAGTCAAGCTGTCCACAGGGGTTCAGAATCACCCTCTTGTCTCTTCATAAGTAGATAGTAAAAACCATAATATTTAGGTACATGCTGATGGGCATAATGAAATGAAACATGAAGGTATAATGAGCCAAGGCAAATTGTCATTCATTAAACTCTGAACTAATTAGAGCTGCAAATAACAGCCAAAAATGTAATGCCCATGCCAGACCACATCCACTTGTTATAACAGCTACTTGTTGGTTGGAAGCAGTTTGCAGGAAATTAAGAAGATCAGATGTGCCATGCTGGGTCAGACTAATGGTCCAGCATGTCCAGCATCTTCTTGCCAATAATAGCCAGTCTGGGCCACTCAGTAGCTCCTAATGGGAAAGTCTGTTCTTCGCTGCTTATTCTCCAGTCTACCTCACTAACAGTTGTTAATGGAGCTGTCCAGCAGAAACTTTTCCAACCCTGCTTTAAGCCTAGTGTTATCCTACTAATGTTTACTTCCTCTGGCAACCAATTTCACAGCCTAATTGTACATTAATTGAAAAAGCTTTCTTATTACCAGTTAATCTCATGGAGTATCCCAGGTCCCAGTGTTATTTGAAAGGGTAAATTGCTGTTCTCTATTGATCTGTTTCACATCACTCATGAGTTTAGGAACTTCTCTCATAACCCCTCTCTAATCTGAGAGATAAAGTGTCTCTAAAAGCAGTCCAATGATCTATCTTGCCATAAAACAAAGCATTAGAGGCCTCTCCCCAGCTCACAAAATCAGAGCAGCTGCCTCCCAACAAGCACTAAGTTCAGGGCTGTTCCTCGGAGCTATGGGAACAAATGAGCCATGACTCTGTAACCCTTCAGACCACAATCTGCATAACTGCATGCTGAGGAGTCACATGAGGGAGGAAAAAGAACACTACCTGACTCTAGATTGGCTTGTGTACTTTGTTCAGTACTTGAAAAGTTATTATGCTGTCTTCTTATGCCTGCCCAAGAAGTGCCCCCCTCCAACCAAATTTCCTTTTAAACCAAAGTTCTGCGTACTGTTTCCTAACACACATGAAGAAAATTATTTTAAAGCTCAATGAGGTAAACAAATCATGTGAATAATGTGCAAACGCATGGGGCAGCAGCCAATCACCATAGAAATGTACACGCTCTAGTGCATTGAAACTACATTAGCTACAGAAAGGGAAAATTAGGTTCTTACTTTGGTAATTTTCTTTCCTTTAGTCATAGCAGATGAAGCCATTACTTATGGGTTGTGTCCATCAACCAGCAGGGGGAGATAGAGAGCACTCAACTTTTCACAGTGCCTCATGGCCAGCCAGCTCCACTGCCTCTTCAGTATTTGAAGCTTCCAAAGCAGTATGGCAAACCGCAATGGGAATAACATGAACTTTCCTCACAGCGAACGATGGCCCCTTAACAAGGGCATGAACTCAAAAGGAGGGAATGAACACATCCTCCTGGAGGGAATAAACTCGTCCTCCTTATTATATAACTGGAGGGGATACACGCAACCTCCTGGAGGGAATAAACTCATCCTCCAAAACATAAACTGGAGGGAATGGACTCATCCTCCTATAAGTGAACATGAATCCTGAAGACTGTTTTCCAACTTTCTCCCAAGGAAGGAACTTCAGGAAACAAGAACAGAACCTGAAACAGATTCACAGCATACAGACAATCATACAGGGAGGGCTCATGGCTTCATCTGCTATGACTAAAGGAAAGAAAATTACCAAGGTAAGAACCTAATTTTCCCTTCCTTGTCATCAAACAGATGAAGCCATTACGTATGGGATGTAACAAAGCAATCCCTATATAGGGTGGGAACAGGTCACACCACGCGCTAGCACTTGTGCTCCAAAACGCGCATCCCTCCTAGCAGCCACATCCAGCCTGTAATGTCGGGCAAAAGAGAGCTTAGAAGCCCATGTTGCTGCACTGCATATCTCTTGATGAGAGAGTGCTCCAGTTTCAGCCCAAGAGGAAGAAATCGCTCTGGTAGAATGCGCCTTAAAGGCTACAGGCGGAGACCGGCCGGCAAGCAGATAAGCTGAAAACAGTTTCTTTGAGCCAGCGGGCAATAGTGGCTTTAGACGCTGGAGACCCTCTGCGAGGACCTGATAGCAAAACAAACAGATGATCATAGATCCTGAAAGAGTAACTCGCAGATACTGCAGCAGAGTCCTGCGCACATCCAACAGGTGCAACTGCCCAAAAGATTCTGGAAACTCCTCCTTATCAAAGGAGGGCAAGAAAATAGGCTGGTTTAGGTGAAACGCTGAAACCACCTTAGGCATGAAGGAAGGCACGGTCCGAACCGTGACCCCGGACTCTGAGAATTGCAGAAATGGGTCTCTACAGGACAGCGTCTGGAGCTCTGACACCCAAATGGCCTTTAGTGTCAAATCTTTCTCCGATGCTCAAAAGGAGAAGCCTGCAGGGCCTTCAAAACTAGCCCCAGGTTCCAAGCTGGACAGCGTGCTCCCACGGAAGGCCGGAGCCGAAGCACCCCACTAAGAAACCGTGCCACATCTGGATGAGCAGCTAAAGACATGCCTTCAACCTTACCACGAAGGGAGGCCAACGCTGCCACTTGCACCCGCAGTGAATTATAGACCAAGCCTATTTGTACACCATCCTGCAAAAAGTCCAGAATCGGCGAGACAGGAGCCCACATGGGTGTGATCGCTTTTGAAGCACATCAAGACTCAAACTGGTGCCAAATCCTGGCATAAGCCACGGAAGTGGAACGCTTGCGGGCCTGCGTGAGAGTGGAAATGACTGTGTTTGTCCCTCAATTGCGCCCTCTCAATCGCCATGCCATAAGACCAAAGCGGCAGGCGTCCTCCATGGCTACCGGGCCCTGTGACAACAGGTTCGGTACCAGAGGTAAAGGAAGGGGAGCCTCCACTAGCATCTGTCGGAGGTCCGCATACCAAGGCCTCCTGGGCCAATCTGGGGCGATGAGGACCACTTGTCCTGGGTGCAGCCGAATCCGCAGGAGCACGCGCCTTATCAAGGGCCACGGAGGGAACACATATAGTAGGCCCGGAGGCCAGGGCTGAGTCAAGGCATCCAACCCTGCCGAGCGAGGATCTCTCCGTCTGCTGAAGAAGCACGGGACTTTGGCATTTGAACTTGTCGCCATAAGATCCATCACGGGCTTGCCCCATTTGGCACATATCTGCAGGAATACTTCGTCTGCTAGTTCCCATTCTGCTGGATCGATCTGATGCCTGCTTAGATAATCGGCTTGCACGTTGCTCTGACCTGCAATGTGAGCTGCTGACAGAAACTAAAGATGCAGCTCGGCCCAGTGGCAAATCTGTTCGACCTGCGTGGCGAGTGCTCTGCACTGAGTGCCGCCTTGTCAATTTATGTAGGCCACTGCTGTCGTGCACTCTGACAGCCAATCCTTCCAGGGTCACTTGAAAGGCCAGAAGCGCCTGAAACACCGCTTTCAACTCCAGGCGGTTGATGGACCACTCCGACTCCTCGGGTGTCCATAGACCCTGGGCATGCTTCCCCTTGCAATGTGCGCCCCAGCCCTTCAGGCTGGCATCTGTCACTACTAGACACCAATCGGGGAGTGCCAGCGGCATTCCTCACCGCAGCATGCTGTCTGAGAGCCACCACTCCATGCTGAGTCGGGCCGCAGGGAGCCAAGAAAGTCTGCATTGATAATCCTGAGAAACTGGAGACCATCTTTGAAGTAGGGAATACTGTAGAGGTCTCAGGTGCGCTCTCGCCCAGGGCACCACTTCCAATGTGGCTGTCATCGATCCCAGCAGCTGGACAATGTCCCAAGCTCGTGGGCGGGGCATCCTCAGGAGCAGACGGACCTGATTCTGAAGCTTGCACCGCCTTAGCTCGGGTAGGTATACATAGCCCGAGTCTGTGTCGAACCTGGCCCCAAAATATTCTAGAGATTGCGAGGGGGTCAGGTGACTCTTGGCCATATTGACGACCCAGCCTAGAGATTGAAGTACTGAGACCACTCTGGCTGTAGCTTGATAGCTCTCTGCTACAGAGTCTGCTCTGATGAGCCAGTCGTCTAGGTACGGGTGAACCCTGATACCTTCTCGCCTGAGCAAAGCAGCTACTACACCTTTACCTTCGAAAAGGTTCGGGGAGCTGTGGCGAGGCCAAAAGGCAAGGCCCGGAACTGGAAATGTTTTCCCAACACCGCAAACCTCAGAAACTTCTGGTGCGGGGGCCAAATTGGTATGTGCAAGAAAGCTTCTTTTAGGTCTAGAGACATGAGAAATTCTCCTGGCTGTACCGCAGCAATGACGGAGCGCAGGGTTTCCATGTGGAAATGCCGTACTCTCAGGCACTTGTTTAATTCTTTTAAGTCCAGAATAGGGCGAAAAGACCCACCTTTTCGCGGCACCACAAAGTAGATGGAGTATCGGCCATAGCCGTGTTCGGCGGGAGGTACCGGGGACACGGCCCCTAACTGAATCAGACCTTGCAAAGTCTCCTCTACCGCCGCCCGTTTGGCGGCAGAACCGCAACGGGACTCCACAAACACATCTCTTACTGGGGCATTGAATTCTATTCTGTAGCCATCTCTGATCAGGTCCAGAACCCACTGATCTGAGGAAATATTGGCCCACTCCTTGGCAAAGAGGGAAAGACGTCCTCCGATGACAGGAAGCGAGGAGGGGGCCGGCACACCATCATTGAGAGGGTCGCCCCTGAACTCCAGGCCTAGAGCCGGTGGCTGCGGAACGCTTGTCCGAGCGAAAGGAGTTCTTCTGCTGAAAAACGGGCACGAGAAGTGAACCCAGCAGAACGCCCCGGGCGGTACCTTCTAGCTTCACGGAAGTGAGGGCTATAAGAGGAGTGGACCGCCTGGCCCCTGGAGGAAGGCCTCGGCCTATCTTCGGGCAAGCGCTGGGGTTTAGGATCTCCCAGGCCTTTAACATTTTTTTTTTCCGACTCCTCACCAAATAGGAGAAGGCCTTGAAAAGGCAACTTCACCAACCTTTGCTTAGAGGCCATGTCCGCTGCCCAATGTCGTAGCCAAATAAGACGGCGAGCCACCACTGCTACTGCCATTTGTTTAGCCGAAGCTCTGACAATATCATAAAGGGCATCAGCCAAAAAGGACAAGGCCAACTCCAGCCGCGGAGCCACATCCGAGAAGGGCTCCGCTCCATCTCCAGGCTGTTCCACTGCCTGTTGCAACCACGCCAGGCAGGCTCTAGCAGCATAACAACTGCCTGCAGACGCCCGAACAGTAAGACCTGCAATTTCAAAGGACCATTTAAGTGCTGCTTCCAGCCTACGGTCTTGTATATCCTTCAGGGCAACTCCTCCTTCCACAGGGAGGGTAGTTCTCTTTGTCACCGCAGTGACTAGGGCATCTACTTTAGGCATTGCAAAGCAAGCCAAATGCTCCTCACGCAGAGGGTATAATTGCCCCATAGCCCTGGAAACTTTCAGAGGTCCCTCGGGGTCAGCCCACTGAGCGGAAATAAGCTCTTGGATGGAGTCATGCAAAGGAAAGGCTCGAGCTGGCTTTTTGGTACTAGCCATCCTAGGATTCACAGAGGAGGCCGTGCTACTGTCAGGCTCTTCAATAGAAAGGGCCTGTAGGGCATCTGAAATAAGCACTGGCAGCTCATCACGGTGGAAAATCCTCACCGCGGAGGGATCATCCAGATCCTGTGGTAATTCTGCACCTGACTCTGGCTCCTCAGACCACGAAGGCCTGCCAGAACTCTCCGAATCCTCACAGCCTGACCACGGGGGGGGGGGGGGGGGGGGGGGGGGGGGGAAGGAGGTGCACCACAATTTGAAGAGGAATTAGCCCTTCTACGCTTTTCTTTATGCCAATTATCAGGGAAAATAGCCTCAGTGGGCAGTCCCAGGCCAGAATCCACCAAGGGGGGGGGGGGGGGGGGAGACAATAGAAGGGGCCTCAGACGACCCTTGAGAGGGAGCTCTTTTCAGCATGTATGCTTTATGCAATAACACAAAATCAGGGGAGAAAAACTCGCCCTGGGCACCCAGATCCCGTCCGGGGCTAGCCGCTCCCTGAATAGCCTCAATTCGAGGTCCCCCTCCCCCGGGCTCAGGGCTCTTAGTCTCTAAGGAGGCCGCGCCATGCGAAGAATTCAAAATGGCGTCCGCTGCCAGCTCTGAGCGGGAAGAATCATCGCTCGCCATGCTCGGGCCGGCTCTTACACCTGTACAGTACGATTTACAGAGCCCCGCTGCTGATTTGCGCTTGCCACACCGGGAACAGCGCTTTACATTCTCTGCAGGCATCGCCGAAAACGGCAGGAAAATTCAAAATGGCGATTTCGCGCCAAAAACGCCCCGATCGCGGGCCCACCCCGGAGGAGTTAGAAAACACTCTTACCTCACCGGACCGAGTATCCCAGCTCCGGTCCCATAGAAGAATCAAATGAAAACCTCTGTTCCATTTTTTTTTTTAACGCTGTGAGGAAAGCAGAGGTAATAAGAACTCCGGAGGCTCAGATGAGTGGGAAAGGCAGGGAAAGGCGAACCAATGTGCCTGCATCCACTGAGTGGGAAAGGACAGGGAAAAGCAAGCTAATATGTCCACATCCACGGGGGCATGGGTAAGGCAGGGAAAGGGCTAACCTATGTGCCTTCAAAGTGAAGCTGCTACAGCCTCTAACACCCCGGCTAACAACTGGCAAGCCAGGAGCCACCCCCAGGCAGATTTTTTGATGGAGCTCGAAGAAGCTGCAGCCACCCTGCTTGGGGAGATAGAGAATACTGAAGAGGCAGTGGAGCTGGCTGGCCATGAGGCACTGTGAAAAGTTGAGTGCTCTCTATCTCCCCCTGCTGGTTGATGGACACAACCCATACGTAATGGCTTCATCTGCTTGATGACAAGGAATGATAGTTTGCAAGAGATTGTACCATGAGCTGGTGGAGGGCTGCATGCATGTATAATATATGCATATTAGATGTGTATATCTGGATTGCCAAATGTGTATTCTGTGCATAAATATTATTGATATGGTATCATGTAAATTTCTGCAGATCAGTGGAGTGTCCATCATTCCATAGCTATGGGACTTCTGAGTGAAGGAGTAGCCTTATGGTTAATGCAGTGGGCCGAGAACTTGTGGAACTGGGATCAATTCCACTGTAGCTCCTTGTGACCCTGGGCAAAATCACTTAAATCCTTCATTACCCTGGGTACAGATCTTAGATTGTGAGCCCACTAGGTACAGTGAAAGTACCCATATATAATATATGTAAACTGCCTTGGTTGTACCACAGAAAGATGGTATATCAAAACCCATGACCCCCTTCTTAATCTTGTACCCCCTCTTAATCCTGTATTCAGCCATATCACCTTTGTTCCTCATCCCCTGCCTTCTTTTCCTATTTTATTCACTAGATCAGGCTTTCTCAACCCAGTCCTCAGGGCCCACCAAGCCCCATCGGGTTTTCTGCATATTCACCAGGAATATACATGAGATAGATTGTTATGCAAATCTATCTCATGCATAGTCATGGTGAAGATCCTGAAAACCCGATGGGACTTGGTGGACCCTGAGGACTGGGTTGAGAATCCCTGCACTAGATGGTCCACCACTCCCCTTCCACAGAAACAAGAAAACAGTTGCGGGTAGTCTATAAAATGTTTGTTACCCTTTTATCCTGCCTCATCCTACATGCTACATCCCCAGCGTTACACAACCAGGCCTTAAGCTTTTGGATCTTCCACACACTTCTTTCCATCTGCTCTGATGTACATGCTTATGTCTAAGTTCCAGTGGTTCGTGCATAATTTAATTTATTCTGTAAGTTATGTTTATTAATGATTTGATGAATCACCAAATCCTGGGAAACCCCAAGCGATATACAAAATTTTATAAATATAATAAAAAGAAAAGAAGAAAAGAAAACAGAACACCATTGAGTGACGGGACAGATCCCAGGCACACCAGAAAACAGACACACCCAAAACTAACTATAGAAAGCAGAGGCAACTAAAACGTAACAAATAAAAACTGCAACTAATTGTTGCTGCTGAAACGTTCACCAGAACTAACACATATTGAAAGTTATAGCAAAGAGATGGATCTTGACTTTTTTCTTAAAAGATTGAAAGGATTGCTCAGCTTGCAAGTCTAAAGGTAAATTATTCCAGAGGTAAGGGGACAGAAAGAAAAAGGCAGAGGATCTCATGGATTCCCAATGAGCCTGAGATGAAGAAGGAAGAACCAGTCTATGATCATTGAGAGATTGCAACAGTTGCAAAGGAGAATAAAGAATTGTAGAACAAGATAAGTAATCTGGAATGCCATCATGTAAGGCCTTGAATGTTAGCGAGAGAATCTTGAACGAAATGCGGGCCCAAACGGCAAGCCAATGCAATTTCAAGAAAAGTGGAGTGACAGAGTCCCGGCACCTTGCTCTGCACAAAAAAGCAAACAGTCGTAATTATGTGTGTAATTCTGTGCCTCGCCCACATTTTGCCCAGATTCTGCCAATGTCTACGCCCATTTGCAGTCTATGTGCTATGGAAAACATGCACGTAGTTACAGAGCAGTGCTTAGGCGGTGTATTGGCATGTGAGCGTGTATATGTTCATATTCTAAACATTTGCTTGCATAATTATCACATAAATGTTAGCACCTACTACTACTGCTTATCATTTCTATAGCATTACTAGACATACAAAGCGCTGTAAACTGGGCATGTAGAGACAGTCCCTGCTTGACAGAGCATACAATCTAATTAGGACAGACAAACAGGACAAATAAGGGATAAGGGAATTACAAAGATGGTAATGAAAAGTATGGGTACTGAACAAGTGAGTAAGGGTTAGGAGTTAAAAGCAGCATCAAAAAGGTGGGCTTTTAGCCTAGATTTGAAGACCTGCTTTAGAGAATGACCCCGTTAATTTGCAACAAGATGTAAACTTATGCGAATGTGCCACGGATATCCAGGATAGCTCATTGACCCAGCTACTCTGAAACAGTGATGACAATCCATCCCAGTTGCATATTCATGATGTAGATTTTTCAGAAAGTTAATAATTGCCCGAATCTCAGGCTTGATTTGTTACAGCTCAGCAGGGTTTTCTGACAGCAACTGATGAGGATCCTTACAGTAATTAATCAATACAAGTGTGATTTCAATATGTTTTATCACCTTTGGAAATCAAGGTCAGGCAGGTGAATGGAAATCTCTACTTCTGAGGATTAATGAAGTGGATATTTAGTAAAAGTGAGCTTGTACTGGGGGGGGGGGGGGAGAGGACTCAGAGATAGGGTTGAGATGAGGAGGGGGAGGGTTGTTCCTCTTAATTAATTTTATATTTATGTATTTTATTTTCATAGGCTATACACATTTAACATGTGTGAAACTAAAATAAACTATTTGTGTGCTTTGGGAATTTGGCAGAAAGGAGCATCTCATGCCTCTTTTATGCCAGAGTTCAAAGTGGCATGGGACAAGCACTGGGATTCTGTATGGGCAGAGATAGCAATAGCGAATGGGAAGTGAGACAGCGCAGCCAGGATAAACCTTGACATATTCTCTGAGTCTAGTTAGTATCATCATCTTATCTTTAGTTGGAAAATGCATGTGTAAAGGGGAGAGAGAAAATTCCCTTATTAATTCCTAACTTTACTGTATTTTGACTTTGGGCATTTACTCAGGGGTCCTTTTACTAAGCTGTGGCAAAAGGCCAGCGTGTGGTTTTGACACACATTGAGTCCCCCTTTTACCGCAGTGGGTAAAAGGCTGTTTTTTTTTTTAACAAATGGCTGTGCAGCAAATGAAGCATTTGCCGTGTAGCCATTTTGTGTGGGAGGGAGCACTTTAAGGGCTCCCACACTAACCCAGCAGTAACCCCCGATTACCGCTGGGTAAACACTAGTGCTACAAAAATTTAAATATTTTTGTAGTGCCAGAAATGGCACATGCTGGAGGTGGGAACTACCGCCAGGCTGCTACGGTAACCCTGCTGTACTTTCGGCTTTGCAAGTGGTAAGCCCACATTGGGCTTACCCCCACTTAGTAAAAGACCTCCTCAGTATCTGATTGCAATTGTGCATCTGTATTCCAGGAGTACCACATAGCCCTAGTACTTTGCAGGAATGTAAATGTGGGTGGTTCCACCTATCTGGAGTGTCATGGGAGGTGATAGTAAGATGTCACGATAACCCACAGATTGGGAGGGGATTTTTAAAAAAATCTTTATTAGCAACAGGAAAAGCGTACAGTCCAACAGGCCTTCTGCCACTCATGCAAAAGGTACAGAACTCAGGAGAGAAGTTCGTGGTGTACTGACAGCTGGGCTAGAATTGTCAAACAAAGGACTTAAAGACCTAGTCTAGTCTTCCTCCCTCCTCATCCTGGTGAGGGTTGGTGTTCCCAGGCTCTTTGGAGGAAGGTTTGTGGCCAGGAAGCTGAAGTTTAGCAAACCGGAACTATTCTTATTGGGACAGCCTGGAGGTAAAGACCGATTTGCTGCAAGCTTCCCCAGTGGTAGCCCTAGTGCTGGTTGGTAAAATGGCCTCAAAATCTGAAATTCTTACCAAGAGTGGCAAGAAGCTTACAGGTTGGGGCAATATAGTTAAACATGACCAACAAGGCAAGCCCTGTAGAAATCCAGATGGTAAGCTAAAGCATTTCAAGGAATTAGAGTTCCCCAGCTGTACTTGTTGCATCCTGTTAGCCAAAATGGAAAGAAACTAGTTTAATACCATGCCCTCAATTTCTGTTTCCATCAGCCACTGAATCATTATGTCATGATCGATGGTGTCAATTCCTGATGAAATATTCAACAGCACAAGAATATAAGAGTTCCCTAATTCAAAACCTTGATGAATAACATCAAAAACTTGTCAGTAACAATGTCTTTGTGCTATTATGTGGCTGAAAACCAAGGGCCTGATATTCAAAAGGATTGAATTGTGCAGGAGAGGCTCCTGGCCAGTTAAATCATGATGATTGGATTGGATTGGACTTATTGATTTGATATACCGCTTAGCACATTCAAGTTTTAAAGTGGTTTACAATAAAAATAGTAAACCATTAAACAATGTACAGATTATTATTAAACAAAGCAAAATATAAAACTCAATTAAAAAAACTACCAAAAGCATTTTCAAAAATCCAAGATAAATAGTTAACCCACTAAGAGCATCAGGCAACAAGTTCCATAAAGATGTCCCATGTAGCATAGAGCTCTGTCTCTCGAAGATACCAATCTCAATGTTTTCAAGAATGGAAGCTGCAACAAACGGTGCTGTGAGGAGCACAAAGGTTGAAGATGTTCTTGTTTAACCAACAGAAAGACTTAAAGACCAAACTCAACAATTTGAAAGTAAATCTAGCAGAAATAGGCAACCAATTGAAATCTTTTAGGATGTGAAACAGCAAGTTACAATAACCCAGTCTACTTGTCTTAAATGCATGAACTATTTTTATCAAATTTGACTGATTTAAAAAAGGTTCCAGCTGATGAATTATTTGCAGCTGGAAATAACAAGATCTTTAATGCTACTGATGTGTTTATCAAATTTCAATGAATTGTCACAATAAACGCCTAACGTGATAATTTCTTCTTTGAGAGAAATAGGTTTACTTTACAGTGTTGGCTGTTCAACCAGTGGTTTAGACCTATGAGACAACCATATTTTTCTACATGATCTCTTAACCATTAATTCCTGGTGCCCAATTTTGGGCGCACATCCTCAGTATTCTATGACACCGTGCACAAATTTTAGGAATGCCCCTGACCTACCCATGCATCTCCCATGACCATGTCCCCTTATGGGTTGCATGCTATGGGATTCCAGTGTATATTGTTGTAGAGTAGCACATAGCAAAATGTGCGCCTAATTCCAGATTGGTGGTGATTGGTGCCAATTAGTACCCAATTATTGGCTCTAATTTGCTTCTTAACCAATGTAATTGGGCACACATCTTGCATGAGTGCCCAAATATCAGCGCCCAGTTTTGGGTGCCTTATATAGAGTCTTGGAGTAAATGTTTATGTAATTCTAGTTTTCTAATTTGCTGTAAGTTAACCTTTTCACCAAAAGATAAAAGCACATCACTTTTAAAAGAATAAAAAATTGATCAGACCAAGACACAGGTTGTGTTGTCAGTGAAACCCAAGTAGAATTTAGAGATTGAGATACAAAAACAAAGTCTAAAATGTTTCCTAGCTGATGTATAAGAAAGTGAGCCAAATGATTGAGTCCAAAGTTCTCTATCGATTCCAAAAATAATAACTTCACACTACACTTCTTAGAACCAAGATGCATATTAAAGTCCCCTAGAACCAAAAACTTCTCATAGTACAAAGACAGATCAAAGATAACTTCAATCAGTGAAGATACACTGTCAATAGGAATATCCAAAGGACAACAGACAATAAGAATGCATAATCTGGAGAGAACCTTAGACTTAACTAGTAAGCATTTAACAGGCAAAAGATCTATCTCAATTTCAGAAAACTGAAACCAAGAGAGATACACTAAAGTAAGCCCACCCCCTCTCCTAAAATCACAAAGTTTATTAATACATGTATAACCAGGGCCGGTCTTAGCAAGTGCGGGGCCCTGTGCAGATCAATTTGGTGGGGCACCATCCTAGCCATGCCCCCACCCTAACCCCACCCCATTGATAAGATTATTCCATTTTTAGAAAAATTTTTATTTATGAAATTTCAAATAAAGACAAATGAAGCTAAACTTGTACAAAAAAACCTGATTGAAATAATAAGCACAATGCTATCATGAAACCCCCCTCCCCCCCCCCAAAAAATTATTCAGTTCAAGTCCACTACAGACCGTCAACAATATGAAGCTAGCAAGGGATCATAATATCATAATTCTCATGTAGAGCCACAAAACACCCTTTTAGAGGTAGTGTGTCATGATTTAGGCTCTACACCCTTTCTGATGTTTTGGTGCCACCTTAGTAAGGCCAACACACAATCTCTCCACTGCAAAACACTATACACAAACTTGTGCAAAAACACACTCATAACCTTAACAAACCATAACAGCACTAATTCCAAGGGCAGGACGAGCTACAACCTTATGCGTGGAAAGGCAACTATAATTTCACCGGGATCTAAAACACCAGTATACAACCTAGTGAAAAAAAAAAACAAAAAGGGCTGCAAATACTACACGCTAGCAGAATACTGCACCTTGATCACACATGAAAAACACATGGCACAACAGATATGAAGGCAAAATACTGAACTGGAAAGTTACCTCAAGAAGTCAGACTCAGCATGCAGCAATACTAGAAAAATTGAAACTTACATGCAAAATATCACAGATGCACATTTCCAAAAGCTGACATATTCCAATTAATAAATCCGAATAAAATACTTTTTTCTACCTTTGTTGTCTGATTATTTAGTTTTTCTATTCACTTTGGACCCAGTGTCTTCTGTTTTATGCAGTGTCTTCTTTCCATTTGATATTTTTTCTCTCATTATGTCCACCATCCTCCTATTTCCTTATGTGTCCTGTCAACTATCTGTAGCCCTGTCCCTATCCTTTCTCTAGTTTCAGCATCTGCCTTCAAAGTGTTCTGATCCAGCCCTTAAATTCAGCAATTTTCCCTCCATCCATATCCAGCATTTCTCCTTACTCCCCTCCATCCATGTGCATCTACTTTCCTCCCCTCCCCTACATTCATGTCCAGCATTTTTCCTCTCTCCCTTCCCCTCCATCCATGTGCATCTCCTTCCTTTGTGTTTCCTTCCCTCCATTCCTGCCCAACATTTCTCCTCTCTTCCCTGTCCTCCAACTCCTCTATGTCCAGATTTCTCCTCTCTTCCCTCCCCTCCAACCATGTGCATCTCCTTCCAGCAGTCTTCCCTCCCCTCCATGATCCATCCATCCATCCATGTATGTCCAGCAACTCTCCTCTCTCCCTGCCCTCTCCTCCATGATCCATATCTAGCAAATCTCCTCTCCCCTGCCCCCTCCAGGCTCCAGCCATCCAAATCCAGCAATTCTCCTCTCCCCTGCCCTCCCCTCCATGTCCAGTGATTTGCCCAACAGTCACGTTCTCAATTCTAAATTATATCAACAATGAACGTGATATTATATACATGCATGTCTAGCCTCAGTATCCCAAAATCACCAGCTCTGGAGAGGAGCTAATTGCATATCATAACACTAAAATCTCTGTCCCTTGCCCTGCACTTCTTGCAGCACAAGAAAAATGCAGGATGGACCAAATCTTGCAAAGAAAATCAGATGCCTAGAAGTGCAGTGGAAGATCCTATAGATTAGAGCTGCTCTCTTGTGGCAAATCTTGGTGTGGTGTGGTGTGGTGTGGTGTGGTGTGGCGTGGCGTGGCGTGGCGTGGTGCGCTGCATGACAAATTTTGAGCCATTCTGCCTCATTCTATTTGGTCTTTAAAGACTGAAGGGGAGATTTCACTCAGAACACAGTCCAGCAAGCAACAGTATATGGTCAAAATGATTTTCCTGTCTTATGCACATAAGGATCGGGGTTAGGATGCTGGTTGCATCTATGGTTTTGGTTAGGATAGGATTAGTGTTTCGGCCTGGATACATTATATGCTACATGGACCGTGCAAGGCTTTATCTGCCGTCATCTGCTGTGTTACTAAGGGTTAGGGTTAGAGTTCCAGCTACACATAAGGTTTGGGTTCGGGTTCCGATTGCACAGAGGGATGGGAGCACTTGGACTCAGG
Source organism: Microcaecilia unicolor (assembly GCF_901765095.1). Classification (NCBI taxonomy): domain Eukaryota; kingdom Metazoa; phylum Chordata; class Amphibia; order Gymnophiona; family Siphonopidae; genus Microcaecilia; species Microcaecilia unicolor. The sequence continues at coordinate 128,375,090 of NC_044038.1, read as the reverse complement.
GAGGAGGCGCCGTAGGACAGAGCAAAATGATGCTGCCCAGGGCTGGTGTGTAAACTATTTATAAAACATTTACCTGCCTGGGGACCCACTTTAATTTAAAAAGGCTCCTTATAAGAAAAACTATCATACCTTGCCTTAATGGCACAAACTTCTGTAGCCCTGCTCCATTTTAAGACGCACGCAGTCGCACCACAGCAATGGCTCACCTCCGACCAGGCTCCAGCTTTTCCCGCTCAGTGACTCCCGCCCTCGCGGAAACAGGAAATACCTCATCAGAAGGCGGGACTTTGAGCGGGAAGTGAAAAGCTGGAGGTGAGCCGTCGCTGCAACTGTCTGTCGGGGCCGTCGCTGGCTCGCTGCAACTGTCGGGGTCCGGTCCGGGGAGCTCAGCTGACGGCGGGCTCAGCGGGCCCAAGCGGGGGGTGGGTGCCGGTGGCGGGAGCGGAGCGGCCGAGCGGGATCATGATGCACTCCGAGCCCTATGCGCGGGGCCCTATGCGGCCGCCTCGGTTGCCTCTGCCTAAGACCGGCCCTGTGTATAACCTTCAAGATATGACTGAGTGAGTGTACTGTTCTAGGCAAAGTATAGTGTAGCTTAAACAGCCTTCATAAACCATCTCCAAGCAAAAGCTTTCCAGTAGACTCTCAATTCTTAAGCAAATCTTCTTCATTGTAGTACTTAGAATAAAGGAAACCCAACTTACAGTTCAGTTGTTTGTAAAAGAATTGTGGCCTTCTGCCCATAGGTATATAGCCACCTCAGAGGCAAGGAGATGGCCAGAACCTCAGTCCAGCTGAGAGGAAAAGCTGTAACACTCAAGGAAAATAAGGGGAAGAACTCAGAGAATGGTAAATGAAAAATGACTTGGGGAATGTCGTGGGAAATGCCTTGAGGAGATGCTGGGGGAAAGATGGTGAAAAATCTTGATGGAATTAAGAGGTGATTAGCCCCTAGAACAGCTGCTGATCACAAAGGCATGCTAGAAAAACTGGGCTCTTTCACACAGTCCGCAGGGGCAGAGAGGGAGGGATGGTCGTAGCTCAGAGCTAACAACCGATAGGGACAGCTCAAAAGGAGTCAATCACAGGAACTGCAAACTATAGGAAAAGCAGTCCTAATACACAGTGCTATCTTTACACAAACAATGCAATTAAATACAAATAATACTCATATTAAATATACATCACAATATACCCTGCCTCCAAGAATATGGGTGACACAGAGGGGCATAATCAAACGACGCTGGTGAAATCGATGGCCGGCCATCTTCGGGGCCGGCACCGAAAGTGGGCGGAGACAAGCGTATTTTCGAAATACGCTTGGCACCAGCCAAATCCCTCGCTGGGTTTGTAACAGGATCACCGGCGGATCGCCGGGTTTAGATGAGATGGCCGGCTCCGATTTTCAGCCATAATGGAACTGGACCCGGCCATCTCAAACCCGGCGAAATGCAAGGCATTTGACCATGGGAGGAGCCAGCATTTGTAGTGCACTGGCCCCCCTGACATGCAGGACACCAACCGAGCACCCTAGGGGGCACTTTAAAAATCGGTAAAAAAACAAAACAAAATTAGCTTCCAGGTGCATAGCACCCTTCCCTTGTGTGCTGAGCCCCCCAAATCCCCCCCAAAACCCACTGCCCACAAGTCTACAGCATTACCATAGCCCTAAGGAGTGAAGGGGCCACCTACATGTGGGTACAGTGGGTTTTGGGGGGTTTTGGAGGGCTCAACATTAACCACCACAAGTGAAACAGGTAGTGGGGGGATGGGCCTGGGTCCACCTGCCTGAAGTGCAGTGCACCCACTAAAAACTGCTCCAGAGACCTGCATACTGCTGTCAGGGAGCTGAGTATGACATTTGAGGCTGGCATATAGGTTGGCAAAAAATGTTTACAAATTTTTTTTGTGGGAGGGGGTTGGTGACCACTGGGGGAGTAAGGGGAGGTGATCCCCGCTTCCCTCCGGTGGTCATCTGGTCAGTTGGGGCTCTTTTGTGGGATTTGGTCCTAAAAATACATGGACCAAGTCCGGCCGGCGAAATGCTCATTTGAGCCGGCTTCTTTTTTTTCATAATAAGGTGAAGCCGGCCATCTCGTAACCCCGCCCAGCCCCCTTCCCGCCATCGCTACCCTACCAATATGCCCCCTTGAAGGCTGGCCGGCACCACAACGAAAAAGCAATTGGGGCCGGCCAAAATCGGCTTTCGATAATACCGATTTGGCCGGGATTGAGAGATCGCCGGCGATCTCCCCATTTGTGTCGGAAGATCGCCGGCGATCCCTTTCGAAAATAAGCCTGACAGTATCACCCTTAGCAAAAAAAAAAAGAATGAGAAAACACTCCACAGGTGAAGTCAATATGAAGAGTCTAAAAGTGAAGCATACAATCCACAGATGGAAACAAAGAAAACTTTATTCCCAGCGTTAGTAATGTCTGCAAGAAGACCCAGTGTTAGCAATGTCTATAAGCAGACCCAACACAGCTGTGTTTTGGCACTCGGTGACCGAGATTAAGGTTTGTAAGCCTGCTGAAGTAACCAGGTTTTTAATGCCCCAAACTGACAAAGACAATGAGTTCCATAAAGCAAGGGCTGCAAAATAAAATGCCCTATGACTTGTACATTCCAGTAGTGCCATACAAGGTCCAGGTAGTACTAAGCGGTGATCACTGAAAGATCACAAAGCACGAGTGGAGGTATATGGAATCGTCAGGATAGATAGATAGATAGATAGATAGATAGATAGATAGATAGATAGATAGATAGATAGATAGATAGATAGATAGATAGATAGGTCAGTGAGCCCAGACGAAATGCTTTGAATGTGAAACTGAGCAGAGGATGATCGGATCTCCTTAAGTGACAGAGGAGATGAATAGATAAAGTATTTGGAGCTTTCTGAAAATCTCCTTAGAAGAACCAGTAAAAATAACATTACAGTCATAAAAGTACCATGATCAGAGCATGAAAGTTAGCAACATTAAAAGAAGGATGTACTGATCATAGTTGAGGTAAAATAAATAAACTTGACTTACAGAGTGAAGATACCTGTGGAATAAAGGACAAGCACGAGTCAAAAATGACTCTGATATAACAGAAATCATTTACTGGAGCAATGGAAGTATCAAGAATTTGTAGAGCCCTGGAGGGATATGAAAGGTAGCCGTACAGCCAGCAGACTACCGTCTTGTCACAATTCAGAACCAGATAATGATCAGCTAGCCATTGAGCCACTAGGTTTACCTTCCTAGCAGGCTTAGGAGGTAATATTCAGTGGCAATTAACCAGGCAGTGCCATTAAATATTTCCTTTGACCACTGAGGCACTGTCAGTGGTCAAAGGAAATGGCAGGGTAGTCCAGGGGTAGAATTGTGGCAGTCCTGAAAGTTATGCAGGCACCAGAATTATTTCTACCAATCTCCATATAGCTAACCAAGCAAGTAGGTTTGCTTAATTAGTAGTTCTAATTTTGTCCAGTTAGCTATGTGGGTTTGACACTGAATATCGGTTGTACCCACATAACAGTGGTGTAGCCACAGGTGGGCTTGGATGGGCTGTGGCCCACCTACTAAGGGCTCAGGCCCACCCAACAGAGGCACATGTTTAGTGGTAGCTGGTGGGGATCCCTAGCTCTGCCAGTTGAAGACTGATGGTAACGAAAATGCTACTCTCCACAATATCGGCACTTGCACATGCTCAGTTTTCAGCGCATGCCTGCTGCAGACTGCCAAGGTGGAAAGAAGCATTTTTCTGCCAGCTGAGATAATTTTTTTGGTGGGGGAGGGGGGGGGGGGAGAAAACACTTGGTGCCCACCCACTTTGCCTAGGCCCACCCAAAATCTGTTTTTCTGGCTACGCCCCTGCCATATAACTTCCGGATATTCAAGGCTGGTGCCCAGACATGGCCTGGCATTGAATATCTGGGTCTAGCTTAGCTGGTAACAGTCAGTATTTTAGAAAATTGATACTGATTAAAGACATTATGGACTAAATTCTCTAAATTTAGCCGAAAAAATCAGTGCCAAAAAAAATAATGCTTAGCACTATTCTATAAACAGTGTTAAAAGTTAGGCACCATTAATAGAATAGCGTTTAGCGCCAGGAACCATAAATATATTTAAGCGCAACCATTTATACCAACGAAACCTTGGTGTAAATCCCTGTAACTAAATTAGGCGCGGATCCCCTTTATTCTATAACAACGCACATAAATTAAGGAGTGCCCCTGATCTGTCCATGACCCTCCTATGGTTGTGCGCCCTTTTTGGACCCATGCGTAATTTTTACATGCAGACCTCGGTGTCAAAATTTATATGCATAATTTCTAATTGAAGCCAATTAACACCGATAGTTGATAGGGCCTAATTGTTAGTGTTAATTGGCTCATTATTCAATTGCATTGTGCATGCAAATTACGTTTCTACAGCACTACTTTTTTGATAACCTTAGTGATTAAAGAAAATGATAAGACTGGGTGATGATTTTGTGGGTACTTATGATCCAAATTAAAATTTTTTATTAATGGTTGAGCACTATCCTTTTTTAAAATCAAGGGCAATAGCCCCTCTGTTAAAGATGTATTCACAATGCAAGCATATGAATTATTCAGTTCTTAGGATAACATCTTAAAAAACATAACTGAGCACAAATGTAAATGACTGGCAGTATTATTCAGTGATAGAATCAACTGTTTAACTGCTTTGACAGTAACAGCAGCAACGCTATCGCAGAGCACCTGCAGAAGCTCAGAAGGTAATATATTAGTTGTAGGAAATGAGCATTTATCCTATTGATTTTACTTATGTGCATCTGCAAATATAGTAATTGTGATTCGATATCCTGTACTGTGGGATTAACACATTGCATTCCAGTCAATATTTTCTGCCATCCTAAACAAATTATTGTGGGTGTCCAATGATCATGAATTTACCTATTATAATAATCACTTTGAGCAGTGTGACAACCTGAGCGAGGGTTGAGAGTGGGCCAGTAAAATAGCACAGCCAGACAAAAGGGATGAATAGAAAAATAAGTATTTATTCAAAGGAATCCTCACAGGGCTGAGACATAGGGTAGGAAAACCTCTGCAGTTCAGAAGAACACGGTATTAAGCAGGCCTCCAGCAGCAGGCCTAACACAGTCTGTGACTGCCGGGGTTGCCATACTCCAAACACAGCCTATAAGTTCTCAGGTTTCCTCTGAGGTCCAGGTCTGGCTCCAGCCAGCCAGACCTCAAAGCAACATTTGCAAGATTCAGTCCAACAGTAACGATGGTTTACCTCAGCCAGGTCTCAATACTGGTATGGAGCTTCAGCAGCTTACAGTAGGGATTCAAGTCTTCCCTCATTGGGCTTCCTTACCCTCAGTCTGGCCCTGTCTTTTAAACTTCCCAGGTATTGACTCCACCCCTCCTGGCTCACTTCCTCTCGGGGCAGGATTAGTACTCTTAAGGTGGCCCAGGTAAGTTAGAGAAGGACTTTTCTTAAGGGTGAGGGATAGTGTTCTATAAACCCCATCACAGGCAGCTAAAGTCAAAGAACTATAATGGGTTTATTCAAAATATCCAGCTAATGTAAAGGCATGAGAGTAAGACTTCTATTGTCTTTCGTTCTCATTTGTTGATTTGCAGCCCTCAATTGAGGGATAAACCAAGGAGAGATGTCAAGGCTCCACAGTCTTAGGAGGAGCCAAGGTTTTTAATGCCTCTTACAAAGATCTATCCTATAAATCAACTGCTTCAATTACATCTATGGATACCATAGTGAGGATTATGACAAGGCAAGTCCCAGAGATTCCCCAGTGAAGCAGTTGAGCCCAGAACTACGGGTCCCAGAAGTCCTTGCATGAATGAGTGAGGAGAGTAGTCCTAAAAAGATGGAATGGATTCCCAATCCCAGCAGGGGGAGCAATGGCTCAAGGCCGGGTGAGCCCGTTACTCTCTTCCCCACTAGAGGGCGAGGGAAGGATGAAGCTCAGTTCCCCTGGCTTCACCATCAGTATATAATTCCTCACAGCTGTGAGAAGAGGAGAGCAGATTTCCTGGAGGCTCTCGGTCACCTGGGAGGAGGAGAGACGAATGGAGAGAGAGATTCCATGGAGTATGTGGAGGAAGGAAGTAGCCTGCCTCTAGAGCTGCCCAAGGGAGAGGAGCCAGCTACCATGGAGTGGGAGAATTCAAAGGTTGCCCTGCCCAGCACATGAAGGCAGTGGAGGAGGCCACACTGGGCGTGGTGCTGAGAGGTGGGAGAAACTGTCAACCCTGCTCCTTACAGGGTTCCCTCTGTGCTGTGAAAAGGCAGGTGATTTGTGGTATTGGTTTGATGTGCAAAGACTGTCCCTGCAGATTTGTTCTGAACTGTTGTGCTATATTGGAAGTGTGCTGAACTCTTACTAAACCCTTCTGAAGGAGGGGGAAGGGAAAGCTAAGGCCTAGTAGAGAGCCTGAACTCGTGAGGAGTTGAACATTTGCTGAGGGATTATGGGACCTGGACTATACCCTTTTCTTTTGAAGATTATCTTAGGAGGACTGTACCTTTTGTTTTGAGGAATATATCATGATTTTTGGTATGAAGTTGCGTTGATAATAAAATACTTGGGCCCTGAGTCCCAGTATCAGCAGTATTCTGTCCTGGAACCCTGGGAGCCCCGCAGGCTTGCTGTCTCCACCCAAGAGTAGGAAGAGGACCCCCAGTACAGGATACATGGCATCCAGAGCTCCTTTGGTTGTTCCAGATCATAACAACCACATATGATCTAGATAGGTCTGATATCTGTGCCTTCCCTACATAAACCAGGTATAGAAAATTCTACTGTAATCAAGGAATGATCACACCAAAGGACAAGTTCAGAGCTAATGCAATAAACATTGTCAGCAACTAGTAACTCATTCAAGAAAACCCAAATCTAGTGTGTGCCCTGTTTTGTCAGTAGGTCCCACCATAAGAACTTAAGAGTATCCATACTGGGTCAGACCAATGGTCCATCTAGCAGTATCCTGTTTTCCAAACAGTGTCCAAGCCAGATCACAAGTACCTGGCAGAAACCCAAAAGCAACATTCCATACTACAAATGCCAGAGCAAGCAGTTGCTTCCCATGTCTGTCCCAATTTGCATAAAGCTTAAAGACATAGTATGCAATAAGTCATTACAAACTGAGGAGGCTGAATCATTATTCACATGAAAATTAAAATCACCTAAGAAAATGGAGTGCAGATTGTCATTCCAATGTGCACTTAGGACCAAATTCTATAATTAGCGTTAAAAAATTGGTGCAAAAAACCCCCCAAACAAACCAAAAACAAATACTTAACACAGTAAATGGCGGCAGATAAAGACCTGAATGGTCTATCCAGTCTGCCCAACAAGATAAACTCATTTTACATGGTATGTGATACTTTATATATATACCAGAGTTTGATTTGTCCCTGCCTTTCTCAAGGTACAGATGGTAAAAGTCTGCCCAGCACTCTTCTTGTACTAAAAGCTCTGAAGCTAACATCGAAGCCCCTTAAAATTTACACTCCAGCCCATCCATGTCTATTCAGCCACCATCAGGGAGCAGACTGCAGAAGTCCACCTAACACTGGTTTTACTTTCCAATTCCCGGCGTCGCCACCCAATATCCGTTAAGATTCCATGGATCCATGTTTATCCCAAGCATGTTTGAATTCCATTATCGTTTTCATCTCCACCACCTCCTGCGATACTTAGTACTATTCTATCAGAGGTGCTGACAGTTAGGCACCATTTATAGAATAGTGCTTAGCACCAGAATCAGTGCCTAACTTTAGACGCGAGGATTTGCACCAAGTAAATCTTGGTGTAAATCCTTGCACCTAAATTAGGCGCGGATCCCCCATATTCTATAACAGTGAGCATAAATTGTAGGAATGCCCCTGATCTGCCCATAACTCTCCCATGGCCGTGCCCCCTTTCTGGAGCCTAGCAACAAAATTTACACGTGGATCCCCGCAACTAAAAATGTGCAGGAAAAACTTAATTAATGACAATTAGTGCCAATAATTGATCATTAGCACTCAATTTTCAATGCTAATTGGCTTATTCAATAAAATGTTATGCACAAATTAAGCGTGCATGTCATTTTGTAGAATTTAGGGGTTAATGTCTCAACCAATGGAGATAAATCTGAATAAAGCAAAACCAGGATGACAGTAAACCAATGTGATAGCAAGTATTAATGATATTAAAAGCAACAACATCTCCAAAGGAGAATCTTCTACTAAATCAGATTCTACTAATGACAATTTAAATGATCTTTGTAAATCAACAGCACCCCATTTCCCAAAATGTGACTTAGATTTAGCTTAAAAAATAGTAGGCAGATATAATTGGTTTTAAAGGAGCAACTCAGTTGGCGTAAAATAATTACAAGAAAGAGGATGAAGTCATACTGGGCACCATGAGTTCCAAATTCAAATCCTGTTTCTACCATGAGTATTAATGGAAGTAATTTTATATCCTTTAGTGTATCGTAAACTCTCTCAGGGATCTGTTTTATCTGTATTTTTTGCTGTAACAAAGCTCCTACCATGGGGCATTATAATTATGTCCCTTTCTAAGGGGCCCTTTTCTAAACCAAGAAGGCTGAATGTGGGATTTTTACCACTTGTTAGCTGTAAATTTAGTGTGGCATCTATTGGGAGCGTTCCCATAATTTTATATTGCAGGTTGTGTGCTAACATTCATATTAACACAGTCAGTGGCGTAGCTGGGACTAAATGGGCCCTGGGCAGAAAAACTGAGATGGGACCCTTATAACACCTTCACACCCAAGGTACTGGGGACTGAATTAATGAGGGGTTAAATTATCCCCTAGGTTCTGGCCGGTACCGGAATAGAGTTGTCAGGTGCCAGGGAGAACCCTGAGAAGCAGTGGCGTTCCGAGGGGCGCTGACACCCGGGGCGGATCGCTGATGCGCCCCGCCCCCCGGGTGCAGCGCCCCTCCCCCGGCAAAGGGACACCCCTCCACCCTGGCAAAAGAACCCTCCCTGGGTGCACGCCACTGGGGGTGTGCCGCGCGCCGGTCAGCGTCGTTCGTTTCCATGCTCCCTCTGCCCCGGAACAGGTTACTTCCTGTTCTGGGGCAGAGGGAGCATGGAAACGAACGATGCTGACCAGCGCGCGGCACCCCCCCAGTGGCGTGCACCCGGGGCGGACCGCCCCCACCGCCCCCCCTTGGTACGCCACTGATGAGAAGGCTGATCAGACCTCCAATCTGACTCCATCTGAGTAGAATAATCTAGTTTCTCTTTAAGTAAACCAAGGAATCATTAACAGATATTAATAAAGGAAATCAAAGACAGGTTGAATTAAGGGTTTTATGAATTATTACTCACCCAAGGCAGGTTACATAAACAAGATGTTCTTATGGGGAGATCTCTGATAGTGTGACACAGGTCTACCTCTAGCCACAGACTCTTCAGACTCCTCTATAGGGAGGCTGTCAACCATATTTATACTCTCTCCATCACATTAGGTTCTATGGAGTTCTAAAAAAACTACTTCTACGCAAATGGCCCAGGTGGCCGAATAACATTTTTTTCTCTTAACCACAGATTTGATATTTTTACCCTTGGAAAAAGTCCCCCACCTTTTTCCGGCAGATGGACAGCTGTTTTTGTCCACAAATGTTCTCTTCTGCTTTTTCGTGCACCTGGTACAAGGTCCCTCCCTGTTATCTCTGCGGTCAAAATCTATTTTCATCACTCCAAGCTATCAAACTAATGTCACAGTTAGAAAATGCTCTTTTAATCTCATTTACTTCTTCCTTGGCCTGTATTTCCCAGCAACCCTTTCCAGCAGGTACCAGGCTGGATAGTAGGCCTCAGGCTTGTACTATATTTATACAGGACCGGGAGGGGGGAGTGAAAATGCACATTTCCTAAAGCTGACATATTACAATTAATAAATTTTGAAAAAATATTTTTTACTACCTTTGAGCGTTGCTTTGGTCCTGGTGCCTCTCTTCTGCTTTTCTCTGTTTTTTTCCCTTAACTCTCTCCAGTGTCTCCTGTCCTTTTGACATTTCTTCTCTAGCTGTGTCCAGCATTCATTTTTTCCGTGTATCCACATTTGTCCCATCGAACATCTCCCCTCTATGAACTTTGCCCCCAACTTCTCCCCATGTTCAGCATCTCTCTCTCCCTCCATCTGTTAAATCATCTGTTCCCCTCTCTCTTTTGGTCCAGTCTCTCTATCTTTTCTTTCTGCCCCTCCCCAGTCCATCATCTGCCCCCTTTCTTCCCTTTCTCTTTGACCCAGGTCTTTCACTCCATCTCTTTCCTCTGCTTCGTCAGCCTGGTTGCAACATCTGCCCCCTCGCTTCCCTTTACTCCAGGTCCCCCTCTCTCTTCCTTCTGCTGCTCCCCAAATTCTAGCACCTCTCCTCCTCTTCCCTCCCTCACCATCCAGTTCGGCATCACTGCATCCCCCCTTACCCCCACCCCTGGTAACTAGCTTCAACTTTATCCCTTGTGTTCCTAGTCACACAGTTTGCTTATTACAGACTGCCTTTCTCTCCTTCCCTCTTCCATTTCATTTAGGACTTGACATTTCTAGAGACTCAGCCTTTTCATACTGGCCCATTCTTGATATATAGCATAAAAATACTTTAAATAAAAATAAATAAATATGACTTCCCAACCCTCACATAGGCATCCCCAGATCTACCTCTACAATCTTTTGTATCTAGCAGTGGGAGAAGGAATGATCCTCTGCATCAGGTTCAAAGAAGCGCTGATCAAATCCTAGAAGCAGACTCGTTGTAGAACTTCTAGAAGTTGAACTGCCAAATATGGGCAAAATTCCACTAGGGGTTGACAGCACCATTTTGGAGGTGTTGTTGAGATGAAAACAAAACTTCAGTGTACTTTTTGTAGTATAAATAGAGATGGATAATAATGAATTATTTGTACATCGTTACAGTGCTTAAGTACAATTTTCAGTACTTTTATTTGTAATGAGTTACATTTGTAACTCGTTACAAATAAGCGATACATTTGTACTTAATAACAAAGTACAAGATACAAAAAGTATTTTCCCTGCCTTTGGTTGAACCTGATTAGACACTGCAGGAATGGAGACTGTGGTATCCAATCAGGTTCAAGCAGATGCGGGGGAAATAAAAGGAAATCTGTCTACCCCATGTGCCCCCCACCCCTGGGCCTCAGTGTGCCCTCCCAGAGCCTGTCCTTTGCATTCTAGTGGTCTAGTGGCCTCTTTGGGGCAGGAAGGAAGCTCATGCCTTCCGGTCTGCAACCGCAGCTCTCTGCAATACCGCTGCATATTCAAAATGGCCACCAAGACTTTAAATGGTGACCTCACAAGACTGCCGCTTGACGTCTTGGTGGCCATTTTGAATATGTGGTGGTATTGTGGAGAGCAGCGATAGTTTTCCTTCCTATAAGACCTTAAAGTAAAAAACAATAAAGCAGAAGATCCAGTAAAAAGTCAAGTACCCCTATTAAGTCCAAATATAGGATCAAGGTCACAAAAGTACAAAGTCCAACTGATGTCTGTCATGGACTTTATGTCACAAAAATTCATGACTGTGGTCCAAACCATTCTTTCCATCTTCCAGTGTCCATAAACATTATCAAGATTCAAACTTCCAAAGAACCAAAGTCCTTTCAATCATGCCAGCCAGATCTTTCATTCACAGCGTTTCCTTGACTCTGACCGAGTTTTGCTAATAGCTTTATCAAAAGGATACCCTGTAAAAACATTTTCAAACAATTCCATAACCCAGTCAAAACACACACTCCTTTTCTAAAAATAATAATAATAATAATATAAATTACTTCTAATACATTCTCAAAATCTTCATGAAAATACCTTCATCATAATGTAACGCAACTGCTCTTCCTGCACAGGAGCCCAGTCCACAATACATACATAGTAACATAGTAGATGACGGCAGAAAAAGACCTGCACGGTCCATCCAGTCTGCCCAACAAAATAAACTCATATGTGCTTTTGTGTATACCTTACCTTGATTTACAATGCCATCATACACTGCGTGCTTCCGCAATGCAGCCCGTGGTTTAAATACTACTACTATTTATCATTTCTATAGCGCTACAAGGCATACACAGCGCTGTATACCATACACAAAAAAGACAGTCCCTGCTCAAAGAGCTTACAATCTAGATACCTCCTTAATGGGTTTCTTTAGGTACACATGGAGTCAATCAATCCCATTCAATTTCCCTATTCAGTCCCTCCAGATGTGTTGTCCTCCACAAATATATGAATCTCTGTTCCTTGTACAGCAATCTATCTGAATGCACTACCCCTCAAGCTTCCATTTCTAACAATACAACAAATTGTAATTCATTATTTGTATGATTAGAGCCCTTCCAATGTACTGTTAAGGGAGCCTCTTGTTTCCTAGTTTTAATATTTCTAACGTGCTCCCCTATACATGTTTTAATTTTTCTGGTAGTTTGACCAATATAATAAAGTCCACAAGAGCAAATAGTACAATAAACCACACTTGATGAATTACAATCAATTTTAGAGTTCAAATAAAAATTCGGGATGTGTGAGGGATGTTAACTACAGAAGTCTCAATAGCATACTGACAGTAATCACATTTCCCACGTTTGAGGTTTGAGAACCCACTATATAAAGACAAACTGCAGACCTCTCAGCATACCATGAAGAAAGCACGATGGCTGAAATGTCAATTCTACTTACTCAGACCCCGCAAGACCCAGAGAACTGCAACAATTAGTTTTTCTTCATTTATTTAGATTTTTTTCATTGTATGGTTGTCATGTCATGATCTAGAGATAGGTGCTATATAAAATCTTATCTGTGGGCTCTGTGTTTCATGATACAGAATTTTTTTTTAACCTTTTAGTCTTACTATTATTACATTCTGCATGAAGTCAGTCTGTTATGGAATATTTTTTAAATCTGTGTTTTTTTAATTCTGCTTTAATAGTTAACTGTAATATCCTTGTTGTTGGAAATTACAGTGTAATTACCATTTGGTCTGTGGAGATTTGGGGATAAGACATTAGAGGCTAATATGTGCTTTGACCAGTTGATCTACAGGACCATTTGGCTGTGGTCTGATAGATAAGATTGTAATCTATCTGTTAAGGCATTAATCTCTTTGATGTAGAGGTTGGTTATTGCATAATCAATGACACTTTGTCCCTGTATTGAGTTGAAAAAAACCATTCCTCTTGCTCTGCCATTCAAGCGGTACAGACTTTGAATTTAACACAGATTAAGGAGTCCCTTCCCATTTGTGTTAATCACACTGTCAGAGCGGTTCCTATGAGTTTGAGATATGAAAGTAAGGTCTCTTAACCTTTAAATATGTGTTTGTTCCCTGGTTATAGGTGAAATCGAATTCCTTTCCTATGTATGAATTTAGATCTCTAATTGAATGATTTCACCTTTTGCTTGGAGGAAATAGCAGTCTCTGACAGGATGGTAGTAAAATACTTAGGCTTTCAGCATCATGTGTAGACCTTTATATCAACAAATGTTTTGCCTGTTTTAATAGATACAATAAATTCTACTGACTTCTCTGTGCAAGATTATATCCTCCCCACTCCTCACCCCCATATTTCTTTGCTGATAATAAAGTACAGGGGCATTTTCAATATGACATCCAAGTCCAATTGTAGACATTTTGGTGAAAATGTCTACAATTCTCATCTTGAATATAGCAATTCTCAAACTGGAAAATCATCAATTTTTTTGTTTAAAAAATCCCTAATTTCCAAATGTTTTTGTGCTCAGTACATATTTCTTTAGGTGCCATTAAAAAAAAAGTCCTAGAGAAAAACACACATAGGGTTGGTTGTGTGACATCATTCCTAGTAAACTGGCCACATAGACATTCCATTAGAGAAGAGAGGCAGCCTAGTGGTCAGTGCAGTGGACTTCACATAAAGGGACCCAGGTACAAATCCCACCTTAACACCCTTGTTTTGTTTTGTGATCCCTCTAGGAACACCTAATCTATTTATCTAGCCGTACCCCACTACAAAAGCCCTCTTGTTAGCAGGAGTCTCCTATCTATAGGTGCAGTTGGTATTTTGTGGGTTCTGGAAGACTCACTATTTCCACCACAAGTGTACTGGTTAGAATGGGATATGGACCTAGGTCACTTTCTTTACAGTCCACTGCACTGACCACTAGCCAACTCCTGGGACCAGCCTGCAGCCCTAGTAGGAATGGCCATAATACCTAAAGCTGTCACACAGCCTGCTATTTACTGTCACCGTCGCATCTTTTGGGGGTGGGAGAGGGTCAGTGACCACTGGGAGATTAAGGGGGGGAAGGTCATGCCTTAATCCATCCAGTAGTCAGCTGGTCAGTTAGGGCACCTTTTTGTGACTTAGTCGTGTTGAAACAAGACCAGATAAAAATGTTCTAATTTTTGCTGTAGACGTTTTTATCTTGTTCCATTATCCCAGGAAAATGTCCAAATTCTGGGCCCATCCAAATCCCACCCAAAATATGCCCCCTTGTGATTTAGATGAAATGTGGGAAAAACTGTCGCAAATCTGAGTTTTGAAAATGTGAAAAATGTCCATCTGTTGCTTTGTGCCACTTTTGAGTCATTTTTCTCTTTTAAAAATGAGCACCACAGTAACATAGTAGATGATGGCACATAAAGACCTGGACAGTGCATCCAGTCTGCCTAACAAGATAAACTCATAGCTTAAGGTATGATGTGATACTACATATGCATACTTGTTCTTGATTTGTCCTTGCCATTTTCAGGGCACAGGCTGTAGAAGTCTGCATAGCGCTTGTTTTGCTTCCCAACTATTGAAGCTGTCATTGAAACCTCACTCTAGCCCATCCAGTCTGTCCAGCCATGATCAGGGCACAGACCATAGAAGTCTGCCCGACACTGGCTTTGTTTCCCAATTACTGGACTTGCCATCTAAGCACAGCTAAATTTGTTTTTGAAATATATTTGTTTATCCCCCTCCAACTTTGACCATGGTTTGACCTATAATGGCTTCTTTAGGGATGGTTGTTACCATTACTTCTAGGGATAAGTGCAAAGATTCTAGATAAAGAATGACAAATAAACGTTCCACCACTGTTTTATTTTACTTCTAACACAGTATATAACTAAAAACATTATGACGACTATGAAATGTTTTCCTATTCTTCTTGATATGCTGCTTTGCCCAACTGCCTCTTCTCATCCTGTCTACAGTAATAACAAGGGATGTGCATTTTTCCGTTAGGTTTAATAAAAAATGAGAAATGTCATCAATAGTGCATTTGAAATTATTGAAAACACAGGGCCCCCCCTTCCCCACCACACAAATTAAGGGGTTTCCCCCTGTTTCACATTAAAAATGGCATTAAAAACCAACATGTCTTATTAGGTATAATATGCAATTAATCTTGGCCTTACATAACATGAGAATTGACATACTGGGTCAGACCAAAGATTCTTCAAGCCTAGTATCCTGTTTCCAACATTGGCAAATCAAGGTCACAAGTACCAGGCAGGATTCCAAAAAGTAGATAGTTTTTGTGCTACTTAATCCCAGGGACAAGAAGTGGCTTTCCCCAGGTCTACCTTAAAAATGGTTTATGGACTTTTCCTCCAAGAATTTGCCCAGACTTTTTAAAACCCAGCTACACTAATTACTTTTACCACATCACCTGGCAACAAGTTTCAAGATCCTAAGAATGCATTAAATGAAAAAGTATTTTCTCTTATTTGTTTTAAATGTACTCATTTGTAACTTCATGGTATGTCCCCTAGTGTTTTGAAAGAATTAACAATTGATTCATGATTACCTGTTCCAATTCACCCAGGATTTTATAGACCTCAATCATATCTCCTTTCAGCTGTATCTTCTCCAAGCTGAAGAGCCCTAAACCTCTTTAGCCTTTCCTCATATGAGAGAAGTTCCATCCTCTTTATCATTTTCATTGCCCTTCTCTGCATCTTTTCTAATTCTACTCTTATCTTTTTTGAGATGCGACAACCAGAGTTATACCATGAGGCATTATGATATCCTTTGTTTTCTTCTCTATTCCATTCCTAATAATTCCTAGGATTACGTTTTGATTTTTTGGGTACCACACGCTGAAAAGAAGGTTTCAATGTATTGTCCATGATGACATCTAGATCCTTTTCCTGAGCAGTGACTCCTAATGTGGAACTTAGCATTGTGTAGCTATAATTTGGGTAATTGTTACCTATGTACATCAATTTGCATTTATGCACATTAAATTTCACCTGCCATTTTGATGCCCTGTCTTTCAGTCTTGCAAGGTCTTCTGCAATTTCTCACCATCTACATTCTATTTAACAACTTAAATAGAATACAACTTTGAATACATTTGTGTCATCTGCAAATGTGATCACAACTATAGTTTATAGTTCATTAAAACTTGCTATAGTGCCCATTTCCAGATCATATATATGTTTAAAAAAACAATGGCCCCCAATACAGATCCCTATGGCACTCTACTTGTTCTGCCCCCATTTACATTGAGGCAGGTTACCAGTTGTTTATATGTTGGACATTTTATATCATATTTATATATTCTTTTTATCCTGTATGCTGGTTACTTTTCAATCAAATAATTTAGTTCATTTCTGATTTCTGATAACTTTAATTTTATTGTGCACTGCCAGTTAGGCTTGGTGGTATAGCAAATCTCAATAAACTATAAACTATCAGATTGCATTGCCTGTAACAGAAAACAGTGTTTGTGCCCTTAAGAAAGGCAGGAAGCGCCTTTGGATTACAAATCTTAGTCTTCCTGCAGTACTCTGTGACAGGCTCTTCCTGAGTACATGTCCCTGTTCCCTATGTACATAAGTACATAAGTACATAAGTAGTGCCATACTGGGAAAGACCAAAGGTCCATCTAGCCCAGCATCCTGTCACCGACAGTGGCCAATCCAGGTCAAGGGCACCTGGCACGCTCCCCAAACGTAAAAACATTCCAGACAAGTTATACCTAAAAATGCCTTATGGGACTTCTGCTATTGGCTGGCCCTTGTTCCTGTGTATGCTGGGTTGTAGCTGGCCTGTTTCTCTCTCCAGTAGGGTGGAGGGAATATGTCTTCATACATGCTTTTTCAAAGATTTGTAAGCTGACTTGCTGTACCTTGTTGTATGCTTCCCCCACCCCCCACCCCTTTCAAGCTACTGCAATATCACCAAGTTTTTACCAGTTTAAAAGTATTTATAGCATCTACACACTTAGCTTGGTGCTAAGATCTCCCAGTTCCTCTTGTATATAGAGTGAGCTGGTAGAGAACAGACTCCCAGTTCTGCAAGGCATCTAACTATAAGTCATTTTGTTTGAATTTGCAGTAAAGAAGATTTTGGTTCAAGAGTTCTGAGTCTTCACAGTGATGTTCTATACTCTGGTTTAAGCCGCAGTCTATCACAGCCAGTGAAAGGGCTAAATGGTAAAAACTTGTGGCTCTACAGTAGACATTAGGAAACCTCTAAAAATCAAATGAAGGCTTGGATAATCTCAATAATATATCCACGATAATGCATATCCAACTATCCAATATGTTTGTGTGTGTTTCTTAAATGAGGAAAAAGCCTCAAATGCTAAAGAGAGCTCCTATGTTGGTCACCCAACTTAAGGGAGCAAACTTTCATACATCACAGGCTAAAAAAACCTTGTTATTATGTCTGTATACTTGAACCTAATAAGACTTTTTTAAAGGTTCTATGATTTCAAAATGCACTTATCTTGACAGCTGTAGTCGACATACATCAATCACGGCCCGACTCCAGCCCGGGTTTCGTGAACTGCCTCAGGGTCCGTGAACAACCAGACTATATTCAAAGCTGTGAATTTCATTAAGTGCAGCAGTTCCTTATTAGGTTCAAGTATACAGACATAATAACGAGGTTTTTTTTATCCTATGATGAATGAAAGTTTGCTCCCTTAAGTTGGGTGACCAACATAGGAGCTCTCTTTAGCATTTGAGGCTTTTTCCTCGTTTAAGAAACACACACTAACATACTGGATAGTTGGATATGCTTTATCTACAGTAGACATCTCAGGGGGCAGTGAAAAGACTTGGTGGACTTCCTCAAGGTAGCCATGTGTGGATAACAGAGGATCTTCCAGTTTTAAGTGCATGGTTCATGCAGAATACTACAAACATTGCCATAAGCATATTAGAAAGCAGAAATTTATGGGACTGTTGTTGACCAGCTAAGCAAATAGAAGTAGTTGTGAATAAACTCCAACTACTGCTCAGACTGCATAATTAATTATCTGGCACAGTGTTAGCAAAAGAGAAACATAGTTGTGCAAACCCCAAGGCATAATCATTGCTTGCAAAAGAAAAAAAAAGAATTGTCATATATAGAATTTCTAGCCTCTCAGCAAAAAGTAACATTTCTTGGCACAGAGCTAAGGCTTGCAGTAACAGTTAGAAAGAAAACATTTTTTAAAGGGTGGGGGGGATTTAGTTTCAACAAGTCCAAGTAATGGCAGATTCTATTATGCCAGAGAGTGTAGTAAATGAAGCAGGTGGCACTGATAACACAGTACAAGTCAGCATGGGAAGTGATAAAAGTTCTGAAGTGTCCAAAAGAACACATATACTTACAGAAAAGGCTAAAGAAGTCTATTAAGCACAGGTAGAAAAATATGTCTTAAGATGGCCGCTACCTGAAGTTCACGGAGCAACCAGCTCCGAAGACCCCAACCGAATTATCAGCTGAGAACCAGCTGAAAACGGACCATGCAACCCCCAGATAGAACCCCAGACGGACTAACAGATCGACAATCGTCTGGAACCAAACCCGGTCGACGATCGATGGCCTCACTGTGTAGATCGAGTGATCTTGTGGCCGGGTCGCAGGACGAATCATAGCCAGGGTCTCAGAGCTCTCGGAGGCCTAAAACAAACCACTGGATCCAGCGCACTAGGACTCTTCAAGCCGTACCGGAGCGCCGGAGGGTCGACCGAGACTCCCCGCCGACCCTCTCCACGAACCGGATGCCGAGCGCCCAGCTGCCCCCTAAGAAGTTCCGAGGGTACACAAGCTTACCGTGGTGGAGTGTCGGAAGTCAGCCGAGACAACCCGCTAATCATCTCTACAGACAGACCGCCGAACGCCTGCAAGAGCCGACCACAGCCCCTCCCGACTCGGAAACATGACGCCAATCACCTCATTCCAATGACCATCTGCTCAACTGGGAGCACTGAACGGCAGACTGAGGAACAGAGGAGGCACTGAGCGCGCACTACACACCAGAGTGCCTGTGCGGGGGACAGTCACAAGAGTGACGCGTGGGACGTGCCCGGACGGTGCTCGCTGCCCTACACCTCACACCTGGGAGCGCCGATCAGCCAGACAGAAAGCGTGAGGAGACACCAAGCGTACATCATCTACCAGGCACTGCCTATCCAACAAAAACAGTGCTAGACTTGCTATAGATGGACAAACAATAAAAAACGACAATGTGGTTGCAGCAGCTCATAGGTTTACCTGCTGTGCTTTGAGTGTACATCAATGACGGCTGCGTGGGGCAGCAGAAACAGAGATTAACCAAATGGCTTCCTTGCTTACAGCGGACTAGATAGGCTCACTTCCACTCCAGTCTAACCTCCTTCAAGATTCGCCAACTCATAGGTTTACCTGCTGTGCTTTGAGTGAACACCAAAGACGGCTGCGCGGGGCAGTGGAAACAGAGATTAACCAAATGACTTCCTTGCTTACAGTGGACTAGATAGGCTCACTTCCACTCCAGCCTATTAAACCTCCTTCAAGATTCACCAGGATAGAGGAGAATAGAGAACCACAGCGCTAGGTTATGACTAGTGATCGCTGCATACTGTAAGCAGCACCGGCCATCAAAATAAAGAAGCGCACGCTCTGTCACTAAACTTTTATTATCCCAAGAACGCTAGATCCCGCTAAGTCACGCCAATATGACATAATTACCATCGCACGACGGAGGCCTTGCAACTTTTAAGGTCAAGTTTGCTACGCAAATACGAGGTTCAGGGAGAATATTCTTCAACGTTGAATACAGCAAAAGTCTTCTTTTAAAAAGAATTGAATTGATACCATAATGAACACTGCCAAACTGCTCCTTGCAATCTACTCCTTATCCCTGATCCACCTAACAATGACCACCCCTCTCGCAGAAATCAACAATATACCCATGCCATTCAATAACCGAATACTGACCAGACACACCACATCACACCAAACCGACATTAACCAAAACAAAGGAAGAGAACCTACAAGCATACAACCTCAACAAAATGAAAAGAAAGGTCATAAAAAACCCACACAAACCAAGAAACGACAACTAACAAAAGTTCACATAACACCAAATGCAGAAGACCCATACCAAAACATTCAAATAGGCTACATCAACGCCAGATCCGTAGTAAACAAAACAACAATAACAACAGACTGGATCACGTCAGCGAAACTTGATCTACTCTTCATCACTGAAACCTGGATCCATGATCAGAAGGACCCTATCATCTTAAACCTATGTCCTCTAGGATATAAAATCACCCACTGGACCAGAAAAGAAAAAAGAGGAGGGGGCATAGCGCTTATATACCGATCTCACTTCACGATTGAAACCACTGCAGAATCTATAACAACCCACCTCAAAATAGCCTCAATCAGAATCCACCATAAAACCCTGCTCGACCACCTAGATTGCGTCCTATTCTACAGACCACCATGCAACTGGAACGAAAGCCAGGCGGACTTCATGGACTTCGTTTCAAATATATGTGTATTCAACTCCAATACACTAGTATTAGGAGACATTAACCTTCACCTTGAAGACCCAAATTCTACCAACGCACGAGAATGCAAGGTCTTCCTTCATCTATGTGATCTTACATGGCAACACATGCAAACAACTCACTCAAAGGGCCATACACTCGACCTCTTCTCATACAAAATGTCCACTGATTAGAACCTAACCATAACACAAACTAGATGGACAGAAACACCATGGACCGACCATTACAAACTAATCCTATCCCTAAAATGGCGGAAAAGGGACTCTCTCCACATACGAGAACACACAACTCACACCACGAGAGGCCAAATAGATCTGGATACTTTCTGGCAACAGATATACAACAATGATTGGACAGCACAAACGGAATCCATATATTACCTCTCAGAATGGGGCAAAAGATGCAGACACATACTAGATGAAATAGCACCCTTACAAACAAGGACTTCACGTAGACACAACTCGATACCATGGTTCAATGAAGAATTGAAAAAACTAAAAACACAATCTAGGAAACTGGAACACGCATGGAAAAAAAATTAAAAACGAACATACACTCAACGTATGGCAACAACTACAAAGGAAATACAAATATGCAATAAGGCAGACCAAAAGGTCATACTACAAAACTAAAATTGGGCCGGACTACAAAAACACGAAGAAACTATACCATCTCGTGAACAAACTACTAGACACAACGCCGGTCATCACAACCAACACTGACATCCCATCTGCAGACAACCTTGCTAAATATTTTCAATGAAAAAATCGTAAACCTACGCAACACCCTACCTCAGAACTACATGAACATAGACCCAACCCCTGGTGAATACCCTGCTGACCTAATATGGTCAAATTTCGCTCTCCTCAGCGCCGACACAGTTACCCAGGCGATTAAAAAAATACTCCAACAGCCACTGTCAACTAGACACCTGCCCCAGCTACCTAATACAATCTGCCCCCCCCCCATCGCTTCATACTAGATCTCACATCAAACTTAAACTTCATGCTTCAGCACGGTATCTATCCTAAAGAAAAGGCAACATCCTGCTCACCCCAATACCAAAAGACACCAAGAAAAAAACAAACGACATTACCAACTACCACCCAGTAGCATCTATCCCATTAGTAGTCAAACTAATGGAAGGACTGGTGACCAAACAACTCAATGACTACATAAACAAATTCACTATACTACATGAGTCACAATCAGGATTTTGACCCCTACACAGCACCGAAACAGTACTACTTACTCTCCTAACCAAATTCAAGCAGGAAATAGCAATAGGCAAGAGCATCCTCCTCCTTCAATTTGACATAACCATAACATATTGCTAAGACTCCTAGAATACTTTGGAATCGGTGGTGGCACTCTCAATTGTGGAGGAGTGGCCTAGTGGTTAGGGTGGTGGACTTTGGTCCTGGGGAACTGAGGAACTGAATTTGATTCCCACTTCAGCCACAGGCAGCTCCTTGTGACTCTGGGCAAGTCACTTAACCCTCCATTGACCCATGTAAGCCGTATTGAGCCTGCCATGAGTGGGAAAGCACGGGGTACAAATGTAACAAAAAAAATTTGGATCAAGGGTTTTCTAACCACAAGAACATATCAAGTGAAATCAAAAACAAACATATCGTCACCATGGAAACCAGACTGCAGTGTACCGCAGGGATCACCACTATCACCGATCCTTTTCAACCTCATGATGACTCCACTAGCCAAGACCTTATCCACCCAAGGCCTTAACCCATTTATCTACACTGATGACATTACATTATATATCCCCTACAAACATGATTTGACAGAAATCACCAATAAAATCAAGATCAGCTTAAACCTCATGAACTCATGGGCAAATGCATTCCAACTAAATCTCAACACAGAAAAAACACACTGTCTCATCATCTCATCCCAATACAATACATACAAACCCACAAACATTAACACCCCAGGATACACCCTCCCTATCTCAGACAGCCTGAAAATTCTCAGAGTAACAATCGACTGTAACCTCTCACTAGAGTCCTAAGCAAACTCCACCATAAAGAAAATGTTTTTCTCAATGTGGAAACTCAAACGCGTGAAACCATTCTTCCCGAGGGAAATATTTTGTAACCTGATACAATCAATGGTACTAAACCACGCAGACTACTGTAATGGAATCTATGCGGGATGCAAGGATCAAATCATAAAAAACTTTAGACCGCCCAAAACACAGCAGCCAGGTTTATATTTGGAAAAAATGCATTTTCATAGTGCCAAACCACTCTGAGAAAAACTGCATTGGCTATCAATCAAAGAACGTATCACTTTCAAAATCTGCACGACTGTTCACAAAATCATTTACGGCGAGGCACCTGGATACATGACAGACCTTATTGAACTGCCAACCAGAAACACCATAAAATCTGCACGATCATACCTAAACCTCCACTACCCAAGCAACAAAGGACTCAAATACAAATCCACCTATGCATCCAGCTTTTCCTACTTAAGCGCACAACTATGGAACGCACTGCCAAAAACAGTAAAAACTACGCTAGATCACCTAAATTTCCAGAAAGCACTAAAGACAGACCTGTTCAGAAGAGCATACCCTACCGACCCAACATAAAAATACCTGGACACCTGTGACACCATGTAACCAAAGACCGTAATGGACATTACCTGACTCTTCCTCCTCCTCTCTAAGTTCCCCCCAATTGTACCCACCATACATGTACCTTATCTACCACAATATCACCTTGTATTCATTCATACCTTGTATTTGTTCAGACCGGAATTGGCTAACGCCATTAACGGTAATATGTAAGCCACATTGAGCCTGCAAATAGGTGGGAAAATGTGGGATACAAATATAACAAATAAATAAAAAATAAAAATAAAATAAGCTCTGGTTTAAGGTGGAGAAAGAAATGTTTCAGGTTGCAAAGATGAGCAAGCCTGAAAGTCACTAGGCAGAGCCATTGAAAGCCATCCATAACTAGTACCAGCACAAATCACTAGAGTACTGTCAATTTCTGAGCAGAACAAATACAGTAGATAGTTTGGCCCATAACGAAAGACAGCAAGCCACTGACCTCACATGCCAGACCATGGTGCTAGAAGTAATTAAAGGCACAGAACCTCACACAGAGCTAGCAGGAGCAAATCAATCCCAACACTCTGTCAGCTTTAAGCAAACCTCTAAAAGTTCTAGATCATCTAGGTCCAGCCATTCCAGTCAGTCTACAACTAGTTCAGTAGCTTTCTTGGTCTGAGCTAAGTCACAGGCTGCCAAGTCAAGAGTTCTTTATGATGAGCAATAAGCAGCCATAAGAATTGAAAAACTCAGACTGGAAGAAGAGGGAAAGAAAGCAGCTGCTGAGGCTGTTGCTGCCACTGCCACCTCTGAATGCAAGAAGGCAGAGTTAGTGTAAAGAGAGTGGGAAGTGGATCATTGACTCCAGGGAAACGCGATATAGGATTTCGAAGTACCACTTTATTCAATGACTCGACACAGAAACTGTTTCGGCCACAGGCCTGCCTCAGGAGTCTCGGATGATCCTTGTGGTTCAAAAATGAATCTTGAAGTAGCGTGGTCTTTAATGATCCTTATGGTTCAAAAGAAAAGTAGATCTTGAGGTCGAGTGGTCTTAATAAAGACCTTTGTGATGCTCTACTGGCGTAGCATCTCAATATAGTCTGTATAAACAGTATAAGACAAAACTGCATATAGTTCATGAGAAAAGTTTAAATATCGTGTTTTGGCGCCCAAAAAAATGGAAGGCAGAGTTATACATCACCTTAGAAAGGCTGCAGCGAGAGAAAAAAGTAGCTGCCTTTAAGGCCAAGGTCAAGACCCTTGAAGAAGGTATACAGCAGGATGGCGGGGAGAGCCAGCTTAGTCAATTATTGCAGAAGATTCTGCCCAGCAAACAGCTAAATATGTGAAGGTCCATACCCTTGCCCACAAAAGAACACAGTCACAGTCTGACTCAGAAGAGTCATCATATTCTGAACATGCATGTTCCTCCACACTAGAGCCTAGCTCACCCAAAAGAAGCAAGCCTAAGGTAAGGCACACAAAGGAGGTGAACCACCACCACAGTAATCCACACGCTCACATGCATACGGATGTACTGCCACTGGCTCTTGCTCCAGGAAAGCGCACCAAGGGAAAAGCTTCATTTCACCCACAGATTCTGGTGCCACCAGGAACTGGGCTGAGATAAAAGTTGAGCAGTTAGGTCCAGCTAAACACCCTGTGATTAAGCAAGAACCACCCGACCAGCCACACTCCATGCCTGATACCAAATTGCAGCAAGTAGCCAGTCACAGGTACCTACTGTCAGCATGCTAGAAACTTCAGAGAGGAAAGATATAGCAACAAACATTGCTCACAAAAAAGATGGTAAGCATTTGGGCTCACTCAGTTCAATAACTGCCCCAAAAAGTATAGAAGATGGAAATCTAATTTTAAGGAGGCCATGGCAATCATGAAGGCCTACCCCGAACCAATAAATGAACCTGATAATAAAATGGCTGGGAACAGAGTCAGCCAAGCATGTACAGGGAATACCCGATTCATATTTCCATGACCCCTCTAGAGGATTGAAAGAAATGTGGGAGAGACTTGACCAGTGATATAGCAGCCCAGAAGCTATCTAACAGGCAGTAATGAAAAGAATAAGGATTTTCCCAACGATCACAAATAAAGGTAATAAAATTAAAGGGATTGGGAGACCTCCTTCAAGAACTGGAAGCACTCAAAGCTGATCCGAGCCTTCCCAGCTTGTAGTACTTGGATACAACTTGGGGCATAAATAAGATCATATCAAAGCTGCTGTATAACATAAGAAAAAAGTGGTCATCAGTAGGCACCAAATATAAAGAGGATCACCAAGAGAAATTTCTTCCATTCATAGTCTTTGTGAAGTTCATCTGAGATTTGGCAAAGAGGAGAAACAATCTCAGCTTCATGTCTGATATACTTGAAGCAGGCAAGACAGGCTACTTCTTGAATGAAAGGCCGGTCAAGAAGTATGGTAACACCAAGAAACCTATTGCTGTACACATGACAGATGTGTCACCCACAGCTACACCACCAACTGATCGGCCTCCTACTACAGAGAAAGTAGAGGATCCAGACAGACAGTGTCGCATACATAAGAAACCTCATCCTCTCAAGAAATGTAGAGGGTTTAGGGAGAAACCCATGAAAGAACGTAAAGAATTGTTGAAAAAGTACTGAATTTTTTACAAATGTTGCTCTTCATCCAAAAATATGGCTAAAGACTGTAAATCAATATCCAATATCAAATGAATATGATCACTGTAAAAAGGTTTCCACTCAAAATCAAAAAATAGTGATCACTCCAAACGTACGTCTCTGTTCAGGGAATCTTTATCAAACAAAACACTTAATTTTTCTTTAATTTTTTATCTATTAACAGAAGAAAAAGAGCCTCAGTTGTTGCTGAAACCTCCACGGCATTCATGGGAACTGCATGTTATAGTGTTCTCTGCTCAGCTGTATTCAATCATTGACTCAAAACACCTCCATATCAATTATATGAATTTTTCTTTTGTTTGTCCAAAGTTAAAATTTCTCATTTTCTGAACAATTAATCCAATTGAAAATCCTTATATTTTTTTTAAAAAATTTTAAATCATTGAGCATGAGAGAGACTGAGAGTGCAATAGTGACCAGCATGTCAGTGCTTTACACCCTGACAAGAGTAAGCCTATGTCTACAGGAACCCGAGCCCTAGAATTAAGCCACAGCAGGGACAGTGAGGTAGAGCAAGCATCACCACCAAACATTACTCCAAACTGCACACAATTGTGCGAAGGAGGCCGCAGAAGATAGTTGTGCACCAAGATATGTGTAGCTAAAGTATATCCAAAAGAGCAACCAGAAAAGGCAGTAAACATGTATGTCATCATAGATGAGCTGAGTAATCAGTCCCTGGCAAGGATAGAGTTCTTTGACCTATTTGACATCCAAGGAATTTGCTATCCCTACCACCTCAGGACCCATACAGGGAGGGCAAAGAGGATGAGGAGAAGAGCAAGTGGATATGTGATAGAAGCAATGGATGGCAGTAACAAGACCCAGCTACCAAATCTTATTGAGTGCAATCAGATACCTGAAGATAGGGAAGAAATTCCCACCCCAGAAGTTGTGCAACATCACACCGTTTTGCAACCTATAGCTATCTACAGCCTTTGGACCCAGAGGCCAAAATCTTGCAGAGACATACCACCACTGATCAGAGTCCATGAGTTATGGGAAGGACCACTTGATGCTTCATATGCCTACTGACTCGCCCTGGGATGAGTGATATTAGATGACATCTGCCTTAACAGATTGAAGAGACCAAATGTAGACGTTGTTACGCTCTGCTACACTCCTCCAGAGGTGAAGTCTGCTTGCGCAGGGTATGGGCATTCGAAGAGGTGGCGGCCATCTTGGATGTGGGTATCTCCAGGATAGGGCGATCATCTTGGAGATGGGCGTCTCAGGTTGTGGCAGCCATCTTGGAGTTGGGCAGCTTCAGGAAGGAAGCCTATATTTGGGCGTAGAGCATCTCCTCTCATGGGGGCAGCCATCTTGGAACAGCTGCACATGTTTGAGCCTAATTCCTACACTATTTAAAGCACTGCCTCTAGTCCTTCCATGCTTCGGCTTCTATTGTGTAGAGGTCGTGGTCCAAGTCTGTGTTCCACAGTCAGCTATCTTCATTCCTGTGTTTCCTGACCTTGGATTGCTTCTTGACTTTGCGCTGTGTTGCTGCCTGCCTAGACCTCGGACTGTTCATTGACTATTCGCTGCGCTGCTGTTTCTCTGGCTCCTGGACTGTGTCTGCACTCCCACCTGTCTGGTCAGTGGTCACGCAACCCCGCCGGTTCCGGAAGTCCTGGTGGTCGCCTGCACCTGGGGGCTCAACTCTTGGGGAACGGCGGTCGCTTCCCAGGTGAAGCTAGGGGTTGTCTGGCTGCCTGACCGAGTGCGGTGTCTCTCCATCTTTGCCGTGCTCAGTCGGGGCACAAGTGCTCACATCCCCAGTCATAACAGATGTATACAAAACAGGTCAGATTGCAGTGCCTGTAACAGTCTACAGTTCTCATGCCCTTAAGAAACACAGGAAGTGCTTTTGGACTACAAATCTTAGTCTTCCTGCAGTGCTCTGTAACAGGCTCTTCCTGAACACACGTCCCTGTTCCCTATGTCTTATGGGACTTTTGCTATTGGCTGGCCCTTGTCCCTGGGTTGTAGCTGGCACTCTTCTCTCTCCAGTGGGGTTGAGAGCAGGGGCGTATCTGCGTGGGGCCACAGGGGCCTGGGCCCCCGCAGATTTCACCCTGGCCCCCCTCCCCGCTGTCAACCCTCCCCCGCTGCTTACTTTTGCTGGCGGGGGGCCCCAACCCCCGCCAGCCGAGGTCCGACCCGCAATCTCCATATTTCGTCTTCCTCCGTGGCCATGTGCTTCAAGGAAGTAACGCTGCAGTGCTGATTCGTTGAATCCAGTTCGGCGTCTGACGTGCTGCGACGTCAGACGCCGAACTGGATTCAACGAATCAGCACTGCAGCGTTACTTCCTTGAAGCACATGGCCACGGAGGAAGACGAAATATGGAGATTGTGGGTCGGACCTCGGCTGGCGGGGGTTGGGGCCCCCCACCAGCAAAAGTAAGCAGCGGGGGAGGGTTGATGGCGGGGAGGGGGTGGAGAGAGGCGGCGGCGGGGGGGGGGGGGGGGCGGGGGGAGGGAGGCAAAAATGTGCCCCCCCTCTCTGGCTCTGGCCCCCCTACCGCCGGATTCCAGATACGCCCCTGGTTGAGAGAATCTGTCTTCATGCATGCTTTTTCAAAGAATTGTAAGCTGACTTGCTGTACCTTGTTGCATGCTCCCCCCCCCTTTCAAACTACTGTAATATAACCAAGTTTTTACCAGTTTAAACGTATTTACAGCATTTACCCTCTCAACTTGGTGCTGAGATCTCTCAGTTCCTCTTGTATACAGAGTGAGCTGGTAGAGAACAGACTCCCATTTCTGTAAGGCAGAGACTCTTGTCTAGCACATTTAACTGTAAGTCATTTTCTTTTGTTTGAACCAGTGGCGTATCCAGACTGCCAATTTTGGATGGGCCTGAACCCAAAGTGGGTGGGCACAAAATTTTCTCTCTACCCACCTCCCCCAGCAAAATTTAGTCACGCTAATCAAATGCATTTGTCACACAGGGTAAAGTGCTGCTTTTCAGTGCATCAGATTTCAGAAAATTTATTTAATAGCCTAACACCCTTTTCAGTGAGCTTTCAGAGGCCAAAACCTCCTGCCTCAGGTCAGTATAATGCTGTTACGGTATCCTCGCCTGACCTAAGGAAGGAAGTATTGGTCTCTGAAACTTCATTAACACAGGTACCATATTACTTTATCCTAAATTAAAAATAAAATTATTTTCTTTACCTTTCTTGTATGGCCATTTACTTTTTCTCATTGTGTCGCTCCCAGTCTCTAGATTCTGCTTTCCTTTGTTTTCGCTTAACTCTTCTGCCACGGTTTCCTGGCCATTTCTCATTTTTCTCTCCTTTTTCTTTGCTTTCTTCAATATTTTTCTGCCTCTCTCTCTCTCTCTCTGTCCTGATTTAATTCATTCTTACAATCCATTCTTTAATTTCCTTCATCTACTTATGGCTTTTCATCTTTTTCTCACCCTTGTTCTCCCCATGCCCCTTCCTCTTATTCTCCAGTCTTTCACTACTCTCCTTTTCCATCCAGCAGCTCTCTTCTTTCTCTCCCCATCCTTCCAGTCTCCCCTCTCTCTCCCCATCCTTCCAGTAGTCTCCCCTCTTTCTTTCTGCATCCTTCCGTCCAGTGTCACCTCTTTCTCTCTACCCTTCCATCCAGCGTCTTTCCTCTTTCTCTCCCCATCCTTCCATCCATCTACCCTCTCTCCTGATCCTTCCATCTAATGTCTCTCTCTCCCTCTTTCTAACCAGTGTCTCTGTATCACTCTACCCTTTTCTGTTCAGTGTCCCTTCTCTCTCCACATCCTTCCAGTCTCTCCCCTTTCTCTCCCCATCCTTCCATCCAGAGTCTCTCTCCCCATCCATCCGTTTTCCCTCTTTCTCTCCCCATCCTTCCATCTGTTTTCCCTCTTTCTCTGCCATCCTTCCATCTGTTTTCTATCTTTTCTCCCCATCCTTCCATCTATTTTCCCTCTTTCTCCCCATCCTTCCATGTTTTCCCTCTTTCTCTGCCATCCTTCCATGTTTTCCCTCATTCTCTGCCATCCTTCCGTTTTCCCTCTTTTCTCCCCATCCTTCCATGTTTTCCCTCTTTTCTCCCCATCCTTCCATGTTTTCCCTGTTTCTCCCCATCCTTCCATGTTTTCCCTGTTTCTCCCCATCCTTCCATGTTTTCCCTCTTTCTCCCCATCCTTCCATGTTTTCCCTCATTCTCTGCCATCCTTCCATCTGTTTTCCCTCATTCTCTGCCATCCTTCCATCTGTTTTCCCTTTCTCTGCCATCCTTCCATCTGTTTTCCCTTTCTCTGCCATCCTTCCATCTGTTTTCCCTTTCTCTGCCATCCTTCCATCTGTTTTCCCTCTTTCTCCCCATCCTTCCATGATTTCCCTCATTCTCTGCCATCCTTCCATCTGTTTTCCCTCTTTTTCTCCCCATCCTTCCATGTTTTCCCTCTTTTCTTCGACGAGGCCCGCCCTGCATGCCAGCGCCAGCCCCCATTGCCGGCCACTGCTGCTTTTCCTGTTGAGCAGCAGGGCCGGCACTACAAAAAGAAGAAGCGCTAACGGCGCTAAGGACGAAAAATGTTAAAAAAAAAAAAAGCGCGGCACCGGCAGGCACTGTCTAGGCAGCCTTGAGGCATTGGCTGCTGGCTCGCAGGCTCCTCCCGTCTCCTACGTCACTGTCCCTGGAGTGACGTAGGAGACGGGAGGAGCCTGAGAGCCAGCAGCCAATGCCTCAAGGCTGCCTAGACAGTGCCTGCCGGTGCCGCGCTTTTTTTTTTAAACATTTTTTGTCCTTAGCGCCGTTAGCGCTTCTTCTTTTTGTAGCGCCGGCCCTGCTGCTCAACAGGAAAAGCAGCAGTGGCCGGCAATGGGTGCTGGGGCTGGCACTGGGCGGGCCTGGGCTGAAATTGGGTGGGCCTGGGCCCACCCAGGCCCACCTGCAGCTACGCCCCTGGTTTGAACTTGCAGTAATGAAGATTTTGGTTCATGAGTTCTGAGTCTTCACAGTAATGTTCTGTACTCTGGTTTAAGCTGCAGTCTATCACAGCCAGTGGAAAGGCTAAACACGACTATTCACCTTCTTCCATTGACAGAACTGGCCTACCCTCTGTTTTATATCACTTAACCAGTTTACCATGGCTTTTTAATTTCTTCAAGAGTCTCTCATAAATGATTTTGTAAAATGTTTAATGAAAATCCAGATACTCTACATCAACTGGCTTTCCTTTATCCACATGTTATTCATGCCTTCAAAAAATGCAGCAGATTGATGAGGCAAGACTTCGTTTGGCTAAATCCATATTTGTTCTACCCTATTCATCCATGTCAAAATATGTGTTCAGAAATGTTGCTCTTTATAATAGTTTCCACTACTTTGTCCAGCACTAACATCAGATTCACTGGTCTGTAGTTTCTTGAATCAATCCAGGAACCCTTTTTAACAATTGGTGTTCTTTTGCCACCCTCCAATCTTTATGTAGCATAGATGATTTTAATGATAATTTACAGATTACTAATAATAGATCTGCAATTTCATTGTTGAGTTCTTTAAGTACTCTGAGATGTAAAACATCCAGTCCAGGTTATTTGCTACTCTCTCTCTTTAGTTTGTTTATTTGACCTACTACATCTTCCAGGTTCACTGAGATGTGTTTTAGTTCCTCCAATTCATCACCATTAAATACCAGGTCAGGCATGATTAGCTTCCTCAGTAAGATGGAAGCAAAAAATTAATTTAGTCTTTTCAATGGCCTTGTCTTCCCTGAGGATCTAATGGTCCTAGTGACTTCCTCTCAGGCTTTCTGCTTCAAATGTAAGGTACCCCCAAAATATTTTATTATGAGTTTTGGTCTCTACATTAAGCTTCTTTTCAAATTCTTTTTGCCTTCCTTATCAATGCTTTGAATCTAACTTGCTAGTACTCATGCTGTTTACTTCATTTAGATGCTTTTTTCCTCTATCACCTCACTTGTAACCATGCTGGCTGCTATTTGCTCTTCCTTCTGCCATTTTTAATATATGACATACATCTAGCCTGGCTTCCAACAATGTATTTTTAAAACCATATCCATGCCTGATGTAAAATCTTAACATTTGCAGCTGCTCCTTTTAGTCTTTTCTTTTTTTTTTTTTTACCATTTTTCTCATTTTATGATAGTCACCTTCCAGTTATTAACTCAGATTTGATCATGTTATCACTATTCCTGAGTGTCCCCAAGACATCTCGCATAAATCCTACATTCCACTAAGGACTAGATCTAAAAGAGCTTTCTCTTATCAGTTCCTGGACTAGCTACTTCATGAAGCAGCCATTTATGTCATCTTGGAACTTTACCTCCCTAGCATTTCTTCATCTAACATTTACCCAGTCAATATTGGGGTAATAGAAATCACCTACAATATATATTCTTCGGATGGCTCGGCACATGAATAATAGAGAGTGGTGCACAGTACGCAACGCGATAAAGAAGCACCAACTAAAAAGATAAGTGGTGGTGCTCATTATATTACTGTAAATTTATCATAGATTTTCTAATAGACTAATCTAACCAGCAGGAATTAGAGAACATCATAAAGTTTTTTAGGCCAATGATAAAGGCAGGGTCTATTGACCCGTTTTAGCTTCAACAGATAAATTCATGATCTGGAAGCTCTTTGAGGCCATTTTTCCTGCTATTCAGTACACTGCATTAGTTGCAGACAGATAATTGTCATTTTGCTGCAGCAGATGTTTTGTAAATTGAGTAATAGAAATCACTACAGAAACTACAAAAAAAGAAGGCCGCAAACAATATATCCAATATATATTGTTGTGGTAATTGAAATTTGCTAGCTACTTGTTAACTTTTTATAATCTGCCCATTCAGGTGAGTTGGATGGTAGTATACCCCATCACTATTCTTTCCCTTCACACAAGGAATTTTTGTCCATAAAGGTTCCATGGTGCATTCTGTTTTCTCCTGCTGAACTTTTATTCTGTTTGACTCAGTGCCCTCATCAACATATAGCACCAACTCTCCACCAATTTGATTTACCCTATCATTGTGACATAATTTGTATCCTGATATCAGTGTCTTATTGGTTGTCTTCCTTCCACCAGATCCCTGAGATGCCTATTACATCTAACTTGGGTGAATCTCTTCTTAAAGGTGGTTAATAAATCCCAATAAATAAACAAAAAATAAACTCTTCATTCAATGCAATATATGCTAATTCTCCTATCTTCTTTTTAGGCTTCCCACCAGTGGTGTGCTGGAGCGGGCTCTCATGGGCTCGCGAGAGCCGTTTGTTAAGTTTTTAAGAATTTTGGGAGATGGTTGTTAAAGTAGGCCTCCCCATGGCTACTTTAACAACTGACTCCCAAAATGTGGGCTTGGGCCCCCTCTTGAATTCTCTTTTACTTTGCTGGCAGTGATGCTGGCCCCACCAGCCAAGTAAATAGACTGCTGCTGCTCCCTGCTCCTTGTTTCTGACTCTGAGCATCAGGCTGGGACTTTTCATGCAAGTGCAAGAAGGTTCCATCATGTTGCTCAGAGCCAGAAACAAGCAGCAGAGAATGGTGGCAGTCCATTTATTGGCTGGTGGGGCGCGGCAAAGGTATGCCTAGCGTGCCTGCACAAGGGAGGGGAGAGAGAGGCGTGTATTCCCCCCCCCCCCCCCCCAAATTTCAGGGCCGGCTATGCCCGGAGAGAGAGCCTGTTGTTAAAAATTTACCAGCACACCCCTGCTTCCCACATTTGTATACAAGGAATGTTCTTCGTTTGTATCTGCAATCTTCTTAGCAGTTGACAATGATAATTTCCAATTTTTCAGCTCTGTTTGCTCTTTACATAAAGGTATCTGGGCTAATTTCCCTGGTTTGATAGTATCCTTCAAAGATACCTCATCCCCAACCATATGTTCTGGTGTGACTGTCACTTTCCCTCAGGTTCTAGTTTAAACGCTGTTCTATCTCCTTTTCAAATGTCTTTGCTAGTAGCCTGGTTCTACCCCAGTTAAAGTAGAGTCCTCCTTTTCAGATTAGGCTCCTCTTTCCCCAGAATGTTGCTGTGGTCCTAACAAATCTAAATCGCACCTCCTTGAACCATCATGTCATCTAGTCCAGAGCTCTGCCTATCCCTTGTGTCCTGTGGGGGCAATATGTCTGAAAATCCTACCCTGAGGTTTCTGGTTTTTAACTTAACTCCAAAAAGCCTACATTTAGCTTTCAGAACCTTCCTCCTCCACACGTTTCTAAATCATTGGTACCCACATGTACCATGATAGCTGGCTCCTCCCCAGCACTTTCTAAAATGTTATCTAGGTGGTGCATGAGGTCTGCTACTTTCTCACCAGACAGGTGAGTGATGAAGTGATCCTCATACCCATCAGCAACCCAGCTATCAACATGTCTAATGACTGAATCTCCAGCTAAAATGACTGTCCTCATCCCTCCCTGCTGGGCAGGCATATCATCAGTGAAAGGCTATTGTATCTCCTGAAAGGCAAGTCCTACCTACTAGACTACTTCCCATCAGATCAGGGTAATGCTCTTCTTCTAGATAACCTCTCTCAGCATAGCTGATAGACTGGAGGTAGGACTTCTATGTTCATATATATCTCCTCTATATTTCTCTCTGCCTCAGCTCTTCCAATTCTGCTACTCTAGCCTCCAGAGATTGGACTCATTCTCTAAGAACTGGAAGCTTTTTGCATCGAGTATACATATATGAGCTCTCACCAACTGGGAGATAATCCTTTATGTAGCACTCTATGTAAAAGACTGGATAGCACCTATCTATCCGCTATACTGCTGTGTATTTAGTTACTGAAAGTTGCTAAGGGAGTAGGGATAACTAAACTGTTATAAAGGCCTTTAAATTTAGTTTGTATATATGATATCATGAGCAAGTGTTCAAGCCCAGGGTCTTTATACAAGCAACCAAACTACAGCCTAGAAGAAATAAATGTCTTTATTAGAATAATAGGGTTCAAGCACAACCATACATCTGTCTTCATTCTCAGGCTATAAATTTAGGGTCATCATAAAGATTACTCAATACAGCAACACAAAAGAGGCCTGATCCTTTAACAGGCCAATAAGTTTGGCTTCAAAGGGTTTTTAAGTAGTTTCTGGCACCATAAAAAGCAGCTTGTTCTACCTTGCAGGCTGTAATACTTGAAACCTCTTTTTTGCGGTCCTGGAGGCTCCTTTCTTCCACCTCTGGCCTTCCCTAACCCCAGGTTTTTATACTTCCTGCTTGGGCCCTGCTGGCTAGATTTTCCTGCTCTGGCCTTGTTAAGGTAGGCTGGATTATAAGAAGGTCCAGGGATCTCTCCTATATACCCCATTCATAGTATAGTTTGTGTTATTATTTTATGTTTGTTTCTCAATGAACTGTGAATAATGTGTTGCTTAGCATTAATCAAGTGGTAATGAAGCTGTTCTGTAGTGACACATTTCACTCTTGTCCTCTTAATTGGGATAAGTGCCTGCAAATTAAGGGATGTGCTTGGGGTGGGTGGGAGTTGGGAAAGAAAGCTAAATAAAGCTAGGGCAAAATGGATTTTACACCGTTTCTCAAATTTAATACCTACAGAATTTATTCTAGGGTTGTAACAAACTAAATAAAGCTGGGCCAAATAGATTATAGAACCATTGTTTATCTCACTGGTTCCCAAACCTGATCCTAGAGGCATCCAAGCCAGTCAGGTTTTCAGGATATCCATAATAAATATTCATGAGAGAGATTTGCATGGAGTAGAGGCAGTGCATGCAAATCTCGCTCATAAATATTCATTGTGGATATCCTGAAAACCCGACTGGCTGGTTTGACTCCAGCACCAGGGTTGGGAACCACTGGTTTTGTTTTGTTTTTAAATCTCTCTCCACCCTATAATCTTCTTCTTTAACTATGTACTTTCCACAGTGGTAGTTTGGTAATGTCATATTACAGGCTGTGTAAATAACTGCATACATTGCATATGTGAAAGCCATTTTTATAATTGTACAAAATTTCTATTTTCTGCAAATGATCTGTGAATGATTTACAAACCTTTTACGTCTGAAATAGCCTTTGGCTTTTGAATAAAAAGAGATATTTTCCAGAATATCTGGATATTTCTCTCGTGTTCCTGTGGTAAGTTGGTTTATCATAGTAACTACTTCCATTTTAATACTCTTCTAATAATTTATTTGAGTAAAGTCATGAAATAAATATAATTACTGTCAACCTGAAGGTACTATTATTCACTGTGCTCATTTTATCGCAGAGAAGGTGGAACAGGAAGAAAGAGAATTAGAGAACATTTGGATGCAAAATTCTGTGAAGAAAGCAAGCCACACAAATTATATCACATTAAGAAAACCTGTAAAAAAAAATACATTATATTTAATCTCCAGAAGAATTTATATACGCTTACAGATAAAGGCATCTCCAATCAGTTTAGAGTGGCCCATATACCCATTCTGCTCTCAGTGACTCCTGCAGGAGATTAGCTGCTTCTGGTTCTCAATCATTGCCTCATTGCCTGTTTTAATTGGTAGCTATTACCATGCTACACAGCATGCAGAGAGCACTATTTCTGCCATGTTTCCTAGTGCATCCTGAAAGAATCCTAATTTATCCAGGCATCTAAAACAATGTTTTATTTACAGCCTGACCCTGTCAGGCGTACTCCCATTACTAGGCCTGTGGTAGATGGGCTTTCTACCCCGTACTGGTAGCATTAGAAGTTTGTAGTTAATGAGTGATTTGGCCCTCTCTACAAAGAAACAAATCAAGGCCATTAGCTTAATAGCTTCCTTTTGCTTTATTAGGCATATCAAAGCATTTCTCACTGAGGGTATTTTGAGAAAGGTGGTGCAGGTTGTTGTTCCCTACCTTGACCTTTATTTATTTTGCACAATACAGTAAAAATCATTATTGATAGTAAAAGACAAAAGAGGACTATGCTACTGTTGATCTACTTGCAGAGGCTCACAATACAATCCAGAATAATATTTAAAGCTTTGAACATGGAGTTCAAAATAACTAGAGGTCTGTGTATTTCTCTTTTATGTAATGGCTTCTTCTTCATGTTCTCAAAGTCTTGCGACTGATGATTGAAATGAGTACACACTTTGCAAAAGAGTCCCAGTATTATGGAACAAACTGACAATCACTGAGAGAGAAACCTAATAATTTGTTCTTTTGGCAGTACCTCTAAGCTTGGCTCTTTGAGAAATTGACTGAGATTCTAATTTATTTGCTGGTTGTTGCTGGTTTCCTGCTTGTCATCTATGGAGTTGCAGTGCTCCCTTCTTTGATGACAGTGTTGTTAAGTCAGGTGTCTGATTTACATAATGTTTGTGTGTTGGATGATTTTAGTATTCTGTTTGATCCGGTAGATGATATCCCGTTTTATCCGGCAGTGAGATCATGTTATTTTTTTATTCGTTGTCTGCCGTATATTTAAGTCAGATGATATCAGAGGCAACACGTTATGCGGGGCATGTGTTAGATATGATGTTTTTATCTTCTGGGTTGAAAAAGCTGTTAGATCATTCTCCTGTTGTGCTTATAGTATCATGGTCTGATCACTATTTGATATCTTTTATGTTAAGTTTTAAACCTGAAGATGTGATTAATCAGGAAAGAGATTCAGGTACAGCCTTTGGTTGATGTTGAGTTGTTAGGAGAACGTTGATGGTCTAAGTTGCATATTGATGAGGATTTGTTGGTTGCTGAGGCAGTAGATGTATGGAATAGATCATTATTGTTAGCTCTAGACAAGGTTGCTCCTAGGCGAACAGTGGTTCAAAAGGATAATTATAAGCCTTATTTGTGGAAGACTGAGCCTGTGAAGCAGGTTCATATGGAGTTGAGGCAAGCAGAAAGACAGTGGCATAAGTCTTATGATGTTGATGATTTGGAGAGCTATAAGCTGCATCTTGCTGAGTATCTTAGTCATTGTGAAATTTTGAAGAATGAATACTTTAGGAAGAGAGTGTATGAAGTCGTAAATAGGCCATGGGAATTATATCAAACAGTGTGTTATTTGATGAATGGGTCGAAGGATAAGGAGGAGAGTACGGAACCAGATGCGAGGATATATGCTGATTATTTGGAGAATAAGATGGACCAATTAGATAAGAGGATTGGTATTGTGGGGGTAGTTAATTTGGAAGGGATTGCCGATTTGGTGGTAAAATGGGATGTTTCAATTAGTAAATGAATTGGAGATAGAACAAATTGTCTCTACTACTACTACTCCAACACTGTCCTTATTGGATCTGTGTTCTTCAGGAATTATGTAGTCATTGGCAGGAAAAGTTGCACCGCGGTTGTTGGTAATTGTGAATAAGTCTTTGGTTGAAGGATGTTTACCTGTGATGTGTAAGCAGGCTATGATGAGGCCTTTGTTGAAACAAGAGAAATTGGATTCCTCTATTACGGCTAATTATAGGCCAATTTCAGTTATCCCATTTGTGGGGAATGTGGTGGAAAAAGTGGTATGGATCAGTTAGAGGAATTTGTGGAGCTAAATGGTTATTTGGATCATTTTCAATATGGGTTTCTTAGAGCTCATGGGGTGGAGACTTCATTGTTATCTACGATGGATGTGTTGAGGTAGGGAATGGATAAGAATCAATGTTTCTGCCGTATATCTTTGGATGTTTCATCAGCATTTGATTTTGTATATATCTCTCAATTATTATTTATACTGAGGCAGTTAGGGGTAGGTAGTGTTGTGTGTGAGTGGTTTTCCTCCTACTTGTCAGGACGTTCTATGCAGGTTTGCAGTGGGGGGAAAGTTTCTGATCCCATTGACATTAGAAGAGGTGTTCTGCAGGGGTTGGCTTTTTCTTCCCTACTATTTAATATCTATTTGGCGCCATTGTGTCGGGTTTTTGAACGGTTCAGGGTAGAATACCATCTGTAAGCTGAAACAGTTACATTGGCTTCCTATGTGTTTTAGGATACAGTTCAAAGTTTTATGCCTGCTTAATCAGACTGTATATGGGACTGTGTCATGGTATTTATGGTCTGATTCAGTGGATTAAGCAGGCCCAGTTTTGTGGAATGCCTTGCATGGGCATCTTCGACTCTGTGCAAATGTAGGACAATTTAAGAAGTTTTTGAAGACTCCCTTTTTTGTTCAGGCATTCTCTACCTGATGTAGTAGGGACTTAGCAACTACTTATTGTAATTCTCTGAAGTGTTTATGTGTATGTCTGTGCTAATATAATTATTATTATTAATATTATTTTGCCCTTCCCTTCCCCCACCCTTTCTCTACCTATAGCTGAATCACCTGATCTCTTGTGGGCAGGATTCTAAAGCAGAGGCAGGACTAGCCTTTTTGAAATAGTGAAGCAAAAATGACTCACATATGGTCTTGAGATCTGCCTTTGCTTGGACCTCACTACCTGAGAATAAGAAACATTTTTGCATTCCCTCCTCCTTATATCTACCTCGCTATTCCTAGAGCTATTCTGTTTGCTTCTCTCTCAAAAGAAAAAAAAAAGACTTTTAGTCTTGCTTTGAACCTGTATGTTTTATTTAAAACCCGTTTGATTCTGTTATAGGATTATTATTTTCCAGAGCTCTACATTACAAAACTGTTAAGCCCTGTTATTTGAGGGTTTAGCACTAGTCTCTGGTAGAAATTAAATCGGTAGCTTTTCCTGCTTAATTTTATTGCTTCAAGTATTTTACAGACTGTCTTGTAGACAGGCTTGTGGAATAGCAGAGGTGCAGTCCTCAGCTCTTTGTTCTTTAGGCCCTCCCACCCTGCCCCTCAGCGCACCCACCCCAAGGGTGACACTTCCTATATAGCCTTCCAATCCACTGCCTACCACCTTCAAACAATTCTACCTCAATTACAGCCAGTTTTGAAACAATTTCTGATTGCATTTACTTTAAGCTGTCTGCTGTTATCAGGTGCAGTTACGGATTTGATATTAAGAGTTTTTCTTTCCTTGTAGTACAAAATTACATACTATATATAAACCCTAAACTTTCTCAAAAAACAGTCTTCCTGAAGCAGCGAGTTTTTAGCACGAAACAAGGTGCTCTTGTAGAAGAATGAGGAATCTAAGAGTGACTTAACTTTGACCACGTTTGATATAAAAGGAGATCAGACGTTGAGCCCGGGGAAACTGGAAGAATCCCAGAGTCTTCTGGAAACCGGTGAATGGTGAAGGAATCAACAGCAGTGGGGACAAGTGAAAGCCACAAACAGAAGTGGAAAAGAACATAAGAAGGATCTGTTCTTTTGCAGCTAAGTGAAGTGGTGCACCACTTGTGGGATGGTTGTGTTAAATATTCCCTGATTGCTTAAATAGAGTGGTCAGGTTTAAATAGTTAGAATTGGATTACATAATTTTTGCAGTTCTGTAGTTTTGAGAAATTCGGACATTTTTTACTCGTAGGGGTTTTTTGAGGAACCAACGATTTTTCTATGTAGCTGGAGTTTTTTTCATTGGTTTGTTTTTTACCCTATATAGAATAACATATGGACCAATGATATAACTTTGCTCCTGATACAGTGGGGACATAATCAACAAGGGAGGAATCGTTCAGGAATGAACAGTCTCACTAGGAAGCTTTGAGGTCCTTGTATTTGTAAAAACAAGTTCTTTATGTATCTATGAGTGAAATGGTCCAAATACAAACTGGTTTTTGAGAAAGTTTAGTGGTAATGGTACCAGTTTGATCCTGTTTTTGAATAGTTTGAGGTATCAAAATACTATATATAAAACCAGGCTTACTGTTCCTTTCTTATATACATCCAAGAGAAGGCTATCTTTACTTTTCCTTTAAGAAAATCAGCTTCCTCTAGGCTTCTCTTTTTATATTCATCTAACCAGTGGCGTAGCCAGACTGCCAGTTTTGGATGGGCCTGAACCTAAAGTGGGTGGGCACAAAATTTTCTCTCTACCCCCCTTCCCCAGCAAAATGTAGTCACACTAATCAGATGCATTTGTAACACAGGGGTAAAGTGCTGCTTTTCAGTGCATCAGGTTTCAGAAAATAATTTATTTAATAGCCTAACACCCTTTTCAATGAGCTTTCAGAGGCCAAAACCTCCTGCCTCAGGTCAGTATAATGCTGTTATGGTATCCTCTCCTGACCTAAGGAAGGAAGTATTGGTCTCTGAAACTTTATTAACACAGGTACCATATTACTTTATCCTAAATTAAAAAATAAAATTATTTTCTTTACCTTTGTTGTATGGCCATTTACTTTTTCTCATTGTGTTGCTCCCAGTCTCTAGATTCTGCTTTCCTTCGTCTCTCTCTTGCCAGGGTTTCCTGTCCATTCGTCACCTATGGCTTTTCATCTTTTCCTCACCCTTGATCTCCACATGCCCCTTCCTCTTATTCTCCAGTCTTTCCCTACTCTGTCCTCTCCCTCTTTCTATCCAGCAGCTCCCCTCTTTCTCTCCCCATCCTTCCAGTGTCTTCCCTCTTTCTTTTGCATCCAGCGTCTCCTTTTTCTCCCTACCCTTCCATCCAGTGTCTTCCCTCTTTCTCTCCTTATCCTTCCACTCATCTACCCTCTCTCCTGATCCTTCCATCTAGTGTCTCTATCTCCCCTCTCCTTCTATCCAGTGTCTATCTCTCTACCCTTTTCTGTTCAGTCTCCTCCCTCTCTCCACATCCTTCTAGTTTCTCCGCCTTTTCTCTGCATCCTTTCATCCATCTCCCCTCTTTCTCTCCCTATTCTCTCATGTCCAGCAGCACTCTCCCCTCTAGTCCCTTCTTCCTCTTCTTCCCTTGTCCAGCAGCTCTCCAGCCCCTTCCTCCTCTCCCTCCCATGTCCAGTAGCTCTCTCCCTTCCAGCCAGTCCCTTCTTCCTCTTCCTCCCATGTCCCAGCAGCTTTCTCCCTTCCCTCCAGTCCCTTCTTCCTCTCCGTTCCATGTCCCAGTAGCTCTCTCCCTTCCCTCCAGTCCCTTCTTCCTCTCCCTCCCATGTCCAGTAGCTCTCTCCCTTCCAACCAGCACCTGTCCCTTCCCACTCTCCATTCAGTAACTGTCTCTTCCAAATCTTCCTCCTCCCCTTCTTTCTGACTCTTTCTTTCAGGATCCCATCCAGCCCCTCTCTTCCTCCTTCCAACCAGCACGTGTCCCTTCCCTTTCTCACTCTGACCCTCCCATCCAGTTCCTGTCCCCTCTGCCATCTTCCCCTTTCCTTCCAGCATCTGACCTCTTTCCCTTCCCCTCCTTCTGACACCCCACTGCTGCTAATGCTTCATCTTAAGCGCCTTGCGTCTGCTGCTCTGTCTGCCCTGCTCTGCCTGCAGCTGTAAGCGATTTGCTCATCGGCCCTTCCTTCACCGTGTCCCCCCCTCGCGGAAATAGGAAGTTACATCAGAGGGC
This sequence comes from Microcaecilia unicolor, assembly GCF_901765095.1. NCBI lineage: Eukaryota > Metazoa > Chordata > Amphibia > Gymnophiona > Siphonopidae > Microcaecilia > Microcaecilia unicolor. The sequence goes on along the minus strand of NC_044038.1, from coordinate 128,332,721 downwards.
GGGACACAGTGAAAGAAGGGCTGATGAGCAAATCGCTTTACAGCTGCAGTAGCGCAGAGCAGGGTAGAGAGAGCAGCTAACGCGAGGCGCTTCACCGTCCAATTCTTCTTTTAAGGTTGGGTTCCGGGTGGTCTGCTCCTCGACGGAGCTGCGACGCCAGTGGGGCAGATCGCCCCGCCTTGGTACGACGATGTTGGGGCGGGCCTGGAGGGAAAGTGGGTGGGCCTGGGCCCGTCCAGGCCCACCCGTGGCTACGCCCCTGCATCTAACACTACACATCAAAAACCCTGAAAAGATAAGCTAAATCATTGTATATCCCAATAATAGGCAAAGAACTACATTGAAATACACCCACAAAGTATAAATTTGAACAGGTTTTCAGATTTCTTAATAAAACTACCTGCTTCCTGTAACTTGCAAAACAGGTGAAGGAAAAAAATAGGGTTGTGACTTTGGTAGGCCTTCAATTTCTTTTATCCACAGGTACATCTTGCTCCTACACTTGAAGTATGGCAAAGAAACACCGTACCCCTAAGTCTGCAGCTCTCATTACAGCTTCTGCCTCTATCCAAACTGAATGCTTGGCTCAAGGCAAGATTCTGGTTTCTGGTGATAAATGCATGCACATTGAATCCCTCATGAAAGAGTACAAGAACTAAGAGAGGAGGTGGCAAGACTAAGAAGCATCTGTGACAACCAGAAATTCATCCCAGAGATACATATTGAAACATTGAGGATCTCCAGCAAAGGGAGAGAAGATATTGTGCATAAAGAGGACAGCTGGACACAGGTCACCAGATCCTGCAAAATCAACCCCTCAACTCCATCTCCATAGAACTGAAGAATCGGTTCACAGCACTGGAGGCAGAAGAGATGAAAACATCTCAGGAACAGGAGGAAACAACAATCAAAGCAGCCAGATTGGTGGCCAATAAGAAGCAAAAGGTAGTGGTGGTTGGAGATTCTCTCCTAAGGGATACTGAGGCACTCATCTACTGACTAGACATAATGTCCAGGGAGGTGTGCTGTCTGCCTGGTGCCAACATTCGAGATGTAGCAGAAAGATTGCCTAGACTCATCAAGCCTACTAACCTATACTGCTCATCCATGTTGGCATGAATGATACTGCTAGGTATCCTACTGAACATATCAATCATGACTTTGTGACTCTGGGTCAGAAGGTGAAGCACCTAGGTGCATGGGCGGTGTTCTCATCAATCCTTCTGTTGAAGGTAAAGGCCGAATGAGGGAAGCTCACATCCTGGAGCTAAATGTGTGACTGTGTGGATGGTTCTGACACATGTGCTTCAGTTTCCTGGACCATGGGATGATTTTCCAAGAGCTACTGGGAGGCGATGGTGTCCATCTCTCAAGGAAGGGATGAAGCGTCTTCAGTACCAGACTAGCTAATGTACCAAAGAGGGCTTTAAACTAAATTTGCTGGGGATGGGAGAGAAAAGCCCCAAAGTCATTAATAGCCATCAAGAAGGTAAAACTCTAAATACCCTTATAGAAAGGGGAAAAAAAGAGTCTGGAGATCCTTGCATACCAATGCCTGTAATAAAGGAAACTAATGTCTAGATGGATTTAGTGGCAGTCATGGAGATGTGGTTCCCGGAGAACCATGACCGGGATATAGTTATACTTGGCTACAATCTACTCAGGAAGGACGGTAAGAAAAAAGGGGAAAGGGAAGGGAAATGGGACTTGATACATGGCTTTTCTGTAGTTTTTGCAACTACATTCAAAGCAGTTTACATAGTATATACAAGTACTTATTTGTACCTGGGGCAATGGAGGGTTAAATAACTTGCCCAGAGTCACAAGGAGCTGCAGTGGGAATTGAACCCAGCTCCCCAGGATCAGAGTCCGCTGCATTAACCACTAGGCTACTCCTAGGCATTATATGTTAAGAATAATATTAAAGTGACAGAATTGCAGGACCTATGGGGTAAGGAAAAAGTGTTGTGGGTTAAACTGGAAAGAAGAAAAATATATTTAAATTGGTGCAATATACAGGTCACTTTCACAGTCAGAAGAATTGGACAGAGACTTAATTGAAGACATCCACAAGATAGCTAGGAAATGGGAAGTACTACTGATAGGTGATTTTAATATGCCAGATGTTGATTGGGGTATCCCTGCTGCGGGGTCATCTAGAAGCAAAGGAATCTTGGATTCTCTACAGGAAGAATTGTTTCAGCAGTGGATGATGGAACCGACTTGGGATGGAGCTATTCTAGACCTAGTGCTTACAAACGGAGACAATTTCTCTGATGTTATGGTGGGAGATCATTTGGCATCTAGTGATCACCAAATGGTGTGGTTCAATATTAAGACAAAGGAGAAGAGGGCTTATTTAAGATTGAAGGTCCTAGATTTCAAAAGAACTAAGTTTGCTGAGATAGGGGAATTTCTCAAAGAAGAGTTAGTTGGATGGGAACAGCTGAAGGAAGAAGAACAGCAGTGGGTGAAACTGAAAGGGGCCATTTTAATTGACAAACCTTTATGTTAGAAAACAACATAAAACTAAGAGGAAAGAGGGGGAATCCAAGATGGCTGCATGTACCTGAGGCACTGCAGACTTCTCTCTGCTTTGCTTTCAAGCAATGCCTAAACGGAGGGGGAAAGCTGCTGCATGAATCCCCTGTTGTTGGTCCGATGGATCAGCATTTGGGGAGTGTTGGGCTGGAGGAGAGGTCAGAAGGCAGCCCATTAGAGATGCCAACTGTGAGAGAGGATTCGGCAGCGTCTCCAGGGCTAGAAACATCTTTAAGCCCTGACAGAAAAGCCCCTTCCCCTGCATCCGCAAGGAGCAAGTTCTCCGCTAGTCGAGTCGGCAGTGCCCCAGCAGAAAGTATGTGGGACGCTGCTTTGTGTGAGGCTCAATTATATCAGCAGGAGACTGAGGGAGGCAGTTTGGAAGTTCTCCCCCAGAAAAACAACCTTGCTGCGAGCTCCATATCGGGGGGACCAAGGAGCTGCCAAATTGGAGCTGGAAGGTAAATTGCCTGAACTTAAGTCAGTTGTGCCTATTCCTGAGTTTCTGCAAAGGAAGCCCACTGAAGTAACATTGGAATTTTACATGGCTGGAAAAGGTGCGCACTGGGGGTGGGAACTACCACTGGTAGTTCCAACTTAGCGAGCAGTAAGCCTGCGTTGGTCTTACCACCGCTCAGTAAAAGGGGCGTGACCTCGAGAGGGGCATGTGTAGGTCAGGGGTATTCACTAAAGATGTACATAGTATTATAGAATTTGTGGGATCCACAGGTAATTTATCTGTGAAGATTTACACCAGGTTATAGTTGGTGTAAATCCTTGTGCCCAAAATTGGATTCCAGTGCTATGTACGGTGCCCATTTCACAGCATCATTTATAGAATAACACTGAGATCTTTTTTTTTTTTGTGGTGCCCAAATTTGGGACCATTTACAGACTCTAGTCCTAACTGACTTACATGCAGTTAACAGGGGGCCACTTATCACTTCCTAAATAGGAGGCACTAAATGCTTCCGCGCTACAACTCCAAACAAAGTACCACATGCTAATGGCACTTGTAGCATAAGATCTGTAAAGAATAATGCAGAGAATGCCTCCAATAGCTACTGCACTATGAGGCGGATGCAAATCCCGGTAAAGCAGTGATCATTATTTCCACCTCAGTAAAAATTACCGAGTTGGAAATAGCAAGGGATGCTCGCAAAAAACAGTGAGCAGCTCAGCAGGTGGAAAGCCAATCGGTTGCCAGAACAGCCAATCGCTAAGTGTGGCTGTTCTGCGCATGCTACAGCCGTCTTTCATACGCACATACAAGCTGTGTGTATGAAAACTGTGTGTAGCTTTTTTTTTTGTTTTCAAACTATTTTTTAGCATCACCAGACCTTCAGCTGCAGTACAGGCAGGGAGGGAAGCAAGGGAGAGCAAGGTGAAGGAGAGAGTAAAGGGCTGCCTGAGTGCATTTTTGGTGGGCAGGGGGACAGCCTCTTGAGATGCCGCAGCTCTTCTCAACCATCCGGCAGCTGCTAATTCAGTGGTAATGGGAAGGAAACAGCAGTACCTGCAGCTCCTGACCACCATAAAAATTTCATCAGAAAGGTAGGCTGCCCTTTCTGTGCATCAATAGGAAAATGGCTGTGCATCACTCGGAATGCATATTTGAATAGTAATCAGCTCATTAAAATAACTTTGCATGCAATTTTCGTTAGCTGCTACAGTGACAGGAAAAGAGCCCGCAGAACCCTTTTGCATATGTATCACTGAACTCCATACTCACTAAACTGGCTAGAACTAGTATAAAAAGCACATTACTAGATCGTTAAGTTTTGTGCATCTGGGTCTATATTTGCAGCTATTGTGCAATAAAGTCCTGTGTTAAACCATGGTAACTGCAAATTTTCCTGTGGTTTAGTAAAAGGGCCCCTGTGTTTCATTAAGGCTAAAGAAAGCAGAATGGAGGTACTGTAGAAATGGAATGCCTTGAGTTTGTTTTTTTATATACAAATATTGAACTGCTGTATAAATTACGTCAGAATTATATTACAAGCTTTATTTTTGCCATTGCCCTTTTGTTAAGAGGAAAAAATAATGTATTCTGTAGCTAGTAATGATATTCTTAGAGCTCTGCCTTCTTTTTTCAGCATGGCTTTAAATGTCACTGAATAGCTCAGAAATAGCCATGACAACCTTTTTTTTTAGGACACATCTTATTGAGAAATTTAGGCAATACAGAAATGGCCAACCTTTCATACAAATCAACAAGATTTCATATTAAGAGTAATTTTAAAAAAGGTAGCATATATAAAGCAGAAGATGGGATATGGGTAAAGAATCACAATAAGCATTTGCTCAAGCACAAAGGTAAATAAATGGAAGGGGAAAACCGCTGCACTCGAAATTGACGGGGAAATCCACTGCTTATTTCTGGGTTAAGCAGCATAAAATGTATTGAACTTTTTCGGGATCTTGCAAGGTATTTGTGACCTGGATTGGCCACTGTTGGAAACAGAATGCTGAGCTTGATGGACCTTTGGTCTGTCCCAGTGTGGCGATACTTATGTACTTATGAAAGTGTTGAAAATGCTTACAATGGTCAGTTAAACTTCTTTCGTACACTAGTATAAAATTAAAATATAGGCCTCATCATCCATGGCCTACTCATTTCCCCCCCATAATATCAGAAAATGTGGAACTTAGCTTTGGAAAATAAGGATTCCAGATTATGAGTAGTGCATCATAGTAAAAGTCCTTAACATGGAAAATTATAATCTCCGTGGTATATACTGGCCACAACAAATGTACCCGATAGGATAACAATGAAGAAGCAGGAGGACTTCGGTGATAAACACATTAGGCTTGGCTGCAGCTGATATATGAATACATAGTGTCGCGTTCTCGAGGCCCTTGGTATGCTGTCAGGTCCTCGGGGCCGCACTGGGAATCATGAGCCCTTGGGCCCCTGCCGAGGAGCGGCAGAGGCAGGCAAGACCACCTTGGAATCGGACATACGGAAGAACAGGACTGGAACTCGGGATCGGAAGTAGGCAACTGGCACCGGCAGGACAGGATCCGCTTCACCTGCACTTGGCCACCGTTCCGCTAGAGTTGAGCTCTAGCGTGCAGGTGGCCGACAGGACTTGAAGGACAGGGCCGGAACTGGACACCCAGAGGACCCCCCCCCCTGGGTCTAGGAAACACGAGGGAAACTAGACTAGGAATTAAACTCAGACAGGGATCTGCTGCACCGCCACTAGCAAGAACCAGAAGGCAGACCAAGGAGACAAGACATAGGAACAAAGACTAGGGCAACATGCCAGCAAGGCAGACTGGGGATCAGGGAATACCCAGAGGGTAAACCCACTAGCTAGGAAGCAGCAGGAAACAGGGGCCACGCCCTGGCAATAAATACTAGCTAGACAGAGACAGGATTCAGGCTATACACACAGGAAATACAAGCAGGGTAAGCACACAGACTAGGCAAGGCAGGATTCAGGATATACACTCAGGAAATACAAGCAGGGTTCAAGATAGGCAACAGAGTGAACAGAGTAAACCAGGAAGAACAGGCCAAGGGTCTTGGGCCAGCAGCAGAGCGAACAGAGTAAACCAGGAATATCAAGCCAAGGGTCTGAAGCCACAGCCACTCCACACCCCAAGTGGGAACTCACAAAGGCTGAGGCTTCACATGCAGACAGAGAACAAACACGGACAGAGGCTTCACCCCAAACACAGAGTAAGCCAGGAACAGAGGCTTCACCCCCAAACACAGAGTAAGCCAGGAACAGAGGCTTCACCCCAAACACAGAGTAAGCCAGAAACAGAGGCTTCACCCCAAACACAGAGTAAGCCAGGAACAGAGGCAACACCCCAATCACAGAGTAAGCCAGGAACAGAGGCAACACCCCAATCACAGAGTAAGCCAGGAGCAGAGGCTTCACCCCAAACACAGAGTAAGCCAGGAACAGAGGCAACACCCCAAACACAGAGTAAGCCAGGAGCAGAGGCAACACCCCAAACACAGAATAAGCCAGGAACAGAGGCTTCACCCCAAACACAGAGTAAGCCAGGAACAGAGGCAACACCCCAAACACAGAGTAAGCCAGGAACAGGGAACAGGGAACAGGGAACAGGGAACCCCTCCCCTCCCCCCCCCCCACCCCACAGAAAGACAGCAGACACAGAAAGAAGCTGGGCTGGAACCCAGAGAGAGGCTAAGCAGTAGTGCAGCAGACACCTACTAACCTGACCTGGCCTAAGAGCATAACACTTCATGCAAAGGCACTGACTGCAAGCCCAGCACTTCCTTATGAAGGCTCTCACTGATGAGTCACCAGCAGTAGGCCAGAAGCAGGAAGTACACTGACCCCAAAGAAAGGCTTGACACACATAGGAAGTGAGCCCACAGGAAAGACAAGCAGGAGCCATCTTGGATACTGGCATAGAGGAGGCGGCAGCCATCTTGGAAGAGGCATAGCCCACACAGGTGAGGTCCAGTAAGGCTATCAGCACACAGAGCCAGAGAGAAACTAAGACAGAGACAGACACAGAGACAAGCAGAAGCCAGCACAGCCACTGACTCCCAGAAACAGGGTAAGAATGAGGGTGGTCACGGCCACAGACGAGACACATAGATAAGGTGGTTGTAGTCTAGCTCATCACTCCCTGGTTCTTTTGCCTGCCAGGAATAGGGAAGGAGCACCTCCTCCTCCAGCCTGATCAGCTGTGCAATGCGCTGCACACTTCCAGCGATGAAACTGGGATAGGAGGCAATGCTCTACTGTGGATTTGAAACTGGCTAATAGGACATAGACAATAGGACTAAATAGACAAGTTTTTCAAACGGAAAGGGTCACTAGTTGAGTGGCCCAAGGGTCTGTGTTGTCAAACATATTCCTTACTAATCTGCAGAAAGAAGCAGCAAATGAGATGACCAAATTTGGAGATGATTCAAAATAAGCCAAAGTTGCTGCTGCTGCAGCAGCAGCAGAGGATCATAAGACTAGAAGGGTGGGCCTCTAAATGGCAGTTGGCATTTAATGTGAAGAAGTCAAAGTGATACACATAGGGAAAAATAAACCCAACATTTTGTTTGTAGTGGCTGTGCAGTAGCTTCCAAAAAAAAAAAAAATTATTAAAAAAGGGATGAAGACCAAATCTGAGAATATCATTACGCCTCTGTATAGGTCCATGGCGCAACCACACCTTGAGTACTGTGTGAAGTTTTGGTCACCCCATCTTGAAAAGGATAAAGTGCAACTAGCAAACCTTCATACAAGGGTAATACAAATGATAAAGGAGATAGGACATCTCCCTTATGTAGAGACGTTAAACAGGACAGGGCTTGGAACAGACAATTGAAGGCGATATGAAAGATGTTTATAAAATATGAGCTGGGAGGAATGGTTAAATAGGCAACAGTTCTTTAAACTTTCAAACACCACAAAAACAAGAGGGCATGCCATGAAGCTAATGATCAGCTGATTAAAAGCAAATCTTACAAAGCTGCTTTTTGCTTCATGCAGTGCTTATTTAAACTGTGCAATCTCTTGACAGAGGATGTGGTCAAGGCAGCCAATATAGCAGGAATCAAAAGAGGTTTGGACAAATTGCAGGAGCAAAAGTCCACAAAACGTATTTGCCAGGTAGACTTGGAAAAGCCACCTCTTTCTCTTTGAAATGATGTACTTTTTGGGATCTGCTGGGTACTTGTGACTTGGACTAGCCATTTTCAGAGACAGGATGCATGACTTGCAGGCTTATTTTCGAAAGAGAAAGGCGCTCATCTTTTGACACGAATCGGGAGATGGGCGTCCTTCTCCCAGGGTCGCCCAAATAGGCATAATCGAAAGCTGATTTTGCGCGTCCTCAACTGCTTTCCATTGCAGGGACGACCAAAGTTATTATCGAAACAAGATGGGCGTCCATCTTTCATTTTGATAATACGGTCGGGGACGCCCAAATCTCAACATTTAGGTCGACCTTAGAGATGGTCAACCTTAAAGATGGTCATCCCCGGTTTTCTGCGATAATGGAAACCGAGAACGCCCATCTCAGAAATGACCAAATCCAAGCCCTTTGGTCGTGGGAGGAGCCAGCATTCATAGTACATTGGTCCCCCTGACATGCCAGGACACCAACCGGGCACCCTAGGGGACACTGCAGTGGACTTCACAAATTGCTCCCAGGTGCATAGCTCCCTTACCTTGGGTGCTGAGCCCCCCAAAACCCACTTCCCACAACTGTACAACACTACCATAGCCCTAAGGGGTGAAGGGGGGCACCTACATGTGGGTACAGTGGGTTTCTGGTGGGTTTTGAAGGGCTCACATTTACCACCACAAGTGTAACAAGTAGGGGGGGGGGGCCTGGGACTGCCTGCCTGAAGTGCACTGCAGTACCCACTAAAACTGCTCCAGGGACCTGCATACTGCTGTCAGGGAGCTGGGTATGACATTTGAGGCTGGCAAAAAATATTTTTAAAGTTTTTTTTTAGGGTGGGAGGGGGTTAGTGACCTCTGGGGGAGTAAAGGGAGGTCATCTCGATTCCCTCCGGTGGTCATCTGGTCAGTTTGGGCACCTTTTTGAGGCTTGGTCGCAAGAAAAAATGGACCAAGTAAAGTAGCCCAAGTGCTCATCAGGAACACCCTTCTTTTTTCCATTATCGGCCGAGAACGCCCATGTGTTATGCATGCCCCAGTTCCGCCTTTGCTACTCTTCCGACACGCCCCCGGAACTTTGGTCGTCCGCTCGATGGAAAGCAGTTGAGGACGCCCAAAATTGGCTTTCGATTATGCCGATTTGGGCGACCCTGGGAGAAGGACGCCCATCTCTCGATTTGTGTCAAAAGATGAGTGCCCTTCTCTTTCGAAAATAAGCTTGATAGTATACACAGGCATATTTGTACCTGTGGCAATGGAGGGTTAAGAGACTTTCCCCAGAGTCCACAGTTCCACAGGAACAAAGTCCACTGATTTAATCACTTGGCTACTCCTCCGCTCTTGCCTCACCAATCTGCATCATTTCTTTGAAGGTGTGAATAAACATATCAATAAAGGTGAGCAGGTTATGTAGTCTATTAAGATTTTCTGAAAGCTTTTGACAAAGTTCCTCATGAAAGAATCCTGATAAGAGACATGGGATAAGAGGCAATGTTCTGTTGTGGATTAGGAATTGATTATTGGACAGAAGACAGAGGGTAGGGTTAAACAGCCATTTCTCTCAATAGAGGAGGGTGAATTGTGGAGTGCCACATTCAGTACTGGGACTGGTGCTATTTAACATATTTATAAATGATATGGAAATCGGAAAAGTGAGGTGATTAAATTTGCAAATGACACAAAACTATTCAAGGTTGCTAAAATACATGCGAACTGGGAAAAATTGCAGGAAAACCTTAGGAAATTGGGGGATGCTTTTACAAAGCTGTGGTAAAAAGTGGCCAGCGCGCTGGGCCATTTTTTACCGTGGCTGAGAAAAAGGCTATTTTTTTTAATGGGCCAGGAAATGGGTCTGCACTAATATTAAAACTAGCGTGCGCCTATTTACAACCTTACTGCCACCCGTTGACCTAACAGTAAAGGCTCATGTGCTACACATACAGTAACTGTGCAGCATGTGCCAATGTGAGCGTGCTACCATTTACCACCGGGCATGTCCCCCATGGTAGAAAATAGAATTTTACCATGGGATTCAGTGCGCGCCAAACTCAGAATTACTTCAGGGCACAAACGCTACCCCAGCAATAGTGCCAATTGGGTGTGCGTTGCGCACACATTTGCCCTCCCGCGCCTTTGTAAAAGGGCCCATGGAAGACTGGGCATCCAAATGACAGATTAAATTTAATGTGGACAAATGCAAAGTGATGCACATTGGGAAGAATAATCTGAATCATAGTTACCTGATGCTAGGGTCCACCTTGGGGGTCAGTACCCATGAAAACGATCTAGGTGTCGTTGTACACAATACACTGAAATCTTCTGCCCAGTGTGCAGTGGCAGCCAAAAAAGCAAACAGGATGCTAGAAATTATTAGAAAAGGGATGGCAAATAAGACCAAGAATACTTGAGTTCGGTTGGTGAAAGCAAGATGGCGACGTGACGAGAGCACGGAAAACTGTTCCTCTCCTGACTTCCTTAATTCCAAAAAAGAAAATGTTTCCTTACTTGTTCATATGCCAAAACGAAGGGGTTGGTAGCGTGTGAGGCCCGCCACATCTGCTAGACCGTCGGGTCCGATGGACCGTTTCTTGGCACCAGGAACTTCTTCGGGGCAAGTTACCTCGCTGCTGAGGGAGCGGTGGGAGGTGTCCCACTCACCCAGCTTGAGGCTGCGATCACATTCAGCCCCGACGAGTGGAGACCGCCGATAATGCCAGCGTTGCAGCTGCAGCATGGGCAGGAAACCCCTAGCGGTTTTGACCCAGGATTGTTCCCTGCAGCGGGGTCAGTTAGCAGTCTGGATCTGCTGGAAACATCAACCAGTGAGAAGATAGTGGAGGGAGCCAGCATTCGGTCCGGCTCAGAAGCAGAAGGTGGAAAGCAACTATCTGAAGCTATTGAAGAGCTACCTTTGCCTAGTAAGTCTTTTTTGCCTAAAAAACCAGAAGTAATAACCCTAGAATCAATTTGGGAGGCTCTTATGGGCCTAGAGCAGTGGCGTAGCAAGGGCGGGGTGGTGGGGGCGATCTGCCCCGGGTGTCAGTGGGTGGGGGGTGCTCCGTCGAGAGCCGACAGCTCTCGTCTCCTGCCACCACCCTGCCTGTTTTTAAAAAAAATCCATGCAGCGACGCAGGCAGCGCCTCACGTCTGCCCTGTGTGTGCTGTGAAAGCAGAAAATCGCCTCGCTGGTTTTGGACCTTCCCTCGCTATGTCCCGCCCTCTTCTGCGGTAACTTCCTATTTCCTCGAGGGTGGGACATAGCGAGGGAAGGCCCGATGACAGCGAGGTGATTTTCTGCTTTCACAGCACACGCAGGGCAGACGTGAGGCACTGCCTGCATCGCTGCATGGATTTTTAAAAAAAAGGCAGGGTGGTAGCAGGAGAAGAGGGCTCTGTCGGCCTTCGACGGAGGGGGGACGGGACCGGGTGGGGGGGCTCAGATGGGAGAGGGGGAGCTCAGAGGGGAGAAGGGGATTGGGGAAGGGAGAAGGGGATTGGGGAGGGGAGAAGGGGATTGGGGAAGGGTGGGGGAGCTCAGAGGGGTGCTCAGATGGGAGAAGGGGATTGGGGAGGGGTGGGGGTGCTCAGAGGGGAGAAGGGGTCTGACAAGGGGGCAGGAGGGAAAATGGGTCCATGCCTGGGGCAGGTGGGAGAATGGGTCTGGGGCTGAAAAGGGGGGATGCAAGTCATGTGGTGGATGAAGGGGGCTGGAACTGGGGGCTGAAAAGGAGGGTAGTTGGGATAAGGGGGCTAGTACTGGAACTGGGGGCTGAAAAGGGGAGGGGCTGAAACTGTGGGCACTGGGGGCTTTAAAGGGGACAGGGAGAACTGGCTGGGGCTGAAGCTCGGGACTGGTGAGAGAAAAGGGCTGGGGTTGAAACTAGGGGCTGAAAAGGGGACAGGGAGAAGTGGCTGGGGGCTGAAGCTCGGGACTGATGGGAGAAAAGGGCTAGGGACTGGTGGGATAGTGGGGCTGGAACTGGGGGCTGAAAAGAGGGGGCAGAGAGAGAGGGGACAGACCCTGGATGGAAGGGGGGAGCATGAGGGAGGGCAGACCCTGGATAGATGGGAGAGGGAGGGCAGATGGATTGAAGGGCAGAGAGAAAGGGCAGATGGTGGGTGGAAGGGGGAGAGAGAAAGAGGGCAGACTGGGACAAATGGTGGATGGAAGGGGCAGAGATAGAGGGCAGATGTGGATGGAAGTAGGGTTACCATATGGCTCCAGAAAAAGGAGGACGGATTGAGCCACCGGGTTTTACTTCCGTCCTCCTTTTTCTGGGGCCATATGGTAACCCTAGATGGAAGGGAAAGAGAGAGGGCAGATGTGGATGGAAGGGGGAGAAAGAGATGGCAGACTGGGGCAGATGGTGAATGGAAGGGGCAGAAATAGAGGGCAGATGTGGATGGAAGGGAGAGAGAGGGCAGACAGTGGATGGAAAGGGCAGAGAGAGAGGGCAGACAGTGGATGGAAGTGTCTTTAGAGAGGGCAGACACTGGATGGCAGAGAGAGAGCGAAGACAGATGCTGGATGGAAGGAAGACAGTGAAAAGAAGATGAGGAAAGCAGAAACCAGAGACAACAAACTGTAAATAAAATATACAGTATATGTTTATTTTTTTGCTTTAGGATATAGTATTGTAGCTATGTTAATAAATGTTTATAAATAGAACATGTAAATAAGGTAATCTTTTTATTGGACTAATTTTAATACATTTTGACTTAATTTTCAGAGAACAAAACCCCCTTCCTCAGGTCAGGATAGGATACTGTAACAGCACTATACTGTATTGACCTGAGGAAGGAGATTTTGGCCTCTGGAAGCTAAATGTATTAGTCCAATAAAATGGTATTATTTTATTTTCTGTATTTGTTTTATTTCTATTTGTTAATTTGTAAAGTGGTGATTGGTATTTGTTAGTTTTTTCAAATTTACATCTGCTGTCTTTATATTTTGCACAGTACTAGGAGACATTTTCTGTTTCTGTGGTGTTGCATTGTATGCAGAGTCTGGCATCAGGGGTTCAGTTTAATTTTTGTCTAAATAGAAAGTTTATGATTACTTATTCTATAGTGGATTAGGGTGTATCTGTGTTTGTGAAAAAGACATGGCTTTCGGTTGGCATTGACTGTGCAGGATTGACGATCTGTACTAATCTGTCTGTTTTCGTTTTACAATAGGTGAATTGATGTGCTAGTGCTCACTGTAGTGTTTAAAATGCTTTCCTTTTCCTTATGTGACTCGTACAAATTACTGCTTATGGTATGGTAGAATTGCTCTATAGGTCCTGAGTGTTTTGTATTCTCGGTATGCCTAGTACTGGATTTGGGGGGGGGGGGGGGGTGTTAAAAAATGACCGGCCCCAGGTGTCAACTACCCTAGCTATGCCAATGGCCTAGAGAAATCTTTTTCTCAGAAACTAATAATGGTGACTCAAGTTTCAAAATTCCCCTTAGAGAAGATGACGAATCTGGAGACAAGAACTGAAAACATTGAAACAACTATACAGCTGAATAATGAAAATGTGAAATCCCTTCAACAAGTACAATCCAGCTTAATTAAGGAAAATGCACAATTACATCTTAAAATTGAAAATATGGAAAATCAGCTAAGGGCCAAAACTCTTAGACTGATTAATTTCCCAAAGGTTTCATCTGTTGCTCCCTTAATAACATTTAAGAAATATTTATCTGAAATTTTAAAGATTCCAGAACAAGCCTTTCCACCTGTTTCAAAAATATACTATTTACCACCATATAAGAAGGGGAAAAAAGATGATCAAAATGGAGGAGCAGAACTTTCATTTGATATACTTAATTTAACCCAGATAATACAAGAAGATGAGAAGGCGACACCAGCAACATTAATAGTGACATTTGTATTAGAACCTGACCGAGATTGGGTTCTGAAGCAATTTTTTCGTCATAGAGATGTCAATTATTTTTAAAATTACGTCCTAGGGTATTACAACTGGGTGGTTTATTTTGGTTAAATTTTCCGTGTAAATGTGTTTTGAAAATTAATTCAGTTAGATATATTTTTTATGATCCAACACATTTAACCTCTTTTCTAGATTCTAAAGATGCCACCACCCCTAAGCAACAACCTGTAACACTATCTACATCTACTCCGTAATAATTATTGATTTGGTGTCTTAACCTCTCTTCAATTTCCTATTGATTTAATAGTAATCACATTTCATGGAATTTTACCTTGCTTTCTCCCGTTTGTAGACTAGAAATGGAGATAGAAATAATATAGATAAAAGTATATTTGTTTTCATTTTCCTGTGAAGTAACTGAATTGTTTATTTCATACCATTTTTGCATATCAAGAGTTTCTTGACAAAATTGTTAATATTTGATAAAAATAAAGGAAAGACCAAGAATACTTTAATGCCTCTGTATTGCTCCATGGTACGACCTCACCTTGAGTATTGCATTCAGTTCTGGTCGCCGTATCTCAAAAAAGATATAGCAGAGTTTAAAAAAAGGTTCAAAGAAGAGAGACCAAAACGAAAAAGAGGATGGAACTCGTCTCATGTGAAGAAAAGCTAAAGATGTTAGGGCTCTTAAGCTTGGAAAAATAGACAGTTGAGGGGAGATATAATTGAGGCCTACAAAATCCTGAGTGGTGTAGAATGAGTAGAAGTGAATCGATTTTTTACTCTTTCAAAAAGTACAAAAACCAGGGGACCCTCAAGGCCCCTTTTACCAAGCTGTGGCAAAGGAGGGCCAGCGCTGGCATCGGCGTGTGTTTTACACGCACACTGAGCCAAGCCCTCTTTAAACTCAGCTGGTGAAAGGGAAGTCTCACCTTCCTTCAGGAAATGGCTATGCGGCAAGTAAAGCACTTGCCGCATGGCCATTTTGAGGGGGAGCCCTTACCGCCACCCATTAAGGTGGCGGTAAGGGCTCCCGCGTTAACCCGGCAGTAACCGGGCAGCACGAGGCAGCGCCTGATTACCACCGGGTACACTCCAGCGCTACAAAAATACATTTTTGTAGTGCAATAAATAATGGCGCACTAGGGGTGGGAAATAACACCAGGCTGCTGCAGTAGCCCGGAGGTACTTCCTGTATAGCGAGCGGTAAGCCCGCATTGGGCTTACCACTGCTTAGTACAAGGAGCCCTCAATGAAATTACATGGAAATAATTTTAAAACAAATAAGAGGAAATATTTTTTAACTCAAAGAATAGTTTATTGATTTATTTATTACATTTGTACCCCGCGCTTTCCCACACAATGCAGGCTCAATGCGGCTTACATAGTAATTTGCAATACAAAGTTATGGAATAGAAATTTCAAAAACAGTAGTGAAACAATGTAAAGTTGGGCTTGATAGTGTATGATAAGTTGAGCTTGATAATATATGACTAGGAAAAGAGAGGTTAGATAAGATAGGATAGTATGATTTGGGAGAAAAGGGGTAAGGAGGGATAGAAGTAAGGAGAGATGGAGAAGCTGTGGAACTTGTTGATGGATGAGTGCTAACAGTGATATCTGTGTTTAAATAGATTTGGACAAGTTCCTGGAGGAAAAGACCATAGTCTTCTATTGAGACAAACATGGGGAAGCCATTGCTTGCCCTGGGATTGGTAGCATGGAATGTTGCTACTATTTGGATTTCTGCCAGGTACTTTTTACCTGGATTGGCCACTGTTGGAAACAGGATACTGGGCTAGATGAACCATTGGTCTGACCCAGTATGGCTATTCTTATGTTCTTATCTTTGGAAAAAAAACCTTCAAATGAGACAACCTTGGTTGATTAGATTGTATTTTAATGAACATAATTTTGCTTATTTAGTTCAAATGTTGATACAACCTCATTTAGATTATTATAATTCTTAATATATTGGTCTGAATAATACTTTGTTAAAGAAATTGCTACTAATTTAGAATACAGTCACTCACTTGATTTTTCAAATTACTAGGGGCCCTGTTTAGTGCATTAGTGTGTTATGATTCTGCCGGTTTGGCTGAGGGGGAGGGGGGACGTCTCTTCTGATTGGCTGCCAGGGTTTGTGCTGACGTCAGGGGATAGTACTTTAGCCTGCAGCTGAAGAGTTCCTCTGCTTTCCCATTACTTACACTCTTGTGGTGACTTGATAGCCGCAGTTCTTGGTCAGAACGTGCTCTGTGCTCTGACTTTGATCTGAGTTCCCTGTTCAGGGATTTTTTTCCTTTTCGTTTGTTTGTGTTAGCTGGGGGCAGCGTGTGCGTGTGTGTATAATTAGTTCTCTTGCCTCCAGCTGGGCTTCTCTTCGCTGGCTGCAGTTCTCTGTGGGAAGCCAGCTGCTTGTTCCTCAGTGAGGGCTGGGCTTTGTTCAGCTCTCGTTTCAGCTTGGCTGCTTGTCTGAGAAGGATTTCTCTTTCCAGTGTCCCGGCCTGCTGGCTCAGTGAGTTTAACACTTTGTGTACTGTGTGTATTGTGTTCCTGCCTCTGTCAGTGTGTTTGTTCTATTGGCTCTGCTCCTCCTCGGGAAGCGTTCTCTCTGTTTGTTTGCTGATTTATGGAACTCTCTCTCTCCCTGGTGTGCCGGCTGGCTCTACAAGCTTAACCCTTTGTGTTCTGTTTGCCTCTGTCTGCAGTGGGTTTGAGGCAAAGGCTTTCTGCCTTCCTTTTGTGTCTGGTTCCTCTGGCTTCTACCTGGGGCTTCCTAACCCCTGTGGGGGGGGGGGGTTCCTGTGTTAGTTCCCCTGTCCTGCGCTAGTCCCCTGGGTGGGCGTGGACCGCTCTGGTTCTTTTGTTTCTCCCTCTGCCCTATTGCTGGTGTTCAGCGCCTGTCTGGCATCTTGGGGCCCCGGGGGGGCCCTCTGGGTTCTTTCACCCCCTCCTTGTGTGTCTGGGTTCCTGTTCGGCCGTGAGGCCCGTACGAGTGGCTCTGTGTGTGTGGGTTCCGGTTCGGCCGCGAGGCCCGCCTGTTTGCCTATTTCCCTTCTTCCTGAGGGGCTGCGGGGAGGAGTAGCTTAGGGGTATTGTGTAGCTGGGGTGTGTGTGGTGGTGGGTCGGTCTCCCCTTAGCCTGGGTTGGCGCCCTGCTGGCCTCGGCCAGGGCCCAAGGGCTCACAACCAACCCAACGGATTACATAGTGTTTTTAGCGCACCTATACTTAGAACGTGCCAGGGGCGTAGCTAGGTGGGGCCATGGGGGCATGAGCCCCCACAGATTTAGTCCTGGCCCCCTCTACTTTTGACCCTTCCCGACCCTCCCCCGCCACTTTCGACCCGCCGCCGCTGCAAGGTACCTTTGCTGGCGGGGGTCCCCAACTCCCGCCAGTCTTAGTCGTCTTCAGCGCCGATCTCCAGCGCGTTCACTGATCTGTGCTGCGAGTCCTGACGTCCAGCATGCCCTGCATATTCACATGCCTATAACACTGCTTAGTAAACAGGGCCCTAAGTTTGAAAGTGTTATTAAATTACTTTGGCTTCCACTGAAAGCTTATGTGGCTTTTAAAATAGCTTGTATTATGGTCTTAATTTTAGAAGGAAATGTTCCAGAACTGGTAGTTGGCCTATTTTCTCAAATCTTTCTACTGTCTGGCTTCTCAACTTCAAGACCAATTGTACTGGTATATGCTTCTGTTTGAGATACTCACTATAAGCATATTCTTAAATCTATGTTTTCATTTTAGGCTATTTATATTTGGAATGTTATATCTAGCTCTAATAGGATGACTACAAAGTATATGCTTTTTCATAAGTAATTGAAAATATTTTAATTTTATTCATTTTAGGCAAGTAATTTTGTTTTTCCCCATTATTGTTTTAGTTTCTTCTTTTTGTAAGTCACATATGACCTATATAGGGATTTTGCCCCTCCAACACATTGTTACTACTTAGCAATAAAGTAAGTTGAGTTGACTCAAAAACATTAGACAATCTTGGATACTTAATTGGATATTTACAAGGAAATGTAAAAAAAGAACTGAAATATCCATAATCTTAATGCTAGAAATTGTCTCTGTTTTCCTTGTGTGGACATGGCCATAACTGGGAAAATCCAAATTTTTAACAAAAAAAAAAAAAAAAAGGAAAGAGTAGCCTACTGATTAATGAACCATGGAAATCTGGTTAAAATCCCACTGCTACTCCTTGTGTCCTTGGGCAAGTCATTAAACCCTCCATTGCTTCACTGTAGCCCTCCAAGCTGTAGCTTACAAATATCAGCTACCAAATGAATAAGTGATTTTAAATATTAACCTCATATATTGCATCCTTCATTACTTAACAAATGCTCAACAGAATCATTCATACCACCTGACCTCATCCTGAAAACAAATCAACACCAACTTAAAAACACTAAGGGCCCTGTTCACTAAGCAGTGGTATAGGTCAGTGGGGTTCCTAGGGGCGCTAACACCCGGGGCGGATCGCCGATGCGCCCCGTGCCTCCCCAGGTGCAGCGCCCCCCCCTCCCCCCGTGCAGTGCGACCCCCCCTGCCAAAAGGACACCCCACCCCGGCGAAAGAACCCCCTCCCCCCGGGTGCACACCGCTGCGGAGGTGCCGCGCACCGGTCAGCGTCGTTCGTTTCCATGCTCCCTCTGCCCCGGAACAGGTTACTTCCTGTTCCGGGGCAGAGGGAACATGGAAACGAAAGACGCTGACCGGCGCGCGGCACCCCCCCAGCGGCATGCACCTGGGGCAGACCGCCCCCACCCTTGGTACGCCACTGGTATAGGTGCGTAAACTTTTTAGCACACGCTAACAGTACACTAGAGACATGCATAGGAATAGAATCTTAACAATTCCTTGATTATAGTTCTTTTTCCTGAGTCTATATATTTCTTTCCCCCTGCCCATGTAGAGAGCATTGCAATAATCTAATTGAGAAATCATGAGGAGGAGAATTACATTTTTAATTGATTCAAAAATGGATCTAATTGTCCTGCTAATCTCATCAACACCCTGAATATGAGTTTTCATGGAAAAGAAGGTTTCCACAATCAGCCTCAGATCTCTAATCTGAAATGCAGGAGTATGGGGGGGGGGGGGGGGTCCCCTCTAATACTGTTTATAGGGAATTATCCAGCAGGCTAACTGGACCTACATGTGGAATTAAATTTATATCACTGTTCTGTTTCAATTTGTTTCCTAATTCCTAATAACCAACAAGTCACCTTCAAAGATTAAAAAAATTAATGGCTCTTTCCTGATTTACACGTCTAAATATCAGCATATAAATGTTTCTCCTGAATAAACATAGAAACCCAATTTTAGAAAGCAAATTTACACATATAAATCTCCACTGCATGCATATAGCAAGGAAACATGGTTTGAGGATGTTCTGGGTGGGACTAAGGTAACATCAAAATCTACATGTGTTCCCTGTTCAGAAGAGGAATGCATGCCTATGATTACAGAGCTCAATGTCAGAATTTACAGCTGCTTCCGGGTACATATAGGTTTTGTAAAAGTCTCCTTTGGGTAGCAGTTTGCAGGAGCGATTAAGGGAGATCATTCCTTTAATCAAGTGGGGGGGGGGGGGGTTCTGCCTCCAAACTGATAATGCAGAAGGTCTGTGGCATTTGCAATTATTTAGGGGCATTTAGGCATGTAGAGTGGCATTTTCGAAAGAAGGCTCTGCTCATAACTTCCAAACCCCCTCCCCCCAATCTATCTCACAGCAATTTTCGAACAGGAAAGATGTTCAGATTTCCTGTTCAAAAATACTTGAAAAGGACATTCTCATCCTGGAGACGTCGATCCTGAACAGCCATTTTACAACTGAAACGCTTACAGGGGAAAACAAGGCACAAGGGACATCTGTCTGGCAGCTTTCTTATGAAAATGGCCACACAGACATCTTACAGAACAGAGGAGTAGTCTAGTGGATAGTGCAATAAACTGTAAACCAAGGGACAAATCCCACTGTGGTTCTTTTTTTAAATAAATGTGATCCCTCCAGGGACATAAAAATGCCTACTGTACCTGAATGTCCACCACTTCAATAGCCTTCACGCTTGCAGCTGTTATATCTTTAGGTACAGTATTTTTCTGTTTCTGGAAGGAGTCCCAGGAAAAAAAATTATAGAGTTACAATGGGGTTTAAACTTGTGTCCCTTGGTTTATAGCCCATTGCACTAACCACTAAGCTACTCCTCAGACCTATTTCCTACTCTCGGTGTGTTGCAACGGCTCAGAAAGCAAATAGAATGTTAGATATTATTAGGAAAGGAATGGAAAACAAAAATGTGGACGTTATAATGCCCATGTATCAGTCCATGGTGCGACCTCACCTCGAATATCGAGTGCAATTCTGATCACTGCATCTCAAAAAAGTGGAATTAGAAAAGGTACAGAGAAGAGCGACGAAAATGATAAAGGGGATGGGATGACTTCCCTATGAGGAAAGGCTGAAGCGTCTAGGGCTCTTCAGCTTGGAGAAAAGACGGCTGAGGGGAAATATGATAGAGGTCTGTAAAATAATGAGTGGAGCTGAACGGGTAGATGTGAAGTGTCTGTTTACGCTTTCCAAAAATACTAGGACTAGGGGGCATGCGATGAAGCTACAATGTAGTAAATTTAAAATGAATCGTAGAAAATGTTTCTTCACTCAACGTGTAATTGAACTCTGGAATTCATTGCCAGAGAATGTGGTAAAGGCGGTTAGCTTAATGGAGTTTAAAAAAGGTTTGGACGGCTTCCTAAAGGAAATGTCCATAGACCTGCGGAAAATCCACTATGTCTGGGATAAGGAGTATAGAATGTTTTGTATTTTTTTGGGATCTTGCCAGGTATTTGTGACCTGGATTGGCCACTGTTGGAAACAGGATGCTGGGCTTGATAGACCTTTGGTCTTTCCCAGTATGGCAATACTTATGTACTTATATGCTTTGAAAATGAGTACCGTAGTTTCCAAAATGGCAGACATACACATCTATGTTCTGAAATGCCCTATTACACAAGTGAGTACCACCATTTAGATGTGCAAGTTGCTGAGTTACAAACACTGATATTTTAGACATTGACAAATATAAAATGTTTTTACTACTGCACATAGCTAGTACATATTTGTGCTCTACCAGAATTGGACATGTCCTGACCCCAATGTCTTAATTCTTATTTCTATGTTCTATATGAAATTGTTATTATTAAAAAAATTCTACTGGCTAATCTCTATCCACATTTATTGATAGTTTCAAAAAAATGTAGCAGATTGATGAAGCAGATTGGCTAAATTCATGCTGGCTGTATCCCATTAAAACATGTCTATCTTTATGTTCAATAGTTTTGTTGCTTTTAATAGTTTTTACCATTTTGCCCTGCACTGGTGTCAGGCTCACTAAATTATCAGATTGCATAATAAACTAAGCTAGTTTCCCATATCACTCTGGAACCTTTAAAAAAATTGATGTTATGCTGGCCATCTTCCAATCTTCAGAGATTATAGATAATTTTAATGATAGGTTAAGCTATCATTTCATTTTTTATTTCTTTCAGTACTCTGGGGTATAAACCTTCCAGTCCAGGTGATTTGTTGCTCTGGCCTATCACATCCAGTTGAGGTGATTTTTGTGCATTTGGCCTATTACATCTTCCAGATTCATCAAGATTTGTTTCAGTTCTTTCAAATTATCACCTTTAAATACCATCTCTGTCATGGGTAGCTCCCTTATATCTTCCTCAGTAAAGACCAAAGCAAAGAATTTAGAGCACCATTTGAAAAAGGATGCAGTTACCAGATTTCTGAGGTCCAGATCTAGGAATCTACAATTAGACAAGTATTTTAGAAAAGGATCTGCCAATTTAAATCCCTTTCTAAACTATATGCTTGCATAGATGTTCCTGCAGTGGTGATGTCTAGAGGGAGCAATCATTTAGAGAAAGCAGACATCAAGAACATAGATGCTAACTGTAGTATGATATGTGGAATTTTCAGAGTTATTGATTTTGTTGGAATCAAACACACACACACACACACATATATATATATATATACATATATAGTTGCAAAGACTTCTTAGAGTAGTATCAGAGACGCTGGTCTGACCTTTCCCATTCCCCTGGAGACCACTAATGCCAACGTAACAGAGGCTAGTCAGGTGGATACTGGGAGTCAATCACCATGAGGAAGATGAACTAAAAAATCATTAGAGCCCTTCCCTTACCAATTCCCTTAGCGAATCAGTAAGGAACGGGCATGCATTAAGGAAAGGGAATGCAAATGAGCTGCTCATTGTAGCTCACTTGCATTCTCTATTCTATCGGTAAACACTCGGCCAGTCGAGCATGCACAGAGCAACCAAGCGTTATGCTGGCTGCTCTGCGCATGCCAAGGACGTCCTTAATGGACGTCCTTCACTCAAAAAATAACAATAAAAAAACTCATCTGATCCGTTTCAAAGCCTTTCAAACAAGGACACACTCACCCGATCCGTTTCAAATCCTTTCAGAAGTCCCAGAGGCATGGTTAGCTCCCCCCAGGGTTAGCTCCCCCCTGCCTGCCGGGACGAGCTGCAAAGAAAAAAAAAGAAACATCTCCTGCAATGTCTTCGCAGCTCAAACGTCTTTTTTAGCAGTGCTTCACTCAGCTGAGAGACCTGGAAGTCTCTGAGCCAATCACAGCGCGTTTAGCTTGGCTAAACGCGTTGTGATTAGCTCAGGGACTTCCAGGTCTCAGCTGAGTGAAGCACTGCCAAAAAAGACGTTTTTATTATTAAGGGGGCCAAAAATAGACTGTTTTTTTTGGATGGGCACCCATTTTGGCCGCCTTCCCCCCTTGCAATAATAAAAACGTTTTTTTTGTCAGTGATTCACTCAGCTGAGAGACCAGGAAGTCTCTGAGCCAATCACAGCGCGTTTAGCTCGGCTGAACACGTTGTGATTGGCTCAGCGACTTCCAGGTCTCAGCTGAGTGAAGTACTGCCAAAAAACGTTTTTATTATTGCAAAGGGGGAAAGCGGCCAAAATGGGTGCCCATCCAAAAAAAACCGTCTATTTTTGGCCCCCTTAATAATAAAAACGTCTTTTTTGGCAGTGCTTCACACAGCTGAGACCTGGAAGTCCCTGAGCCAATCACAACGCAGTCTGCCAAGCTAGACGCGCTGTGATTGGCTCAGAGACTTCCAGGTCTCTCAGCTGAGTGAAGCATGGCCAAAAAAGATGTTTTTATTATTCCGGGGTCCAAAAAAGAGCCTGCAGCATCGGAGCCTGTTAGATTTTTTTTTTTTTTTTATATAGTGAAGAATGTCCATAAAGGACGCTTCTGATGAGCATTTGGGCTTTTTTTCGGGTGGAGCACTCCCATAATGGCCGTCCATGATGAGCACTTGGCTGTTTTTTGCCCCCCCCCCCCCCCCGTTTTTTTTTTTTTAACATTTTGTGAAGTTTTCCAATCCTGCACAGACCCAACGAGAGGTACAGACCTCTCGTTAGATTTTCCACCGTTTTCCAGCGTTAAGGCACTCGGAAAAGGTTAGTGCATTCATCACAATAGGGGTTTCTACACAATTTGCTCATCTGCATTCCGTTTTCGTTAGCTGCTACCGTCGTCGGAAAAAAGTATTTAGTGCATGCCAGGGTCTACTACTTGTTCGTTGATGGCTCGTTAAGTTTAGTGCATCTGGCCCCATGTCTCCAAATGGCAGGGTCTGCATGTTGACAGCAATCACAAAGACTGGAGTTGACAAAAGACAGCGAAACTCCCAGACCATGACCCACCTAATCTGACAAAAGAAAGGCCATCTACTCTAGACAATGACTCCTTTAATCCTGTCAAATATATTCTGGACATAGGCGCCAACTCCGTGGGTGCTGTGGGTGCTCGAGCACCCCCAATAGTCACCCACCGGAAGTCCTCCAAAATTTAAAAGTCACTCATCTTACCTCCGGAGTTACATCTGCAGCAGCAGCCCAGGAAAAAGCTTGCAGGCAGGAGACTCAGAGCTGTTCGGCGGTCTCTCTGAGCTCTGGTCCCACCCTCATTTCCTGTTTACGCAAGGGCGGGACCAGAGCTGAGAAAGAGCAGACGGAACAGCTCTTGAGTCTCCTGCCTGCATGCTTTTTCCTGGGCTGCTGCCAGTGTTGCCAGGTGGGCGGTTTTACCGCCCAATTGGGCGGTTTTCCGCGACCCGCCGCGGGAAATTTTTGCCCGCGGCGGGTTGCGGTTTTTTGGGCGGTTTTTTGGGCTTCCGGGCGGCTTTTTGGGCGGCTTTTTGATTTTTTTCGGCCGCGGGGGGCGGGGTTAGTGACGTTTTTGGGCGGGGTTAGTGACGTTTTGGGCGGGGCCGATGACGTGGGAGGCGGGGCCGATGACGTGGGAGGCGGGGCCGATGACGGGGAGGCGGGCCCGATGACGTGGGAGGCGGGGCCGATGACGGGGAGGCGGGGCTGATGACGGGGAGGCGGGCCCGATGACGTGGGAGGCGGGGCCGGTGACGGCGGGGGCGGGGCCGGTGACGCGGGGGTGGGGGTGTCAGGGGCGGGGTTTGTGTTTGGGCGGGTTTTGGGCTGGTTTCTGGCCTGGATTGGGCTGGAAAAAAAATTTCTACCTGGCAACCCTGGCTGCTGCAGATGAGATGTAACTCCTCCAAGGAGGAGGTAAGATGAGTGACTTAGCTCTTCTGCTGCTTATTGTTGTCTGGTAGGAATTCTTTTACATGTGTGTGAAAATGTGTTTTAATGTATGTGCTGCAGAGAGAAAGGCTGGGGCTCGTGCTTGATTTATTTTAGGCTGCCAGATTCCCAAGTTGTGTTGGTGAAAAATCTCCACCTTGTTTAGTGCTTTAGATGTTTTAGTTTCGTTTTTATGGTCTTTGTTTTTCAGTTTCCTTTTTTATTTAGGAGGTATAAGGTATTAACTTTTTGTAGTTGAATGTATTTGATTCAAATTTCTAAGTCTTTGTTGCAGGGGAGTTACATAGTTTACATTATTATCCTCTGTTTTTACAGTGGCACCTTTTGTATGGCTATTATTACAACTTGGGAGCTATTCTTGGTTGTAGAACAAAAATGTAGCCTAACTAATCGAAGGACTGAAAAGTAATATTGGATTTCATTTGATGTTATGAAAACAGAGTGAGTGTGTGATTTAAAACACATTAAAATGCAGAAAAGTGATAAAACTTGTAAGGGAAAAGGAAAAAAAAAGTCCACAGTAGTAAAGTGATATATATATTTTTTCCAAAGCATCTGTAAATTAAGGTGCTGCTCAGAAGGGGTGAAGCTCCTTGTGGGAGATTATAAAGCAATAATACAAGGTTGCATGCAATGATTAGAGGATAACTTTGCAATAGTTTTAAATACTATGTACTTATATTTTAATAGTGCTTTTTTTTCTAGCTTTGTAGGTAATTTTGTATGTAATCAAAAAAACAGAAAATGACGGTCCATTAGACCTATCCAGTCTGCTTATCCATATCATCCACTATTTGTTCTCTCTTAAAGATCCAATGTAAAGTATTTTTTTTGTTACATTTGTACCCCGCACTTTCCCACTCATGGCAGGCTCAATGCGGCTTACATGGGGCAATGGAAGGTTAAGTGACTTGCCCAGAGTCACAAGGAGCTGCCTGTGCCTGAAGTGGGAATTGAACTCAGTTCCCCAGGACCAAAGTCCACCACCCTAACCACTAGGCCACTCCTCCACTCCACATTTCCTCAGATTACTTCCTAGTCTATCCCCTTTCACCTTCATCCCAGGTCCTTTTATTTCTGAGCTTCCTTTTCAGTTGACAGGGATATATATATTTATTTATTTATTTAGATTTTGCTCACACCTTTTTCAGTAGTAGCTACTACTACTACTTATCATTTCTAGAGCCGCTACTAGTAGCTCAAGGTGAGTCACATTCAGGTACATTGGACATTTCTCTGTCCCAGGAGGGCTCACAATCTAAGTTTGTACCTGAGGCAATGGAGAGTTAAGTGACTTGCCCATGATCACAAGGAACAGAAGGAAGGGATCCTCAGGAGCTTAGCCGAGATTGGGTGGTGGGGCTGGTGGTTGGGAGGCGGGGATAGTGCTGGGCAGACTTATACGGTCTGTGCCCTGAAAAGGACAGGTACAAATCAAGGTAAGGTATACACAAAAAGTAGCACATATTCTAACCGGCACTTCCGGCACCTCAGCTGTAACTGTGTGCTCACCCCAAAATCAGGTGTTTGTAATCGGGCCTGGATGCGAGCACACTATAAGTTACCGGAAATGTGTTAGAATCACTATCCTCGTCTTCCACTCTCTAAGAATGGAAGAGGAAAATGAAACTAAATTTAGGATTCTCCCTTTTGGTCCCACACAACTCAATCAGTCACAGAGTTCTTTTCAATGCAATAACTAGGTATTTATTTTAAATTCAACTTCAAAGTAAATTAAAGACAACTTACACAATTATACATTGTCCCACAATTTATGTACATAAATAACCCTTTTCTTTTAAAAAGAAATATAAACTCGCTTCTTTTCTCTTTCCAGGTATTCTTACAGCAGAACCAGAACAGACATCAGATAAGTATAATGTTTTTGTTTTCACTAAATTTTTCCCCTGTTAACAATTCTTTGTACTCTCCCAAAAGATGTTTCTCCAGAATTTGATACTTTGTGTTCCCCTTTATGTTTTGCAGGAAATGTCACCTTTTCTTCCCCCCCCCCCCCCCCCCCTTCAGGAACAGGTAAGTATTTGATTTGGATTTTTTTCTCTTCTCTCTTTCCCCTTTTTTTCCCTTTTAAGGTAAGTAACCCCCACTTTCCCCTTGATACTCAGTCCCAGTATCTCAGTCACTTAGCTGTCGGTGTATCAATTCCTTTGATTCCAAGCGTGCCGGTGAAATCTTTCTTGCGCCGGGGCCCTTGTAGATTTTCTTAAATGCACAGCTGGTCTTCCTCCTAAACCTCCCCTCAAAACCAAAATAAATGGAGAGAAAACCCTGTCTGCTCTGGGTAACGGCAGAAATTCTGCCTGCTAGGACGGTTTTACACTGTGGTTTCTCTGATTATTAAAATTAAAATAAGTATAGTTTGTCCCTATCTCTCAAGTCTTCTCCTTTTTTAACTATTTTTTTCTTTCCCTAACTAACACTAGTGTAATAGTGTTGGCCGGTCTTAGGCACTTTCACTACTCTTTCACAATACTTTATATCACTTTACATTCCATTCATACTTCTATATTGTTTTCTAACCACTTCAGTAATTTAACACTTAACTCCTAAAAAAAACTATTTTAAATTCCAAAAATTCCTTAACTATTACACCCCTACTATATTCCCAAACACCCCCTTATATAACTCACACCCTGCACCCCTTACAAACCCAATTACTATTAATCCTATTTCCTAAACTTAATAAATTTTAACCAAACTTCCCCACTAAACCACTATAACCCCTTCAATAATACACTATTCTCTAATTATGTTTTCCTTCAAAATTTCTCAAATTTCCTCCACTTTTAGCCTTCAAACACCTTCCACTCTCTCCCCTCACACACCACACACCTCTCTCCTTGACTGACCAACACCTTCTGACCAACTGCCTCAACCACCGTTTCCAGGGAGACCAGCGCTGGCTTGCCATTCCGAGACCAGCTCAGCCAATCACTATCCCTTTTAAACATTCCAAGCTGGCTGAGCTGACCTGCGGAATGTTGACCAGCGCTGCTACAGCTCCATTTTAAAAAATAAAACCCCATAGACTTTAATGGAAAATCATACTAATTAACTAAAATCACCTTAAAATTTTCTCAAATCACTCCAAACTTCACCCAAAAATTAAACTCCCCATTCCCTATCCATCCCTGTTTTCCAATTTTAAAAATCCCAAATTCTGACGTCCGCCTTCAAACAAACTATCCCAGACCCCTCTAAAATTCGCAAATCCAATTAAAAACTATCCCAAAAATTTCAAACTTCCCTCCCGGACCTACCCTGTCGAATTAAAAAAATTAACCCTTTCCTAACCCTAAAAAACCCACTCCTGTCAAAAACTCCTATTTAAAAAACAAAAATTAAAAAACTAAAGTACTACAAAAATCCTAAAAAATTCCCTAACCCCAAAACCAAAAACAGAATTTAAATTAAACAAATCCCTGATTTTTTAAAAATAAAAAACTGAATTTACACATTTTAAAAATAAATACATTAAAATTTCGGGTCAAAAGACCCCTTACCTTGACCGGGATTTTCCCCTCAGACGACCCCTGCCTTCAGTTCCGGTCCTCGCTGTCTTCCCGCAAAAACGGAGGCAAAAATAAAAAAGCTCCGAAGCCGGGCCCAAAATTTAGGCCCCGGCTTCGGCCTAAACGCGAAAACGCGCGTTCGCGATGTGTGCATGAGGCGCGCCGCCTCATGCACTCTCGTGCCGACGTCTGCAAATCGCCGGCCATCTTCCCGACTCCCAAAACACACCCCGAAGCCTCGAACCGCCCGGGATGCTCCCTCGACGCCCCCGCCTCCGCGACGGCCCCACAAAACGGCCCCAACCAACCAGCGCCCCGGAACGACGGCGCCACTCCCCCTCTTCGGCCCCGGGAACTCACTCGTCCCCGGAAGCCAAAAATCATGGTGCTGCCTGGCCCCAAGCAGCGCTGGCTTGCTGCCACTGCCGCCGGCCCAAAAACGAGGCCGAACTCCATCGGGAGCCTCCGGCAGCGCTCCCCTCACTCTTCCCAGCCCCTTCCTGGGCCCGAACATCTCTTCACTCCCGGGGGCAAGCGCAAACACCCCCAGGAGACAGAAAAACGTTGTGCTGCCCTCTGCAACCCCTAACAGTCCCTAGGTAAGTATCAAATGTATTTTTTCGCTAAACCTAAACCCCCTGTTACATTATGAGTTTATCTTTTTGGGCAGACTGGATGGACCGTGCAGGTCTTTTTCTGCCGTCGTCTACTATGTATGTTACTATGTTTAAATTCGGAAGGAGGGAGGGAGATGGGGGGCCACCCTGGAACTCGGAGGGGAGGGGAGGGAAGGGGAGGGGGCCTGGAACTGGGAGGGAGGGTGGGCGGCGAGGTCTGGAACTGGGAGGGTGAGAGGGGGGGCCTGGAACTCAGAGGCAGGGAGAGAGGCCTGGAACTCGGAAGGGGAGGAGGGAGGGACAGGGGAGGGAGGAGGGGAGGGGGCAGGGGAATGCAACACCTGTAAAAAAAAAAAAAAAAAAAAAATTCAGCACCCCCAATCATTTTGAAAAGTTGGCTCCTATGATTCTGGATGTATATCACAGCAGTTGGCCAGCCAGGAATCCTTATGATTTCATTTAAACACGTAACCCATCCACCATGCTCCATCTGAAAACTAGATAGAATTAATTTTCAGCTATCCCTGAATTTTCATTGGATCAATAGACCCCATCTGACCTCAGCCTATTGGTCCAACAAGAAATTATACATCCCTGGAACATTCTCAGTTTGCCATGCTTCTTCCTCTCCTCTCTGGACCTTCATTGAACCCCTGGGCCTTGCTGGACTTCACACACATCCAAGATAAGAACTTTTCCAGGCTCCAGCAGCAGCTCTGCAACAAAAAGACTTCTTCACCACTCCAACCAGCAGCCTTCATCCAAGTGAGATACTATTAATCCAGCTTAATTAATAATTCAAACTTTCTAATAACATTTATCTTGTGGCACATTTCCCTTGTGTAAAATCCCTAAAAACTGCCCTCTAACATTATTGCATTTCCTTTATTGTAAATAAACATTATTAGTTAATATATGGCCCTTATGTTCTGAGCACATGTCCTTAAATCTTATACAGTGCAGGTTAATGCAATTGCCCAAATCAAATATATTCTTTTATCCCCCTGCCTTTTTTTTTTTACACTTTACAACCACTCTGCCGTATAGACTTGTCAGGTTTAGCACAGACCACAGTTGTTGCAGTGGCACACACTATACACCTGTAGCAGAGAATCCCAGTGCTTCCATAAGAACATAAGAGTAGCCATATTGAGTCAGACCAATGGTTCATCTAGCCCAGTATCCCGTTTCCAGCAGTGGCCAAGCCAGGCCACAAGTGCCTGGCAGAAACCCAAATCGTGATAACACTCCATGCTACCAATCCCAGGGATCCCAGGGTAAGCAGTTGCTTCCCCACATTTGTCTCAATAGCGGACTATGGACCTTTCCTCCAGGAACTTGTCCAAACCTTTTTTAAATCCAGATAACTGCTGTTACTACATCCTCTGGCAAAGAGTTCCAGAGCTTAACTCTTCATTGAGTGAAAAAATATTTTTCCTATTTGTTTTAAAAGTATTTCCATGTAACTTCCTTGAGTGTCCCCTAGTCTTTGCACTTTTGGAATGAGTAAAAAAATCAATTTACTTCTACTTGTTCTACACTGCTCTGGATTTTATAGACTTCAATCATATATCCTTTCAGCCGTCTCTTTTCCAAGCTGAAGAGCCCTAACCTCTTTAGTATTTCCTCATGTGAAAGGAGTTCCATCCCCTTTATCATTTTGTTCCCGCTTTTTTAAGCCTTTTCTAATTCCACTATATTTTTTTTGAGATACAGCAACCAGAACTCAATGCAGCACTCAAGGTGAGGTCGCACCATGGAGCAATACAAAGGCATTATAGTATTTTATTTATTTATGTATTTATTATTACATTTGTACCACGCGCTTTCCCACTTAAAGCAGGTTCAATGCGGCTTACATAATAATATGGATTACAGAGTATTGATAGAGAAAATATAGGTTAATGATAGGTAGGTAAAGATGGGGAAGGGTGAGGGGAGTAGGAAAGGTATGAGCAAGAGGTAGATGAGCATTGGAGGAGGGGTACAGGGGGCGGGAGGGGAATGGGACACGGAAAAGTATAGGGAAATTAGGTGGGAGATATAGTCTGAGTCATTGTTGCTGTTTTCTGGATATGTATTGGGTAGAAGGGATCCTAGGATTAGATTGGTTCATTTGGGTAGGGGCTTGCTTGAACAGATGGGTTTTTAGTGATTTCCAGAAGGGTAGATAGTCGCTAATTGATCGGATGGGTCTGGGGAGGGCATTCCAGAGTTGGCTGCCTAAGAAGGAGAAGTTGGATCCATAATAGGTTTTGTATTTGAGTCCTTTGCAATTGAGGTAATGTAGGTTGAGGTAAGTTCATGAAGTTTCAGACATGTTTCTGGTGGGAAGGTCAATCAGATTGAGCATATAACTCGGAGATTCACCGTGGATAATCTTGTGGATTAATGTGTGGACCTTGAAGTTGATTCGTTCTCTGATAGGGAGCCAGTGAAGCTTTTCACGAAGAAGTGTAGCACATTCAAATCGTGATTTGCCAAAAATGAGTCTTGCTGCTGTATTTTGCGCAGTCTGAAGTTTCTTCAGGATATGGGCCTTGCAGCCTAAGAAAATACTATTACAGTAGTCGGCATGGGTAAGTACAGTGGATTGCACCAAGTTCCGGAATGTTTTCAAGGGAAGATATGGTTTTATGCGTTTCAGTATCCACATCATGTTGAACATTTTCTTTGTAGTGAATTTTGCGTGACTTTCGAAAGAGAGATGGTTGTCTAATGTCACTCCAAGGATTTTCAGGTTGTCAGATATAGGGATTGTGATACCGGAGGTGTTAAGATTAGTTGGGAGGAGCGCAGAGTAATGTTGCGATGAAAGGATTAGGCATTGCGTTTTCTCTTTGTTCATTTTCTTCATAAAGGTGTTGGCCCAAGAGGTTAAGATGTTCATGGCCAAGGATATTTTGTCGGAGATTTCTGTTAGATTAGATTTGAAGGGAATGAAAATGGTGACATCATCAGCGTAAATGAAAAGGTTGAGAATAGAGCTTTGGCTAGGGGTATCATCATAAGATTGAATAGTATCAGGGATAAAGGGGATCCTTGAGGTACACCGCAGTTTGGAGACCAGGGAGATGAGATAGTTGAGGTTGATTTTACTTTATTTTCAGTCTTATTCACCATCCCTTTCCTAATAATTCCTAGCATTCTGTTTCATTTTTGGCTGCCGCCGCTGCACATTGAACAGATGATTTCAGCGTATTATCTACATTGACATCTAGATATTTTTCTTGGGTGCTGACCCCCAATGTGGACACTAGCATCATAAGTACATAAGTATTGCCATGCTGGGAAAGACCAAAGGTCCATCAAGCCCAGCATCCTGTTTCCAACAGTGGCCAATCCAGGTCACAAGTACCTGGCAAGATCCCAAAATAGTACAAAACATTTTATACTGCTTATCCCAGAAATAGTGGATTTTCCCCAATTCCAATTTAATAATGGTCTATGGACTTTTACTTTAGGAAGCCGTCCAAACCTTTTTTAAAGTCTGCTAAGCTAACCGCCTTTACCACATTGTCTGGCAACGAATTCCAGAGTTTAGTTACTCGTTGAGTGAAGAAGCATGTTCTCTGATTCATTTTAAAATTACTTCTTTGTAGCTTCATAGTATGCCCCCTAGTTCTAGAATTTTTGGAAAGCGTAAACAGACGCTTCACGTTGACCCGTTCAACTCCACTCATTATTTTATAGACCTCTATCATATCTCCCCTCAGCCGCCTTTTCTCCAAGCTGAAGAGCCCTAGCCACTTTAGCCTTTCCTCATAGGGAAGTCATCCCATCCCCTTTATCATTTTCATCGCCCTTCTCTGCACCTTTTCTAACCACTATATCTTTTTTGAGATGCGGCGACCAGAACTGAACACAATATTTGAGGTGTGACGGAGCGATACAAAGGCATTATAACGTCCTCATTTTTGTTTTCCATTCCTTTCCTAATAATACCTATGATTTGGATTATTCTTTCCAATGTGCATTTGTCCACATTAAATTTCATCTACCATTTAGATACCCAGTCATCCAATTTCCTATGGTCTTCCTGCATTATTTCACAGTCCGCACTAGTTTTAACAACCTTGAATAGTTTTGTGTCATCTGCAACAACAGAACATTGCCTCCTATCCTATGACTCTTTAGTTCTAAGGAGTCTCTCATGAGGAACTTTGTCAAAAGCTTTCTGGAAATCTAGATACACTACATCAACCAGCTTACCTTTAATCCACATGTTTATTTACACCGTCAAAGAAATGAAGCAAATCAGTGAGGCAAGCTTTCCCTTGCCTGAACCTATGCTGACTCTGTCCCATTAAGCCATGTTTGTCTATATGTTCCATAATTTTATTCTTTATCATAGTTTCCATTATTTTGCCTGACACTGGTATCAGGCTTACTGGTCTGTAATTTCTCAGATCACCCCTGGAACCTTTTTAATAATTGGTGTCATATTGGCCACCCTCTAATCTTCAGGTACTATGGATGATTTTAATGACAGGTTACATATTACTAACACTAGATCAGCAATTTCATGCTTGAGTTCTTTGAGTACCCTTGGATGTATGCCATCCGGTCCAGGTGATTTACTACTCTTTAAATTTGTCGACTTAGCTCAGTACTTCTTAGAGATTTCTTTCAGTTCCTCCACATTATCACCCTTCAAAACCATTTCCTATACAAGCAGATCCCTTACATCTTCTTCCTTAAAAACTGAAGCAAAGAATTCATTCAGTCTCTCTGCTATGGCCTTGTCCTCCCTGAGTGCCCTTTTTATTTATTTGTTACATTTGTACACCACATTTTCCCACCTATTTGCAGGCTCAATGTGGCTTACATGATACCGGAGAGGTGTTAATAGATCCAGTGGCGTACCAAGGGGGGGCGGTAGGGGTGGTCCGCCCCGGGTGCACGCCGCTGGGGGGGTGCCACGCGCCTATTGGCTCTTCATTTTCATGCACCTGGGGGGGGTTCTTTCGCCGGGGGGGGGGGGGCATCGCGCTGTTCCGAGGGGGGGTGCTGCACCCGGGGGGCGGGGCACATCGGCAATCCGCCCCGGGTGTCAGCCCCCGTAGGAACGCCACTGAATTGATCCTTTGTGATTTAACAGTCCCACAGATTCCCTCGCAGGCTTTCTGCTTCTGATATACCTGAAAAAGTTGTTACTGTGAGTTTTAGCCTGTACAGCTGTCACCAGCCTCATACTTACCCTGTTTCTGGGAGTCAGTGGCTGTGCTGGCTTCTGCTTGTCTCTGTGTCTGTCTCTGTCTTAGTTTCTCTCTGGCTCTGTGTGCTGATTGCCTTACTGGACCTCACCTGTGTGGGCTATGCCTCTTCCAAGATGGCTGCCACCTCCTCTATGCCAGTATCCAAGATGGCTCCTGCTTGTCCTTCCTGTGGGCTCACTTCCTCTGTGTGTCAAGCCTCTGTTTGGAGGCAAGGAACTTCCTGCTTTTGTCCTGCTGGTGGTGACTCATCAGTGAGTTCCTTTATAAGGAAGGCCTGTGCTTGCAGTCAGGGCCTTCGCATGGTGTCATTGTCTGGTGTCATGCCCAGAGGCCGACAGGTTAGTTAGTGTGTTGCTGCGCTGTTTCTAAGCCTGTCTTCTGTGTGGGCTTCTTGCCCTTCTGTGTGGGCTTGCCCTTCTGTCTGGTACCTGTGGGCTTCTTGCCCTTCTGTGTGGGCTTGCCCTTCTGCTTAGTACCTGTGGGCTTCTTACCCTTCTGTGTGGGCTTGCCCTTCTGTTTAGTACCTGTGGGCTTCTTGCCCTTCTGTGGGGGCTTGCCCTTCTATTTAGTACCTGTGGGCTGCTTGCCCTTCTGTGTGGGCTAGTGCCCTTCAGTTCCCAGTACCTGTGGGCTGTTTGCCCTTCTGCGTGGGCTACTAGCTTTCTGCCTTTAGTCTGTGTTTGCAGCCTGCCCTACTCCTTGCTTGTATATCCTGTGTGCACATCCTGGCTGCTATCCGTCTGTCTTTAGTCTGTGTTTAGAGCCTGCTGTTTAGCCCTGGTTTCCCCGTCTGTGTTTGCAGCCGGCCCTACTCCCTGCTGTATATTCTGTGTGCACATCCTGAACCTTGTATATCCTGTGTGCACATCCTGGCTGCTATCCGTCTGTCTTTAGTCTGTGTTTAGAGCCTGCTGTTTAGCCCTGGTTTCCCCGTCTGTGTTTGCAGCCGGCCCTACTCCCTGCTGTATATTCTGTGTGCACATCCTGAACCTTGTATATCCTGTGTGCACATCCTGGCTGCTAGTCCTTCTGCCTTCGCTGTGGAGGTAGCCTCTGCAGCTCAGTCTGGGTTTCCCCATCTGTGTTTGCAGCCTGTCCTACGCCCTGCTTGTATATTCTGTGTGCACATCCTGAACCTTGTATATCCTGTGTGCACATCCAGGTCCCTGCTTGTTCGTCCTGGTTTTGGCTAGCTAGTGTTGTTCGGTTTTCCGCTCTGCCTAGCTACCTTCTGTCCCGTGTGTCTACCTTGTACCTTGCTTGTATATCCTGTGTGCTTATCCGGATCCCTGCTTATGTATCCTGATTCCTCTATCTGTCTAGCTAGCGTGTATCTTCTGGGGGATTTATCCTGTTACCTGCCTCGACCTAGCTAGTGGGTTTGCCCTGGGGGTATTCCCTGTCTCCCCTTCTTCCTTGCTTGCATGTCTGCCCTAGTCCCTGCTCCTGATAAGCTTCTGTCTGTCTAGTCTGTCTGGTGTGTCTGGCTTAGCGGCTGCGTGCAGCGCTTAGTGCAGTCTAGTATTGTTCCCTCGTGTTTCCTAGACCCAAGGTGGGTCCTCTGGATCTTCAGTTCCGGCCTTGCCCTACAAGTCCTGTTGGCCGCCCGCACGCTACAGCTCAACTCTAGCGGAAAGGTGGCTAAGTACAGGTGAAGCGGTTCCTGTTCTGCCGGTTCAGTTGCCTACTTCCAGTCCAGAGTTATGGTCCGGTCCTTCCGGACGTCCAGTTCCAAGACGGTCTTGCCTGCCTCTGCCGCTCCGCGGCAGGGGCCCAAGGGCTCACAATTCCCAGTGCTGCCTTGAGGACCTGACAGCATGCCAAGGCCCTCAAGAACGCGACAACAGCAAGTTTCTCTTCATATTCTTTTGTAGCCTTCTTTATTAATGTTTTCCATCTGTCTTGCCAGTGCTTACATTGCTTATTTTCTTCATTTGGGTCCTTTCTCCATTCTTTGAAGGACATTCTTTTGGCTGTAATAGCCTCTTTCACTTCACCTTTTAACCATGCTGGCAGTTGTTTTCTTTTCTTTCTACCTTTGAAAATACATGGAATGCATCTGGTCTGGGCTTCCAAGATGGTATTGTTGAATAGTGTCCACACCTGATTTAGTGTCCTACCCTTTGCAGCTGATCCTTTTAGCTTCTTTTTAACCACTTTCCTCGTTTTATTATAGTCACCTTTTCGAACATTAAATACAACTACAGTAGATTTCCTTTGTGGGTTAGCCCTGATAGTAGCTCAAACTTGATCATGTTATGATCACTGTTTCCCAGAGGACTCAACACTGCCACCTCTCACACTATTCCCTGCAGACCACCAAGGACTAAATCCAAAATGGCTCCCCCTCTTGTTGGTTCCTGGACCAGTTGCCCAAGAATCAGTCGTTTATTACATCTAGAAATTTTATCTCCCTGGCATCCTGATGTAACATTTATACAGTCAATATTGAGGTAACTGAAATCACCCATTATAGTGTTGCCCAATTTGCCAGTTTTCCTAATTTCTGTAAACATTTCTTCATCTGTTAGTTCTGTCCCAGTGGATGGTAATAAAGCCCTATAAGAACACTCCTCTTCACACATGAAATTTCTATCCATAATGATTCCATGCTGCTATCTGTTTCAAGTAGAATGTGTTTATTTTATTGGACTCAATTCTCTCTAACATGTAGCACAACCCCCCACCCCCACCCCCAATTCGATCCTATCATAGGCAACTTGTACCCTGTTAAATACAGTGTCCCATTGATTGTACTAAATTCTACCATGTCTCTGAGATGCCTATTATTATCTACCTCATCATTTAGTGCTATATACTTTAACTCTCCTATCTTATTTTTTAGGTTTGTAGCATTTGTATATTGGCACTTCAAATTGTGTTTTCTCCTTGGATCTACAAGCTGCTTAGAAGTTGACAGAGATAATATGCATCCTTTATCCTTCTCTCTCATTAAGCATACCTGTCTTACTTTAAGCATTGTTGAAACCTTTCTACTGGGACTCCTTAAATATCCTATTTCAATAGAATCCTTCAAGGATACTCCACACCAAGCCATGCACTCCTGGGTGACTGTCAGCTTCCCCTCCCCACCCCCATTCTATTTTAAAAAGCTGCTCTCCTTTTTCATCCCGATTAAGGTGGAGCCCATACTTTCGGAACAGTCTCCCCCTTTCCCAGAATGTTGCCCAGTTCCTAACAAAATCCCTCATCCCTGCACCATCTTCTGAACCATGCATTGACACTTCAGAGCTCTGCCTGCCTTTGGGTCCTGCATGTGGAATGGGGAGCATATCTGAAAATACTACCCTGGAGGATCTGGCTTACATAACCTCCATCCTACATTCTCCTATGTCATTGGTACCCACATGTACCAAGACAGCCGGCTCCTCCTCAGCACTATCTAAGACCCTGTCTAGGTGACGTGTGAGGTTCGCCACCTTCACACCACACAGGTAAGTGACCAGGTGATCCTCATGTCCACCAGCCACCCAGCTATCTTCATGCCTAATGATCGAATCACCAACTACAACAGCTGTCCTAACCCTTCCCGCATGGGCAGAAGTTCTTGGAGACATATCCTCGGTGCGAGAGGATAGTGCATCCCCTGGTGGGTAGGTCCTGGAATACTTCCTACTTCACCAGGGTGATGCTCTCCTTCTAGGAGACCTTCTTCCTCCAAGGTAGTACATAGGCTGCCAGACTGGAGGTGGGACTTCTCTACAATGTCCCTGTAGGTCTCATCTATGTTCCTCTCTGTCTCCCTCAGATCCTCCAAGTCTGCTACTCTAGCCTCAAGAGAACAGACCCATTCTCTGAGAGCTAGGAGTTCTTTGCATCGGGCATACACATGTAACCTCTCACCAACTAGGAGATAATCATACATGTGACACTCAATGTAAAAGACTGGATAGCACCCCCTCTTACTGGACTCTGCTGTCTCCATCTTAGTATTTTGTAGCTTTTAAATAATTTAAAACTTGCTACAGCACCAAAGATATTAGTCTAATATAGCTTATATGGTATATTGTGTGATTTGTTGTTTTCTTTTTAGAAAGTAATGAAATGTAATTAAAACTCTGTAAGAGGACTCCTCCCTTGTTATCCTAATTAGAATAACTGACTATAAATGAAGAGTTGTGCTAAGGGTGGGTGCCACCATTTTGGAGGTGGAGCTGGAAGGAAGAGGGAGTGTAACATGTGCTCACCGGATTTGATCCTGGGATGTAGGCACTAGTCCGGTGCTAATGGCGTCTAGCGCCTGCATTTGCTTTTGATCATCTGGGTCTAAGTTTTTGTACCTTGGGCAATGGAGGGTTAAGTGACTTGTCCAGGGTCATAAGGAACCACAGTGATAATCAAACCATGCTCCCCAGGTTCTCATCAGGGAAAGGGAAAGAATTTGACATACTACCTTATTGTTTTACAAATCAAAGCAGTTTTGTAGGCAATTTATTTTTTTCTGTCCCTAGTGGGCTCACAATGTGTTTGATATTCTTTTCTTTCTTTCTTTCTTTCTTTCTTTCTTTCTTTCTTTTGTACCTGGGGCAATAGAGTGTTAAATAACTTACCCAGAGTCACAAGTAGCTGCAGTGGGAATTGAACCTGGTTCATTGGGTTCTCAGACCAGTACACTAACCATTGGACTACTCCTCCACTCCACTCCTCATCACTTACAAATTCTGCCACCCCAGAAACATCACTTACCATTCTCCCCACTCCTATGGTCATCACTTTCTGATGCCCACTTGAAATGCCTCCAGGATCCTCTACCAAACACTTCCTTCCATCCAAAAGCTCCTCCCAAGTAGCCCAACCAGACCCTTCCCATCTCCTAGGACCCTCAACTACTTCCAGTCCTCTATGATAACATAATGGACTGGGGCAGGAGTGGTCCCTCCACTCCCACCCCTTGTAGCTCTGGGTGCTGTAGAGTAGCTTATATACAAGAGGTACTTAGGTAACAGAACATTACAAAATCACAATCATTCTGGATTCGTGTCTAGGGGCTTACCTCTTTATCCCAGTGACAAGCTAGCTGTTGGAGAAAGGACCAAAACCACAGGTGGAATATATTATTTGTTAGGTAAAGAAAAAAAAAAATATATATATATATAAATAGTAGTAAAGCAAAATGCCAAACAATGTACAAAATAACTTGCTATAAAAATAGATTCTCACCAGATATAGATAATACAATATGAATATCATAATGGTCTAACTAAATGAATGATTATACAACCAATCACAACTGATATCCTAATGATTACCATTAGACGTTACACCACATCTTATGCAAAACACAGTTAGCAGCTGAATACACAGACCAGAAGTCCTGACATAAACCTATCTGTCTCAGACAAAAACTAAGGACTAATTATCCCCGTGACCATAGGTAATATATCTTGTTATCTCACCTTGCCACCTGTCACAGACTCCCAATGGTAGAGAAGCGGATTTCCTTAGAGTCTCGAGCTGGAAACCTCAGTGAGCCTCCCAGTCCAGGAATAGGTCCAAGATTTGTATATCTGAATGTAGATTACACTGTCTTCAGTAGGGCCTTGTGTTAGCTGAGCTAACCTTGAGTTTGTTACAAGGTATGCAGTTCACTGTTGTTTAGGAAAAACAGTCTTTTGCTCTTTCGAGCGTTCTGTTCATCTGCAAATCCTCCGGCGTTTCTCTCTTCTGGTGTTCTCCCTCCTACTGAACTTCTTCAGTCCCAACCTTTGGTATCCAAGGGTCAGATGATGCCTGTGGACCAATCACAGATGGTGACATAATGTCCAGCCAGCTTCATGGTCAAGAAGCGAGCCTTTGTTCAATGGCATGCAACCTCCCTGTCTGAGGCCATACTCATGGAGCCGTGTCTCTCTCTCCTCCATTCTTCCCAGGAGATAACTGGGCTAGTTTGCAACAAAGAATATGTCCTTGGATGAAGTAATCTTGCAAGGCTCAGCAGTAATTTTCCTTTGCAAGAAAGCTGGATTCTGATAGTTACAGATGTATTCAGGTCACAGGCTGTAGAATCCATATTGTTATAAGAATGGTTCAGGCTTGTATAGGCCAAGACCAGCAAAGGTGAGATCCCAGGTAAATACTCCTACAGTGAAAATGGTAGCACTGACCCCAAACAGTAGTCTTGTGGTACTATTGCTAGGGTCAACCTTTCAAATAATATCTGATACAATAAATGCCATACTGAAGACAGCAACCTAAAGTAGGACATACCGTTTTGTTTAGCGAAAGCAGAAATTGATTTCCTACTTCAGGATAAGATCAGTCATCCTGCTTACTTAACTTTACCTATAAAGAGCATCCAGACTTGTGCACAAAGATTGAAAAATAATTCTTGCCTCTATTGAAAGCCAATGTAATTAAATATAAAAAGGATATATTTGATTGAATTTATTTAAAGCAAAAAATCAAACAAAAGGCAGTATTTTGTATCATTTGCAGTTTCTGTAACAAGTATT
Source organism: Microcaecilia unicolor (assembly GCF_901765095.1). Taxonomy (NCBI): domain Eukaryota; kingdom Metazoa; phylum Chordata; class Amphibia; order Gymnophiona; family Siphonopidae; genus Microcaecilia; species Microcaecilia unicolor. Next base: position 128,292,145 of record NC_044038.1, on the reverse strand, counting down.
TACAACAATCTAGAAATATGACATTATAATAGTCTGAGTTAATAATAGATTGAACTAACATGCATTGTAGGATTGAGACTGTGCACCTGCAAACACAGGTTGTGTTGTTCATATAGCACATGTACTACAAGTTGCATTTATGCATCCATAGCAGGTGAACTCCTTTTGAAATTTTGTATTTGTAAATAAATCTTTTACTTATTTTATCCTGGAACAGACTTATTGTGGTTACTTGCATCCTTTTGGCTCATTCCTGCTTGTTTTTGGAAATATTTGGTTTTCCTTTTTTTTCTTGGACTTTTTTGGGCCGTTTACTAGGCCGTCCTGTAGGCGTGCTGATGCCAGAGACACCCATATATTCCTATTCTCTGAAGGTACTTTCGCTGTCCCTAGTTGAGCTCTCAATCTAACAGCCCGATCAGAATCTCAATCTCTCTTTCTCCCCCCCCCCCCCCCCCCCGTAGCTAGTTCCCACTTCTGGCTCATCAGAATCCAAGTCTGTGCTAATCATAGAACTTCCTTTGGTAGATTAAAAGATGCTGCATCTTGGCGATTAAAACTTACTTTAGTCCCCTGCATTCAGTTTACGGGAATGGCCAGGGGCTGTACTAAATCCTGGACCCCTTCAATGGAGGTGCTCTGGCAGGGGATCTGAACCAAACAGCTGGGTATTTACCTCCTCAGTTTCCCTTCAAAGCTGTCTCCTCCTATTGCTGTTACTAGGCAGAAGGATCTTAGGTCTTCTGAAGGAGTAGCCTAATGGCTAGTACAGTGGGCTGAGAACTTGAGGAACTTAAGTTGATTCCCACTGCAGCCCCTTGTGACTCTGGGCAAGTCACTTTACCTTCCATCGCCCCAGGTACACAAAGCTTAGATTGTGAGCCTACTAGGAATAGAGAAAGTACCTGCATATAATATGTAAACCACGTTGGTTATGTCACAGAAAGGCAGTATATCAAATGTATGACCCAGAAGGAGCAGCACTAACCCTTTCTGGAAACTGTCAGAACCTTCTAAATCAGAAGTTCATATGCCTTACTTAAGCAGAGACCCAGAAATTACTGCCAAGCACAATCTGTATGCCTTATATATTGTGACAAGGCAGTAGCCCAGGCTTGTCAAGAGAGTGGGGAAAAAACCTTACTACAGGCATTGGGAGCACCAGCTCTAAACCTGGAGTGGTGCTACCTTACTGGAACAGGGTTGTTATGGCCCCATGAATCCCTCAGAATCTGTAAGGGAAGCCTCAGCACTAAACAGGAGGGGAACCATAAGGAAACAGCTCTTACCTGGAAAGAATGACAAAAAGTGGGAAGCTCTGGAATTGTGTGTCTGTTGCCCAGGGCAGAGTGCAAACCTTAGCCTTCGTGTTTCCCACTGGAGGGGAGAGAGTCTGATCTTCAGGCATGTCAGGTGATCCTCGGAGAAATACATTGTAAAGGACAGCAGCAAAGGAGTGCTCTTGTGATAGGAGAAAGTTGTTTGTCTGTGATTAGTGGGGGAGGGGTGAATAGACTTCCTGGACTCCATAGTAGCTAGAGCCCATTGGGCTAGGTCTTCTGGGAATTGTAGTCCAGCCCTATACCCATAGAAAGTAAGAGGGCTGGTGAGGTCATCTCCTGGGGGGAGGAGAAGGGTTTGGCAGACAAACTGAGGAGAGAGAGAAGGAAGGGAGGAGCGAACTCCTTAAGAGCTGGCCAGGTGGGAGATAGCAAGTGGGCTACCCAACCAGGGCCAGTGAGAACTCTGAAGTTCATGCTGGACCAGAGTCAAGCATTCCCTAAAGGCAGGTGGGAAGCAAGGAATGGGGTTAAACCTAGCCTGAAGGAAAAAGTGGGGAGAGACCCAGATTGAAATGGAGGGACTGGTGGGAGACCCCATGAAGGTATCGTTTAAGAAGGCTTTCCCTGAAATGTTTGGAGCCATGGGGGCTGTTAACCTTTTGTTTATCAGACAGTACCTTTTTGGTTTACATTTCTTGTGTTTTTGCCTGAAACTAAGGAAATATTTTGGGTTCAAATAAAAAAAGAAACACCTGGACTGGATCCGTTTGAGGCCTTGACTTGGAGTTATAGAGATTACTGAGCTGGGAGTATTGGCGGCAGCCTGGTGGTCTGAGGAGCGCTAAACCCAGGCTTTATCACAACATGTTAAGTGCATATTTGCAGAACAGCGCTTAGGTGGGGTGTTAGTTTTCTAAGGAGGGCAATTCTATAAAATGGCACCTAGAGGTAGACGGCACTTGCATGTCAGAGGCACCAAAAAAGTAGCAGTTAGGTACATATGTGGCTCATTTTCAAAAGAGAAAAACATCTAAAAAATGGCATAAAGCAGCATTTGGATGTTTTGCTCCCCCAAAAAATGTCCAAATCAGTATTTTCTAAACCCATTTTCCAGATGCTTTCCTACGTTTGCCTACAGTGCATCCAAATCTCAAGGGGGTGTGTTAGGGGCATGTTAAGGGTGAGATTTGGGCATCCCTAAGACCTGGACATTTTTGTTTTGTTCCATCATGAATGAAAAATGTCCAGGACTAAAACTAAGACACGGTGTCATTGCACGTTAATTGCAAGGGGGTGTACACATGGGCAGAGCATGTGGGCTATTGGTGTGTCTGCCAGTTACTATAACTTACACCCTTCCTTGGTGCACCAACTTGATGTGACGTAAGAGGGCATACCTACACATGGGTGTGCCAATGCTGATCTTACACTAGTATTTTATAATGCAATCTTGATGCTATTATAGAATTGACACTAAGGGCACAGCATTAGAGCAATAGACCGAGGAACCAAGTTATACAAGTGCCCTTTAAACATTTATATGGGTAAGACACCCATAAATGTTAGTGCTAAATTTATAGAATTGCTCCAAATCTCTTTTTACTTAGTTCTGATAAAGCATGTGCACACGGTATATACTGTTTACTGAATGCTAAAACAAGTTGTTGAGTTGTAATTGGAAATAACCTGGTCAATATTCAAAAGGATTTAACCAGCAGTCAAACAGTATGAGATTCTGGGATTCTGCCAAGTACTTGTTTCATGGCTTGGCTATTGTTGAAACAGAATAATGGGCTAGATGGTCTTTTGGACTGATCCAGTATGGAAATTCTTATATTACTATATTCTTACTATGTGATTTTACTACGTGACCAATAGGTGAATTTTCAACCACAGACTCTGACTAAATTATAGCTGCAAATTCCACTAAACTCAGCCAGATAAAATCCTGCCACCTATGTCAGACACGCAACACATTCTTAAAATAGTATCCAAAGAGGAAACATTCCAGGATGGACACATGCAGGTTTGATTTTATTTGTACTCTACTTTTTTTATATTGAGATTTCAAAATTATACATCCAATAATCAAAACTGAATGTCAAAAATAAGAATATAAGAATAGACATAACTGGGTCAGACCAATGGCCCAGTATCCTGCTTCCAATAGTGGCCAATCTAGGTCACAAGTACCTGGCAGAAACCCAATCGGTAGCAGCATTCCATGTTACCAATCCCAGGGCAAGCAGTGGCTTCCTCCACGTCTCTCTCAATAGCAAGCCTGTGGACTTTTCCTAAAGGAATTTATCCAAACTTTTTTTAAAAACTAGATATATTAACCGCTGTTACCACATCCTCTGGCAATGAATTCCAGAGCTTAACTATTCCTCGAGTGAAAAACTATTTCCTCCTATTTGTTTTAAAAGTATTTCCATGTAATTGAATTGAATGTCCCATAGTCTTAGTACTTTTTTGAAACAACCGATTCGCATTTACCCATTGTACACTATTCAGGATTATGTAGACCTCTATCATATCCCCCCTCAGCCATATCTCTTCCAAGATGAAGAGCCCTAACCTCTTTAGCCTTTCCTCATAAGACAGGAGTTCCATCCCCTTTATCATTTTGTTCGCTCTTCTTTGAACCTTTTCTAATTCAGCTATATCTTTTTTTTTTAGGTATGGCGATCAGCACTGAATGCAGTATTCAAGATGAGGTTGCACCATTGAGCGATACAGAGGCATTATAATATTCTTGGTCTTATTTACCATCCCTTTCCTAATAATTACTAGTATCCTCTTTGCATTTTTGGCCACCATCGCACACTGAGCAGAAATTTCAGTGTATTGTCTACAATAACACCTAGATCTTTTTCTTGGGTGCTGACTCCTAAGGTGGACCCCAGAATCAGATAACTATGATTTGGATTATTCTTCCCAACGTGTATAGCTTTGCATTTGTCCACATTAAATTTCATCTGCCATTTGGATGCCCAGTCTTCTAACCTCCTAAAGTCTTCCTGTAATTTTTCACAGTCCACATGTATTTTAACACAGATTTAATCACCTCACTCATCATTCTGAATTCCAGATCATTTATAAATATGTTAAATAGCATCGGTCCCACTATAGATCCATGCGGCACTCTACTATTCACCCTCCTCCATTGAGAAAAATTGTCATTTAACCCTACCCTCTGTTTTCTGTCCAATAACCAATTCTCAGTCCACAAAAAGACATTGCTTCCTAGCCCATGACTTTTTAATTTTCTCAGGAGTCTCTCATGAGGAACTTTGTCAAAAGATTTCTAAAAATCTAGCTATACTACATAAACTGGCTCACCTTTATCGGCATGTTTATTCATACCTTCAAAGAAATGAAGCAAATTGGTGAGGTAAGACTTCCCTTGGCTGTATCCATGCAGACTCTGTTCTATAAAACCATGTTTGTCTATGTGCTCAGTAACTTTATTCTTTATAATAGTTTCCACTATTTTGCCTGGCACTGAAGTCAAGTTTACCAATCTGTAATTTCCTGGATCACTCCTGGAACCCTTTTTTAAAAATCAACGTTACGTTGGCCACCCTCCAAACTTCAAGTACTATGGACAATTTTAAAGACAGTTTATAGATCACTAACAGCAGATTAGCAATTTCATCTTTTGAGTTCTTTCAGTACCCTGGGGTGTATACTATTTGGTCCAGGTGATTTATCATTCTTTAACTTGTTGTTGTGGCTCAGTAGGCCTTCCAGGTTCACTGAGATTCCTTTTAGTTCCTCTGCATCCTCACCCTTGAAAGCCATTGGGGGGGGCGTGTCAAGATGGCGTCAAGAATGAGTGACTTGTAAGACGCTCCAGCTAGATTGATCAAAGTTTTCTTTTTTACCTTTAACTATGCCCCATTCGAAACGAAAAGGAACGCTGAGGGTAGTTCCCCCGATTACCTCGACTTCCTCGCCGATACAACCTAGTCTGGAACATTTTTTCCCCAGGATTCCCCAGAGACCGAGGGGAGCGGAGCCCAATGCAGAGGCATCCGGAGAAGCGGAGCCACTGCGGGGAGACAAAACATCCCTCTCCCCTCCACCATCGTCGTTGATTCCTCCGTGTCCAGCATCAACAGCGAACCTTGAAGGAAACCAAACTGCCACCGGAAGCGTGACGGGGGGTTCCCCAGCGGGGAAGCAAGGGCGCTGCAGGAGTCGCTGGGACCTCAGGCTCAGAAAGTCTCTGAGACCTTGGAGAATAAACCGGAGGTGAACCTCGAGAGGATTTGGTTGAAACTGTTGGAAATGAACTCGACCCTCCAGAAATCTTCAGAAGAAGTAAAGGCCCTTAATGTTAAATTTGAGGAACTAAATACCACTGTTGAATCAGTTAAACAAGATAGCTCATTGAGAGTAACATCCTTGCAAAATGAAATGACACAAATTCAAGAATTCAAGACAATAGTTGCTAAGGATAGCATGGACATTAGAAAGAAAATTGAACAAATGGAAAATTATAACAGAAGGTTAAATCTTCGCCTGTTGAATTTCCCTAAGCTTCCTGGGTTAATTTCATTAGATCTATTTAAACGATATTTAATTGAGAACTTAAACATTCCATATGAAGTGATTCCCCCAATCAACAAGATCTTCTATATTGATGTGAATGATATTTCTGCAATTTTGGAACAGTCTTTGGATAATGTCACAGAAAGGGCCACATTTATTGTTTGGTCTTTGAACAAGACCTGAATTCAATCATGAGACTTTACTTCAAAAAATATGAACTCTTGTTTCGGAGGTGAGAAAATACGGATCTACCCCGATGTTGCGGAAGTAACACAACAAAAAAGGAAAGCATTTTTGTCTTTGAAAAAGAGGACAATGGATTTAGGGGGATCCTTTTTCCTCGCCTATCCATGCAAATGTGTAATAAGGTTTGAGTAATTGAAATATGTGTTTTATTTGCCTGAACAACTGAAATCTTTTCTAGATTCAAAAGCAACTTAAATAATAATAGTAAAGAAAATGGGGAATACGACGCTTTAATTAATACATTTTGCTTTTATAATCTTCTCTAATTCATATCGCCTACCATTAGATAGTGGTCTAAGAAAGCCATACATATATATTATTTGAATGATTATACTGAAGAAAGTGTTTGGGGTTTTTTTTCTTTTTCCTTTTTCATTATGTTAAAGGCTCCGTTAGGAATTTTCCCTCCCTAGCATTCTCTGATGTCACATTTATCCAGTCAATAATTGAATAGAAAATAATAATTTTAAAAAACCCAAAATACTGACTTAGAAAATAACAAGCAAATTGTAGTTTACAATATTTGCACCAAGAATAAGGTAATGATGATGTACCTTTTTTAAAATTTCAGGTTAGGAAACCAGTTTTAAAGAATATTAAACAAATGAACTCAAAAGGCAATGCTGTTTAAGAGGACAGGAGGAATTAGCAAAGTGGTCAAACAGAAATTGTTAAAGCAATTCAATGACTTAGAAAAGAATATGGCCACTGTCAGCTCAGTACACTGCTTGGCAGGGAACCCAGGTACTTGCCTTTTAAACAGGAAGCAAAGATCAGAATGTCTTTTCTGATGTAAAACTTAGTCACCGAAAATTGTTATAATTGGGCCTGATTTATAAGGTGATCCAAAAAGACAATAAATAAGGTATTGCAATTGTCTGCATAGGAAGACCCCAGTGCATAAATCAGGGACTTTGCAGTTCTATAAAAAGAGAGATGAATACATTCTAGCATTTTTCAGATGAAAAGGAAAATGCCACATTAACTGTGTACAAAAATATATGATTAGGCACAGATCCAATTTATGCCTGAACTCTTAAAGAAAGCAAGATGGAAAAATATTATTACCTACAAAAATCAATGATTAGAGGAACATTTCCACAATTGATGCTGAGAGACTGGCAAAAGCGACGTATTCTTCCCAGAAGTGGGTGACAGAACAGTTCTTGGACGTGCAATTGTTGGTAGGAGAGCGAGACATCCTTGATCTGTCTGAGGACTTAATCAAATGAAGTGTGTAATCAAGTTCTACATCAGCACAAAACATCAGTCATTCTGCCAACAGAAAGCAGCTGTGTCTCCAACAACCCCCCCCCCCCCCCATACACACACATCCCTTTAAAGTAAACAGAAAGACAAACGTGTACCATTTAAGTCTGTGCTTGAAAGGGTTGGTGGGGTATCGGCAACCTTCTGCTAATCCAATCCAAGAGTCCTGTTTTGCCCGAGACCCACACAACAACAATAATGCAACACCACAATATGCAGGACACAAAGAATGATAATAATAATAATTATTATTAGAATACCTAAGCATTTCCAGAGATGGGAATCTTCTATAGAAAAAACATCATCCTTATTCCTATTTCCCAGTTCAAAAGCAAAATTCCCCTGGTTATTAATGAATTTATTTTCCTACTGTCCACAGAACATTGGCTGGCATATTCAGTATAGGAAAATATATGAGGGACTAAAGTAATTTTACAGACCACCAGATCAAAGTAAACCAGCAAGAATTAATGGGTGCAATCTGCATCACTTGCAGTTTAGAAAAAAATCTTTATGGAGAAGCCTAAAATAGGATCAAATCAAAATAATGAAACGGTACTCCACATCAATACCAATCAAGCATAAAGACTCTCATAAGAAAGCTTGAGAGAGTGATAATCATAGAAATTACAAATATGTTTAAAACGTTAGAACTCAGATGTTTGGAGCTTTATTAAATTCTTGAACCCTCCCCCTTCCCCCCCCCCCCCCCCCCAAAGAAGGATGTGCATAAGGGCCTGATATTCAGCCCGCACCGGTCAGCAATTTTTAAGTTGCCAACAGCTGCAGGCTGAATTAAGTCAGAATATTCAACGCCAGGCCATGTCCAGGCTCTGGCATTGAATATCCAGGGAGGTGTGATCACCTGGAGGTCAACTGGACACCGGCCAATTTTCAGACTGGTGCCCAGTGAGTTTGGTAGATGAACTTCAGACAGCTAATTTTGTAAGAATAAAATGAGTCATGTGGCAGATAACTTGTGCTAATCTTTTATAAAAGGCCCCTTTTATGAGCTTACTTAACCAGTTAGCGGACTGAATATCACTGCTGGCTCCACTCAGCTCCACCCCCAGACCACCTTGATACTAACGAAACTACCATAGTGGTCAGAGGCAATATTCGCCAGCTCTACCTATATAAGGGGCCCTTTTACCACCGCTTTGTCTTACGCCAATTTGGCACTACCACCCAGGGCCGGTCTTAGGCAGAGGCGACCAAGGCGGCCGCAAAGGGCCTCGCGCCTAAGGGGGCCCCACGTGGCGCGCCTCAACTCTGCCTCGCTCGTGCCTCCGCTCCGACCTCCGCTGCTGCTCGCCTTAGTTGCCTGAGATGATCCCCATTCCCACGGCTCAGCCGCTCCGCTCCCGCCACCACCGGCGCAGCGCCCACCCCCGGACCCCGGCGACTGAGCGATGCCAGCGAGCCAGCCCAGGCAGCGACGGCCCCGCCCTGACAGCGACGACAGACAGTTGCAGCGCGACGGCTCACCTCCAGGCTCCAGCTTCCCGCTCAATGTCCCGCCTTCTGTTATATTTCCTGTTTCTGGGCGCGAGGGCGGGAGTCACTGAGCGGGAAAAGCTGGAGCCTGGTCGGAGGTGGTGAGGACGTGAGGTGAGCCATCGTTGCTGACACCAACAGTTGTGCACTTATGCCAAATCAAAATCGGATTCTATGCAGGCAGGAGATCAGGAGAAGTGTCTCTCTCATCTAACGACGCTTGCGGATGGTGCAAGGGTTGGAAATGTCTGCCTCCCTGAGAGGAATTTGGCCCAACAACATTAGTTGCTGGAGAAGCTGAGCAAGTAAGATCTTCTGGCTTAGAAGAGGCTGTTTCAAACATATCTGGGTTATTTTCACATAGATCTGTAGATATTTCTCCTGATAAAAATTTGGATGGCAATAGCAGATTTAGCTAAAACACTGCTTCCATGACACCTCGAATTAATCATTTGGAAGCTAGACTGCAATCACAGGATGAAAAGATTACTAAGCTAAAATCTGAGAATGGAAATCATGAAATAGCAAAATCTGATATAAAGTAGGTACAATCAGTTCAAACTATTTTAGTAACTGATGTGGCTACTTGCCTCTCTGGTTTGATGGGTTACAGAGTAATAGGGGAATTTGAAAGTACTGGATCTTTTCTTAATATTTTTCCTTTATTCTCCTTTGTTATGAGAATTGGAACTACTAATTGTAGTGGACTTGAACTGAATAATTTCTGGGGAGGGGAGGTTTCATGATAGCATTTTGCTTATTATTTCAATCAGTTTTTTTGTACAAGTTTAGCTTCATTTGTCTTTATTTGAAATTTCATAAATAAAAAAATTTTCTAAAAATGGAATAATCTTATCAATGGGGTGGAGCTAGGGTGGGGGTGGGGCTAGGATGGGGCCCCACCAAATTGGTCTGCATAGGGCCCCGCACTTGCTAAGACCGGCCCTGCTACCACCAGCCTAACATGAGAGCGCACTCCACTTCCGGTGCAAATGGATTTTTTTTTTTTTTTTACCACCAGGCTAGTTTAAGAGCCCTTACCGTTACCTAAATAGGTGGCAGTAAGGGCTCCCCCAAGAAATGGCCAAGCGACAACTGTTTACTTAACCTTGAAAAGAGCCCTAAGTGTGCATTTGAATATTTTTTTTTTAATTTATTTTGCTTGATATATTGCAATGAGCCTGAAAGACATCTATGTGGTTTATAACATAAAATATTGCGGATAGCCAGCTCAGTTGAGGTGTAACCAGGCATGATCCTTTCATGCCTAGTTAAAGCCTTTTAAATATCAGGCCCATAGTTGTTTTTGTTTTGGTTTTGGTTTTTTTGTGCAGACTTGGAAATATTTTCAAAGCAAAAGTATGTAGTTGGATGGGAAAGCTGCACTGTCACCATGGCTTCTGCACCACAACTCATCAAGGGATAAAACAGAAACATCCAGTGTTGGGTAAAATCATTTTGACAGAGATTTCAAGTTAAAATCACTAAGGGGGTCTTTTACTGAACCACAGTAGAAATCTGCTGGTGGTAAATGCCAAGATGCCCATTGTATTCCTATGGGTGCCTCGGTGTTTACCGCTAGCTGATTTCTATCATGAGCTTGAGTGGTAGCCATGTTAGTCCACTTTTAAAGGTAATCAATAGAAATAAAACAAAATAAAACATGGAAAAGAAAATAAGATGATACCTTTTTTATTGGACATAACTTAATACATTTCTTGATTAGCTTTCGAAGGTTGTCCTTCTTCGTCAGATCGGAAATAAACAAATGTTGGTAGATTTATTTATTTGTTGCATTTGTATCCCACATTTTCCCACCTATTTGCAGGCTCAATGTGGCTTACATAGCACCGTGCTGGCAATCGCCAGTTCCGGTATGACAAATACATAGTGATATCATGGTAGAGATCATGTGTGACAGACACCGTATGGAATTGGAAAGGAAGAAGAGTTATGTTATGTCCATTTCGAGTATTAGATTCGTTGTGTTGCAGGGTTTGGGCATTTAATTTGCATCATTCGGATATGCCTTTTTGAACAGGTAAGGTTTTAGTGATTTCCGGAAGTTTGATAGGTCTCACGTTGTTTTCACGGTGTTTGGTAGTGTGTTCCATATTTGTGTGCTTATAAAGGAGAAGCTGGATGCATAGATTGATTTGTATTTGAGTTCTTTGCAACTTGGGTGGTGGAGATTTAGGTATGTGCGTGTTGATCTTGTTGTGTTTCTGGTTGGTAGGTCAATGAGGTATGTCATGTATCCTGGGGTCTCACCATAGATAATTTTATGAACCAAAGTGCAGATTTTGAACGCAATACGTTCTTTGATTGGGAGCCAACGCAGTTTTTCTCGAAGGGGTTTGGCGCTTTCGAATCTCATTTTTCCAAATATAAGCCTGCCTGCGGTGTTTTGAGCTGTTTGGATTTTCTTTGATTAGATCTTTGCATCCCGCGTAGATTCCATTACAGTAGTCTAGGTGGCTTAGTACCATTGATTGTACCAAGTTGCGGAATATTTCCCTCGGGAAGAAAGGTTTTATTCTTTTGAGTTTCCACATTGAGTGGAACATTTTCTTTGTTGTAGATTTTGCTTGGTGTTCTAGTGTGAGGTTTCAGTCGATTATAACTCTGAGGATTTTCAGGCTATCTGAAACAGGAAGGGTGTAGTCTGGGATGTTTATATAGGTGAGTGTGTTCATGTTGTATCGGGATGATAGGATGAGTCAGTGTGTTTTGTCTGTGTTAAGTTTTAGTTGGAATGCATCCGCCCATGAGTTCATGATTGCCAGGCTGAGTTTGATTTCATTGGTGATATCTGATAGATCATGTTTGTAGGGGATGTATATCGTGATTTATTGATCGCTTGGGTGATTGTTTCCATGGTAAGGAGGGCGAAATTTGTCCAGATTCTGTCTGCTGGGTATTCACCGAGGATTGGGTCTAGGCACTCAGTTTTTCGAAGTCGGTGGTGTTCTGAGGTAACGCGTTGCGTAGGTTTACAATTTTTTCTTTGACGTATTTAGCAAGTATGTCGGCTGATGGGGTGTCTGTGTTGGTTGTGGTGACTGGTGTGGTGTCTAGTAGTGTGTTCACGAGTTGATATAGTTTCTTCGTGTCTTTGTAGTCTGGCCCTATTTTGGTTTTGTAGTATGTCCTTGTATTTTCTTTGAGTTTGTTTCCATGCATTGAGTGTGTGATGACAGTATATATAAGTGAAACATCAAAGCATTTCAGTGACAGTCTAACAGGATGGGGGTGGATAGGTATTGCACTCTCCAGTCACCCAGCTCTGAGCTACTTCTACCTGTTCAACTATTTTCTCACCTCTGCAATAAAGCTGCCTCTCTTCACATTTCTACCTCCAACCACTGATACAGCTCTCAGAATTACAGAGTCTCTGTGCCCTGGGGCAACACTTCTGAACATCTGACTGTGAGTACATTATCTGTTTATTCAGTAAAGGAAACTTCAGAAAATAAAGAGACTTCAGGTGTGTACTGGTGTGCCAAGGTTATACTTCAAGATATTGAGACTTTACAGTTAACAAGTCTTAAGAGGCTTGACAGAGGCCCTTACTGCCATCCATTGAGATGGTGATAAGGGCCCCGGTGGTAACACAATTAGCGCTGCACTAGCCATTTCCAGGGGTTTTCTTTTTCCATGTTGGGCCCAAAAGAATGAGCGGTGTATAATTATACTACAGCAAGAGGCCCTCACTGGATGCCCACCGGAAGGGTGGAAGGCCAGATTTTAGGACTCAGGCTGTAAAAATACCAGCTAGGTTTAAAAATCTATGACTGGCTGAGCAAGGACTTGCTTTTCCTGCAAGTTAATATGCGTTCTAGTTTAAGATCCATCCACTGGAATAGTGGTGGGCCAAGCTACATAGCTTTGTACAGCTGAAAAGCACTAACTAGGCCTGATAACCTACTAATGGCCTTATAGATGAGTCTTAATAAAATCAGGTACAAATTGAATGTAGCACTTATTAAAATGGAGTTTGTCTTTCTATAAGATGAAACTTAGATCATAAGATAATAGAAAAAGGGGAAGTGAAACTGATATGCTAAGAATAAGATGTTCTGGCAGAGGAGAAAACATGTTGACAAAAGAGGAAGTTGCACAATAATTTGCAATAGCTAGAACAGATATTTTTAATATTAAGGAACAAGTTGTTTACAAGAACGGAAGCACCTGGCCGGATGCGAAAGTATGATCTCAGAAATTGTGAAATATTATAAAAAAATAGGTCCTGCCATAGACTTCTATTGAGATCTGTGGGTATAAAAGAAGGGAGATTTTGGCTTAATTTCGGAGTCTTCCCCGACACTTCTCAGACGGCAGAGCTCTGTGCAATTGAATCCAGAATCTGTTTGATGTCTGTACTTGATTGAACACTTGGTAAGATTAAAGCCTTCTTTCTGAAACCTATCTCTGTCTTTATTTTCAAGTATTCCTCACCTGTTACTTACTTTACAAACTAAGCTATACACACACCAGACACTCATTCTGTGTACAAAATACTGTTAGATTCTAATAGAATATATGTGGGAACACAAATGGCCAAGGAATCATTTAAATCCAGATAGACAGAAAGCTGTGGTCATGGGAATTAGATTGGAACAGTGCCTTCTGATGCCTCCACAACGCCGCAAACAGATTGTGGAGGCACAAACCCTCTGCACACCTCCGTGGAAAAGGGTCTTCCCGGGGGCGTGGAGAGGGGTTCAAGTAAAACAGTGGTGACCACAGTCTGCTGCCCCATTCCCTGTCCAACGCTTTACTGTCCTTCTCCTACTTCTTTTTGGACGCAGTGGGGATACGTTTGTGCGTCCAAAGCCTCGTTTCTTTCACCTATGCTCTGTCTTAATCCCTCCTCTTTGAATCCCCTTCCCCATTCCTTTCTTTGTTCTCTTTCACCCTAACTTTTCCTGCTTCTCGCTGTACTCCCCTAGCTGTCCCTGTCCTTTTCTTACCTGTAAGGGTTCTATGGGGTCCCATCTTTGTCTTTCCTTATTCTTTGACCTCCTCTCAAGACACCTGTCCCTGTGTTTTTTATTTTATCCTTTTCCCATTCTCTTTCCTTTGAACGCAAGAAGGGGACCTTTATCTCTTCTTCTCTCTCCTTCTGCCTCTCACGGACATTGCCCACTTGAGGGGTATTGGGCACTATTATTCTGTCCGTTCTTTTTCTCACCCCTCCCTCAAATACTTTTCTATCTTTCTGCCTTCTTCCTTTGTTCCCTGCACGCCGCTTTCCTATCCCCTTCTTTTTCTTTTATGTTTTTTCTTGGCCGCAAGAGGGGTGATTCTATGCGTCCAAGATCTACTTTTTTCTTTTCCCTCCTTTCTGTTCTGAGTATTCTCCTTTTCTGTTTTCTACTCTGTCCATTCTGGCTGCGTTCTTGTCCACGTCCTATTCCCTGTTCTCCTTCCCAGGTCTCTCTCTGACTCTTGCAGTTCTTACTTTTCCTACTTGCCCTCTCTGTCTTTTCCTGTTCTTTTCTTGTCTGTAATATTCTATGATGCCCTATCTCTGTCTCTTTATTCGCTGTTCTCCTCCCAATGCACCTGTATTAGGGCTGTGCAGTGCTTACTCTCTGTGCCGCCTTCCCCATGTTTATCTGTCTGTAGATCTTGGGAAGAAAAACTAAGATCAAGTGTTTCCTCCCCGTTATCTCATGTCCCTTATTATAGCAGTCTGCTCTTCTCTCTCTCAGTTTTCACTCTTTCCTGTGGTTAAGCCACTGTCACTTTCCCTTCCGTTATTCTTTCCTATCGCAGTCAGTGAACTCTGTCCGCCCTCTCGTCCTGTGCCCTCATTTGGGGTTTTTGTACTCTCTGCCTCGGTTGCCCGTTTGTTTCTCCTGTCCACCTTTATCTGTTGTTCTTGTGACAGGGTCTATCTTCCTACTTATCTGTTTTTATGATCGGTTCTATTCTTGGTAAACTTCTGTGCGGCATTGCACTCACAGATTGCCCCATCTGTCCTCTGTCTGTTTGTTTCTGTAGAGACTGTTCACTAGGAGGGTATCTTCCTTTAAAATCATTTTGGTAAAACTGACAGCCCACGGAACCCCCCCTTCCTTCCTGTCATGCAGCTTTATACGTCTGAAACTTTCATGACATTCTAAATCTCCGCTTGAGAAGTCCCGGGCTGTATTCTGTCTCTGTTCCCCGTAGCCACCTTAGTTGTACTTCCAAGTTTAATTTTCGCTGCATAGCATAATTTTTTTTTGGTCGAATTTATAAACTGCTGTTTTATTTTTGCTTCCTAAAAACTGTTTCTGAGACTTTCAGAATTAAGATGTTTTATTCGGCAATCTATTCTGTTGCCCGGTTTCGTTTAAACTCAGAGACAGGTTTTTGTTCTGTGATATTCTGTTGATCGTGGGCTAACTGCGATCCAGAAGTTTTTCTCTGGTGTCTCATGTCCCTAATTGACCTGTCACTTTTTCTCTATCTTTAAAGCATTCTGCTTTCTCTTTCTATGTCTCACTCTTTCCTGTGGTTTGCTCTTCTAGCCGCAGCTTCTAAGTTGCGTCCCAGAACGGATGCCCACTCTCTCTTCTGTCATATTTTTCTGTTGCTCTGTCCCTTTTGTGATATGGTCTATTAATTATTACTGGTCCCTATACTGTTCTTCTATTTGCTATCCCTTTTTGATTTGCATGGTGTGTGTAACTGCACGGTTGCTGAGTGATTGACGCATACCGGCTGGGCCACGCGAGTGCGTCCCAACGGCTGCTGTTTGTTTAAATCGGGTGTTGAACCTCCGCTGTGGTCTTAATGTGACCCCCCCCCCCCCTCTGGGTCAACGCTGTTAGATAAGACACCTTTTCTAATTCCACACTTTTAATATACTTTTCTCCTTGTATATTCCTGTGTTTGTGATTTGTGTCTGTGTCACCTGAGGTTACACAATTTGTGATCTGTTTTGTGTGCTTGGCTGCTATCCCATATTTCTGTGCCCCCCCCCCCCCCTTGCTGTACTGTTTGCGCTATCCTATGGGCTTGTCCTTTTTAATTGCTCCTGTATAAGTTGCAACTGTGTAATGAATTCCTTTTTAGATTTTGATGGTGGCCAGACCTCTCTTAAGAGAAATGCAGCTGTCTCAAATGCCTCTCTTTCTCTCTACTTCCTCGCTTATATCTTTAGGATTATGTCACAGTTTCCGTTCATCCCTAGACCTTTGCTTTCTAACCCTTTGAATAAGGTACAGAATTCTATAATGCTATAGTGTCTGTTCTTTTAAAGCATTTTCTTTCTAAAAATGGGTTTTAAATCGTGCTAAGTTTGATTGTTCTGCTTCTATAACAGAGGGAGGCTCAAGAGAATGCCAAAACAAAATACTTCTTAGCACATAAATTCAGTTGTAATCGTCTAGGAAGCCTTAGTCCGGAAACTAAAAATTAACCCTTACTTAACAGAATCAAGCGATATGCTGGTAGTAATGAAATTTAGATTGCCGTTATTTTAAAGACACAATAGAAGACATTAAAAATTTTTGCTTTGAAGGAGCTGCCGTATCAAGTGTAGAATTGACAGTTTCAGCTTTCATATGAACACAGAATGATTACAGCGGTCTATCTGAGCAATTAAAGTAGCAACGTAGTTAGAATTGTCATACTTCCTCAAACATTAACTCTTTGGTTCCTTACATAATAGTTTCTAAGAACTTCAATATGTTTGATTAGATAAAATCCTATCCTGATTAATTATACCAGCATAAAGTTTTAATATGAAAAATTAAACTTACAGTTTTTATGTGCTGTATAGTCCTATTTTCAGTAGCCGTAATGTCCAATGCTTGCAGTAAGCAATAAACTCAAATTAAGCACAGGAAGCACACTTCCCTTCTGGTTTTTATTTTCCTTTTCCTATAACATCTACATCAACATTAAATCCTTATAACAATTTTCTGTAAACCCGTATAAACCCTTGATTTTTGAAATATGTTCTGGTTCTTTTTAAACTCTCTACAGTATTATTGCTAAATCATATTAAAAGCTGTACTTTCCAGAAGCAGTCTCTTAACCACAACGTTTCCTCAGACTGTGCTGACTTCCTGTACTAGCCATGCTGAAACGGAATCTTATTCACAGAAATGTGTTTTCTGCCTATGGATAGAACGGTAACTTTTCACCCCCCCTTCCCTCAAATGCTGAGCCTGTTCTGTTCGTAATCATTAAGCATTGTATTTGGACTGCTTGATTCAATATGTTATATACTTGAGGCTTATGATGAAAGAATGACACGTTTTAATTTGCTTTTCTAACCTGCTTTGCAACAGCCTTTCTGTCAAATAGGAACATGCAAGTTTCTATTACTAACTAAAACTGTTGTTATAACACAGCCTTATTAAGGAACCATATTCAGAGCTGTAAAAGCATTTCAGCCGTACAGCTGGAAACGGACAAAACATTAACTTATGTGCTTTTTCCAAATGATTGCTAGTCTTGGTCTGACTTTGAATAATTCTATAGCCACCGGAAACCACAGGAAACCACAAATAATTACTATTGTATCTTTGCCTTCTCAATTTATAAGTGCGTGGTTTCCCCGTAGCCGCTTTAGCTGCATAGACCCCGTCTCCTATGCTTTCTCCTTGTAAAAGGTTTCTTGTCTATTATACAGCATTCTCCTGTCCCCCGGCTCTGTGATTTGTTTTCTAAGCTATCTGGACTTCAGAAGCATGCTCTTCTCCTTCATGTATTATCAGTGCTTTATACTATGACTTATGGCTGGCTGTCAAACTATACGGCCATCCTCCGGTCTGATTAATGCTTTTTCTTCTCCTTTTACAGTTGTAATTTTTAATTTGTATTTGTCTTACTAGCTGTTATCACACCCTTTTAATTTACAATTTGTTTTGGGACAATGTTATACTTTCAATTAATAATGCTTAAGGTTTGTCATTTATTTTCCTTTTTGACATTTGCTTTTGGTCCCTTTATATATAATTGCTGAGGTTTTCCTGAATTTGTAGTTTGAAATGGGTATTTATTGTGACATAATTAGGAAACATACCTTTACAGTTTGCTGTATAGACGCTATATAGATTATATCCTGCTCCCGTTATAAGCTAGGGGGCTATGCTGTCCCCGCCCATCAGCTTCTATTGCTTGCACTATCTATTTTACTGTTTGTATTATGCTGCGTTAGATAGGATCTTATTCACCCTCTAGATAAGATTCTCGTATGCTTTGGATCTCCGATACTCATATAGTTCTGGTTTCTTGTGCTCTATTTTAATGGTGTGCTCGTTTAAAAGAAATATAAGTTACAGCCCCTGCACCGTACTATCGTGTTAGTTTTTTTCAGGATGCTTTTTAATACTTTTTAATCATCGGTGAGCCTGACTATATCATAACGTTATCTACAGGAAATATTGCACTTCCTCGCTTGCGTTGTGGTTTTCGTCCTCCGAGTGCATACAGCCTGGACTGGCCTATTTTAAACACTTGCAGTAATGAGTTATGTTATAATGTTTCTTAATGAATAATTTCCACGTCCTGAGAATAACAATCACTTTTAAATTGTGTAAGTCTTTATAACAAGTTTTCTGTTTTTACTCGACAGCATTGTGAACTTAGATATGAAATTACAATGGTGTATTGTTTCATTAAGAGCTAGATAACCCCTTGTATAACTTATATGATAGTAGAAGTATTATGTACTATATAGCAGCATTTCTTTGCTTTTACCTTAACAGAGATGCATATAAAATATGTTTTACCTTTCCGGTTGAGAAGATGATGGCTGCGTACCATGAGAATACAGCGTTGCTTAACTTCTTCAGTTATTTCCTGTTGGTTCTTTATAACCCAACCTTCTCTTTCCTTCTAATGCTGCAGCTGTTCTGTTTGTCATCATTTAGACATATCATTTCAGTCACTGATTAGTATGTATGTTTTATGCCGTATCATTGGAAGTTCTTGGTGTAAGAATCACATGTTTTAATTTGTTTTTTCCCCTTTCACCTGTTTAACCACAAAAGCTTCCTGCCATCGCATTCGGGTTTATTTTATTTACTATGTTCCTTTTCGGAGTGTATGGGTATTAATTTGTCATATTTATGGGTAATTAACCTGTCATATTTGCACCACGATTCTGGCATCCTGTTTGAGAATTTATTATAATATATGCTTCTCTTATATTTTCCTGTTTAGATGCTACTTCCAACCTATCCGATACCCGCCCCAAAAGCATTTAATATGTATTTACCTTTATTTCATTTATTCTAGGGGTATAGCTCCGGACTACACATGTTATAATGTCTTTGTTAATATACATTTTCTTGCCTTTTGTTGAAATCGGTGTTCCAGTTACATATATGGTTCTCCCCTGTTCCTCTTATTATAGTATGTAGTAGTTTCATGTCTTGTTTAAAGTCTATATTTTGATTCCATATACAGCTCCCAACCTACCCTTACAGCTTATTTTGGCCTTACATTACAAATTAGGTAGGCCCAGTTTTTACCATATAATATGTACACTTTATTTTTATTTCGTGGCTGGATCCTTAAAGTCTTCTGGATCGGCCGCCGCCCATAAGGTGCCCAAAAGTTTTTTTTTCCTGTTACAGGCTAAACTCCTTTTAATGATCCACACCCACCCCTCTTTTCCTTTTCTGAAGTATATTTTAGGGACTCTTCCCTGATACATACTATACCCTTACTCTCATTCCTATTTGTGTTACGCTAGAACCATTGGCTTACGTACCGATGCCCGGCGAAAGGTAAGGGGAAGGGCTTACACCCCTCTACGGGGCAAAATTTTTGTCCCTTGGATGGATGACGGTACCTAAATTGTTAGGGATTGGGCCATTAATACCACCCAGTTTTCAGGGTGTGCCCGGCCCCCCAGTCTATAACACTTGCCTCTTTTCCAATTAGGCTAGAACCTGTAGCACCGGTACTCCTGAGGGACGCCTCTGTACCGTTTCCTACTAGCTAGTCTAATCAGAGGTCGTAAATTTATAGTTTGATTAATTGAAAACCCAGTGGGAGCTGGTTGAAGCGTTTAGGGTTCTTGTCACAGTTGATGCGTTTTTGATGCGTTTAAGGCTCCTAGCACGTGAAAACTCATTGGGTTACTGCCTTCCGGATTCACTGTACCTTTTTCACGGGTACTTGAATCCCTTGATGGATGCACTCCCTGATTTAGGGCTCTACCAGTGAGCGTGTATTGTGGCTCCTGGCACCGGGGATGCGTGTATTTTGGCTCCTGGTGGTTGATGAAGCGTTTAGTGGGCTCTTGACTAGAGTGGTTGATGAGGCGCTTATTTGGCTCTTGACCAGAGGCTTACCCTGGAAGGCAGTATTTATACATAGTTGCATACACACTAGCGTATATTCTTATCTTTACCTTTATCTTAATATGAATTCTCTATACCTCTCCTCTGTATGTCGACTAGTATGTAGATCTTTATGCCGACTGATCATTTATATTTTAGACCTCCTACACAGAATTTGAGTATAATAGAAGACACGTGAGTATCGCATGCTCTTGTAAACTATTGGCGTACCGCCCCTAGCTCTTTTCATAATTCTACTGTATTCTCTGAAACCTTGGTCCTAGGACTGTGTTCAAAATCGGGTTCTATAGCGGCTCTGAAAAAATTATTATATAATTTATTTTCACTATTATACAACTATACAACTATCACTGATACTTATTTTGTCCCGTCCTTAACTTATGGCTTCAAACCACTGGTTCTAGGCCTGGGTTTCATGTATATTTGCTCTAGCCCACAGTTATCTACCTACGTTCTAGATCATTGCTGAAATTCCACCATTGGATATTTTAATCAATATGATCACCCTCACACCACCCCCTCCTGGGGAGAGGGTGCTAAACTTTTCCCGAGCTGCAAATCTTTTCCCCCTGCTGAATAGAATGTCAGCTGGTCTTCCTCATACAGAGTATATTACTACTCCCCTGTCTGCAACTGAGCTGAATGGCCTTGTTCTGCGACTCCCGAATATTACTAAAGGAGGGAACAAGTGGCTACTAAAACTACAACAGGCCACTCTAGGGACAGCTCTTTCAGTAGGAAATATGAAGGCCATATTGGGCAGGACCGCCCATGCTAGCATCACTGATTTGTTCACACAAGCAGGCTATGCTGAACTTGTGACTGAGAATCAGTATGATAGTGCCCCCTTGACAGTGATTAAAGAAAAATTGTTTCAAGAGATACGTACTTCCTTCCCTGCCCAGAAAGATTTCTCCGTCATCACTTCACAACGATGGGAGGTGGGGTCAGAACTGATTGAAGCTTACCTAATTAGGATGCAGCAGTTGTTTCATGATGAGATTGAGGAAAGATTTGACTCAGACAATGCTCTCCCTGTATTCTATTACTTACTTAAACAGACCTTACCCTCTAAGGTCAGGAAGAACCTAGATAAGACGATAGGTTTACAACACATGGAATGGCCACAGGTTCGGGAACATATCCTTCACTATTGTAGGCAACTAATTGAGAATAGGCAAAGAGAGGTCCGCCGGGACCAGGTTTTGCACAGGAATCTCACAATGTTGCAGATTGCTGATTTGAAGGCTAAGATGTCCTCTAAGATCAGCCCCTCCACACCTTCTAGTTCTAGCACCCCGTCCACCCTATATTTGCTTTCCTCTCCTCATGGCACTAGGTACCCTGTTATCCTTAGTTCCAGTTCACCTACTACTTGCCCTCGTGTTTACCCTGATTTGCCAGATTATGAAAAACATAACCCCCAATTCAGGTATGCTGACAATCGCAGAGGCCTTAAAGCTGGAAACCAGGATTCCCAATCTAGTCCCTATCGCCGTGCTAGTGTGGCATGTTTCCGTTGCCGTCAAATTGGACATTATGCATCTAAATGTCTTCTGCCAGTTCAACATTGGCCCAGAAATCAAAATCGCCCACCCCACCCGTCCATAATGACTAGGCGTATTCCGAACCCGATCTGATTTTGTAGTTCACAGTTACTCATAGTACTCAGCTCCTCATTTAGTATCCAGAAACCATTTCTCTGTATATGTGTTGGTGTGATGTTTCTGTTTCTATTGCAGGTAACATGTTTTTATTTTATATTTCTCTTGGTTTAATTGCATGTGTATATTTATGGTACCATACAAATGACCTAACTGAGTCAGCAAGTTCTTTATTTGCTTTTATGCATACCTTCCCTGGGGAATTCTTATCGACTGCAGGGATGAGCGATCCCCAGAGGATGTTTATTTTGTGTTTTTTTTTCCTTAACTGACTTATTTATGCCATTTTACTTTATACGGGATCCCTTTTAAATAAATGCTATGTATTGCTCATTAAATTGATGTAACATTTACTTCTTTAGTTTTTTCATGAATATAAAGCCTTCATTTTTGAAATCTCTTTATTGTGTGTGATATCTGAAAGCTTTTCATTATTTCCTTGTCTAAGAAAGAAAAAATATTTAATAACCATTATCCGTTTTATGGAATAAATGCGAGAAATATTCCCTTGAACTGGCCATTTGGGGGAACATTTTGCGCTGATCATAGATTTTGTAGTATTCTTGAATTGAGAATTGGTGAAGCTTTCAGACATAATTAAGGAAAATTATGCACTCCACTTTCTGATTCCTTTCTATTTAATACAAGTGATCACAATAACCCCTTGAATGCCAACTATTGCACTTTTTATCTCTCTGTCTTTCACTGCGAGTGCTAGTGAAAAAAACTGGTGTAGACTATTTGTGTGCAGCGGTCCTGGAATTTATGCTTTGTGTATTTAACTAACACCTTGCTTCAACTAACTCTTGCCACGTGGTGGTTTTGTCTTGAAGCGATATGCTTCTTCCTACTT
This sequence comes from Microcaecilia unicolor, assembly GCF_901765095.1. Lineage (NCBI taxonomy): Eukaryota > Metazoa > Chordata > Amphibia > Gymnophiona > Siphonopidae > Microcaecilia > Microcaecilia unicolor. The sequence goes on along the minus strand of NC_044038.1, from coordinate 128,269,458 downwards.
CTTTGTCTGATTGAAAAGGGTTACTTAAACTCTATGTGAAGGTCAATCAATGGTGTCTGCACTTTTGAATGTTTTTTTCATTAGTCTTTTTCAAGGAACCTTTTTTCTGGCATTGCCTTCTGAATATGCCTTGCTGCAATTCAGATGTATCATATTTTGTTTTATTTCTTTTATTTTTCTTTTTTTTTTCCCTTACACCCTTCAGGGTGCTTTTTTAATTTTTTTTGTTTGTTTTTTCATTCTCGATGCTTTGTTTCTTACCATCCCTCCTTCCTGGCCCCCATTTATACCCACGACCCGCCTCCTAACCCCTTGTCTAATTCTTGTATTTACATAATGGTTCTTCATGTCTCCCGCTAGCATTATGACTTCTTTCAATGAGACCACATAAATTGCACTACTGGTCTGTTTAAGTTTTGCCTTTCCCCAGATGGATACAGGAATCCCGTTGACGTCCCTCACCGAGGAGACGACTGCTAGCAAAGAGAAGCTACCCGATAATATATCTGATCTGAAGGCTATGTTACAGCAAAGAATCGCTAGATTAAAAGGCTAATGCACAGACCCCAACATTACCTGGTGTGAGAAACGAGACATTATTGAGCGTGAGTTTCAACAGATGCATAAATTGGTCCATGAGCAAAAGAGACAGGCTCTCCAGTTTTTGGAGTTGCAAGAAGCTTTGGCCTCTACCCTTCTTTCTGAATCATCTAGCTCGTAAGTCCTGCTGGCCTCCTGCAGCTGAGGGCCCAACCCTTGGTGAATGGTAGTCATCGCGGGTGAAGATTCCATATCTATTGGCGATAGATTGCAACACATTGCCCTCCATACATCAATAACTTGAACATTAACCATCATCTCTAAATTTTTATTGTTAGTTTTTGTACTTTTTTTGTTCCATATACTTAACCATTGTTATTTGATCATGTAAAAATTACCAATCTGTCTCGCACATTATGCAAGCCAGAAGTGGGGATATATTATATAGATCCCAATTCCTAGTATTAAGAGGGTTGCAGTTGAAGCTCTGACCCCTACCAATCTGGAGATATAATTTTATATATACTATTGCTATTTATGTAAATTGGCTTTTCATTATTGAACCCTTATGGTTTCGCTTTTGCTTTTGTACTTAATTGAACACTTGCCTCTGACTCTTGATGGACTAATTATGATGGTGCATGCCTAGAATAAAGACATGGAAAGATCCAAGTTTGCACACCATAAGTACGTCTTCAAGATCTATCCAGGCCCAAATGATGTTAGATCCCCTAAGGTTGTGGCAATAATCTTTACACCTTGCAAACTACTGGACCACAAGTCTTGGGTCCATGTGAAAGATATACGTGTTTACTCAGCCGCAGAACCAGATGTTACCAGCCTAACCATCTCAAGACCAGCCACTCCCTTCAGCAGGCCAGCCTGAAAATCCAGCCCTGTTAGATCTTCCAGATCTCCGTCCAGATTCTTCAGCGCTTCCACCGTCTCAACCATGATCGATGAAAGAGACTTTAGAACTGATACTTAACTCGAGAATTACTGTTGCTGTTTATGGACATTATAGATTCATATTTTGTTTTATTTTCAGTTTAGCAGTAATCCTGTCTATATATTGAAAAGGTTTTATTTTTATTTTCCTATTATTTCCTTTATTGTTCTAATTGTTTTTCTAAGAGTTTCCCCGTTATTTCTGTTTATGTAATTGAAATTGAAGTTGATATTGCTCAGATACAAGGGTAACATCAAACCCTAATATTGGCTAAGATATCATAATGTAGATGTAAACTCTGTTAGTATCAACCTGTTATGCAATTGTTTAACTTTGATGTAGGCTTACTTAAGCTGCATGTATTTCTGTAGGTTTGACTAAGCTCCAAGTGGGGTAACGGATATATAAAATGCTTCCCATACTTCCAGGTCATTATGCATATGTCAAGATACATGCATGACCTTTGTTAATATAAATTTTCCTAGGATTGACCCTTTTTGCTGTATAAGACAACCTCATACTTATTTAAGGATTCTGAATACCTACAACCTAAAACAGCCTGCAATCAGAGTACTAACCATACATTTGTTGAGCCACCATAACAATGCTTAATCAAAACCACTATTCCTTCCCAAGACCACTGAGATAGATACATTAGATTATCTCCCCATGCACTACGCTACAGATACAATAGAAGCCATAGAAAGACCTGAAAGTGTTTATTAGTACGATCCACCTTAAATTGCTATTACCCACATACCTATACTTCATGAGATTTTGTAGATGAACTCATGGATTTGTCCCATTCATAAAACCTCTCTCACTACAGGTTTGAGTAAGCCTCAAGAGGGGTAACATCAAGATTAAGGCCCAAGGGGTTGGGTAATATAAAGGGAATTCCATATGCCCAAAAATATACCACCTAAGAATGAAGTTTTCTGTCTTGCATAATATCTGCTAGCAATCCATAAGAGTAAAACTCCCCCTCTCGTTTGATAGCTTACCACCTTCTGGAATGGATGATGACAAGTTTGACGAGCTTTGTGTCACCCCTCTCCAGAGGGGGTGACAAGTGGGGAATGTATAATTATACTACAGCAAGAGGCCCTCACTGGATGCCCACCGGAAGGGTGGAAGGCCAGATTTTAGGACTCAGGCTGTAAAAATACCAGCTAGGTTTAAAAATCTATGACTGGCTGAGCAAGGACTTGCTTTTCCTGCAAGTTAATATGCGTTCTAGTTTAAGATCCATCCACTGGAATAGTGGTGGGCCAAGCTACATAGCTTTGTACAGCTGAAAAGCACTAACTAGGCCTGATAACCTACTAATGGCCTTATAGATGAGTCTTAATAAAATCAGGTACAAATTGAATGTAGCACTTATTAAAATGGAGTTTGTCTTTCTATAAGATGAAACTTAGATCATAAGATAATAGAAAAAGGGGAAGTGAAACTGATATGCTAAGAATAAGATGTTCTGGCAGAGGAGAAAACATGTTGACAAAAGAGGAAGTTGCACAATAATTTGCAATAGCTAGAACAGATATTTTTAATATTAAGGAACAAGTTGTTTACAAGAACGGAAGCACCTGGCCGGATGCGAAAGTATGATCTCAGAAATTGTGAAATATTATAAAAAAATAGGTCCTGCCATAGACTTCTATTGAGATCTGTGGGTATAAAAGAAGGGAGATTTTGGCTTAATTTCGGAGTCTTCCCCGACACTTCTCAGACGGCAGAGCTCTGTGCAATTGAATCCAGAATCTGTTTGATGTCTGTACTTGATTGAACACTTGGTAAGATTAAAGCCTTCTTTCTGAAACCTATCTCTGTCTTTATTTTCAAGTATTCCTCACCTGTTACTTACTTTACAAACTAAGCTATACACACACCAGACACTCATTCTGTGTACAAAATACTGTTAGATTCTAATAGAATATATGTGGGAACACAAATGGCCAAGGAATCATTTAAATCCAGATAGACAGAAAGCTGTGGTCATGGGAATTAGATTGGAACAGAGCCTTCTGATGCCTCCACAACGCCGCAAACAGATTGTGGAGGCACAAACCCTCTGCACACCTCCGTGGAAAAGGGTCTTCCCGGGGGCGTGGAGAGGGGTTCAAGTAAAACAGCGGTTAGCCCGCATTGCGCTTACTGCTGCTCTGTAAAAGGTACCTCAATCCATCAATATTGATAAGCGTGGGTGTGCGAATTACAAGTCCATATGTAGCAAAAATTAATATATAAATATGGTTTACAGACTTTGGTAGCTTAGGCTCAAGTTTAGACCTCACCAATGTTATTGACCTTCACAGTAATAAATCCATGAATTCTAAGGTTAAATCAACATCCATCAGCAAATGATTTTTGATTTTATAATTGAAAAAGATACAACATGACCATGTGATTTCAAAACTAAAATCAAAATCAGGGTAAGAGTGATTTCAAATAATCAAAAATTTGTACAAAAAGATTTGAAATCGCCATTTCAATTTACATGATTTGAAATCATACCCAACACTGCAAACATCTCATCCAGTCCAGGAACATTCTCAGGAAAGTGGAAGGGGGACCACAGCAGCGGATGTGGGGGTCAGCACCCAAGAACAAAATGTAGGGGTCATTGTAAACAATATGCTGAAATCTTCTGCCCAGTGTGCAATGGTGGCCAAAAAAGTAAAGGAATGGTGAATAAGAACAAGAATGCTATAATGCCTCTGTATTGCGTTATGGTGCGACCTCACCTTGAGTATTGCATTCAGTTCTAGTTACTGTATCTCAAAAAAGATACAGCAGAATTAGAAAAGGTTCAAACAAGAGCGACCAAAATGATAAAGGGGATAGAACTCCCCTTTAAGAGTTAAGGCTAAAGAGATTAGGGCTCTTCAGCTTGGAAAAGAGACAGCTGAAGGAAGATATGATTGAGGTCTACAATATCCTGAGTGGTGTAGAATGGGTAGAAGTGAATCAAATTTTTTTTACTCTTTCAAAATGTACAAAGACTAGGGGACACTCAGGGGCCCTTTTACTAAGCCATGTAGGCACGTATGCGCGTCCTATGCACGTCAATTTGGAGTTACCGCCCGGCTACCACATGGCCTTGGCGGTAATTTCATTTTTTATGCATGTCCACTACATGTGCCGGGAAAAATTTATTTATTTTCCTGCACACGGTGGAAACCGGGCGGTAATCGTCATTCTATGAGCGTACATGATTACCGCACAGTTACTGCATGAGACATTACTGCTAAGTCAAGGTTAGGTCTCATACCCAAAATGGACGCGTGCTAATTTTTATTTTGCCACACGTCCATTTTCAGCTAAAATTTTAAAAAGGCCTTTTTTTTACAGGCACGCTGAAAAATGGATCTTTGAGCACCCAAAACATGCACCTACACTAGCGCAGCCCATTTTTCAGCACACCTTTGTAAAAGGATCCCTTAATGAAGTTAAAAGGTTTAGACAAGTTCCTGGAGGAAAAGTCCACAGTCTGCTATCCTACTATATAAATGAAGAGTGACCGCGGCACGTCACAGGTCTCTGCCGTCAGGAGAAGGAAGTACTGGCGAGGGAAAAGCTGTTCGCAAGGAACCGCGCTCTTGGCACACGGATGCCAGCAGCAATTACAAATCCCCCCGAAGGCCAAAGGGAGGAGTGAAGTGGCTGGCGAAGATGAAAATACGGGGCGGCAGAGCTAAGGCAAGTGTAGTGAAATGTAGCGGTGGGGGCGGGGATGCTGAAATGTTCGCTGTCCAGCTTGTCACTGCCTCTGGGCTCCTTCCCTGGAGCCCACGAGCTGGGTGCCGCACGCTGTGACTGACGCATGCGCCGAACATGGAGTTTCCAGAGAAGGGGGGGGCTCTTTGCGAGTAACGACATCGTTCACAGATAAAAGGGGAAGCGTTTCAAAACCTCGCTCTGACTTTGGATCTGCTAAACATCAGACTATGATGCACAACTCTCCTCTCCCAGGTTGCAGTTGGCAGATGTGTGCAGCCTGCTGCTTTCCTGTCACCGCTGTACGGGGCTGGCACTGGCAATTTTTTTTTGCGGCTGCTTAGAGCACAACACCTCTCCCTTGCCACCACAGCTGAAGTTGTTTGCCTTTTTTTTCATTCTCTCTTCCCCCTCCACTCACACTCTCTCTCTCTCTCTCAGACACACACACACACACTTTCTCTCTCTCTCTCTCTCTCACACAGTGACTCTCTCTCACACACACGCACACACAAAGAATGTAGTATATAAAACTGTACTGTACACATCCACTCTCATATCTTGAGGGGGAGGGGGTCATGAGACCAGAGAGGGGGGGCGGTATCTCTGTCAGGTACACACTCTCTCACAGTCAGTGTCTTCCTCTCACTCTCACACACTGTCTCTCTCACACTCTGTCTCACACTGTATCACATTCACTCTCTATGTGTCACACAGTCACTCTCACACACTCTCTCTGTCTCATACACTCTCTCGGTCTCACAGAGTCTGTGTATCGCACACATACTCTCTCACACACACTGTATCTGTGTGAAACACACTCTCTCTCCCACTCACTGTCTCACATACGCACTCGCATACACTCTCATTCTCACACACACACTCTCTCTCTCACAGACACACTCGCACCTAGTCTCACTCTCTGTCACACACACACACTCGCACATTCACTCTCTCTCTCACACACAGTCACTCTCACACACACTCTCTCAAACATACTCTGAGGAAGTCCCATTTCTTGCTTTGGCTATTGCATTACATTTTTCACAACAAAAATGTCACCCGTTTTAACGGGCTTTACGACTAGTTGAGACAGATATGGGAACGCCACTGCTTGCCCTGGGATTGGTAACATGGAATCTTGCTACTATTTGGGTTTTTGCCAGGTACTTATGATTTGGATTGGACACAGTTGGAAATAGGATAGTGGGCTAGATGGACCTTTGGTCTGACCCAGTATGGCTAAAGTTCAAATAATCTTTATTGACGTTTTGTGAGAAATATAAATAACCACAGCAAATTGCAACAAATACAGAGTAACAATTCAAACTATATATGGCACTTGCTAATAAACTGCAGTTTTACTTCTAAATGTGCAAGTATATCTCTCTGATTCATCTATTGGTTAGTATATAGGAGGAAAAAGACTTCAAATGCTCAATATTCCTAACCACAGTTACCACTAAAGCCCAGATAAGTACCGCTGAAAAAGCAGCAGTATAATACAAAAATTGCACTTATTAGCACAAGCAGAACAAAGGCAATACTCATGGAAGTTTTTTTAGACTAATGAGGAGCTCTTGCACTTTCCACATCAGAAAGTTTTTCTGTTAGAAGTGGAATAGAGGCATTCAATCATTCACTGTTCAAATTGAGGCAACAGAGAATATTGAGCATCTGAAGTCTTTTTCCTCCTATGTACTAACCAATAAACAAATACAGAGTAGCAATACAAATGCTTATGAAACAAACATGCTCTTATCTTGTCAATAATATGTTCTAACAGGTAATGCACGATAATATACAGTGTCATATATTTAGAGTATGAGACTTGAGTATTATTATCTACTATAATAAAACTCACCCTCAACGTTCTGAGGACACTGACGTCAGTGAAGCCAAGCCCTGACTTCCTTCAAAAAGGTTCGATGGTTCATGGTGGTGAAGCCACCAAAATCGCTCCGGGCCTCGCCCTCAAGGGCGGAGCAATGGCAGAACAACGAACGGGTTGGCAGGGAGGGAGGCGGGAGGGGGGGAAATCACTCTGGGCACCGCCCTCGCGTCAAACATCATGACGTTGGGAGCGGAGCAATGGCAGAACAACGAAGGGGTTGGCCAGGGAGGGGGGGTGTTGGCGACGAAAACCTTGCTAGCACCCGTTTCATTTGCTCTGAAACAGGCCTCTTTTACTAGTGAATATGTAAATACTAGTAAAAAAAGGCCCGTTTCTGACACAAGTGAAACGGGCGCTAGCAAGGTTTTCCTCGGAGTGTGTATGTTTCAGAGAGAGTGTGTGTGAGAGATGGAGTGTGTGTGTCAGAGAGAGAATGAGAGAGAGGCAGAGACAGAGTGTGTGTGTGTTTGTGTGAGAGAGAGAGAGTGTGTGAGAGACAGAGTGTCTGTGTGTGTGAGACTGTGTGTGTGTGTGACAGAGAGATAGAGTGTGATAGACAGAGAGTGTGTCAGAGAGTGTATGTGAGAGACAGTGAGTGAGTGTGTGCCCCCACCCCCCTCTCGCAGGGTCCCTCTCCCCACCCCACCTCTCTGGTCTCAGGACCCCCTCCCCACCTCCCTCTCCCCTGCCCCCCCTCCAGCCATCCATGTCCAGCGACCCTCCTCTCCCCCTGCCCCCCCTGCAGCCACCCATGTCCAGTGACCCTCCCCTCCCCTGCAGCCATCCATGTCCAGCTGCCACTGGTAACGCTGTCCGGCCGCTGCTGCTTCTCCTGTTGAGCAGCAGCGGCCGGTACAAAAAGAAAAAAAGCAATAAATGTTTTTAAACCTGAAACGTGGCACCGTAGACAGCCATCAGGCATTGGCTGTCAGCTCTGCAGCTGCTCCTCCTCTTGCCTCTCACATCGCTGTGCTCCTCCAGGGTCTTACTCCAGGGGCAGTGATGTGTAGGCGAGAGGAGGAGTGGCTACAGAGCCGACAGCCAATGCCTGATGGCTGTCTATGGTGCCGCGTTTCAGGTTTAAAAACATTTATGGCTTTTTTTCTTTTTGTACCGGCTGCTGCTGCTCAACAGGAGAAGCAGCAGCGGCTGGGCAATGTTACCAGTGTGGGTGGCGAGGGGGTTGATGTGCTTCGGGGGGAGGGGGGTGTTTGATGTGCCGGGGGGGGGGGGCTTGGGTGATGTGCAGAGGGGGTGTTTGAGCGGCGCACTCACAGCTGATTCCCAGGCAGGGGGAGGTGTAGGGAAACACCTGGCTACTGAGCCTAGCTCAGCAACTCCAGGAGCCACGGACACAGGCAGCTACTTTAGAACGTTGGAGGTGAGAATTATTATATAGGATAATAAACATAATAGTATGTACATAGGATAACAGAGTAACACCCTATAACCATTCCAACATTTACTTATGGTGGTTTTGATGAACAAAATGTATCAACTGGTTCCCATATCTTTAACAATTTTGGAATTTTTTTATTTAATTTTTTTGTACTCTTTGCTTCATATTTATAAATTTGATATACAGTATTCCACCAGAATGAGAAAGAGACTTTAGTATTGTCCTTCCATTCAGTTAACACCATTTTAATAGCCATTGCCAATAAAATATTTAAATATCCTACTAACAAAGTATTTCAACCTCCCGTTTATTTTGATGTTTGTGATTTGACGGAGGAAATGACTTCAGATGCTCGGCTTTCATTAACGTGATTTTTCAATATGAATGCCAGGCGAACTTCCTCATAAGTCTAAAAAACCTCCATAAGTTAAATCACTTTTATTTCTTTCTTTTTATCTTTGTCTATGTTTTTTTCTCTTTTATATAAATATAACTTTTTCACGTGATGTAACCCTTGAGTAAAGGCAGGCACTTATCTTGATTTGGCGAAATATACCATGGTCTGCTAAACAGAGATCCTCCGTTTCACGCTTAGCTTCTTCAGGGGACAAACCGGTATGCCTTTGATATCTTGCCCCTCTGTCAGCTTCTGTGAGCACAGAAGGGCAAGATTTCCTCTGTCAAATCACAAAAGTCAAAATAAACGGGAGGTAGAAATACTTGCTTAGTAGGATGTTGAAGAAACAGCATAGTTGAGTTAATTGTTCAATAAAATATTTAACAATTTACTGTGTTCTTTTGAAATAGTTAACTGGCAACCAAGAGATCTGAGTACAATAATTTTGAAATTTAAAGGTTGGATGTTCAGTATCAGGGGCGTAGCCAGACAGTAGATTTTGGGTGGGCCTAGGCAAGAAGTGGGTAGGCAGCAAGTGTTCTCCCCCTCCCCCCTGCACCACCACCAAAAAAAAATGTCTCAGCTGGCGGGAAAACGCTTCTTTCCACTTTGGCAGTCTGCAGCAGGCATGCGCTGAAGACTGAGCATGAGCAGGTGCCAGTATCAAAGAGAGTAGCGTTTTAATTACCATCAGGGGGAGGTCTTCAGCTGGTGGAGCTGGGGATCCCCACCAGCTACCACTAAACGTGTGCTACTGTTGGGTGGGCCTGAACCCTAAGTGGGTGGGCCCTGGCCCACCTAGGCCCACCTGTGGCTACGCCACTGTTCAGTATTACAGAAGTTCTGTCCCATACTAGATTCAAAAACATCTTTATATCTGGGCATAGATATTGTGAAATGGGTCCACTGCTTCCCAGCAAGGTGGAGCCGTCCACCAGCCGTTCTTCCAGATCTCACCACAATTGCAGACAGTGGCTACTAGGTCAAAAGATTTTTTTATTATCAAGCCAATAACAGCTGTCACAAACTCCAGTACATAGGTTATCCCCAAACAAACAGGTTTCAACCACATAGGTTTCCAGTAAAGCAGATAAATAAAGCAGGTTTCCAAATACGTCAGGCTTCTAATAAAGCAGGTAAATAAAACAGGTTTCCAAATACATCAGGCTTCCAATAAAGCAGGTAAATAAAACAGAGGCTTCCAATAAAGCAGGTTACTCTCACCTCCAGCACCCTTCCAAACCCTCAGGAGCTGGCCATCCCCACCTGGGAACTCTCCCACTCCATAGAGGCTTCTCCTCCCTCCTGGGATTCTCCCCTCTGATCTACCCCTCCTTCCATATAATCCACCCAATCATCTTCCTCCCTCTCCATGGGCCCCTCTCTATTCCAGCTGGGCCGCATGGTATATTGATTGCGTATCCAGGGAAACTGAGATTCTTTCCTCCACCTCCCCCTAGGTGGGGGACGAAATTATAGGCTCAGCCTGGCTATCCCCCTGGCTCCCTCTGCTGGAGCTGGGAATCCATTGCCTTGTTTCCAGATTACTCTCTGTCTCCCTCCTTGCAATGGCTTCTGGTACTTGTATTTCAGGGTCTAAATGCTTCATCCTAGCCACCCTGGCAGTAGCCTTGTCACAATATAGCATATGTTCAAATGTTCCCCCCTGAGAATTACATGACCAACACAAATTAGATGATGAACCAGACAATCTTGTTATTCTGACTGGTGTTATTCTGCTGATGCTAGAGGTCTGTTAATCCTTGTCCCAAATTCTCCCCATTGCTGTTCAATTAAAGATATTGCAAGATCAGAGGACCAAGCTTTTTGTAATGTTTCAGTGTTTTGATCAAATGATGAAAGAAAGAAAAAGAAAGAGTAGCATTTAGATACTTTGCTACTTTTAACCAATGCTTCAGAAAAAAAAAATGGTATAAATATCTGGGGATTTATTAGATAGATTTCTAAGTGCCGATAACTTAAATGCCAATCTACGCTGTAGATAGTGAAGAACGAACTTGTGTGTTAGGAATGACAGAAATGATAAAAAATGATTATTTCTACAATATCTTTAATATGAAATATACCAGATAAAATCCACAAGTGCCATGAAATAGGAGAATCATTAATCCTAAGTTCTCCCATATTGAAGCAAAGATAGACTGAGATCATCTAATTTTTTAATGGCAACCAGAGTGTCATTAAGTATGTTGAAATCAGACATGTCATGTTTTAAAGGATGAAGTGCCCATTCTTATGCATAATGGGATGGGGTAAGGTAATTGCTGTTTAAACTGAAGCCATAATGGGGAAACAGAATTTGTGCAGTCCATCATCCACCATGCAGCTACTCTTAACAGAAAAGCCTGATTATATGCTTCAAAATCTGGAAATTTAATATCACCTCTATCTTTAGAGACATTTTAATTTTTTAAGATCAATACGAGGTAGTTTATTTTGCCATAAAAATAAAGATAGTAATTTCTCAACTGTATTTTAAAAAGCCTTTGGAAATTGGACAGGAAGCATACTTAGGGGTCCTTGTACTAAGGTGCGCTGAAAAATGGCCTGTGCTGGTGTAGCCACGTGTACTGGACACACACAGGTCCATCTTTCAGCGCACTTTAGTAAAAGGACCCCTCACCACCACCCACTGACTTAGCATTAAGGTCTCGCACGTTAACTGAGTGGTCATCGTCAGCATGCGTGCACTGCCAATGACTGCCTGGTTAGCACCACGCAGTAGAAAAGAAAAAATATTTTCTGCTGCGCGTATTGGACACACGTAAAAACTGGAATTACAGCCCGGGGCATGCGTTAGCCAGGTGGTAGTCCCAAATTGACACATGTTGGATGCACATAGGTGCATACACACCTTAGTAAAAGGACCCCAAAATAAATAAAAAATAATAGTTGCCAATTTGCCCTACCGTGAAAGAAATAATAATGACAATTTTTGAATAGTGGATTTTAGCAAGTATTCTCTTGTTTCATGTAAAGATGATTTAAATGTTAAGCCCAGATATTTAATACCCTTAGAGCTCCAGCATATAGGTATGGAAGAGAATTTTGCTTTTACACAGTATGAGTTTAATGGGAAGATTTCAGTTTTAGACCAATTTATAGTGTAACCTGAGAGCAAACCAAATTGTTCAATTAATTGAAAAATATTTGGATAAATCAGGTGAGGAAACATACAATAAGACATTGTCCACATATGCAGATAACTTCACTGTGGAACCAGCTATGTTTATACTATGAATCTTTGGGGATTCATGAATAGCCATTAATAAAGGTTCCAACACTAATATAAATAAAAGTTGGGATAGAGGACAACCTTTCCTAGTGCCACGGGTTAACTGGTTAATGAGTTGTTAATATAAATTTGGGCAGTAGGATGCAAGTATATTTTAACCATATTGATAAGAGCTGCCTAAAATAAGCCAATTTAAAACTGAAAAAATGTCCATTCAATATAATCAAAAGCCTTTTCAACATCTAATGAGATAACACAAGCAGGTGAATGATAATTTACGAACTATAGAGATGACATGTGAGAAACTTCTAGTATTATCAGAAGCATGTCTTATGTTAACAAAGCCAGTCTGGGATGGATGAAAAAGGTTACATATTTGAGAGACGTTCCGCTAAAATGTTTGAATAAATTAACAAAATAGGCCTATAATATTTGGCAAATTAAAGGATCTCGGCCTGTTTTTTCAAGAATAATTATATTCGCCTCTGTAAAGGAACCACTGCTCTCTTTTTTTATCCAGAAAATAACTGCATAGAAATAATAACCTAGCTGAAATATATGTTGAAAAATGTTTATACAATTCAATGGAATAACCATCACTATCAGATGCTTTACCTATTTTCAGTGATGAAATATCTTTAGAAATTTCATCACGTGTAATAGGTTGGTTAAGGGTATCAGTTTCCTTAATGAAGAGAGATGGTTTGGGCAAGTTTTGCAAAAAAGTATGAATCTGTTCCATCAGATGTTTTTTTTTTTGTGACATACATATTTTGATAGAATTCTACAAAATAATTTAGAATATCAGAATGGTTAGTTAGAAGTGTACTAGCATCTTTATGGATTGCTGCAATATGAATGTGTTTCTTTTTTTTTTTTTCTTTCAGTGTGCTAGTGTTTTTCCTGCTTTGTTCCATGGTAATATGTAGTGTGCTGAGAAAGGGTAGTTATACCTGCATTTTTATTAAGATGTTGATTAAATTGGAATTTAAGTTTCTGCAACTTGTGCACTACAGAAGTAGGTGGGCTATGGATATACTCTTTTTACAATTACTTAATCTCTGTTTCAAGATTCAACATTATTTCCATTCTATATTTATTAATGTATGAACTGTACTTAATTTCTCCCCTAATAAAAGCTTTATATGCATCCCAGATAACAGCAAAGTCAATGTCATTAGTCATATTAATAGAGAAATATTCATCAGACCATTTCAGTATGTTGTCACAGAAATTACTGTCTTGAAATAGAGTAGAATTAAATCTCCAATGTCATTTAGGTATAAACATTGATAATGATATACAGGCGTGGTCAGAGATATGAACAGGTTCAATTGTGGATTTTATGGCAGATGGAACTATGGATTTGGAAATTTTAACAAGTAGTCTATCCTGGAAAAAGAACCATGGAGTGATGAATAGAAGATATAATCCAGCTTTGACGGATTCTGTAGTCTCCAGATATCCATGAGATTCCATGTATGAATCAATGTATTCAAAGCAGCTGACTTGTAATCTAATATGGAGTCCATGGGAATATTCATGTCACCGCCTACAATTATGTTATCCACATTTAATAGTGCTAGTTGAGAAGACAAGGTATCAAAAAATAAAGGATTGTCTATGTTAGGTCCATAAACGTTTACCAATGCCAATTTGATATGCTCTAAGTTGGATAGTAAGCAAAATCCATCTTCCTTCAGTCGCACAAATGAGATAGTACTGTGTATTTAAAAGATTTGGCTAATAAAATGGCCACGCCATTTTTTCCCTATGGCAGGTGAGTAGTAGCAATCTTGTAACCAGTCCTGCTGAAGTTTCTTAGCCTCTCCTGCTGAAAGGTGTAAGAATACTACAGCAGGATGAAATTGTTTAAAATATAACAATATTTTTTTCTTTTTACAGAAAGTGATAGATTCAGAGATAGAATATTAAGATTAGAGGACATCATTAGGAAATATACTTGTGCAATAATATATCATCAAAACATGCAGAACATTGCTTGCATATGATAAAGAAGCCAAAAGCATCCAGAGACAAGACAACTTCTTAGAAAGATATGCCAGTTAAACCAAAGAACAAAAACATCAGGTATACAGCACCTGCCCCTCCAATGAGGTAAAATTCAGGGATCGAGAGACAATGTGACCGGAGAGGCAAGGCTGCAGAAAATCTCCTTTAATCAATTTGCTTTTTACAATCCAGGCAAATTTAGCAAAGTGATCAAGTGGACAACATTCCTTGAGATTCCTGTTCATCCAAAAATTTTTCCAATAAGAGTGGATCAGAGAATGACTTAGTTTAGTTACAATATGTAACTTTCATTGTGGCTGGTGCAAAAAGCCCATATTTAGCATTCATTTTTTTCAGCCTCTGTCGCAGGGCCAGGAAATGCTTCCATTTTTCAGCCATTGATTTTGTAAAGTCACCAGTGATTATAATCTTGTGGCCATTCTAGCTAAGCGGTTGTTTTTGTTTAGTGGGTGAGAGAATATCTATTACTTGTGGGAAATGTAGAATTCTAGAGTATTTTTGTGATGAGGTTGCCCGTGCAAGCATTCTATATGTACATTTGATTTCAAATGTGTGAGTAACGTGTAACGATAATATAGAAAGTATTGTTTCCAAAAACTTTAACATGTCATCTTGTTCAGAGTTTCTGGAATCCCTAAGATTCTTAGGTGGTTTCAGCGATTCCGATTACTTATGTACTTATTTACTTATTATCTTCCATAGCTTGTAGTAATTCCAAAATGGCTTTTTTGCATTCTCGGAGAGTAAGGATATAATTTCTTGGCGTTTTGCTGCAACTTCTAGTGTTGTAACATTGCCATCTTTACTAACATCTGATTTTCTCAGTGAGGGAGGGAGGTCTTGCTTCGCTCTTTTGCTGGCATTACTCACAGCAAACACCGATTACAATCTGCTCTGGCGGTCAGTAGACTTTTTCTGAGAAAGGCATGATGTTATAGATTGCCTGGATTAATATTAATATTTCAATATTGGGAGATTCCTGCAGAGCTTGCTGCTCACATATCCAACCACATGCAGTGCTTGAGCACCCCCAGTATGGCTATTCTTATGTTCTTTAAGTGAGTATAGCATTAGTACAGTTCAAAAGGAATTGGAAGGAAAAGTTGTCCAACTTCCTTTGCTTGAGATTGGATTTAAAAACTGTAGTATACTTTTTTTCTTTCTGATCCATCAATTGTTGGAAAGAAATTAGACAGACTTTGTCAATCCCTTTTGTATACATGTCACTCAGGAGGCAAAATAACTCTATAAAGATTTAATGGAATAGGGATAATTTGGTATTGGGGGGGGGGGGGGAAACTGGTGAAAAGACACATGAAGTTTGAAAATTAGCCAGATCAGACTGGGAGTTCCAGAGAAATAAGATTTCCAAAAAATGGTCCAATGGATTTCTATGAGAGAAGCAGTTCCAGCTTCTGCAGCATAGAAACCCATGATACATGGGACATCCTCATCCAGACCGATAAAAAGTTGGATGTAAGAAAACTGGACATAGTGGTAAAAGAGAAAAACAACAGAACAGCATTAATCGAGGCATCGGTTCTAAGCAGTCAGAGAACAAGAAAATGTAGCAGAAAGATATAGAAATATTTCCCGTCATTTTATGTGCCACAGGTTTAATCAAAAAGAATTTCCAAACATACTATACATACTACATCTTTCAAACTCCAGAGCATTCTTCGGCACAATGCAAGTTTTATGGCGAGTATTAGCAGTAAATTAGAGAGACTGAAATCATGCTATACATACCCTGGCTTAGGAATAAGGTTCATTCTTGTCATAATGGGCCAGATTCTATATATGGCGCCTAAAATTAATGTGCATTAGACAATTACGCCTAAGCATATTCTAGATACCATGTGCATGTAAATCTATTTAGAATACGCTTAGGCGTAGTTCATGTGACTAAATCTACATACATCCATTTACACCAAGAAAAATGGTGTACGCGAGTTAAACGCTAATGCGTCCATAGAAATGTATAGGCACGTTAGCGTTTAACACGCCTTAAATCTACAGGCATGTTAAAAACACTAATGCACCCATAGCGCCGCTTAGTAAACCTAGCCCTAAGTGTTAATAGCTCTTAACGAGCAATAATGAGCAATAATTGGCAAAAAATTAGAATATACCTGTGTACAGTTGATCTACATGTGTAGTTATAGAATATGCCTAGATTTATGTGCAGAACCATGCGTAATTCTAAGCACGCTGTATAGAGTCCGAGGGAATATGCACAAAACTAACCCATTTAGAGAAATTTATTTTATTGCATTTGTATCCCACATTTTCCCACCTTTTTGCAGGCTCAGTGTGGCTTACAATAAGTTGTGAGTGATAGAAATACAATTTGTTACTACTCGGTTATGGATTACATTGTGAGGAGTTATGCGAGACAAACTCAGAGTATTGCCCCCTCCCCCAGTGAAATAACAATTAATGAATTTTTCTTTCAAAGTGCCTCTTTCTCGTTTGTCTATCTCACACTTGGTTTCATAGAAGGTCGGTGACTCAGCTGTTTGGGAGGCTAAATTGGGGTGAGGTTGGGCTATGGGATATGGTTAGGGTGGGGTATGGGGCTGGGAAGAGCAGAGCAAGTTAAAATCTTTGGACTGGGGACAGCAACACCTATGTCGGCAGTAAAGGAACAGTGGAGGCACTTTTGAACATAGCAAGAAAGGAGTCCTTCACTTCCCCCCAGTATCTCTGTAACTGTTAGTAATGTGCACACTGAATACACTCCAGGAAAAAAAAAGGCATAATAATAATGCACTAACATATTCAACAGAACAATATTTGCCATATGCTGGAAATTCTCATATGTGTAGGTAGCGTAACTACTACTACTACTACTATTTAGCATTTCTATAGCGCTACAAGGCATACGCAGCGCTGCACAAACATAGAAGAAAGACAGTCCCTGCTCAAAGAGCTTACAATCTAATAGACAAAAAATAAAGTAAGCAAATCAAATCAATTATTGTGTACAGGAAGGAGGAGAGGAGGGTAGGTGGAGGCGAGTGGTTACAAGTGGTTATGAGTCAAAAGCAATGTTAAAGAGGTGGGCTTTCAGTCTAGATTTAAAGGTGGCCAAGGAAGGGGCAAGACGTAGGGGCTCAGGAAGTTTATTCCAGGCGTAGGGTGCAACGAGACAGAAGGCGCGAAGTCTGGAGTTGGCAGTAGTGGAGAAGGGAACAGTTAAGAAGGATTTATCCATGGAGCGGAGTGCACGGGAAGGGGTGTAGGGAAGGACGAGTGTGGAGAGATACTGGGGAGCAGCAGAGTGAGTACATTTATAGGTTAGTAGAAGAAGTTTGAACAGGATGCGAAAACGGATAGGGAGCCAGTGAAGCGACTTGAGGAGACTTGGCTCCTAGACAGCACTAGCATCTTCCTGATGGTCATATGAATAGTGGGGTTCAGAAGCACTGTACAAACTGCACAAATGGCTTTCAAGACTTGAGCAGACCAATATGCTTTATTCAAAGACCAAGCAGAAGCCTTGTTTTGGTGTCGCAGTGCCTGCATTAGTGGTCAATTTAAAATGAATTGAAAAAAAAGGATAATGAAGCAGAATCCATTCAAGGTTTCCTGACAGCAGGGATTCTTGCCATTGTGACACCAGTACGGTGAGAATCCCTGCTTGTACTGCTGTCAGGAAGCCTTTAATGCACATTAAAACGTCACTTAGGATTCCACAGCTATGTGGTGAAACACGGAGCATGTTGGATAAGCAGCTCCCTGACCGTATTGAATGCTTTATATATTAAAAAAAGATAAGTAAAAATTTTTTTAGGAATATTATTAACATTAAAGTTTAAGAAAGTATTATGCAACAAACATATTTGACGAGGGCCAAAGGGGGGCTGAGAGCTCTCAATGTTAAATGGATATCGGTGGCGGGATGCATGAGGCACATAGCAGATTGGTTTAGAGGGACATCATATTTCACATACCCAGAAGCAGAGTGTAGGATGCTACGAGAGGTACACTTTAGCTATTGGTTACATGCGGGACCTAGCAAAGTAACAATACAAGCATATATCAAACCGTTGCTCCTCCCACTTCAGAGGGCATGGGCATGGCTAGGTAAACTCCTTGGTCTTAATGTGAAAGTCTCACCTTTTCTGCCGATCGGAGGTAACATGGATTTCCCAGTGGGAAGCTCCTCTCTAACATTTTGTAAATGGAGGGCAGCAGGCATTTTCTTCTTGTTCCAGGTCCTGCGGAGGGATGGAACGCTAAGGTCTCAGGAGGAAATGCAGGGCTGCCAAGGGATGGAGATAAGAGATTTCCTGGCATATGAACAACTGAATCATTATATTCGGTCCCTCCCAGGGTCATCGCTACAATTCAAAGTGCGAGAACAGATAACAGAGGTCTATGATCTAGAGGCCCAGAAATCAGTACCGTTGAAATACTATCACTTGCAGGTACGAGAAGCTATGCCTATGGCACACTACCCAAAACTGACACAGATGTGGGAAAGGGAACTGGGTTGTAGCATAGGGAGTAATGTAATACAGGCCTGTTTGCAGTCATGTTACAAGACATTTGGGGCTACTGAAATAATGGAAATGCAATATAAATTTTTGATGCGACTTTACATATCACCACACAGGGCATTTCAAGCAACATTGAGATCACAAGATGATTGCCCAAAGTGTGAGGGGCAAGGAGCACACCTGGGACATATGTTTTGGCATTGCCCACCAGTATTGAGATTTTGGTTTCAAATGTGTACACATGTATCAAAGATGTGGACGATTCAATGGAAAAGCCACCCAAGGCTATTATTTGAGGAATTTACAAATCAAGGGTCCAGCAGGGTCGGCCTTCGACATTTCCAGAGGCGATCAGTGATGATGGGTAAAAGGACAATACTTAAACTGTGGTTGCAAGAGGAAAAGCCATCTATCCAACTTTGGAGAGCATACATGATTTCACTTAGTGCAATGGAAAGAAAGGAGGCACCAGACTTAGCAACACCAAAAGGTGAACAGTATCTCCAATGCTGGATGCCCTTTTTGAACACATTAACTCCACGAGCACGTAGTAGAGTACTCAATGGATAATAAATACTGAGTAGAAGCTTGGCATGGGGGGGGGGGGGGAAGGGGGGAAGGGAGGAAAGGGTTGGGGGGAGGGGAAAAAAATGTTAAAATGTAGGATGATAGCTAGAAACGAAGAGTTTCAATGTATTATGGTTTGTGGAATTGGATGTTATAAGGTAAACTGCATCATGTTGGTTGCTGTTCTTGTTTTTCTCTGTCATCAATAAATATATGTTAAAAAAAAAAAAAGTTTAAGAAAGTATGAACATGAAGTTAATTTAAGACAGATAGATGATGATACAGCACGTAAAGTTTAGAGCTATGAAGTACTGTCATAGCTCGTCTCTCATATAGTACAGTAAATGCCTCCAAGTGCTTTATAACATACTTTGTGCAAAAACACTTCTTTTTAAACTTTTAGAAAAGGCTTTCACTTAGCTTAAGAGTTGAAAATGGGTCTTGATAAAATGATACTAGGTTTTGAGATTAAGATGGGAACTTAATGTTTTATATATACCAACTGAAGCAAGGTGTAAATCCTGGCACACAAGCTGCACACATATTAAGGGAATGGCCGTGACCTGCTCATCCTCCCATTTCCCCCCCCCCCCCCCCCCCCCCGTTTGCAGATCTGCGCTGAAACACTTACACACTATTCTATAAATGGGTGCATGTGCTTTCATGCTGATCTGCTGTTTCTGCCCCATTTCAGCAACTTGCATCCAGTAGAATGCTTTTCAGCATGGAAGTTGCACCTAACATTAGGTGTCACATATAAAATCCAGGTGGTTACAGTGTGAGCCTTCCAGGGTCAGGAAAATACCTACTGTACTTCAATGTAATTCATATTGAGCTTCTACTGAAAAAAGGCATGAGCTAAATTCAAATCCAAAATCCAGTACCATATTGTGAAGTAATACAAAACCTTACAAAAGTCACTCAAGGCCGGTAAAGGAATTCTACCATACCGTAACAGCACGCACAAAGGAGCCACATTACTACTACTAATAATAATTTCTGTAGCGCTACTAGACATACGCAGCACTGTACATATTATATACAGGTACTTTCTCTGTCCCTAGAAGGCTTACAATCTAAGTTTTGGTATCTGGGGCAATGGAGGGTTACGTGACTGACTTGCCCAAGGCCAAAAGGAGCTGCAGTAGAAATCAAAGTCAAGTTGGCAGGATCAAAGCCCACTGCACTAACCATTAGGCCACTCCTCCACTCTCCAACAAGGATCTGCCTAGGAAAAGGCAGCTCTGTAAACACTGCAGTGGGCAGTAGAACATCAATATTCCCATTAGAAAATTAAACAACCTGGATTAGTATAGATCAACCCTACACAAATATTCAAAGTAAACATAATATCTGATCTTTTTCACACACCCAGAACACAAATAGACCCTCAGACTAGTAACCATAAACCAAAGTAGAAATATGTATACAAAATTAAACTGAATCCCAAGAAGGCAGACTATGCATATCAGAGAAAAAGAGAGTCCCCTTCTAAAACTGAGATATTCTAATCACTGCATTAAAAATTAACAACAACAAAACAGTAAATAAAGTTATATTTTTATGGAACTAAGTACAGGGATGTGGTAGCCGTGTTAGTCCACTTTTAAAGGTGGTAAATAGAAATAAAACATAGAAAATAAGATGATACCTTTTTTATTGGACTAACAATACAATTTTTAATTAGCTTTCGAAGGTAACCCTTTTTCTTCAGATTAGAAATAAGCAAATGTTGATAAATAACAGTATATATAAGTGAAACATCAAAGTATTCCAATGACAGTCTCACAAGAAGAGGGGTGGGATGGGTAAGGTGAGAAACATGGGAGCTGGGTGGATGAGAGACAGGGAGAGATGCATGTTAGATAAGAGGGTGATGGCAGTAGAATTTCATGGTTTATAATGGGCTAGAAAACACCCTGTCTGGTGGGTGTCAAATATTTAATTATTCTGACTTCAAAGGTCTTACATTCCTGCATTGTCTTAAAGTTTCCTTTTAGTGTTCTCACCATAAAATCATTGATACAGTGTTCTGGTTTTGTAAAGTGCTGCCCCACAGAGGTGACATCCTGGTTGGCACTGGCATTTCACATGATGTCTATGTAAATTAAATCTCTTCTTTAACATCTGGCTTGGTTCTCCAATTAGCACCCTTCTTTACACTTTTTACATTTTACATTTTTACTTTTTACATTTTACCACAGCTAGAAAAATTGAGAAGAATCATAAAAGATTTACAGTCACTACTACAGGAGAATGAACTACTAAAAGAGATATTCCCATCCCCACCAGTGCTGGTCTTCTGACAACCACTAAACTAGTGAAAAGCATGCTCCTGATAGAAACTGAAAAAGAAGAGAGTGGCACACATCCCTACAATATATCCAGCTGCAAACTATGCCAACACATAGGATCCCACAGTCATTCACAAAGGAAAAATATTCAATATAAAGGAATCCTTCACATGCTCATCTTCCAATGTGGTATCTCTCACCCTGCCATGTAGTTTTGCCGCTTTCTCTCCCTTCCTCTTCCCCTGTATAATCAAGCTTTACCTGTCTCTCTCTCCCCAATGCAGTATTGCCTGTCTTTCTCTCTCGCCACTCCATCCAGCATTTCCTCTTTCTCTCTCTACCTCACTCTACATGCAGCATCTGCTTTGTCTCTTCCCTACCCCTATATAGCTCTCCCCCATGCAATATTGCCCATGTTCTCTTTCTCCATCCCATCCAGCATTACCTGTTTTTCTCTCTCTCTCTCTTCCCCTGCCATACAGCATCTGCTTTCTTTCTGTCTCTCCCTTCCCCCAATCCAGTTTTACACCTGTCTTTTTTTTTTCTGTCTCTTCCCCCCATCCAGCTTTGCTATGTCTCTCTCTCCCCCCCCCCCCCCCCCCCCCCTTCTGTGTATTATTACAGCTGGACTTCTCTCTCTCTCTCTCTTTCCAGAATTACCCCATGCAGTATTGACCCATCTTCCCATCTTTCTCTCTTCTCCTCCCCCAATCCAGCATTGCCTCTCTCTCCCCCAATCTAGTATTGCCACTGTCTTCCACTCTCCCCCTCCCACCCCATCCAGTATTTTCCCCATTTCTTTCTTCCCATCCCCCATCCTGAATTAACCCTCTTTCTCCTCTACTTGCCCACCACTATGCAGTTTCTTTTGGCCTCTCCCTCCTGCTGCCACCTCCACCTGACCCCGGTAGTAAATAAAAAGCAAAGCTATGCAGGACCATGGCTTTCTGTGTGCTACTACTTCCTTTGTCAGTCCCACTCCCTCTGATATCAACTTCCTCTTTTGGAGGGGCTGGTACCAGCAGAGGAAGAAGCAAACCACAGAGACCCATGGTCCTTGACATTTTTGCAGTTTCTTTACCACTGTGGGCCTGGGACGGCAGCAAGTTTGGAGCTGGGAAGGTCGAAGTTTGTGAAGTGAAGTACTTGCAGGCCCACATTTTCAAAGCCAAAGATTTATGTGATTAATTCATGTTGAATATTGATTTCTCAGGTTTTATATTCATGTGTTTCATTCACCTTCTTGGGCCATTCTTACGGCTGGCTCAGGCTTGACAGAAAAGACCCCAGAATTAATTTGCCATAAGACATTGTTCCAGATGCTCACAAATAGTACTGCAGCTCCTCTGTTTTCTAACTTAGCTAGAGTCATTGCCATGGTTCCTGACAAGTCCCTAATCAGTGCAACCTTTACCATGACTGCAATGTAGGCAGCATTTCAAGTATTCATCATACTCTATTTAACATTATGAATATATTCATTATATTTAGCATTCTGAATACGTGTTCTTTATTTTGCTGTGCATGTAAATTAAGTATCTGTAAATGGAATATTCTGCTATTTATAGTATTTGAGGCAGTCTTACCCAACCAAAGCTAAATGGCATATCTTATGTGATATCCAAAAAAAACAAGGTCTCTCAATTAATGCAGTTCTTTTTTTTTTTTTAACCAATTTCTAAGATTCAACATTTATCATCCAAATAGCTTCATATCTTGCTCCGTTGTATCTAAATTCAAAGACTCTTACAAAAAACAAAGCTGCAACAGTTATCATCTAATTAACTTCCAATTTTGCTCCGTTGTGCCTAAATTCCAAGGCTCTCTTATACAAAGGCAAAGCAACTTTTCAGATGAAGAATTTTAAAGCATTCATTATGCCTAAATTCAACGGCTCTCTTGCATAAAAACAAAGCAATTTTTCTAGATGAAGAATTTAAAGCGCCATATAATAGTAATTTTTTTTGTTACATTTGTACCCCGTGCTTTCCCATAGCCTACAGGACCCGTTTCACCATAAAAAATGGGTTCTTCAGGGTCGTCAGGTGTTCTGAACAGGCACACAGATTTCAACTGCTCAGTATATGGTTACAAGTCAGACTGCTGGTTTAAGTAGTCTGACATGCGAACGTATACGGGAGGGTTGCATAGTTGGGAGTGTAAAGTGGATCCTCTTTTCTCCTGGGGTTGCAGCTCTTCCAAGAAAAAAAAAACAGACTCCAAAAAAAAAACAATGAAGCCTTTTATTAACCAGGAGGGTCGTCCCTCCTACCCTCATTTACGTCTCCAAAAACCCCAAACAAGGTTACGCAGTACAGGCTTTAACATCTGCTTCCTCCCCCCTGTCACCTGGAGAGTAGCAGTAAAAGAGAAAAAAAAACACACTGCGCAATTCAGCCCCGGTTTTAAACCACAGCTCAGTCAAGTCAGGCTTTCCAAAAACACAGTTCAATTTGAGCCAAGCTTTAAAACACAGCTCAGTTCAGCTAGGCTTTCAAAAACACAGTTCACTTTTAGCCAAGCTTTAAAACACAGCTCAGTGCAGCTAGGCTTTCCAAAACACAGTTCACTTTTAGCCAAGCTTTAAAACACAGCTCAGTGCAGCTAGGCTTTCCAAAACACAGTAATGGCTTTGCGCGGGCTCAAAGCCTAGGGTCCCACCCTCTTGGTCAGTCATACTCCTACCTGACCTCCTCCCGCTTGACCCAGCTTGGCCCCGCTACTTCCTTGGCTTTCGCTGAGCCAGAGCTGAAAAGTCCATCGGCTCTTCCAGGGTGTTCTCCGGTTCAGTCAACTCCATAGGGCAAGGCTCACTCTCTGCCTCTCTCTCCTCAGGAGCCCAATCCATATTCTCTTCACCCCGCCCTTCTCCCAGCTGCTCACCCTTTCTTTCATTAAAGCTCTTTGGTGTCTCTTCTTTCTCCACCCACCTGTTCCACCACCTCTTCCACCAGGTTGGAGAATCAGCCTTACTCCTTCCCCTGCGGCCCTCCTCTGGTGACTCATGGGAATGCACATAGTTTCTCTTATCCCCACGTTCCCTTTGGGCATGCTGGGAGTTGTAGTTCCTTCTTTCGGGTTCTTTCTTGGGGGATGCCTGCCTGTAACGGGGGTATTCTTGCTTAGCCCAGGCATGCGGGGGTTTGTAGTTTCTTGCTCTCCTCTTTTCTTTCTGTTCCCCAGAGCTGCCTACATACTCTTTACAGGAGATGGGGAAGAGGACTTAGAGGGGCATAATCGAACGTGAACGCCCATCTCCATGGCGTCTATCTCCGAGGAGAGATGGGCGTGCTCGGCCGATAATGGAAAAAAGAAGGGTGGCAGAAGCAAGAATTTGAGCCACTTTTTTTGGACCCTTTTTTTCACGAACAAGTCCCCAAAAAGTGCCCCAACTGCCCAGATGACCACCGCAGGGAATCGGGGATGACCTCCCCTGACTCCCCCAGTGGTCACTAACACCCAGTGGCGTTCCTAGCCTGGATGACACCTGTCGGCTCCGAGATGAATTCACTAACTTCGCTCGTTCCCTGCAGCTCCCTCTGCCCCGTAACAGGTTTCTTCCTCTAATGCTATCTTTTTTTCATACTCCCTCTTGGCCTTCTTAATCTGCGCCTTGCATTTGCTTTGACACTCCTTATGCTGTTTCTTGTTATTTTCAGACGGTTCCTTCTTCCATTTTCTGGAGGCGTTTCTTTTAGCCCTAATAGCTTCCTTCACCTCACTTTTCAACCAGGCCGGGTGTCTTTTGGACTTCCATTTTTCTTTTCTAATTCGCAGAATATGTATGGCCTGGGCCTCCAGGATGGTATTTTTGAACAGCGTCCACGCCTGTTGTACAGTTTTTACTCTCTCAGTTGCCCCCCTAAGTTTTTTTTTTTTTACCGTTCTTCTCATTTTATCATAGTCTCCTTTTTTAAAGTTAAACGCTAACGTATTTGACTTTCTGTGTACAGTTACTTCAAGGTCGATGTCAAAACTGATCATATTATGGTCACTGTTATCAAGCGGCCCCAGTACCATAACGTCCCTCACCAGATCATGCGCTCCACTAAGGACCAAGTCTAGAATTTTTCCTTCTCTCGTCGGCTCCTGCACCAGTTGCTCCATAAAGCTGTCCTTGATTTCATCAAGGAATTGTATCTCTGTAGCGTGTCCCGATGTTACATTTACCCAGTCTATATTTGGATAATTGAAGTCACCCATTATCATCACATTGCCCATTTTGTTCGCGTCTCTGATTTCTTTTATCATTTCTGTGTCTACCTGCTCATCCTGGCGAGGCGGACGATGTACACTCCTATCACCATTTTTTTCCCTTTTATACATGGAATTTCAACCCACAGTGATTCAAAGGTGTGATTTGTATCCTGCTGAATTTGTAATCTATCTGAGTCAAGGCTCTCGTTAATATGTGTTGAAGGGCTTTATTAATCACTTAGAGACTGCAGCCTTTGCATCGCCTAAGGTCCCTGGTATGTTAGAGTGCTCTGTGCACTACTACCTTGTCCAGTTCAGTGTGAGTTTCTAGCTTGTTACTAGTAGCTTGGGCATAGCTTTTCTTGTTGGCTTCTGTACAGCTTTTCTAGTTCTCCTGTGTGTTGTGTGAGTTTCTAGCTTGTGACTAGTTAGCTTGGGCATAGCTTTCTTGTTAGCTTGTGTACAGCTTTACTAGTTTTCTTGTGTTTAGCTTTCTGGTTTTCCCGTGTGTGTTTTCCTTTGCTTCTGGAGCTTCAGCCCTAGTCCTGTCTGCTGCCAGTACTCCTTGCTACTAGAGCTCCAGCCATAGTCTTGCTACTTGATCTGACCATTGCCTGAATCTGACTACTCTCTGCCTGAACCCTGATACTTGCTGCCTGCTGCCTGACCCGACTACTACCTGAACCCGGATATTCTCTGCCTGTGGCCAGACCTGACTATTGTCAGAACCCAGACATTCCCTGCCAGTCTGCCTTGCTTTTGCCTAGGTGCCTGGGGGCACTTCTGTATCCTGATTCCTGTTGTTCCTGCTTGCTAGTTCCAGTTTCGGTTTTCCTGTAAGCCCTGCCGGCTGCCCGAACCTGAGGGCTCAACCCTCGGGGAACGGTGGCTAAGCGTAGGTGAAGCCTAGGTCCAGTGTGTTCCTGTCCAGCGAGTTCCGGTCCCATGGGTTCCAGTCCAGTGGGCTCCACTCCAGTGTGTACCAGTCCAGTGGGTTCCAGTCCAGTGCGCACCCGTCCAGTGCGTTCCAGTCCTGTGTATTCCAGTGCAGAACTCCAGTCCGGGGTTCCAGTCCAGCCTTGCCTCGTCTCTGCTTTGAAGGTGACCTTGCCTGCCACTGCCACTGCACGGTAGTGGTCCAAGGGCTCACAAACCCAGTGCTTCCAGGGAAGAAGCCTGACAATTGGTAGGGTATGCCTTTTTAAACAGGTTAGTATTTAGTGTTTTCCGGAAGTTTAGGTGGTCATTCGTAGTTTTCTTTTTTTTTTCTTTTTTTTATTTTATATTTATTAAATTTAATCAATTTTTTTTACACGTAAAACATGTAAATAGTAATACATTGTATGCCTTGATCAATAATCCAAACAATTATATTATTAATAGTTTGCAAGTACACAGGTTCACCAAGTAAGAACAGGTTATACAATTAATTAGACCACAACTCTAACTTCCAAGGGAGGCGTGATTTAAATTATAGGAGATCTCAAACAAGAAAAAGAAAATAATTGTTTATGGCCTGGCCTTTCCCTACCCTTACTACTATTGATAATCAGATAACATCAATTATTCTGCAGGTGTAATGGCTAATTTTTTCATCGCTAAGAACGCTTTAAGATGTTCCGGTTCAAAAAATATATATTTTACTTCCATATATTTAACCAGACATTTACATGGGTAAGCAAGTAAATATGTTGCCCCCAAAGCTCGGGTCTCTTCTCTATATGAAAGAAATATCTTTCTCCTATCCTGAGTTGTCTTACAAACATCCGGGTATATCCACAATCTTTGGCCACAAAAGGTTTTTAAAGCATTTTTGAAATATAACTTCAGCACAGCATTCAAATCCTGTTCAAAAACAAATGATATCAAAAGAGTTCTGCGCTGTTCAATTTCAGATAAAGATGAGTCTAATATTACTGAAATGTCCAGTTGTGCTTGCGGGTCCAAAGATATATTCCCCACTTCAGTTGTCTTGCCCTTGTCTCCCGATTCAGCTTGCAAAGGAATTGGAAGGTAATATATTCTATTTAAAGGAGGAATAGCTGAATCTGGATATACAGTAACAAGATTTCTTTTAAATATTTCTTGAACATTTCAATAGGACTCAGTTCTTTAATCCAGGGGAAATTCAATATTCTGAGATTCAGCCTTCTATTAAAGTTCTCAAACTGTTCAATTTTCTTGTGGATTACTATTTTGTCAGTTACTAAAGATTCAGTCACAGATTTTAAAGATTTAACTTCCTGCTGAAGTGCTTCGGTTTTTAAGACCGATTCCTGTTTGGTTTTTTCAAGGGAATTAGTCAAAGAGTCAATTTTACTTACTAACAGAGAAGTCTCTCGAGCAGATTTTATAACCGTCTGGCTCAAACCCTGTAATATCTTCCATAGCATCTGCAGATTTATCTCCGCCGGAGGGTTCCCCTCCAAAGAAGTTTCCTCAGCGTTCGGGGGGGGAGATAGCGCCATCTGAGGTTTGGTCCAGCACGCCTTTCGTAGTGGCTTCATCCTCCTCCCTCCGCCCCGAAATCGCTGGCGGCGGAGGTCGATTATCTGGCGGCGAAAGTGATATTTCCAATGCCGAGGGAGATATGGCTCCTCCAATAGCTCCCAGTTCAGCTTCGCTCGCCCTATTTCCTTGGATAGGCGTCGTGAATCTGTCCAGTGTTTGTTGGGACGGGGAGGAAGTTCAGGCCGCTGGTGTCAGGCCCTTAACTACCTTGACTAGCCCCTTCCTTTTGGTGTGAGGCATTTCAGTTAAGAGGTAAAGCACACAAAAGATTAGGCTCCCAGCGAAACTACTATGAGCGATCCACGAACGCTCAGGCCACCATCTTGACACGCCCCCTCCTTACCTCATTCGTAGTTTTCAAGGCTTTTGGTAATGCGTTCCACAGTTGTGTGCTTATGTAGGAAAAACTGGACATGTAAGTTGATTTGTATTAGGCACAGAGCGGATGTATTCTATAATAATGCGCATAGATTTGAGAAACATGCATTCCACGCCCATAAACTCGTCCCCTTTACAACTGTGTGACTTGGAATTTATGTGCACCATGTTACAGAATATGAATAGTGAGTTCTGCGTGTAAATTGTAATTAACGCCAATTAGTGCTGATAATTGCTTGTTAGCATCCAATTGACAGTGCTGATTAGCTAGTTAACCAATTAAGTTACATGTATTGTTTTGATTTCTGCATGGAAATTAAGGCGCAATATATAGAATTTGGGGATAGTGGATAAATACCTGAACATGAAAGTTATAAAATACAATTGTTTATATGTGCACAAGCAATGATTTTCTCTATATCAAAATGTTATCATATTTTCGAGCAACGTTTTTTCCTATTAACACAGAATGAGAGAAGCCCATTGATAAATCTGGCCCACTGGCACCCTGACTAACAAGATAAGCCTAGAAGTACCTTTCCTGCCCACTCATAAGCATACTCAGAATGGATTTTCATACCAAAGAATAGATCTCAGTCCAGAGCATATTAAAGTGCTGACATTTTAAAAGGTCAGTCTTGCACAAATCCAGTACAAATAAAATATTATAAGAGGCGAGGGAGGAACAAGTAGCATAATAAAAAGTAAGACTATCGGGAAGTTACACTTCTCCCATTACTCTTTATGCAGAGCCTGATTACTAATGGGCCCCTTTACAAAGCTGCAGCAAAAACTGCAACCCTTAACATGCCCTTATGCAGAAAATGGCCGATTTTTCTATTGGCAACACTTTAATGTTGCTATTAGTGTGTGGCCATTACCACATGGGCCCTTACTACCATCATTCTGTCGACAGTAAGGGCTCGTGCTAATCACATGCTAATCATTTAGCATGCGGCAATGTGACTGTGCTAACTGATTAGTGCAGACACGCCCCCCTCAGCCAAAAAAAATAACATTTATTTTTTTAGCATATGGGTAGCATGTGCACATTAGGATTTTACCACGGGACACCACAGTGTGCCCTGAGGTAAGCCCTTTTAAACTGCGGTATGCACCAGCTTGATAAAAGGAACTACTACTAATCATTTCTATAGCACTACTAGATGTACACAACACTCTACAAATTATATGCAGGTACTTTGTGCCTAGAGGGCTCACAATCTAACTTTTTGTACCTGGGGCAATGGAGGGTGAATCAAAACCCAGGTCGCCAGGATCAAAGCCTGCTGCACTGACCATTAGGCCATTCCTCCACTCCACTTTACTCTAAGGTAGCAGAGAGAGGATTACTGTCTTGTGGACATCATTAGATCAAGATTTTTCCCAGTAAGAGAGTGCATAGTCATGATCCCCCAGAATCTGTTTAAGTTCAGAACATTAATACTATGTGGAGAATGCAGCAAGTGTGGACTACGTCCTTCCAGTATTTGGATCAGGCGACCCTCAGGGGGAGGAATGCTGGCTTCGGCCTAACCCCTGGTAAGCCTTTCCTCAGCTGAGAGGTGCCCAGCTCTACCACCGGCTGCCTTTCAGGTGCTGTGGAGGACTTGCAGCTCATCTGCATATCCTTACAGCCTTCTCCGGGGTGACAACCAGGTCCACTCCGATCCACTCAGTGCCTCCGCTCTAGGTGCCGGGGCATTTTTCTCTTTACATCTAATCTTCTTCCCAGTTGCTAAAGTACCTCAGTCGTTTATGGCCCCTATTCACATTCTCTTCCTAGCCCTGTCCCTTCCTAATCTTTTCCCTCACTCCCTACCTCTCTCCGCTACAGGAACTCACTGCCCATCCATCGACTTCATCACCTCACCTTCTCTCCTACCCTCTTCCTCCCTCTTGGCTTTTAATCTCCGTCTCTTTCTTCCCTCCATTTTGCCTTCCTCATTCCACCTAAATACCTCACGCCTTCGTGGCCACACCTTTCCTACTCTCCTCCGCTCTCTTTTACTCCTTCTCTTACTCTCAGCTGGTGACATCAATCCCAATCCCGGCCCTCCTCACCAACTATTATCCCAACTCTACAGATCTCACCGCGACCTCTCTAACCTCATCTCTATTCCTCTACTCCCCTCCTCTTCTCTGCCCTTCTCTTGCGCCCTATGGAATGCCCGCTCTATCTGTAACAAACTCCCCTATATCCAGGACCTCTTTATCTCGCATCACCTCCATCTGCTCGCCATAACAGAAACCTGGCTCAGCCCTGATGACTCTGCTTCAGTCGCAGCCCTCTGCCATGGCGGTTATCTTTTTTCACATACTCCTCGCCCTGCTGGTCGCGGGGGCGGTGTTGGACTACTTCTCTCTCCCTCCTCCAGATTTCAACCCCTTCTTCCAGCTCAATCTCACTGTTTTTCCTCCTTTGAAGTCCACTCTATCCGTCTTTTCTCTCCTCTGCCTCTTCGAATAGCGGTCATTTATCGTCCCCCTGATAAGTCCCTTTCATCCTTTCTCAGTGACTTTGATGCCTGGCTTGCGTTCTTCCATGATCCTTCCTCCCCCTCTCTCATCCTTGGTGACTTTAATATTCCTGCTAATGATCCTTCCAACTCTTATATTTCTAAGTTACTCGCTTTAACATCCTCCTTTAATCTCCAACTATGCTCCACCTCCCCCACTCATGAAAATGGTCACTGTCTTGAACTCATCTTCTCCTCCAACTGTTCACCCTCTAGTTTCCTTGCCTCTGATCTTCCCCTCTCTGATCACCATCTTATAACTTTCACACATAAATCTCCTCCCTCCCAGTCCCGTCCTATCTTATCTAATTTATCTAGGAATCTTCATGATATTGACCCTTCGTTTCTATCTTCCCATGTTTCAAACCTCCTCTCTACTGTGGCACCATCCACGTCTGTCAACGAGGCTGTTTCTTCTTACAACAATACTCTCCTCTGCCTTAGACACTCTTGCACCTTTGATGACCCGCCCTATAAGGCGTACAAAACCCCAACCTTGGCTGACTTCTAATATCCGCTACCTACGTTCCTGTACCCGCTCTGCCGAACGCCTCTGGCGGAAATCTCGGGCCCTTGCTGATTTCTTACACTTTGTTCATGCTGACCTTCTTCCAATCTGCTCTTTTACGCGCCAAACAGGATTATTATATCCAACTGACCAACTCTCTTGGCTCTAACCCTCAAATTCTCTTCACCACATTGAACTCTCTCCTCAAGGTGCCCCCTCCCCCAACTCCCCCTTCATTATTCCTCAGACCCTTGCTGAATTCTTTCACAACAAGGTTCAAAAGATAAACCTTGAATTCTCTACCTCGCCACCTCTCCCTCCACTAGTCCGTTCCCCTCTCTCTCCTTCCCCCCATTCCTTTTCCTCCTTTCCTGAAGTTACTAAAGAGGAAACTACACTTCTCCTTTCTTCTTCAAAACGTACCACCTGTTCCTCTGATCCCATTCCCACCCACCTTCTTAATGCCATCTCACCTGCTCTTATTCCTTTTATCTGTCACATTCTCAACCTCTCACTTTCCACTGCAACTGTCCCTACTGCCTTTAAACATGCTGTGGTCACACCTCTCCTTAAGAAGCCTTCACTCGACCCTACTTGTCCCTCTAATTACCGACCCATCTCCCTCCTCCCTTTTCTCTCCAAATTACTTGAGCGTGCTGTTCACCACCACTGCCTTGATTTTCTCTCCTCACATGCTATTCTTGACCCACTACAATCTGGTTTTCGCCCTCTCCACTCAACCGAAACTGCGCTTACTAAAGTCTCCAATGACCTATTACTGGCTAAATCCCGAGGTCTCTATTCCATCCTCATTCTTCTTGATCTTTCCGCTGCTTTTGACACTGTTGATCACAGTATACTCCTCGATACCCTGTCCTCACTTGGATTCCATGGCTCTGTCCTTTCCTGGTTCTCTTCCTACCTCTCCCTCCGCACCTTCAGTGTTCACTCTGGTGGATCCTCTTCTACTTCTATCCCTCTGCCTGTCGGCATCCCTCAGGGTTCTGTTCTTGGTCCCCTCCTCTTTTCTATCTACACTTCTTCCCTTGGTTCATTAGTCTCATCCCATGGCTTTTCCTACCATCTCTATGCTGATGACTCCCAAATCTACCTTTCTACCCCTGATATCTCACCTTGCATCCAAACCAAAGTTTCAGCGTGCTTGTCTGACATTGCTGTCTGGATGTCTCAATGCCACCTGAAATTAAACATGACCAAAACCGAGCTTCTCATTTTTCCCCCCAAACCCACCTCCCCACTCCCCCTGTTTTCTATTTCTGTTGATGACTCTCTCATTCTCCCTGTCTCCTCAGCTCGAAACCTTGGGGTCATCTTTGACTCTTCTCTCTCCTTCTCTGCTCATATCCATCAGATCGCCAAGACCTGTCGTTTCTTTCTTTACAACATCCGTAAAATCTGCCCCTTTCTTTCCGAGCACTCTACCAAAACCCTCATCCACACCCTTGTCACCTCTCATTTAGACTACTGCAATCTGCTTCTTGCTGGTCTCCCACTTAGTCACCTCTCCAGTCGGTTCAAAACTCTGCTGCCCGTCTCGTCTTCCGCCAGGGTTGCTTTACTCATACTACCCCTCTCCTCAAGACCCTTCACTGGCTCCCTATCCATTTTCGCATCCTGTTCAAACTTCTTCTACTAACCTATAAATGTACTCACTCTGCTGCTCCCCAGTATCTCTCCACACTCGTCCTTCCCTACACCCCTTCCCGTGCACTCCGCTCCATGGATAAATCCTTCTTATCTGTTCCCTTCTCCACTACTGCCAACTCCAGACTTCACGCCTTCTGTGTCGCTGAACCCTACGCCTGGAATAAACTTCCTGAGCCCCTACGTCTTGTCCCATCTTTGGCTACCTTTAAATCTAGACTGAAAGCCCACCTCTTTAACATTGCTTTTGACTCGTAACCACTTGTAACCACTCGCCTCCATCTACCCTCCTCTCCTCCTTCCTGTACACATTGATTTGATTTGCTTACTTTATTTTTTGTCTATAAGATTGTAAGCTCTTTGAGCAGGGACTGTCTTTCTTCTATGTTTGTGCAGCGCTGCGTACGCCTTGTAGTGCTATAGAAATGCTAAATAGTAGTAGTAGTAGTTGTTGGTCCCATGTGGACTAAGTCCTTCTAGTATCTGTTGGTCCCGGCCCTGGTCCCAACCAAATAAGGAGCCCTCTTACTAAGTTGTGTTAGGCATTTAGTGTGTGCCTAACACAACTTTAAATGGTGTATCTTAGGGCGCAATCAAGCATTTTTAGCGTACACTAATCCACGCACTTAAGTGTTTCTATTTATGGGAGGGGGCATTCCTGCACTAATAAGTGAAGCTACATTACCGCATGCTTACATAATGGGTGGCAGTAAGTACATACAGAATACTTTTTATTAATGGCCATGTGCTATTGGCAATATTAGTGTATGGCCTTTAATATACAACATGAAAAATTGGCCATTTTCTGGCAATGGCAAAAATGGCCTTAGAGTGTGGGGAAATCCACGCAAGCACACACTAAGGCAACCTTTTGATACACCTTAGTAAATGAGCCCCTAAATTCTTTATGTAATAGGTTCCACCATACAGTCTCAGAGCATTCTCAAGGACCCCCTTACATAACCATAAAAAAATTCTTTGAACTCATTCCCATTTCAAGTCCAGATCATGCATAGCCATTGCTGCTCAAAATGACCACCATTAAAAATTTACCACACACACACACACAAAAAAGATTAGTATTTCTTCACTTTTATCTTTTTTATAAGACTTTTTGATCTTTCTTTCTTTTTTTTTAATCAGTTTGTTGCCTTGATTTGGATTAACTTGTTTTAGGACACTACCACTCCCCCTAAATGATACTCCCTCAGGTGACTGAACCACCATAAAACTCACAGTCCCGCTCAAGTGACATGGGAAAGGCTGAGCCGTGAAGCATTGGTCCAGGAAGATATAAAAGTTCAGGGCACAGCTAGGTTAAGGAGGCCAAAAGGGAAACAGGAATATCCAACTGCATATGCCTCCACCACATATGTGTGGACAGACAGGCCAAGTTGAACTTGGGACCTTGAGGACTTGTATCTTTGACCCCACTGGATGCAGGCTGGCTTATGTTATTTGCTAAAGCTTGTACTAGTAACTCTGAGGATCCAGACCAGAGTCAAGCTGTTGAGGTGTAAGCCCCTGCCACAACTTAACTGGCATATTGCAGATCTTGATATATACCAGACCTATGGTACAGCTTCTACAGATCACGGAATAAACAGTACTCTATGCTTTAAAAAAGCAAAGACTTGCTCAGACTTGTGCCCAGGCATACACTTCTAAGGAAAGAACTTGTGACCTGTTAAAATTGTCAAGATAGCAATCTGGCTGATGTAAGACAAAGGAATGTGGGTAACTATGACAAGGACCTTTGGTGATATCAACTCCATCTGCCTGGAGCCTAAATTTGAAGAGAAGCATCCAGAATAACATCAAAAGACATTCAACATCAGGGCACAGGCAATCGCTTATCACAATGTTATCTAATCATCAGAGACATTGCTGATATCAAAATGATATGAAAGGGCAAGAGATTTAACTTATTTCATCTCATTTACTGATCTTCTATCAATCAACCTACCAGCCTGCCTACTTTTGTCTGATCATCAGTGGAACACTTCAGAGCAAGCACTACCATGGACGATCACCTGCTGTTTCAACTGTTCCCGAGGAGGGAGAGACATGTATTACCCACATAGGTTGTATAAGTCAAAATCCGGGGCACAGGCAGGTGACATCATTTTTGTTCCTTAAGCAAGTATGTGTTTGTTCCAACCATTATCTGATAGGAGGTGTTCATTCTTGCATTTAAAGAACATTTATTCTAAGTTATATTCTGAAATTGATACATAGCTTTTAGATCCTAGTCATTTTTGTTTTTATTGTAGTTTGTTTCATTCTTGTAAATAAACCTTTCCTTGTTCTAGTTATTAGTTATGTTGGGGTTATTTTGTTTGTTTGGGTTTTTTTTTAGTTTATCAGTTTATATCCAGAAGGTTAAAGAACAAGGTCAGCTGAATTGGAAATGCGGTTTTGTTATTATTCCATAGAAATCAAACAAAATAAAACATGGAAAAGAAAATAAGATGATACCTTTTTTATTGGACATAACTTAAGTTAAGTTAAGTTATTAAGTTATGTCCAATAAAAAAGGTATCATCTTATTTTCTTTTCCATGTTTTATTTTGTTTGATTTCTATTGATAACCTTAAGAGTGGACTAACACGGCTACCACACTCCTCTAGTTATTATTCCAGAGTGCAAAACAGTTATTATACATTTGTCTCAGTCCTACCACACCTAGTAGTGAATTGCTGGTACTAGCCTCAGAAAGTGGAGGGTGCTGCCTTGCTGAGAGACAGTAGTGCAAGCTGTGGCCCTGCAGGAGCAGGCCATGGGAGGACATTCTTACAATAAAGACTAGTTTTGTATTTATTTTCTCACACAACTGTGAGTACTGGCCACTGTTCCCTCTAAACTGAGCCTGAGTCCTCCACCTACAGTCCTGCCAGTGGGGGGTACTGTTTCACTACCACTTTTTCAATAGTGAGGGACAGGCAAACTCTGCAAGACTCCAGGAAACCTGCTTGTCCCTAGCGATTGAAAACACAATATTGAAGCACCGCCCCCTTTTGGCAGCAATGCAGTTGGAGGACTCCCGCTCAGCTTAGAGGGAATAGTGGTGCTGGCCTTTAGAGCAATTTTCAGCCACTATGGGGGTAATTCTATAAGTGGGCACTTGGTAGGAATCTATTTGTAATGATACATAGACATCTATGTTCCTTTAATAAATATTAGAATTAACAGAAAAAAATACATGCCATAAGTTAGGCATGTCAATATTGACAGTATCGATAACTTCTCTCAACTAAATGCCCAGCTCCAAACCAATTAAAGATTTGTCTTACAGAATACACTTATTTAGTAGCACTATTGGATCTATCAGATACGCATGACACCACTACTATGGCTCAATTTATCAAGCCGACTATTGCTTAGAGTGGGCATGTATTCGTCATCGATCCAAAATTATATTACTTTTTATATTTTTACTTATAAATTATTATTTTTTATCAAAAAACTCTTATTTTTCAAAATTAAAGTACTTAGCTTAAGAGCTTAGAAGCTTCTTTTTGATTCTTAGTTCTCTACATATTATACTGAAGGAAACTTCTCATGCCAATATGAATCCATGTTTCGCAAAGCTGCTGTATCAAGGACTGTCTCCATTATAAGACAGACTGCATCTTCATGTCCCGTGGAATTTAGGCATGAGCATTTATCTAAGTTTGTGTGCCTAAGTGTTAGAGATTCTCTAGTGTTCTATAAGTTAAGCGTGAATCTCACCTAGACTTCGCCTCTGTGTACACCCAACTGTAAAATACATACAGTCTAAGATATGCAGGTATTTAGATGTAGATATTCAGCCGGTGGCGGTCAGTGTTTTTTTGGCTGCCACCAGCTTTAACCCCCGATATTCAATGATGGTCCACATCCAGGCACTGGAATTCAATATCCGCATATATGACCAGCTAACACTTAAGCGGTAGAAGTGCAATATTCAGCACTTAACTAGGTAAGGTGAACCACAAAGATAGGACAGTGTTTTATATGGTTATATCTATGCAGTTATCTTGCGTGCTTAAGCACTGAATATCAGCACTTAACCACATAAGTGCCAATTCTGCCCCTGGACCACCCACAAAATAGCCATTAGGCACTATTCGGGCATTTCAGCAGCAATATCCAGTTAACTGCCACTCTTTTGGATCTGGGGTCTTACCTGTCCTTTCCCGACTGAGTACCCAAGATGCTGTACTTGCTGTCCTCCTAAGAAACACTTTTTGGGATTCAATGTTAATCCAGCAGCCTGTGGACTATCCAGTATTGCTTCTACTTGGATAAGATGGGACCTCCAATCTACTAAGCCACTTAGAGGCTTATTTTCAAAGCACTTAGCCTCCCAAAGTTCCATAGAAACATATGGAACTTAGCCTCCCAAAGTGCTTTGAAAATATGCCTCTTAGAGTACTGCAATGGAATTTATGCGGGATGCAAGGAACAGACCTTAACGAAGCTTCAGACTGCTCAGAACACAGCAGCTAGGCTTATATTTGGAAAAACGCGATATGAAAGCGCAAAACCCCTCCGCGAAAAACTACACTGGCTTCCAATCAAAGAACGCATTGCCTTCAAAATCTGCACCCTGGTTCACAAAATTATCTACGGTGAAGCCCCTGGATACATGACAGACTTGATCGACTTACCAACTAGAAACACATCAGAATCAACATGAACATATCTAAATCTGCACTACCCAAGCTGCAAAGGCCTCTAATACAAACCAACTAACGCATCCAGCTTTTCCTACATAAGCACACAACTGTGGAACACATTACCAAAAACCTTGAAAACGACGCACGACCTCCTAAACTTCCGGAAATCACTAAAAACTAACCTATTCAAAAAGGCATACCCTGCCGATCCAACCTAAATGCCAGATCTCTACAACACAACAAAACTAAAGTATGTAATGGGCATAACTCATTTCTTCCGTTGTACGATTCCCTAATTGTGGCTGTGCCACATGAACTTTATCCTACCACAACATCACTTTCTATTTGTTCTCACCAGAGCCGGCAAACGCCTCTCCGGTACTATGTAAGCCACATTGAACCTACAAATATGTGGGAAAATGTGGGATACATACAGTGGTGGAAATAAGTATTTGATCCCTTGCTGATTTTGTAAGTTTGCCCACTGACAAAGACATGAGCAGCCCATAATTGAAGGGTAGGTTATTGGTAACAGTGAGAGATAGCACATCACAAATTAAATCCGGAAAATCACATTGTGGAAAGTATATGAATTTATTTGCATTCTGCAGAGGGAAATAAGTATTTAATCCCTCTGGCAAACAAGACCTAATACTTGGTGGCAAACCCTTGTTGGCAAGCACAGCGGTCAGACATCTTCTGTAGTTGATGATGAGGTTTGCACACATGTCAGGAGGAATTTTGGTCCACTCCTCTTTGCAGATCATCTCTAAATCATTAAGAGTTCTGGGCTGTCGCTTGGCAACTCGCAGCTTCAGCTCCCTCCATAAGTTTTCAATGGGATTAAGGTCTGGTGACTGGCTAGGCCACTCCATGACCCTAATGTGCTTCTTCCTGAGCCACTCCTTTGTTGCCTTGGCTGTATGTTTTGGGTCATTGTCGTGCTGGAAGACCCAGCCACGACCCATTTTTAAGGCCCTGGCGGAGGGAAGGAGGTTGTCACTCAGAATTGTACGGTACATGGCCCCATCCATTCTCCCATTGATGCGGTGAAGTAGTCCTGTGCCCTTAGCAGAGAAACACCCCCAAAACATAACATTTCCACCTCCATGCTTGACAGTGGGGACGGTGTTCTTTGGGTCATAGGCAGCATTTCTCTTCCTCCAAACACGGCGAGTTGAGTTCATGCCAAAGAGCTCAATTTTTGTCTCATCTGACCACAGCACCTTCTCCCAATCACTCTCGGCATCATCCAGGTGTTCACTGGCAAACTTCAGACGGGCCGTCACATGTGCCTTCCGGAGCAGGGGGACCTTGCGGGCACTGCAGGATTGCAATCCGTTATGTCGTAATGTGTTACCAATGGTTTTCGTGGTGACAGTGGTCCCAGCTGCCTTGAGATCATTGACAAGTTCCCCCCTTGTAGTTGTAGGCTGATTTCTAACCTTCCTCATGATCAAGGATACCCCACGAGGTGAGATTTTGCGTGGAGCCCCAGATCTTTGTCGATTGACAGTCATTTTGTACTTCTTCCATTTTCTTACTATGGCACCAACAGTTGTCTCCTTCTCGCCCAGCGTCTTACTGATGGTTTTGTAGCCCATTCCAGCCTTGTGCAGGTGTATGATCTTGTCCCTGACATCCTTAGACAGCTCCTTGCTCTTGGCCATTTTGTAGAGGTTAGAGTCTGACTGATTCACTGAGTCTGTGGACAGGTGTCTTTCATACAGGTGACCATTGCCGACAGCTGTCTGTCATGCAGGTAACGAGTTGATTTGGAGCATCTACCTGGTCTGTAGGGGCCAGATCTCTTACTGGTTGGTGGGGGATCAAATACTTATTTCCCTCTGCAGAATGCAAATAAATTCATATACTTTCCACAATGTGATTTTCCGGATTTAATTTGTGATGTGCTATCTCTCACTGTTACCAATAACCTACCCTTCAATTATGGGCTGCTCATGTCTTTGTCAGTGGGCAAACTTACAAAATCAGCAAGGGATCAAATACTTATTTCCACCACTGTAAGTACATACGTAATGCCATACTGGGAAAAGACCAAAGGTCCATCGAGCCCAGCATCCTGTCTCCGACAGCGGCCAATCCAGGTCAAGGGCACCTGGCAAGCTACCCAAACGTACAAACATTTTGTACATGTTAGTTCCGAAATTGTGGATTTTTCCCAAGTCCATTTAGTAGCGGTCTATGGACTTGTCCTTTAGGAAACCGTCCAACCCCTTTTTAAACTCAGCCAAGCTAACCGCCTTGGTTTCGAAAATCACTGAAAATCAGAAACGACCATGTCTGGGGACGTCCATCTCTAAGGATGACCAAATTTAAGGATTTGGACATTCCTGGCGGTATTTTCAAAATAAAAGATGGAAGTCCATCTTTTTTCAAAAATACAGGTTCCCCCGCCCCTGGATCAGGACGTTTTGCAAGGACGTCCAAATTGAAATGTGGATGTCCCTTCCAAAAATGCCCCTCTATGTGTGGGAGTAGGAATCCCAGTTTTTCCCATCTTCAACCACAAACTTCCTCGGCATCTGTTTTAAAGTTTTATTGAAACACTCAACCAGGCCATCGTAAACCCTTCACCTTGAACAAGGCACACACCTGCTTCATCACCCTAGACATGAAGCTAATGCCTTAGTCCGTCAATATCTCTGCCGGAATCCCCGTTCACAAGAAGACCTCCCACAGCGTGTTAGCCATGGTGGTGATTTTCATGTTGCGCAATGAAATAACTTCTGGATACCGGTTTGTCGTAATCCAACTAGGATGTATTTATTGCCCCGGTGTTGTGCTCCAGAGGTCCCATGAAGTCCACTGCTATCTTTTCAAATGGGGTGTCAACAAGGGGCATGGGCATGAGAGGGGCAGGTGGGACCCTTGCAGGACTACTTAGCTGACAGGTTGGGCAAGACTGGCAAAAGAGCTCTACCTGTTTAAATACCCCGGACCAGAAGAACTGGGCTAAAATTCATTCCCTGGTCTTCTCCTCCCCTGGTGACCTCCTAGCAGGTGACTGTAGGCTAGCTGCATGACTTGCCTATGGTAGGGCTGGGGTACTAATAGCTGCGCTACTTCTTCCCCCTCCAAGGTTCCCTTGGCCATCCTATACAGCAGGTCATTCCTTATTACAAAATAGGGGGGCGTTACCTTAGTGAGGTTCTGGTTGCCCACGGTATTCCCATCCATTGCAACAACCCTATCTCAAGCTGATCTAAGGGACTCATCCTCTGACTGCACCCTTTTGAAATTCCCAGTAACTCCCTCACTACTCCTTCGGTTAGACTGTCCAAAGGGTCGGGGTTATCTGATCCATCATCTTCCTCTTGCTCTGGATCTCCATCTATGGCAGCTCCTAGATTCAGAGAATGCTGCACTTTTTCTAACTGCCGCTAGCGGCAGGTCTTAAGCAGCTTTGGGTTTTCAATATATAAATCGGGGTCCTCCAATGGGAAGATTTAAGGAAAAGTCTCCTCCTCCTCCTTTGGGCCATTGATCAGCTGGGCCCAAATGGCTCCGATATTGGGGAAATCCCGGCCCAAAACCACTGGGTAAGGTAGCCAAGGCAGGAATGCTACCTCCAGATGAGCTTGCCCCACAGGTGTTTTACAGAGTTGTTGGATACTGTCTCTGGTCTCCATGTACGCAGGCCAGGGTCACAATCTGCTCATAGTTTAGTTGTGACCAGTTGAGTACCTCTCTCTGGACAAGTCTTGACACTGCCAGAGTCTACTAGTGCTTGACAGATGTGTCCTTCTAGCTCCACTTGTAATACACAATTTCTATTTCCTGGAGAGGCAGCTTCCAAAAAATTAGACATGAAAGGTTATCAAATTCACCTCCAT
Organism: Microcaecilia unicolor; assembly: GCF_901765095.1. Lineage (NCBI taxonomy): Eukaryota > Metazoa > Chordata > Amphibia > Gymnophiona > Siphonopidae > Microcaecilia > Microcaecilia unicolor. Next base: position 128,227,607 of record NC_044038.1, on the reverse strand, counting down.
AACATCCTCTGCTAAATCTTGTCAGGCTCTTGCCATGCGACATAGTTTTACTAAAGATAAATTGTGCCAAATGAATCTGATTGAATTTTTCGACTGGGCAACCAGAGAATTTGATCAACGATATGCACTAGACGTAATCTACTTGGATTTCAGCAAAGCTTTTGACATGATTCTTTATAGGAGGCTCTTGAATAAACTTGACAGGCTGACTTTAGAACCCAAAGTGGTGAACTGGATTAGAAATTGGTTGACAGACATATACCAGAAGGTGGTGATTAATGGAACTCACTCGGAAAAAGGAAAGATGAGTAGTGGAGTGCCTCAAGGATAGGTGCTGGGACCGATTATGTTCAATATATTTGTGAGTGATATTTTGCCAAAGGGTTAGAAGGTAAGGGTTTGCCTTTTTGCAGATGAAGCCAAGATTTGTAACAGAGTGGACACCCTGGAAGGAGTGGAAAACATGAAAAAGGATCTACAAAAGTTAGAAGAATCATCTAACGTTTGGTAGTTAAAATTTAATGCAAGGAAGTGCAAAGTCATGTATTTGGGGAGTATAAATCCAAGGGAGCCATAGGTGCTAGGAGGTGAGAGGCTGATATGCACAGACAGGTAGACAAACCTGAGGATGATAGTATTGGAGGTTCTGAAGGTGACAAAACAGTGTGACAATGTGGTGGCCGTAGCCAGAAAGATGCTAGGCTGCAGTAGAGAGAGGCATAACCAGCAGAAGAAAGGAGATGTTGATGCCCATCTACAAGTCATTGGTGAGGCCCCACTTGGAGTACTGTTTTCAGTTTTGGAGGCTGTATCTTGCTAAAGATATAAAAAGACTTGAAGCTGTCCAGAGGAAGACAACAAAAATGGTATAAGGCTTGTGCCAAAAGACAGAGAAGAGACTGGAAGACCTGAATATGTATACCCTTGATGAAAGAAGGGATATTGGAGATATCAAGTATATTAATACTTGAAGGGTATTAATATAGAAACAAATCTTTTCCAGACAAGGGGAAACTGTGAATCTAGAGGACATGAACTGAGGTTGCGGGGGGGTGGTCTTAGGAGTAATGTCAGGAAATTCTTTTTCACGTAGAGGGTGGTCAGTGCCTGGAATGTCCCCCCTAGGGAGTGGTAGAGACAAAAACATTGATGGAATTCAAAAAGAAATGATATGAACACAGAGGATCTCTAATTAGAAAATAGATGGTATAAAAAGCAAAACTTAAAAGGCTGCATGTGTGTTGTTGTGCTGTGAAGAACTGAGGCCTGTGCGGGGTAGACTTGTACAGTCTATGTACTGTATATGGCAATCCAGTTTAGGATGGGCTGGAGAGGGCTTCGACAGCAAGTTCAGTAGCTGGAATGTAGGGACAGTACCATGGAAATGTTTACGGTCTGTGCCTGCAAATGACAGGATGGTTTCGACAGAAACTCCTGTGGTTGGAACGTAAGGACAGTGTCAGTAAGTCAGGTGGACTTCTACATTCTATGTCCCAGAAATGCCAAAGAAAGACCACGATTAAGTATTATACAGTGGGGGAAATAAGTATTTGATCCCTTGCTGATTTTGTAAGTTTGCCCACTGACAAAGACATGAGCAGCCCATAATTGAAGGGTAGGTTATTGGTAACAGTGAGAGATAGCACATCACAAATTAAATCCGGAAAATCACATTGTGGAAAGTATATGAATTTATTTGCATTCTGCAGAGGGAAATAAGTATTTGATCCCCCACCAACCAGTAAGAGATCTGGCCCCTACAGACCAGGTAGATGCTCCAAATCAACTCGTTACCTGCATGACAGACAGCTGTCGGCAATGGTCACCTGTATGAAAGACACCTGTCCACAGACTCAGTGAATCAGTCAGACTCTAACCTCTACAAAATGGCCAAGAGCAAGGAGTTGTCTAAGGATGTCAGGGACAAGATCATACACCTGCACAAGGCTGGAATGGGCTACAAAACCATCAGTAAGACGCTGGGCGAGAAGGAGACAACTGTTGGTGCCATAGTAAGAAAATGGAAGAAGTACAAAATGACTGTCAATCGACAAAGATCTGGGGCTCCACGCAAAATCTCACCTCGTGGGGTATCCTTGATCATGAGGAAGGTTAGAAATCAGCCTACAACTACAAGGGGGGAACTTGTCAATGATCTCAAGGCAGCTGGGACCACTGTCACCACGAAAACCATTGGTAACACATTACGACATAACGGATTGCAATCCTGCAGTGCCCGCAAGGTCCCCCTGCTCCGGAAGGCACATGTGACGGCCCGTCTGAAGTTTGCCAGTGAACACCTGGATGATGCCGAGAGTGATTGGGAGAAGGTGCTGTGGTCAGATGAGACAAAAATTGAGCTCTTTGGCATGAACTCAACTCGCCGTGTTTGGAGGAAGAGAAATGCTGCCTATGACCCAAAGAACACCGTCCCCACTGTCAAGCATGGAGGTGGAAATGTTATGTTTTGGGGGTGTTTCTCTGCTAAGGGCACAGGACTACTTCACCGCATCAATGGGAGAATGGATGGGGCCATGTACCGTACAATTCTGAGTGACAACCTCCTTCCCTCCGCCAGGGCCTTAAAAATGGGTCGTGGCTGGGTCTTCCAGCACGACAATGACCCAAAACATACAGCCAAGGCAACAAAGGAGTGGCTCAGGAAGAAGCACATTAGGGTCATGGAGTGGCCTAGCCAGTCACCAGACCTTAATCCCATTGAAAACTTATGGAGGGAGCTGAAGCTGCGAGTTGCCAAGCGACAGCCCAGAACTCTTAATGATTTAGAGATGATCTGCAAAGAGGAGTGGACCAAAATTCCTCCTGACATGTGTGCAAACCTCATCATCAACTACAGAAGACGTCTGACCGCTGTGCTTGCCAACAAGGGTTTTGCCACCAAGTATTAGGTCTTGTTTGCCAGAGGGATTAAATACTTATTTCCCTCTGCAGAATGCAAATAAATTCATATACTTTCCACAATGTGATTTTCCGGATTTAATTTGTGATGTGCTATCTCTCACTGTTACCAATAACCTACCCTTCAATTATGGGCTGCTCATGTCTTTGTCAGTGGGCAAACTTACAAAATCAGCAAGGGATCAAATACTTATTTCCCCCACTGTATATCACATTCATTGTTGGTTTAATCATGAATTTATAATGAATAGGTCTGTTGGGCAGACTGGATGGACCGTTCAGATCTTTATCTGCCGTCAATTACTATGTTATGTTACTATGTAAAAATGTATGAAGTTAGTGCAATAAAAAAAGGTATCTTATTTTCTGTTCTATGTTTTGTTTTATTTCTATGTATTATCTTTAAAAGTGGACTAACATGGCTGCCACACCACTTCACACTAGTCGTAAATTTAGGTATGCAACTTTCTAGAATTAGGGGGTAGGTGTTCTCAAGAGAAAAGTTTGGGCAGTTGCAATTTAGGCAAGTATTTAATAAATAATGGACAACCACAGGGATTCTCAATCCAGTCCTTGGGACACACCTAGCCAGTCAGTTTTCAGAATACCCACAATGAATATGCATGAGATAGATTTGCACACAATGGAGGTAGGGCATGCAAATCTATCTCATGCATATTCATTGTGGGTGTCCTGAAAACCTGACTGGCTAGGTATGTCCCGAGGACTGAGTTGAGAACCCTCCTGGGCTAACATTTATTCCTGCTATTACCTTATCTTACAAAGACATAAAGGTGCCTATATATCTTTATAAAATAGTGCCTTCCTGCCCAATTAACTTGGGCACCCCTTTATCAAATTACCACCTTAATACATGAATTAGCATGTGCTATGTCAAGCTGCCACTGTAATTGTTTGACCTCAGCCACATGCTAACAGTTAGTGCATGTTAATTCATGTATTAATTGCTTAATGCACTCTTGTTAAAAGGCCCCTGAGTGGATAGAGTCCAGTCATGAGCACACACAGTAAAAAGAAATGCAGTTACAAATAAAGGTATTGATTTCTGCCTATCTTTTCTTTCTGGCTTCAATATCAATACAGTATATGGACAATGAACATCAAACATAGATTGTATATTGTACACCGAAAATAAGAACTAGTTGAAATGACTCTTCAGACATCCACTACATTTCCATGGTTATTGATTTTGGGATATAAAGTTGCAGCTGATCACTCTGTGCATCTGAACAACAGGCCTGATGTCTCAGGCTCAAAAATAGACTGCAGAGTTTCTAATATATTCATTTGAGAGAAACTGAGTTAAATCATGCCTGATTTGAAAATCAATGCCCTTGCATTACTGAAAGCATGATTCAAGCACAGTTCTTGCAGTTTATTAGCAGATGCAGTAGAGTGTGCAAAGGAAATGAGAACATGCTTTTTCAAAAGGGAAAAAAACTTTCTTAGTACTTTCTACTAAAAGAAAAACATTACAAATGATATTGACTAGCTTGGCAAGAACTAGTTTAAAAAGAAACTAGAAAAAGCAAGAGACTGAATAAGAGATTAAGTGGGAGAAGGAAGGAGTAAGAGTAAAAGAAGGAAAGGAAGACAAAAAGGTTAATAAAGAGAGTAAAACAGGAAGAAAGAGAAAAGGAAACATGTAAATAAAGGGAGCTAGAGAGAAAGGCAGAAAAATATAGAGTATGATATGATAATTTGGATATATGAGAATGTGGTAAAAGCAGTTAGCTTACAGGGTTTAAAAAAGGTTTGAATAAAAATACTAGGACTAGGGGGCATGCGATGAAGCTACAATGTAGTAAATTTAAAACGAATCAGAGAAAATTTTTCTTCACTCAACGTGTAATTAAACTCTGGAATTCGTTGCCAGAGAATGTGGTAATGGCGGTTAGCTTAGCGGAGTTTAAAAAAGGTTTGGACGTCTTCCTAAAGGAAAAGTCCAAAGACCATTATTAAATGGACTTAGGGAAAATCCACTATTTCTGAGGTAAGCAGTATAAAATGTTTTGTACTTTTTTGGGATCTTGCCAGGTATTTGTGATCTGGATTGGCCACTGTTGGAAACAGGATGCTGGGCTTGATGGACCTTTGGTCTTTCCCAGTACGGCAATACTTATGTACTTATGCACTAATTTCCTAAACAAAAAGTCAATAAGCCGTTATTAAGATGGACTTGGGAAAATCCAGTGCTTATTTCTAGGATAAGCAGCATAAAATCTGTTTTACCTTTTTGGGATCTTGCCAGGTACTTGTATCCTGGATTGGCCACTGTTGGAAACGGGGTACTGGGCTTGATGGACCTCCGGTCTGTCCCAGTATGGCAACACTTATGTTCTTATGTTACATTGAAAAAGTACATACTCAAGAGTGTGATGTAATGCATGCATAGAAGTTAGCTTTTCTAAATGATTGCGAGTGCTCAACTCAGAACACATTCTATAAGGAATCACTTTGTAGGCAGCAGGCAGGACCAGTATTAGGGAGTAGCAAACAGGGCAATTGCCCTGGGCCTCCATACTGCAAGGGGCTTCCAAGCCTGCCTCATGCTGAACGAAGCATAGGCTGAAAGCTAGCTTTGGGGCCCCCTCCCCAGTTTCTGCCCTGGGCCACTGAATGTCTAACACCAGCCCTATCAGCAGGAACTCATGTAAAGCACCTCTTATAGAACACCAACTAGCAGAAAAACATGCATCATGTTTAGTTAATATGTACTTTCCCAGTAGGCGTTCGCATGGGTGAAGCATGCAAATATATGCACATAAATTATAGTATTCTATAATTTAAGCATGTTCTGACTAACATCTTGGCATGAGCATTCATACCAGCCATAGGGCCATAGCTGTATTTTCTGCCACTTGTGCTAGTATTCTGTAAAGAAAATTAAGGGCCTACTTTTCTTTATAGAATATACTTGAAATAGCCACCTGCTTACCCTCTTATGTTAGGCAACCTGTTAGAATTATCCTCATGATTTAGAAGGATATGGGGTGGGACACGACTATAGCAGAACTCTCTTGTTCATGGAGCCCTGCACAGCCATATAGCTCACATGCTCCAAAGCTAGCCTTGACCTGAGTCAAGAGATGATCAGCAGAGCAGTACTAAGAATGAGAACAGAATTCAAGGCTCAGTAGTTGAGCTGAGGGAAACCAAACCAAGAAACACATATAGTTTGGACTGGAGATATTGGGTGGAGATTAGAAGGAGGCAAAGGATACACTGCCTCCTTTGGAGGCAGTGTATCCTTTGCCTCCTTCTAATCTCCACCCACTTCTCCTATCACCTCTTCTTTAGAGGCTGACCAAATTTTGGTTTCGGTTATGGTGTCAAAACTGGCCCCAAATCCTTTTTCTGCCTTAGTTTCAGCTGAAAGGCTACGGCCATGGTTTCTGTTTTGGCCAAAACTGACTATGTTTTCAGTGTAAGCTGAAAAATTGTGCTTTGTACAGTTTGTGTCCATCCCTCCCCCTCCCCCCTCCCACCTATAAATGCCCCCCTCGGGCTCATTTTATAATCCATGGAAATCTAGGGCTGTAGATAGGGCAGAAGTGATCCCAGTCATTTCTGCCCATGCTGGCTCTGCTCACAAAATGGCTGCCATGACCTCTAGTGGAAATCATGTGAGATTGCCAAAAGAGGTCACAGCAGCCATTTTGAGAGTAAAGCTGACATGGGCAAGAGCAACTGGGAATCACTCCTGCCCTGACTATACCAGTAGACACCTACTAAATATATATGAGCGTCAGCTAGGATCCCGCTACTCACGTACTATCTTCTTTAAATACCAACAGTAAACTAGTAGTGGGAGCCAGACTGCAGTGAAAGTCATCCACTGAGAATTGCCAACACCACAGACCCTGAAGCAGGTCGGGAAAGAAGTACAGAAACCTTGCCAAACGTCGGCCATGGGAAAGCGATGGCAGTTTGAAGACAAACACAGAGATAAGTGTTGTTATACTTAAAATTAAAGCATTGACATTAACAGAGGTTTTTTGAGCCTATGATGACAGTGAGAACTCCTGTAACTTAAGAGCTGCATAGCCAGAAAGTAGGAGTCTGTTGACGCTTTTTCTTCCGGTTCAACACATACTATATGCATAGTTTACTGTTGGGATTTAAAGGAGATTGTACCAGTAGACAACCAGGGATTGTAAGGTAAAAGGGGGAGGGGCTACTCTGCATTCTTTTTTGTGTGTAATATATTTGCAAGTAATGTAGTTATGATCTTGTATAATAGTTTATGTGGTACATAGAGTACTTTAAATAAATGTTTATGATACAAAAGTTAATCATGAATTTTAGCTTGTAAATTTCGGATAACCGCCTTTGGAACTAGCCTCTCTGTGGAGATATGATATCAACTGTCACTTCAATTGTGGCACAAACTCAGCTATTGTAAAAACACTGTGACTTTTTTTTTTAATTCAATTTAATCAAATTTACAAGAAACATCTTGGTTGGAAAAGTATCATAGAAATAAAAATAGAACAAAAGAAATCATCTTTCAATTAGGTAAACAATGATACTCAAGTCCATAAATTGGGGATCCAAAATTCAGGAATTCAAAGGGAGCAAAAAAATAAGGAAAATAATAAGGCTAACACAGATTCTACTGAGAAGAGTTAATTATTCCATTAGCGCTGATCCTTTTTCACCGAGGCTATAAGAGCAGACATATGAATTGGTTCTGTAAATACATATTTCTTCTCATCAAGTCTCACTATGCACTTGCAGGGGTATCTTAAAAAAAAGGTACCCCCCCCCCCCCCCCCAAGTTCAATATTTCAGGCTTAAGGAGCAAAAATTGTTTCCTCCGTCTATGTGTCTCCTTAGAGACATCAGGAAATAGCAAAATTTTAAAACCTAAAAAGGGTTTATCTTTATTACGGAAAAATAGGCGGAAGATCCAATCTTTATCTGCCAAAAGTGCAACGGTCACAACCAAGGTTGCGGCCGTTGCTAATTCTGAGTCAGAAGTTTCAAGCAAAAGAGATACATCCAATGGACTTTCAAACTTTTGATCTGATTCTTTTTCTGGGACATAATAAGCCAACGTAAACGGTGGTAAATTCTGCTCTGGTATGTTCAAAATATCTCGCAGATAGCGTTTTAACATATCAAGAGGAGCAACAGTCTTTATCATATCATATCATATCATAGGAAAGTTAACAAATCTTAGATTATGATTTTTCGTATAATTGTCAAACATTTCCATTTTTTTTCTAAGATTTGTCAAATCATTTGTCATTAAGGGTTGAATCGTTTCCAATTTCACCATTCTTTGATCCATTTTTTCAGTTTTGTCATCCACAATTTTAATCTTTTCCTCTGTTTTTTGTAAGTCATTCTCTAATGTGTCTAGTTTAGGTGCCATTTCATTAGATTGTTTCAAAAAGATTTGACCAAGGGTAGAAACTAAGTCCCATAGCTTGTCCAATGTGACCTCCCTTGGTTTAACTAGTAACTCATAGTAACATAGTAACATAGTAGATGACGGCAGAAAAAGACCTGCACGGTCCATCTAGTCTGCCCACGATAAACTCATGTGTATACCTTACCTTGATTTGTACCTGTCTTTTTCAGGGCACAGACCATATAAGTCTGTGCAGCAGTATTTCCCGCCTCCCAACCACCAGTCCCGCCTCCCATCACCGGCTCCGGCACAGACCCCGTATAAGTCTGCCCTCCCCCATCCTAGCCTCTCAACCACCAACCCCTCTTCCCCCCGCCACCCAATTTCAGCTAAGCTTCTGTGGATCCATTCCTAGGTAATTCAAACCTTTCAGAAGCCTTCATCTGTTTGCTCTGCCCCTCGGCTCCTCTCCCTTCTCAGATGGAAACGAGACCTCATCTCGACGTTCTTCCGGGTCCACAATACCCTCGAAGGGAGACCCCGTCGGATCAACGAGGAAGGAGCTTGCGCCTACCGGCTGGGGGGGTGGAGTGCGCATAGCGGGGCTTAAGGTGACATCGAGGCCAGGGGAGCCCAATTCTCCCAAATCGCTGGGTCTTCCTACTGGCTGCATTCCGCTAGCATGAGAAACTCCCTGCAGTCTCCAAAGACGGTCAGGTGGAACAGGTAAGGAGGGGGTTGGCGATGAGGTCCTAACTGCTAACTTCCCTCGTCGTTTAGGCATTACGAACAAGAGGATCGAGACTTGCAGCGTCTCAGTAGAGTGCGGCCATCTTGGATCCTGCCAGCACTGTGACTTTTATTTTTCAGTTTTCATTAGCTGAGGTCCATGTGTGCGGAAGCTAGTTTTTGGTTGAGGTAAAATATTACGGGGTTCATTTTCAAAAGAGAAAATATTCAAAAACTGGCATAAACCGGCAGATGATTTTCTTGCAAAAACATCCAAATTGTTATTTTCAAAACCCATTTTTTAGATGTTTTCAATGCTGTCCATCTGCAGTGCATCCAAGTTGCAAGGGAGCATGTCAGGGGCATATTAAGGGTGAGATTTGGGCATTTCTAACATGAGCGTATTTCTGCCATAATGGAACAAAACAAAAGCATCCAAGGCTAAAAGTTGGATGTTTTGGTCTAGACCTGTTTTAATAATGGCTAATTCACAAAAAGTGCCCTAAATGACCAGATGACCCTCTGGAGGAATAAAGGAATGACACCCCCTTACTCCTCCGGTGGTCACTAACCCCCTCCCACCCGCAAAGGTGTGAATGAAACAGTACATACCAGCCTCTATGACAGCTTCAGATGTTATGGCCAGTTCTATTAGATCAGCAAGCAGGTCCCTGGAGTAGCCTAGTGGTTGGTGCAGTGCACTGTGGAGAAGGGGACCCAGGCTCCTAATCCAGTCTAACTGTTACTCTTGTGGTGGAAAGTGTCGGCTCCCCAAACCCCACCAAAAACCTACTGTACCCACATATAGGTGACACCTGCAGCCATACAGGCTATTGCAGTGGGTGTACAGTTGGGTATAGTGGTAGGTTTTGGAGGGCTCACCATACAAAGGTAAGGGTGAGATGTGTACCTGAGACCTTTAATGCGAAGTTCATTGCAGTGCCTCTAGGGTGCCCCACTGCTCTGCTGAGATATCTATAAGTCTAATAAGAATGTTGGCTCCTCCTACATCCCAATGGCTTGAATTTGTGCATTTTTCACTAGACATTTTTTTTAAATGGCACAAAAAGATAGATGCACAAAGCACAAATCTGCTAGAAAACATTTAGGAAATGGCCATTTTTGAAACAAAAAGACGTTTTTCAGGTTCAAAAATGGTCATGTTCACCACTTGATTTTTGGACCCTTTCAGCAAAATGTCCAAAGTCAGATTTAGATGTCATATCAAAAATTCCTCTCTACGTATATTCTTGCTTTGATACTATTTGGGTGGTTTTAAAGAATGTCCAGGCTTTGTTGAGTTATGCAGAAGCTAGATTCTATGAGAAAGGAACTTGCACTGATTGTTTGCAAGCACAAGTACTGCTCTGCTTATAGTGTTAGTATGGAAATGAAATAAAAATGAAATGAAGTTTATATATTAGAAAATAATTTGAGAAATGTATTGTAATTTTTCAGAACATATAGTCCTTGCATTCAATAACATCAGTGGGCTTTTTTATTCTGGAGTGTGCATCAGGCTGGTATGTCTGCAGTGTCTGGACTCCTTTATCCCATTTTAGTAAGAATCTGTATAATGCTTGTCCTTAATCAGTTTTTATTTTTTTTGTAGCATTCCATGTGCTGGACCTGAACCAAAATACTGCTAAGTGATTCTGATTATTTTATTCTAACTTCTCAACTTTTGGCTATAGGTTTAGCTACATTCTCTTTAATGTAATGCTTATTGCTTAATTAATTTGTCCTGTGAATCTGTATTATGGTGCACTTCTCTGTCTTCTAACCCTGCCCTCCCCTCCCAAAAATACAAAAACAACAACAACAACAAAATAATACCTTCTTTCCTTTCCTGCCTAGCTCTGATAGAGGATAGGCTTTTCTAACTGCTTCTGGTGCTGTAGCATTCTATCCTTGTGAATCTGTATTGTGGTTATAAATTTGCATTTTACATTGATGAAACTGCTATAATTATTGGGAATATTTAGATTTATTTACTAAAGGAAAGTTATATTCTAGTGGAATTTGAAAGTTAAATCAACTGAAAATTCTTTGATCAGACTGTATCATTTCTGCTCATACGTAGAGAACTTTTTTTTTGATACAACACTTGGCTGACTCACTGGGACTTATAATCCCACCCACCCCAGGGCTTTCCAGTCATATACAGACAAGCCAAAACTCATTAACTTTACTCCTCAGTCACACACAGGCAATCTTGCAGACTGTTAACCCCGACTTTTATTCTCTGTAATAATTGTGGTGCTTTAGTTTCAAGGCCAATCATCTGGAGACTTAAGGCTTGTCCTATCTGTCTTCAGCTTGCTAGTTTAAAACAGGAGCTCGGTAAAGTAAAGCAGGAATTGAATGCACTTAAAGCAGCTTCTAGGACTGCACAGAATCATACCAACTTCTCACCACTGCCTCAAAGGATAAAACCACCTAAGAATAGATGGTTCACGGTAGGCTCAGGCAGACTTCGTTATGTGACACAGAAGCATCCGCCCTCACAAGTGTTGCCCCTACAAAATTCTTTTGCTCCATTACAGCACTGTGATGTTCCTGAAAATAAAACTGAGGCGAAAGAAAAAGCAATGAGGGTGGAACAAAAAGATATGAAGGTACCCAAAGAGAAAAGACACCCCCAAATCACTAATGTTGAAACTCATACCAGGAAACTGTTGCTACTAGGTGATACCATTATCAGAGGCATTAACTTTGAAACACAGTTCAAGGGGCCATGCAAAGTGAAATGCCTTCCAGGCTCTTCAGCTACCAGGACCAAGCAAATAATCTCTATAATCAGAGAAGAAACTAAGCAGTCAAACACTGATGTTGTTATCCACCTGGGAACAAATGACTTGTCCAGCAATACCCCACTTGCCATGCAGAGAGCTTTTCAGGAACTGGGAGAGGGGTTAAAACTTTTGATACAAACAATAGCTTTCTCTGAAGTACTACCTACCTTTGGGAAGGGAGAGAAAAGATTGCAAAGTATTGAGAATTTCAATAGCTGGCTCAAAGCCTGATGTCACCAAGAAGGATTTAGGTACATAGGAGGATGGGGCAATACATGGAAAAACAAAAGACTATACTGTAACGATGGGCTGCATCTCACTGTGGCAGGAAAAAAAATCCTTGGGGAGAAATTCAGACAATATATTTCTATGCATTTAAACTAGAAGGCGGGGGGTGGCATATAGAGGCAGTTCACTTCAAGTGGTGACCCCCAGCTAAAGACAAGATGCGTCAGTAGAAAAGAAAGCAATGAAAACAACAATCTTAGCAAATCACTTCTTACCAACACAGCAGGAAGTGAGACTAAACAAGAAGCTAAACAGAAGATAAAAATTCCACTGAAATGTAGATGGAAAGCAATGACCACAAATGCTCGCAGTCTAAGCAATAAAGTTCATGACCTTCAAGCCCCGATGTTGGAGGCAGACTTAGACATTGTTGCAATCATGGAGACATGGCTCAATGGTTCCCATGAATGGGATGCAAACATACCAGGCTATAATCTATTTAGGAAGGATAGAGATGGTCGTAAAGGTGGAGGAGTAGCTCTGTATGTGAGAAATGATATCACAGCAACTGAAATGACAGGGAATTGGGGAAAGGAAGAAGCGATATGGATCACCTTAAAAAGAGATGATAGAACCTCTATCCATGTGGGTGTTGTTTACAGATCTCCGACACAATTGGAGGAACTAGATAAAGATCTGATCGCAGATATTCAGAAATTGGGAAAGACGAGAGAGATGCTGTTACTGGGAGATTTCAATCTGCCGGATGTAGATTGGAAGGTTCCATCTGCGGAATCGGAAAGAAGTAGAGAGATCGTGGATGCTTTTCAAAGTGCTCTGCTCAGACAAATGGTGACGGAACCCACGAGGGAGGGAGCGATGCTGGATCTGGTGCTCACAAATGGGGATAGTGTGTCAAATGTCCGAGTGGGTGCCCACCTGAGCAGCAGTGACCATGAAACAGTTTGGTTTGATATGACAGCTGAGTGGAGGGCGGCCACTCAAAACTCAAAGTCCTGGATTTCAAGCATGCTGACTTTAGTAAAATGGGGGAATACCTGAGGAAGGAGCTGATGGGCTGGGAGGACGTAAGAGAAGTGGAAGGACAGTGGTCCAGGCTGAAAGAAGCTATAAATATGGCCACAAACCTTTATGCAAGGAGAGTAAATAAAAGCAAGAGAAAAAGGAAACCGATATGGTTCTCCAAGCAAGTGGCTGAGAAAATAAAGGATAAGGAGTTGGCGTTCCTGAAATACAGAAAAACTCAAGAAGAGGAACACGGAGAGGAAAATGAAGATACATACCTGTAGCAGATATTCGCCGATGACAGCAAGCTGGACATCATCACGCATGGGTCGTCGTCCTCAATGGCCCAGAAGACTGGAAGTCAAAACAAAAACTTTCAAACGTTGTAGAAGCAGCATGGCGCACTAGGGGACAACGCACCACGCATGCGCGAGTGACTTCCTGCCCATGATGCCCGCGCGCTTCCCTCAGTTATATGAAAAGCAAACGAGAAGAAGAACAAATCCAGAGAGGAGGAGGGTGGGTTGTGATGATGTCCAGCCTGCTGTCCTCGGAGAATACCTGCTACAGGTATGTATCTTCATTTTCTCCGAGGATAAGCAGGTTGGGCATCATCACGCGTGGGGTATCCCTAGCACCCAGGCTCACTCAAAACAATGAACATAGGTCAATTGGGCCTCACAACGGTGAGGACATAACTGAGATTGACCTGAAAATAAACACAACTAAGTGAGAGTGCAGCCTGGAACAGAACAGAAAAGGGTCTAGGAGGGTGGAGTTGGATTCTAAACCTCGAACAAATTCTGAAGCACCGACTGCCCAAACTGACTATCGCATCGGGTATCCTGCTGAAGGCAGTAGTGAGATGTGAATGTGTGGACTGAAGACCACGTTGCAGCCTTGCAAATTTCTTCAATGGAGGCTGACTTTAAGTGAGCCACTGACGCCACCATGGCTCTAACATTGTGAGCCGTGACATGGACCTCCAAAGTCAGCCCAGCTTGGGCATAAGTGAAGGAAATACAATCTGCTAGCCAATTGGAGATTGTGCGTTTTCCGATGGCAACTCCCATCCTGTTGGGATCCAAAGAAACAAACAGCTGGGCAGACTGGCGATAGGGCTTTGTCCTCTCCACGTAAAAGGCCAATGCTCTCTTACAGTCCAAGGTGTGCAACTTGTCCTCACTAGGGCGGGTGTGTGGACGGGGAAAAAATGTTGGCAAGACAATTGACTGGTTCAGATGGAACTCTGACACCACCTTCGGCAAGAACTTTGGATGAGTGCGGAGGACTACTCTATTATGATGAAATTTGGTATAAGGAGCATGAGCTACTAGGGCTTCGAGCTCACTGACTCTATGAGCTGAAGTAACAGCCACCAAGAAAATGACCTTCCAGGTCAAGTACTTCAGATGGCAGGAATCCAGTAGCTCGAAAGGGGGTTTCATCAGCTGGGAGAGAATGACATTGAGATCCCATGACACTGTAGGAGGTTTGATGGGGGGCTTTGACAAAAGCAAACCTCTCATGAATCAAACAACTAAAGGCTGTCCAGAGATCGGCTTACCTTCCACACGGTAATGGTATGCACTAATCGCACTAAGATGAACTCTTACAGAGTTGGTCTTAAGACCAGACTCGGACAAGTGCAGAAGGTATTCAAGCAGGGTCTGTGTAGGACAAGAGCGAGGATCTAGGGCCTTGCTGTCACACCAGATGGCAAACCTCCGCCATAGAAAGAAGTAACTCTTCTTAGTGGAATCTTTCCTGGAAGCAAGCAAGACTCTGGCGACACCCTCTGAGAGACCCAAGGAGGCAAAATCTACGCTCTCAACATCCAGGCTATGAGAGCCAGAGACCGGAGGTTGGGATGCAGAAGTGCCCCCTTGTTCTGAGTAATGAGGGTCGGAAAACACTCCAATCTCCACGGTTCTTCGGAAGACAATTCCAGAAGAAGAGGGAACCATATCTGACGCGGCCAAAAGGGAGCGATCAGGATCATGGTGCCTCGATCTTGCTTGAGTTTCAGCAAAGTCTTCCCCACCAAAGGTATGGGAGGATAAGCATACAGGAGGCCGTCCCCCCAATCCAGGAGGAAGGCATCCAACGCTAGTCTGCCATGGGCCTGAAGTCTGGAACAGAACTGAGGGACCTTGTGATTGACTTGAGTGGCAAAGAGATCCACCAGGGGGGTGCCCCATACTTGGAAGATCTCGCGTACCACTCTGGAATTGAGCGACCACTCGGGAGGTTGCATTATCCTGCTCAATCTGTCGGCCAGACTGTTGTTTACACCTACCAGATACGTGGCTTGAAGAAAAATGTCGTACTGGCGAGCCCAAAGCCACATTCTGACAGCCTCCTGACACAGGGGGCGAGATCCGGTGCCCCCCTGCTTGTTGATATAGTACATGGCAATCTGATTGTCTGTCTGAATTTGAATAATTTGATGGGACAGCCGATCTCTGAAGGCCTTTAGAGCATTCCAGACCGCTTGTAACTCCAGGAGGTTGATCTGTAAACCTTTCTCCTGAAGGGACCAACTCCCTTGGGTGTGAAGTCCATCGACATGAGCTCCCCACCCCAGGAGAGACGCATCTGTCGTCAGCACCTTTTGAGGCTGAGGAATTTGGAAAGGACATCCCAGAGTCAAATTGGACCGAATTGTCCACCAATGGAGGGACTGAAGAAAACTCGTGGACAGCAGGACTACATCCTCTAGGTCCCCAGCAGCTTGGTACCACTGAGACGCTAGGGTCCATTGAGCTGATCTCATGTGGAGGCGGGCCATGGGAGTCACAAGCACTGTGGAGGCCATGTGGCCGAGCAAGCTCAACATCTGCCGAGCTGTGATCTGCTGAGACGCTCGTACCCAAGAAACAAGGGACAGAAGATTGTCGGCCCTCGCTTCCGGGAGGTAGGCACGAGCTGTCTGAGAATCCAGCAGAGCCCCTATGAATTCAAGTTTCTGAACAGGAAGAAGGTGGGACTTTGGATAATTTATCACAAACCCTAGTAGCTCCAGGAGTCGAATAGTCATCTGCATGGACTGTAGAGCTCCTGCCTCGGAGGTGTTCTTCACCAGTCAATCGTCAAGGTAAGGGAACACATGCACTCCCAGTCTGCGTAGAGACGCCGCTACTACAGCCAGGCACTTTGTGAACACCCTGGGCACAGAGGCGAGACCAAAGGGTAGCACACAATACTGAAAGTGCCGTGTTCCCAGACGAAATCGAAGATACTGTCTGTGGGCTGGCAGTATCGGGATATGAGTGTAAGCATCCTTTAAGTCCAGAGAGCATAGCCAATTGTTTTCCTGAATCATGGGAAGAAGGGTGCCCAGGGAAAGCATCCTGAACTTTTCTCGGACCAGATATTTGTTCAGGGCCCAGAGGTCTAGGATGGGACGCATCCCCCCTGTTTTCTTTTCTACAAGGAACTACCTGGAATAGAATCCCAGCCCTTCCTGCCCCAGTGGCACGGGCTCGACCGCATTGGCACTGAGAAGGGCAGAGAGTTCCTCTGCAAGTACCTGCTTGTGCTGGAAGCTGAAGGACTGAGCTCCCGGTGGACAATTTGGAGGTTTTGAGATCAAATTGAGGGAGTATCCTAGCCGGACTATTTGAAGAACCCACTGGTCGGAGGTTATGAGAGGCCACCTTTGGTGAAAAAATTTTAAGCTCCCCCCAACCGGCAGATCGTCCGGCAAAGACACTTTGATCCCGGCTATGCTCTGCTGGAGCCAGTCAAAAGCCCGTCCCTTGCTTTTGCTGGGGAGCCGCAGGGGCCTGCTGAGTCGCACGCTGTTGACGAGAATGAGCGCGCTGGGGCTTGGCCTGGGCAGCAGGCTGGCGAGAAGGAGGATTGTACCTACGCCTATTAGAAGAATAGGTAACAGTCCTTCGTCTGCCATAAAAACGTCTACCAGTTGAGGTAGATACTGAAGGCGCCCGGCGGGAGAATTTGTTGAATGCGGTGTCCTGCTGGTGGAGCAGCTCTACCACCTGTTCGACTTTTTCACCAAAAATATTATCCCCCCGGCAAGGAGAATTCGCAATCTGCTGCTGAATCCTATTCTCTAGGTTGGAGGCATGCAGCCATGAGAGTCTGCGCAACACCACACCTTGAGCAGCAGCCCTGGACGTGACATCAAAAGTATCGTAAACACCCCTGGCCAGGAATTTACGACACGCCTTCAGCTGCCTGACCACCTGCTGAAAAGGCTTGGCTTGCTCAGAAGGGAGCTTATCCACCAAGTCCGCCAACTGCCGCACGTTGTTCTGCATATGAATGCTCGTGTAGAGCTGGTAAGATTGGATTTTGGCCACGAGCATTGAGGAATGGTAGGCCTTCCTCCCAAAAGAATCCAAGGTTTTACAGTCTCTGCCCGGGGGCGCCAAAGCATACTCTCTAGAACTCTTGACCTTCTTAAGGGTCAGATCCACAACCCCAGAGTCGTGAGGCAACTGAGTCCGCATCAACTCAGGGTCCCCATGGATCCGATACTGGGACTCGATCTTCTTGGGAATGTGGGGATTAGTTAGCGGCTTCGCCCAGTTCTCCAGCAGTGTCTTTTTGAAGACATGATGCATGGGTACTGTGGACGATTCCTTAGGTGGCGAAGGATAGTCCAAAAGCTCAAACATTTCAGCCCTTGGCTCATCCTTCGTAACCACAGGGAAGGGAATTGCCGTAGACATTTCCCGGACAAAGGCCGCGAAAGATAGACTCTCGGGAGGAGAAAGCTGTCTTTCAGGGGAGGGAGTGGGATCAGAAGGAAGACCGTCGGACTCCTCATCTGAGAAATATCTGACGTCTCATGAACCTCTGTCTGAAGCCGTGCCCGCCTCGACTCCGTAGACACATGGCCACGGTGGGAACGTCGAGAAGTAGACTCCCGCATCGGCGGCGATGAAGCTCCCTCCATCGACGTCGTCGGAGAGTCTGCTTCGGAGGCAGCCACAAGCGGTACCGGCACCGGAGACCTCACGACGGGCAAGGGGCCAGCCGTCGCCTCACTTGACGGCACTGGCGGCGCAAGCACCCCTGGTACTGGAGGAGAAGGCCGCAACAGCTCCTCCAGGATCCCTGGAAGGATGGCCCGGAGGCTCTCGCTTAGAGTGGCTGTCGAGGAAGGCTGGGAGTCCGGTACAGGCGACGAACTCAGAATCTGTTCAGGGTGCGGAGGCGGTACCGGGCTGTCCAGGGTACAGCGCATCGACACCTCCTGAATGGAGGGTGAGCGGTCCTCCCGGCATCGATGCCTAGTGGGTGCCGACTCCCTCGGCGACCCAGAGCTCTCGGTACCACGTCGGGAAGGTGACCGGTGCCGATGCTTTTTTGCCTTCACACGAAGCATGTCACCGGAACCTCCCGGTACCAACGAGGAGGACGTCGATTCCAAGCGCCTCTTCCTCAGGGCCAGGTCCGAAGAATGTCAGTCCTGGGGGGGCTGTACCGCAGGAGCCCTCGAGGCAGGGGGAGACCTACTCGAGGGCTCAACGCCACCAGCAGGGGAATGGACAGCCCTCACCTGCACTCCTGACAAAGAGGCACCCTCCGAGAACATCGGTACCGTAGATGCTGGAGCACCGGTCGATGACCTCGGTACCACAGACGTCGATGCATCGGCCGATGACCTCGATACTGAGACCGTCGAAACACCAGGCGAGGCCCCGAACAAAACATTCCACTGGGCCAATCTCGCCGCCTGAGTTCTCTTTTTCAATAAACAACAGAGAGTACAGGCCTGAGGACGGTGCCCAGCCCCCAGACACTGAAGGCACGAAGCATGCCTATCAGTGAGCGAGATAGCCCGGTTGCACTGGGTGCACTTCTTGAAGCCGGCGAAGTCAAAATTCGCGATGATGGCAAAGGCACCAAAAATAAAAAGGGAGAAAACCCGTACGGGCGGCCAACAGGGTTGCTTTCGAAAGTGAAAGGAAACTTGACGGGAAAAACAAACTCGAAAATAAAGGAGTTCTTTTTTTCTTTTCTTTTCTTTTTTTAAGAAACACGCGAACTAGAAATAAAAGAAGACTTCCGAAGCGGAAGGACGCGAGAAAAGCGTGAGGGTCTCCTCAGGGCACAGAACGACGGTAAACACAGCCGTCCCGAGCGCGGAAAAAAGAAGACTGACGAACACGAGCGAGTTTGGAAAAGGGAAGACGGTCACGCATGCGCGGTGTACGTGCGCGCGCGAGGGCTAGCAAACGTCTTTGCTAGAGAAGATCTCCGATTGAAGGGGCTGCCGCGGACGTCACCCATCAGTGAGAACAAGCAGCCTGCTTGTCCTCAGAGAATCCTTAGTAAACAGTTATTCATGTTCACATTCAGTGGAATAGATGAAAAGAACCACTTAGCTTAGCAGGTATCAGAGGATAGGCTCCTATGCTGGGACTGGTGCACCGAGTATGCGTAATGATTTCCACGGTCAATGTAATACCAAGTTGTTTGGTGAACCCACTTCCCCTGTGCGTGAAAAATGAAGCTTCACAAATCAGTGTGCTGTCATAGTCTCATGTCCCCTACATGGACCATGTTTCGTCAGTCGCATCTTCAGGATGGAGGCTGAAAAGTAACAAGGTTGTTAAAGTCAAACCTCAATTTCTACTAAATCATATATTCCTTATAAAAAGCTATCAAGTTTTTTTTTATAAAGCTAGACCCTATGGAAAACTGGACTGGAATCTTACCAAGTCCGTTAAGTCTGATTTATATTACATCTTTGGCGGAAAAACTAAATTAGCTTACTCCATTCAATCTCCCTGTTGAGATCTCTAGGTGTCACTGTGCCCCAACGATATATAAACTGTTGTTCCTTTTTCATTAGAAGAGATGGCACATCTCCCCCATTAACCACACATATTTGAGAAAGTATTACATATTTGAGATCCTGCTCTGAATGGTTCATCTGTTCCCAGTGTTCAACTAGAGGAGCATCTCTCTTACGAACGCGAATGTTGCTGACACACTCTGCAATACGTTGTTTCACCCTTCTTTTGTCTGGCCGATGTACCATTTATTACATGGGCAATGAATGCCATGAATAACCTGTGTGGAGTTGTAATTCATAGATGTAGTGAACTTAAATGTCCGCCCAGTTATGGAGTGTTGAACTGTGTGGGTCTCCCAAACAAACCTACAATAAACACAATTTAAACATGGTTTGTGGCCCGTAGGTACCTCTGTACTAGGTTGATGCATCCTTGAGGTGGCCAAATTTTCCCCCAAGTTACGACTCCTAATAATCGATTTGTCAGCAGTCAAGTCATCCAACGCTTGTCTTTGCATGTGGATCAAATTATGAGAGAATCGATTCTGTTTAGATTCTATATGTTCCAAATCCCGAAGCACCAGCAGTTGAAACGTCTCCAAAATCGGGTCCAAAGGACCAGTTGGCATCCACACCGAAGGAAGCTTATGAGTGGACATGATGGTTGCAGTTTCATCAGCAGTGACATCTATATTGTTATTCTGTTGATCAAAATACAAGCGCAATCTAAGTTTTCTGAAAAAGCGGTGATGACTATTTTCAAAAGCATCATATCTGGAAGTAGGGACAAATGAGATTCCTAATTGTAATACTTCTAATTGTGTACGTGAGAGTTGTTTGGAGAATAGCTTGAAGACTAGGTTCTTTGATCCTTCTGAGGCCATCGATTCTTGCTCGATCGTAGCTGGACCTGGCTGGGAGTCATAGATGAATTGGCACCTATCTGTAAAAAAGAAGAAGAGCTAGAGGATGATGATGGTTGTTCATTTGTGGAAACTGAATCCGTGTTCCCCGGTAATGGTCTCATTGAGGCATTTTCACGCGATACAGTCTCCCCAATTTTGTCCCCTGAGGAGTCCCCCGAGGAGCCCCTGCTATCTATTCATGGAATTCATCAGCCCCCTTACTTTGCACACACTAGGAGTCGTAACTTGGGGGAAATTTTGGCCACCTTAAGGATGCATCAACCTAGCACAGAGGTACCTACGGGCCACAACCCATTTTAAATTGTGTTTATTGTAGGTTTGTTCAGTTTTGGAGGCCGTATCTTGCTAAAAATGTAAAAAGACTGGAAGCAGTGAAAAGAAGAGCTACAAAAATGATATCGGATTTGCATTGCAAACCGTACGAGGAGAGACTTGCTGACCTGAACATGTATACCTTGGAGGAAAGGAGAAAGGAGAAACGGGGGTGACATGATACAGATGTTCAAATATTTGAAAGGTATTAATCCGCAAACAAACCTTTTCCAGAGACGGGAAGGTGGTAGAACTAGAGGACATGAATTGAGGTTGAAGGGGGGGCAGACTCAGGAGTAACGTCAGCAAGCATTTTTTTCATGCTGGTAGATACGTGGAATGCCCTCCCGCGGGAGGTGGTGGAGATAAAAACATTAATGGAATTCAAATATACGTGAGATAAACACAAAGGAATCCTGTTTAGATGAAATGGATCTACAGAATATTAGTGGAGATTGGGTGGCAACGCCGGTAATTGGGAAGCAAAACCAGTGCTGGGCAAACTTCTACAGTCTATGCTCTGATCATAACTGAATAGATATGGATGGCCTGGAGTGTAAATTTTAAGGGGCTTCGATGTTAGCATCAGAACTTTTAGTACAAGAACTGTGCTGAGTAGACTTCTATGGTCTGTGCCCTGAGAATGACAAGGACAAATCAAACTCGGGTATACATATAAAGTACCACATACCATGTAAAATTAGTTTATCTTGTTGGGCAGACTGGATAGACCATTTAGGTCTTTATCTGCCGTCATTTACAATGTTACTATGTCTATATGTTAATCAGTGCCAATTAGTAGTCATTATTGCTTATTAAGTGCTGCTATCAGTGCTCATTTGCTTGTTGAGCTTGTTAAATTGCACAGAATCTGCGCTGATTTCGACATGGATCTCTAGGCACACTATATAGAATCCGGGGGACCCAGTCAGGCTAATTGTCCATCTAGCCCAGTATCCTGTTTCCAACAGTGGCCAATCCAGGTCACAAGTAACTGGTAGAATCCCAAATAGTGGCAACATTCCATGCTACCAATCCCAGGGCAAGCAGTGGCTTTTCGCCATATCTGTCTCAATAGAAGACTATGGATTTGTCTTCCAGGAATTTGTCCAAACTTTTTTTTAAAGATACACTAAGTGCTTTTACTATATCTTCTGGCAAAGAGTTCTAGAGCTTAACTATTCGTTGAGTGAAAAATATTTCCTCCTATTTGTTTTAAAAGTATTTCCATGTAACTTCACTGAGTGTCCCCTAGTACAATAGTCTTTGTACTTTTTGAAAGCGTAAAAAATCAATTCACTTCTACTCGTTCTACACCACTCAGGCTTTTGTAAACCTCAATCATATCTCCTCTCAGCCATCTCTTTTCTAAGCTGAAGAGCCCTAACCTCTTTGGCCTTTGCTTATATAAATGGAGTTCATCCCTTTATCATTTTGGTCGCTCTTCTTTGAGCCTTTTCTAATTCTGCTATATCTTTTTTAAATGTGGCGACCAAAACTGAATGCAATACTCTAGGTGAGGTCGCATCATGGAGTAATACGAGGCATTATATTATTCTCAGTCTTATTTACCATCTCTTTCCTAATAATTCCTAGCATCCTGTTTGCTTTTTTGGACACCACCATACACTGGGCAGAAGATTTCAGCGTATTATCTACAATGACACCTAGATCTTTTTCTTGGGTGCTGAACCCCAAGGTAGACCCTAGCATCAGATAATTGTGATTTGGATTGTTCTTTCCAATGTGCATCACTTTGTATTTGTCCACATTAAATTTCATCTACCATTTGGATGCCTAGTCCTTCAATTTCCTAAGGTTCTCCTGCAATTTTTCAGTCTACGTGTGTTTTAACAAGCTTGAATAGTTTTGTGTCATCTGCAAATTTAATCACCTCAATTGTTGTTCCAATTCCTAGATCATTTATAAATATGTTAAATAGCACTGGTCCCAGTACAGATCCCTGTGGCAGTGTCATGCTATTTCTTTTGGCTGATGCAGCATAATGAGCCCACTTGGTCTTAACAGAGGGATGATTGTTTTATTTTTGTGAAAAAAGGGAATTAATCTTCCTCTCTATTTCTCTTTGAATCTGAGACTTGATTGTAAGTCCTCTCCATTACAAAGCTGTCAAAGAGGAGCAATTTTTAACAGATTTTTCAGACCATGGTATCACATGTGCCACATCTTCCTCCTGCTCCCCCCATGTCCCTCCAGTAAAATCATTAATTTATATTGGTGACCAAAAGGCAGGAGGAGAAGGGCAAAATACTAGCTACTCTCCCCATCCTTGAACCATGAGAGTGAACTCTGAAGGTGCAGTGGGAGAGATAGGAGGAGAACCAGGATTTCACAATCTTCCTCTCATTTCTTTCATTTCTTTTTCCTCCATGTGTTTCTCTGTAGCCTGCCTGTCTACCTTCTGCAGCTTCCCTCTGTCTGCTCTTCTTTCTCTCTCCCACATGACATCTCCTCCTCCCAGTCTCTGTCCTCATCACCCAACCTCTCTTCCATTTAAATATGGTTTCTGCCACATCCATCCCTTTACAGCAACATTCTCTCTCCTAGCTAGTAAACCCTTTCAATTCCCCTTCACCCCTTCCCAGTTCCCTTTATTCCTTTCCCCACCGCTCTACTACCAGTGCCTGTCCTTATCACCCAGCCTCTCTTCCCCTTACGGCTTCTTTCTGGCTCTTCACATCAGCATTCTCTCTTCCAGCCAATAACCCCTTTCAATCCCCTTCACCCCTTCCAAGTCCCTCTATTCCTTTCCCAGTACTTCTCTGTCTCTGTTTATGCTGATGATATTCAGCTTCTCTATGTACTGGACCCTCAAGATATTCTTACCATTCACTGTATCAATTGTAGCCTAACACAACTCCCTGATTGGTTCCAAAAGAACAAATCAGTACTTAATCCAGCAAAGTCTAGGTGTGTTCTTTTCTCTAAATCCCCTAGCGTCACCCTATGTCTTGTGACAAAGGTAGCACTCGGGGCCCCACAGAGAAGCAGCTAATCCCTGAACTATGGTTCCCAGAAGCCCTTG
The DNA here is from genome assembly GCF_901765095.1 of Microcaecilia unicolor. Classification (NCBI taxonomy): domain Eukaryota; kingdom Metazoa; phylum Chordata; class Amphibia; order Gymnophiona; family Siphonopidae; genus Microcaecilia; species Microcaecilia unicolor. Next base: position 128,203,471 of record NC_044038.1, on the reverse strand, counting down.
CAAGCAGGAGAGAGGAGGGTAGCCCCAAAAGGGTGGAATGGATTTCCAACCTCAGCAGGGGGAGCAGTGGCTCAGTGCTAGGGGAGCCAGTTACTCCCTTCACCACTAGAGGGAGAAGGGGAGGTGAAGTTCAGTCCCTTAGCTGCATCGCCAGTATATAATTCCCTCCAGCTGTGAGAGGAGGGAGAGATTTCCGGGTGGCTCCCAGCCACCAGGAGGGAGAGGAAACTGATTGAGAGAGAATCTGCCATGGAGTAGGTGGAGGACGGAAAGGGCCTGCCACTGGAGCTTCCCTGGGGTGGGAAAAGTAAGCTGCCATGGAGTGTGAGAATGTAAAGGTAGCCCTGTCCAGCCCATGCAGGCAGTGTGAGAGGCCACATGGGTGTGATGCTGTGAGGTAGGAGGAAAGCTGCCAGCCCTGTTTGGTACAGGGTCCTCCTGGGTGCTGTGAAGAGGACAGGGGCATTAAATAGTGGTTTCCTTTGAAGAGACTGTTTGTGAAAGGGTTGAATTATTTGGATGTATAGAACAGCAGGCTGAACTTTGACTGAGCCCTTCTGAGGGAGAGGGGAGTTAGTGCAAAGGAAATGGGCCTGGACTGTTAAGGAACTGAATGTTGGCTGGAGCTTTGAACCCGGTCTGAACCCTGTTGATGAACTGCATTTCAATTTTGAGAGTGGAACTGAATTGAGAATAAAGCACTTTGGTCTTAAGTCCGTATGGCAGTCTGGTTCTTTGATGGAAACCTGTGAACCTAACAGGGCTGCCGGCCCCAACCCAGAGCGGAGGAAGCGGGACCCCTTTACAGTCTACTCATTCAGCTCTGTTCAGTTTCTATCCCATTACAACCACATACTAAGATTCTGGGTGTCATTTTAGACAGCACTCTTTTGTTCCAGCCTCAGATTTCTGCAGTCATTAAGAAGTGTTTCTTCCGCCTTCGTCAGATCCATTCCTTTAAGTCCCTGATCTATCTGTCAGCTCTTAATATACTGGTACACTCTCTTCTTATTAGTCAGCTGGATTATTGCAACTTGCTGTATGTTGGCCTCAGGGCTCAGGACCTCCAACGATTACAATTGATTCAATGGCATACAGCTGATTGCCGGCGCCTGGAAATTTGATCACGTAAGACCTCTCCTCAAAACAGCACATTGGTTACCTCATCTACTATCTATAAGATAATTCTTTTGGTATACAAAACTCGCCTCTATGATGAACCCTTTTACCTCTTTCATCTGCTAACTTCCTATTCTACCCATAGAACTCTGCGGTCTTCTTATCAGAACCTATTGATAGTCCCTTCTTTCCATAAGCGTCCCGTATAAGAGGCTTGGGGAGGCTTAGCCCAACCATGACCTGCTTCCCCTGCCTTCTCCTCGAATTTGGGGCAGGAACAAAATTGTGTCTTCCTTTTCCCCATCAGCACTGGCACCCCCGCCCCCCTGCTCATTAATTTTCTTATCAGCTGCAGCTGCCTGTCTGACTCAATATCTCCCGAAGGCTCCTTCCCCAGCAGTTCCCGCTCTGCTGGAAGGGAACCTCCCCCTGTGACACACTTCCTGCCTGCTTCCTTTCCCGCATCAAAGCCTGGTTGTGACTGTGAGCCTCAGTGTTGTGGCACGCAGCAGCTCTTTTCAATCAGTAACCAACACTGACCGAGCCAGGGAGGGAGGCAGCAGATCGAGCAAGGAACAGGTAAAGAGTATTTGGGTCTTTGGAGACTGGTGAGGGGACGGGGTGATGATGCTGAATGATGAAGGGAGGAGAGAAATATGGGGAGACATAGGGGCAATGTTGGATGGTGGTGGGGGGCAAAACAGCGGGGCAGTGTTGGATTAGGGCAGAGAGAGAGAGAGGTTTTATAAGTCAAAATAAAAATAAATATTTTGTTTCATGCAGATTTCATTTGTTTAAACATAACTAAATGGGCTATAAGCCCCTAATGCAGTCCATTGGTTTTCTTATATTTTGTTCTTATGTGACTTATCCTGTGCCAAAATTGAAAACTCTTCTTTATCTGGTCTTTAATAAAAGGAGCTCATTGTGAACACTATCCACCCTAACAGGTTGTTTTCTGGCTGTACATGAGGAATTGTGATATTATGATCCCTTGTTTCATATTGTTGACGGTCTGTGTTTTCCTCATGGGTGGTATATTGGTGTGTTAGGGTCTGCTCAGTGTAATATTTACAGTGCTGCCTTTTCATGCATAATGTTACTTCACTAATATGAATATTTCATTTTGGGATTTTCCATGGATGGAAATAGCAGTGTTTAATAATTGATAACATTTTTGAATAGTATACATTAATTAATATATGCTTTATTATTTGACCTATGATACATATCTAACATCTAAATTTAATAAAAGGTATTAATTGTGACTATTTTTTTTCTGTGTGTTGTCAGACAATTATGGATATAAGCCCCACCCCTAACCCTGGCCCTTTAGCCTCCCCAGACAGTTGGGCCACCGATTGCCTATGCTGCTTTCTAGGAAATCTCTCATGAATGCACAAGGAAAGCTATTTTATTAGTCCAAGCCCCTCAGCACTGGAATAGTTTTTTGTTTATGGATGATAACCTCTAATAGCCTCATGATTTGAGGTGGACCTAACTGACTTTTGCCCCTTCTGGTGTTCTTCCCCTTCTCTCTGTCCTATCTCAGATTGTAGTTCTACCCCTATTCTCCTGTTGGTCATGTCTTGTGTTTTATCCCCCACCCTGTCTTTCCTAGCATAGACTGTAAGCCGCTTAGCTGACCCCCTAGATGGAAGGGATAGCAAACCGCAATAAAACTTGAAAGCTTGAAACTTAATTTAACTGCTAAATGCTTTATTTTAGTAACATGTAAAATTATCATGTCAATAAAGTTATATGATTCAGTCTTCTTTCACTTTCTCAGTGTCTGCTGCTGTTCCCCTCCGCATTGGCAGCTGAAGACAGGCAGTGCTTCTATCCTAGGCTACTGCAGCTCCCTCCTCCCCAGCAGCCCATCAGTTAGACACAGCCATCCCTGTAGCTGGAATACAGAAGCACTTCCTTCCTGCATTCCCCTGCTGCTCTACAGTATGAAGTGTTCATCTTCAAATTTAATAAAGTACAGCATAAGATATTGGAGGTGTCTATGATGGCATGCTTCCACTGTCCTCCATTTGCAGGCATGTCTGTGAAGGAGACTCAGTTGAAACAGCCATGGTAACATATAGCTCAGTAGGGTAGCAGGAGATGTGTGAGTGTGTGTCAAGGTGGGTAGACAAAATGGGGGCAATTCTATAAGTGAGCCCCAAAGCTAGATGCCTAGATTCAGCCTAATGCCACTACCTGGAAGTTAACTGGGCATCGGCCAATATTCAGACCCGTGCCTGATTAGTTCAGCGGCTAAAGTTAGGACAGCCTTTTTGCCTGTTAACCAGTTAGCGGTCTGAATATCGTCACTAACCAGATGAGAACAAATATGTGCTAGTATTGTATGGATTTATGAGTGTAAGGGGCATGTAAATACATGAACCTAAGATTCTAGAATTGCCATAATAGTTAGTAAATAGGCCCTATTGCAAATATTGGGGCATGTTATTTAACTCACATTATCACTTTAACATATATTAGTATATTGGGGCATGTGTTTGTGCCTGAGGCCACAGGCTTGCACAGCCTTCCGTGGAGTGTCACTGGGATTTGAAGCCTGGCTTCTCTAGCTCTTAGCATGCTGTGCGAACCAACTCCTTCTTAAAGTGAGGGGACCTTCTAAATGCCATTCCTAGGACTAGCAGAAGATTCTAAATGAGTCAGCTAGCCTATCAATAGCCCTGCATTTAAGTTGACTATCTCCAAGGCCTAAATCTGACAGAAGGCAGAATTTTGCTTAAAACATGTCAAAAAAATATACTAAAAGCAATGTGGTACTTTTGCCGATCCCACCTGGCCCAGATCTACAACATGTAACATAGTAGATGATGTCAGAAAAAGACCTGCACGGTCCATCCAGTCTGCCCAACAAGACAACTCATATGTGCTACTTTTTGTGTATACCCTACTTTGATTTGTACCTGTGCTCTTCAGGGCACAGAATCCAAGCTGAATCATCATTTATTTGCTCTCATCTTTCAGATTGCTCAGGCTCCTCACACTACCATTGTCCTTCCCACTGCTTCAATCTTTTCCTGATTATTGTTTACATTTTCCCTTTGTGGATCTATTTTATTTTAATGTCTGAGCCCCTTCTGGTAATGACGCCATGGAAAAGCATAATAGTAATTATTATTTGGAGAAATTGAATTGAGAATTTTAAAAAAAATAACTCATTTTCTCTAACGGCCTGAAGCATTGAGAGTATTAAGAGTGTAGTGTAAATGACAAATGGTGTTTGAGCGTACAGATGATATAGCAAGTTAAGGCCTGGCTGAGCGCAACAAAGAACAGAGACTAATTTATGGCAGTGTATTTGAAGCTGAAAGAGACTCCAATGGCATGCAAGAGGCTGAGGGAGTAAAGGTTAGTGTCTATTATGTGAAATGAACTGTGATATTAGCTGTTGAAGCAGCAGGATAGGCCATGTTGAGTAGTGCAAGTGAATATGAGATCAGAGATAAATGTGGCAACACTTCATCTACCCAGTTTAACATACTTCATTTGTCCAGATATATTCTTGCTTCTGTATTTAACAGAGGTTGGTAGGGAATATGGATTTACAACTGGGCCATAAAGATGGCTAGGAAACTGAAAAAAGGCAAGGGAAATGAAAGAGAGAAAAAGCAGAGTGAAAAGCAAATGACAAAAAAAATAGAAGATTAGGCAAAAATGAATCAAAAACAAGGAAAGAATTAAACAGCAAGAAAGGAAGAAATCGCACAAAAAAGTAAATAAGTACAAACATTTTATAAAGAGGCCAGCAGAAAACTCTTTTTTAGTGGCACAGTCGTGGGGCTACATTAACTATGTACAAGCTATACCTTCATTCACAAAATTTTGTATGGTTCAATCCCAATATACTACTACTACTATTTAACATTTCTAAAGCGCTACTAGGGTTAAGCAGCGCTGTACAATTTAACATAGAGGGACGGTTCCTGCTCAAGGAGCTTACAATCTAAGAGACAAGTGAATGGACAGTCCGATAGGGGCGGTCAAATTGGGGCAGTCTGGATTTAGTGAACGATAAGAGTTAGGTGCCGAATGCAGCATTGAAGAGGTGGGTTTTAAGCAAAGACTTGAAGATGGGCAGGGAGGGGGCTTGGCGTAAGGGCTCGGGAAGGTTGTTCCAAGCATAGGGTGAGGCGAGGCAGAATGAGCGGAGCCTGGAGTTGGCGGTGTTGGAGAAGGGTACAGAGAGGAGGGATTTGTCCTGTGAACGGAGGTTACGGGCGGGAACATAGAGGGAGATGAGGGAGGAGAGGTAGTGAGGGGCAGCAGACTGAATGCATTTGTAGGTAAGAAGGAGAAGCTTGAATTGAATGTGGTATCTGATTCGAAGCCAGTGAAGTGACCTGAGGAGAGGGGTGATATGAGTAAATCGGTTTTGGCGGAATATGAGACGTGCCGCAGAGTTCTGAACAGATTGAAGGGGGGATAGATGGCTAAGTGGGAGGCCAGTGAGGAGTAAGTTGCAGTAGTCAAGGCGAGAGGTGATGAGAGCATGGATGAGAGTTCGGGTGGTGTGTTCAGAGAGGAAAGGGCGAATTTTGCTGATGTTAAAGAAGAAGAAGTGGCAGGTCTTGGCAGTCTGCTGGATATGCGCAGAGAAGGAGAGGGAGGAGTCAAAGATGACTCCGAGGTTGCGGGCAGATGAGACGGGGAGGATGAGGGTGTTATCAACTGAGATAGAAAGTGGAGGAAGAGGAGACGTGGGTTTTGGTGGAAAGACGATGAGCTCGGTCTTGGACAGGTTCAGTTTCAGGTGGCGGTTGGACATCCAGGCAGCAATGTCGGATAGGCAGGCTGATACCTTTGCCTGGGTCTCTGCGGTGATGTCTGGTGTGGACAGATATAGCTGGGTATCATCAGCATAGAGATGATACTGGAAACCATGAGATGAGATCAGGGCGCCCAGGGAAGAGGTGTAGATTGAGAAGAGAAGGGGTCCAAGGACCGATCCCTGGGGAACACCAACAGATAGGGGGATAGGGGTGGAGGAAGATCCATGAGAGTGAACTCTGAAGGTGCGGTGGGAGAGATAGGAGGAGAACCAGGAGAGGACAGAGCCCTGGAACCCAAATGAGGACAGTGTGGCAAAAAGTAAGTCATGATTCACAGTGTCAAAAGCGGCGGATAGATCAAGGAGGATGAGGATGGAGTAGTGGCCTCTGGATTTGGCAAGGAACAGGTCATTACAAACTTTAGAGAGTGCTGTTTCTGTCGAGTGAAGAGGGCGGAAACCGGATTGAAGTGGATCGAGGATGGTATGAGAGGAGAGAAAATTAAGGCAGCGACTGTGAACGGCACGCTCAAGTATTTTGGAGAGGAAGGGTAGGAGGGAGATGGGGCGGTAATTGGAGGGACAGGTAGGGTCAAGTGATGGTTTTTTGAGGAGAGGTGTGACTACGGCGTGCTTGAAGGTGTCAGGGACAGTTGCAGTGGAGAGAGAGAGGTTGAGGATATGACAGATGGAGGGGGTGACAGTATGAGAGATGATGTTAAGTAAGTTGGTGGGGATGAGATCAGAAGAGCAGGTGGTGGATTTCGATGAGGAAAGAAGGCGAGCGGTTTCCTCCTCGGTGATGACAGGAAAGGAGGAGAAAGAGGCCTGGGTTGGTTGGGTGAGGGAGAGGGTTGCAGGGTGAAGAAGAGATGGCTTGGTAGTGAACTCAAGGTTGATCTTTTGTACCTTGTCGCAGAAGTAATCAGCCAGTGATTGAGGAGAGAGCGAGGGTGGGGTGGGAGCGGAGGGCACTTTGAGGAGGGAGTTAAGGGTGGAGAAGAGACGACGGGGGTTGGAGCTGAGAGAATTGGTCAATTGAGTGTAGTAGTCCTGTTTGGCAAGGAAAAGGGAGGAGTGGAAGGAGGATAGCATGAATTTGTAGTGAAGGAAATCTGAATGGGTGCGGGATTTCCTCCAGAGGCGCTCCGCAGATCGGGTGCAGGAGCGAAGGTGACGGATGCAAGGGGTCAGCCAGGGCTGGGGATTAGTACGCTTTGTGGGACGGGAGGTGGAAGGTGCGAGGGTGTCCAGAGCAGAGGAAAGAGTGGCATTGTAAGCGGAGACAGCCTTGTCGACAGACTCGGAGGACATGATGGAGGGGAGGAGATTAGAAATATTAGAGGATAGGGTGGGAGGGTCGATAGCCTGGAGATTCCTGGAGGTAGTGGTTAAAGTTGGACGGGGCTGAGGGGGGGGTGAAGAAGTGTGAAGGTGATTAGGTGATGATCGGAGAGAGAAAGAGTTGAAACATGGAAATTGGAGGGAAAGCTGGAAGAGGAGAGGACGAGGTCAAGACAATGGCCGTCTCAGTGAGTAGGGGTGGTGGAGCAAAGCTGGAGGTTGAAGGAGGATGTTAGAGTGAGGAACTGAGAAGCGTGAGGGTCGGACTGGTATTCAACGTGTATGTTAAAATCTCCGAGAATAAGGGACGGAGATGAGGGTTCAAGAAAGACGGAAAGCCAGGCATCGAAGTCGGTGAGAAAGGAAGAGAGGGGTTTATTAGGGGGGCGGTAAATGACAGCCACTCTGAGTGGTAATGGGTAGAATAGCCGGATGGAGTGAGCTTCAAAGGATGAGAAGCAATGAGACTGCGGTAGGAGGAGGGGTTGGAAACTACAGGAGGGCGAGAGAAGTAGCCCGACGCCTCCACCGTGGCCAGCTGGGCGGGGAGTGTGGGAGAAGAGATAACCTCATGAACATGAACATGAACAACCTCATTGAATTACTTTCATGTAATGTCTCTAAATCATCTAGAGAATATCTTATCCTACATTTCCTGAATTGTAAGACAGTAACCTACAAAACAATCCATACTGCTAACTTTTCATATCAAGGCACTAAAATTTGGAACTCCTTACCTAAAACCATCAAATGCACTGGCGATTATTTGTTATTCTGAAGTCTATAGAAAACTTACTTCTTCAGTCTAGCTTTTAAGGAAATAATCACTCTTCTCAAATAAACTCATGGCATTAATTTTTACCTCATCCCACCTCCCACTACTCCTGTCTATCCCAGCTAATCCTAGCCCTTGTCTTTTTCCTCCATATTTAAATTATCTAGCTTAAATCACTAAGGGGGCCCTTTTACAAAGGCATGCCAAAAAGTGGCCTGTGGTAGTGTGGGTGCGTGTTTTGGATGTGCACTAGACCATTTCTAGGCGCCTTCGCACCAAAACTTACCCCGTACAGAGCGCTGTCAGAGGGAACCTCCCCGGAGGAGCTGGGCACCACTCTCACCTCAGGAGACCGAGTCAAACGAGCTTCGGTCAAGCTGCACTGAACCAGGAGCTCTGGAGTAAGCCTCTTTTTTTTTTTTCTTTTACTGTGAGGAAAGTTAGAGGCAGGCGGCCACAGAGGAACTCTGGGAGGAGGGGGAATGGGGTAAGGCAGGGACAGGGAAAACCAAGTATGCCTTTAAAGTTGGCACCACCAGCCACAACCCCCTCCCCCTCCCCCCCCCCCCCCCCCCCCCCCCCGCTCTACTGGCAAAGCACAGGAGCCACCCCAGGCAGAAATCCAGGAGCTGAGAAAGCGACGTCCACACCTGCTGAGAGATAGAGATATGCTGAAGGCAGAGAGGGCTGGGCGTCCAGGAACACCATGTGCGTTCAGTGTTCTCTATCTCCACCTGCTGGTAGGCAGATACAACCCATCAGTTAATGGATTCATCTGCTGTTGATGACAAGGAATATTGTGATATCACATTGTGGACCAATGATTATATTTTACATATAGTTTCCACAGTGATCATGAAACCATACTGTGTGTCTCTTAATATAAAAGATTACAGAAAAGTACTGTTTTTTGGACTATACATGGGGGGTTTTCTTACCCTGACCTGTTGGTTCCTAATATAAAGGCCCATTTATCATTTTTGTTTATCAATAAGGTTTTGTGCTATATATTTTTTGAATATTTGATTGCTGCTAGATAATAGTTTGAGCAGAACCCTCTTGAATATTTGCTTATGCAGGCACTTTACTGTTTGGCATTTTTAGCATAGTTTTAGAACTTTTTACTACATGTAATTTTACATGTATTAATTTGTAGGTTAACACATGTTAAAAACTGATTTGTATACACAAAATGTGAAGATATGCTAACTAAATGTATACTAATAAATGCACATCCCTAATATTTAGGTAGAACTTTCACTTGCTGAAAACAGGAATCACTGCTGTAACTCTCAGAATTTGGCACAAAGAAAGTATTTAAACTTCCAAAAGCATTCTTTAAATGGTCCTCAAAGTGAGTGCCAGTAAAGATCAGTGCTAAGCAAGATTTTATTTATTTATTTATTTAATTATTCATACTTGTATCCCGCAATTATCCAGCAATGAGTTTCGGTTCAATGTGGCTTACATTTAACAGTTTTATAGAGATTACATTGATTCAATTATATTTACACGATTGTATAAAGTGTTTTACAGTGGTTGGCAAGATAACTACTAGTGCGCATAGAATAGTCATTGGGTTTCTTGAGAAGACATATCATAGTTCATTTCTTTAATGAAAAGATGTGTTACAGTTAGAGGTTCCATGGTGCAACCGCACCTTGAGTATTTTGTTCAATTCTGGTCGCCGCATCTCAAGAAAGATATAGTAGAACTGGAAAAGGTGCAGTGAAGGGCGACAAAAATGATAGTGGGGAAGGGACGACTTCCCTATGAAGAAAGACTAAGGAGGCTAGGGCTTTTCAGCTTGGAGAAGAGACGGCTGAGGGGAGACATGATAGAGGTATATAAAATAATGAGTGGAGTGGAACAGGTGGATGTGAAGCGTTTGTTCACGCTTTCCAAAAATACTAGGACTAGGGGGCATGCGATGAAACTACAGTGTAGTAAATTTAAAACAAATAGGAGAAAATTTTTCTTCACCCAACTCTGGAATTCATTGCCGGTGAACTTAGTGAAGGCTGTTAGCTTGGCAGAGTTTTAAAAGGGGTTGGACGGTTTCCTAAAGGACAAGTCCATAGACCGCTACTAAATGGACTTCGAAAAAATCCACAATTTCAGGAATAACTTGTATAAAATGTTTGTACGTTTGGGTAGCTTGCCAGGTGCTCTTAACCTGGATTGGCCGCTGTCGTGGACAGGATGCTGGGCTCGATGGACCCTTGGTCTTTTCCCAGTATGGCATTACTTATGTACTTATGTTGTGTTGTGTATTGTTGTTCCAGAATGATTAGTGTATATTTTACTCATAGAATTTTTTGAAGAGGTAGGTCTTTAGGTCTTTTCTGAACTGGAGGTAATTTGTGATGATTCTTATGACTATGGGAATTAAGGTCCACCATTTTGAGCCCAGGTAGCTAAATCCCACCAGGTAGGTGAACTTATATAGTACCTTTTTGCAGTTGTGCAGGTGAATTAGTAGGTAACCTCTGGTTCCCGGGTTTGCATTTCTTGGTGATAGTTTGATCATGTCTTACATTTAGTCCAGTGACATGCCAACAGTATTATAAAGTGCTGAAACCAGGTGTAAATCTGATGTCCAATTTGGGCAACAGTGACAGTATTCTGCAACAGTGTGCACAACTTTAAAGAATGCCCCTGACATGTCCGTGCCCCTCCTATGGCCACACCCCCTTTTTCAGTTGTGCACTATGGGGTTTGGGTATCAAGCATTACAGAATATCACACAGCCAGAGGTGTATGCAAATCCTAATTGGTGTCAACATCAATAATTGGTTGTTAGCAGTCAATTATTGCTCGTTAACTGCTCATTAGCCAATTAATTTACATACGCAACTTGGGATCGTGCTGTATACAGAATCTGGAGATGACGTCTAGCCCTGAAATTGTTTAACTTAAAAAAACAAGCTTCATGAAGCATTAAGTACAATCCTGCAAATACTAATATCAGATCTTATGTGTAGGAGCTTGTACACACATTGTAGTAACTCTCGACAAAGGGTTAAGACTATTTCCATTAGAAACAGGTGCTGAAATATTAATGTGTTCAGATGGATTTTCTCCAAGAAGGAAGAAGCACAAACACTATAGTTAAGTTTATAGGACACTAGGCTAGTAGAGTTGAATCTCTTTAAAGTACTATAGATTTTAGGTCTGGAAGTACACCATGTCTAAAATTCCATCTCAAAGTAATTTCACCTTTAGTCTTCCTTTCTGTCAATAGAGTTATTAAACTGAAATGCTGTGTCCAGTGGGAAGGGAAATAAACCAGCTTGGCAGGTTTTCTTAGTACAGAAAATTTCTCTACATTATAGACATGGGAGCAGTGCAGACGCTCTTTACAGGTAGAAATGAGTGCTAGAAGTTGTTTAGTCACAAAGAGTGGATTTTCTACTGAAGAGACTCAGGTCATGGCTATTCATAAACTTCCTTTGAACTCAATATCATCAAAACAGATTACAACCCTAATTTGTTTTGTAAATATATTTATTAACAATCCAAAGAATATAGTATTTATCCAAATATGAGTGGGGAAGGGAGTGAATGCATGAGCTGGGTAGTGGGGTAGAAAAATGGAAAAGACCCAGACTACTAACTAACTAGTCTCTATTCTAATTTTCTTTCTAGTGCCATGTCTACATCTGGTAGACTGGAGGCAAAAAAACTTACATCTAAATTGCCATTGAATTTGTTTTAGTTTCAGGTTTCATTAATGCAGCCCCTCTGGAGAGTTACCTAGAGTGTGTGACCCTAACTACCTCTGTCAGCCAGCACTGTACTTGCTGGAAAAGAGGACTGGCAGTTGTGCAGTTAGTAATAATTGCATGTCTTAACTTTGGGCCCTGTTTACTAAGCAGCACTAAGGGCACGTTGACGTTTTTTGCGCACACTGATTACTGTGCGGTAAACGCTAACTCGCCCATCACGCACATTCCTCAATCTCCTCTATCCTAACTGTAAAGGGCTAAAATATAAATCCACATACGCGACCAGCTTCTCATACATCTGCACGCAGCTATGGAAAGCACTACCGAAGGCTATAAAAACAACGCAAGACCTAACCATCTTCCGAAGGCTAATGAAAACAGACCTTTTCAAGAAGGCATACCATAAACATCCATTGTAAACACTAATAATAACACTATACATGATCTATACAAAACCGAAATCTTATCACATGACTGACTAACCTCTCTGCTATTAATGATCAAGCACTACCACCTTAAACCTCATACCAAATAGGATTTCTCTATAGTCGATGACCTAACTGATGTTATAATCCAATTTATTACTTAGGAACCTTCATGCAGAACCATAATGTATTCTTCTTTAACATGCATGTATGTACATGATGTATATATATAACATGAGCTGTTCCATATATGTTATGTTCCATGTATGCACCTTAACACAATACCATTTGTAATGCCGCTACCCGGAAATGGCAACCATTACGGCAAATGTAAGCCACATTGAGCCTGCAAATTGGTGGGAAAATGTGGGATACAAATGCTACAAATAAATAAATAAATAAAATAGGAACATAAGGGTGATTCTATCGTTTAGCGCACACTAAAAATGCTAATGCGGCTTAGTAAACAGAGGCCTTCGTTTGGATGGTTAGCTAGGTAATAGATTCAATATCGGCACTATTCAAATAGCTCTGTACCAATATTCAGCATTGCTTGCTATCTTGATAGTGGCACTGAATATCCATGACTAATTTAAAACAAGTGTTGATCGTAGTGTTTAATTATTGACCTGAAAGTCATTGACTGTATAAATAGACATGGCTTAAAGGGCTACTCCTGGGGGAATTCTGTGCAAAATATTTGAAAATTCTGCAAAATTCTGCATTGTTTATTAGTGTTTTTGCACAAAGTTTCTCCATCTGAAGGCCTGAAACCCCTCCTGCCTTTTCCCTCCTCAGGCTTCAGCCTCCCGAGTTCTATCTCAACTGCAGTTCTCTCTCCCTCTAACTCCCAGCAAGACCCTGGTGGGACAGACCTGGGAACGCCTCAACCAGGAAACAGGGGCATCACCCAGAGAGGGCTCAAGGATCCCAAAACCAATCCTGAGAGTGAAATGCTGAGATTAGAAGAGAGAAATTCCCAGCTGTGAGATGAAAGTAACAAAAGTGCAAGCAGCTACTTATTTGGCTAAATTATTCAGTTAAATAAACCACATTCAAAGTTTCTATAATGCAATATTGGCTTTGTATTCACCAGATGGGATGAGATCTAGTCATTTAATGCTTTACCAGTGTTGGTAGATGGGAATCTGGAGATTTTGAATTAGGCTGTTTCAAGTAGCCTGGAGATACCGGTTACTGTATGGCACCAGGTAAGATATTTGTTCTTACTCTATGTGGTGCTGTGTATGGCTGGGTTTTCTCTCTGGTCCCTTTTGATCTGTCACTTTTTTCCCCTCCTGCTAGTACAAAGCATATCAAAGGATATCTTAATGACAGATGAATTTTAATTTGGACAAGCCAATATGATTCATATAGGAAAAATAATTCCAATTTCAGGAACAATGTGCTGTGTTTGTGTTAGGGGTACCACCCAAGAAAAGGTCTTGAAGTCATTATGGATATAAAACAAAATACATTAAAGTTTCTAGCCCAGTGTGCTGCGAGAACTGTGTGCAGTTCTGGGCATCCCATCTCAAAAAGGCTATACCAAATATAGAAATAGTTCAGAGAAGAGTGACAGAAATTATAAAATGATAAATCCATTATGAACAACAACTAAAGAAGGGAGAGCTTTTCAGTGTAGAAAAGAGATGACTGAGATGGGATAAGATAGAAGTTTATAAAATCATGAATGGGATGGAGTGGGTAAATAGGGGACAGTTGTTTAACATTTCAAGGTACATTACAACAACTAACAGCCAGCAGATTTATTTATTTATTTATTTAATGCATTTGTACCCCACATTATCCCACCTTTTTGCAGGCTCGATGGGTGCTCAGAGAGGGGAGAAGGGGATTGGGGAGGGTGGGGGTGCTCAGAGGGGGGAGGGGAGTGCTCAGATGGGAGCAGGGGTCTGAAGCTAGAACTGGGGTCTGACATGGGGGCAGGAGGGAAAATGGGTCCATGCCTGGGGCAGGTGGGAGAATGGGTCTGGGGCTGAAAGGTGGGGATGCAAGACATATGGTGGATGAAGGGGACTGGAACTGGGGGCTGAAAAGAGGGGGCAGAGAGAGAGGGGACAGATCCTGGATGGAAGGGGGGGCACGTGAGGGAGGGCAGACCCTGGACGGATGGGAGAGGGAGGGCAGACGGATTGAAGGGGCAGAGAGAAAGGGCAGATGGTGGGTGGAAGGGGAGAGAGAAAGAGGGCAGACTGGGGCAAATGGTGGATGGAAGGGGCAGAGATAGAGGGCAGATATTGATGGAAGGGGGAGAGAGATGGCAGACTGGGGCAGATGGTGCATGGAAGGGGCAGAAGTGGATGGAAGGGAGAGAGGGCAGACAGTGGATGGAACGGGCAGAGAGAGAGGGCAGACACTGGATGGCAGAGAGAGAGCGAAGACAGATGCTGGATAGAAGGAAGACAGAGAAAAGATGAGGAAAGCAGAAACCAGAGACAACGAACTGTAAATATATATTTTTATTTTTTTGCTTTAGGATAAAGTAGTATTGTAGCTGTGTTTAATAAATGTTTATAATAGAACATATAAATAAGGTAATCTTTTTATTGGACTAATTTTAATACATTTTACTTTCGGAGAACAAAACCCCCTTCCTCAGGTCAGGATAGGACACTGTAACAGTACTATACTGAATTGACCTGAGGAAGGAGGTTTTGGCCTCTGAAAGCTAAATGTATTAGTCCAATAAAATGATATTATTTGTTTTATTTCTATTTGTTAATTTGTAAAGTGGTGATTGGTATTTGTTAGTTTTTTCAAATTTACATCTGCTGTCTTTATATTTTGCACAGTACTATAGGACATTTTCTGTTTCTGTGGTGTTGCATTGTATGCAGAGTCTGGCATCTTGGGGGTTCAGTTTAATTTTTGTCTAAATAAAAAGTTTATGATTACTTATTCTATAGTGGATTAGGGTGTATCTATTTGTGAAAAAGACATGGCTTTCGGTTGGCATTGACTGTATAGGATTGACGATCTGTACTAATCTGTCTGTTTTCGTTTTACAATAGGTGAATTGATGTTCTAGTGCTCACTGTAGTGTTTAAGATGCTTTCCTTTTCCTTGTGTGACTCGTACAAATTACTGCTTATGGTATGGTAGAATTGCTCTATAGGTCCTGAGTGTTTTGTATTGTCGGTATGCCTAGTACTGGATTTGTGTGTGTGGGGGAGGTGTTAAAATATGACCGGCCCCGGGTGTCAACCACCCTAGCTACGCCACTGTCTGGTCGAGCACTATTCCCTGTCCAAGTTCCATATACTTTGTGCTGTCCAGACCTCACAAAATCTCCTGTGCCATGTGGAGGAGACAGCAGTGGTGAGGACAGTGGAAATTTGAAGACTGAAGTGACATTAAAGACGCCTGCCACCAAAGTTTTTAAAGCAAATTTCATTGAAAAAGAATGGAAAATCCCACTGTCTGAAAGCTCATTTTGCCAAAGAACTTGAAATGAAGTGTTCCTTAAAAATCTCTGAAATAATTTTTATTTTTAATTTTATTAGAATTTATTCACTGCCTTTTTGAAGGAATTCACTCAAGGTGGTGTACAGTAAGAACAAATCAAACATGAGCAATAGGCAATTATAGCAGTAAAATATTCAAATAACACAAAGCACTTAGCCTTCCAAAGTTCCATAGAAACCTATGGAACTTTGGAAGGCTAAGTGCTTTGAAAATATGCCTCTGTATGGCATAGTATACTACTTAAAATGTCAACACAATATGTAATAGAACATTTTAATTGCATTGCCTGCCCCTCTACATCTGTCTCACTGAGCCTGTTAAGCAAAGTGTCATGATTAACTAGGTCAAATGCAACTGATAAATCCAACTGCATTAGAAAGGCCCACTGTCTTTTGTCCACTTGAAGCTGTAATTCAGTTATTAATGCGGCTAAAATTGTTTTTATACTAAATGATGCTCTAAATCCAGGTGTAATATGTGATGTTGTTCCAAATATTCCTGTAACTGAGTAGCCTAATGGTGGAGTGGAGGAGTAGCCTAATGGTTAGTGCAGTGGGCTTTGATCCTGACAATAAGTACATAAGTACTGCTATACTGGGACAGACCGAAGGTCCATCAAGCCCAGCATCCTGTTTCCAACAGTGGCCAATCCAGGTCACAAATACCTGGCAAGATCCCGAAAAAGTTCAATACATTTTATGCTGCTTATCCCAGAAAGCAGCAGTGGATTTTCCCCAAGTCATTTTAATAATGGCCTATGGACTTTTCCTTTAGGAAGCTGTCCAGACCATTTTAAAAACCCCGCTAAGCTAACCGCCTTTACCACATTCTCTGGCAATGAATTCCAGAATTTAATTACACGTTGAGTGAAGAAACATTTTCTCCGATTCGTATTAAATTTACTACTTTGTAGCTTCATCACTTGCTCTCTAGTCCTAGTATTTTTGGAAAGAGTAAACAAACGATTCACATCTACCCGTTCCACTCCACTCATTATTTTGAGCTACTTTGTTTGAAGAATTGCTTTGCATAACTGCTTTATATGAACTGCTGAGATTTTGGAACCTTTTGGGTTATTTTTGTTTTGTTTTGAATACTATGCTGTTGAACTGCTATGCTTCTTCAGAAATGCTGTGGTGGGAACTACCTTTAGAGGAACAGTTGACACAAAGGGATTACAATAAAGTATAATGATCTGACCTTGTGGATTACCGTGTGCTCTTTAGCAGTGGATTACAGCACACAGCTCCACTAAAGGGCCGAGGGACTCAACAGTCTCCCAGTGCAGGAGACTTTTCCAAGAGTCTCCCAGTGGTGGTGACCTTACACCACATGCGTCACTTTGCACTTGCTTACATTAAACGTCATCTGCCATTTAGACACCCAGTCTCGTAAGGTCCGCTTGTAATTTTTCACAATCCTTTTGCGGATTAACAACTTTTAATAACTTTGTGTTGTCAGCAAATTTAATTACCTCACTAGTTACTCCCATCTCTAAATCATTTATAAATATGTTAAAAAGCAGCGATCCCAGCACAGACCCCTGGGGAACCCCACTATCTACGCTTCTCCATTGAGAATACTGACCATTTAACCCTACTCTCTGTTTTCTATCTTTTAACCAGTTTTTAATCGACAATAGGACACTACCTCCTATCCCATGACTCTCCAATTTCTTCCAGAGTCTTTCATGAGGTACTTTGTCAAATGCCTTTTGAAAATCCAGATACACAATATCAACTGGCTCGCCTTTATCCATGTGTTTGTTCACCCCTTCAAAGAAATGTAATAGATTAGTAAGGCAAGATTTCCCTTTACTAAATCCATGTTGGTTTTGTCTCATTAATCCATGCTTTTGAATATGCTCTGTAATTTTGTTCTTTATAATAGTCTCTACCATTTTGCCTGGCACCAACATCAGGCTCACCAGTCTATAATTTCCCGGATCCCCTCTGGAACCTTTTTTAAATATCGGCATTACATTGGCCATCCTCCAATCTTCCGGTACCACATTCGATTTTAAATTGGAGGGTCATGGGATAGGAGGAAATGTCCTATTGTGGATTAAAAACTGGTTGAAGGATAGGAAACAGAGAGTGGGGTTAAATGGGCAGTATTCACAATGGAGAAGGGTAGTTAGTGGGGTTCCTCAGGGGTCTGTGCTAGAACCGCTGCTTTTTAATATATTTATAAATGCTTTAGTAACTGGCAAGGTAATTAAATTTGCTAATGACACAAAGTTATTCAAAGTAGTTAACTCACGACAGGATTGTGAAAAATTACAGAAGGACCTTACGAGACTGGGAGACTGGGCGGCTAAATGGCAGAGCAAGTGCAAGGTGATGCACGTGGGAAAAAAGAACCCAAATTATAGCTACGTCATGCAAGGTTCCACTTTAGGAGTTACAGGCCAAGAAAGGGATCTGGGTGTCGTCGTCAATAATACGCTGAAACCTTCTGCTCAGTGTGCTGCTGCGGCTCGGAAAGCAAATAGAATGTGGGGTATTATTAGGAAAGGTATAAAAAAACAGGTGTGAGGATGTTATAATGCCGTTATATCGCTCCATGGTGCGACCGCACCTTGAGTATTGTGTTCAATTCTGGTCGCCACTTCTCAAGAAAGATATAGTGGAATTGGAAAAGGTGCAGCGAAGGGCGACTAAAATGATAGCGGGGATGAGACGACTTCCCTATGAAGAAAGACTAAGGAGGCTAGGGCTTTTCAGCTTGGAGAAGAGACGGCTGAGGGGAGACATGATAGAGGTATATAAAATAATGAGTGGAGTGGAACAGGTGGATGTGAAGCGTCTGTTCACACTTTCCAAAAATACTAGGTCTAGGGGGCATGCGATGAAACTACAGTGTAGTAAATTTAAAACAAATAGGAGAAAAAGTTTCTTCACCCAACGCATAATTAAACTCTGGAATTCGTTGCCAGAGAACGTGGTGAAGGCGGTTAGCTTAGCAGAGTTTAAAAAGGGGTTAGACGGTTTCCTAAAGAACAAGTCCATAAACCACTACTAAATGGACTTGGGAAAAATCCACAATTCCAGGAATAACATGTATAGAATGTTTGTATGTTTGGGAAGCTCACCAGGTGCCCTTGGCCTGGATTGGCCGCTGTCATGGACAGGATGCTAGGTTCGATGGACCCTTGGTCTTTTCCCAGTGTGGCATTACTTATGTACTTATTGTCAAGATCAAAGCCCACTGCACTAACCATTAGGCTACTCCTCCACTCCACCATTAGGCTACTCAGTTACATATTACATATTAAAGATAAATTACATATTACTAACAATAGTTCCGCCAGTTCATTTTTCAATACTATCAGTACTCTGGGATGAATACCATCCGGTCCAGGAGATTTGCTACTCTTCAATTTGTCAAATTGACCCATTACAACCTCTAGGTTTATAGAGATTTCATTCAGTTTCTCCAACTCATCAGTTTTGAATATCATTTCTGGCACCAGTATCTCTCCCAAATCTTCCTCGGTGAAGATCGAAGCAAAGAATTCATTTAAACTCTCTGCTATGGCTTTGTCTTCTCCGATTGCCCCTTTTACCCCTCAGTCATCTAGTGGTCCAACTGATTCTTTTGCCGGTTTCATGCTTTTAATATACTATATGTTTTTGCCTCCAATGCAATTTTTTTTTTCAAAGTCCCTCTTTGCCTTCCTTATCAGCGCTTTGCATTTGACTTGGCATTCCTTGTGCTGTTTCTTATTATTTTCAGTTGTTTCCTTCTTCCATTTTCTGAAGGATTTTCTTTTAGCTCTAATAGCTTCCTTCACCTCACTTTTTAACAATGCTAGCTGTCGTTTGATCTTCCTCCCTCCTTTTTTAATACACAGAATATATTTGGCCTGGGCTTCCCACTGCAGCTTCTTGTGACCTTGGGCAAGTCTCTTAACCCTCCTTTGCCCCAGGTACAGGGCCCTCTAGGGACAGAGAAAGTACCTGCATATAAAGTGTATAGCACTGCATACATCTAGTAGCACTATAAAAATGATTACTAGTAGTTGCCATGACTGCCTCTAAAATTAGTTAGCATGGATAAATTAACCACCAGATGGTAATTTTGCGCAGTTTAGTTCAGCAGTTTTTCTACCAGTTGGATCAGGAAATTTTTCATCAAATTTGCCTGGCAAGTATCTAGATGGCAGTGATGTTTGCAATACGTCTGTGCCAGTTTACCCACCAGATGACTAGTTGCTCACATTCCTCCACTTCATTGATTCCTTCTTCTACTTGTGGTACTGGAATAAAAACAACTTTTGACTGAAACAAAACAGCAAAATCTATTGGCATAAGGGTCAAACTTTTCTGTTGCCCTAGGACTTTTGTAAGACTTAACAATCCTAAAAAGTTCTCTAGTTGGATTATTATTATCTACAATTTTTTTCAGTTCTAGTTTGGTCCTTATACAATTTAATGTGCCCCTCCATTCTAATTGCAAATCCTTGTTTTGTAAATTCTGCCACCTTCTCTCCAATGTTCTACATTTTCTTTTTAGATATGGCAAACCAGTTGAAAACCACAGGTCTGTGGCTGCTTTTTGTGTTTGTTATTATCTTGGTAAGTGCCATTTTATCAACTACTGCATGAATAGTATTATTCCAATCATTTACTAATACATTAATCAATGGTTCTGGTGTAGGGTTTAAATTAGTAATTATTTTCTCCCAGAATTTATCTATACTTAACTTACTCCTAACTAGATGCAAATTACTGCCAGAATACTTCTTGTTACCTGAGACCATATAAATAGTAAATTCCTGTATTGAATGATCTGACCACAGTACTCGTGTAGATTTCCAGCTATCCACTAGAAGCAGAACTCCTTCCCTCAAAGATGAGATGATAGCATCTAGTGTATGACCTGCTTTATAACTGCTGCCTTTATTTATATGCTGTAATTTTGATTTACATTTAAATTTTAGAAAGTCTAAGACCTGATCGCAATCGTTTTCTAAATGTAAATTGAAGTCCTCAGGATTGATAACTAAGCTAACATTAGAGACCACCTGCAGAAGTAAATAAATCTTCCATCTTCATGGTGGTGTACACATCAGCACAAGGCCAACAGCCTCCACAGATGGTTCAGATCTCCAAAGTTAGTATACCTTCCAGTCCAGGTTTCAGTATGCTATCAGTTACGTCAACTTCAAGAACATACTGGACACAACAAATGTTGAACTCTGTTATATTTAGCCAACCATGTCTCAGTAATGATAGTCACCCTAAAATCCATATCCCAAATCAGATCATACTTATTTCTTACTGATCTAGCATTCATGTAACAAAGTGATACTAGAATAATATCATGATTATCATTATTTTTATTAGTTAATTTTTATGCTCACTAATTTACTAAGAAATTGCCCCTTCTTCTCTTGGCAATTTAGAGTTCTATTACTTCTCCTACCTCTTAATACCAATATATTTTGGCTATGTTCCTGGCAATCAATCAAGACCCCATTTCTCCTATCATACTCCAGTATACCTGTCCACTTTTTATAATGATGCAATATGATCCCATTATTCTACCAGTGGTAGATTATCATCCCAATAAGACAAAATAGGGTGTTGAGTTGCCAAGGCCTCTACACTCAGAATTACAACCTTATCATTATCCTCCACCAAAATTCTTACAAAGAAACCACATATGAGGAAAAGAATATCCATCTTACCCATAGTCAGCTTTTATATCCATCCCAAAATTCCACTATTTGTAGCAAACATTCATTTGCCATCCCCGCACAAAATTCATGGGATTTCCAGATTGTTATTAGGTCTAATCTTGTGCCTTTGTTCTTCCCACGGTACAGAAAGAGAGTTTTATCTGTTTAGATATGCCAACAGAGTGCTGAGACAGGCAGCAGCGCTGAAAGACGGCCCTGTGTCGAGTCTTCGTGTAATAAATACTTTTGAAGAATCCCCTAAGTATGACTGGAAGGTCTATCTACAAACTCCACTTCTCTCCCTCCATCCCTTTTGAGGCTCAGAAAGGGGCATGTTCTGCCCCTCTGGCCCACTCTTTCGGTACGACACCTGAGGCATGATGCCTCAGGAGCCAAAGTTTTTTTAAACTTCCAGGCTAGTGATATCACAAAATGTAACAGGGGGTTAAAATAAAGAAGAAAAGTTTTTTTTACCTGGGGAGGCTTGTAGAGGAGTCCGGTCCCACCTTGTGGGGGAGGAGGTCGTTCTGGGGCTGTTCGGGTGGTCCGGAGGGACGGGGTGTCTTCTGGGCAGGTGTGGGCCCGATCGCAGTCTGGCGAAGCAGCGCCGTGTTTTTTTATTCCCGGGAACGGTTGGGTACGTTCCCGGGGGTGGAGGCCAGGCAGCGCCACGAATTGCGACTCCCGGGGACGATTGAGCATGTCCCCGGGGGTGAAGAGTTGCTACGGAGCTGCGGGAGGCAGCGGCAGCATTTCCGGGTTTGTTTGGGGCCGGCGGGCCCTCTGCACTGGAGAAACGAGGAGGAGGAGAGGAAACGCGACGAGTTGGCGTGCGCGCGCATGCACGAGAGGCGCGAAGCTCCGTGTAGGCCGAAGCCGGGGCCTAAATTTTGGGCCGGCTTCGGTTCTTTTTTTGTTTTGACTCCGTTTTCGGGCCAGGACCAGCGGGACCGGATCCGTTGGTTGGGATCAAGTGAGGGGAAAAGATACATTAAGGTAAGGGGTCGTTTGGCCCGGAATGTTAATTGGTTGATTTTTAATTTACATAAATTGGGTTTTTTATTTTTAAAAAATCGGGGGTTTGACGGATTGGAAATATTTTTGCATATTTGGGATCGGGGTATTTTTGTTTATTTTTGGGGTGGGTTAGTTTTTAAATTTAAATATTTTTAGGGGGTATTTTGGAGGGGTGCTAGTTTGAAGGGGTTAATAAAGGGGTAAAATTTTAAATTCGACGTAGCAGGTAGAGGGGAAGGGGATTGAATTTTTAGAGTGGTTTTAAGTTATTTTGGGATTTTTGAGGGGGGTTTAGGAGAGATAATTGCGGGCGGACTGAAAAAAATGGTATTTTTAAATTTTAAAAGCAGGATTTAATAGGGAATGGGAAGTTTAATTGGTGTAGAAATTTTGGGGTGATTCGGATATAGTTTTATAGGGTTTTTATTTAATTTTATTACTTTTCCATTAGTTTCTATGGGGTTAAAATGGGGATTTTGCACTGCTGGCCAGAATTCCGCTGGTCAGCAGTGGAGAGTGGAATGTTGGTTCTAGTCAGGGATTGGCTGGAAAGGTCTTGGAACGCAAGCCAAGGCTGGGTTGGAACGCAAGCCAAGGCTGGTTACCAAGGTAACCGGGGTGTTGCAGTTGGTCAGAGTGAGATTGTTGGTCAGAGAGAGTGGAGGTGTTGAGAAGGTGCTGGTAGTGAGAGGAGGGTTTAAAAGTAAAAGTGAGGATTTTGGGGGAAATTTCTGGGAATTGTTGGTGAATGAAAGTAAGGTGTGTAAGGAGGATGTGATTTCTAGTATAAGTTTTAAAATTTTGTTAGGTTTGTATGAACTGGGGTACAGGGTAGGAGTTAAGTGGAATTTGTTAATAAGGGGTTATTGGGGTAATAGTAATAGTAGCTTTAGGTGTATTTGGGTAAGGTTTTAGGGATAAATTTAAGGAATAATTCAATGGAAGTAGAGTAATAGTTAAAGGAAAATCTACCAATGGGAATTTGAATAACTGTGATTGAGAATTGTGCAAGAGTAATTGTGTGAAAGGGACGGTCAATCTCTCTCTGAATAAGTAGGGAAAAGAAATCAATAGCATAGGCACTGGAAAGTAAGGGCCATTTATTTATATTGATTTTACTTAAATAGAGCCCACAGTTCCGCTGTTGACAGCACTCCCTGATAAAGATTATTAAAAGAAGAAAGTAGGAAGAGTAAGGTTTTCCTTCCAATTATTTTAATTAAGAGAGAGGTGAAGGAGGAAGACCAAAGAAAAAGTGAAGAAAACCGGACAACTCACGAGCTCCAACGCAAGCAAGGCCGGGAAGAAAAAGAAACAAAGCTTCGACAGCTAAGTAACTGTATACACTGAACAAGAAACATAATAGGAAAGAGACATACACAGAAACACATGAAAGAAAATAAAAAAAGAGATACTTACCCAAAGTCCATGGCAAAGAAAAGTGACTGAAAACCTGAAAAGAGAGCAAAGCAAAGAATCAAATTCTTGTCAGACTATACTCACGTGAATGATACATAATAACATTTACATTTCCTAAGGAACAGATTGCAGAAAAAGACACTTATCTGAATGTGAGCTAGATACAAGTAGATGTTGGTATCTGTAGGAAGATAAAAAGTTATTAGTATATGTTTGGTTATAGAGTTTTAAGCAAAATTTGATTTACTGTACAAGAAAGTTGAGTTTATGTTCGTTTTAAATGCTTTAGTTATTAAATTAAACTTGTTTAAACAACTTGGGAAAATAAGTTTGTTCTCCTTGATCAGAAAAATCCTGAACTTTAGTTTTCATTCCTCTTCCGTCCTTTGAGGGCGGAAGACGAGGATAGTATCCTGCACTAGTCCCCTAATCCTGAGTGTGTTTTCTAACAGCAGCCTGGGGGGGACTAAGTACAAAAAGGAGTGACCAATTGAATGCACTAGTTCCTCCCACGTCTCTAAAGCTCACATTCACAGCAGTAGGGCCAATCATTGTTGGAACAGGATAGCCTGCAGTAACACCAGCATATAGGGGATCTTGTTCTTTATTGATTAAGTTCTGGAATGTTGGAAGTCCTATCCTGGAAACAGGATTGCACTGTATTACTCTATCTTCTATCTTGTCTTGGAGCCTCTTCTTTTGGCCATCTGTCAAGATGTGGTGTTTGTTGGAATTGGCACTGTGTAGGTGCAGTGCAAATTGGCGGCCTATGAGCATGATGTGCTGCTGTTCCTGTCGCATCCAGAGACACCTATTGCAGTAGTGAGTTGATTAATCTCATTATTTGCTGAATTTTCAGCTATTTAATTCGAGTAAATCAAAGCTTATGTACCACTGAATAAATGGTGTTCACATTCAAAAGTTGCACATTATGAATTCCAGTGGGTCACTAGTGGTTTAAATACTTCAGAATAAACCTTACTGGTGTTACTGAGTCTGTTAATGCAGCCAGAAACTACCTGGTCAGCGAAACATCTTACTTGGTGGGGTAGGTTAGACAATCAAAATGGTGGTGGTCCCACAGGTGAATTATTATACTTTTTTTAATATCTAGAAAATGTCTAAAAGAAATGTGAGGAGATTTTGCTCCAGTTTCTATACGCCAGTAAACCTTCAAAAATCATTAAGCACATTCTGAAAAAGAGCACATGAGAAGGGAGGAGTCAACTTTCCTGATTTTCCATTTGTATCATCTGGCATTCCTGTTGATGTGGATAGGTAACAAGGTGGTAGTTGATAGGATTTCAACCTGAATTCAGCTAAAAGGAGCCATATACATTTGTAGGGGCTTGAATGTACCCAAAATTCTTCATGGCCATTATGTAATATAGAATATGAAGCCTACTCTCTCTGCACCATTGATAAGCTTGCAGAGAGCTCAGTAGTTAGCAAGTAGGCTAGCTCTGATATAGATGAACTCCCTTCTAAAAACTGATACGAAAACACTTCATTGGAAATAGTAAATTAAAAAAGGTATTTGGTCTTCAGGTAAACTGATAGACAAAAATCAAGTAATACTTTATGACAAATTGAAATTACTGTATGATTTACCAGGTACATATTTGAATGATTACAGTTGCAGCACTGCATTCGGTCCACTGACAAGAACCTCAATCTTCTAGAATTGTATTCAGAGAGCAAGGAATTTGGACACACTGCATCTTTATGTTCTAAAAATATGCATGACCTGACATTTATCAGAGCAATGGAACCTCAGAATTTATGGACTGAGGATGTACACGTTTTCTGTGCAGAAGCTGATTGAAAGCAGTTTTGGAAATCTGTACACAGGCCGACATTGTCAGCCATTTAATGCTATCTCTTTTCTTCCTAGTACTCAGGGTGACATGGATATCTTACAAAATATATAAGGCTGGTTTGGTGTATTCCAAAATATAGTACAGGAGAAGTTCTCTACGATGACGAATCACAGAAGGCAAAAGTAGAGACTAAACAAAGACGATTCACCACTGGAGACGCGAGTCCAACAGTCTTTATTATATCAATGATAACAACCCGACACAGGCCGTGTTTCGACGCTAACCATTAAAACAACATACATATATTCAATAGTTAAACATATGTATGTTGTTTTAATGGTTATTAAGCATATTTGAGCATATTGATTTCTGATGAGAAAATTAGTGTCTATTGAATTTTTATATGGATGTTTTTTCATATGGATGTATATATATGTTTTTATTGGTGTTGTTTATATGTTATATATTTTGACTTGTAGTGTATTTATTGACCCCTGATGCAGATGCTTTTTAGCGTCGAAACACAGCCTGTGTCGGGTCGTTATCATTGATATAATAAAGACTGTTGGACTCACGTCTCCAGTGGTGAATCGTGTTTGTTTAGTCTCTACTTTTGCCTTCTGTAGTTTGATGAATTCAGCACAATGTTGGCACTCCCCCAAATTCTATATATGGCACCTAAAGCTGTACTGCTAATTTGGCCACATGGTAAATTATGCGTACAACTTAATTGAACAAGCCAATCAGCATCAATAATTTGCAATTAATAATCAGTTATCAACACTAATTGGCAATAATTAGGATTTAAGCACATATCTGATTCTATAATGGAATGCGCCTAAATCCTATCACACGTAACAATTTGGAGACATGTTTAAAGGTGTTCCTGGGGGGCGTTCCAAGACTTTATGCCCATTGATACAGAATGATGCCTAAGTGTGCCTAACTTAGGTGCCAGTATTTAGGCCTTCTTATAGCAGGCCTAATTGCAGCCACATACAGTTAGGCACAGCTTAGTGCTAAGCTCCATTCAGAGGTCTTTCCCACTATCAAAACAAAACAACTTTGTTGACTAATATAATTTTGCAGAAATGTAAAAGGAAACAAGTAGTTGTTAAATCTCTGAACGTCCCTTCTAAGCCTAAGTCACCACAACCCAACAACACCAGAGACCAAGGGGATCTTTAGGCATTGAAACCACTAGAATACCAGGATCTACCCTCTGGCATGGACGTTTCATCGTTTTCCAGACAGTCTTGAAGGCCCTTGTGTGCTTTTTTTTTTTTTTTTTGTATTGTCATATCGTATGTGCCGTATTAAAGGATTTAATTATTTAGCCTATCTTTGGTTATGTTGATGACTGTCTCAGAAGGTCTTGTAGTAGTCATTTTCCTCTATTTGATACATCTATATGTGTCTATGGTTTTACTATTATTTCTCTTCCCTCACCCATTGGTTGACTGTTTTTTTTCTTATGTTTGTACTATTTGAGTTGTGATGTTTTTTGAGACATATAAAAATTTCAATAAATGATTTGACTTGAAGAAGTGAGAGTGGGTTAAACTGGCATAAATATTTGCTGGAAAGGTCTAGAATGCTAAAAGAGGGTCAACACAGCACCAAGATGAGCTGAAAGACTGCAAAATACCAGAAGAGGAACAACACAACGCTTGAGTTGGTTAGGTTTGCTAGAGTACTGCAGAATACCCAAGAGGACTTGCATGATAGGTTATAAGGACCCAAAATATCTAAAGAGGGTCAATAGAGTATCCAAAATGACTGGAATGCCATAATATATAAAGAAGGCCAAGGCAAAAGCAAAGTAGACCCTAAACAAAAAACCTACCTGAAAAGAACCAGCATAGCACTCATATCAGCTGAAATTTCTCAAAACACCTGAAGAAGTCCAAAGTAGCAGCAAGATAGGCCTAAAGGCTCCAGAATAGATGATGTGGGCCAGCACAACATTCAAATGATCTGAAAGACACTAGAACACCTAAAGAGGGTCAACACAGCACAGCACTCAGAATATATCTAAGGCCCCAAAACACCAAGAGGGACCAACAGTATCAAGATAGGCTAGAATGGTTAAAAATACCAGAGCTGGAGCAAATAAGCTCAAAGAGGCTTAGGGCTGGGTCAAACTTTTTTGAGAAATTGAGCCAATTTGAAATATATGAAGAAGTATCTGATTTTCTCCATAAACAGATTTGCCCAGGAGATGTCAAGACCCTACTTTGTCACACTGCCATAAAGATTACATGAAAGGACACAAATTTATTTGGACAGTAAAACCGGAATACAGCTTAGAGCTTCATCTGTATTGTTCTTCTGTTACGAAGGAGTTACCACTGACCAGACACAAACACAAGTTCTAGGACAATGAGATTATAAGATGGAAGTTAATAAATAAAGAGACAATGGCATGAATACCCCAAATGCATTGGAAGAGAGATAAACATATAGTAGATGATGGCAGATAAAGATCTGCACAGTCCATTCAGTCTGCCCAACAAGGTAAACTCATAGCATATGGTATAGTGTGATATAACATATGCATAATTGATCTTGATCAGTCCTTGCCTTTTTTTGGAAAAAAAACTATACAAATCTGGTCTTATTCCCCAACTACTGGAGTAGCAGTCAAAACCCATTCTAGTCCATCCAAACCTGTCTAGCCATAATCACGGCACAGGCCATACAAGTCTGCATCAAAATTGGTATAAAGACCACAAATTGATGGTGATGAATAAAGTGGCACCAACATTGGCTGAAAGAACCCAAGGTACTATGAAAGGGTCAAAGTATTATCAACATTGGCTGGAAGATCCATAGGCAATGAACAAAAAGTTTAGTGCAGGGGGCACATCTGAGGCAGAGAGTGGGCGTGTTCTATTCTGTGCTAATTGGTTAGTGTAGCTACATTGCCACACACTAACCGATTAGCACATGGGTGGCAATAAGGGCTCATGCACTAATGGCAAACTTAGCGTATGCCATTAATACAAAAGCAATAGGAAATTCAGTCATTTTACCCCAGCGGTAAAATGACCTTAGCACGTGGGAAAGACCTATATAAGGGCGTGCTAAGGCCACTTTATACCATTGATTGGTAAAGGGACCCCCATGAGAGAAGGCCAAGCACCATCATACAGAAACATATGCACATCCCTACTTCCTGCTCGTTACTTTATAATGCAATCTTTAGTCATAGAGATACATAAGTACATAAGTATTGCCATACTGGGAAAGACCAAAGGTCCATCGAGCCCAGCATCCTGTTTCTAACAGTGGCCAATCCAGGTCACAAATACTTAGCAAGATCCAAAAAATGTACAAAACATTTTATACTGCTTATCCCAGAAATAGTGGATTTTCCCCAAGTCCATTTAATAACGATCTATGAACTTTTCCTTTAGGAAACCTTTTTTAAACTCCGCTAAGCTAACCACCTTTACCACATTCTCTGGCAATGAATTCCAGAGTGAAGAAAAATTTTCTCTGATTCGTTTTATATTTACTACATTGTAGCTTCATCGCATGTCCCCTAGTCCTGGTATTTTTGGAAAGCGTGAACAGACACTTCACATCTACCCGTTCAACTCCACTCATTATTTTACAGACCTGTATCATAGCATATGCTTGGCATTTGTCTTAATTTTTCATTAAGAACAGTTACCTTGGGGTCACGTGATGGCTGAGACCTGAGCGGACGCCTCCTCGCCCTTGCTATGAAAAACTGCTTCTTATACCTTCTTCCCACCCCGTTTCGGATCCACTTCTTCGCTGTTGGTTGTATCAAGCATCTGCGGAGCCGCTGGTGAAGTTACGGCGTTGAGTCAGGGCGGTGTTCTGGGCATGCCAGCTTAAGACTCCGTGGGCATCTAGGAAATGTGGAGGGAGCTACACGGTCAAAATGGTGTTGGTGCAGGAAAAACCAGAGGAATTTCAATCTCAAGTGCTGCCAGTGATCGCACTGCAGGAGGCAGCGATTAAGGAAATAATGCGACACATGGCTGATATACTAGATGATAAGCTGTCGACATTGCATGCCTTCATGGATGAGCTTAAGAAAAGCATAACAACGCAGGGTGCACACATTCAACAAGCGGAAGACAGAATATTGTGCCAGGAGGATCTCACCAATGATATGACCTCCCAGCTGGCAGCATTGGAGAAGCGGTGCAAGTTTTTGGAAGATAGAATTGATGACCAAGAGAACAGGAGCCGTCGCAACAATATCCGGTTGGTAGGACTACCTGAAAGTGTGAAAGATAAAGAGCTATGGGAATTGGTGGAATCATGGCTTCCTCGGGAGTTGGGCCTAGATGTAGAAGGGCAGAGGATGCGGGTCGAGCGGGTGCACCGCGTGGGAGTACTATGGGATCAGAATACTAGACCACGCCCTGTGGTTTCCTGCGTTCTTAGCTATGCCGAGAAAGCCCAACTAATGGTCAAGTTTCGACAAAGTAGAGAACTGGCTTATGAGGGAACCAAAGTGCTGTTGTTCTAAGATTTCTCACCAAGAGTTTCTGAGCTGTGCAGGCGTTTATCACCATACTTGTCACGGTTGTGACTGTATCCCATGCCTACACTCACCTCGCCTCCTGGTGAGCAGGCCCTATGGCTGCTGTGGACTGCCTTCTCCCTGTTTCCCAAACATGTTCCAGAATCCGGTTCCAGTCAAACCTGTTCCAGAATCCATTTCCAGCCAAGCCGGTTCCAGAATCTGGTTCCAGCCAAGCCCATTCCAGTCCTACATTCTGATGTTCCAGCATTCCAGACTTACTTGTGACCTCATCTGTAATTGCCTTTATTAAGCACCTGGGAAACTTCAGGCTTGCCTTTGCAACAGAGGTCTTCAGATGAGTTTTCGTCTGTATGTGGTTGTTCCAGTCCTGCTCATTCCAGCCCTGCTCATCTACAGCTTCAGTTCCCATCCTGCTAGTTCCGGTCCTGCTTGTACCAGCCTGTCTGTGTTCAGCCTCGCTTCCTGTTTGGGTGGTTCACCTGCTGCTGCCGGTCACTGACAGTGGCCCAAGGGCTCACTACTCCGGACTCCATGACAGACCGTAACAATACTGCTCTCAGCTTTTCTCTAAAGGGATTAAGCTCTCTTTGCAATATCCTGTCTAAGTGCAGGTGGTTCATAATGGCAGTGCCCTTTTCATGGAGAAACGGGAGGAGATCCAAACTTTTATGGAGTGGTTGTCTTAAAGAATCCAGAGAGCTGTGAAGAGCTTATTCAGACCACCTATATGTGGTTTGGACCCAGAGCCGCCTGTTTCTGCAGTATGTGAAAAGGAGCTCTGTGGCATTTTCTTCCCTTTTTTTTAATTATTATTATATCATTTTTTTTGTTACATTTGTACCCCGCGCTTTCCCACTCATGGTAGGTTCAATGCGGCGGGCAATGGAGGGTTAAGTGACTTGCCCAGAGTCACAAGGAGCTGCCTATGCCGGGAATCAAACTCAGTTCCTCAGTTCCCCAGGACCAAAGTCCACCACCCTAACCACTAGGCCACTCCTCCACTGTACTGTGTCATTTTGCCAGTGACTGTGCAACCGGCAAAGACAGGACTACATAGATGGGGCGGTGCATCTGCAAGGCTATTTTGGGCAGTAATTTCTCTGCGGAGTGAAGGAGTACCCCCTCGAGGTCCCCATGACTGTCATGGCAGGATTAAAGGAAGCCCCAGATGGTGGAGTGCTGAACAGTATTACTTTTTACAGAGGCTGGGAGGAGATATTGTTGTTGTTTTTCTGTTGAATTTTCTGCCTATAGTTCTTATTTTCCACCTGAATAGTGTAGCAGAGTGATTCTCTTGCACATTGTGTTGGGTTCTGACTGGGGGGGGGGAAGGGGCGGGTGGGAGTATTATAACACTGTCAGGCTTATTTTCGAAAGCGAAGGGCGCCCATCTTTCGACACAAATCGCAAGATGGGCGTCCTTCTCCCAGGGTCGCCCAAATCAGCATAATCGAAAGCCGATTTTGGGCGTCCTCAACTGCTTTCCGTCGCGGGGATGACCAAAGTTCATGGGGGCGTGTCGGGGCTTAGCGAAGGTGGGACTGGGGCATGCCTAACACATGGGCGTTCTCGACCGATAATGGAAAAAAGAAGGGCGTCCCTGACGAAAACTTGGCCGACTTTACTTGGTCCATTTTTTCTTGCGACCAAGAATCAAAAAGGTGTCCGAACTGACCAGATGACCACCGGAGGGAATCGGGGATGACCTCCCCTTACTCCCCCAGTGGTCATCAACCCCCTCCCACCCTAAAAAAAACTTTTTAAATATTTTTTTCCAGCCTCTATGTCAGCCTCAAATGTCATACCCAGCTCCATGACCGCAGTATGCAGGTCCCTGGAGCAGTTTTAGTGGGTACTGCAGTGCACTTCAGCAGGCGGACCCAGGCCCCCCCCCCCCCCCCCCCCCCCACACACACACACTTGTTACATTTGTGGTGGTAAATGTGAGCACTTCAAAACCCACCAGAAACCCACTGTACCTATATGTAGGTGCCCCTCTTCACCCCTTAGGGCTATGGTAGTGTTGTACAGTTATGGAGAGTGGGTTTACAGGGGGGGGGGGGGTTGGGGGTATTCAGCAGACAAGGTCAGGGAGCTATGCACATGGAAACAATTTATGAAGTCCACTGCAGTACCCCCTAGGGTGCCCGGTTGGTGTCCTGGCATGTCAGGAGGACCAGTGCACTACGAATGCTGGCTCCTTCCACGGCCAAATGGCTTGGAATTGGTCGTTTCTGAGATGGGCGTCCTCGGTTTCCATTATCGCTGAAAACCGGGGACAACCATCTCTAAGGATGACCATCTCTAAGGTCGACCTAAATGTTAAGATTTGGGCATCCCCGACCTTATTATCAAAACGAAAGATGGACGCCCATCTTGTTTCGATAATACTGGTTTCCCCGCCCCTTCCCGAGGACGTCCTGCGAGGACGCCCTCAGGAAAACTTGGGTGCCCCGTTCGATTATGCCCCTCTATGCTACCCAAGATACCATACTCCTTACAGATGTTGCCTCTCTGGATCACGAAACGGGTTGAAGATTTTTATAAATGGTTTATTGGAACCTTTATATGGGCCGGCCGAAGGGCACGGATTGGATATGCCAAATTGACTCAGTCCCGGGCTAAAGGGGGACTTAATCTGCCGGACTTCTGCATGCATAATGTGGCAGCTGTGCTCAGATGGGTTCATGACCTGCACATAGGGGCTTCCAAATTTGTGCCATGCTCTATCTGGGAGGATGGCTCTTACCCCTACTCGGCTTTCAATCTTTTGCAGTTGCCGGCTGGGAGGGGGAGGAGGAGGTTGCAACCTCTGCTTCGTCCGCTGCGGCGAGCTTGGGTGTGGTGGTGCGGCGGCCTTGGGGGGGCTTCGGGTCCTTCCCCTTTTTTAGCGGCAATTGATAATCCTCATTTTCCTGCTGGGCAGGGCGTAACACACTTCAAAGCTTGGGCACGAGGAGGTTGCCATTATGCAGGGCATTTCACAACTCCAGGGGGTGATACTTTTTCTTCTTTTGAACAAGCGCGGGAGAGTTGGCAACTGACTAGCACAGATTTTTTTGCCCTTTTTGCAATGGAGACGCTATTGTGCGTTGTTGATCCCCTCGAGGGATCGAGGCCCTGCTTTCACACTTCTGAATAAACTCTTTTGTCAGCTACCTGCGCAGGCAAATAAACTGGCAGTATGGTATGCCATAGGCAGTGAATACCAGTGAACATCTTCCTTTGCTTGCTTAGTCATGTGGTGAGGAGAACAGCTGGGGGAGGAGATTACGGTTGAGGCACTGTCCACATACTTTATATGGGCTTTTAAAGTTACTCGTAGTGCTAACGTACAAGAAATGCAATTCAAGTTACTGCATGAAACATATTTAACTAGGGCTAGGGGGAAACAAATGGGTCTCTGGGATGACGATAAGTGTGTACGATGTCAGCGTCCGGTAGACAGTCCACCATTTTTTGGAGTGCAAGAAGTTACGTGATTTTTGGTTTGGAGTGTTGGGTGTCTTAGAGCGTGTGTTGGATGTACCTGTTGAATGGTCATATATGGTGCTACTTATGGGGGATGAATCTCACCTAAGTGATCAGGGACTATCTCCCTCCCAGGGTCGCTATTTGTGCCTAGCACTAATGCTGGCTAGGAAGACTATTTTAGTGAATTGGGTGGCGGAGTGCCCGCCGACCTTGTAGCAATGAATTGTGAAGATGCTCCAAATGGCTTGCTGGGAATGGGAGAGGCTTAAATCTTCCTGTAGTAAGCTCTACCGAGCATATAGATCTCTCTGGCAGCTTTATGAAGTGTTATTCTCAGGCCCTCAGGGTACTCCAAGACTGGGTGGGAGGGAAGGGGGGGGGGTGGAGTGGAGAATCTGTCCATTGGGTAATTAAAAAGTGGGCAGGATGTTCTGTATTCTCTTATGACTATGGAAGGGTTGCATGCTGTGCTTACCTGTATAATTTTAAATATTGAATGCTGCTATACTATCCTGCTTATAATCGAAATAGAAAAATGCCTATATTGTGACCCAAATCGGGAGATAGACGTTTATCTCACAAAAACGAATAAAGCAGTATAATCGAAAGCCGAATTTGGACGTTTTCAACTGCACTCCGTCGCGGATGCGGACAAAGTTGATGGGGCGTGTCGAAGGCGTGGTGAAGGCGGAACTGGGGCGTGGTTATCGGGCGATCAGAGATGGGCGCCTTTCGCCGATAATGGAAAAAAATATGCGTTTTTAGCGAGAATTTAGGGCACTTTTCCTGGACCCTGTTTTTCCACGAATATGGCCCCAAAAAAGTGCCCTAAATGACCAGATGACCACTGGAGGGAATCGGGGATGACCTCCCCTGACTCCCCCAGTGGTCACAAACCCCCTCCCACCACAAAATATGCCGTTTCACAACTTTTTATTTTCACCCTCAAACGTCATACCCACATCCCTGGCAGCAGTATTCAGGTCACTGGAGCAGTTATTAGGGGGTGCAGTGGACTTCAGGCAGGTGGACCCAGGCCCATCCCCCCCCCCACCTGTTACACTTGTGCTGGTAAACGGGAGCCCTCCAAACCGCCCCCCAAACCCACTGTACTCGCATGTAGGTGCCCCCCTTCACCCCTTAGGGCTATAGTAATGGTGTAGACTTGTGGGCAGTGGGTTTTGAGGGGGATTTGGGGGGCTCAACACCCAAGGGAAGGGTGCTATGCACCTGGGAGCTGTTTTACCTACTTCAGAGGTAGTTACCTTTTTTTTAAATTGTTACAAGTGCCCCCTAGGGTGCCCGGTTGGTGTCCTGGCATGTGAGGGGGACCAGTGCACTACGAATCCTGGCCCCTCCCATGAATAAATGTCTTGGAGTTATTCGTTTTTGAGCTGGGCGCTTTCGGTTTCCATTATCGCTGAAAAACAAAAACGCCCAGCTCAAAAAAAGATAAACGTCCATGTTTTTCGAAAATACGGTTCGGTCCGCCCCTTCACGGACCCGTTCTCGGAGATAAACGCCCATGGAGATAGACGTTTCCGTTCGATTATGCCCCTTCACGTATTCTTGTTATGTTTTGGATGTTTATTTCCATCTTTGGATGTGTTTGTCCTGCACTCTAATAAAGATATTTTCAAAAAATATATCAGCACATTTGTCCAGACCAAATATCATCCTGATATCAACTGGCAAACTCCTCGCTATTCAGTTATTCTACTAGACCATTCTTTGCAAAATTAGTCTTCCGTACCCTAGTTCAATCCCTAGTCCTAACAAATTTGAGTACAGCATCTCTATTTACGAAGGACTTAAAGGGGATCTCAAAAAACTACAAAGCGTTCAAAACACTGCTGCATGTCTCATATTCAGATTACCACTCTTCACCAAAGCAACCCCCCTTCTGTACGATTTGCATTGGCTGCCAATAAAAGATAGAATATCATTCAAGCTATGTACCTTCATTCACAAAATTTTGTATGGTTCGGCCCCAATATACATGAACAACCTCACTGAATTACCTTTATGTAATGCCTCTAAATCATTTATAGAATATCTTATCCTACATTTCCTGAATTGTAAGAAAGTAACTTACAAAATGATCCATACTGCTTTCTTTTCATATCAAGGCACTAAAATTTGGAACTCCTTATCTAAAACCATCAAATGCACCAATGATTATTTGTTATTCCGAAGTCTGTTGAAAGCTCACTTCTTCATGTTGGAATAATGTATTGTGTTTTACATGCATTGTCTGTCAGCAATGTTTTTTTTCTTTCTCTGTAATTACTCTGTGACCTCTGATGTGAATTGCATAGAGAGGTCACACCCATGCAACTTCCTGTGGGGGTTAGAAACAGCACAGCACATGGAGCTCATGGTCTCTCTCCTAGCTGAGGATCTATGGTGTGAGCATCCATTACCATCTAAGCACATGGAAAGAGCTGATAAACCAAATGTATTATATTATGTATATATAAGCCTGCTGAATATCAATCTGACTAAAACTGTGAGTAAACAGATGTTTTGTTAATTCAACTTTAAAGTGACTCAGCAGTGAATTATTCTGGGGTGTATGTGAGAGAGATGAAGAAAAGAAATTAACATTTCTAAAGCTGAAGCTGTGTGTATAAAAATCTGCTAATTATTTACTACAAATAATCCAACAAAAGGGTTATGGGCCCAGCCCAGGAATTGAAAAAGGAAGAAGAGAAATATTACCAGGCAGTGAAAAAGCCAAATTTTTCTCTTAAGTTTTAAAAGAAAGATTCAGTCTGTCTCTCTCTCCCCACACACACTAAACAGCAGACAGAAAGCTAAGCAATGGCTGAGGGAGGAAATTCACCATTTTTCCACTCTCTCAAGGTGCCTAAATTAACTGAACATAATTATAAACAATGGGAGCTAAGATTCGGATGTCTCCTTCAAGCAAAGAAATTAAGCATATGTTTAGACCAAAACAGAACAGCTGAAAATATGGCTGAATGGGACAATGCAAACTATTATGTGAAGTGCATGTTTTTTGAAGCTCTCTCAGAGAAACAAGCCATATTGGTGGAGGCAAAAGATACAGCAAAGGAAATTTTAGATAAACTGAGAACTATGTATGCAACTACATATGCAAAACAGCAACCAATTTGGTTGGCAGAGTTGAATGAAACCAAATTAAGGGATAAAAGTAAGTGTAATGATCACATTATGCATCTTATGTCTTCATTTCAAAAGTTAGAACTTTCTGGAATTCCCATGTGTGATGCATTGAAAAGAGCATTTCTTTTTACCTCACTAGCAAAGAAGTTTGATGTTTTTAGGTCTGTAAATGAAGCCATTGAAGGGCAATCTTTTGAACAGGCAGCATCAAAACTGAGGCAGGAATGCATAATTAATGATTCTGAGGAGATGTGTTCTCAAAGACAGTCAGAGAGAAATGAAACAAATTTCTTGGCAAAGAATAGAGGAAGGCGGAGCTATGGGAAAACTCCACCCAAGGGCAAGCTGATTTGCTACTCATGTGGAAAGGAGGGACATGTATCTAAATGGTGTAAGGAAACACAAAACACCCCCTCTAGCTCACCTAAGCCAATGGAACAAAAGAATTTTCCAAGCAGGACATGTACAAAAGACAATGATAAACATAAGAGCTTTCTAATGGCAGAAAAATCTTTGACTATGGTAAATAATAATTCAAATGAAAGTACTTGGATTTTGGATTCGGGGAGCACATGCCATTTAACCAATTGTAAGGATTTCTTTCAGGAAATGAGTCCAGAAGAAGGTATTCTTAATACTGCAAACGCAGGGACTGCTAAGATCCAAGCAAAAGGCATTGGATTCTTAAAATGCAAAGTGTCTAATGAAGTTAAAGAAATTCCTGTAAGTGATGTCTTGTATATTCCCCAAGCAGTTTGCAATATGCTTAGTGTATCTACATTAGATAAGAAGGGATTTGTGATTCATTTTGAAAACAGTAAGTGCACAATCTCTAAAAATGATGAAGTGTATGCTGAAGCTTTTATGCATAATGATATTTATAAACTGAGCATTTCAGGTGAAGCCTCACATATGGCGCAAGTAAGGAAGAATGATGGTAAATGTAGTCTGGAAATCTGGCACCGCCGCCTGGGACATCGTGATTTTAAGGTGATCCAGGATCTTTACAGTAAGCAATTTGCTACAGGCATTCAAATAAATGCAGATACTGGTAAAATGGAGAAATGCATAGACTGTGTTACTCAAAAAGGTGTGAGACCCTCATTTCCTGCATACACAGGAAATAGGAGTAATAAAGTACTGGACTTAATACACAGTGACTTATGTGGACCGTTTAATATCCCATCATTGGGAAATAACAGATTTGTGCTAATATTCTTGGATGATTTCTCTAGATACTGTGTGGCCTATTTGCTGAAAGAAAAAAGTCAAGTCACAGACATGCTGAAGAAATACGTAGCCATGGTGAGCAATAAATTTGAAAGAAAACCAAAGGTTCTTCAGACCGACAATGGTGGTGAGTTCACTTCACAAAGCATGCGCACATTTCTACAACAAGAAGGCATTCAGCATATCACAACAGTAGCTTATACACCAGAGCAAAATTCTGTTGCAGAGAGAAAATTTAGGTCACTTGTGGAAATGACCAGATGTATGCTGTCAGATAGCAATCTCCCTAAAAGACTATGGGGGGAAGCCATTCTCACAGCAGTGTACCTACAAAACAGAATGCCAACTAAAGGCGCTGAGCGCACACCACATGAGACATGGCATGGTAGGAAGCCAAACCTGTCACACATAAGAACATTTGGAAGTACAGCATATGCTCATGTACCAAAGCATAAGTACATAAGTACATAAGTAGTGCCATACTGGGAAAGACCAAAGGTCCATCTAGCCCAGCATCCTGTCACCGACAGTGGCCAATCCAGGTCAAGGGCACCTGGCACGCTCCCCAAACGTAAAAACATTCCAGACAAGTTATACCTAAAAATGCGGAATTTTTCCAAGTCCATTTAATAGCGGTCTATGGACTTGTCCTTTAGGAATCTATCTAACCCCTTTTTAAACTCCGTCAAGCTAACCGCCCGTACCACGTTCTCCGGCAACAAATTCCAGAGTCTAATTACACGTTGGGTGAAGAAAAATTTTCTCCGATTCGTTTTAAATTTACCACACTGTAGCTTCAACTCATGCCCTCTAGTCCTAGTATTTTTGGATAGCGTGAACAGTCGCTTCACATCCACCCGATCCATTCCACTCATTATTTTATACACTTCTATCATATCTCCCCTCAGCCGTCTCTTCTCCAAGCTGAAAAGCCCTAGCCTTCTCAGCCTCTCTTCATAGGAAAGTCGTCCCATCCCCACTATCATTTTCGTCGCCCTTCGCTGTACCTTTTCCAATTCTACTATATCTTTTTTGAGATACGGAGACCAGTACTGAACACAATACTCCAGGTGCGGTCGCACCATGGAGCGATACAACGGCATTATAACATCCGCACACCTGGACTCCATACCCTTCCTAATAACACCCAACATTCTATTCGCTTTCCTAGCCGCAGCAGCACACTGAGCAGAAGGTTTCAGCGTATCATCGACGACGACACCCAGATCCCTTTCTTGATCCGTAACTCCTAACGCGGAACCTTGCAAGACGTAGCTATAATTCGGGTTCCTCTTACCCACATGCATCACTTTGCACTTGTCAACATTGAACTTCATCTACCACTTGCACGCCCATTCTCCCAGTCTCGCAAGGTCCTCCTGTAATCGTTCACATTCCTCCTGCGACTTGACGACCCTGAATAATTTTGTGTCATCGGCGAATTTAATTACCTCACTAGTTATTCCCATCTCTAGATCATTTATAAATACATTAAAAAGCAACGGACCCAGCACAGACCCCTGCGGGACCCCACTAACTACCCTCCTCCACTGAGAATACTGGCCACGCAATCCTACTCTCTGCTTCCTATCTTTCAACCAGTTCTTAATCCATAATAATACCCTACCTCCGATTCCATGACTCTGCAATTTCTTCAGGAGTCTTTCGTGCGGCACTTTGTCAAACGCCTTCTGAAAATCCAGATATACAATATCAACCGGCTCCCCATTGTCCACATGTTTGCTTACCCCCTCAAAAAAAATGCATTAGATTGGTGAGGCAAGACTTCCCTTCACTAAATCCGTGCTGACTTTGTCTCATCAGTCCATGTTTTTGTATATGCCCTGCAATTTTATTCTTAATAATAGCCTCCACCATCTTGCCCGGCACCGACGTCAGACTCACCGGTCTATAATTTCCCGGATCTCCTCTGGAACCCTTCTTAAAAATCGGAGTAACATTGGCTACCCTCCAGTCTTCCGGTACTACACTCGATTTTAGGGACAGATTGCATATTTCTAACAGTAGCTCCGCAAGTTCATTTTTTAGTTCTATTAATACTCTGGGATGAATACCATCAGGTCCCGGTGATTTACTACTCTTCAGCTTGCTGAACTGACCCATTACATCCTCCAAGGTTACAGAGAATTTGTTTAGTTTCTCCGACTCCCCCGCTTCAAATATTCTTTCCGGCACCGGTGTCCCCCCCAAATCCTCCTCGGTGAAGACCGAAGCAAAGAATTCATTTAATTTCTCCGCTACGGCTTTGTCCTCCTTGATCGCCCCTTTAACACCATTTTCGTCCAGCGGCCCAACCGACTCTTTGGCCGGTTTCCTGCTTTTAATGTATCTAAAAAAATTTTTACTACTGTATGTATTTTTGCTTCCAACGCTAATTTCTTCTCAAAGTCCTTTTTTGCCCTCCTTATCTCCGCTTTGCATTTGGCTTGGCATTCCTTATGATCTATCCTGTTACTTTCAGTTGGTTCTCTTCTCCACTTTCTGAAGGATTGTTTTTTGGCTCTAATGATTTCCTTTATCTTACTGTTTAGCCACGCCGGCTGACGTTTAGTCTTTTTTCCCTTTTTTCTAATACGTGGAATATATTTGTCCTGAACCTCCAGGATGGTGTTTTTAAACAGCATCCACGCCTGATGCAAGTTTTTTACTCTGCGAGCTGCTCCTTTCAGTCTTTTTTTCACCATTTTTCTCATTTTGTCGTAATCACCTTTTCTATAGTTAAACGCTAGCGTACTTGATTTCCTAGTTTCACTTCCTTCAATGCCAATATCAAAACCGATCATATTATGATCACTGTTATCAAGCGGCCCTCGTATCGTTACCCCCTGCACTAGATCATGAGCACCACTAAGGACTAAGTCTAGTATTTTTCCTTCTCTTGTCGGCTCCTGAACTAGCTGTTCCATGAAGCTGTCCTTGATTTCATCAAGAAATCTTATGTCCCTTGCGTGTACAGATGTTACATTAACCCAGTCTATATGCGGGTAATTGAAATCCCCCATTATTATTGTGTTGCCCAGTTTGTTTGCGTCCCTGATTTCCTTTAACATTTCCGCATCCGTCTGTTCGTCCTGGCCAGGCGGACGGTAGTACACTCCTATCACTATCCTTTTCCCCTTTGCACATGGAATTTCAATCCACAGTGATTCCAAGGAGTGTTTTGTTTCCTGCAGAATTTTCAATCTATTTGATTCAAGGCTCTCGTTAATATACAATGCTACCCCTCCACCAATCCGATTCACCCTATCACTACGATATAATTTGTACCCCGGTATGACAGTGTCCCACTGGTTATCC
Organism: Microcaecilia unicolor; assembly: GCF_901765095.1. Lineage (NCBI taxonomy): Eukaryota > Metazoa > Chordata > Amphibia > Gymnophiona > Siphonopidae > Microcaecilia > Microcaecilia unicolor. The sequence goes on along the minus strand of NC_044038.1, from coordinate 128,162,148 downwards.
TCCTTCCACCAGGTCTCAGAGATGCCTATTATATCTAATTTTTCATTTAGTGCAATATATTCCAACTCCCCCATCTTATTTCTTAGGCTCCTGGCATTCGCATATAGACATTTCAAACTATGTTTGTTGTTCCTAAGTACATCATGCTTAGTACTTGACAGTATTAATTGGCAATCTTTTGTCTGATTTTTATTGTTATTTAAAGATACCCGATCTACTACAATCTCTTTTGCAACCTCACTATCAGGATACTCTATCTTCCCTGTTATGGTGATATCTTTGAAAGATACCTTATCCCGAACCATGCTCTTTTGAGCGACTGTCGGCCTTCCCCCCATTTCTAGTTTAAAAGCTGCTCTATCTCCTTCTTAAACGCCGATGCCAGCAGCCTGGTCCCACTCTGGTTAAGATGGAGCCCATCTTTTCGGAATAGGCTCCCCCTTCCCCAGAATGTTGCCCAGTTCCTAACAAATCTAAAGCCCTCCTCCCTGCACCATCGTCTCATCCACGCATTGAGACTCTGGAGCTCTGCCTGTCTCTTGGGCCCTGCGCGTGGCACAGGTAGCATTTCAGAAAATGCTACCCTGGAGGATCTGGATTTCAGCTTTCTACCTAAGAGCCTAAATTTTGCTTCCAGAACCTCTCTCCCACATTTTCCTATGTCATTAGTACCCACATGTACCAAGACAGCCGTCTCCTCCCCAGCACTATATAAAATCCTATCTAGGTGACGCGTGAGGTCCGCCACCTTCGCACCAGGCAGGCAAGTCACCAGGCGATCCTCACGTCCACCAGCCACCCAGCTATCTATATGCCTAATGATCGAATCACCAAGTACAACAGCTGTCCTAACCTTTCCCTCCCGGGCAACATTTGGAGATATATCCTCGGTGCGAAAGGATAATACATCCCCTGGTGATGCTCTCCTTCCAAAGAAGGCATAAGCTGGATTCCACAACAGAAAGGGGCATTTTAGTTGGCTATGCTCCAGGACACAAAGGATATAGAATTTTGAATCTGAAAACTGGCATTGTTGGCATAAGACATGTTACATATTTTGATGAAAACAAAAGGGTTGATAAAGGCTGGATTATCCCAGATGAGCCTTATCATCCAGAATATGAAACTAGAACCATAATAGACATGCCAGTGTATATAAATGCCATACCAAGGCAGATGTCTGAAAGCAACTCACCTGTATCTAACGAGGAACAGGCAGAGGAAGCAGACACAGAAAGGATCATTGCAGAAGACAGTACAGTTGGAGAAGGGGAATCAATTGGAGAAGGACTCTCAGATTTAGAGGATGCGGAAAGGTCGGACCAACCTGTTGTCAGACGCTCATCCAGGGAAAACAAAGGTGTTCCACCCCCAAGACTGTCTTACCTAACAAAGTCAGCAGAAGCTCAAGAGCCCTTAACATGGGATGAGATTGAGAAAATGCCAGCAGAAGAAGCTGCTGAATGGCGTAAAGCTGCACAAGAAGAAATTGATGCATTGCATAAAAATAAAACTTGGATTCTTACAAAATTACCTCCTGGCAAGAAAGCTATAGGATGCAAATGGGTATTCAAGTTAAAAAGGAATGCACAAGGAAAAGTGGAAAGGTATAAAGCCAGATTAGTCACAAAGGGATATCTTCAAAAATATGGAGAAGATTTTGATGAAGTGTTTGCACCTGTAGTGAAACACACGACAATTAGAACACTTCTGAGCATTGCAGTCTCAAAAGGCATGCAAGTCAACCACATTGATGTGAAAACAGCATTTCTTCATGGAGATATAACTGAAGACTTGTACATGGAACAGCCAACAGGTTTCATAAATACAAAACAAAGACAGCTAGTGTGTAAATTAAACAAAGGTCTTTATGGATTAAAGCAAAGTGCAAAATGTTGGAATGACAAATTGCATGAAATATTGACAAATTTAGGATTTAAGCAAGGTGAAGCAGATAAATGCTTGTACACTAGGTGCAGAAATGGACAATATGCATACATTTTAGCTTTTGTTGATGATCTGCTCATTGCAAGCGAAAGTGAGCAAGAGTACAAGGACATTGTAAAATATTTAAACCAGAATGTTGAGATAAAAGAACTTGGTAATGTGTCATACTATCTTGGTATAGAAATTGAGAAACAAAATGATGGTTCTTATCTTCTAAGCCAGAAGCAGAAAATAAATGAGCTTATTGAAAGTTTAGGTATGCAAGATGCCCAAGTTGTAAGCACTCCCATGATCACTGATTTTCTGAAGGATGAAACAGTAAGAGAACCTTTACCAGATAACATCCAATATAGATCAGCCATAGGTAAGCTTTTATATCTAACTACCACATACAGGGCTGATATAGCAAATGCAGTAGGAATTTTGAGCAGAAGGGTCAGCTCACCTACGAAATCAGATTGGACTGCAGTTAAAAGGATGGTAAGGTATTTAAAAGGTACCATTGATTGTAAATTAAAGATTTCAGCCAATAGTAATCCAAAACTAATATGTTACTGTGATTCAGATTGGGCAGGGGATCATTCTGATTATAAATCCACAAGTGGATATGTGTTTATGTATGGAAATGTACAAATTTCTTGGGCCAGTCATAAACAAAGTATTGTGAGTCTGTCTTCTACAGAAGCTGAATATGTGGCTGTATCAGAAGCATGCAGAGAACTGATGTGGATTGAAAAACTTTTGCTGGATTTTGGAATAGATGAACAGAGACCAATCCAGATAATGGAAGATAATCAGAGCTGCATCAGGCTGTCACAGAATGACAAGGTTCAGTCACGCACCAAGCACATCGCAACGAAATATCACAACGTGCGAGAGCTGGCGAAAGAAGGGGTTATTAGTCTACACTATTGTCACACCAGTGAGATGACAGCTGACATCATGACCAAACCGTTACCCAGAGAACGTTTTGAGAATCTGCGAATAAAGCTTGGACTTTGTATGAATTAATAATTGCATGACAGTTATGCATGAGAAGGGGTCTGTTGGAATAATGTATTGTGTTTTACATGCATTGTCTGTCAGCAATGTTTTTTTTCTTTCTCTGTGATTACTCTGTGACCTCTGATGTGAATTGCATAGAGAGGTCACACCCATGCAACTTCCTGTGGGGGTTAGAAACAGCACAGCACATGGAGCTCATGGTCTCTCTCCTAGCTGAGGATCTATGGTGTGAGCATCCATTACCATCTAAGCACATGGAAAGAGCTGATAAACCAAATGTATTATATTATGTATATATAAGCCTGCTGAATATCAATCTGACTAAAACTGTGAGTAAACAGATGTTTTGTTAATTCAACTTTAAAGTGACTCAGCAGTGAATTATTCTGGGGTGTATGTGAGAGAGATGAAGAAAAGAAATTAACATTTCTAAAGCTGAAGCTGTGTGTATAAAAATCTGCTAATTATTTACTACAAATAATCCAACACTTCAGTCTAGCCTTTAAGGAAACAAGCCCTCTTCTCAAACTCATGGCATTAATTTTTACCTCATCCCAACTCCCAATACTCCTCTCTATCCCAGTTAATCCTAGCCCTTACCTTTTTCCTCAATATTTCAATTATCTAGCTTAAATCACTGAGGGGCCATTTTACAGAGCAGCGGTAAGCCCAACATGGGCACTCCTCAGGGGGAGGAATGCTGGCTTCGGCCTAACCCCTGGTAAGCCTTTCCTCAGCTGAGAGGTGCCCAGCTCTACCACTGGCTGCCTTTCAGGTGCTGTAGAGGACTTGCAGCTCATCTGCATATCCTTACAGCCTTCTCCGGGGTGACACCCAGGTCCACTCCGGGGCATTTTTCTCTTTACATCTAATCTTCTTCCCAGTTGCTAAAGTACCTCAGTCATTTATGGCCCCTATTCACATTCTCTTCCTAGCCCTGTCCCTTCCTAATCTTTTCCCTCACCCCCTACCTCTCTCCGCTACAGGAACTCACTGCCCATCCATCGACTTCATCACCTCACCTTCTCTCCTACCCTCTTCCTCCCTCTTGGCTTTTAATATCCGCCTCTTTCTTCCGTCCATTTTGCCTTCCCCATTCCACCTAAATACCTCTCGCCTTAGACGCCTTCGTGGCCACACCTCTCCTACTCTCCTCCGCTCTCTTTTACTCCTTCTCTTACTCTCAGCCGGTGACATCAATCCCAATCCTGGCCCCCCTCACCAACTATTATCCCAACTCTACAGATCTCACCGCGACCTCTCTAACCTCATCTCTATTTCTCTACTCCCCTCCTCTTCTCTGCCCTTCTCTTGCGCCCTATGGAATGCCCGCTCTATCTGTAACAAACTCGCCTATATCCAGGACCTCTTTATCTCGTGTCACCTCCATCTGCTCGCCATAACAGAAACCTGGCTCTGCCCTGATGACTCTGCTTCAGTCGCAGCCCTGTGCCATGGCGGTTATCTATTTTCACATACTCCTCGCCCTGCTGGCTGTGGGGGCGGTGTTGGACTACTTCTCTCTCCCTCCTCCAGATTTCAACCCCTTCTTCCAGCTCAATCTCACTGTTTTTCCTCCTTTGAAGTCCACTCTATCCGCCTTTTCTCTCCTCTGCCTCTTCGAATAGCGGTCATTTATCGTCCCCCTGATAAGTCCCTTTCATCCTTTCTCAGTGACTTTGACGCCTGGCTTGCCTTCTTCCATGATCCTTCCTCCCCCTCTCTCATCCTTGGTGACTTTAATATTCCTGCTAATGATCCTTCCAACTCTTATATTTCCAAGTTACTCGCTTTAACATCCTCCTTTAATCTCCAACTATGCTCCACCTCCCCCACTCATCAAAATGGTCACTGTCTTGATCTCCTCCAACTGTTCACCCTCTAGTTTCCTTGCCTCTGATCTTCCCCTCTCTGATCACCATCTTATAACTTTCACACATAAATCTCCTCCCTCCCAGTCCCGTCCTATCTTATCTAATTTATCTAGGAATCTTCACGATATTGACCCTTCATCTCTATCCTCCCATGTTTCAAACCTCCTCTCTACTGTGGCACCATCCACGTCTGTCAACGAGGCTGTTTCTTCTTACAATAATACTCTATCCTCTGCCTTAGACACTCTTGCACCTTTGATGACCCGCCCTGTAAGGCGTACAAAACCCCAACCTTGGCTGACTTCTAATATCCGCTACCTACGTTCCTGTACCCGCTCCGCCGAACGCCTCTGGCAGAAATCTCGGGCCCTTGCTGATTTCTTACACTTTAAGTTCATGCTGACCTCCTTCCAATCTGCTCTTTTACGTGCCAAACAGGATTATTATATCCAACTGACCAACTCTCTTGGCTCTAATCCTCGACTTCTCTTCACCACATTGAACTCTCTCCTCAAGGTGCCCCCTCCCCCAACTCCCCCTTCATTATCTCCTCAGACCCTTGCTGAATTCTTTCACAACAAGGTTCAAAAGATAAACCTTTGCTTTCTCTACCTCACCACCTCTCCCTCCACTAGTCCGTTCCCCTCTCTCTCCTTCCCCTCATTCCCTTTCCTCCTTTCATGAAGTTACTATTGAGGAAACTACACTTCTCCTTTCTTCCTCAAAATGTACCACCTGTTCCTCTGATCCCATTCCCACCCACCTTTTTAATGCCATCTCTCCTGCTCTTATTCCTTTTATCTGTCACATTCTCAACCTCTCACTTTCCACTGCGACTGTCCCTGCTGCCTTTAAACATGCTGTGGTCACACCTCTCCTTAAGAAGCCTTTACTCGACCCTACTTGTCCCTCTAATTACCGACCCATCTCCCTCCTTCCTTTTCTCTCCAAATTACTTGAGCGTGCTGTTCACCGCCGCTGCCTTGATTTTCTCTCCTCACATGCTATTCTTGACCCACTACAATCTTGTTTTCGCCCTCTCCACTCAACCGAAACTGCGCTTACTAAAGTCTCCAATGACCTATTACTGGCTAAATCCAGAGGTCAATATTCTATCCTCATTCTTCTTGATCTTTCCACTGCTTTTGACACTGTCGATCACAGCATACTTCTCGATACCCTGTCCTCACTTGGATTCCAGGGCTCTGTCCTTTCCTGGTTCTCTTCCTACCTCTCCCTCCGCACCTTTAGTGTTCACTGTGGTGGATCCTCTTCTACTTCTATCCCTCTGCCTGTCAGCGTCCCTCAGGGTTCTGCTCTTGGTCCCCTCCTCTTTTCTATCTACACTTCTTCCCTTGGTTCATTAATCTCATCCCATGGCTTTCCTACCATCTCTATGCTGATGACTCCCAAATCTACCTTTCTACCCCTGATATCTCACCTTGCATCCAAACCAAAGTTTCAGCGTGCTTGTCTGACATTGCTGTCTGGATGTCTCAACGCCACCTGAAATTAAATATGACCAAAACCGAGCTTCTCATTTCCCCCCCCCCCCCCCCCCACCCCAAACCCACCTCCCCGCTCCTCCCGTTTTCTATTTCTGTTGATGGCTCTCTCATTCTCCCTGTCTCCTCAGCTCGAAACCTTGGGGTCATCTTTGACTCAGAGAGAAGAGTCAAAGATGACCCCAAGGTTTCGAGCTGAGGAGACAGGGAGAATGAGAGAGCCATCAACAGAAATAGAAAACGGGAGGAGTGGGGAGGTGGGTTTGGGGTGGGGGGGGGGGGGGAAATGAGAAGCTCGGTTTTGGTCATATTTAATTTCAGTACGTAGGGGCTCAGGAAGTTTATTCCAGGCGTAGGGTGCAGCGAGACAGAAGGCGCGAAGTCTGGAGTTGGCAGTAGTGGAGAAGGGAACAGATAAAAAGGATTTATCCATGGAGCGGAGTGCACGGGAAGGGGTGTAGGGAAGGACGAGTGTGGAGAGATACTGGGGAGCAGCAGAGTGAGTACATTTATAGGTTAGTAGAAGAAGTTTGAACAGGATGCGAAAACGGATAGGGAGCCAGTGAAGGGTCTTGAGGAGAGGGGTAGTATGAGTAAAGCGACCCTGGCGGAAGACGAGACGGGCAGCAGAGTTTTGAACCGACTGGAGAGGTGACTAAGTGGGAGGCCAGCAAGAAGCAGATTGCAGTAGTCTAAACGAGAGGTGACAAGGGTGTGGATGAGGGTTTTGGTAGAGTGCTCGGAAAGAAAGGGGCGGATTTTACGGATGTTGTAAAGAAAGAAACGACAGGTCTTGGCAATCTGCTGGATATGAGCAGATTGCCAAGACCTGTCGTTTCTTTCTTTACAACATCCGTAAAATCCGCCCCTTTCTTTCCGAGCACTCTACCAAAACCCTCATCCACACCCTTGTCACCTCTCGTTTAGACTACTGCAATCTGCTTCTTGCTGGCCTCCCACTTAGTCACCTCTCCAGTCGGTTCAAAACTCTGCTGCCCGTCTCGTCTTCCGCCAGGGTCGCTTTACTCATACTACCCCTCTCCTCAAGACCCTTCACTGGCTCCCTATCCGTTTTCGCATCGTGTTCAAACTTCTTCTACTAACCTATAAATGTACTCACTCTGCTGTTCCCCAGTATCTCTCCACACTCGTCCTTCCCTACACCCCTTCCCGTGCACTCCGCTCCATGGATAAATCCTTCTTATCTGTTCCCTTCTCCACTACTGCCAACTCCAGACTTCGTGCCTTCTGTCTCGCTGCACCCTACGCCTGGAATAAACTTCCTGAGCCCCTACGTCTTGCCCCATCCTTGGCCACCTTTAAATCTAGACTGAAAGCCCACCTCTTTAACATTGCTTTTGACTCGTAACCACTTGTAACCACTCGCCTCCACTTACCCTCCTCTCTTCCTTCCCGTTCACATTAATTGATTTGATTTGCTTACTTTATTTATTTTTTGTCTATTAGATTGTAAGCTCTTTGAGCAGGGACTGTCTTTCTTCTATGTTTGTGCAGCACTGCGTACACCTTGTAGTGCTATAGAAATGCTAACTAGTAGTAGTAGTAGTACTTACTGCTCGCTCTTTTGGGACTACTGTTGGCCCAACGCGTCCGCTGGCAGTAGTCCTGCCCTGAGTGCACGCCATTTCCGGGGGAAAAGGAACCCCCCCCCCCCCCCCGGAAATGGCTTGCGTGGCAATTGCCGTGCACTGCTCAGTTACCATTAGGTTAATGTGGGAGCCATTATCGCCACCTCAATGGCTGGCGTTAAGGGCTCCCCATTGCATGGCCATGCGGTAAGAGTTCTCTTACCGCATGGCCATGTGTGCCTGGGGTCTTTTTACCCACTGCAGTAAAAAGGGCCCTGGTGAATGGGAAAAATGGCCCCCGCCACCAGCGCAGGGTCCTTTTTCCCGTAGCTTGGTAAAAGGGCCCCTGAGTATTTAATTGCATCCGTTTCTAACTCAAGTTTTACTGGTCTAACGTTAGATGATGTATTTTACTTTCTGTTAATATATTTTGAACATGTTCGTGCTTTTTTAATTGTTATGTAAGCCACATTGAACTTGAGCTAATGCGGGATATAAATGTCATAAATAAATAAATAAATAAATGATGAGCAAAAGACCTCGAGAATTTTAAATCATCCAGAGATAGTACACGAGATGATTTCTATGATCCAAGTAATAACTAACACCCTAAATACAAGGTGTACATCAATAACGGCTTACAAGAATAATTTAATAGAGAAAAAACTTCTGCGAAATGAGTCAGCTGCATATTTCATATGCCAAACTAGATGAATTTTACTTATCTTGCAAGCACTCAATTGTAATCGTTTTTCAGTCGTCTCCACAGTCAGCTGTATATTGCAGACACCAATAATGGCCACTGTTTTCCCATTTCTGGGCTTCAGTATTCCATACTTAATCATACAGTTGAATTATTATAGCAACTCTGCCTGCTGTTTTCTTCCAGCCAGAAGCAGTTAACTGTGAAGATGGCTGAAATAGAATTACATTTGAGTGTTTGCAAGATAAAAGTAAAATTTATTCAGTTTTTGGAGTGGGTTTAAGAATCGATGAACTATGTATGAGAAATGACTGAGCAACTAATTATTTACTGTATACTTTGCACAGCTGAATATAAAAATTAATGATATTGATTGCCATAATAAACTTATTTAAATACAGTCTAGTCAATTTTCAGCCCGTGCCAGTCAGTGTTTTTTTTTAAACACTGACCACCATGGGCAGAATTAGCCCCTGATATTCAATGCTGAGCCATTTCTGGGCACCAGCATTGACTATCTGGGACAAATTCTGGATATCAAAGCCACTGGAGCTTATGCGAGTTCCAGCCGATATTCCACCGGGACCTGCATAAGACATTATGTGGTCCCCGGCTGAATATTGGCTGGGACCCACATAAGTACGAGCAGATTTGCTCCAATAACAATCACCCCCAAAACCAGTAAGCCAAAGACCAACTCCCCACCCACTCCCTGCAAAACGAAGCCTAGTGGTTAGTGCAGTGGACTTTGATCCTGGGGAACTGGGTTTGATTCCCACTGCAGCTCCTTGTGACTCTGGGCAAGTCACCTAACCCTCCATTGCCCCAGGTACAAATAAGTACCTGTATATACTATGCAAATCGCTTTGAATATAGTTGCAGAAACTACAGAAAGGCGGTATATCAGTGGCGTAGCCAGAAGGCAATTTTTGGGTGGGCCAACAGGTTGGATGGGTGGGCACTAGAGTTGCCAACTTTTTTGAAAAAGAAAAAAACAGCAAACCTGATGCACCCATGCTCTGTCCCTACCCCACTCCCCATAACTTCAATGAGGGTTGCAGTGCAGGCTTCAGTGGCTGCAGGCCAATTGAGAGCTAAGGGAAGTACAATAGACTGCACTATTCAGCCCCACTGAGCCATGGTCCTCCAACACATATATGGTATTGAAGCCAAACACATTCTGCATCCAGACAACCTCCTGGCCGTCCACCAACAATGGATACAGAGCACAGCAAGGACAATTCACCATAAAACTCATCATATAAAGAAATTTTGTTTTCTAGTGTAATCTCAATTACAGACATATTATAAATTAACTTAAAAAAATCTATAAAACAAAAGTCACTCAGAACCTAGAGCAAATCTACCATGCCAACACTAACTTCCAAAAACAAAGATCCTACCTATGAAAAAGAAGTGCCTTAAATATTATAGTAGGGCCCTAAAATACAAATACATTTATCAGGAAAGCTGAACAAGCCAAATTACTACAGAATGCTACATTGAAACTTCATGCTAACAGAATACCTCAGTCACACACACAAGACACAAATGCCAAATACAGAATAAGTGACCACAAACTCTAGAAATATAAATTAAACGGAAACCCCAAGAAACTAGACCTTGCATGTAGTACACACCACCAGAGAAACAAGAAAGGCACTTGCTCCTGTGCAAAATATAAAGATGGCACATGCCAGGGATGGTGTTAGGGGATGCAACTAGGGCAATTGTGCTTGGTTCCTTGGCCAGAGAAAGCCTGCATGCTGGAAGCTGAAGGAGCAGCCTGGTAATGGACTTTGGGGTCCTTTCCTAGATTTCTGTCCTGGACCCCAGCCATGTTTACCATCAACTTTGGCAAGATGTACATTCCAAATCCAACATATTATATTCACAACATTGAAAATAAAATATTTTTTTATACCTTTTTGTTGTCTGGTCATTTTTTCTCAAATCATATTGGTCCCAGTCTCTGGTTTCTGCTTCCCTCTGTCTTCTCTTAACTCACTTGCCAGGGTCTCCTATTTGACATTTCTTCTTTCTTCATGTCCATCATCCATCTCCCATCTCTGTTTTCCTATATTTCCTTGTTCAGTATCTCCCCTGTGTTCATATCTCCTCATCCATCATCATTCCTCTGTGCACCTATGCACCCCATGCCCAGCATATCCCTTTTGCATTCCTATTCTCTCCCTTGTCTGGTATCTCCCCCCCCCCCCCCCCCCCCGTGTCCATATACCCCCCTCTCCAGTGTCCAGCATTTTATCTCTATTCTATATCCCCCCCTTGGTCAGGCATTACCCCTCTGTGCCCATGTGCCATCCCCATACAGCATGTCACATTTGTGTCCCCATGCTCCCACCTAATGCCCATCATCTCCCTTCTGTATCTGTATACTTCCCTAGGTCCCCTTTCTCCCTCCTCCACACCAATGTGTCCCTCTCCTCGTTGATCCCACCCCCAACCAGCTTCTCTTCCTCTCTTTCCTTCCCCTTATGCATCTGGCTCTTTCTCCCTGCATCTCTTTCCCTTCCCTCTGCATATCATCATCTGCATATCCAGCACCTCTCCTTCAGCCCCCCCCCCCCCCACACACACACACACGTCCAGCATCTCTCCCTTTCATCCAGCCCCCCTACATGTTCAGCACCTCTTTCCCTTTCATCCAACTCCCATACATGTCCAGCACCTCTCCCCTTCACTTCAACCCTCTGCATATCCAGCACCTCTCCCCTTCCTTCCACCCCCCCTATATATCCAAACCCTCTCCCTTCCCTCCAACCTCCCCTCTGCAAATCCAAAACCTCTCCCCTTCCCTCCAACCTCCCCTCGGCAAATCCAAAACCTCTCCCCTTCCTTCCAACCTCCCCTCTGCAAATCCCAAAACCTCTCTCTCTCCTTCCTGCCAACCTCCCCTCTACAAATCCAAAACCTCTTCCCTTCCCTCCAACCTCCCCTCTGCAAATCCCAAAACTTCTCTCCCTTCCCTCCAACCTCCCCTCTGCAAATTCCAAAACCTCTCCCCTTCCTTCCAACCTCCCCTCTGCAAATCAAAAAACCTCTTCCCTTCCCTCCAACCTCCCTTCTGCAAATTCCAAAACCTCTCCCCTTCCTTCCAACCTCCCCTCTGCAAATCAAAAACCTCTTCCCTTCCCTCCAACCTCCCTTCTGCAAATTCCAAAACCTCTCCCCTTCCTTCCAACCTCCCTTCTGCAAATCCCAAAACCTCTCTCCCTTTCCTCCAACCTCCCCTCTGCAAATCCCAAAACTTCTCTCCCTTCCCTCCAACCTCCCCTCTGCAAATTCCCAAAACCTCTCCCCTTCCTTCCAACCTCCCCTCTGCAAATCAAAAACCTCTTCCCTTCCCTCCAACCTCCCCTCTGCAAATCCCAAAATCTCTCTCCCTTCCCTCCAACCCTTGCAAGTCCAGCACCCTTCTGTTCCCTCCCCTCCCTGCCTCCCCTTACTGGGCCAGAACACAGCACCCCACTGACTTCCTCACCCTCTCCCACCCCTGCCGCAGCGCTTCATTTAATGTTGTTGTCAGCGCTGCTGTTACAGTTTCCCACCCCCGCGGCGGCGCTTTACACTTTACCCGACGGCAACGCTACAGATGCAGCGCTGACGTCCGACGTCCTGCTCCGGGGCCTTCCACGCTGATGTAACTTCCTGTTACGGAGGCGGGACGCGGAAGGCTCCGGAGCAGGACGTCGGACGTCAGTGCTGCATCTGTAGCGTTGCCGTCGGGTAAAGTGTAAAGCGCCGCCGCGGGGGGTGGGAAACTAACAGCAGCGCCGACAACATTAAATGAAGCGCTGCGGCAGGGGTGGGAGACGGTCACGGCAAGGATCTGCTTCTGGGCGGGCCTGAGGCTAAACTGGGTGGGCCTGGGCCCATCCAGGCCCACCCGTAGCTACGCCCCTGCGGTATATTGAGTCCCGTTCCCAATAAGCCAGATTCTAGGAATCCCATTTCCTCCATCTCTCCTGTCCAATAAAAAAGATATCATCTTATTTTCTTTTCCATGTTTTATTTTGTTTTATTTCTATTGATTACCTTTAAAAGTGGACTAACACGGCTACCACACCTCTCCATCTCTCCTGAAAACAGTACCCCACCCCCCCCAGGCCTACCTTTTCATTCTCTGTTGGATTAGAAGGATCCTATGCCTGCTCAAACAGAAACTCTGACCACAGTACTGCATGCAAATGAGGTGAATTTGCTATCCTGTGACGTGCATAACTAAAACATTTTGGTGGGGCAGCTACTGCAAGAAAATGTATGCCAAGTCTGGGGCAGTGTGGAAGGGTTGGTTGGAGAGTATACCCCAGATACCTATCTGCATCAGCTCCTTGCTTTGCACACCGTTCACCACCAGTCCAAAGGGCTCAGCCAGTACTTCTCATCAGGGCCGTGCCTAGGGTCTCTGGCGCCCCCCTGCAGACTATCAGTTGCCCCCCCCCCCCCCCGTGAAAATGATCACCCCCCCCCCCCCCCATGAAAATGATCGCTCACCACTTGCCACACTGAAAGGAATTGTCAGCAATATTCTTAGAAACAAATTGCTATACATTGCAAAATAAGATAGCAGATGTAAATTCTCAAAGTGGACATATTCCAAACGCTAAAATGAAAATAAAATAATTTTTTCTACCTTTGTTGTCTGGTGACTTTCTTTTTTCAATCATGCTGGTCCAGTATCTGATTCTGCTGCTATCTGTCCTCTTAACTCCATTTCCAGGGCTTCCTTTCCATTTATTTCTTTACTTTTCTCCTTTCTTCTTCATTTCTTGCTCTATATCCATTTCCAGCAATTTCTCCTCTCTCCCTGGGTCCTGCCCTCCCATCCATGTCCATTCTTGTCCCTCTCTGCCCTTCCCTCCTCCATCCATAGCCAGCAATCCTCCTCTCTCCCCTCCCCTCCATTTCCAGCAATTTGTCCTCTCCCTGGGCCCCCATGTCCATCTTTGTCCCTCTCTGCCCTTCCCTCCTCCATCCATAGCCAGCAATCCTCCTCTCTCCCCTCCCCTCCATTTCCAGCAATTTGTCCTCTCCCTGGGCCCCCATGTCCATCCTTGTCCCTCTCTACCCTTCCCTCCTCCATCCATAGCCAGCAATCCTCTCTCCCCTCCCCTTCCAACAATTTGTCCTCTCCCTGGGCCCTGCCCTCCCATCCATGCCTCTCTGCCCCTAGTTCTAGATCCATTGATTCTCCCATCCACCCCTGCCCCAGGCATGACCCCATTCTCCCTCCTGCTCACTTTTCAGACCCCAGTTCCAGCTCCATGCCCTTTCTCCCATCTGTCTCCCACCCAGTCCCTTCTGCCTATCCGAGTCCCCCTCACCCCATCTGTCTCCCACCGAGTCCCTTCTGCTATCCAAGTGCCCCCCACCCTCACCCCATCTGTCTCCCACCCAGTCCCTTCTGCCCATCCGAGTCCCCCTCACCCCATCTGTCTCCCACCCAGTCCCTTCTGCCCATCCCAGTCCCCCTCACCCCATCTGGCTCCCACCCAGTCCCATCTGCCCATCCCAGTCCCCCTCACCCCATCTGTCTCCCACCCAGTACCTTCTGCCCATCCGAGTCCCCCTCACCCCATCTGTCTCCCACCCAGTCCCTTCTGCCCATCTGAGTCCCCCTCACCCCATCTGGCTCCCACCCAGTACCTTCTGCCCATCCGAGTCCCCCTCACCCCATCTGGCTCCCACCCAGTACCTTCTGCCCATCCGAGTCCCCCTCACCCCATCTGGTTCCCACCCAGTCCCATCTGCCCATCCGAGTCCCCCTCACCCCATCTGTCTCCCACCCAGTCCCTTCTGCCCATCCGAGTCCCCCTCACCCCATCTGGCTCCCACCCAGTCCCTTCTGCCCATCCGAGTCCCCCTCACCCCATCTGTCTCCCACCCAGTACCTTCTGCTCATCCGAGTCCCCCTCACCCCATCTGTCTCCCACCCAGTCCCTTCTGCTATCCGAGTCCTCCCCCCCCTTCACGGTCACCCATCTGTCCCCCACCCTCACCCTGCCTCGTCTTCTCCCTGCCACCCGTCTTTAAAAGAAATTGCCGACGCGATAGCGAGCGCAACACCTCGTGTGCAAGTAAAAGAAGCGAATCCGATCATCTCATTGGGCCTTCCTTCACTGTCCCGCCCTAGAGGAAATAAGAAGTTGCGTCAGAGGAGGGCGGGACAGTGAGGGAAGGCCCAATGAGATGATCGGATCCGCTTCTTTTACTTGCACACGAGGTGCTGCGCTCACTCGGCAAATAAATTTAAAGGGCTGGTGCGGGAGGGGGGGGTGCCAGGATGAAGAGCAGCGGGAGCGGCGGCACCCCCCTCTCTGGTGCCAAAATAGCAGCACCCTACCCTGTGCAGTTCATTCTGTGATGCACTGGGCATGGCCAGTCTGCCATATAAGGGAGAAATTACCTTATATAGTTGACTTGGCCCCATTCCAGTGCATCTTGGGATGCATTGTTCAGAGCAGGGCACCACCATTTTGAGGACGATGGTACCTGAGGCAGAAGTGAGTAAGTAACATCCCTGCCTCACTTAAGGTATGGGTATGGGGGAGGGATTGAATGGGTGTCACTAGACACCAGGGATTTTCTTTTTATTAAGAGGAGGAGAGGGAATGCTGCTAGACACCAGGGAGTGAGTTTTTTTTAATCAGGAAGGTCCTGGGGTACCTATGGGAGGAGTCAGGTAGGTAGGTGGTGGGGTGCCACTAAACACCAGGGAGTGGGGGTTAAGTAGACTACCAGGACCCTTTTAGTATCAGGGGGAAAGGGGGAGCACTGGGTCAGGCAAGAAGGGAGGGAGATCAGGGCCAATGACCGCCCACAACTTTTTTTTTTGTCACCCATCCTGTCAGTGCCTGAGTCAATTGCAGCTCAGGCACTGACAGGGTGACATCATGCAATGGGCTGCAGATTACTGCTGCAATTTTAAAGCGGCAGTAATTTGCATGCTCATTGCTTATAGCCTGCTACGGTTGTTTTCCTGCAATAATTTTGTGGCAGAGCTGGCTCTACTGTAAGACTTTCTGCATCAGCCCCTGAAACTCTGAATTTCTAATTATTAAGCTGTCATTTCACAGATATATATTTAGGGTGCAAGTTGTCATTTGGATTATTGTTGGCTTAGTACTTCTACTTCTTTTGAATTTGTAGATGTTATCTATGTGTCATTACTATCCTTAGAATTAAGGCTAAATCCATAGCCCAAAGAATGAATAAGATTACTCAGTGGATTCAGTTCCAGATAAAACAAGCATAACATTGTCCTGTTGCTCTACCTATGAAAATATCAGTTGGTATATCGGTCATTATAACAGCAGCAGGGAAGCTAAGGTTCAAATCATGCTTTTCCCACTTTGTGCACTTACTTGTAACTCTCCTTGATCTTGAATTTGGGAAAGGTAAGTAATTAAATTTAAAATAAATACAAAAACTCCAAGTCAGGTGCCTTTGAGTGCCCTATCTGTAAAGGGAGGTGGCTGGCTCAAGCCAGTCTGCTCCCTGAGGTGAGAGATGAGATGATGCCCACCCCACCCCAGCCCACTAGTAAAGTGGTTGGGAGTGATAGAGAATGGCAAACTGACAGAAGCCAAGCAATTAAGTTTATTATAAAATCATGAAAATATATAAACCACATATATTTATTTATTATACACACATAAAACCAAAGTCAGACAACCTAATGGAGTCAAGCCACACACAAAAGAAAAATGTCCAGTTCATTTCACCAGGGTTGAGCCTTCTGGTGCTGGTGGCCGCCAGGACCTAGCTGCACAAATCTGAGGCCTGGGGTGAGGAGTACAAGTACTTACAAAGAAGTCAGTTGTATGTAATTACTCATTCAAATGGCTATTATTATTCATTCATACGGGTATTCCCAGATCAATCTATAAAATTCTCCCAACAAGAGGTACAGAGCAGAAGTAGATTGTTTTACTTTACAACTCAAGGATCAACCACCAAGGTGGAGAAACTGGATCCACTATGAGAGGAATAGTGCAACAACAGAGGAGTAGCATGATCAAAAGGACTCTTCCAAAAAGCCAAGGAGATGGAATGTAGAAAAATACTCTTTTATTGTAAATAAGATGGGACTCGACACTACACCATGTTTCGGCAACAATGGCTGCCTCAGGAGTCTGTATACATGGTAACTTGAAGGTGAAATCGAAAGATTATGCGAGGAATAACATACCAAATCACGACTTTAAAAAGACTGGTGATTGGTGGACGTAAATGATGCGGTGCATAAAAAATAACTCTGAGTCGATGGATGGCTAGTAGCAGTGCTTTGTTTGTGCTAGTACGTGCCAGTATGGCATACCGTGTAAGGCCTCCACCACTAGGAAAAGTCTCGTGCACCGGTAGACTTGAGTCCCTCGGCCCTTTAGGTCAGATCATTATACTTTATTGTAATCCCTTTATTGTAATCGACTTGGATTTGGACTGCTGACTGTTTTCTTCTGGCGGTCTGCACATTCAATCCCGTTCTCCTGAGGATGCCATCTAGGCGAAACATGTGACTACATGTTGAGAACGAGAGAGAGAATGAAGAAGTAGAATGAGTGTATACACCATTTTTTATCCACTAAATTTCACAGCATAGAAAACAACTAAAAAATAATGATATTTGATTGAAACGAGTGGAGCTGTTTACCGTTACCCGCTGTGAACATAGAGCGCCTCACCATCCCTAGCTAAGTACAGTGAACTTTTAAAGTCATTTTATTGTTAGCCAATGGTAGGAAGGGAGGGTTTGACGGTGCAGTGATTCTGCGTATGGTAACGAGGATATAGCTTGTCAGCTTCACTCGTGGACCTATGTCTGAGCACTTCACTATAATTATTTATGTAATTAATTGGGTGGTGAGGAGTGAAAGTGAATGTGAGGTAGTTCTCTCTGTGTCTGCCCTAATTAGTATAAAAAATAAGGTTTTCTGATTTAGTTTGATTCCAGCAGGTTTCTATTTTCTTTGATATTGGAAACTTTTATAGAAACCATAATACATATATCCCCAGTTTCAGTGAATTTAGTGTAATCCCTTTGTGTCAACTGCTCCTCCAAAGGTAGTTCCCACCACAGCATTTCTCAAGAAGTATAGCAGTTCAGCAGCATAGTATTCAAAACAAAACAAAAATACCAAAAGGTTCCAAAATCTCAGCAGTTCATATAAAGCAGTTATGCAAAGCAATTCTTCAAACAAAGTAGCTCAAAAGGGCTCAAACTCCCAGCAATTCATGTATAGCCAGTGGTGTGCTGGAGCCGGCTCGCACCGGCTCGCAAGAGCCGGTTGTTAAATTTCTTGGCATCTTGCGAGCCGGTTGTTGGCCCGTGCGAGCCGGCTCGCCTCTGCTCCCCCACTCGTCCGTCTTCCATCTGCCCTCTGCAACTCTACGAGTCCCCAATAGCCCTGGTTTCCTTCTTGCGCCGCAGCCCTGCCTTTAAAAATTTTATTTTCCCTCGAGGCGCGCCAGCATTGAAGCGAAGGCAGCAGGCTCAGCTCGGTTCCAGCCTTCGTTCCGTTCCTTCGCATCATGGCTCCGCCCTCGTCTGATGTATTTCCTGTTTGCGCGAGGGCGGAGCCATGATACGAAGGAACGGAACAAAGGCTGGAACCGAGCTGAGCCTGCTGCCTTCGCTTCAATGCTGGCGCGCCTCGAGGGAAAATAAAATTTTTAAAGGCAGGGCGGCAGCGCAGGAAGGAAACCAGGGCTATCGGGGAGCAGAGCTGCAGAGGGCAGACGTATGATGGATGACCGGGGGAGCAGGGAGGGCTGGAAGAAGGCAGATGGAGGGGAGGGGCAGGGCAGGGGGAGACGAGGGTTGCTGGACATGGGTGGATGGATGAAGGGCAGGGGAGAGGAGGGTTGCTGGACATGAGTGGGTGGATGGAGGGCAGGAGAAGGGAGGGTTGCTGGACATGGGTGGATGCAGGGCAGGGGGGAGAGGAGGGTCGCTGGACATTGGTGGATGGAGGGCAGGGGGAGAGGAGGGTTGCTGGACATGGGTGGATGGAGGGCAGGGGGGAGAGGAGGGTCGCTGGACATGGGTGATGGAGGGCAGGGGAGGAGGGTTGCTGAACATGGGTGGATGGAGGGCAGGGGAAGGGAGGGTTGCTGGACATGGGTGGATGCAGGGCAGGGGGGAGAGGAGGGTCGCTGGACATGGGTGGATGGAGGGCAGGGGAGAGAGGAGGGTTGCTGGACATGGGTGGATGGAGGGCAGGGGGGAGAGGAGGGTTGCTGGACATGGGTGGATGGAGGGCAGGGGAGAGGAGGGTCGCTGGACATGGGTGGATGGAGGGCAGGGGGGAGAGGAGGGTAGCTGGACATGGGTGGATGGAGGGCAGGGGAGAGGAGGGTTGCTGCTGGACATGGGTGGATGGAGGGCAGGGGGGAGAGGAGGGTTGCTGGACATGGATAGAGGAGAGGGAAGGAGAGAGAAGAAATGCTGGACATGGATGGAGGGGAGGGAAGAGTGAGGAAGGAGATGATAAGAGGGAAAAAGAAGAGAGGAGAATAACTGCACATGGATGGAGAAAATAGGCAGAAGCTGGATCCACTGGATAGTCAAGTCTGCGGAGCACCCAGCTTTTACTTACAGATGTAGGGCAAGAAATGAAGAAGAAAGGCGGAAAGTAAAGAAATAAATGGAAAGGAAGCCCTGGAAATGGAGTTAAAAGGATAGATAGCAGCAGAATCAGATACTGGGCCGGCATTATCAGAAAAACAAAGTCACCAGACAACAAAGGTAGAAAAAAAAATCATTTTATTTTCATTATAGTGTTTGGAATATGTCCACTTTGAGAATCAGGTGCTCAACATTAAAAATGTATTTTTATTTACTTATTTATGGCATTTTATCCCACATTAAACATGAATTAGATTGCCCCCCCCCCCCAGGCTCTCTCCCCGGCTATAGCCAGCTCTGCAATTTGGGGGGGGGGGGCGTAGAGGTGGGGTGGTGCAGAGGTGGACCGGGGAGAGAGCCTGTTGTTAAACATTTACCAGCACACCACTGTGTATAGCAGGTATGCAAAGTAATTCTCCAAACACGGTAGCTCCAGAAAGGGTTCAAACCCTCCCCAGCAGGTCATGTAAGCAGTTATGCAAAACAATTCCCCAAACACAGCAGTTCAGAAAGGGTTCAAACTCCCAGCAGTCCATGTATAGCAGTATAGCCTGCCTGCTGCTACCTTGTCAAGCATTGACTTACCTGCTCGCCTGCCTGCCTGCAAGCCTCTCATCCACTGACTTACCTGCTAGCTTGTCAACTATTCACTTACCAGTCCATCAATCCCAAACCTCCAACCCAGCTCTCCACTCTATCTGCATAACACCTCAGTCACCACACTGTCACCTGATACACCCCAGTCACTACGTATGGCTCCTATCCACATTCTCTTCCTTGCCCTGTCCCTTCCTAATCTCTTCTCCTCCCCACCCCCACTGTCCACCATTGGAACTCGTTGCCCTCCCGCCTGGCCCGCCACGGTAATACCCTTATCACCCCCATCCCTCACCACCTCACCATCCCTCTTGTCCCCCTCCTCCAGCCTAGCTCTCAACCTTCATCACTTCCTTCCTGCTATTAACCCATCCCCATTCCTCCTAAGTGCACCCCGTCTTCGTCGCCTTCGTCGCCCGTCCTCCCCCTCCCTCCTCCGCTCTCTCTTGCTCCTCCTCCTGCTATCCGCGGGAGACATTAACCCTAATCCAGGTCCCCCTCATCTGTCCCCGTCCCATCCACGTGGACGCTCCCGGGACGTCTCCAATCTTGTCTCTATTCTCCTCCTCCCCCCTTCTTCCCTCCCCTTCTCTTGCGCCTTGTGGAATGCCCACTCAGTCTGCAACAAACTGCCCTTCACCCACGATCTCTTCATCTCCCACTCCCTTCAACTGCTCGCCCTAACCGAAACCTGGATCTCCCCGGACGACTCCGCCTCAGTCACAGCCCTTTGCCATGGTGGCTACCTCTTCTCTCACACTCCCCGCCCAGCTGGCCGTGGTGGAGGTGTTGGGTTACTACTCTCACCCTCCTGTAGTTTCCAACCCCTCCTCCTACCGCAGTCTCACTGTTTCTCATCCTTCGAAGCCCACTCCATCCGACTATTCAACCCGCTACCACTCAGAGTGGCTGTCATCTACCGCCCCCCTGATAAATCCTTCTCTTCCTTCCTTACCGACTTCGATGCCTGGCTCTCTGTTTTTCTTGAACCCTCATCTCCGTCTCTCATTCTCGGAGACTTCAATATACATGCTGATGACCCATCCGACCCTTGCGCTTCTAAGTTCCTCACCCTAACATCCTCCTTCAACCTCCAGCTGTGCTCTACCACCCCTACTCACCGTGACGGCCATTGCCTTGACCTCGTCCTCTCCTCTTCCGGCTCACCCTCCAATTTCCAAGCTTCAACTCTTCCTCTCTCTGATCACCACCTGATCACATTCACACTTCGTCACCCCCCCTCCGCCCCGCCCAACCTTAACCACCACCTCTAGGAATCTTCAGGCCATTGACCCCCTCACCTTATCCGCTAGTATCTCTAGTCTCCTCCCATCCATCATAGCCTCCGAGACTGTCGACAAAGCGGTCTCCGCTTACAATGCCGCTCTCTCCTCTGCTCTGGACACCCTCGCTCCTTCCACCTCCCGTCCCACAAAACGTACTAATCCCCAGCCTTGGCTGACCCCTTCCATCCGTTACCTTCGCTCCTGCGCACGATCTGCTGAACGCCTCTGGAGGAAATCTCGTACTCATTCAGACTTCCTTCACTTTAAATTCATGCTTTCCTCCTTCCACTCCTCCTTATTCCATGCAAAACAGGACTATTACACCCAATTGACCAGTTCTCTCAGCTCCAACCCTCGTCGTCTCTTCGCCACCCTTAACTCACTCCTCAAGGTGCCCCCCACTCCCACTCCCCCCTCACTCTCTCCTCAATCACTGGCTGATTACTTCCATGATAAAGTGCAAAGAATCAACCTTGAGTTCACTACCAAGCCCTCACCCCCAGCCCCCCTCTCCACCCATTAACCCTCTCCCTCAACCAACCAACCCAGGCCTCCTTCTCCTCCTTTCCTGAGATCACCGAGGATGAAACCTCCCGCCTTCTTTCCTCCTCGAAATGCACCACTTGCTCCTCCGATCCCATCCCCACCAACCTACTTAACACCATCTCCCATACTGTCACCCCCTCAATCTGTCGCATCCTTAACCTTTCTCTCTCCACTGCAACTGTCCCTGACACCTTCAAGCACGCTGTAGTCACACCCCTCCTAAAAAAACCATCACTTGACCCTACCTGCCCCTCCAACTACCGCCCCATCTCTCTCCTCCCCTTCCTCTCCAAAATACTTGAATGCGCCATCCACAGTCGCTGCATTAATTTTTCTCTCCTCATGCCATCCTAGATCCACTTCAATCCGGCTTTCACCCCCTACACTCGACAGAAACAGCTCTCTCTAAAGTCTGCAACGACCTGCTCCTCGCCAAATCCAGAGGCCACTATTCCATCCTCATCCTCCTCGATCTATCCGCTGTGTTTGACACTGTCAATCATGACTTACTTCTTGCCATATTGTCCTCTTTTGGGTTCCAAGGCTCTGTCCTCTCCTGGTTCTCCTCTTATCTCTCCCACTGCACCTTCAGAGTACACTCTCATGGATCCTCCTCCACTCCCATCCCACTATCTGTTGGAGTTCCCCAGGGATCTGTCCTTGGACCGCTTCTCTTCTCAATCTACACCTCCTCCCTAGGCTCACTGATTTCATCTCATGGTTTTCAGTATCATCTTTATGCTGATGACACCCAGCTATATCTCTCCACACCAGACATCACCACGGAGACCCAGGCCAAGGTATCGGCCTGCTTATCTGACATTGCTGCCTGGATGTCCAACCACCACCTGAAGCTAAACATGGCCAAAACCGAGCTCCTCGTCTTTCCACCCAAACCCACCTCTCCTCTTCCTCCACTCTCTATCTCAGTTGATAACACCCTCATCCTCCCCGTCCCATCTGCCCGCAACCTCGGAGTCATCTTCGACTCCTCCCTCTCCTTCTCTGCCCATATCCAACAGACTGCCAAGACCTGTCGCTTCTTCCTCTTCAACATCAGCAAAATTCGCCCTTTCCTATCTGAGCACACCACACGAACTCTCGTCCAAGCTCTCATTACCTCTCGCCTTGACTACTGCAACTTGCTCCTCACCAGCCTCCCACTTAGCCATCTATCCCCCCTTCAATCCGTCCAGAATGCTGCCGCACGTCTTATATTCCGCCAGAACCGATATACTCACATCACCCCTCTCCTCAAGTCACTTCACTGGCTTCCGATCAGATACCGCATTCAATTCAAGATTCTCCTCCTTACCTACAAATGCACCCGGTCTACTGCTCCACACTACCTCTCTACCCTCATCTCCCCCTATGTTCCCGCCCGTAACCTCCGCTCCCAGGTCAAATCCCTCCTTTCAGTTCCCTTCTCCACCACTGCCAACTCCAGGCTCCGTTCATTCTGCCTTGCCTCACCCTATGCCTGGAACAATCTTCCTCAACCCCTACGCCAAGCCCCCTCCCTACCCATCTTCAAATCTCTGCTTAAAGCTCACCTCTTCAATGCTGCTTTCGGCACCTAACCTTCCGTGAAATATAGTATGCCCTATTAGTCGGACTCTACACTTGTCCTTCACTGGACACTTGTCTCTAGACTGTACACCTGTCTTTTAGATTGTAAGCTCCTTGAGCAGGGACTGTCCTTCTATGTTTGAATTGTACAGCGCTGCGTAACCCTGGTAGCACTTTAGAAATGTTAAATAGTAGTAGTAGTAGTAGTAGTTATGCCCAAAACCACCACCACTCCTCCTCTCTCCCTTTCAAAAGAAATCAACCTAGGGAGAGTGGCAAGGGTCCCTCCTCAACTAGGCCAGCATTATACCCTGACCACCACCCACATGACTCTTCCGTGGTAAACCTGTTCTCTCAGCTCCCCTCGTGGGATAGCCACCTTTTCCCTTCTTCTACCAGGCTCTCCTCCCGAGCAGCCCTCTGCTTTTTCACCTCCTTTCCTTCCATTTTAGTCAGAGCAGCAATCTCCATTGGCTCCTCTTGCTCTAGTTCCTCCCCCTTTTCTTCCCCTTGCCAGTCCATAGGTTCCTCCCCCAGTGGCGTACCTAGGGTAGTTGACACCCGGGGCCGGTCATTTTTTAACACCCCCCCCCCCCCCCCCCAAAATCCAGTACTAGGCATGCCGAGAATACAAAACACTCAGGACCTATAGAGCAATTCTACCATACCATAAGCAGTCATTTCTACGAGTCACACAAGGAAAAGGAAAGCATCTTAAACACTACAGTGAGCACTAGAACATCAATTCACCTATTGTAAAACGAAACCAGACAGAATAGTACAGATCGTAGATCCTGCACAGTCAATGCCAACTGAAAGCCATGTCTTTTTCACAAACACAGATACACCCTAATCCACTATAGAATAAGTAATCATAAACTTTCTATTTAGACAAAAATTAAACTGAACCCCCAATGCCAGACTCTGCATACAATGCAACACCACAGAAACAGAAACTGTCCCCTAGTACTGTGCAAAATATAAAGACAGCAGATGTAAATTTGAAAAAAAAAACCTAACAAGTACCAATCACCACTTTACAAATTAACAAATAGAAATAAAACAAATATAGAAAGTAAAATAATACCATTTTATTGGACTAATACATTTAGCTTTCAGAGGCCAAAACCTCCGTCCTCGGGTCAGTACAGTATAGTGCTGTTACAGTATCCTATCCTGACCTGAGGAAGGGGGTTTTGTTCTCCGAAAGTTAGTCAAAATGTATTAAAATTAGTCCAATAAAAAGATTACCTTATTTACATGTTCTATTATAAACATTTAACACATCTACAATACTTTATCCTAAAGCAAAAAAAATAAAAAAATATATTTTATTTACAGTTTGTTGTCTCTGGTTTCTGCTTTCCTCATCTTCTTTTCACCGTCTTCCTTCCATCCAGCATCTGTCTTCACTCTCTCTCTCTCTCTCTCTCTGCCATCCAGTGTCTGCCCTCTCTGCCGTCCCTTCCAGCCACTGCCTGCCCTTTCTCTCTGCCCCTTCAATCCACCATTTGCCCTCCCTCTCCCATCCATCCAGGGTCTGCCCTCCCTCTCGCTCTCCCTTCCATCTAGGATCTGTCCCCTCTCTCTCTCTGCCCCTTTTTTCAGCCCCCAGTTCCAGCCCCCTTCTCCCCTCTGAACACCCCCACCCCAGTCCCCTTCTCCTGTCTGAGACCCCCACCACAGTCCCCTTCTCCCCTCCCCTGTCTGAGACCCCCACCCCAGTACCCTTCTCTCCTCTGAACACCCCCATCCCAGTCCCCTTCTCCCCTCCCCTTCTCCCATCTGAGATCCCCACCCCAGTCCCCTTCTCCCCTCCCCTGTCTGAGATCCCCACCCCAGTCCCCTTCTCCCCTCCCCTTTTCCCCTCTGAGACCCCCACACCAGTCCCCTTCTCCCCTCCCCTTCTCCCCTCTGAGATCCCCACCCCAGTCCCCTTCTCCCCTCCCCTGTCTGAGAACCCCACCCCAGTCCCCTTCTCCCCTCCCCTTTTCCCCTCTGAGACCCCCACCCCAGACCCCTTCTCCCCTCTGAACACCCCCACCCCAGTCCCCTTCTCCCCTCCCCTTCTCCCCTCTGAGATCCCCACCCCAGTCCCCTTCTCCCCTCCCCTGTCTGAGACCCCCACCCCAGTCCCCATCTCCCCTCTGAACACCCCCACCTGAGTCCCTTTCACCCCTCTCCTTCCCCACCTCAGTCCCTTTAAAACCGGCGAAGCAGCGTCGCAGGCAGCGCCTCGTGCCTTGCTTGTAAAAAAAAATCAAATCTCCTTCCTTCTCCTCGTCTTGACGTCGACTCGGGCCTTCCAATCAAATTGATTGGAAGGCCCGAGTCGACGTCAAGACAAGGAGGAGAAGGAGGAAGGAGATTTGATTTTTTTTTTTTTACAAGCAGGGCACGAGGCGCTGCCTGCGACGCTGCTTCGCAGGTTTTTTAAATGTGCGGCGCTTCGGGAACGGCCACGGGAGGCGGCGGGAGCGGAGCACCCCCCACCTACTGGCACCCGGGGCGGACCGCCCCCCCCCCCCCCCTTGGTATGCCACTGTCCTCCCCACACCCATTGCTCAGTTACTCTCCATTTGCTTGATTGGGCAGGTTCAGAACTCCTTCCCTCATCCTGGCTCTCTGGGACAGGTTTTTCCAACTCCCTTCTCTTGCCCTTCTCTTGCCCTTCTCTTAACCTCCTCTGGGGGCTGTTGGGGATTGAAGTCCCTGTTTCTACCATGGGACCTACTCAGGGGCTGCTGGGAATTGTAGTCTTTTCCTTTTCTCCAATCTCCCAGGGGAAAAGACTCCTTCCTTTCTCTACCCAGTCTCCCTCCTTCTCGAGCCTCCTTGTTCCTCCATGTACCTTCATTCTCCCTCTCACCCTCATATTCCTCACAACCAGCATCTTTTTTTAATCTCCCATTTGCTGTCCCTGTTTTCTTTTCTCATTGCCTGCTCAAGAGTCCTGGCCCGCAATCACTCAGGACAAGCGGCCCGGCACCAGCACACTCAACCTTCATTCCAGCCTATCCGCTCTTGGCAAGCCCTGTTGGTACCGCCCCTCTGATGCGTATGTGTCAGAGAGAGTGGAACTAACAGGGCCTTCCCAAGCGAATGGCGTTGGGTGTGAAGGCTGCTCAGTGCTGGTTCTGGGACTTCTGTTTGGCTGATTACTGCTGGCCCAGACTCTCAAGCAAACAGGCAGAGGGAGAAGATGGAAGGGCGGGGGGGGAGGAGAATCGCTAGGCATGGATGGGAGGAGAGGGCAGGGGAGAAAGGAGAATTGCTGGACATGGATGGGAGGGGAGGATAGGGGAGAGGAGAATCTCTGGGCATGGATGGGAGGGAATGCAGGGGGAGAGAAGAATCACTGGGCATGAATGAGAGGGAAGGGCAGGGGAGAAAGGATAATTACTGGACACGGATGTAGGAGAGGAGCATCACTGAACATGGATGAGAGGGGAGGGCAGGAGAGAAAGGAGAATCACTGGACATGGATGGGAAAGGAGGGCAGGAGAGAGAGAGGAGAATCGCTGGACATGGATGAACAGGAGGAGTGAGCAGGGGAGAAAGGAGAATCGCTGGACATGGATGGGAGGGGAGGGCAGGGGAGAATTGCTGGACATGGATAGAGAGGAGAGGGCAGAGGAGATGAGAATTGCTGGATATGGATGGAGACAAGGGGAGAGAGAAGAATTGCTAGACATGGATGGATGGAATGGAGGGCAGGGGAGAGAGGAGACTTACTGGACATAGATGGAGAGCAGAGCAGGGGGGAGAGAGGAGAATTTCTGGACATGGATGGAAGGGAGGGTAGGGGAGAGAGGAGAATTGCTGGATATGGATGGATGGGAGGGGAGAAAGGAGAGTCTCTGGACATGAATGGAGGGGAGGGAGGAGAATTGCTGGACATGGATGGAGAGAGAGAAGAGAAAAGAATAAGATGCACGTAGATAGTGTAGAAAAATGCTATCAGTTGCCTTCAGTGAAATACAGGTCAAGGCAGGCTTAGAGCTAAGAACTACTAGGCCTCTAAAAATCAGAGACCATTTCTGACACAGATAATGTCACTGTGACAAAAAGTTGAAGTAAGCAACTGAGAGCTGAGAGAGGGAGGCGGAATCTGTTCTCAAAACAACAGGTGGACAGACAATAACAAGACACTAACAAGAAGTTATGAGCAAAAATATTTTGGTTAAGGCAGATAACAGTAGGTCAGACCAAAGTAAATAAGAACATTCAGGGGGGTCGAAGAGAAACTTTGAAAAATGTGAGATCATTGTTATCAAAGATGCTGATAATTAGGATATCTAAGGATAAGATACAAAGATTGCCAGTGGGAGAATGTAATGTTAATAGGGATCAATGCTAGAAGAATGGTATAAAAAAGCTGATAGGGCATTAGAGAGAGAAGCAAGAAGAGGAGACAAGAGCAGGACAGAATGCTGTAAACTGGTTGTGTGCCATGGAGCACTGCTCTTCCAGAATGAGATATGAATGCTTTTGGTAAGAGACAATAAACTTTGAATTACTTTCTCATATTCACTTGATCTCAGCATCCTTCTGATTGTGGAGTTTATCAGTACTCAGGCTGTGTAGAACAACCTGGGGATGTACGAGGTCAGTGTAATTAAAATTACATTCAATAGAGATGAGGGAAAGGGAAGAGAGGAGAAAAACTGCACATGGATGGAGAAAATAGGCAAAAGGTGGATCAACTGTATGCCTCCTCCAATCAAGTCTGCTGAGGACCCAGCTTTTACTTATGGATGTAGGACAAGAAATGAAGTGGAAAAGAGGAGAGTAAAGAAATAAATGGACAGGAAGCCCTGGAAACGGAGTTAAGAGAATAGAGAGAGAGAGAGAGCAGCAGAATCATAGACTGGGACCAACATGATCAGAAAAACAAAGTCACCAGATAACAAAGGTAGAAAAAATCATTTTATTTTCATTTTAGTGTTTTGAATATGTCCAATTTGAGAATGTACATCTGCTGTTTTATTTTGCATTGTATAGGAGGAATCAAGTTTCTGTTTGTTTTCCTGGTATTGTGCTGCATGTCGAGTCTAACTTCTTAGGATTTCAGGCTGATTTTTGAAGAATTTGAAGAGAGGCTATCTCTGTTCTGCATGCCTGTTTATATGTGCCATGGCTGGTAAAAGGGGGTGTGACTAATGTGGGTGTGGCTACCATAGGGGCAGAGCCATAGGTAGTGACCCTGCCCCTAAGTTTACCCATAATGAGTACCGGTACCTTTTTTCCTACAAAAACACCTCAGTTCTGTTGTGACAGCAACTCAACATACAAACTCTGGTATCAAATTGGTAATAGCACCACAAATTCCCTCTACTACCAAACACTGTGTGATACAAGATAAAACCTTGCAAATAGACCTTCAGAAGCTTACCATACCAGCACCAAGTTAAGAACTCAAACTGCACCAACCCTACCTATGAAAAGTTAGCATTGCAAATGTTCTGGAACACCAGTACACCTCCAGGGATCAGGGGTGTGGGTCTTTTATTAAGCATAGCTCTTTTCCATCTGGACAAGATGGACTGCTACAGATTCCTATACAGAACCTGTATATCAATTGAATCCCTCATCCCTGTTACACAAGGAAAACACAGACCATCACTTAGCAAAGAAAAAAAGAGAGAGAGAGAGATTACAAACTAAAAACATAATTGCTGTGGCTCTGCCTTGCCTTTTTCCCCTGATGCACCTTTTTCCTGGCAGGACACGCGGTGTTCAGGGCCCACATAGGGCGGTGCAGCTGCCTCTGGCATCTGATGGCAAGGTTCTGTGATCATTTAAGTTTTCCATTTGGGTTGGTCCTGGTCCCTCTATATTTCTTCCTTTTGTTGCTTTTCTCCAATCCCTTTCCAGGATCTCATTTCCATTTTCTGTTTATCTGCTGTTATTTACTATGTTCACTGTCCTGTCTTCTTCATAATGCCTGACTGACACTGATCCTTCTGTGTCATTGTTGTCTCCATTCCTCTCATCTGCCTTTTTATGAACCAGTAACTAGATTTCATCCCTCCTTTTCCCCACAATCCTCAGTCTCCTCTTCCACCTGCTTATCAACTTTCCACTTCCTACACTTTCCTCTCTTCTCCTCCCATCCCCACCACTCTTCTCATTCCTTCCCCAGCCTTTTATTCCACAAATTTCACTCACTTTTCAGTCCCCCATTTCCAGCCTTTGTATTCATCACCTCCCAGGCCTCATCTGTATCTCCCTCTCATCTCTTCCCTGGTATTCATCTTTTCACCACCTCTATTCCCTTTCTTATGTCTTTTCCCCTTATTCAGGTTCCTATTCTCCCTTTACCTTCCCTATTTCCACCCTCTCACCTATGTCACCTTC
Organism: Microcaecilia unicolor; assembly: GCF_901765095.1. Classification (NCBI taxonomy): domain Eukaryota; kingdom Metazoa; phylum Chordata; class Amphibia; order Gymnophiona; family Siphonopidae; genus Microcaecilia; species Microcaecilia unicolor. The sequence goes on along the minus strand of NC_044038.1, from coordinate 128,132,519 downwards.
TTTTATCCCTCAAACACTTTTTGTAGTCTTCTTTGTCCTCTTTTCCCAGCAGCTACTGTCCCTACCTCTTCTCCCATAGTTCCTTCTCCACTTCCCTAGTATCCACTATCCTATCTTTCTCCAACCTTAACCCCAGAATCCATCTTCACCTTCCTCTGCATATGCCCATGTTTCTCCCCCTCTCCAACAATATCAATCATTTTTCTCCTATCCCCTGTATCAAGCTCATCGCCAAGCCCCAGCTCTCACCTCCCACCTGCCTCCAGCCCTCTTTACCCATCCCCAGCAGCAAACTGGTCTCATCAACCCCCTTCTTCTATCTGCCCAGCACCACTAAATCCATTCTAGCTGCCAGTACCACATACGAGTTGAAAGTAGAGAATGGATACGTCTTGTAGCGCACATGAAACAGGAAGTAAATTTTCTGTGATTTTAGCAGCTGTGTGGTGTCGGTAGCTGGAGCGAAGAAAGGAGCTCCCTACTCTGCAGCTGATTTAGTCATATCAGACCTGGCATATAGTAGAAAGGAGCAGCTGGCACAAGTTTTGGTGGAGCCAAGAGGCTGGTGCATCACAACAATATGAAAAGGATGGCCCATCCCAAAGAGTGACATTGATTTCACTACCACAGTGATTGAGAGTTCCATGTAGTGCATCCGGGGTATAAATTTAGAGACTCTCGGACAATGATTCTCAACCTTTTTTTCAGTCAGGACAAACTAGATCGGTGATGCTTGTACATGTAACACACTACATATTTGACCAGCAGGGACCTTTGGACTGATACAATATAGCAGTTCTTACAAGTTAAATGTAAATATGCTCTGCATGCACAAAGTCCAACCTCCCACTAACAAGTGCAGATCTTAATTAGGGTATTTCTCCATAGAAGTCACAATACAATTCTGATTCTCATGTTATCAGAGCAATAGCAACATAAATCTCTCTATCAGGCACATTGTGAATTCAAAACCTAAAGAAAATCCACTCAACATACATTTAGCAAACATGTCATACAACAGTAGCACTAATGCTATGATTCATACAGCAAGAACTCTACCTATTACTCCTGGGGAAATTTAACGCAAAATGAAAAATTCTGCACACAAATGTTGGAAATTCTATGCACAATATTTTCAAATTCTGCATCTTTGTAATTTTTTAGTGCAGAATTTCTCCAATCATAAGGCCTAACCACTTCCCTATCTTCTTCCTACATCAGTAATATCATCTTCCAGGTTCCACCCTGCCCAGTTCTCTCTCACGCCAACTTAGCTTCAGGTTCCACCCTCCCCACCCTGATTTAGCTTGAACCCTTTCCCTTCCCCCAGCTTTCTCTGCCTTCTAGTTCTTTTTCTCCCCTCCAACCCCTACCTCTCTGTAATCTTTCTGTCCTTGCCTCTACATTACCATGTTTTCCTCCCAGACAATGTGGCATAAGAAAAAAATAATCAGTTGCTCATCAGACCACTTCTTCCTCCTCTGCTGGCCTGGACCCACTGCTTATTGGAACCACACAGGACTCTGTACAGTAGCTGGGCCCAGGCCAGCAGAGGAGGAAAAGGAGGAAGTGGTCTGAAGTGCAGCCGCTTGTTTCTTCCCTATGCCACATGATCCAGAGGAGGAGATGGGATTTGTATGAGCAGTCTGTGGGTGTGTGCCACAAGGGGATGGGATCAGAAACCTAATAAATGTTTCATTCCCTTCTGTTCCCTGTGCAGAATTCTGCAAGGCAATTACAGAATTCTGCACAAATTCTGCATTCCTCAGTGGTGCAGAATTCTGCCAGGAGTAACCTATGAATAGGCAGACCCTAAAACACCAAAACATCTATACAAGTAAAACAGAACAAGAGGGACTGCTACAGATCTCAACACAGAAACTATATGCAAACAAATATCACATTTCAGTCACATGCAAAACACAGACTGACCCTCACCAAATGCAGAACAAGGGATCTCAAATTAGAGATAGACCTATGAAGACAAAAATTGAATTGGGAACCCCAAGAAGTTAAGCTCAGCATATACTGCAACACTGAAGAAACAAAAAACAAATATATTTCCTTTTGTACCGAACACAATAATTAAACATCTGCAATGCACATTTCCCATATTCCAGTTAATAAATTCAAAATAAAACACTTTTTTTCTACCTTTGCGTGTCTGGGCCTTTTATTTTTCCAATAATCCAAAACAGCGAAGATGACACAGATAAACAGTGGGATGTAAAAAATGGTAAAAAAGGAACCCAAAAATTGTAAAGAACGGGAAACAAAAAAATGAAGAAATGCAAAAATATATACAAAAAAATGAAAAACTAAAAAAATGAAAATATAACTAAAAACAAAAATCAGAAAAAGACGACACAAGTAAGATAAAAAAATATGAATTTATTAAGGTGATATGACTCGACACAGCTGTGTTTCGGCCCAACCGGCCTGCGTCAGGAGTCTGTTACACCATATATGTATTCTCTGGCAATATGAGTTCTTGTAGGATATTCAATAAAGCTTAATTCAATAACACTCTGCCTTTAAAAAGGCTATGTGCGTGATTTAACAACAATCGTTATGGAGAAAACTGTTGTGGAAAATGTGTCTATATCTCGTTGAACAAAGTTCCGAAGCTACTGGCATTCGCTGGCAATTGGTTCCAGTTTCCCTTTTCTGCTTTCCTGTCTTCTGCTAAATCTGTTTCCAGTGGCCGCTGTCCATTTGTTATTTCTTCTTTCTCCTCCTGTCTTTTTACATTCCCTCAATACACCTGTCTCTAACATATCGCTTTTTCTCTTTAAGCTCTCACCTCTGTTTTTTTCCCTTTTCTGCCTGTCCACTCAAATTTCATTCTCTTGCTCTATTCCTTTTCAATTTTCATTTACTTATCAACTTTCTAGCTCCTTCTTTCATCCCCTAGCTCTCACATTTCCCATTCTCCCATTCCATTGTATCTTTCATCTGCCCTCCATTACCACATTTCTACCCTCTGTACTCACTGTCCTTCTCTCACTCATATCCTTGATAACCCTCCCATGGCCTCTCCCACATGGATCCACCATTCCTAGCATCTCCTCCCTCCCTCCCAAAGAGGTTTAATGAATAGCTGACAGCGTGACATCACAAAGCTGAAGCTGGTCCACCAAAGCAGGTTTCCATTCTCCCCAATGCATCAACCACTATCTTGGTACACCTAAAACAATGTAATTGATAGGGTGACAAGCTCCACCTACTGGTTTCAGGCCAGATTATATGCCAAGCATGCTCTTGCTGTCTATTCATCAAACCTCCTAGCTCCCTCCCTCCCACCTGCCTCTCCACTCTGTGATAAGTAAGAGGCTGTCTTACCCTCGGCAGGCCCCTAGATGGCGCTGTTCCCCCAAAAATGTCCAGGATGTCCGGGGTAGGCCACTAGAGGGCGCTAGGAGAATAGGTGGAGGTCGCTAGGACCGGGGAGAGTCCTGGGATAGCTACAGGTGCAGGCGGTTATGGGCTGGGTCCTGTTTAGCTATTAACCACTTTATACCCCACCTGAGATGTGAAAGAAAAAGAGAAGAGCTGGTAGCTGAAGCAAGAAAATCCCCCCTGGAAAGAACTGGCTAAACCCTATGGACTTGTGGTGGACTGTGTGCTCAAGGAAGAAAAACAGGCTGGGGTAAGAAGTCCCTAAATCATTAGTGTTGGACTGTGTAGCCTCAGTACTTAGAGGAACTGTGTGTTCAAAGAAAGGACTTTGAGTCTAAAGAAAGAAAGGACTGGGTGTCCAAGGAAGGAAGTACTGGGTGTCCAAAGAAGAAGTAGGGCTGTGTGTCCCAGTACTGAGAAGCAGGCTGCAAAGCCTGGGGTTAGAAGTCCCCAAAGTATTGAGGTTAGTGCTGAGCCCAGGAATCTGTGGAGGCTCAGTGAGAAGATATGTAAATGTATAAAGTATTTAAGCTAGAAGAACTGTGCCCAGGGTTGGAATAAAGAATTGCCTGAATATGCTGTTGGTAAGACCTGTTTAATTTTGCCTCTGGAGAACCAGGTCACCCTGAGCGTGAAAGGATGACATGCTAATCTGCATACAATTTGCATACTAAGAACCAGCTCACCATGAGTGGAAAAGGGGCCCAGGAGCTTGAGGTTGGATTGCTCAGGATGCTGGGGAAAGACTGGTTGGAGTCCTGTTCAGAGGTCACAGGCCAGTGAGGCCTACTGCAGAGTGGGAGTGGAAGCATTATTTTCACAACTCACAAGTCCAACATTTCTCCTTATCACTTTTCAATCCTCTCCTCCAAAGTCTGATATCTGTCTTTCCCTCCCTTCTGATACCTGCGTCTGACATTTCTCCTTTCACCCTGACATATTTATTTTCATTCTGCCCCCTATCTGACATCTCTTTCTCTCCCCTCTCTCTTCTTCCACCCCATCTCTTCTTTGCTTTCTCCTGTCCATCTTTTCTTCCCCTTCTCTGCTCTCCCTGAGTCCATCTCTCGCTCTGCCCCTTCCTTTGCTCTCCCTGAATCCACCTCTCTCTCTGCCCCCTCCTCTGCCCTCCTTGAGTCCATCTCTCCCTCCACCTCCTGTCCCAACTCCATCTCGTCCTCCACCCCCTGCCCTAAGTCATTTTCTTCCTCTCATTTTGCTCCCCTGCCCTGAGTCCATTTTTCCCTCTCCTCCTCTGCCCTCCCCCAAGTCTCTCTCTCCCTCTTTTGCCTCACCCTCCTGATCCATGTCACCTTCTCCCACCCCCTTCCACCAATCTGATAACTCTCCCTCCCTCTGTATAGCTTCCAAAAAGAGAAGTCCATAAGCCATTATTAAAATAGACTTGGGGAAAATCCACTGTTTATTTCTAGGATAAGCAGCATAAAATATATTGTACTGTTTTGGGATCTTGCCAGGTACTTGTAACCTGGATTGGCCACTGTTGGAAACAGGATGCTGGGCTTGATGGACGTTTGATCTGTTCCAGTATGGCAATACTTATGTACTCCCTTCCATTATCCCATCCCAGAGCCTTTCATCTCTCCCTCCCTCCCTCCCCACCTCGAGTCCATCTCTCTCTCTCTCTCTCTCTCTCTCTCTCTCTCTCCTTCCCTCCCTGAGTCCAACATCTCTCCCTTCCCCTACTCCCTCCCCGAGTCCAACCTTTCTCCCTTTTACCCCTCCCCTGAGTCCAACCTCTCCCTTCCACCCCAGAATCACTCATACTCTCTTCCCACCCAGTAGGCTGACATCTCCCTCCTTCGTTCCTCAACCCCCTTTTCCTAAGTCTACCTTTAATTTGTTCCAAACATTGCTGGATGGTGGCAGCGATTCACACATGCTGTTCTGCTGCCAGCCTGACATCATCTCTCTACTACAGCCCGCCCCAGAAAAAGGCAGTTATATCAGAGAGGGCGGACCACAATAGAAAGGTGATATTGGGCCAGTGGCAGGGCAGGATGTGTGAATCACTGCTGTTGCCCAGCATCTTTTGGAATAAATTAAAGGTAGACTCATGGAAAGGGGGTTGAGAAACAAAGGAGGAAGATTCTGGCATGGGGGGGGGCGTGAGCACAGAATGGAAGGAAAGGTAAGATGCAGGGGGAGAAACGTGGCAGAGAGAGCTAACTAGCAGGTAGGCTAGCTGGCGGCAAGATGCTGCTCCCTGTAGTGTGCTGCCTGAGGCTGCTGCTTCAATGGGTCTCATTATAGGGCCACCCCTGTGTAAGGCCTTCTGTTGTTTACCTATAGAAATCTCTAGCATCTGCAAAATGGAACTACCAGTTTTCTATCTCTCAGTTCCTTTACATGTTAATCTAGTGCCCTTTTCCTAAGACACTGTACAGAAACTGAACAAGCTGCTTATAATAAATAGCACAGGCAAACTATGGAGATAACCCATTTTATATGTATCTAAATGTAAGGACCTCACTTGCCTATTTACCTTTGAATAAGTTGTGATTAGCCCAGAACAAATTGTGGCGATGTTAAATTTAGTTGCTTGTTGTAAAGCCTTTTTACGAGAGTGCTTATTTGTTCAAAAAAGAGAATTTTTATGCAAAGACTTTCCATGGAAAAGTGCATTTGGAAGGGCACCCTGTCATATAGTAACAGAAATAACAGAGCTGTTAATGAGAGCTCAATGTCTCAGCTGTTATCCTTAGTTTGAAAAAATAAGAGATCTTCTACCTTAGAGAAAATGTTTCAGACATCATGTCATGGTTGCCCTGAGGGGATGACAGTAAAAGTCAAGAGAAAAAAAAACGGATGGTGCTTATGGTAACTTAGCGTCTATAGCAGATTGTGGCTCAGGGAGGGGTATTTCTATTCATCATATTTTTGACTTTCTGATAAAGTCTTTCAGCCTTTATGCTTTTCTCCGATTTAATTATTAGATTTATTCTTTGTTTGTTGCAAGAGTTACTTAAGATTGAGCTGATAATTGTATCTGTCTTTTTCATAGGATTATAAAGTTGCAATGTGCTTGCAACGTCGGGATCCTTTGCGGCTCATGCTGTATTTTAACTCTGTGCTTTTCTAAGACTGTTTTCTAATACTGATGCATGTCCTGCTGTATTTTCCAGGCTCTCTGCCCATGCTTACCGGCATCTCCTGACACCGTGGGCCCACATTTTGATCCCGGAAGTGATGTGACCTTTGTAAGCTCTGTCGAGCAGGGACTGTCTCTTCATGTTCAAGTGTGCAGCGCTGCGTATGTCTAGTAGCGCTATAGAAATGATAAGTAGTAGTAGTACCTGCCTACAAATTTTTCAGGTCCTTTGCAGCACACACCACACAAACGTGCACCATCTGTGTATTCCAAAGCAGCATGTACAAGGAGCAGATTATGCTCCTTTCTGCGCTCCTTCGTGCGTACCCTAAATTTAACATCACAATGCTGATTACATTTATTTTGTCTCTTCTTGCGCTGGTTACTCTTCTCTCATTTACTATGGTTACATCACTTACAATCCCAGTCATATAGCATCCCCGGATGCCTCTGCCCTAATATGAATGTTCTCAGGTAAGGTACTTGATGCTTATCTCATACTCCAGCCTTACTATCGCAAACGTATCTGTTGATAGCTTTTCTTAACTGTTATTGTGGGAGACTTTAACATCCATTTAGAGGACCCTTCTGCTCCCTATAATAAAGACTTTTTTCGCTATGGCCAAGGACATAGGTATGACTGTTCCAATCTCTGCCCCTGCATATAATGCAGGCCATACTTTAGACGCCATCCTATACAATTCCCCAGAAATAAGGACTGATTCCTTTTTCACCCAGTCTATATCTTGGTCTGATCATATTCTCATTGGACTTCGATGTCCCATACCACCCCTTGAGGGTAAGCCTCAGCAAAAGAAATTTCCATTCAGGGATGTGAGAAGGAAGAGGTTGTCCAACCCTGGTTAGGCCCCTAGAGGGCGCTGTTCCCCTAAAATGTCCAGGGAGAAGGGCTGGGTGAGTCACTAAAGGGAGCCAGTAAGGGGTGTATAGCAGGAGGTCGCTAGGACCGAGGAGAGTCCTGGGGATAGAAACAGGTGCAGCAGGTTATGGGCTGGGTCCTGTTTGGCCATTAACCACTTAATACCCCACCTGAGTTGTGAGGAAGAGAGGAGAGCTAGCAGCTGCAGAGGAGGGCTGGTAGCTGAAGCAGAAGGAGCCCCATGAGAAGTACTGGCTGTGCCCTTAAGACTGTGTATCACCAAGAAGGAAGCTGGCTGGGGTAAGAAGGCCCTAGAGTATCAAGTATAAGAACTGTGTGTTCAAAGAGGGACTGTGTGTCTAGAACAGTGAAGAGGTACTGTGTGTCCAAGATGAAAAGACTGTGTGTCTAGAGCTGGGTGCTACAAGGATAGGGTTACCATATTTGCCCTAAGAAAAAAGAGGACACATGCCCCGCCCCCTTGATACACCTCTTCCCCGCCCCATCCCGCCCATGCCCCGCCCCTTGCCCCGCCCCCTATTCTATCTTATAACTTTAAGTTGCTTTGCACATAATATCTAAAAACATTACCAGAACTCAAACAGCATCAATCCAACCTATGAAAAAGCAACACTGCAAATATGTCAGAATCTACAAAGATATTGTATCTTAAGCCCATAGTTAACACGCTTGTCTTTTAAGGAAAGAAAGAGAGAAGTTAGAACAAACCTTTGTAGCCTTTCTATTTTTTTTTTCTGTATATTCCGCTCCCGTTGCAGGCAGGCAAGTTAGACAGCAGCACTTAAAAGCTGGAGACACAGAATAACAAGTCACCCTGCAACCCACAACAAGATGATTAGTTCCGCATGGCCGGGGGGCGGGGCACTCTTAAGAGAAACAACATTGGGCAATAAAACATTTAACAGAAAAAGAAAAAAAACCCAGCCAGCATGATAGGGACAGAGGATACCACTTGTACAGATAGATGAGGAGAGGAACAGTAAGGAAGCCCTGAGTTGAAAAAGATAGCACAGAGAAGCTGGCCGACATTTCTGCACCTTTGTTCCAATAATCCAAATGAAATCGAGAACAGGAGGATTTAATTTAAGCAACGGGGAGAGAGAAACCAATTGAATTACCCAGCCAGTTCCATTCTGGTCTCCCCCCCCAGGCGGGCCCCAGTTTTCTTCTACTTTAACAATTACTTCTATCTCCGGTTTTATTACTTCCCCCCCCCCCCCAATCCCCACACCGCGACTGCCTGCCAACAAGTGAAGCAAGTAGCAGCTACATCAAGAAAGTGGCTCAGTCCGTCCGACCCCAGCCAGACCCACACAACTCGGATAAAAAACAAATTTACCTCGTGGCTGCAGCAGCAGCAGCAGCAGCAGCAGCAGGCACTACGTACTAGTTGACTCGTGCGTGCAGGAGGACTGAGGACGGAGGGAGGGCGGATCGATCAATTAATCAGCTGACTGGGGCGTGTACGTCATCACGCACGGACGCTGCACGTCGGACGAGGGGAGGAGACTGAAAGTCAGGAGGAGGAGCGGAGGAGGAGGAGAAAACCCGGACAAAGCCAGCAAACAAAGAAATCCGCCCGGACTCCCGACAGCGCCCTCAAAAAGAGGACATGTCCGGGGAAATCCGGACAAATGGTAACCCTATACAAGGAGGGACTGTGTGTCCAGGACTGAGTTAGTACTGAGCCCAAATGCCTGTGTGAGAGGGCTCAGGGGGAAGAAATCTGTTGGGTTTGAACTGTGCAAGAAGAAATGTTTAAGCTGGAAGATTGCACTGAGTAGGAAGAAATGTTTAAGCTGGAAGAACTGTTTAAGCTTGTGAAAGTGTTTTAAGCTAAAAGAAGTGTGCCCCAGAGGCTGGAATAAAGATTGGTATGAGAAAAATCCTGTTGATGAGACCTGACTGTGTTTGCCTTTTTGAGAACCAGGTCACCCCGAGTAGAAAGGGATAGTAGACTAATTTGCATAAAATCTGCATACTGAGAACCAGCTCACCCTGAGTGAAAGAGGGACCTGGGATCCTGAGGTGGGAGCTTCATCTTCACACTAGCTCATTTTCACAGGGATCTAAGCAAAATTACTTCTAAATCATTTCAAACTACCTTAGCCCCTTTCACAGCTCAATTTTCTTCCCTTACTGTGGATGAAAAGGCCAATCTTTGGAATGCTCCTTTATGTACGGTGTAAATGCATTAGCTTCCTTAACTATTCATACTATCCTTACCAGAGACTCAGAACCCTGGTATACTGTAGAATTGCATCTACTGAGACACTCTGAGCAACACTGGAGAAAACAATTGCATGGATCAAGAAAGGGATCTGGGTGTCGTCGTCGATGATACGCTGAAACCTTCTGCTCAGTGTGCTGCTGCGGCTAGGAAAGCAAATAGAATGTTGGGTGTTATTAGGAAGGGTATGGAGTCCAGGTGTGCGGATGTTATAATGCCGTTGTATCGCTCCATGGTGCGACCGCACCTGGAGTATTGTGTTCAGTACTGGTCTCCGTATCTCAAAAAAGATATAGTAGAATTGGAAAAGGTACAGCGAAGGGCGACGAAAATGATAATGGGGATGGGACGACTTTCCTATGAAGAGAGGCTGAGAAGGCTAGGGCTTTTCAGCTTGGAGAAGAGACGGCTGAGGGGAGATATGATAGAAGTGTATAAAATAATGAGTGGAATGGATCGGGTGGATGTGAAGCGACTGTTCACGCTATCCAAAAATAATAGGACTAGAGGGCATGAGTTGAAGCTACAGTGTGGTAAATTTAAAACGAATCGGAGAAAATTTTTCTTCACCCAACGTGTAATTAGACTCTGGAATTCGTTGCCGGAGAACGTGGTACGGGCGGTTAGCTTGACGGAGTTTAAAAAGGGGTTAGATAGATTCCTAAAGGACAAGTCCATAGACCGCTATTAAATGGACTTGGAAAAATTCCGCATTTTTAGGTATAACTTGTCTGGAATGTTTTTACGTTTGGGGAGCGTGCCAGGTGCCCTTGACCTGGATTGGCCACTGTCGGTGACAGGATGCTGGGCTAGATGGACCTTTGGTCTTTCCCAGTATGGCACTACTTATGTACTTATGTACTTATGACCATGCTTTTCATAATTATAAGCACTGTGCTCACAGACACAAGGCTATTAAAACAAAAGCCAAACATAAATATTGTTCCAAGCAAATTTCCAGGGCTTCTCATTCCTCTAATCACTACAAAATTCTAAAATCTCTGACTACACCACCAAGTCTCTTAGGGACTGCTATAGGTTCTCCATCAGCTCAGGAACTGGCTACTGCTTTCCGTGATAAAATATCTACACTTCAAATTACTGTTGGCTTACTCAGTACAAGCCTACCTTCTCCTGTTATTGATGTGGCTCCTCATGCCTAAAGCAAAGACTTCTTTAATTTCAGTATCCCAGGAATTACTGTTATCTCTAAAACATTATCCACAATAAAAACTACCACTGATCCCCATGACCCTATTCCTTCATTTCTAGTCAAACGTCATGCTATCATTCTACTGCCCCTTGTTCATTCTATGGTCACAGGGAGTCTTGAGATGGATCATGTGCCTGCTTTGTGGAACATAGCTCACATCATGCCACAGATCAAAGATCTGAAGATAGGACCACAACCCCCTACAAATTATCAGCCTATTGGGAATCTTCCGTTTGTATCCAAGATTGCAGAAAATATTTTTTCTCACAGCTACAAATCTTTGTAGAAAAAACAATATTCTCCCTACGCATCAAATAGGTTTACGCCTGCACCATAACACAGAAATTATTTTGTTAGGTATTGATTAGTACAACACAGTTCTTGTCCTTTTCCTGGTTGCAATGTATTACACCAACAAGCAGGGGGGCACCAGATCATGCCCTCTGTGTCAGGAGGCTGTCCAGATGTGGTGCTGGGCTTGCCAACATGGCATGTTCCTTCAGGCCACTTATCTGGTGGGCAAAAGCAACAGAAAGGTTGAGCAGGGTTATGCAACTGCACGAGTGGTCTCTCAGCATAGGCATTGCCTGTGAGATCTTCTGAGCATGGGGCACCTCCTCGGTGGATCTCTTTGCCACTCAACTGAATCACAAAGTTCCTCAGTTCTGTTCCAGACTTCAGGTTCATGACAGATTAGCATTGAATGCCTTCCTCTATTTGCTAAAGAGATACTTTTGTTCTGTTTTCACAGAAGAAAATCCTGGAGAAGGACCACGATTGAATGGCAAAAGTACATATGAGAAAGGAGTGGATATAGCACCGTTCATGGAAGAGAGTATGTATGAACAACTTGAAAATCTAAATGTGGACAAAGCCATGGGACCACACGGGATCCACCCCAGGATATTGAGGGAGCTCAGAGAGGTTCTGGCGGGTCCTCTTAAAGATTTGTTTAATAAATCCTTGTAGATGGGAGAGGTTCCGTGGGATTGGAGAACAGCGGATGTGGTCCCTCCTCACAAAAGTGGTGATATGAAAGAAGCTGGAAACTACAGGCCGGTAAGCCTCACTTCGGTTATTGGAAAAGTAATAGAAGCGATGCTAAAGGAAAGGATAGTGAATTTCCTGGAAGTCAATAAGTTGCAAGATCCAAGACAACATGGTTTTACCAAAGGTAAATCGTGCCAAACAAATCTCATTGAATTCTTTGACTGGGTGACCGGAGAATTGAATCATGGACGTGCTATAGATGTAATCTACTTAGATTTCAGCAAAGCTTTTGACACGGTTCCCCACAGGAGGCTCTTGAATAAACTTGACAGGCTGAAGATAGGACCCGATGTGGTAAACTGGATTAGGAACTGGTTGACGGACAGACGCCAGAGGGTGGTGGTTAATGGAATTCGCTCAGATGAGGGAAAGGTGAGCAGTGGAGAGCCTCAGGGATCGGTGCTGGGGCAGATTCTGTTCAATATTTTTGTGAGTGACATTGCTGAAGGGTTAGAAAGTAAAGTTTGCCTTTTTGAGGATGATACTAAGATTTGTAACAGAGTGGACACCCAGGAGGGAATGGAAAACATGAAAAAGGATCTGCAGAAGTTAGAAGAATGGTCTAAGGTTTGGCAATTAAAATTCAATGTGAAGAAATGCAAATGTATGTGTTAGGCGGTAAGAGTCTATGTACAGGTGGGGAGAGGGATATTGGGGTGATAGTATCTGAGGATCTGAAGGTGACGAAACAGTGTAACAAGGCGGTGCCCATAGCTAGAAGGTTGCTAGGCTGTATAGAGAGAGGTGTGACCAGCAGAAGAAAGGAGGTGTTGATGCCCCTGTATAAGTGGTTGGTGAGGCCCCACCTGGAGTATTGTGTTCAGTTTTGGAGGTCGTATCTTGCTAAGGATGTAAAAAAAATTGAAGCGGTGCAAAGAAAAGCTACAAAAATGGTATGGGATTTGCATTACAAGAGGTATGAGGAGAGACTTGCTGACCTGAACATGTATACCCTGGAGGAAAGGAGAAACAGAGGTGATATGATACAGACATTCAAATATTTGATAGGTATTAATCCGCAAACAAACCTTTTCCGTAGATGGGAAGGTAGTAGAACTAGAGGACATGAAATGAGATTGAAGGGGGGCAAACTCAAGAAAAATGTCAGGAAGTATTTTTTCATGGAGAGAGTGGTAGATACTTGGAATGCCCTCCCGCGGGAGGTGGTGGAGATGAAAACGGTAATGGAATTCAAAAATGTGTGGGATAAACATAAAGGAATCCCGTTTAGAAGGAATGGATCCTCAGAAGCTTAGTGGAGATTGGGTGGCAGAGCCGGTGGTGGGAGGCGGGGATAGTGGTTGGGAGGAGGGGCTAGTGCTGGGCAGACTTCTACGGTCTGTGCCCGAAAATGGCAGATACAATTCAAAGTCAGGTATACACATAAAGTAACACATATGAGTTTATCTTGTTGGGCAGACTAGATGGACAGTACAGGTCTTTTCTCTGCCGTCATCTACTATGCTACTATGAGGCATATTTTCAAAGCACTTAGCCTTCCAAAGTTCCATAGGTTTCTATGGAACTTTGGAAGGCTAAGTGCTTTGAAAATATGCCTCTATGTCCTCCTGCATTGGGGGACAGGTCTTCTACATGTGTATCCTCCCATTCCTCTTGTGGGAAAGATTTTTAATGAAACTCAAGCAAGACCACAGGGCCATGATCTTGATTGCACCTTACTGGCCTTGGCAGATCTGCTTCCCTCTTCTTCTGGAATTATCCACTGAAGAACCATGGAGATTGGAATGTTTTCCCGACCCTCATCATGCTGAATGAGGGATCTCTTCTCATCCCAAACTTCAGTCTCTGGCTCTCACAGCCTGGATATTGAGAACCTAGAATTTGCTTCTTTAGGTATGTCAGAGTGTTTCCCAGGTCTTGCTGGCTTCCAGGAAAGATTCATCTAAGAGGTGTTATTCTTTCAAATGGAGGTGGTTTGCCGTTTAGTGTGAGGGCAAGACCCTAGATCCTGTTTCCTGCCCTACACAGATCCTGCTTGAATACCTTCTACATCTCTCCGAGTCTGGTCTCAAGACCAATTCCGTAAGGGTTCCCCTCAGTGCAATTAGTGCTTGTCATCAATGAGTAGAGGGTAAGCCCATCTCTGGATAGCCTCTATTGTTTGCTTCATGAGAGGTTTGCTTTTGTCAAAGCCCCCTGTCAAACCTCCACCTGTGTCATGGGACCTCAATGTCATTCTCGCCCAGCTGATGAAAGCTCCTTTCGATCCACTGAATTCCTTCCATCTGAAGTACGTGCCCTTGGAAGGTCATTTTCTTAGTGACTGTTACTTCAGGTTGTAGAGTCAGTGAGTTTCAGGCTCTAGTAGTGGATGCACCTTATTGTAAGTTTCATCACAACAGAGTAGTCCTCCACACACACCCTAAGTTCCTACCTAATATCATGTCGGAGTTCCATCTGAACCTGTCAATTATCTTGCCAACCTCATGCCCATCCTGGCGAGAGCACTTTGCACACCTTGGACTGCAAACGAGCATTGGCCTTTACATGGAGCGTACAAGGCCCCACAGACAGTCCACCCATCTTTTTGTTTCTTTTGATCCCAACAGGATGGGGTTCCCCAACGGGAAATGCACAATCTCTAATTGGGTGACAGATTTCATTTTTTTTGCTTATTTCCAGGCTGGGCTGACACTGGAGGTTCATGTCAAGGCTCACAATGTCAGAGCCATGGCTGCGTTGGTAGCCCACTTGCAATCAGCCTTCACTGAAGAAATTTACAAGATTATGACATGGTCTTCAGTCCATACATTCACATCTCACTACTGCCTTGAGCAGGATACCCAACAAGACAATTGGTTATGGCAGACAGTGTTGCAGAATCTGTTTGGGGTCTAGAATCCAACTCCATTCCCCCTCCCCCTCGGCCCATTTGATTCTGTTCCAGGCTGCACTCTCACTCAGTTTGTATATAGTTTCAGGTTAATTTGTGTTATGTCCTCGCCGTTGTGAGGCCCAGTTGGCCAATGTTTATTGTTTTCAGTGAGCCTGGATGCAAGGGATTCTCCACTTGTGGGAATTAATGGCCTGCTTTTGTCCTCGGAGAAAGCAAAGAATTCCTGTAGCAGGAATTCTCTGAGGACAGCAGGCCTTATATTCTCATTAACCCTCCCACCTCCCCCTTATTTTATGCTGTTGTATTTAACTGAAGCGCGGGGTACAAATGTAACAAAAAATAAATAAAATAAATAAACTGTGGTAACTGCACTCTCACAGCGGGCAGGAAGGCACTCACACATGCGCGGTGGAGCATGTCTCATGCTCCACAAAGCGCGCTAAGCTTGTCATAAGCTCCAGACCAGGCAACGTGGGACCACATTACCCACTTGTTAGAATATAAGCCCTGCTTTCCTCAGAAAATACCTGCTACAGGTACGTATCTTCACTTTTTTTTAAGACAGGGAATGTAATGCACATCTCTATATGTGGACAAAATCTCTCTTTCTCTTTATGATGTAGTTTACTGAAGGAGAGTACATTTGATGTACAGGGATTTTTCTCTGGTATGCTTATTGTGTGTGGGAGTCTGGAGTGAGTGTCCTTTTTTCTTTTCTCATATATTTCTTCCTTCCTCTTTTTATATTTTTTATATCTTTATACTATCTGTATCTCATGTTGACCTTTGTTGAACTAGGCTGTCTGAATTCTTTAATAAATATTTACCCCTGATAATCAAAAGCATTTAATCAGCCAGGATCAGCACCTAGCCAGTTAATTACCTGATATATATTCTGCAGGGGATAGCTGGCTATCTGGGATAGCCAGTAATCTCCCACTGAATATTGCCAGATAGTGGCTAACAGGTAGCCAGTTATATTGGGCGATATAACTGGCTAGCCACCGATTTTCAGCCCCTCTTTAGTGACTATATTTGGCTGCATGAATACATAGGATATCTTTGACCGGTTGGTTGGTTAGTTGGTTGGTTTATTTATTTATTTGTGACATTTACATCCTACATTATCCCAAACAAGTTTTAGTTTAATGTGGCTTACAATAAACAGTATAGGATACATAAGAAAGAATAATGCATAAGAAAGTAATTTGTTATAAGAATCCAATTTTACAATACAGTATCATAAATGTACATAAGTATTGCCATATTGAGAAAGACCAAAGGTCTATCGAGCCCAGCATCCTGTTTCCAACAGTGGCCAATCCAGGTCACAAGTACCCGGCAAGATCCCAAAAATCTACAAAACATTTTATATTGCTTATCCCAGAAATAGTGGATTTTCCCCAAGTCCATTTAATAACGGTCTATGGCCTTTTCCTTTAGGAAGCCGTCCAAACCTTTTTTTAAACTCCACTAAGCTAAACGCCTTTACCACATTCTCTGGCAACGAATTCCAGAGTTTAATTACACATTGAGTGAAGAAACATTTTCTCCAATTCATTTTAAATTTACTACATTGTAGCTTCAACGCATGCCCCCTAGTCCTAGTATTTTTGGAAAGCGTGAACAGACGCTTCACATCTACCCATTCAACTCCACTCATTATTTTATAGACCTCTATCATATCTCCCCTCAGCTGCCTTTTCTCCAAGCTGAAGAGCCCTAGCCGCTTTAGCCTTTCCTCATAGGGAAGTCGTCCCATCCCCTTTATCATTTTCGTCGCCTTTCTCTGCACCTTTCCTAATTCCACTATATCTTTTTTGAGATGCGGCGACCAGAATTGAACACAATATTCAAGGTGTGGTCGCACCATGGAGCGATACAAAGGCAGTATAACATCCTCATTTTTGTTTTCCATTCCTTTCCTAATAATACCTAACATTCTATTTGCTTTCGTAGCTGCAGCAGCACACTGAGCAGAAGGTTTCAACGTATCATCAACGACGACACCTAGATCCCTTTCTTGGTCCGTGACTCCTAACGTGGAACCTTGCATGACATAGCTATAATTCAGGTTCCTCATTCCCGCATGTATCACTTTGCACTTGCTCACATTAAACGTCATCTGCCATTTAGACTTCCAGTTTAATATTTAGAAAATCTATTATGAACGAGAAATTTTACATGAACCAAAGAGAAGGTTAATGGTAAATAGAGTAATAACCAATTTAGTTGTTTGAGATATGGTTGTTCTTTGTGAGGGTTTATTTGACTAAGAATGAATTGAGGATTTTGCAGAATCTAGTATAGGCCTGTATATTTCTTTTTTTGGGTGGTAAGGAGTTCCACCATTTGGTTCCTACGTAAGTAAAGTCTGCAGAGTTGACAGTTTTGTAAATCACTTTTTTTTGCAATTTGGGAGGTGTAGTCTGAGATAGTTTCTTCCCTCATATTTAGCGTTTATTAATGGTACCATATAGTCTGGAGCTGTGCCATTTAGGATTTGAAAGATAAATGTACATAATTTGAAGGTGATTCTACTTTGATGGGAAGTCAGTGTAATTTGATTAATAAAGGGGAGGCACTTATAAAACGAGAGATTTTATATATGAACCTGGCTGCAGTGTTTTGAGCTGTTTGGAGTTTTTTCAACAGGTACTCTTTACAACCAGCATATATGGCATTACAATAATCGAATTGGGATCATACTAATGATTGTACCAATAGTCTGAATGTTTCTGTTGAGAAATAGGGTCTGATCCTTTTTAGTTTCCAAAGAGACCTGCAAGATTTTATTATTAATGAGGAAACTTGAGTATCAAATGTTAAAAATATGTCTATAATTATACCTAGAATTTTCAGATTATTGTCAATGGGGAATGAAGCGTTGTCAATTGTGAAACTGTTCTAGTCGTTTTGGTCAAATAGGTTGGTAATGACCTTGAATCAGTGGCGTACTAAGGGGGGCAGTGGGGGCGGTCCGCCCCGGGTGCATGCCGCTGGGGGGGGTGCTGCGCGCCTGTTGGCCGAGTCCACTCGTTCCCTCCCTGCTGCTCCCTCTGCGCGGAACAGGTTACTTCCTGTTCCGGGACAGAGGGAGCAGCAGGGAACGAGCGGACTTGGAGCCGACAGAAGCGTGGCACCCCCTCCCCCAGCAGGTAAAAATGCACCCGGGGGGGTCACGCTGCACCCAGGGGGTGTAATTTCGCCAGGGGGGCGCATCAGCAATCCACCCTGGGTGTCAGCCAGCCTAGGAACGCCACTGCCTTGAATGTAATGTTTTCTTTCTTTAGCTTTAGTTTGGATTCTGAGGCCCAGGTTTCCATCAAATTTAAGCCACGTTTTGCCTTTTGTAAGATGTCTTGAATGTCCTTTTTGAAGGTTATGTATATGGTAACATCGTCAGCATATATGAATGTTTTGAATCCTGCTGCTTCTAGTCTGTTACCTAGTGGTGACATCATTACATTAAACAGAATGGGTGATAGTGGAGAGCCCTGAGGGACGCCACAGTCCGGTGACCAAGGAGAGGATAAGGTTCCTTTCATTTTCACTTTGTAAAATCTTGATTTCAGGAATCCTTGAAACTATTTGTGGACTGTTCCACATATGCCAAAGTTGCCTAATATGTTTAGTAGGATATTATGATCTACTACATCGAATGCACTAGACATATCGAACTGCATTATTAAGATCTTAGACCCTATGCTAATTTTTTTTCTGAGATTGATACTCGGGTAATAAGGACAGTCTCGGTGCTATAGCATGGTCTGAAGCCTGATTGCAATTTGTGTAGTAGGGAGAAATGTGAAAGGTAGGTAGTTTGTGCTGCTACCATTCCTTCCATCACCTTTATTATCAAAGAAATGAAGGCTACTGGTCTGTAGTTTGTTACATCAGTTATGGATTCCTTTGTGCATTGCATCTTGGACACTGACATCATCCCATTATAAGTTGTGAGGAAGAACTGTTAACAGTTTCATCCTCCTGTGAGAAGTTTGGGGGAGAGTTTCACAGAGATAAAGGGCTGAGATAATCTTGGTTAGCAACCTCGTTAGTGAGCCATCCTGTACCCTGGATATGTTTTGCTCCAGAGTGAAGAAGCTGGAATGTCTTTGGCAGCCTATGCCAAATCTCAACTTTGCTATCACTTTTATAACGGTGAGAGGGTTTGCTACAGGAATGGATACTTTACCGATTGCTATGGCAATGATGAGACTTATGCAGGAATTATTACTTTTGCTAACTGTGCATCTGTCAGCTAATTAATTATGTAGGTTTGCACTAACTGTATGTTGTCTGCATAGATGACCAGCACCAATCCCATTATTTTTTGCTTTCTAATATGCTTATGATGCCTGTAATATTCTGTACTTTGCACCTTTCCCAAATGTATTGTGCCTTTGTAGTTTCCACAAATTTTCACAGTATAGTCCTTGCAGAAGTGTTGTCTCATACACTTAGCTAGACTGTTAGTTAAACCCAGAGGCGTATCTGAACTTCGGCGGTAGGGGGGGCAGAGCCAGAGTGAGGGGGCACATTATAGCCACCACTGCCGCCCCACCAGCCGAGGTCCGCTTCCTCCTGCCGCTGCCTTTAAAAATATTCCTTCAGCTGGCGGGGGACCCCAACCCAAGCCAGCTGAGCCGAGGTCTTTTAAGTTCTTCTTCGTTCTCCATCCGTGCTGTTCAAAGCTGCTGAATCCAGTTTCGGAGTCTGACGTCACTGCACATTGTACATGCAGGACATCAGACTCACAGACTCTGTTTCTGTGAGTCTGACATCCTGCATGTAGAACATGCTTTGACGTCAGACTCCGAAACTGGATTTGAACAGCACGGAGGACAAAGAAGAACTTAAAAGACCTCGGCTCGGCTGGTGGGGGTTGGGGTCCCCCACCAGCTGAAGGAATATTTTTAAAGGCAGCGGCAGGAGGAAGCGGACCTCGGCTGGCAGGGGTTGGGGTCCCCCGCCAGCAAAGGTAGGTGGGAGGGGGGTCCAGGGAGAAATCTGCGGGGACCCAGGCCCCCGTGGCCCCATGCAGATACGCCCCTGGTTAAACCATAGTGTAGATTAGAACATCACTGTGAAGACAGAACTCTTGAATCAAAACTTCTTTAATGCAAATCAAAGGAAATATGACTTACAGTTTGTAGTGATGCACAAGAGTCTCTGCCATGCAGAACTTGGGAGTCTGTCCTCTACCAGCTTACAAATCTCAGCACTGGCTGATGAGTCATGTTTCCCTTGCTTGGCTGCAATACAGTGGATGAGGCAAGAGTGCCAGGGGGCATGTTGCAGAGGGCACATTTTTGGCTTGGGATGCTCCTGCCTGATTCTACAGTGGGCATTTGGACTAAATGCACTGCATAAATGATCAGTTGCAAATCAGCCAAAGGGATGTCCTCTCTCCCATATCTAATTGTATATCACTAACTTTAGGTCATTGGGATACAGTGGGGGAAATAAGTATTTGATCCCTTGCTGATTTTGTAAGTTTGCCCACTGACAAAGACATGAGCAGCCCATAATTGAAGGGTAGGTTATTGGTAACAGTGAGAGATAGCACATCACAAATTAAATCCGGAAAATCACATTGTGGAAAGTATATGAATTTATTTGCATTCTGCAGAGGGAAATAAGTATTTGATCCCCCACCAACCAGTAAGAGATCTGGCCCCTACAGACCAGGTAGATGCTCCAAATCAACTCGTTACCTGCATGACAGACAGCTGTCGGCAATGGTCACCTGTATGAAAGACACCTGTCCACAGACTCAGTGAATCAGTCAGACTCTAACCTCTACAAAATGGCCAAGAGCAAGGAGTTGTCTAAGGATGTCAGGGACAAGATCATACACCTGCACAAGGCTGGAATGGGCTACAAAACCATCAGTAAGACGCTGGGCGAGAAGGAGACAACTGTTGGTGCCATAGTAAGAAAATGGAAGAAGTACAAAATGACTGTCAATCCACGCAAAATCTCACCTCGTGGGGTATCCTTGATCATGAGGAAGGTTAGAAATCAGCCTACAACTACAAGGGGGGAACTTGTCAATGATCTCAAGGCAGCTGGGACCACTGTCACCACGAAAACCATTGGTAACACATTACGACATAACGGATTGCAATCCTGCAGTGCCCGCAAGGTCCCCCTGCTCCGGAAGGCACATGTGACGGCCCGTCTGAAGTTTGCCAGTGAACACCTGGATGATGCCGAGAGTGATTGGGAGAAGGTGCTGTGGTCAGATGAGACAAAAATTGAGCTCTTTGGCATGAACTCAACTCGCCGTGTTTGGAGGAAGAGAAATGCTGCCTATGACCCAAAGAACACCGTCCCCACTGTCAAGCATGGAGGTGGAAATGTTATGTTTTGGGGGTGTTTCTCTGCTAAGGGCACAGGACTACTTCACCGCATCAATGGGAGAATGGATGGGGCCATGTACCGTACAATTCTGAGTGACAACCTCCTTCCCTCCGCCAGGGCCTTAAAAATGGGTCGTGGCTGGGTCTTCCAGCACGACAATGACCCAAAACATACAGCCAAGGCAACAAAGGAGTGGCTCAGGAAGAAGCACATTAGGGTCATGGAGTGGCCTAGCCAGTCACCAGACCTTAATCCCATTGAAAACTTATGGAGGGAGCTGAAGCTGCGAGTTGCCAAGCGACAGCCCAGAACTCTTAATGATTTAGAGATGATCTGCAAAGAGGAGTGGACCAAAATTCCTCCTGACATGTGTGCAAACCTCATCATCAACTACAGAAGACGTCTGACCGCTGTGCTTGCCAACAAGGGTTTTGCCACCAAGTATTAGGTCTTGTTTGCCAGAGGGATTAAATACTTATTTCCCTCTGCAGAATGCAAATAAATTCATATACTTTCCACAATGTGATTTTCCGGATTTAATTTGTGATGTGCTATCTCTCACTGTTACCAATAACCTACCCTTCAATTATGGGCTGCTCATGTCTTTGTCAGTGGGCAAACTTACAAAATCAGCAAGGGATCAAATACTTATTTCCCCCACTGTATGTCATACTTGTTTTACCAGGACTGACAAGCATTATGTTACACCAACCAGCTATCCATGTGTTCAATGAAAGCAGCACTGAAGAAAAGAAGCCAGAGGAAGAAGTCAAAGAGAAGAAAAAAGAAAGGGTGGAAAAGGAGCAGCAGAAGGAGAACAAGGAGACAGAAGAGCACCAGGAGACAGTGGGCAACAAAGTGAGGCAAGGAGAAAGTGAAGGCTGAAAAGTCCAAGTAGGAAGGGGAAGATTAAGAGGACCAGGAAGAGGAAAGGGAAATGGAACTTGATGCCTTTATGAGGTTTTTGCAACTACATTCAAAGCAGTTTACATATGTTCAGCTAATTATTTTGTACCAGGGGCAATGGAGGGTTAAGTGACTTGCCCAGAGTCACAAGGAGCTGCAGTGGGAATTGAACTCAGTTCCCCAGGATCAAAGGCTACTGCACTAACCACTAGGCTACTGCAGGAGTCAGCAGAGGCCCAGGAGGCTGAAGAGAAGCAGGGGGAGGTGGACATAGAAGAGTCCCCAGAGGAAGGGGAGGAAGGAAGATGATTAGGAGGAGCAGGAGAAAAGAGTAGCAGTCCAGGAGATAGTGGAGGAGCAGCAATAGTACCCTGCCCCTATAAAAGTGGAAGGGACCAGTATGTCAAAGGCTGCATTTCAACAGCAGCTACTGCCCTCCCATCCTAGGGAGGCCACTGATGGTGTGTATGAGGAGGATTCCTATGTTGATATGCTTCCATTAGAGGACAATAACACTTGGGAGGCTGAGACTGGGGGTGAAGTTGCAGCATTGCAGCACCAGGGGCTGACATATGAACATGGTACCACCACAACAGTGCAGCCAGTGCCTTCAGACGTTGCAGGCAATGCTGCAGCACAACAGGTGATAATTCTTATTGAAGCCTAGGACAGAGTCAGCCTTGCAGGGAAAAAGACAATTTGAAGTGGCTATATACAAATGCTAGAAGCCTTAAAAATAAGATAGGAGAATTGGAGTATATAGCACTAAATGAAGAGCTAGATTTAATAGGCATGTCATTATTCACCATTATCCAAATCATTCCTGCTTTATTTGATATAACTCATACCACTTCTATATTCTATTTTTGCCTGCATTTTTGAAAGACATTTGATTTTAAAACTGCATTTACACAAATCCCGTTTTAACTGAGCACACATACTGAGAAGGAAAACAAATGAAGCCCTAGTAAGGTGAGAAATATGCCTTCCAGTGATCAGTGTGCAGTAATTCAGTTAGAATCCATACCTGTCATGTTTCATTGCTTATGAGATGTATTGCAGAAGAAGTTCTCTATATTGCCTACTGTGTTAGACACAAATTTAGACATAATGAATAAGAAGCATTGTAACCCATCATTCCCACGGAATACAGTTTATTTCAATGTTATCATCTCAATCCTTCAAACAGAGAGCTCACATTTGTTGTAGTGTCTGTGTATTGGTCATCAGCCTTGATGAAACAGTGCTAATAGGTACCTGGCTTCAAATAATGACATTCTTTTTCTTGATAACAAGGCGAGCAATTTTCAGAGGTTTTTTTATATGAGTATACTAGTGTTTATATGTGTATATAAAGCATGCCAGAAAATTGTTTCTTCCCCCACTGAGGGAAGATAAATGGAGCGGGCAGATATTCACTTCATCCAAAAGTCTGTGCCATCCATGCTGAATGGTCAACCCATATTCTCAGATGACATCCAATGTGGAGATAGTGGGAGGAGAAGGGCTAGGCTCCGATTTTGCCAGATGCCTGTGAGAAATCTGACGTTGACTTAGGAGGGTAAACCGTCCATTAATCCTCAGAAGCGTCCTATATATTTGAGGCACAGTTTGTAAGGAAGGCCTTTAAAGATATTGTAAAGCCCCTAGTGGTGAGCTAGTGTTACTACGGTTTTGTTGAAATATGTCAACAGTGTTCTGGGTTTCCCACTAAACCAGCCACTTCGTGATTTCACAGAAAGTGGAAAGAAGCTTCAAGTGTGATGTTAAACAATTTGATATTCATAACCTGAACGTTTTATTTTTATTTATTTGTAGCATTTGTAGCCCACATTTTCCCACCAATTTGCAGGCTCAATGTGGCTTACATTTGCCGTAATGGCGGTTGCCATTTCCGATTAACATGATTACAGATGGTATTAATGTGCATACATTCATGGTAACATACATGGAACATAATATATATGGAACAGATCATGGTATATATATATATATACCATGTGTGTACATACATGGTATTACAAGAAGGTTCCTGAGTAATAAATTGGGTTATAACATACATTAGATTATCGGCTATAGAGAGACCCTATTCGACATAAGGTTTAAAGTGGTAGTGCTTGATCATTAAAGCAAAGAGGTTAAGCAGTCAGGCGATAAAAGTTCGTTTTTGTATAGATCGTATATAATGGTATCGTTTAGTATTTAAGATGAATGTTGATGGTATGCCTTCTTGACAAGATCTGTTTTCACTAGCCTTCGGAAGATGGTTAGGTCTTGCATTGTTTTTATGGCCTTCAATAGTGCATTCCATAGCTGCGTGCAGATGTACAAGAAACTGGTCGCATATGTGGATTTGTATTTTAGCCCTTTACAGTTAGGATAGTGGAGATGGAGGAATGTGCGTGATGATCTTTTTGCATTCCTAATAGGCAAGTCTATAAGGTCTGACATGTAGGTAGGAGCTTCCCCGTAGACGATTTTGTGGACCAAGGTGCAGACTTTGAACGTAATTCGTTCTTTTAGTGGAAGCCAGTGTAATTTTTCTCTTAGGGGTTTGGCGCTTTCGTATTTCGCTTTCCCAAATATAAGTCTGGCTGCTGTATTTTGAGCAGTTTGAAGCTTCTTGATGATTTGTTCTTTGCATCCGGCATAAATGGCATTGCAGTAGTCTAGATGACAACACTATTGATTGTACTAGGCTGCGGAATACTTCCCTTGGGAAGAAAGGTTGGACAATGACAGTATTATAGTGCAACATTGAAGCCAGATTCTTAGTTGTTAAAAAGGCTTTATTGTACAGGAAACTTTTTTTTAAGTATGTTTGTAAAATGGATGTGAAAACCAGCAAATGCGATAAGATTTAAAAGATACAGTTGTATGGTTAAAATTGTTTTAAAATGCTTTGAATCTCAATTGTACAGAATCAAATAAAAACTGTCTGAATTAACAGTGTTATACAATGTTTCCCGTCCCCCCAACATTTAGCCAGAAGTTTTACCAGAATTCTTCTGAGACTTTGTTTGACCAGTGTCTACCACTTACTGAAGTTCAACTTAAGTTATATGTGATAAGTGTTCCCTCTATTTTAACCCTTTTAATTCTTCAATTGTCAAAATATTCTCGTATCTTTCTCCAGGAATTCATTCTGTGTGTGTGTGGGGGGGGGGGGGGGGGGGGTAATCTTTCAGGATCTACCGGACCAGGATCAAAGGCACTCTCTGCCCAGGTGAGTATTCTACTCCACCCCAGCTGTAACAAAGTCCTCTTTGTGAGGTTCCTTCTGGCATGTGCGCTGAATAAGGGTCACTTACATTTGTGCTCTCTTAGCTGGACTTTGGCCTTGTATTTGTGTATTTCAGAATTCAGGGTTAAATAGAAAATGTCTAAGGATCCCACATATTTAATTTGGTTATATTGCTTGTACTTTGTAATAATTTGCTTCTGTCTGATGCACCCTGAAGGACAAGGGTTAAATAAAAGTCTTGTCTAAGCTGCATAAATCTAGAAAGTTTGTCAGTCCAGCACACCTGAGGGCATTGGATCTTAGTTAGGGTACTAGCTAGCTCCCATGTTTTCAGGATGTGTTGGAGGAAGGCCTGTATCACATAGTAGACACTCAGCAATGATAATTTATTTTTTTATTTTTGTTACATTTGTACCCCGCGCTTTCCCACTCATGGCAGGCTCAATGCGGCAGGCAATGGAGGGTTAAGTGACTTGCCCGGAGTCACAAGGAGCTGCTTGTGTCAGGAGTCGAACTCAGTTCCTCAGGGCCAAAGTCCACCACCCTAACCACTAGGCCACTCCTCTGCATGGGGATTTGCAGAGTGAAGTGTTTACACAAGACCCTTGCGTAGTATAGTAAAGAATCATGAGTATTTTGATTGTTAGTAAGAAGGAAATGATTTTTTATTTCAAGAGCAATAGAAAATGTCGAGTCAACATTTCAGCATCACCATGTGATGTGTAAAGAGTTAAATAAGTAACCTGGCCCAGGAGGGTGGTATTCCCTTGTTGGGACCTGATCGGGTCCATGTTGATCCGGGGGTTGGCTGGATGGTTCCAATCATCTTCGAGCTGTTTTGGGCCCAAATTTCCTTTCATTGGAAACCAGTGGCTATGGAGGCACGTGTGAGTGAAAGCGCTGCCGCAAGTGAAGAGGTAATGAAGGCTGGCAGGAAAATGGCTGGCTTCGATTCAAACCTGTGGCGTTCCTGCACATGCACAGCGTTTCATGTATCTGTGTTTGTGCACGTTGGAGCTCCGGTAGAACTTGGAAGAAGTCAGGGAGTTTTTTTTTTTTAAATATGCCCGGTAGGCTGCCGCTAAAGATCGTGGGCAGCCGCCAACAATGGAAGAGTGCCATCCAGACCCAAGTAAAGGACTGGGACACCCAGAGAAGCACTTCTGGACAAAGGGAGCAGAAAAAAATATTTATTGCCACAAGCCGTTTCTCTCTTCAGCCTGTATCCCCGTAATATTTCTACTTTATGTATATAATTGTGAATTTTCAATATGACTGCCCACAGGGTCTGTCGGCCATCTTGCTTCCGGCCCATGCAGTGTGCTCGTTCCAGGCATAAGGGCCCTGCATGGTCCGATAACGCGAATTCTGTCGTGAGCCAATGCTTTAGCACTGAAGGCAGAACAGCATCTCCAACCGTCTCCAGCAATCCGACAATCCGTAAGTTAGCCCTTCGCAAGCAATTTTTTAGGTTGTCAACCTTGGCAGTCATGTCCCGCACTTTAGCTTTGAGTTTGCCCAAGGCCTCCCTCTGCTGAAGTTCCCCTCTTCTCTTAGTTATGTCCGATAAAGAGGGTCTCAAACTGTGAAAATTGTTCAGATAGCCACTCTAGCTTAGCTTTTTCTATAGCTTTTTCTATCACCGATGTAAATTGGAGCAGCTGTTCTGCCGAGAAGGGCTGTCCCCCCTGTAGTGGCTTTCCATCCATCTTGCCCTCCACTGCTCAGTTCTTTTTTTTCACTCCTTCGCCTACCATTCCATTTGGTGAAGCTGCCAAATACTTGTCCATTTGGTGAGTGTCTGCCATTTTATGATGTGCAGATGTAGGGGTTTAAGTTTTTTAGAAACTGTAAGGGCGCAAAGGCCTCGGACAGCTCAAACTCATGTCTCACTTTCTCAACGCATCACGTGGTCTCTCTCAAAATGCACATTTTAAAATTCCATCGGTTGCGTCTGCAAAGGTAAAATTATTTGAACCCTTTCCGAAAATTTGGGAAAGTTTCAGTGTCTTTTAAAGTTTATTTGTAACTAAAAATGTGTAATTATACTACTATGGATTTACAGCCTGTCTCACTGACACAGACTACTCAATTATTACTGTGGATTCTTTTGGATTCGTATTAGGTAAATGAGACCTTTATTAGAGGTTCTAAAATCTACAATGATTAAGATATTTATTTATTACATTTGTATATACAATGATTAAATCATCTAACTAAAAGAAAGCTATAAGACAGATATATACATATTACACATACAACATCACTGGTCAGGAATTTCAGGCCCTTATCTCATCAGCTGGGAGGCCCTTTGCAGCGAAAGCCCGAAGTCTCCTTATGATCAGGAACAAGTCTTTTCTGCACGATGTGTCCACCCACAGATGAGCCTCAAAGCTCTGCTGCAACAAGCCCCCCTTTTTATTAAGCTAAAGCTTATTTTCAGAGCCAAGGAAAATTACAGAATGCTTGAGAATAGGTAAACAAGCCATACTGTGAGAATATGGTCACATGTTTCCAAGTCCAGGTGGCCAGTCTGAACTTCAAAAACAAGCACCATCCTCCTCTTCACATACCAAATTAATTAGAGCTGTGTTTTATCTTCTGCATTCCAACTTATTTTCACACAATCAAAGTTAAACAATCATTTGTAAACAGAATTACTTCTAATCAACAATATAGACCCCAAGTGCACTTGTTAGTCAAGGCAGATAGAGTTGAAAAACAATCTCTAAAATCCTTTTTATTAAAGTAATGTAGCAAAAAACTGTGATTTTTAAATTTTAAAAACATGGTCTGGATCATGGGCGTAGCCAGACTTCAGCGGGAGGGGGGTCCGGAACCCAAGGTGAGGGGGAACATTTTAGCCCCCCAGCACCGCTGACCCCCCCCCCCCCACTACCGCCAGCCCTGCCCCGCCACTATCAACCCCCCTCCCACTACCACCAACCCCTCCCCCCGCCACTGCCAGGTAACTTTGTTGGTGGGGGTCCCCAACCCCTGCCAGCCGAAGTCCTCTTCAGCCCTGGTCTACTCCGGTGCGTTCGCTGATCTGGATTCTGTTTCTGTGAGTCCTGACATCCTGCACGTTCCTATGTGCTGATGTCAGGAGCCAAGAAAAGACTCATAGAAACAGAATCCAGATCAGCAACACACCGGAGTAGACTGGCACTGAAGAGGACTTCGGCTGGCGGGGGTTGGGGACCCCGCCAGCAAAGGTACCTGACGGCGGCGGGAGGGAGGGGTCGATAGTGGTGGGGGAGGGTCGGCAGGCGGGGGGGGGGTGAAAGTAGGGGGGCCAGGGCTAAATCTGTGGGTGCCCATGCCCCCGTGGCCCCACCTAGCTACGCCCCTGGTCTGGATCACATTGATATGCTACTACTACTACTACTATTTATCATTTCTATAGGCGCTACAAGGCATACACAGACATTTTTATTGAAATTCTGTGTAATTTCCACTTTACTTTATAAAGAAATGTTTTTCCCATTGAAGTCAATGGGAAAAATGGTTTTAAAAATTAAGATTTCCCTAAGGTTCCATACAGGAGGGAAAAAATTAACATTCTATGTGCTAGCACCCAATTGGCTCAGATGGCTCCAGCCGAGTCCCCGTTGCCTTGGTAATGGGAGTTGTAACAGTTGCCAGTGGATCCCAGGAACCCAAGTAGCATGGATGCATGCATGTTTGTGTTTCTGCTGTGTGTAAGCAGGGAAACAGCTTAAAAGTGGTGAGAGCGCAGACTCTAAAAGACTTTGAGGCAGATGCAGCAACCAATCGTAAAAAAATCTAAATCGTTAAAGTCCCTAACGATTTTAAAATAACGAAACATGCACCAAAAAAAAAAAGTCACACATGCTGAGATCGGTATTGAAACGTACAATGTATCAAAGAATCACAATACACATCGTTAATCGGCCCCCAAATCATGCGCAGAGCAGCCAAGCGTTATGTTAGCTGCTCTGCGCATGCCACAAACAGTCAAAACACAGTCAAATCACAAGCACATGGCTCCCAAATCCAAAGGACGTCAGAAAACACATAAAAAAAGCCCAGTCTTCCATTCTCTAAACAAACAGATTCATCGCAAGCAGCAAAACAGCGGCTTCAAAATCCCGAGGCTTCTCCGTTCACAGTGGCAGCATTGTTAAAAGCAGTTCTGAGATCCTC
Source organism: Microcaecilia unicolor (assembly GCF_901765095.1). NCBI lineage: Eukaryota > Metazoa > Chordata > Amphibia > Gymnophiona > Siphonopidae > Microcaecilia > Microcaecilia unicolor. The sequence continues at coordinate 128,103,074 of NC_044038.1, read as the reverse complement.
GCACCCCAGTCCCACAGAAGCACAAAACAGACAATTTAAACATTTTAGAGGAGGAAATACCTGCTTTGGGTTCTGGAGAGAAGGGGGTCTTCCTAAATTCACTGCCCAAGTCAAACTGCAAGAAGGCACGATCCGGCTCGTCCAGCTTCTAGCAGAGGAGGCGAAAGGTTGTTTCAGCTCTCCACAGCTCAACCCAGTAAACGGCCTTTCCTCCCCCCCCCCCCCCCCCCCCCAATGAGATTGAGAATGCAATGAGACTGAATGCATTTTAAATCCAAAAAGGCGGGCCCAGGAGGAGAGAGACGCTGCGCCCGCCCCTGTCTGACGTCAGTAACCTACGTAGGTTACCGACGTTAGACAGGGGCGGGCGTAGCAGGAGAAAGACGCGCGAGCGAAGGCAGGCATCATCAGCTTTCTTCTTGCCCGTGCAGCGCCTTCGGACAGAGGAGAGAGGCGCTGCACGGGCCCGGTAAGAGGGAGGGGGGCCCGATGGAGGAGGGGAATGGCGGCGACGACCCCAAAAGGGGGCGGGGCACAGGACGGAGGATGTCGGGAGGCGGAGCTGAGGTGAGAGAGTAGTGAGGAAGGGAGGGGGGCAGGGGCTACTAGAATTTTGCTTTTTTGGGGTGGGGGGAGCGGCGGAAAGTGGGGAGCAGCGGGGGGGGGCAAGGCCGTCCGTACAGGACGCTCCTGATGAGCGCCCTTGCCCCCTCCCGATCCTTTTTTTATTTTTATTTTTTTATGTGTTTTCTGACGTCCTTTGAGCTAGGGTTACCATACGTCCGGATTTCCCCGGACATGTCCTCTTTTTGAGGGCATGTCCGGGGCGTCCGGCGGATTTTGCCCCCGCCCACGTTTGTCCGGATTTCTGGACAAACGTGGGCGCGGGTGCGGGCAGGCGCGTGCGTGCGGTGGACGTGTGGGCGGGCGATCGGCGCGTGGTCTCCCGTCCCCTCCCCTCCCCTCCCCTCCCTTACCATGTTCCCTGGTGGTCTAGTGACGTCTTCGGGGCAGGAAAGAGCCCCCTCTTTCCTGCCCGGAGCGCTGCCTCCCCTGTCTATCATCCTTCTCGGTCTGGCTGGGGATTCAAAATGGCCGCCGAGAGTTGAACTCTCGCGAGGCCGCTTCAACTCTCGGTGGCCATTTTGAATCCCCAGCCATACCGAGGAGGATGCAGCAGGCAAGGGCAGGCAGCGCTCCGGGCAGGAAAGAGGGGGCTCTTTCCTGCCCCGAAGAGAAGACGCTACTAGACCACCAGGGCTAGACAGTAAGTGAGGGGGGGGTATGTGATGGGGGGGGGGGGGACTATGTGACGGGGGGGGGGGAATAGGGGCGGAACCCGGACCTGAAGGGGGCATGGCAGGGGCGGGGCATGAGGCGGGGCGGGGGCGGGGTAGGGGGCGTGACATGTGTCCTCTTTTTCAGAGGACACAAAATGGTAACCCTACTTTGAGCCAATCCCAGCGCTTTTAGCTCTGCTAATGCGCTGGGATTGGCTCAAAGTTTGTTTGTTTTTTCACTTAATGATTTTTCCTGGCACAGAGCTGTCCTAACGAGAGGTCCAGACCTCTCATTAGTTTTCCTGCCTTTTTCCTGCGTAAAGGCAATCGGAAAAGGTTAGTAAATGTCGTTTCAATGGGGTTTTCACACTAATTGCTCATCTCCATTCCGTTTTCATTAGCTGCTACTGTCGTCAGAAAATAGGCTTAAGTGCATGGAAAGGATAGGAAATTCTTCCCTGAGGGCTCATTTAACGATGAAAAACGTTTAGTGCATCTACCTCTTTGTGACTAGGGAAATAGGAATTTGCAAGGGTTAACCTTAAAGGTAATTTAAAAAAAAAAACAACAATTTACTGGGCTGTGCTACAGCCTGGCCCGGCTTCTTGTGACAAGGAGACAGCTTAAAGCTGCAAGAAGTTAAACCAAAGCACTGTGTGTCTGGAACAGTTCCTGGCTGAGGTGACAGATACTTACAAAAGTCTTCACTGGGAAGTTGACTGAGCCAAAGCTAGAGAGTGAGAAGTGTGGTAATTGCTGCATTGAATGAATGGGCCAAGTTGTCAGCAGCCCATGGCTCCTATAGTCTGCTGGCATTGTCAAATACGGGACACAGGCCGTAGAAGTCCACCTGCACTGTCCTCACATTCCAACTACTGGAATTGCTGTCAAAGCCCTCTCCAGCCCATCTTAAACTGTCTTGCTATATAGGGGACACAGACCATAGAAGTCTGACCTACACTGGCCTTAGTTCTTCACAGCTGGAGTTGCCATCTAAGCACCACTTGACACATCACACACATGCAGTCATTTAAGTTTTGTTTTTTATTCCATCCATTTTCTAATTAGGGATCCTCTTTATTCATCTGAAACTTTTTTTTTGAATTCCATTACCATTTATGTCTCTACCACCTCCCTCAGGAGGGCATTCCAGGCATCAACTTCCTTCTCCATGAAAAATAATTTCTTGGCATTTCTCCTAAGTCTACCACTCCGCAACCTCAATTCATGTCGTCTAGTTTTACCATTTCCCAATAACTGGAAAAAATGTGTTTCTATATTACCTTTCAGGTATTCAAATGTCTGTATCATATCTCCCCTATCCCTCCTTTCCACTAGCGTATACATATTCAGGTCTTCCATATAACACTCTATAGCTTTAGCCCAGCTATAGAGTTTTGTTTGTTTTAGTGTTTACTGTCTTTATATATATCTATGCAATAAAGTGAATTTTGACATAAATTGTTGTTCTGGAGTACATTAAGAAAAAGTGTTTATATAGGAGTGCTCTGGTTTATATAAGTATATATAAGTATATCCCCTTTTTCTAAATAAACAATGATTTATCTTTTGTAAGACCATGTTGCCTTGGATCTTGTAACCCACTAGATTTCAGGAAATTCACTATCCTTTCCTTCAGCAGCGCTTCCATTACTTTTCCAATGACTGAAGTGAGGCTTCTTCTCTGTTATCATTTTTGTGAAGAGGGACCACATTTGCTGTTCTCCAATCCCATGAAGAATCCCCTGTCCTCTTAAAGATTTGTATAATAAATCTTTGGAGATGGGAGGCATTCTACGGGATTGGAGAACATTTTTAAACAAATCTTTGAGGAACAGTCAGAGCCTCTCTGTGCTCCTTCAGTATCCTGGAATGGATCCTATCCAGTCCCATGGCTTTGTCCACCTTCCGTTTATCATGAAGTTCATAAACACTTTCTTCCTTGAATGGTGTGATATCTACTGCATTTTCATATGTACCTTTGGAAGCCGATTGTGGTCCTTCTCCAGGATTTTCTTCCATGAACACAGAACAGGATTATTTGTTTAGCATGTTTGCTTTTTCCTCATCACTCTTCACATAATGGTTCACAGCAGTCTTGCAGTTCCATTTTTTGCTTTCCTCCTTTCACTAATACACCTGAAAAAATTATTGTTACCTCTCCTTCCATTTCTAGCCATTTGTTCTTTCGCTTATACTTTCACCAACCGTATATCTCTCTTTGCTTCTTTCAGTTTCATCCAGTATTCTTTTCTGTGTTCTTCTTCTTGAGTTTTTCTGTATTTCATGAATGCCAATATTTATTATTTTCGGCCACTTGTTTGGAGAGCCATATCAGTTTCCTTTTTCTCTTGCTCTTATTCACTCTCCTGATGTAAAAGGTCTGTGGTTATTTTTATAGTTCCTTTCAGCCTGGACCACTGTCTTTCCACTTCTTATATCTCATCCCACCAGCTCTTTCTTCAGGTACTCTCCCATTTTACTAAAGTTAGCATGTTTGAAATCCAGGACTGAGTTTTGTGTGGCTGCCCTCTGTTTTAGCTGCTACAGCAAATCAAACTGTTTGATGATCACTACTGCCCAGGTGGGCTCCTACGCAGACATTAGACACTGTTCTGTCCCCTGACAGCCTTACACTAGTTTGTAGTGTGACTCTAAATTGTGTTTAATGCCTTTACTGTTGTTCTCACTTCTAAGGATTTTTACTGTTATAGTCCTCTCTGCAAAGATATATGAGCAATGCATTGTGTGTAATGTAGTCTCACAGTCACCACTGCGTGTCTGTATAAAGTCTGTTACTATTGGTCTATTCTCCTGCAAAGACCTCCTCTCTTTCTCAGCCAAGCTTTGCTCTTTTGTCTACTTGCTATCATTTTCTGGTCATCCCTTACTATCTCTGTCCTGAGAAGTCAGCTGGGTATGACCTTTCCCTCCAATCGAGGACAGCCCCTGGGATCACCTCTGCTACCTGATGGCAGGCTTTGTCCCTATTGGTCCTGTTCCTCCTCCTCCCTGGGCTTGTGCGAGTCCCTTCTTGACCTCTTTTTCTCCATGAGGCAGTCTCCATTTTGCTTCAGAGAGCACTTGTTCTGCTAATTCCCTTTGTAACAAACCTGTTTTGGTTTTTTTATTACCTTGTTCATTCTTTCTCATAAGATATTACATATTCCAGCCAGCCAGTTCTGAACTACTTGCATCTCCATCTCTGCAATAAAAGCTCCTTTCTTTCAGATTTCTGTCTCCAACCACTGATACAGCTCTCAGAATTGCAGTCTCTGTTGAACATCTGACTGTGAGTAAACTATCTATATTTATTCAATAAAAAAATTTCAGATAATAAAGAGGCTTCAGGTGGGTGCTATTGTGCCGAGGTTAAGCTTCTAGCACATTAAGGTTTCACAGATATTAAGCTTTAAAAGGTCTTGACAGACACATTTTCCCCTTTTGTGAGCACCAGATCCAGCATTGCTCCTTCCCTAGTGGGTCCCATCTACAAATCTCTACTTTTTTCTGATTCCATAGATGGAACTTTCCAATTCGCATCTGGCAGATTGAAAATTCCCAGCAATAGCACCTTCCTCTTTTTTTTTTCTCAACTTTTGAATATCCACAACCAGATCTCTGCCAAGCAGCTCTGATTGTGTTGGAAGTCTGTAGACAACACTCATGCGGATCGAGGTTCCATCTTCTCATTTTAAGGTGATCCACATGGCTTCTTCCTTTCCCCAGGCCCTCTGCATTTCACTTACTTTAATATTGTATCTCACATACAGAATTATTCCTCCACCTTTTCGGCCATCTTTAACCTTCCTAAATAGATATTAACCCAGTATGTTTTTGTCCCATTGATGGGAGTCATTGAGCCATGTCACTGTGATAGCAACAATATCTAAATCTGCCTCTATCATCAGAGCTTTCAGATCATGAATTTTGTTGCTTAAACTCTTGAGCGTTTATGGTCATTGCTTTCCAGCTCTATTTCAACGGCAGTCTCATCTTTACATAGGTTTTGTTTAGTCTCACCTTCTGCTGTGTTGCTAAGAAGTGAAATACTAAGATTGTTTTGTTTTCTTCACTACTGTCACGTCTTTTCTTTTTCTGAATTGACAACTACCTAAAGTGACCTACTTTCATAAGCCACCCCCACCTTCTAGTTTAAAAGTCTAGAAACATAGGGCTCAATATTCAGCCTGTGCAAACAGTGCTTTTGCTGTCCGCCAGCAGCGCTAAACCTGGATATTCAATGCTGGGCTGTTTCCAGAAACTGGCATTTAATACCTTGGGGGATTTTAATCGCTAAAAAGTTAACCAGCTATGCTGATATTCAGCTTATAAATAGCTGTCCAGGACAGCTATTTATGCGGTCCTCTATGACCGCTAAACATATCCAGTTAGGCGCTGAATATCACGCAATATAGCCAGTTATTCGCTAGGACTAACTCACAATATTCAGCAGAGTTAACCACGGGACAGTTAGATCATGAAGCAGCAGTGTGTTTTTTCTAGCAAAAAAAAGTGCCTAGCATTGATACTCAAATGCTAGGCCACCCTTCAGGAGTGGGGTGATCACTGAGGGACCCACCCCATAATAGCCAGGCCCCATGCAACCAGTCATAGAATCTATGACAAGACAGAATTGGTGTGTAGAGCCTGAGCTCTATCATTAAAACTTGGGGTCCATGGGTCAATTTTAGCAGACAGTGAAAAAGGTGCTGGTACTCAGTACCCCCAAGTACCTCCTCAAAAAAGCCCTGTGAAGGAGCAAAAGGGGTATTCAGGAAGGACAAGGCCACAGCAGAGACACCGAATGCCGACTTTGCTTTGGTCTTTATGAAAGAAAATGTAAGAGATCTATCTGTACCGGAAATGGTTTTCAAGGGTGATGATGCGGAGGAACTGAAAGAATTCTCAGTGATCCTGGAAGACTGGCAGTTTGTTGGAAGCCATCAATGAATTGAAGATGCACTAGGTGTGTCCTGCAGCATACCAAATACAGCATATTTAGAACAGGTGCGTAGCAACTATGAGGCCACAGGGGCCTGGGCACCCCTGCCGACGACCCTCTCAACCCCCCTCCCGTACATTGTACATGCAGGATATCAGACTCAGAAACCAAACGAAGGAAGAAGACTTCTGCTGGCAGGTGTTGGGGTCCACCGCCAGCAAAGGTAGGCGACGGCGGGGGGGGGGGGTCGAGAGGGTCGTCGGTGGGGGGGGTCAAAGTTGTTGTTGGTGCTGGCGGTGTCGGGGGTGTCGGCAATGGCGGCAGAGGGGTCAGTGGCATCGGGGGTGGGGCTAAAATGTGCCCCCTCACCTCGGGCTCTGGACCCCCCTCCCGCTGAAGTCTGGCTACGCCCCTGGTTTTGAAGGACCAATTTGGGTTTTGTTTTGTTTTTTTTAACCATTGCAGAGTATTTTATTTGACCCCTGAGACAGATATTCTTTTGCGCCGAAACACTGGCCATGTTGTGTCCATTGAATTAAAGGATTCTCCATTGTTTCAGTCTTGATAGCTCTTTTTTGCTTTCTTTTGTTGTACTGCAGTTTGTTAGCATGCTTTAAAATAGTTAGTGGGTGCAAAATTGATTTCACACATATTAACAATTGAATGAATGTATGTACAATTGTTTTGCAAGAATTACAAAATTCTAATGTGCATTAAAAAATTTATTATATTAAATGTGTGAAACAAATTTTACAAATTAACCCCTATTCAAAATTGGGAAACTTCTGAGAAGGAGCCAAAAACGTTTTACCCATGCACATTCCTACATTGTGCACAGGGCACCTATCTTAATAGCCAACTAGGTTATTTTTGAATGAATTTAGGAAAATCAGCTGAGCATATTAGTGAACATTACCCCTAGGAAGCATGACAGCATAAATATTGCACAAGATGCAATCTTTACAAAGGATTAGCCTAATCTGGATTACTGTCAGTACAGTGGTTGAAGAGTTGTGTTTATTTTCTTCCATCATTAATAATTCTTGAAACAGTTGGTTTCTCGCTGGACTGTAAGTCAGTGAAAGAGTCCCACACTATCAACAAACAGCTGTGCTGCTTTCATGCTTCTCCCAACCCATTGATTCATGATGAAAGTAATGCTAGAGGTCAGACAAACAGAACAGTAAAACCATCAGCCAGCACTCAGCTGAAATCACCTTTATATAGCTTTTCCATGCATAAGTAGCATTCAATTACAGCCATTAACTAAAAGCATCTTTCCATACTTAACGTTTTGTCAGATAACAGCTGGTGACATTTTTAAAAAGTGTTACCATTGTCAACAGCCAATTTTGGGGCCAGAGAACAACAAAGTGAAATGTTGCTTCTATTTGATTGGTACAATTTAGTGCCAGTTACCAGGTGATATGGAACGAGCAGACTCATGTTGGTTCCTTTCTAGCATACTTGACAGATGTAGCTGATTGTGCTCACTTATGATCGTGTCCAGTAGGATCTTATATATATATATATATATATATATATATTGTAGAAAGTCTCTTGCTGGTCCAGGCGGTGGAGCCCTGCCCCCACCAGCTAAGAGCTCCTGTTCTTCCTTTTTTCTTTCTTCAGCAGGCTTTTTTCCTACAGCTCACTAGAGCCAGGGCTGTTTAAACACAGGTTAATTTACAGCCGGGCCTTTCTCACACCTCTCACTAGAGCCAGGCTGTTTAAACATAGTCTCAAAATATAGCCAGGCTTTGCAAACACAGTCCCCAAAATGTAGCCAGGCTTTTCAAACACCTTCTCCAAAATGTAGCCAGACTTTTCAAACACAGTCTCCAAAATGTAGCCAGGCCTTTCAAACACCTTCTCCAAAATGTAGCCAGACTTTTCAAACACAGTCTCCAAAATGTAGCCAGGCCTTTCAAACACAGGCCCAAAGTATAGCCAGGCTTTGCAAACACAGTCCCCAAAATGTAGCCAGGCTTTTCAAACACCTTCTCCAAAATGTAGCCAGGCTTTTCAAACACAGTCTCCAAAATGTAGCCAGGTTTTTCAAACCCAGTCTCAAACACAGGCCCAAAATATAGCCAGGCTTTTCAAACACAGTCTCAAACACAGGCCCAAAATATATCCAGGCTTCTCAAACACAGGCCCAAAATATATCCAGGCTTCTCAAACACAGTCTCAAAATGTAGCCAGGCTTTTCAAACACAGTCTCAATGGCAGCACTGCTTTTTCAAATACAACCCTACTTGCAGGGAGGCTCCTTTAAACCCAGTCCCAATTGTAGTAAGGTTCTTTTACCCACAGTCTCCATTGCAGCAATGCTCTTTTAAACACAGTCCCCATTGAAGCAATGCTTTTCCAAACACAGCCCTAATTGCAGTAAGGCTCTTTTCAACACAGTCCCAATTGCATTCAGGCTTTGTGCGGGGTCAAAGCCTCGGGTCCCACCCTCTTGGTCAGCCTTATTCTCCTGACCTCCTCCCGCTTGACCCGGGCAGCCCACTATACCTCCTGCTCTGACTGAGTCAGAGCCAACAGTTCCATGGGTTCCTCTGGTACATCCTCTGGTTCTCCTTGTTCCATCTCCTCTGGCTCATCTCCCCCTGTCTCCTCAGGAGCCCAGTCCATTTTCTCCTCTCCCCACCCCTCTTGCAGCTGATTCCCTTTTTCCTCATTAACCGGGCTCTGGGGCTTTTCTTTCCCCGCCCACTTATTCCACCACCTTTTCCACTAAGGTGGAGCCTCAGCTTTCTCCCTTTTTGGTTGGCCCCCTCCTGGAGCTTCGGGGATGTGCACCCTATTTCTCCTCTTTACTAGGTGCTCTCCTGGGGCTTTCTGGGACTTGTAGTTTTCTACCCTTATGTCCCTCTTGGGCAGGATCGGCCCCTCCCCAGTATCTTCTTTCCTTTTTTGGTAGCTGGGGTTCCTCCCCAGCCTATTTCTTCCTGCATGCTCCTTACCATACTCCTTACATACCCCCCCCCCCCCCCCCCTTAAGCTCACACTCCCCTTCCTTTTTTCTTCTTCCTCTGGGTCGTCTCCTACCCGGGATAGGGCATCCACATTCCCCAAACACTTCCCAGGACGATGCTCCACTGTGTACTGGAAGGGTTGCAAGGCTAAGTACCAACGCATCAGCCTTCCGTTGTTGTTTTTCATTAAGTTAAGCCACTTCAGAGGAGCATGATCCGTCACCAGCTTGAAGGATCTCCCTTCTAGATAGACTGTACATTCCTGCACCGCCCATCTTATGGCTAAACATTCCCTCTCTATGGTAGAGTAATGGATCTCATGAGGTAGGAGTTTTCGGCTTAGATACAGAACTGGGTGCTCCGCCCCTTCATGTTCTTGAGACAGCACCGCCCCTAGCCCCCTACCCGAAGCATCGGTTTGCAGGATAAAAGGTTTATTGAAATCTACGGCCCTTAACACGGGTTCCTGGCACAGGGCATTCTGCATCTGCTCTAGGGCCCGCAACTCCTCCTCCCCCCATCTCAGCTGATCGGGATTCTTACCCTTCAACATATCGGTTAAGGGGGTAGCAATTTCAGAAAAGTGGGGGATGAATCGCCTGTAATACCCCACCATACCCAGGAAGCTCCGCAATTGTTTTTTTCAGTTGGGTCTGGGAAATTCTTGGATGCTTTTAACTTTGTTCAACAAAGGACGCACCTCTCCCCGGCCTACGTTATAGCCCAAGTACTTGACCCTATATTGGGCAAAACAACATTTCTTAGGGTTAAGGGTAAGCCCAGCCTCCCGGAAAGCTTGCAGCACTGCCCCTACCCGCTTTAAATGGGTGTTCCAGTCCTCACTGTGGATGACCACATCATCCATATACGCTGCCGCATAGGTCTGATGTGGTCTGAGTACTTGGTCCAGCAAGCGCTGGCAGCTGGCTGCTGCTGAATTGAGGCCGAAAGGCAGCCTTTTAAATTGGTATAAGCCCATGGGAGTACTAAAAGCGGTCTTCGCTTGGGCCTCGTGAGACAGGGGGATTTGCCAGTACCCTTTTGTTAAATCTAGAGTAGTCAGATACTGGGCAGCCCCCAACCTGTCCACTAGCTCCTCTATATATGGCATAGGATAAGCATCCGTTTGGGAGATTGTATTAAGCTGCCGGAAATCAATACAAAATCTCCACTCCCCTTCAGGTTTAGGTACTAACACTACCGGGCTGGACCAAGGACTATGGGACTCCTCAATTACCCCAAAGTCTAACATTTCCTGTACTTGGGTAATGACCTCCCTCCTTTTCATCGGGGAGAGTCTATAGGGTTTTTGCCTTACTATCATACCCGGCTTGGTTACTATATCATGCTCTACTAAATGGGTACTCCCCGGACAGGCTGTCAACACATCCTTAAAGCTCTCTAAGAGCCTTTCTATTTCCTTCCTTTTTTCCTGGGGTAACTGGGGGTTAACTCCGGGCTCCCCATGCTTAAAAATCTCCCTTATCTGAGGCCCTAATTCCTCGCCCCCCCCTTTTCTTCCTCACAGGTTTGATACCCTACCCTAGCTACCCAAGGTTTCATTAGATTAACGTGAAATGTTTGTACCCTACCCCTCTCATTCGCCACCTCATAGGTGAGGGGGCCGAGTCTCCTCCTTACGACCCAGGGTCCTTTCCACCGGGAGGAGAACCTATGGGGATCCTCGGAGATTAAGATCAAGACCCTGTCCCCTGGGGAAAATTCCCTCTCCCGGGTCCCTTTGTCATAATGTCCCTTTTGTTGTTCTTGGCTATGTTCTAGTCGGTCTTGGGCATATTCTTGTATTCTATCTAACCTGCCTCTTAGATCCTGTAAATACTCCACCACCGTTTGATCGGTTGTTTCGGGGGGGCACCCAGTGCTCCTGTACTATATCCAGCATCCCCCTGGGTCGCCTTCCAAACATTAATTCAAAAGGAGAAACTCCTAAGGAGTCTTGCTTCTTCTCCCGGTAGGCATACAACACGAATGGTAAAAGCTGGTCCCACCCGGTCCTGTCCGCCCCTAGGGCTTTCTTGAGCATACCCTTTAAGGTCCGATTAAAGCGCTCCACCATCCCATTGGTTTGGGGATGGTAAGCCGCCGTGCGTATATGTTTTATTCCAAAGGCCTCCCATACCTGCCTCAATGTTTGGGACATAAAATTGGACCCCCGGTCCGTCAACACTTCTTGGGGAAAACCTACCTCGCAAAAAATTTTTATGAGCTCCCTAGCGATATTCCTCGCCGAAATATTCCTCAAGGGCAGTGCCCATGGATATCGGGTGGCCATATCCATCACCACTAGCACGTAGAGAAACCCTCTCTGTGACCTTGTCACCGGTCCCACGATATCCATGGCCATTCTCCTTCCAGGTTGTTCTACCCTCGGCAGCGGCATTAAAGGGGCTTTTGGAGGGAACCTGTCAGATACCTTTTGACAGTTGGGACAGGATTTACAGTACTTTTCTACCTTCCCATAAATCCCGGGCCAATAAAATCTGGCCAATATTTGGTTTAGGGTAGCTTGGGAGCCCTTATGCCCCCCCAGGGGATGATCATGGGCCAGCTTTACCACCGGAGAACGGAAAGCCCGGGGAACTACTAGCTGTTTCCCGCCCCCCGAGTTTTCCCAGCTAGGCACCTTCCTATACAATATATTCCCTTCCACCATGAACCCGGGGCCTGCCTGATCTTCCCCCTGTTGAGCTCTTTCCCACGCATACTCCAGAGTAGGGTCATTGGCCTGCTCTCGGTGAAATTGTGGAAACTGTTCCCTCAATTCCGCTGGGGCCACCGGCAAGTAACTTTCCCTCTGTACCCTCTGAAGAGCCTCCCTTCTATCCTTCTGTTCCTTTTTTTTACCGGCTTTCCCTTTTCTTTCTCTGCCCGGATCTCCCAGGACCTCGCCCTGAAAAGGAAAAATACCCCCTAAGTCTTCCCCTCCCCCCTCTGCCTCACGGTTAGACTGAGCCCTGGTAGTAACCAACACTTTTCTTTCTCCCATACATTCCATAAACTGGGGCCAATCCCTTCCTAAGATCATCTCATGAGGTAATCTGGGCAGAATAGCCACCGCCAACTTTATGTCCCCCAGGGGTCCCTGTAAGTTGACCCTGTGGAGAGCATAAGGCGTCTTAGCCCCATGAATACATTGTATGGACACTTTCCCTTCATAGACCTCCCTCCCCGGGGGTCTCCTCCTCCGTATTTGTTCCCAGAGCCCTCTAGAGATCATGGACTGATCTGCGCCTGAGTCCAACATTGCCGTAATGGGCACCCCCTCCACCTTAACCTGAGTAAGGTACCGGGGCCTACCCCCTTTTTCCACCCGCGAGATCCATCCCTCCCTCCACTGGCAATCCTTTTTTAAATGTCCCGGCTTCCCACATTTGAAGCATACCCGATTCCCAAAAGGGCCAGCCTTTTTACTGAGCCCGGCAACTACTTCGGTCCTCTTACTCCCCACCGGGGGCTCTGGCTTGCTGAGGGAAACTTTGGGAGGAACCTCTTTCTCCACCACCCGAGTTTTCCCTCCCTCCAGCCCTGGGGTTCCCCACTGCTGGGCCTCTAGGTAGCACTCCAACCCCGCAGTCACCCCCTCCACCGTTTTACACCCCCTCTTTATTAATTCAGCCCTAATTCCTTCGGGCAGACCCTGAAGGAATTGCTCCACCACCAGCTCCTGCAATACCTCTTGCAGGCTGTGTTGCTCGGGCTCTAGCCATTTTTTCACAAAATCCATTAGTTTATTTGCTACGGCTTTAGGGGGGGTCCCCTTTTCCCACTTTGTGGCTCTAAACTTACGTCTGTAAGCTTGGGTACTGAGGCCATATCTATCCTTAATAGCTTCTTTCAGTCTGTCATAATTGGCAGCATCTACTGGGGATAAATCCCTAAAGGCTGCCAAAGCCTCCCCGGACAAAGAGGGCACTAACCTCACAGCCCATTGCTCTCTGGGCCACCCCGCTGCCCCAGCCACCCTCTCAAAGGCCGTCAGAAAATCGTCCACATTGTCTTGTTCTGACAACTTCCCCCAGTTAAGTGTATGTAGTGATACTGGTCCTACCGCTCCTCCTCCACCGATCCTCTGTCCATTAGTTCCGGCTCCCTCCTCACGGGGAGCGGCAGCCCCGCTCTGAAAAAACTCCTGTAGCATGTGCAGTACGGGTTGCTGTTGATCCCGGGCGGCGGTTAGGGAGTCCTCGACTATTTTGGCTGTCAGCTCCTGTTGTTTTTGAAACTGCAGAGTCATCCATCCAAAGATCTCCTTGGGATCCATCTCCACCCACCGGCAACCGCACCTGGGGAAGAAACAACAGAAAACCACCTCCAAGTGCGATTACCCCTTTTGGATGTTGAAAGTCTTATTTTTTTCTTTAATCCCCCCAAGTTAGGCCCGCTTACCGGAACCCAAGATGGGTCTGCGCCTTTCTCAGCGTTGGCCCTCACGAGGGCTTCTCCTTCCGTCCGGTCACCGTCTCACCTCCAGCGACAGGTCCTGCAGCAAGATCCCACCACTGCCACCACTTGTAGAAAGTCTCTTGCTGGTTCCAGGCGGTGGAGCCCTGCCCCCACCAGCTAAGAGCTCCTGTTCTTCCTTTTTTCTTTCTTCGGCAGGCTTTTTTCCTACAGCTCACTAGAGCCAGGGCTGTTTAAACACAGGTTAATTTACAGCCGGGCCTTTCTCACACCTCTCACTAGAGCCAGGCTGTTTAAACATAGTCTCAAAATATAGCCAGGCTTTGCAAACACAGTCCCCAAAATGTAGCCAGGCTTTTCAAACACCTTCTCCAAAATGTAGCCAGGCTTTTCAAACACAGTCTCCAAAATGTAGCCAGGCCTTTCAAACACAGGCCCAAAGTATAGCCAGGCTTTGCAAACACAGTCCCCAAATGTAGCCAGGCTTTTCAAACACCTTCTCCAAAATGTAGCCAGGCTTTTCAAACACCTTCTCCAAAATGTAGCCAGGCTTTTCAAACACAGTCTCCAAAATGTAGCCAGGCTTTTCAAACACAGGCCCAAAATATAGCCAGGCTTTTCAAACCCAGTCTCAAACACAGGCCCAAAATATAGCCAGGCTTTTCAAACACAGTCTCAAACACAGGCCCAAAATATATCCAGGCTTCTCAAACACAGTCTCAAAATGTAGCCAGGCTTTTCAAACACAGTCTCAAAATATAGCCCGGCTTTGCAAACACAGTCTCAATGGCAGCACTGCTTTTTCAAATACAACCCTACTTGCAGGGAGGCTCCTTTAAACCCAGTCCCAATTGTAGTAAGGTTCTTTTACCCACAGTCTCCATTGCAGCAATGCTCTTTTAAACACAGTCCCCATTGAAGCAATGCTTTTCCAAACACAGCCCTAATTGCAGTAAGGCTCTTTTCAACACAGTCCCAATTGCATTCAGGCTTTGTGCGGGGTCAAAGCCTCGGGTCCCACCCTCTTGGTCAGCCTTATTCTCCTGACCTCCTCCCGCTTGACCCGGGCAGCCCACTATACCTCCTGCTCTGACTGAGTCAGAGCCAACAGTTCCATGGGTTCCTCTGGTACATCCTCTGGTTCTCCTTGTTCCATCTCCTCTGGCTCATCTCCCCCTGTCTCCTCAGGAGCCCAGTCCATTTTCTCCTCTCCCCACCCCTCTTGCAGCTGATTCCCTTTTTCCTCATTAACCGGGCTCTGGGCTTTTCTTTCCCCGCCCACTTATTCCACCACCTTTTCCACTAAGGTGGAGCCTCAGCTTTCTCCCTTTTTGGTTGGCCCCCTCCTGGAGCTTCGGGGATGTGCACCCTATTTCTCCTCTTTACTAGGTGCTCTCCTGGGGCTTTCTGGGACTTGTAGTTTTCTACCCTTATGTCCCTCTTGGGCAGGATCGGCCCCTCCCCAGTATCTTCTTTCCTTTTTTGGTAGCTGGGGTTCCTCCCCAGCCTATTTCTTCCTGCATGCTCCTTACCATACTCCTTACAATATATATATAATAAAACAGTGTGACAAGGCGGTGGCCGTAAGTTAAGTAGAAAGTTGCTAGGCTGTATAGAGAGGGGAGTGACCAGCAGAAGAAAAGAGGTTTTAATGCCCCTGTATAAGTCATTGGTGAGGCCCCACCTGGAGTATTGTGTTCAGTTCTGGAGGCCGTATCTTGCTAAGGATGTAAAAAGAATTGAAGCGGTGCAAAGAAAAGCTACGAGAATGGTACGGAATTTGCGTTACAATACGTATGAGGAGAGACTTGCTAACCTGAACATGTATACCCTGGAGGAAAGGAGAAACAGGGTTGATATGATACAGACGTTCAAATATCTGAAAGATATTAATCCGCAAACGAACCTTTTCCGGAGATGGGAAGGCGGTAGAACTAGAGGGCACGATACAAGATTGAAGGGGGGCATATTCAAGAAAAATGTCAGGAAGTATTTTTTCACGGAGAGAGTGGTGGATGCTTGGAATGCTCTCCCGCAGGAGGTGGTGGAGAGGAAAACGGTAACAGAGTTCAAACATGCGTGGGATAAACATAAAGGAATCCTGTTCAGAGGGAATGGATCCTCAGAAGCTTAGCTGAGATTAGGAGGCGGGGCTGGTGGTTGGGAGGCGAGGATATTGCTGGGCAGACTTATACGGTCTGTGCCAGAACCGGTGGTTGGGAGGCAGGGATAGTGCTGGGCAGACTTATACGGTCTGTGCCCTGAAAATGACAGATACAAATCAAGGTAAGGTATACACAAAAAGTAGCACATATGAGTTTATCTTGATGGGCAGACTGGATGGACCGTGCAGGTCTTTTTCTGCCGTCATCTACTATGTTACTATGTTATGTATATTCTTATGTTCATAGAAGTCTGCCAAGCACTGGCCTTGTTTTCCAGATACTGAAGATGAATCTGTCCAGCCACAATAAGGGTACAGACCGTAGAAGTCTGCCCAGTACTATAATATTTTAAAAATAATTGTACAGGCTTTAAAATATATTCTGGCTTGAACAGGCAGCCAATGGGCACTGATCAGCATTGGTGTTACCCTATCAAACCTTTTTACTGAATAAACCAACCAGACTACCGTATTTCGCAGTTTGCAATCTTTTCAAAATGAAGTTAGTAAAGCATATTACACTAGTCCAATTGACTCAATATCAGAGCCTGAACAATTAATTTAAATTGTACTTCTTTAAAACAATGACTAATCCTTCTTAAGATTTGAATTTTAAAATAATTGCCATGTAATTAAGCTGTGATGGCATTTTTAGCATGCGCTAATGATTAGTACATGCTAAACGTTCCTATGCAACAACTTTAGTTCCAGGCACCTAATCATCTAAATATCATATACTAGCAGAGTAGGCAGTATGTCAAAATATCTGTCATTAGTTCTGTTATCACTCTCCACAATTTTCTATATTACAGTTTCAATATTTTTATGAAGAGGATCATCAGAATTCACAGCATCAACGCTGTTAAACAACTTTCAAAGAGCAATGATGTTCAAATCATCATCGATCCACATTTTTCAATTTTTCTAAGAATACTCCACTTATTTCAAAAACTTTTGTAATTGTGGCGTTTAAGACCAGTCCAACAAAATACCCAGAATATCATTAGTCGCACTGGCATCCATAATATTACCTAACTGTCAGGTAATTTCAACGCTGAGAGAACCTTCACCGACATGGCCAGGTTTCGTATCTTCCTCAGGGAAGAGGTTCAGTTTCCAGTAAAAGCATACTTCTCTGGACCAATACATAGGCATTATAGTATTCTTTGTCATATTTTCTCTCTCTTCCTATTAATTTCTAGCATTTCTGTTTGCTTTTTTGACTGCCACTACACACTGAACAGAAGATTTCAGTATATTGTTCATGATGACACTTAGATCTTTTTCTTGGGTGCTGCCTCCTATGGTGGAAACATCAAGTAACTATGACTGGGATTATTCTTCCCAATGTGTATCACTTTGCATTTGTCCACATTAAATTTCACCTGCCATTTGAATGCCCAGTTTTCCAATTTGCTAAGGTCTTCCTGCAATTTTCACAGTTTGCATATATTTTAACAACTTTGAACAGTTTTCTGTCATCTGCAAATTCAATCACTTCATTCATTGTTCCCATTTCTAGATCATTTATAAATAGTGGTCCCAGTACAGATCCCTGGGGCACTCCACTATCCACCCTCCTCCACTGAGAAAAATGGCCATTGAATCTTACTCTCTGTTTTCTATCCATTAACCAGTTCCTAATCCACACCAGAACACTGCCTCCTATCCCATGGCTTTTTAACTTCTTCAGAGTTCAAAAGCTTTATGAAAATCTAAATACAATATATCAACCAGCTTAATAAACACATAAAATCAAATAATATCACAACTACAACTAAAAGGCACATAAATCATATAAACGTAAACATTGTACTATGGCACATATGTTGTTCATATAAAATATAAAATAATAATGAATATTGATTTCCCATTAAAAAATGATCTATTACTAGCATAGACTATCCTTGTATTTTTTGTGAAAATATATGCATTTTTCACAAAAATTTATTTTTTTCACAAGTAAAAGGAAGAAGAATATTTTATAACATTGTACCGTAACAGAGGTCCATCTCTTTATGACGGTCTTATGTTTTAAGCTTATTCATCTCTGGTAGCCTGGAAGGAGTTGAGTGGAGAAGCCCAGTAGTTAGTGCATTGAGCTGAATATCCAGGGGTGCCTGGTTCAAATCCCACTGCTGTTCCTTGTGATCTTGAGCTAGTCACTTAACCCTCCATTGCCTCAGGTACAAGCTTAGGTTGTGAGTTCTGCAGGGACAGGAAAGTACCTGAATGTAACTCACCTTGAGGTGAGAACAAATAAATGAAGAAAGCATAATAACTAAAACTGCTTCAACACTTTAGAGGAAAATGTTAATAGCAATACTGTCCTTAGCAGCATTGTTTAGAACCTTGCTTAATGAGCATATATCTAACCCATCAGTATTCCCTCTGATGGCAAGCTCCCTTTGCATAGTGCTAGAGTAAATGATGGTGTGTCATTGGCCAAGTGACATTAATTACAAGATGTGACACTGGAGTTTACTGAAAATAGATAGGGAACAGATCTGCATTCTCCATTTATAACACCCGTTCAATTATACTAAGCTAACATTTTAAACTTACATTTAGAAACAGTGAGCTCCCTCAGGCTTCTGTTCATCATGCAAGGTTTGCAGCCTTCAGTGTTGGCAGGGTTTTTGAAGGTCACTGAGCAGTAAGATTTCTACATTTCCTCAGTTAAAGTCACAGTGATCAGAGAGCAGATGTCCATATACAAAGGGTTTGTCCGGCGAACTTATAGAGTTAGCCAGGCAAACCCCAAACAATTGAAATTTCCCTCTGGCTTTCCCTTTCCTGTCTGAGGCTGATGTCCTGCGATGTACAAAACAGATTAGGGATCTTGAGGTGCTTACATCTGATGATCTCAGGTTGGTATAACAATATGGTGAACCAATTGCAAAAACCACAAAATGGCAACCTATAGGGGGAGAGGTACATCCAGTAACCAAAGTAGGTGACACTAGTGGAAATCATAGGTGATAAGTATGTGCACAGGCAAAATATAGGGGGTTCATTTTAGCATCTTTGTGGCTTTATTCACAATTTAAAGGGTTCTTTTGGTTTATTTCAGACATTTGTTTTAATGAAAACCTTTTAATTTAATTTATGCATCTTAAAAATTCTAATGCATGTTACTTGTACACATTAATTTATAGCTTACGGTGCACTAATGAAATGAATGCACACTATTGAATGTGCATTCCTAAGTGATGAGGTCTCATCTGCAGTATGTTTATGTTTATTTTAGAGACTTAATATAACACTTTTTCTAACCAATAGGACAAATCCATTTACAATAAAAATAAAATAAAGTTGTGAAAGGAACTCCATTTTAAAATAGGAAAGCAACATTCATGGGAAAGCGTGTGGTACAAATGTAATTAATAATAATAATTCATTCATGACAAAGGGAAGTAAAGAAAAAGGGTAACAGAGTCCAGGATAGGTGGCACGTGACCAAGTAACCTCTATGGTGCTTGGTTAAGAGAGATCAAAAAAGTAGGGCTTTAACAGAGTCTTGAACCTCCGGAGGGAAGGTTCAGAGTGAAGTCCAGGGGAGAGGCTGTTCAAAGTGAAGGTCCTAGAAAGAAAAAAATCCATATATCTGGTGGATTCCCAGTGTACAAATCAGGAGGTGGGAAGCACCAAACAGTGAGAGTCCAGGGAATGTAGGGATTGGTAGGCGTATAGGGAGTAATTTTAGAGGATAGGTATGAAGGAGTATTGGAATAGCAGGCCTTATGAAGTAGACAAAGGAGCTTAAACTTGATTCTTACACCAACTAGGAGCCAGTGTAATTGAAAAAATAAAAGTGACACTCTATCAAAGTGTTTAGCATTATAAATGAAATGTGCGGTTGTATTCTGAAGCATCTGAATGCATTTGAGTTGAGTTTGGGGGAGGCCGGCATATATTACATTACAGAAGTCAATGCAAGATATTAGAAAGGCTAGGACTAAAGTGCGAATAGCCCGAGTATCAAGGACGGAACGAAAGGAATGGATTTTGTGTAAGGCATGAAAGCCAGACATCACAAGATCAGATATCCGAGTACTGTGTTCAATTCTGGAGGTCACATCTCTTTAAGGATATAGAAAAGAGAAGCAAGAGTGCAGAGCAGTTCTATCAAAATAATGCAAAGCCTACACTATATAACGGCAATTCTACAGCTGTGCATCTCCTTTAATGCACCTCAAGGATTTGTGGTGGGAGTTTATGATACAGACATTTAAATACTTGAAAGGTATTAATACAGAAACAAATATTTTCCAGAGAAGGGAAAATGGTAAAACTAGAGGACATGAATTGAGGTTGCGTGGTGGTAGACAAATCTCTCCTAATTGCACCCTTCTCCTTCATCGCTAACTCCAGACTCCGTTCCTTTTATCTCGCCGTACCTTATGCCTGGAACAGGCTTCCTGAGCCGTTACATCTAGCTCCATCCCTGGCCGCCTTCAAACCCGAGCTAAAGGCCTACCTGTTTGATGCTGCTTTTGACTCCTAACTTGTCACTTGCTCATAACCTTTATCTTATCTTCCTCTCTTCAATAGTCCCTTTCCCTATGTGTCCTTCTGTCTGTCCTACCCTTCTCCTTATTGGTCCTGTCTGTCTGTCCTGATTTAGATTGTAAGCTCTTTAGAGCAGGGACTGTCTTTTCTTCATGTTCCATTGTGAAGCGCTGCGTACGACTGGTAGCACTATAGAAACGATTTATAGTAGTAGTAGTAGACTTAGGAGTAATGTCAGAAAATTCTTTTTCATGGAGAGGGTGGTAAATGCTTGGAACTGTGGTGGAATTGAAAAGACATGGGATGAACATAGAGGATCTTTAATTAGAAAATGAATGGTATAAAAAACAAAACTTAAAGGGTTGCATATGTGTTTGCTTGTCATGTGGTGCTTAGATGGCAAGCCTACAAGCCAGCCCAGCACTGGCCTTAGGTTTCTATGGAACTTTGGAAGGCTAAGTGCTTTGAAAATATGCCTCTGTATCAACTAAGGCCAGTGCTGGGCTGGCTTGTAGGATCTGAGTCCCGCATATAGCAATCTGGTTGTAGGATGGGCTGGAGAGAGCTTCAACGGAAAATCCAGTAATTTTTAATGTGAAGATAGTGTTGGGCAGACTTTTACGTCTGTGTCCCACAAATGACAAGATGGATTTGGATAGGCTGGAGTGGGCTTTGATGGCAACTCCAGTAGTTGGAACGTAAAGACAGAGCCAGGCAGACTTCTACGGTCTATGTCCTAGAAACAACATGTATATAATGCTATGTTCATTGTTGATTTAATCTTGAATTGAGAATTATAAGTACATAAGTAATGCCACACTGGGAAAAGACCAAGGGTCCATCGAGCCCAGCATCCTGTCCATGACAGCAGCCAATCCAGGCCAAGGGCACCTGGCAAGCTTCCCAAACGTACAAACATTCTATACATGTTATTCCTGGAATTGTGGATTTTTCCCAAGTCCATTTAGTAGTGGTTTATGGACTTGTCCTTTAGGAAACCGTCTAACCCCTTTTTAAACTCTGCCAAGCTAACTGCCTTCACCACGTTCTCTGGCAACGAATTCCAGAGTTTAATTATGCGTTGGGTGAAGAAATATTTTCTCCGATTTGTTTTAAAATTACTACACTGTAGTTTCAGCGCATGCCCCCTAGTCCTAGTATTTTTGGAAAGCGTGAACAGACGCTTCACATCCACCTGTTCCACTCCACTCATTATTTTATATACCTCTATCATGTCTCCCCTCAGCCATCTCTTCTCCAAGCTGAAAAGCCCTAGCCTCCTTAGTCTTTCTTCATAGGTAAGTCGTCCCATCCCCGCTATCATTTTAGTCGCTCTTCACTGCACCTTTTCCAATTCTACTATATCTTTCTTGAGATGCGGCGACCAGAATTGAACACAATACTGGAGCGATACAACGGCATTATAACATCCTCACACCTGTTTTCCATACCTTTCCTAATAATACCCAACATTCTATTCGCTTTCCGAGCCACAGCAGAACACTGAGCAGAAGGTTTCAGTGTATTATCGACGACGACACCCAGATCCCTTTCTTGGTCCGTAACTCCTAACGTGGAACCTTGCATGACGTAGCTATAATTCGGGGGTTTTTTCCCCACATGCATCACCTTGCACTTGCTCACATTAAACATCTGCCATTTAGCCGCCCAGTCTCCCAGTCTCTTAAGGTCCTTCTGTAATTTTTCGCAATCCTGTCGCAAGTTAACGACTTTGAATAACTTTGTGTCATCAGCAAATTGAATTACCTCGCTAGTTACTCCCATCTCTAAATCATTTATAAATATATTAATGTTACGTCTGTGCTCACCTCGCCCTCTGGTGGCCAGAACCGGTGGCTGCTGTGGACCGTCACCCATTCCAGATTTCAGCCCAGTCCGGTCTGGATCGTCCAGGCTGCCAGGTTTGCTTGTGCTGTTTGAGCCTGCACAGCACCCGTAGCTGCCTGGTGATTGCAGCAGCTGAGTTCCAACTGCTTCTGGGCTTATCAGCCATCTTGGAACATTTCTGCTTTGCCTTTGCATAGCATCTAAGGCCCTGGTATGTTGGTGCATGTTGCACTTCAGCCTAGTTTGATTCCTGTTCTAGTTCCTTGCCTGATTCTGTTTAGTTTATGTGTAGCTTAGCTTGTACTGTCCTAGTCTTGACTCTTGTTTGTATTTACTGTGTCTGGTTCTGGGTTCTCTGTGTTTCTTGTTTAGTGGCTGCCTGGCAGCTTTCAGTCTGTCTTTTGTTTTTCAGTGTTGGGTTCCCTGCTGCAGTGGCTGTTTACAGCTTTCAGTCTGGTCTTTTGGCTTCTCATTCCTTGCCTGGCTGTCTCTGTATATTCCTCTCCCCTCTGACCCTCAGTCCTGGTTCAGCCTAGTGGGATATCCAGTCCTGCCTTGCCCAGTAAGCCCTGCCGGCCACCTGCAGCCAGAAGCTCAACTTTTGGTGAAAAGTGGCCAAGTGCAGGTGAAGTTTAAGAGTGCCTGCTCTGCTTAAGTCCTGCCTGTTTGCCTCTGCTGCAACTCCAGTCCAGAGTTCCAGTCCTGTTCTGCCTAGTCTCTGGTGTGGGGTGGTTTTGCCTGCCACTGCTGCTCCTCGGCAGTGGCCCAAGGGCTCACAAACCAGTTTCCAGCTTTGAAAACGTGACAGAATGCAAAGGCCATGAGCTCGGCAAGATCACCCGACCTGCTGGGCCTCCAGACTAGAACTTCTGCTCCTGTTTCCCTTGTGAAGTCCGGTTCTGGCCTTATTGTTGTTTTTGACCTTTTCATGACACTGGAGGAATATCGTAGAGAACTTTTGTCTGATCCACATGTGAGGAAGCTGCATGAAGCTTCAGCGGAGAGGAAGTGTGTCCGGCGGCTTGGGCACAGGGTGAACCCAGTTTCTGCCATTGATCCTAGGACCCCACTCTGGGAATACCGTCGCCTACTTGTCTCTGACCCAGCCCTGCGGGATACTCTGGAAGCTGTCATTGAGAGAGAGTGTCTTGTGAATCCTGAGGTCCAGGCATACTATCAGTCCATCCGGAGGGACGCTCTCAGCCAAAGTGTTCCAGAATCCAAGTTCCAGCTCCAGGCAAGCCGCTGAGCCCATGCTAAGTTCCAGGTCCAGCCAAGCTCTGATTCCTGTCCGAGCAGCGCTTCTAACCGAGCCTCCAATCCAAGTTCAAATAGCACCTCCAGTCAAGCCTCTGAGTCAAGCCCGAGGGACGCTTCTAATTGAGCCTCTGATTCCTGTCCAAGCAGCGCTTCTAACCGAGCCTCCAATCTCAGTTCAAGTAGCGCCTCCAGTCAAGCCTCTGAGTCCAGTCCGAGGGACGCTTCTAATTGAGCCTCCAATTCCTGTTCGAGTGGTGCTCCTGGCCGAGCCCCCGGTCCCAGTTCAAGTGGCACGGCCAGTTAAGCCCCTGAGTCCAGTCCAAGGGACGCTTCTGACCGAGCCTCCAATGCCAGTTCGAGTGGCCCTGCTAGCCAAGCCGCTGCCAAGTTCCAGTGCCAGTCGAGATGCTGAGTCCGGATCGAGTTGCAGTTCTGGCCAAGATGCTGAGTCCACTCTGAGTCTGAGTTCCAGCCAAGAAGCTGCTGAGTCCAAGCCGAGTTGCAGTTCCAGCCATGCGGCTGAGTCCACGCTGAGCTCCAGTTCCAGCCATGCAGCTGAGTCCATGCTGAGATCCAGTTCCAGCCAAGATGCTGGGTCCAAGCCGAGTTCCAGTTCCGACCAAGAGGCGAAGTCCAGTCCTGATGCCAGTCCGGGTCCCAGCCTTGAGCCTTGTTCCAGCTCCAGCCAAGCTACCCCTGGGCCTGTTTTGCGACTCCTCCGTAGATTTCACCATTGCTACCCGTGGAGACCTGAATTCCCCGTGGAAGTCGGGGGGGCCTTGAGGGGGAGATACTGTTACGTCTGTGCTCACCTCGCCCTCTGGTGGCCAGAACTGGTGGCTGCTGTGGACCGTCACCCATTCCAGATTTCAGCCCAGTCCGGTCTGGATCTTCCAGGCTGCCAGGTTTGCTTGTGCTGTTTGAGCCTACACAGCACCCGTAGCTGCCTGGTGATTGCAGCAGCTGAGTTCCAACTGCTTCTGGGCTTATCAGCCATCTTGGAACATTTCTGCTTTGCCTTTGCATCGCATCTAAGGCCCTGGTATGTTGGTGCGTGTTGCACTTCAGCCTAATTTGATTCCTGTTCTAGTTCCTTGCCTGATTCTGTTTAGTTTATGTGTAGCTTAGCTTGTACTGTCCTAGTCTTGACTCTTGTTTGTATTTACTGTGTCTGGTTCTGGGTTCTCTGTGTTTCTTGTTTAGTGGCTGCCTGGCAGCTTTCAGTCTGTCTTTTGTTTTTCAGTGTTTGGTTCCCTGCTGCAGTGGCTGTTTACAGCTTTCAGTCTGGTCTTTTGACTTCTCATTCCCTGCTTGGCTGTCTCTGTATATTCCTCTCCCCTCTGACCCTCAGTCCTGGTTCAGCCTAGTGGGGTATCCAGTCCTACCTTGCCCAGTAAGCCCTGCCGGCCACCTGCAGCCAGAAGCTCAACTTTTGGTGAAAAGTGGCCAAGTGCAGGTGAAGTTTAAGAGTGCCTGCTCTGCTTAAGTCCTGCCTGTTTGCCTCTGCTGCAACTCCAGTCCAGAGTTCCAGTCCTGTTCTGCCTAGTCTCTGGTGTGGGGTGGTTTTGCCTGCCACTGCCGCTCCTCGGCAGTGGCCCAAGGGCTCACAAACCAGTTTTCAGCTTTGAAAACGTGACAAAAAGCAGCAGTCCTAACAAAGACCCCTGAGGAACCCCACTGACTACCCTTCTCCATTGTGAGTACCGAAGCAAAGAATTAATTCAATCTCTCCACTACATCTTTATCTTCCTTGATCGCCCCTTTTACCCCTCGGTCATCCAGCGGCCCAACTGATTCTTTTGCCAGCTTCCTGCTTTTAATATACCGAGAAAAAAAATTTGCTATGTTTTCTTGCCTCTAATGCTATCTTTTTTTTCGTAATCCCTCTTGGCCTTCTTTATCTATGCCTTGCATTTGCTTTGGCACTCCTTATGCTGCTTTTTGTTATTTTCAGACAGTTCCTTCTTCCATTTTCTGAAGGCATTTCTTTTAGCCCAATAGCTTCCTTCACCTCACTTTTCAACCATGCCGGCTGTCTTTTGGACTTCCGTCTTTCTTTTCTAATTCGCGGAATATGTTTGGCCTGGGCCTCCAGGATGGTATTTTTGAACAGCGTCCATGCCTGTTGTATCGTTTTTACCCTCTCAGTTGCCCCCTAAGTTTTTTTTTTTTTAACCGATCTTCTCATTTTATCATAGTCTCCTTTTTTAAAGTTAAACGCTAATGTATTTGACTTCCTGTGTATAGGTACTTCAAGGTTGATATCAAAACTGATCATATTATGATCACTGTTATCAAGCGGCCCCAATACCATAACATCCCTCACCAGATCATGCGCTCCACTAAGGACCAAGTCTAGAATTTTTCCTTCTCTCGTCGGCTCCTGCACTAGCTGCTCCATAAAGCTGTCCTTGATTTCATCAAGGAATTGTACCTCTCTAGAGTGTCCCGATGTTACATTTACCCAGTCTATATTTGGATAATTGAAGTCACCCGTTATTATCACATTGCCCATTTTGTTTGCGTCTCTGATTTCTTTTACCATTTCTGTGTCTACCTGCTCATCCTGGCGACGCGAACGGTAGTACACTCCTATCACCATCCTTTTCCCTTTTATACATGGAATTTCAACCCACAATGATCCAAAGGTGTGATTTGTGTTCTGCTGAATTTGTAATCTATCTGAGTCAAGGCTCTCGTTAATCTATCTAATGTGACTGTAAACTATCATCAACCAACCCTGGGTTCCTTTTGCAGAACCAACCCAGTCCTATACAAGAAAAGCCTGCTGAAAAAGGTGGGGTTTTAATAGAGCACGAAAGCACATATAAGACGTTTCAAGCTGAAGGTGCTGTGGTAAATAATTCCATAATGCAGGAGAGGTATAATAAAATGCATTGGATCTAGTGGATTCCCATCTAGCTTTAGAGGGATGTGGGAGAATTAACCTATTGTCTTTTAGCAAGCGTAAAGTTTGAGTGGGTGTATAAGGGATCACCAGGGAAGCAAGGTAGGCAGGGGAACTACTATGTAGAACCTTGTTGGTTAAAGTTAAAATTCTGGATTTAACTTTGAAATCAATGGCTAACCAGTGAAGCTGACGGAGAGTGGTGAGGCATGATCAAAATGAGATGCTTGACAGAAAATGAAGATACATACCTGTAGCAGGTATTCTCCAAGGACAGCAGGCTGATTGTTCTCACTGATGGGTGACATCCACGGCAGCCCCGAGACCAGAAATCTACCTAGCAACAAAAGTTTGCCAGAGCCTTCGATCACGTGCAGGTGCGGCCATCAGGTTCCCGCCTGTCACGTGAGAGTCCCGTCAGTTTGATAACAAGCAAAGAAGAGAAGACAACTCCAAATGGGAGGCGGGAGGGTATGTGAGAACAATCAGCCTGCTGTCCTCAGAGAATACCTGCTACAGGTATGTATCTTCATTTTCTCCGAGGACAAGCAGGCTGCTTGTTCTCACTGATGGGGTATCCCTAGCCCCCAGGCTCACTCAAAACAACAAAGAAAGGTCAATTGGGCCTTGCAATGGCGAGGACATAACAAGGATTGACCTACGAAGAAAACATCTAACTGAGAGTGCAGCCTGGAACAGAACAAAAATGGGCCTAGGGGGGTGGAGTTGGATTCTAAACCCCGAACAGATTCTGCAGCACCGACTGCCCAAACCGACTGTCGCGTCAGGTATCCTGCTGAAGGAAGTAGTGAGATGTGAATGTGTGGACTGAAGACCACGTCACAGCCTTGCAAATCTCTTCTATAGTGGCTGACTTCAAGTGGGCCACTGACGCTGCCATGGCTCAAACACTATGAGCCATGACATGACCCTCAAGAGTCAGCCCAGCTTGGGCGTAAGTGAAGGAAATGCAATCTGCTAGCCAATTTGAACTGGTGCGTTTCCCGACAGCAACTCCCCTTCTGTTGGGGTTGAAAGAAACAAACATTTGGGCAGACTGTCTGAAGGGGGTTGTCCGCTCCACATAGAAAGCCAATGCTCTCTTGCAGTCCAATGTGTGCAACTGACGTTCAGCAGGGCGGGTATGAGGACGGGGGAAAAATGTTGGCAAGACAATTGACTGGTTCAGATGGAACTCCGACACCACCTTTAGCAAGAACTTAGGGTGAGTGCAGAGGACTACTCTGTTATGGTGAAATTTAGTATAAGGAGCATAGGCTACCAAGGCTTGAAGCTCACTGACTCTACGAGCTGAAGTAACAGCCACCAAAAAAATGACCTTCCAGGTCAAATACTTCAGATGGCAGGAATTCAGTGGCTCAAAAGGAGGCTTCATCAGCTGGGTGAGAACAACGTTGAGATCCCATGACACTGGCGGAGGTTTGACAGGGGGCTTTGACAAAAGCAAACCTCTCATGAAGCGAACAACTAAAGGCTGTCCAGAGATAGGCTTACCCTCTACACAGTGATGATAAGCACTAATTGCACTGAGGTGAACCCTTATGGAATTGGTCTTTAGACCAGACTCTGACAAGTGTAGAAGGTATTCAAGCAGGGTCTGTGTAGGACAAAAGCAAGCATCTAGGGCCTTGCTGTCACACCAGACAGCAAACCTCCTCCATTTGAAAGAATAACTCCTCTTAATGGAATCTTTCCTGGAAGCAAGCAAGACTCGGGAGACACCCTCAGAAAGACCCAAGGAGGCGAACTCTACGCCCTCAACATCCATGCTGTGAGAGCCAGAGACTGAAGGTTGGGATGCAGAAGCGCCCCCTCATTCTGAGTAATGAGTGTTGGAAAACACTCCAATCTCCACGGTTCTTCGGAGGACAACTCCAGAAGAAGAAGGAACCAGATCTGACGTGGCCAGAAAGGAGCTATCAGAATCATGGTTCCGCAGTCTTGCCTGAGTTTCAACAACAGGAGGCCTCTCCCCCAATGAAGGAGAAAAGTATCCGATGCTAGCCTGCCGTGGGCCTGAAGTCTGGAACAGAACTGAGGGACCTTGTGATTGATCTGAGTGGCAAAAAGATCCACCGAGGGGGTGCATCACTCCCAGAAGATCTTGCATACCATGCCCGAGTTGAGCGACCACTCGTGAGGTTGCATTATCCTGCTCAATCTGTCGGCCAGACTGTTGTTTATGCCTGCCAGATACGTGGCTTGGAGAAGCATACCGTGAGCATGAGCCAATAGCCACATCTGGATGGCTTCCCGACATAGGGGGCGAGATCCGGTGCCCCCCTGCTTTTGACTTAATACATGGTAACCTGATTGTCTGTCTGAATTTGAATAATTTGATTGGACAGCCGATCTCTGAAAGCCTTTAGCGTTCCAGATCGTTCACAACTCCAGGAGATTGATCTGAAGATCTGATTCCAGGAGGGACCAAGCTCCTTGAGTGTGAAGCCCGTCTACATGGGCTCCCCACCCCAGGAGAGATGCATCCATGGTCAGCACTTTTTGTGGCTGAGGAATTTGGAAGGGACGTCCCAAAGTCAAATTGGATCGAATTGCCCACCTTTGAAGGGAATTGCAAAATTTGGTGGGTAACTGGGATTGCATCCTCTAGATCCCCTGTGGCCTGAAGCCACTGGGAAGCTAGGGTCCATTGAGCTGATCGCATGTGAAGACGGGCCATGGGAGTCACATGAACTGTGGAGGCCATATGGCCTAGTAGTCTCAACATCTGCTGAGCTGTGATCTGCTGAGACGCTCTGGCCAAGGAAACAAGAGACAGAAGGTTGTCCACTCTCACCTCTGGAAGATAGGCATGAGCCATCTGTGAATCCAGCAAAGCTCCTATGAATTCTAGTTTCTGAACTGGAAGAAGATGGGACTTTGGGTAATTTATGACAAACCCCAGTAGCTCCAGGAGTTGAATAGTGATCTGCATGGACTGCAGAGCTCCTGCCTCTGAGGTGTTCTTCACCAGCCAATCGTTGAGATAGGGGAAGACATGCACTCCCAGTCTGCGTAGCGATGCTGCAACTACTGCCAAGCATTTGGTAAACACCCTGGGTGCAGACGCAAGTATCTACGATTCCGTCTGGGAACACAGCACTTTCAGTATTGTGTTCCCAGACGGAATCATAGATACTGCCTGTGAGCTGGCAGTATCGGAATGTGCTTATAAGCATCTTTTAAGTCCAGAGAGCATAGCCAGTCATTTTTCTGAATCATGGGAAGAAGGGTGCCCAGGGAAAGCATCCTGAACTTTTCTCGGATCAGATATTTGTTCAGGGCCCTTAGGTCTAGGATGGGACGCATCCCCCCTGTTTTCTTTTGCACAAGGAAGTACCTGGAATAGAATCCCAGTCCTTCTTGCCCTGGTGGAACAGGCTTGACCGCACTGGCGCTGAGAAGGGCGGAGAGTTGCTCTGCAAGTATCTGCCTGTGCTGGAAGCTGAAGGACTGAGCTCCCGGTGGGCAATTTGGAGGTATGGAGATCAAATTGAGGGAGTATCCTAGCCGGACTATTTGGAGAACCCACCGATCAGAGGTTATGAGAGGCCACCTTTGGTGAAAAAAGTTTAACCTCCCCCCAGATCGTCCGGCACAGACACTTTGATAGCGGCTATGCTCAACTGGAGCCAGTCAAAAGCCCGTCCCTTGCTTTTGCTGGGGAGCTGCGGGGGCCTGTCTAGGCACACGCTGTTGACAAGAATGAGCACACTGTGGTTGAGCCTGAGAAGGCTGTCGAGAAGGTGGATTGTATCTACGCTTATTGTAAGCAAAGGGAGCATTCTGCCTTCTCCAGAAAAAACGTCTACCTGATGAGGTAGATGCTGAAGGCGCCCGATCGGAGAGATTGTCCATAGCAGTTTCCCACTGGTTGAGCTGTTCGACCACTTGCTCGACTTTCTCGCCAAAAATATTATCCCCCCGGCAAGGGACATCCTCCAGCTGCTGCTGGACCCTATTGTCCAGGTCAGAGGCACGCAGCCATGAGAGTCTGCGCATCACTATACTTTGTGCAGCAGCTCTGGATGCAACATCAAAAGAGTCGTAAGCACCCCTGGACAGAAATTTACGACACATCTTCAGCTGCCTGACCACCTCCTGAAAAGGCCTGGCATGCTCCAGATGGAGCTTGTCCACCAAGTCCGCCAGTTGCTTTACATTGTTCCACATGTGGATGCTCATGTAGAGCTGGTAAGACTGAATTTTGGACATGAGCATAGAGGACTGTTAGGCCTTCCTCCAAAAGAGTCCAGAGTTCTAGATTCTCATCCTGGGGGCGCCGAGGCAAAATCCCTAGAACTCTTGGCCCTCTTGAGAGCAGAATCCACAACCATAGAGTCGTGAGGTAACTGCGACTTCATCAACTCAGGCTCCCCATGGATTCGATACTGGGACTCAGCTTTTTTGGGGATGGTGGGATTAGATAGTGGTTTCGTCCAGTTCTTCAGCAATGTCTGCTTAAGGACATGATGCAGAGGAACAGTGGACGACTCCTTAGGTGGTGAAGGATAGTCAAGGACCTTGAACATCTTGGCCCTGGGCTCATCCTCAGAAACCACCGGGAAGGGAATAGCCACAGACATTTCCCGCACAAAGGAGGAGAAAGGCTCTCCAGGGGGAAAGTTTCCTTTCAGGCGAAGGAGTGGGATCAGAAGGAAGACCACAAGACTCCTCAGAAGAGAAATATCTGGGATCCTCCTCTTCTCCCCACGAGGCATCCTCCTCGGTGTCAGACGAGAGTTCATGCACTGCAGTCTGAAACTGGGCCCGTCTCGACTCGGAGGAACCACGTCCTCGATGATGACGTCGAGAAGTCAACTCCCGTGCCGGCGGCGATGAAGCTCCCTCCAGCGATGTCGATGGGGAGTCGACCTGGGTGGCAGCTGAAGCTGCAAGCGGCATCGGCATCGGGGACCACACCACAGGCACAGAACTCGCTGCCACTTCCATCAACAGTACCAAAGGCGCAAGCACTCCCGGTACTGGAACAGACTGGTGCAGCAGCCCCTCCAGGAGACCTGGAAGAATGGCTCTGAGGCGCTCATCAAGAGTATCTGCCGGGAAAGGCTGTGGGGCCGGTGCAGGAGCCGGAGGCAGAACCTATGCAGAGGAAGGAGGCGGTACCGGACTGTCTGAAGACTGATGCACCGACACCTCTTGGATGGAGGGTGAGCGGTCCTCCCGGCGTCGACGCTTCTCGGATGCTGAGCCCCTCGACGCCCCAGAGCTCCCGGTACCTTGTGCAGAAGGAGATCGATGCCATTGCTTCTTAGCCTTCGCTCGATGCACAGCATTGGTACTCCTTGGTACCGACGAGGAGGACGTGGAATCCACACGCCTCCTCGGGGTCGGGTCCGAAAGTGGTCAGTCCCGATGGGCCTTTGCAGCAGTAGCCTTCGAGACAGATGGAGACCCACTCGACGGCTCACTGCTCCCAGCGTGCGGTGGTCTCCGGACAGGTATTACCTGCTCTCCCGATGTCGATGCCGCCGCCGCCAACCTCGGTACCGCAGTCAACGTCAAAGTTCCGGGCAAGGCTCCAAACAGACATTCCCACTGAGACTGTCTCGACACCTGTGTCCGCTTTTTAAGGCTAAGACACAACTTACACGTGTCTGGGCAATGGTCGGGCCCAAGGCACTAGATATACCACGAATGGGGATCGGTACCTGAGATTGCCCGGTTGCACCGACCGCACTTCTTGAAGTCACTGGGAATCCTCAATGTCATGGTCGGAAAAATAGCAGTGGCGAAGTCAAAATTCGCGATGGTGCCAAGAAAAAAGGGGCACAAAAGAGAAACGTGAATGCGCAGCCCAAAAGGGCTGCGACGGTAGCGAAAGAAAACTTAAATGGGCCCAACTAAGAAATAAGGGAACTACTAAAAAGACTTTTTTTTTGTACCAAGAGGAGAACGAAGAGAAGAAAAAAGCGCGAACTTGCGATGAAAAAACGAAGGCTTTTCTTGGGCACAGAGAAAGACGGCTATTACTACACAACCACTCTACCGCAGAAAAAGAAAAACTGATGGGACTCTCGCACGACGGGCGGGGAGCCTGATGGCCGCGCATGCGCGCACCTGCGCGTGATCGAAGGCTCTAGCAAACTTTTTATTGCTATGTAGATTTCCGGTCTCGGGGCTGCCGTGGACATCACCTATCAGTGAGAACAAGCAGCCTGCTTGTCCTCGGAGAATATACGTGCCGCAGTGCTTTGTAAGGTTTGCAATCTCTTAAGGTTATTTTTAGTGATTCCTGCATAGACAACATTACAGTAATCATTTCTAGAATGAAGGAATCAATGCATAAAACAAGGAGCAAGGTGCATTAAAATCTAGTAAATTATGAATTGATCTTAACTTATGTAGGAAAAAGAAACCTGTTTTAAGCACCTAAGAAATATGAGGACCGAATGACAGGGCAGAATCCAGAATGACTCCGAGATAATAGAAAGATTGGACAGGAATGATGCTCCTACCAAGCAAAAAAGGAGTAAAAGGTGAGGAGTATGACCCAGTAACCCAGCAGGCTACTGTCTTCTCAGGGTTTAAAACCAAACTATATTCTTTAAGTCAACCTGCTACATGTTCCAAACAAATTTGAAGTAGTTGTAATGCAACTGAATTCAATTCCATATAATAGACTAAAAGAAAATCATCTGCGTAATAGTACGCAATAATCCCCAGAGACTGAATAAGTAAAGCCAAAGGACTAACAAACAAACTGAACAGGGTTGAGGAGAACACCAACCCCTGAGGAACATCACATGTTAGTGGCGAAAGGGCAGAAACCAGATCATTGTCCAAACAAAGAAGCAAACCAATCTAGAACCACACCAGCAATACCAAGTGAAAAAAGACGGTATAAGAGAAGATCGTGATTAATAAGATCAAATGCTGCCAACAGATTGAAAAAGACTAACGGAGCCATTTTTCCCCTTTCCAAGTTACTATGGAGTTCACTCAATAACACCATAAGTACTGTTTCTGTACATGAAATCCAGACTGATAGGGGTGTACAGCATTGATAGAAGCAATATAGGAAGAAAGCTGATCAAGGACAACTGATTCCAGAACATTAGAGAGAAAGGGTAGATTTGAAACTGGTCGGTAGTTTTTGGCCTGCAAAAGGTCAAGATCTGCTTTTTTCAGAATAGGCTTAATAAGGGCTGACTTCAGTGGAACTGGTAAATTACTGGACTTCAGGCTGTTGGTGAGAATAGAATGAAGACAAGGGAGTAACCCTATGGAAGCTTGTTTTAGCCAGCAAGAAGAGATAGGATCCAGAGAACAAAACATGCTATGTAGGTGCATCACTATATTAGAAAAGGATTCCAGGGAGGGAAGATTGAAAAAAGGTCCAGGTAGCAGACTGTGCTCTAGCAGATGGGACAGATTTCGGAGGCAAAGTAAGTGATGGAAAATTTGCCTGATGTGCAATTTTAGTAGAAAAATAGTTGCCTAAGACATTTGATGGCAATTGAACCTTAGGAGTTGCTAGTGTGGTAGTAGTAGTAGTGAGAGTATTAAATAGTTCCTTCACAAAGCTGGATGCTTGCTGAATTTATTTAGAGTAGAACGTACATTTAGCAGCTCGCAGTTGCAATACATAGTACTGTTGTGCTGTCATCCTCTTAAAAGATTCTGATTTGTTTTTGTGCCATTGGTGTTCGGTTCTCCTGACTTGATAGGGCAAACTGCCTACATTCAGCTCTTTCTGCCACATTAGACAAGACTGCTTCTTTGAAATAGTCCAGGACTCTCTCGTCCTCAAAAAAGAAGTCATGGTATCATAGTGACTTACACCTTCAAAAAAAGGCAATTACACAAGGCTGTGCTTAAGTGAAATAAAAGCAGAACAAGATAAGTCCAGGCTCAGAGATGATAAATATTACCTAAGGAAAGCTAAGACTTCATACTTTTCAAATCATATAAAGAAAGCACCAAATTTACTGTATCTAAATAACTTTTCTCAATTTTTCATAACCTAACCAACCACTCCTCCAAGTAATAATAATAAGGTCCTGATTACTACTTTCAACCCATCTGCAGATGTCCTCTCTCAGTATTTTACTACAAAAGTTCAAGATCTTATAAACTCCTTGCCAAGTGCCCCCTTTGCTGAC
Organism: Microcaecilia unicolor; assembly: GCF_901765095.1. NCBI lineage: Eukaryota > Metazoa > Chordata > Amphibia > Gymnophiona > Siphonopidae > Microcaecilia > Microcaecilia unicolor. The sequence continues at coordinate 128,068,604 of NC_044038.1, read as the reverse complement.
TCCCTAGCCTCGACCTCTCCCATGTCAGCCCCTCAAGGAGAGGTCCAGGTTTCATTGTGTTCCTCTTTATTTATTTAGATTTTGCTCACACCTTTTTCAGTAGTAGCTCAATGTGAGTTTACATTCAGGTACACTGGATATTTCTCTGTCCCAGGAGGGCTCAATTACTGTCCCTGTACTTGTCACAGACACTTTCATGAATGTGGCCTACTATTTGCCCCCTTGCCCCAATCCCATCCTCCTGGTTAAAAATCCCCGAGTTATATTTACTACCGCAGATCTTATCAATAATTAATATTAGTCTATTGACTGGACAGGTCCCAACTTCTTGGAAAATTGCTGTAATCTGCCCTATTGTGAAAAAAATCCTCACTGACCTATTCGAATCTATGGTTTCTCTCCAAGGTTCTTGAAAAAGTAGTCTTTGTCCAGATGTCATCTTTTGTTGAAAAATCATTTGCCCATCATCCCAAACAATCCAGCTTCAGACCACATTTCAGCACTGAAACAGTTCTCACGGCCCTCCTCAATGAAGTTTACACACACTTAGATAAGCACAATATTGTTCTTGCAGTTTCTTATGTTCTTTCCACTGCTTTTGATCTGCTAAACCATTTGTTGCTGCTATATCTTGTCGTTCCTCATTTGGTTTCACTGGTTCAGTTCTTACTTGGTTTTTTTTCTTTTCTCTCAAAGCACTTCTATAAGGTCATTACTGCTTCATCCTCTGCTCCCTCCCCCCCTCAAATCCACTGACCTACAGACTTCCTCAGGGCTCAGTTCTATCACCGCTTCTTTTCAACTTATTCATAAGTCCTCTTTCCACACTTACCCAATTCACTGGTGTTTCATTTTTAAGCATTCTGTTACTTTTTCCCATCAACCCATTTGCCCCATCTATTGGGCCTTTACAAGACTCTAGACCTAGTCTCAAACTGGCTCTCTGAGCACAGACTAGTGTTAAGCAAGCAAAAAACAGTGGCCTGCTGGTTTACCAGCAGCCTCCCCATTCTAACCACCTTTTCAAACCTTTTTGCTTTTCTTGTTTGTGCCTGAACAGCACCTGTAGCTGCCTTGTGATTCCTGCAGCTGAACTTCAGCTGCTGATGGGCTTTATTAGCCACCTGGAAACTTCTGTGTTTGCCTTTGCATTGGCTAAGGTCCCTGGTATGTGGGTGTGCTCTGTGCACTTCTGCCTAGTCCAGTTCTAGTCTGAGTTTCTTGCCTGGTTCTAGTTTGTTTGTGTGTAATCTTTGGTTTTATTGCTTAGTTCCTAGTCTTGTTTCTGGTCTGCATTTCCTTGTCTTGTGTCTGTGTTCCTTTTTAGTGACTGCTTGGCAGCTTTCAGTCCTGACTCTCACCTGTCTGTGTTTCTGTCTTAGTGGCTGCCTGGCAGCTTTTAGTCCTGACTCTATTATGTGTTTCCTGTTGGTATCCAGTTCCTGCCCTGTCCTGTAAGTCCTGCCAGCCGTCTGCACCCAGGGGCTCAACTCCTGGGGAACAGTGGTCAAGCACAGGTGAAGTCTAGCTGTTCCTGCTCTGCCTGTCCCAGCTTGTTTGCCTCTGCTGCAACTCCAGTCCGGGGTTCCAGTCCTCTTCTGCCTTGCCTCTGGTTTGAGGGTGGTTTTGCCTGCCATTGCCGCTCCATGGCAGTGGTTCAAGGGCTCACAAACCCTGTGCTTCCGTGAGAAGCCTGACACCCAATGTTACATTTACCCAGTCAATATCAGGGTAATTGAAATCACCCATTATTATTGTGTTGCCCAGTTTGTTTGCGTTCCTAATTTCCTTTAACATTTCTGCCTCCGTCTGTTCATCCTGGCCAGGCGGACGGTAGTACACTCCTATCATTATCCTTTTCCCCTTTACACATGGAATTTCAATCCACAGTGATTCCAAGAAGTGTTTTGTTTCCTGCAGAATTTTCAATCTATTTGATTCAAGGCTGTCGTTAATATACAATGCTACCCCTCCACCAATTCGATCCACCCTATCACTACGATATAATTTGTACCCCGGTATGACAGTGTCCCACTGGTTATCCTCCTTCCATCAGGTCTCAGAGATGCCTATTATATCTAATTTTTTCATTTAGTGCAATATATTCTAACTTTCCCATCTTATTTCTTAGCCTCCTGGCATTCGCATATAGACATTTCAAACTGTGTTTGTTGCTCCTATTTACATCATGCTTAGTACTTGACAGTACTAATTTGCAATCTTTTGTCTGATTTTTATTTTTATTTAGGGACACCTGATCTACTAAGGTCTCTTTTGCAACCTCACTATCAGGATACCCTATCTTCCCTGTTTTGGTGATATCTTTGAAAGATGCCTTATCCCGAACCATGCGTTTTTGAGCACTGTCGGCCTTCCCCCCATTTCTAGTTTAAAAGCTGCTCTAATTCCTTTTTAAATGCTGATGCCAGCAGACTGGTCCCACCCTGGTTAAGATGGAGCCCATCCTTTCGGAAAAGGCTACCCCTTCCCCAGAGTGTTGCCCAGTTCCTAACAAATCTAAACCCCTCCTCCCTGCACCATCATCTCATCCATGCATTGAGACTCCGGAGCTCCGCCTGTCTCTTGGGCCCTGCGCGTGGAACAGGTAGCATTTCAGAAAATGCTGCCTTAGAAGATCTGGATTTGAGCTTTCTACCTAAGAGCCTAAATTTGGCTTCTAGAACCTGTCTCCCACATTTTCCTGTATCATTGGTACCCACATGTACCAAGACAGCCGACTCCTCCACAGCACTGTCTAAAATCCTATCTAGGTGATGTGTTAGGTCCGCCACCTTCGCACCAAGCAGGCAAGTCACCAGGCGATCCTCACATCCACCAGCCACCCAGCTTCTATGCCTAATGATCAAATCACCAACTACAACAGCTGTCCTAACCTTTTCCTCCCGAGCAGCACTTGGAGACATATCCTCGGTGCGAGAGGATAGTACATCCCCTGGTGGGCAGGTCCTGGCTACTGGAGTACTTCCTACTTCACCAGGGTGATGTTCTCCTTCTAGGAGACCTCCCTCCTCCAAGGTTGCACAAGGACTACCAGACTGGAGGTGGGACTTCTCTACAACATCCCTGTAGGTCTCCTCTATGTACCTCTCTGTCTCTCTCAGCTTCACCAAGTATGCTAATCTAGCCTCAAGAGAACGGACACGTTCCCTGAGAGCTATGAGCTCTTTGCATCGGGCATACACATATGACATCTCACCAACTGGGAGATAATCATACATGTGACACTCAATGCAAAAGATTGGATAGCATCCCTCTCGCTGCTGGACTGCTGACTCCATCTTAGTGTTTTTGAGTTTTTCAATAATTTAAAACTTGCTACAGTATTAAGGATATTAGCCTAATATAAAAGTGTCTTTTAGTTTATGTGGAGGGGCATAATCGAACGAAAACGTCTATCTCCATGGGCGTTTATCTCCGAGAACGGGTCCGTGAAGGGGCGGACCGAACTGTATTTTCGCAAAAAATAGACGTCCATGTTTTATTCGACAATTTGTGAGCTGGGCGTTTTTGTTTTTCAGCGATAATGAAAAATGAAAGCGCCCAGATCAAAAATGAATAAATCCAAGGCATTCGTTCGTGGGAGGGGCCAGGATTCATAGTGCACTGGTCCCCCTCACATGCCAGGACACCAACAGGGCACCCTAGGGGGCACTTTTACAAAAAAAAAAAAAAAAAAAAGGTAAAAGAGCTCCCAGATGCATAGCACCCTTCCCTTGTGTGTTGAGCCCCCCAAATCCCCCTCAAAACCCACTGCCCACAAGTCTACACCATTACTATAGCCCTAAGGGGTGAAGGGGGGCACCTACATGTGGGTACAGTGGGTTTGGGGGGTTGGACGACTAATAAGCATTAAGCAGCACAATTGTAACAGGTAGGGGGGATGGGCCTGGGTCCACCTGCCTGAAGTCCACTGCACCCCCTAACAACTGCTCCAGGGACCTGCATACTGCTGCCAGGGAGGTGGGTATGACATTTGATGGTGAAAATAAAAAGTTGTAAAACATCATTTTTTGTGGTGGGAGGGGGTTAGTGACCACTGGGGGAGTCAGGGGAGGTCATCCCCGATTCCCTCTGGTGGTAATCTGGTCATTTAGGGCACCTTTTGGGGCCTTATTCGTGAAAAAACAGGGTCCAGGAAAAGTGCCCTAAATTCTAGCTACAAACGCATACTTTTTTTTCCATTATCGGCGAAAGGCGCCCATCTCTGTTCGGGTGATAACCATGCCCCAGTCCCGCCTTCACAATGCCTCCGACACGCCCCCGTCAACTTTGTATGCTTCCGCGATGGAGTGCAGTTGAAAACGTCCAAGTTCGGCTTTCGATTATACCGCGTTATTCGTTTTTGTGAGATAAACGTCCATCTCCCGATTTAGGTTGGAACTTGGGCGTTTTTCTCGTTCGATTATAAGCAGGATAGTATATTGTATGATTTAGTTAGTGTTTCCTTCTTAGATGGTAATGAAATGTATTTAAAACTCTGTAAGAGCACTCCTTGCTTGTTGCCCTAATTACAATAACTGACTATAAATGAAGAGTTGTCCTAGGGGTGGGTGGGCAGACTAAACTAGATTCTGCAGTGCCTGTTAGATTCTGTTAATGCTGTGGAACAAAGTTTTTAAAACTAAGTGGAAAAGACTATGGAGATTAGTTGATAAAATTTGCTTTTTATATATTTATTTTGCCTAACACTAACTTACAATTCCTCCTTTAAACCCCAATCTTTAAGTTCCCAAAGCACAAAGCAAAATAGTGTTCACTTACCAGAGAACTTTTCAGAAAGAAAGTTCAGTGGGACCTTTCCTCTTTATATAGTTTTGAATCTAAGGGGCCTCTTTTAAGCAGGCTCTTTGAAGTTGACTCAGCAACCTATGCAAGTATTCTACTTCTCCACACCTTAATTAACACTTAATTGAGGTCGCTGGATGAGCTACCTCTCCAGCAGCCAAGGAACAGAAAATAACTGCCTTTTAGAACAAGAGTTTTTGGCTGCTTAGTTTCTACCTCTAGAAAAGGTTTCATTTTAAAACTATGGGAAAAATGCCTATTTCTAGAGAAAATTTCAGTTTAAAACTATGGGAAAAGGGTTTGTACACTATCCAGCTCATTTTCGAAAGTGATCGCCGGCCATTTTCCGACAAAAATCGGGAGATGGCTGGCGATCTCAGAAAAGCGGCCAAATTGGTCTAATCGAAAGCCGCTTTTTTAGCAACATCGCCGCTTTCCCGTTGCATCGCTGGCCAAAGTTCAAAGGGGCGTGTCGGTGGCGAAGCGAAGGCGGGACATGGGCGGGCATGGGCGTGGCTACCAGATGGCCGGCTTTCGACGATAATGGAAAAAAAAACCCTCCCATACTAAAACAATAAAACTAAAAACCTTTTTTGCCATCCTGTATGCCAGCCTCAAATGCCGTACCCACCTCCATGACAGCAGAATGTGTTGTATCCTCCAACAGCCTTTCCCTGGTTGCGATGTGGCTCTCGGGTGAGTGTGACACCTTTTCTGTAAGGTGCCCTGCAGAGTCACATCAGCAATGCATTGTGGTGGGTATAGGGTACTGGGCTCTACTCCCATGGTGCTTTTCCCCCCTGCTAACTGGGTCAGAGTGTGCCCTGTTTTGTTTCCGGTAGTCCATGAGGTAGTGGCCATTTTTGTAAGCCACTTTTAGATCACTTTCATGTGTTGCACACGTTAGAGAACGTTATTACCTTGAATGTTGCTGAAAGAGGGCATTGTACACCATTCTGCCAGCTTTGACCTACTGCTCATCTCAGTACCAGGGAGACTCTTTGCCAGTGGGGCACAACCTCTGATCTGCAGTTAACTGTGAGTAAATGTGCTTATTCAAATAAAGGACTTTTTCAAAGAGATTAGTCTTCAGGTGTCAACTGGTGTGCCAAGGTTATACAGCAGCAACAAGTCCTAGAGGCCTGCGTGTATGCAGGTCCCTGGAGCACTTTTAGTAGGTACCGCAGTGCACTTAAGGCAGGCGGACCCAGGCCCATCCCCCCCCCTACCTGTAACACTTGTGCTGGTAATGGAAGCCCTCCAAAACCCACTGTACCCACATGTAGTTGCCCCCTTCACCCCTAATAGCTTTGGTAGTGTTGTACATTTGTGGGTAGTGGGTTTGGGGGGGGGGGGCTCAGCACCCAAAGTAAGGGAGATATGCATGTGGGAGATTTTTCTGAAGTCCACCGTACTGACCCCTAGGGTGCCCAGCTGGTGTCCTGGCATGTCAGGGGGACCAGTGCGCTACAAATGCTGGCTCCTCCCATGACCAAATGCCTTGGATTTCGTCAGGTTGGAGATGGCCGGCATTTTTTTCCATTATCGCTGAAAAACAAACCCAGCCATCTCAAAACCGGCGAACTCCAAGGCATTTGGCCAGGCTAAACCATATTATCGAAAAAAAGATGGTTCCGGCCAGCTGTAGCGCCGCCGCCAACATAGATCGCTGGCGATTTATTTGGCCGGCGACGTTTGATTATGCCCCTCCACGGCAACTAGTTAATGATGCTTGCTTTTCTTTCTCTTTTTATTCCCCCCTTAATACAAAACTAGGTCCTGCTTGCTTCCTCCCCCCCCCCCTCTCTCTTTTTATTCCCCCTTAATACTAAACTAGATCCTGCAGGGCCTGTTAGATTCTATCTGTTAATGCTGTGGTACAAAGTTTTTAAAACTAAGTGGAAAAGACTATGGAGATTAGTTGATAAAATTTGCTTTTTATATTTTTATTTTGCCTAACACTAACCAACAATTCCTCCTTTAAACCCCAAGTTCCCAAAGCACAAAGCAAAATAGTGTTAACTTACCAGAGAAATGTTCTCTTCTCTCTTCTCCCTCACAGTCGGAGGAAATGGACAGGGACTTAATTGAAGACATCCGCAAGATAGCTAGGAAAGGGGAAGTACTACTGATAGGTGACTTCAATATGCCGGATGTTGATTGGGGTGTCCCGGCTGCGGGGTTGTCTAGAAGCAAAGAGATCTTAGATTCCCTACAGGAAGAATTGTTCTAGCAGTGGGTAACGGAACCGACGTGGGAAGGAGCTGTTCTGGACCTGGTGCTTACGAATGGAGAGTACGTTTCTGACATCAAGGTGGCACACCATTTGGCATCTAGTGATCATCGTATGGTATCGTTCAATATTAAAACAGAACAGAGGGCTCATTCGAGATTGAAGGTCCTGGATTTCAAAAGAACTAACTTTGCTGAGATGGGGGGATTTCTCAAGGAACAGTTAGCGGGATGGGAACAGCTGAAGGATGTAGAACAGCAATGGGCAAGACTGAAAGGGACTATATTTAAAGGCAACTAACCTTTATGTTAGAAAATTACATAAAAGTAAGAGGAAAAGAAGGCCTCTCTGGTACTCAAATGTAATAGCTGAAAAGATAAGGGAAAGGAGGCTAGCCTTTGCACGTTATAAGATGACTCAGAAAGATGAAGACAGGAGAGAATACCTAAATAAGCGAAGAGAAGCTGGAAAAACTATCAGGAAAGCGAAGCGGCAAATGGAGGAAAAGATAGCTAATATGGTAAAATTGGGGGACAAGACCTTGTTCAGATATGTAAGTGACAAGAGGAAGTGCCATAATAGCATTGTGAGGCTCAAAGCTGAGGGGCAGAAGTATGTGGAAGATGATAAAGATAAAGCTGAACTGCTTAACGATTATTTTAGCTCTGTGTTCATGAATGAAAGGCCGGATGTAGGGCTGCAGAAAACAAAGGCAAAAGGGGATGGATGTATGGTAGACCAAGACACATTTACGGAGAACTGTGTTCGTGAGAAGCTTGCAAAACTAAAAGTAGACAGAGCGATGGGGGATACACCCGAGGGTGCTTAAGGAACTCAGAGTTCTGTTGGCTCCGCTGACGGACTGTCACGTAAAAAGCAGGAACTAGGTTTGTGAGTCCTTGGGCCACTGCCGAGAAGCAGCAGTGGCAGGCAAACCACCCCACACCAGGAACCAGACAGAACTCAGATAGGAACAGCAGCACTTCACCTGCACTAGCCGCCCTTCCCCAGGAGTTGAGCCCCTGGCTGCAGGCGGCCGACAGGACTTACAGGACAGGGTAGGAACTGAAAGCTGCAAGCAGCCACTAAAACAGGGAACAAACACTGACAAACACAAGACAGAACTGAAAGCTGCCAGGCAGCCACTGAACAAGAAACACAGACAAACAGACACTAAACACAAAAGACAAACAAGGAACAAGTCTAGGAAACAAACAATAACCCTAAGCTAAACTACACACAGACTAACTAGCATCAGACAAGGAACTAGAATAAAAACCAAGATAGGCAGAAGAGCAACAAACACCAACAAACCAGGGCCTTAGGCGATGCGAAGGCAAAGGCAGCAAGTTTCCAAATGGCTAATAAGCCCAGCAGCAGCTGAGATTTAGCTGCAGCAATCACCAGGCAGCTACAGGTGCTGTGCAGGCTCAAACAAGACAAGCAAGTCTGGCAGGCCGGAAGAACCGGACTGGACTGGGCTGAAGTCTGAAACGGGAAACAGCACACAGACAATCCAATGCAGCCACCAGGCCTGGACACCAGGGGGCGAGATGACAGCCTGAAACCAGGGCACGACCGTGACAGTACCTCCTCCTCAAGGCCCCCCGACTTCCACAGGGAACTCAGGTCTCCAGGGGTAACAATGGTGAAACCTGCGGAGGAGCCTCAAAACATGACCATAGACAGCTGGGCTGGAGCTTGAACTCGGCTGGGACTGAGCAACTTGGCTGGAACTGAAACTTGACTTGGACTCAGCATCTTGGCTGGAACTGGAACTCGGCTTAGGCGCCGCATCTTGGCTGGAACTGGAACTCGGCCTGGACTCAGCAGCTTGACTGGATCTGGAACTTGACTTAGGTTCAGCATCTAGGCTAGAACTGTGACTCGGTCTGGACTCAGAACAGAAGCTAAACTAGGCCTCCAAAACGGCGGCAGGCGAGCCAAAAACTCGGGACTTCTCAGACGTCTTCTTTCAACGGTAGCTTCCGGAGTATCTCGCAAGCCTGGATCGGAGATAAGTAGGTTACGGTACTTGAAGAGCGAGGTCTTAGGATCAATGGCAGAAACTGGGTTTATCCAGAAACCAAGCCCCCCGAGGCGTTCCCTCTCAGCAGCAGCTTCAGGAGTATTTTTCAAGGCCGGGTCAGAACAAAGTCTGTCACGGTAATCCTGGAGCATTATACCACAATAAAGGTCAGAAACTGAGGCGAGACTGGAATCCGAACTGGAACTAGGAGCTGCCCTCGGCCAGAACCCCGGAGTGCCAACAAAGGAAAAAGTCATAGGCCGGAGACCCAGCAGGTGGGGTGATCGTGCCGAGCTCATGGCCTTTGCATTCTGTCATGTAAAAAGCAGGAACTAGGTTTCTGAGCCCTTGGGCCACTGCAGAGAAGTGGCAGTGGCAGGCGAACCACCCCACACCAGGAACCAGACAGAACTCAGATAGGAACAGCAACACTTCACGTGCACTAGCCACCCTTCCCCAGGAGTTGAGCCCCTGGCTGCAGGCAGCCGACAGGACTTACAGGACAGGGTAGGAACTGGAAGCTGCAAGCAACCACTAAAACAGGGAACAAACACAAGACAGAACTGAAAGCTGCCAGGCAGCCACTGAATAAGAAACGGACAAACAGACACTAAACACAAAAGACAAACAAGGAACAAGTCTAGGAAACAAACAATAACCCTAAGCTAAACTACACACAGACTAACTAGCATCAGACAAGGAACTAGAATAAAAACCAAGATAGGCAGAAGAGCAACAAGCACCAACAAACCAGAGCCTTAGGCAATGGAAAAGGAAAGGCAGCGAGTTTCCAAATGGCTAATAAGCCCAGCAGCAGCTGAGATTCAGATGCAGCAATCACCAGGCAGCTACGGGTGCTGTGCAGGCTCAAGCAAGTCTGGCAGGCCGGAAGAACCGGACTGGACTGGACTGAAGTCTGGAATGGGAAACAGCACACAGACAATCCAATGCAGCCACCAGGCCTGGCCACCAGGGGGCAAGATGACTGAGAGCCTGAAACCAGGGCACGACCATGACACGGACCTCTTTAATGCTTCCTTAGAAACTGGAGTGGTCCCAGTGGACTGGAGAAGGGTGGATGTGGTTCCCTTGAACAAAGGTGGAAGTAAGGAGGAGGTTGTCAGTCTGACCTCGGTGGTGAGTAAACTAATGGAAACGCTTCTAAAGAGGAGGATTGTGACATTTGTTGAACTACATGGAATGCGGGACCTGAGGCAGCATGGCTTCACTAGTGGCAGGTCATGTCAGACGAATCTGACTGTCTTCTTCGACTGGGTGACCAAACAGTTGGATGTGGGAGGGGCGCTTGATGTGGTATACTTGGATTTCAGCAAAGCCTTTGACACGGTTCTGCACAGGCGACTGATAAATAAATTGAGTGCCTTCAGTGTGGGACCTAGAGTAACTGATTGGGTAACAAACTGGTTGAATGGTAGGAGACAGAGGGTGGTGGTAAATGGAGCTTGCTCTGAAGAAAAGGATGTCGTCAGTGGAGTACCGCAGGGATCAGTCCTAGGGCCGGCTCTTTTTAAGGTCTTTGTGAGCGATATTGCAGAAGGGCTGTCTGGTAAGGTTTGTCTCTTTGTGGATGATACTAAAGTCTGCAACAGAGTGGACACCCTGGAGGGTGTGAATCACATGAGGAAGGACCTAGCGAAGCTAGAGGAATGGACTGATATTTGGCAACTAAGGTTTAATCCCAAAAAATGCAGGGTCATGCACTTGGGTCGCAAATATCAGAGGGAATGGTACAATATAGGGGGTGTAGTGCTTCAGTGTGCGAAGGAAGAGCGGGACTTGGGGGTGATTGTGTCTGATGACCTTAAAGTTTTCAAACAGAAAAAGCGATTGCCAAAGCTAGAAGGATGCTTGGGTGCATAGAGAGAGGCATGACCAGCAGAAAAAAGGAAGTGATAGTGCCGTTGTATAAGTCTCTGGTGAGGCTCATTTGGAGTACTGCGTGCAGTTCTGGAGACCGCACCTACAGAAAGATATAAACAGGATGGAGTCAGTCCAGAGGGCGGCTACGAAATTAATAAGCGGTCTTGAATGCAAAAATTACAGGGACAGGCTTAGGTACGGAGGGAGAGAGGAGACATGATAGAAACGTTTAAATATCTCAAGGGCATTTATGTACAGGAAGAGAGCCTTTTTCAAATGGAGAGCTCTGGAATGAGGGAGCATATGACAAAGATAAGAGGGAACAGGCTTAGGAGTAACCTAAGGAAGTAATATTTCACAGAAAGGGTGGTGGAGGCGTGGAATGGCCTCCCGGTGGAGGTGGTGGAGTCGAGGACTGTTCCAGAATTTAAAAAGACATGGGATAAGCATGTGGGATCGCTTAGGAACAGGAAGAATTAGGAGTTACAGAGGATGGGCAGACTGGATGGGTCATATGGCCTTTATCTGCCGTCATGTTTCTATATATTTCTATGGGCGTTGCTAGCATTTAGCATAGACTAATAATTAGCATGCCCTAAAACAGCTAGCGTGCCTTTGTAAAAGGGCCTCTAAATGATCATTGCTTAGTCCTCCCTGGTCTCAGATCTGCTCAGTTGGAATTGACTAGACATTGTGCCTTTTATTTTACAGCCCCTTCTTTTTGGAATTCCCTTCCACTAGTTATCCATGTTGAATTATCATTCAAGAACTTCAAATCTGCTCTGAAGGCCTGGCTTTTTGGCCTGGCTTTCAACCCCGATAAACCATATTACAGACAAGTGCTATGAGTGGTTTTCCCACTGCTTTTCCAAATACCCAACCTACCCTATTTGTTTTCCTTCCTTTCTCATCCCTCCCTTTCATACACTTTTCCCTGCTATGTTTGTTGAGACCGCTATACTTGATTGCCTCTTGGGAGTCTGTGATACTCTTTCCTGTCTAAGATTGTACTCCTTTCCTACTTTGAAATTTTGTTTTAGTCTGTAAATTGCTTATACCTGTGAGTTAGTCCAGTTAGTATAGTAAGCCCTAATAAACTATTAACTATAAACTGGTTTCTTTGTGTCTGCCAAACACTGAGCAGAAAATTTCAACGTATAGTCTAGAATGACACCAATGTGCACCATTTAGTTCACATTTAATTTCATCTGCCTGCTTGATGATGTAATATAGTGCTGTCTGATTGTCCATTTGCATCAATATAATTTTGTTTGCCACCTTTAGAGTGTTCCATACTGCTCTTAATTGGGACCGCACACTCTGAGTCTGGAACAATAGGAGCAAAACAATCACTATGAAGCACTATATACAGCACTATATGTGTTCCTATATAACAATGATATATAGGATTATAATACAAGGTAATATCCAGCATTAACAACCTGACTTAAAATGCAGACTCAGACTTATTTCATCATGCATACAGACAAAGAATGCTGCCAAGGGTGACAATGTACCAGAATAACAATTTTGCTTCAGAACCGACATCATGACCAGACCAGTCAAGGACTCTTGGAATCTCCCTTGCAGCCAGGGAAGTGTTGTGGCTGGCAAAACTGCACATTGTTTATGAAACCCAGGCTCCTTGTCAAAGTGACCCCTTCAATGTGGTTAGTAAGACAATCCTATGGCCCTTTAAGCCACAACATTTGGGAATAAACAAAGTTATGTATGCATCAACCCCAAGGCCAGAATGCACATCGTTAGCCCAGATGCAGTTTGCGATCTCTATATAAAAGAGGGCTCATATCTGATACAAAAGGCTGATGTGTTGACATTCCATCCAAGGTGCCACCCTGCTTTGCATCTGACTGACCATCTGAGGAACACTGCCACCTGCTGGACATCTGCATCAGGCTGTATGTTTACTATATACTCTTGTATACTGCTGTGGGTTTAGATTAGTTGATGGGAATTAGATCTCCATCTAGGGTAATATGCATTTACTCTGAGCTGTTTCTATGATAAGACTTCTCGTGTCTTTATTCTTGCCTGCTTTGCACATTATCTTTGCTGCTATTGTAAATAAATATTTGGCTGTGGAGTTAGTTCTGTTATTAGTTGGGTGTAGTGAGCTTGGATCTGGAGATAAGAGGCAACATTTGCTTCCGAGACTACTTTGTCTAATGCCAGAATGTTGCAGTCCCATTCTTTTAGTAATTTATGCTAAGTTTCAGGTTCCCCAATAACACCTCAAAAGTTTGTTATCTGTGTATGCCCCACTGAACACATCTACATGAGCTCCCCAACCCAGTTTACACATATCTGTTATCAGTGTTTTTTGATACTGTTGAATTTGTAAGAAAATGCTTTTTGTCAATTGTCTTCTGGACATCGCATCTCAAAAAAGATATAGTGGAATTAGAAAAGATACAGAGAAGGGCGACGAAAATGATAAAGGGGATGGGACTACTTCCCTATGAGGAAAGGCTGAAGCATCTAGGGCTCTTCAGCTTGGAGAAAAAACGGCTGAGGGGAGATATGATAGAGGTCCATAAAATAATGAGTGGAGTGGAATGGGTAGACGTGAATCATTTGTTTACTCTTTCCAAAAATACTAGGGGGCATACGATGAAGCTACAAAGTAATAAATTTAATACGAATTGGAGAAAACATTTATTTCTTCACTCAACGTATAATTAAACTCTGGAATTCGTTGCCAAAGAATGTGGTAAAGGCAGTTAGTTTAGCTGGGTTTAAAAAAGGTCTAGACAGCTTCCTAAAGGAAAAGTCCATAGACCATTATTAAAATGGACTTGGGGAAAATCCACTGCTTATTTCTGGGATAAGCAGCATGGAATGTGTTGAACTTGCCAGGTACTTGTAACCTGGATTGGCCACTGTTGGAAACAGGATGCTGGGCTTGATGGACCTTTGGTCTGTCCCAGTGTGGCAATACTTATGTACTTGTTACACTGTCCTTGAGAAAAGAGTACCAAAAGGGTCTTGTGACAGATTTAATGTTCTGCAGCGTTTGAGCAGCCTGAGTCCAATCATGCGAGGTCCACTGAGCTTCTCATTTTCAGCCATGCCAGGGTTGTTACATGCACTATGGCCATGCCATGTGGCCCAACAATATCAACATATCCATGCTGATGTCTCTTTGCTGTTTTGGATTTGTTCCACTATTGGCACTAGATTGGTGATCCTCTGCTATAGTAGAAAGACTTTTTCTGAATAGAGGGAGACTGTTAGATGTGGTGTAATTAGATTTTAGCAAAGCCTTTGACACGGTGCCACATAGGGAACTCATAAATGAACCTAGTGCCCTTTATATGGGCCCTACAGTGATTGGCTGGGCTAGAAACTGGTTGAGTGGAAAGCAAAAAAGGGCATTTGTAAATGGAGTTCATGCCAAAGAAAGGAATGTTACTAGTAGTGTGCCTCAGGATTGGTTCTTGGTCCAGTTTTTTCATGGGCCAAATGTTTTTCTGAAGAGGTTACTGACTTACCTTACCTATTATCCCCACTAGAGGAGCCCTCATTCACTAATTTTGAGAGAGAAATGATTGATGCTGTTCCATTTACATTAGAGATGGAGAAGGAACCCCCTGAGAATTGTGAAGGATGTATAGATGAGAATGTGGGAGACCCCCCCCCCCCCCCCACACACACACACACACACACTGGTGGTGGCCAAGCAGATTGGGTGGAGGGGACAGCGTTAGTGTATGAGTTGCACAGGATAGAACTATAGCTTGATAAGAGTCCAGGGTGCGATTTAGGAGAAATATCGGAAACCAGAGTCTGCCATTACGTTTTTACTACTACTTTACTGCTCTCCTTTTGGGTTTCTTTGTTTATTTGTTTATACTTCTAAATTCTATCAAGCTGTGCTTACTTGCCTTTGACTGTGCAGCTCTGTTCCTGAAATCCATTTATGTATCTCATTTATCTGATATACCTAGATAATACGCTGAAATCTTCTGCTCAGTGTGTGGCGGCGGCCAAAAAAGCAAACAGGATGCTAGGAATTATTAGGAAAGGGATGGTTAATAAGACCAAAAATACTATAATGCCTTTGTTACGCTCCATGGTGCTTCCACAACTTGAGTATTGCATTCAGTTCTGGTCACCATGTCTCAAAACTGATATAGCGGAATTAGAAAAGGTTCAAAGAAGAGTGACTAAAATGATAAAGGAGATGGAACTCCTCTCGTATGAGGAAAGGCTAAAGAGGTTACGACTCTTCAGCTTGGGAAAGAGACAGATGAGGAGAGAAATGATTGAGGTCTACAAAATCCTGAGTGGTGTAGAACAAGTAGAAGTAAATCGATTTTTTACTTGTTCCAAAAGTACAAAGTCTAGGGGACACTCGAGGAAGTTACATGGAAATACTTTTAAAACAAATAGGAGGAAATATTTTTGCACTCAACGAATAGTTAAGCTCTGGAACTCTTTGCTAGAGGAGGTGGTAACAGCAGTTAGCGTATCTGGGTTTAAAAAAGGTTTGGACAAATTTCTGGAGGAAAAGTCCATAGTCTGCTATTGAGACAGACATGGGAAGCAACTGCTTGCCCTGGGATTTGTAGTATGGAGTGTTGCCAAGATTTGGGTTTCTACCAGGTACTTGTGACCTGGCTTGGCCACTGTTTGGAAACAGGATACTGGGCTAGATGGACCATTGGGCTGACCCAATATGGTGTTGAATAAAAGCATGAAAGATGGGGAGTGGAAAGCTCCATGATTACAACAAGCTGTTTCAACACTAAACCTCCTGAGGCATGAGAAGAAGGTGACGGACATTAAACATCAGCCAAAGGCACGGCTCCAGAAAGTCTGTGGGGAAAGAAGGGGGAGCAATAAGGGAAAACAGATGTAGCATGTTCTGCACATGATTAACAGCGTTGTGGTATTCAGAGACTTGCACAGGAATGTTGTATGAGAGAATTAGTCAGATGCCAAAGAAGAACGGTATAAAAACAGAGTGGAACAAAGAAGTAGTAAGCATTCTGACTTTTTTGCCTGTACATTGCTTGTTTAAGCATTCTGATTTATTTGCTGTATATTGCTTGTTTGAGTACAGATATGCTTCCTGAATACCTCCATTGACGGTATCCAGTAAAATTGTAAACTAAAAAAATGAATAAACTTTTATATTGAATATGAAATTCGTCTAGCCTTTTCTTCAAAGTGGCGACCGCGGCAGGACGTATGCCGCGCATGGAAAGAAAGGGCGAGACGAATGACAAATTAAGTGTTTGTTGTTAATGAAAGTTTTACAGGATTTTGAGAGCAAGCGTTGTTTAAGCCTGATTTCTGTGCACCACGGACGTGGGAGTGATCAACCTACTGACGTGGACATACGGGCGACGACTCCTGGGCTTGCTAAAGAGACATAAGAAGACGCGTGAGTAAGCTTACACTGTGGCCTTATTACCGGTATATTTGTTTAGCTTTGTAGTTTTCTTTTTTGTATATTTTCTTTGTTTAAGTGCATTAGTATATTTTTGTAGGTTGTGGTTATATTGGAGAAATTGTAATAGTCAGAATAAAATGGAAGGGAAAGGGGCAGATAAGAAAGAAAAGCCCCCTGTATATACTTTGTATTTAGATTTAGATAGTTCAAAAAAATGCACCCCTTTGCAGCATGTCATAGAATTATTCCCGTTAGAAAAAAAACAGATTGAAGAGACACATGAGAAATGGGTCAAATATGATGCAAAAGATTCTTTTTTGAGCTGGTCTCAGTATGGATCGTTTGATCGTCCAAAATTATTATCTCTCCTGAGATACATACAAGAAAATAAAAAGAAGCAGAAAAGTTTAGAGAAGCATCTTTCAATTTGGAATTTATTTTCTGTAGCAGCAGATCTTTTTCATGCTGATGTAGATAGGATACAACAAGAGGCAGAAATGTATAAAAGAAATAATCCCCCGTCGTATGAATCTAGCAGGGACACGTTGTGCCCCATAAGGGCGACTGATAAAATGAAGGAATCAAAGCCAAAGCACCCTGTGCCATGCGCTGGGTATTCGGCTCTTGATGACCCCCCCAGTGATTCAGAAAGTGAAAAGGGAGGGGATAATGAGGACAGTGATGTGGGGACTAGGGAACAGAAAAAGGAGGAAAAACGGGTGAGACAGAAAGAAAAAGGAAAGTCTAATATAGAATCAGGCACTTGCCCTGATTTAAAAACCCTAATTACATCAGAACAATATGACCTGGCAACTCAATTTGAAATTGAGGGACGACTACGGATGTACTCCGAGCCTCCCATAACCATGTCAACCCCAACTCATAAGCGAACAAAAACTATGCCAACATCTTTAACCCCAGGGCCCCCCAGGCCAATTTTTCGAGGCACGCATGTGGCTGCAGAACTTATGAAACTGAATAGTACTAAATATGGTGAGGAATGGTGGGGGGCTACTAGACACTTGTTAAATGTAAAACGGCTCCCCTTGCCGTGCGATGAAAATGGTCCTAGTACACATGAGGACATTCAGGAATTATTAAAGGCTGTCAACAAATCTTGCCCGGGTATAGGGAATGGAACATTTGTAAAAGAGGGATTGGAATTCTGGGATCATTGGTTCTACAAAATAAAACGTGATTGGGAAGAAGAACAAAAGCAGGAAGTCTGTGGGGCAATGGCCTCCAGCTTCAGTGAACAGGTCATGCCAGTTATGACGCGCTTAGACGCAGCTGGCAATCGAGTACGCCATTACAAGCCATACACCCCCGTAGATGTTACAACTTTAGTTGCAAAAATTCCCAGTATAGTGAAAGGAGCTCGTATGTGGTTAGATGGGATAGAACAGGCAACTGCAGGGACTCAATTGACTATTGGAGACTTTAAAGCTCTATGTGCAGCGTCAGGTATTAGTATATCTCAACTGGCAGTGCAGTGTGGATATCAGCGCCTGACGTCACATACATCGGATGAGGATGTATATGTAGGGAATATTAAGGCTGCTCTTTCTGCAGCGCTGCATGTGATGTATCCAACCCCGATTGATTTTTCAGCCATAACGGCAAATAAATGGGACCCTAAAACTGATTTTTCGGCGCATTTGACAAAATGTATAAATTTGTATAAGGCTCAAACAGGGCAAGATGCGGATGTGGACCATAATGTAGCAGTATTTTTACACCTATTCATGTCCACACTGCCTGATAATATGCGTAAGAATTTAGACGCTGTCATTGCCCTGTCCTCAAAGCCGTGGCCAGAAATAAGAGAGACGTTGATGCATTTTAGTAATGTGCATCGTAAAATGATAGAGACCCCTCAGAAAGAACATGCTAAATTAACTTCTAAGTTAATGACTATGTAGTTAAAGGATTTGGAAAGCAAGGAACAGGATAGAAACAAGAAACAATGGTAACGCCCTCTGCCTCACCTCCACAGGTCATTTACTATGTACAACCGGGATATAGCCGGCCGTACCAACCAAGGGGACGAGGCATGGTTAGAGGAAGGGGTAGAGGTCGAGGGATGCAAGGATCAGGACTATCACCTAACAGGAGGGCACATGTACAATGTTGGAGATGTCAGCAATACGGCCACTATGCCTCAGAATGTTATCAGAATACAGGAATGCCCCAAGTACAAATGCAGACGCAGCAAGGATTAATGCCACAAGTAGTAGGGATACCTGCGAGTGCCCCGCAGACTGCAATACAGCAGCCGGCGACGCAATCACAGGGACCAGGGGCGGCAGTACAGGGACTGGGCACTGTAAATGCCTTTCCAACTTGGCAGAATATTCCAGACCAATGCTATTGACTGGAAGCAGACCCGTGTCAGGAAGAGGGAATGATTTTCAGGTTAGACACAAGGGAGCCCTTTATTACATTGACAATTGGAAAATACGGAACTCCTGTGAGATTTTTGATAGATACAGGGGCGAGTACCTCTGTGTTATGTACAAAACCACAGGGAGTTAAGCTTTCAAATCAGTATAGAACAACAGTGGGATTTACGGGGATAGAACAAAGAAAAAGGCTAACGGAACCGACTCTGGTACGACTGGAATGCCAACCGCACGGTTCAAGGGAGGCTGTGGTACCCTTCTTAGTGGCACCTGATTGCCCAGTAAATTTGTGTGGTAGAGACTTGTTGTCTCAATTAGGACTGTGTTTAGATTTTGGAAATAAAGAAGTACCAAGTTTGCTCACCATGGTCCAACAGTTGAATAATGAAAATAAAGTAAGGGTTATGGAAAAATTACCGCAACATATTTGGAGTACAAGTGAGTCACCATATGGACTAGCCGTAAATGCAAAACCCCATAAGATAGAATTAATAGAAGGAGCACAGGGGCCGAAGCAAGACCCTTACCCCATACGACCTAAATTAGTATCCAAAACCCTGGAACACATTGGTAAATTATTGAAATGTGGTATTATTGAACCTTCAGTATCCCCGTACAATACCCCATTGTTTCCGGTCCCGAAAGGGGAAAACAATGTAAGGATAGTACATGATTTAAGAGAGCTAAATGAGGTTACAAAAAATCAATTTCCAATTTGTGCGAATCCCGCTACTCTTTTGCATACCCAGAATATATATGCGTACAACACTGTCATTGATTTGTCTAATGCATTCTTTTCAATACCTCTTCATCCAGAGTCTAGGGATTTGACGTCATTTATAGTACAGAATGAGGCATACAGGTGGACTAGGATGCCGCAAGGCTTTACTGATAGTCCATCGGTATTCTCAAAACAACTAATGATGGATTTAAAGGATTTCAGGAGTCACTTGCCTGACACGGTGTCATTGTTTGTCTATGTAGATGATATTCTACTGTCTGCTGAGACTGAAGCAGAATGCCTAGAATGGACTAGAAAATTATTTTTGTTATTAGGAGAGTTAGGATATAAATGTAACAAGGAGAAATGTGTTGTAGCTCAGTCTACTGTCACCTTTTTAGGACAAAATGTTTCAGCAGAACATAAGGTCATTATACCGGAAGTTATATCTATTTTAAATGAGACTCCGGTACCGCAAACAGTTACCCAGTTACGTGCTGTTTTGGGAATGTTAAATTACTGCAGACAATGGATACCAAATTATACACAAAAAGTAATGAGACTTTATAAACATTTGAAACTGCCCGCAGCCACACCAAAGAATACTCTGATTGTGTTGGACGAGCAGGATAAGATAGTACTGGCTAAGATTGTGAGGGATTTGTTATCCCCAGGACCCTTAGCAGTAATAGATATACAATCACCTGTGCATCTATGGGTAAAAGCAGTGCTTTTTTTGTGCCGGTACGCAACGGTACGGCATACCGGCACCTTTTTCTCCTCCTCCCC
Organism: Microcaecilia unicolor; assembly: GCF_901765095.1. Classification (NCBI taxonomy): domain Eukaryota; kingdom Metazoa; phylum Chordata; class Amphibia; order Gymnophiona; family Siphonopidae; genus Microcaecilia; species Microcaecilia unicolor. The sequence continues at coordinate 128,048,324 of NC_044038.1, read as the reverse complement.
TCCCCTCCCCTCCCATTACTTCCAGCGATTCTCCACCTCTCCCCTGCCCTCTCATCGACGTGCAGCGATTTTTCCGTCCCTCCCCTGCCCTCACCTCTCCCATATCCAGCGATTCTTCGTCCCCCAGCGTCCTCCTTCACTGCCTGCCAGCCAGTCGGACTCAGAAGCGAACGGTGCAGGCAGCGATTGGCTGGCAGCGTCGTAGCTTCCCTCTGCAAGTCCCGCCTATGCGTAAACAGGAAGTTGTAGGCGGGACTTGCAGAGGGAAGCTACGACGCTGCCAGCCAATCGCTGCCTGCACCGTTCGCTTCTGAGTCCGACGCTGGCTGGCAGGCAGTGAAGGAGGACGCTGGGGGACGAAGAATCGCTGGATATGGGAGAGGTGAGGGCAGGGGAGGGATGGAAAAATCGCTGCACGTCGATGGGAGGGCAGGGGAGAGGCGGAGAATCACTGGAAATAATGGGAGGGAAGGGCAGGGGAGAGAGAATTGCTGGACATGGGAAGGGCGGGGAGAGAGAATTGCTGGACATGGGATGGGAGGGAAGGGCAAGGGAGAGAGAATTGCTGGACATGGGAAGGGCAGGGGAGAGAGAATTGCTGGACATGGGATGGGCTGGGAGGGAAGGGCAAGGGAGAGAGAATTGCTGGACATGGGAAGGGCAGGGGAGAGAGAATTGCTGGACATGGGATGGGAGGGAAGGGCAAGGGAGAGAGAATTGCTGGACATAGGATGGGATGGAGGGAAGGGCAAGGGAGAGAGAATTGCTGGACATGGGATGGGAGGGAAGGGCAGGGGAGAGAGAATTGCTGGACATGGGATGGGAGGGAAGGACAGGGGAGAGAGAATTGCTGGACATGGGAAGGGCAGGGGAGAGAGAATTGCTGGACATTGATGGGAGGGCAGGGATGAGATAATTGCTGGACATGGAGGGGAGGGCAGGGAAGATAGAATTTCTGGACATGGAGGGGAGAGAGGAGAATCGCTGGATGGGGAGGGGAGGACAGGGAAGAGAGAATTTCTGGACATGGAGGGGAGAGAGGAGAATCGCTGGATGGGGAGGGGAGGACAGGGAAGAGAGAATTTCTGGACATGGAGGGGAGAGAGGAGAATCGCTGGACGGGGAGGGGAGGACAGGGAAGAGAGAATTTCTGGACATGGAGGGGAGAGAGGAGAATCGCTGGACGGGGAGGGGAGGACAGGGAAGAGAGAATTTCTGGACATGGAGGGGAGAGAGGAGAATCGCTGGACGGGGAGGGGGAGGACAGGGAAGAGAGAATTTCTGGACATGGAGGGGAGAGAGGAGAATCGCTGGACGGGGAGGGGAGGACAGGGAAGAGAGAATTGCTGGACATGGAGGGGAGAGAGGAGAATCGCTGGACAGGGAGGGGAGGACAGGGAAGAGAGAATTGCTGGACATGGATGAGAGGGGAGAGAGGAGAAATGCTAGAAATGGATGGAGAGGAGAGCAGGAGATAGAGAATTGCTGGACATGGATGGATGGAGGAGTTGGCTAGGAGAGAGGAGAAATGCTGACTTGGATGGAGGAGAGGGGAGAGAGAATTATTGCTTGATATGGATACAGAGGAGGGAAGAGAGATGAGAAATGCTGGACATGGATGGAGGGGAAGAGAGAGGAGAAGTGCTGGACATGAATGGAGGGGAGGAAAGAAAAAAGAAGATGCGCATGGATGGAGATGAGGGAAAGGGAAGAGGAGAAAAACTGCACATGGATGGAGAAAATAGGCAAAAGCTAGATCCATCTTATACCTCCTCCAGTCAATTCCATGGAGGAGGACCCAGCTTTTACTTATGGATGCAGGGCAACAAAAGAAGAAGAAAGGAGGAAAGTAAAGAAATAAATGGAAAGAAAGCCCTGGAAACGGAGTTAAGAGAACAGATAGAGAGCAGCAGAATCAGAGACTGGGACCAATATGGATAGAAAAACAAAGTCACCAGACAACAAAGGTAGAAAAAAATCATTTTATTTTCATTTTAGTGTTTGGAATTTGTCTTATTTTGCACTGGGTATACTGGAGCTGTAACAGCTTACAGAAATTATTTATAATGAAAAAAAAATCACATTATTTTTTCTCCTATACTAGTATAATATTTTCAATGATGTCTGTTTATATGCGCCATGGCTGGTATAAGGGGTGTGGCTAATGTGGGTGTGGCTATAATAGGGGCGGTGCCATGTGTGGTGACCCCGCCCACAATGAGTACCGGCACCTTTTTTTCTACAAAAAAAGCACTGGGTAAAAGACATGGGAAACAGTTGGGCAGCCATGATTAATCAAAATAATGAAGTAAATACACCAGTAGCTTTTTTGTCAGGCTCTTTTAATCATGTGGAAAAGGGAATGAAAGAAATACCAAAGTTATTGACAGCTATTGTGGCAGCAGTAGGCAAATGGAGAGCACAAATGCCTTTTGTTCCTATTGTAATACATACCAACCACACGATTAAAACGCTGTTGAGCCCTAGCCAAACAGCATTGACAGCCACTAGATTTGGAAAATATCAAGCAGTACTTTTAGGACAAGATATAAGAATAATACCATTAACTAAAGAACAGAGAAATAAGATAGATCTGCTTTTTCCTGTCGATCAAGAGGGTGAGATTGATACTATAGAAATCCCTACATTTCACTGTCTTACTTTTGAACCCTTATCTGATGGGTTAATATGGTTTACAGATGGAGCTTGTGAAAGGACTGTTGCAGGCTTTGCCTGCGTGCAGGTGGATGAGAATTTAACAAAGATAACACAGGTACAATATAAAACCCCTCCTGACCATACTGCACAGCATGCTGAACTTTTGGCTGTTATTACGGCCTTACAACACACTGATATGACTCAAAATGTCACCATATATACTGATAGTGGTTACGTTGCAAGTTCACTACAGTATCATATATTAAAATGGCAGCGTAGGGGGATGATAACCAGTGCAGGTAAAAATCTACAACATTACACATATTGGAAATTGCTGTTTGAAATTTTGGCAAGAAGGGAACGTGAAGGTAGAAAAACTGCAGTTGTGTGGACCCCGGCCCACACTGAAAGGCCAACCTTTGAGGCACTAGGTAATGCAATGGCTGATGCAGCAGCAACGGAGGTGGTTAAGCAAAGTGAAAAAATTTTGTATAATACTAGACAGACACAGGAAGGGCCACTTACGAATGTAGATAAGATTGAAATGTGGCAGCCGGAGGGACAGGAAAGTGAAAAATGGTTGAAGAAAGGATGTATGAAATTAGGAAGTGAATGGTTTAATGAGGAAGAAGGATTACCTTGCATGCCAATGAGCCAGGCGATTAAGGTATTGACTGGGTGGCATGCAACCATGCATTGGAACAGAGAAACAATGAAACAACAATTTGAGCAAAGATTTTGGACTTTGAAAATTGATAACGTGATTCAACAGGTTGTGCAAAATTGCATGGTATGCAATATTAACATACCTAAACGAGGTCCTAAAATATCACCTGGGACACTTCCAATACCAGAAGGCCCAGCAAAAGAATGGTATATTGATTTCACTGATATGATTGTTCCAGTGCAGGGAAAAAGGTATTTGTTAGTTTGGGTGGATGCTTTCTCAAGGTGGATAGAAGCATTTCCATGTAAAAGGGAGACAGCACATGAGGTGATACAATGTCTGGTAACTCACATTATGCCAAGACATGGGTGTCCGTCTAGAATAATTTCTGATAACGGGACACATTTCAATAACAGTGTTTTGAAAGAAATGGAAACGATTATAGGTTTAACACACAGGAAAGTATCAGTCTATCGCCCCACCTCCAATGGTTTGGTGGAGCGCTACAATGGCATTTTAAAAACAAAATTGAGAGTCTTATTAAAATCTCTCAATAAAGAAATGGTGGGAAAATTATATACATGGCTTGATGTATTGCCATTAGCATTAATGACAATAAGGGCCCAACCTAATGGGCGTACTAAATTGACCCCATTCCAAATTCAGACAGGACGTCATTTCTTCCCGATGCAGACAAGTACTGATAATACAGCTCAGTACTGGCAAAAGCTACAACCAATGTTGAACCTGACGAGTGATATGATCCGAACAAATGTAGCATCACAGGCAGGGACTACTAATGATGTTTGTGCTTTTAAAGTAGGTGATCTAGTACTACGAAAGAACTTTACACATAAAACATGGAAGGATCCTGTGTATGTAGGGCCTTTTGCTATCACGGCCCTTACTCAGACCGCTGCCCGTCTGGAAGGTCATACTTCTTGGATACATTTATCAGATATTCGACGAACTATATTGAAATGGACAAAGAATAAACAAACATCATGTCCCTAAACATGATGGTATTGGGATGTTGTTGTTTATTAATGGACAATGAACACATATGAGAATAAACTTGTTACAGCGGCCATGCTTACGGACAAGTACCCACAGACATCATGTTGGTGTCTGATTAATAGTATGACAACTGGAAACATCCCCGATAAAGTGCAATTACACGCACAATGTTGTAACAGGTAATTGGTCTATAGAAGGAAGTACAGTGATTGTAAATGTCACAGCCACCAAAGAAAAGTGTGGCAATAAAACAAGCTGCAATAAGACTTTAACTCAATGGTATGTAACAACTGATTCAATGAATGTTAATACTTTGGAATATGCTTTTAATTTGTGTAATTTTTAATGCCACATCAGTTAATGCAATTAGGCATTATCCTTATAATTGTTCTTATATGAAAAGTAAGAATGACAGTGTACTTCCCTTTGATGAAGTTCACTGTCTGTATTCAAAGGAAATATAAATTTTGTACCCTAGTACAGTTGAATCTGTTTGATGCTGTATAGCATGTGTATTGGCATGTTTGCAAGGATGTGCCAGGATGCTTTTAAAATGACAATGGTAACTGAAATCAAGAATGAATAGAACTTTTATTAATATGTCAGCCAAAAATATTGAAAAAGCGTGCAGAAACTGAATGCCACAAACATGGGGGAGGAGATTTAGAAGGGAGGTAAGGAGAAACAGACTGGAGCTGAAACAGATGTATGAGTCCTGGAACACCAGAACTCAAGGGAGGATTTGTTGAATAAAAGCATGAAAGATGGGGAGTGGAAAGCTCCATGATTACAACAAGCTGTTTCAACACTAAACCTCCTGAGGCATGACAAGAAGGTGACGGACATTAAACATCAGCCAAAGGCACGGCTCCAGAAAGTCTGTGGGGAAAGAAGGGGGAGCAATAAGGGAAAACAGATGTAGCATGTTCTGCACATGATTAACAGCGTTGTGGTATTCAGAGACTTGCACAGGAATGTTGTATGAGAGAATTAGTCAGATGCCAAAGAAGAACGGTATAAAAACAGAGTGGAACAAAGAAGTAGTAAGCATTCTGACTTTTTTGCCTGTACATTGCTTGTTTAAGCATTCTGATTTATTTGCTGTATATTGCTTGTTTGAGTACAGATATGCTTCCTGAATACCTCCATTGACGGTATCCAGTAAAATTGTAAACTAAAAAAATGAATAAACTTTTTATATTGAATATGAAATTCGTCTAGCCTTTTCTTCAATGGCTACTCTTATGTTCTAAATTTGATATTGTAGGGTAGCTAATACAAATGGCCTCTCCCCTCCTAATATAATGTAACCCGAGGGGTTAATAAAATAAGTAAAATTACTCAAGTTGTCCTAAGGTCCATTGTGGCCAGCAGCACAGGTCTTAGAATTAGCCGAGAGCTGAGCTTCTGTTGGCTTAGCAACAGTTTGGCTTACTGTTACAGAGAGGCTTTCTGGCTGGCAGTTGGGAGAGGAAGCTTTACGCTGAGGGAGTGAGGATGCGTGTTTGCAAGCTCTGTGCATGAAAGAGTGAAAACTGTTTTAAAGTATTTTGGGGAAGTTTTGGGTGAAAGTGGATAGGTGAGACCTACCTTTGGGATGATTGGAGAGTGGATATAGAGAAAAGAGATTGTTGTGAGGGAAGGGTATGTGAAATAGGGGGGTGTGCTTGGGATGAGAGAGAAGTGAGGCTGTGAATGATTTTGGCAAAGAAGTGGAAGTGGGTTTTAGTGAAAAGAAACAGATACAAACCTGGTATTAATGAAAGTGGGAAGTAAAGAGTTCTGAAGGGAAGGTGGGGTTTTAAATGATTGGGTGAGTAATTGAGGAAGGGAATGTTGCGAGACCGACTGTTTCTGATTGAATAGATTGCGAAGTCGGGGTAAACGCTTCCTCCAGCTTTACCAGAATAGGGACATTCAGTGAGAATTAGATTTGTAAGATGGAAATGCTTTATTTAGTTTTGTTTAAGTTATTTATTTGGCCATAGTAATGTAATATCCCTAAAGTCCCTCAGTTAAGTTTCCTGAAGAGTGAAAGGAAGGCAGGGTTTTGCTTCCTAGTTTGATTTTATTATTAGAGAGGTGTAGGAAGAAGAGAAGAACCACCAAGGAGTACCGGTGCGAAGTCAGTTCATCTAAGGGCCCCCACGCAAGAAAGTCTACTGCGCTGCAAATACCATTACAGCTAAGTAATGTAGAGCACACCAAAGATAACAGAGACTGAAGTGGGGTGGGGAGTGTAAAAGAGAGGAGCAAGTACTAAGTATACTTACCGAGTTCCTTGGGTTCAGATGTGAAGATCCAGGAGCAGCTGAATACCTGAAAAACAAAAAGTTGAAACATAGAATCAAATTCTTTACGGAAGAAGTAAAACAAGAGACACATGTCAAGTATAAGAAACAAAATGACTTATTAAGTGAGAATATAGGAAAGCGTAGAGCTCGGATAAAATACTTATCTGACAGAGGTTCAGGGATGAGCTTGATCCTGTGGGAAGAAAAACAAACAAAAGTAAATGTGGGTCTTAATAATTTGAAGGTTTACAATGTTATTCTGTGTATTGTTAAGCACTGAGTAGTAACCAGGTTGTTAGTCATTGGTACCTACCAACTAGTAGGGTATAACTGTTTATTTCCTGTTATATGAAGTCAAGTGTATTACTATTAAAAGTTTTATCATTTAATTGAGAAAGAATCTAGCATGTCTATTCCGAAATCAGGTAAAATCCCTGTAATTAGATTATTTTCTTCACCTATCCTTTGAGGGTAGGTGACGTGGTTAGTTTTTGTTGCTTGCTCCTCATTCCTGTGTGCTGGGTTTCCGGGAAGCTGCCACGACTGCTAACATCTGGCTACCCGGAACCCTGCTCCTGCTTTACATCACTCACAGGCGTGAGTGTGGGCATAGCTACAATAACACTAGAGAACAGCAGGAAAACACATACCCAAAAGGTAGGAGAACAGATAATAGAAAATGTGATTATATGGGCCTAACCAGAGAACAATTACAGATTATCCAGGCTGGGAAGGAAAGTACAAGAGCAGTGGCAGATTATACAAAAGTGAGCCTATGACTTTGAGAGAAAAGAAGCAAAATAAAGGGGTGAAGTAATTGCCAGTACAGTAGGGACCATTGCACATATCTTTTCTGGGCTTTTCAGTTTCTTGTCAAGATGAATGGCATACCAGCAGAAATATAAAAACTCCAGGACAATTTTATAGTCCATGGGACTTAAGATGAGCCCTGGTAAAGTAGCAATGGTAGTTTTGCTGATTACTGAAAGTGCTCGCAGCTGAAGTGGCCCTGCAGGCAAAGGGATGATAGCCATTAAAGTGCTGCTGTGAAGATGGGCATCTAAGTATAAGTTGTGTTTTCATAGAAAGCATACTAGAAAAAGTAACATTTATGGAGTAACATATAACACATGGGAGGTTTTTTTATGCCTACGATTGCAACAAAGCTTAGAAGTGACTATCCGCCTTATTTTCGAAAGTGATGGGCGCCCAGATTTTGACCCAAATTGGGAGATGGGCGCCTTTCTCCCGTGGGCGCCCAAATCGGTATAATCGAAAGCCAATTTTGGGCGTCTTCAACTGCAATCTGTCGCGGAAACGGGCAACGTTGACGGGGGCGTAGTTATCGGCCCGAGGAGAGATGGGTGCCCTCAGCCGATAATCGAAAAAAGAAAGGCGTTTTTATCGTGAATTTGGATAATTTTTTGGACCCTTTTTTTCCATGAACAAGTACCTTAAATGACCACATGACCACCGGGGGGAATCGGGGATGATGATCACTACTACTACTAGTTAACATTTCTAAAGCGCTACCAGGGTTGCGCAGCGCTGTACAATTAACAAAGAAGGACAGTCCCTGCTCAAAGGAGCATACAATCTAAAGGACAAAAAGTGCAGTCAATCAAGATTGAGGCAGTCTAGATTTCCTGGATAGAGGTACAATGGTTAGGTGCCGAAAGCGACATTGAAGAGGTGGGCTTTGAGCAAGGATTTGAAGATGGGTAGGGAGGGGGCTTGGCGTATGGGCTCAGGGAGTTTATTCCAAGCATAGGGTGAGGCGAGGCGAGGCAGAAAGGGCGGAGTCTGGAGTTGGCAGTGGTGGAGAAGGGTACTGAGTGGAGGGATTTGTCCTGTGAGCGGAGGTTCCGGGTAGGAGCATAAGGGGAGATGAGGGTAGAGAGGTAGTGAGGGACTGCAGATTGAGTGCATTTGTAGGTTAGTAGGAGAAGCTTGAACTGAATCACCCCTGACTCCCCCAGTGGTCACTAACCCCTCCCACCATAAAATAACAAACTTTAAGAACTTTTTTTTCCAGCCTGTATGCCACCCTCAAATGCCATACCCAGCTCCATCACAGCAGTATGCAGGTCCCTAGAGCAGTTGTTAGTGGGTGCAGTGCGCTTCAGTCAGGTGGACCCAGGCCCATCCCCCCCACCTGTTACACTTGTGCTGATAAATGGGAGCCCTCCAAACCACCCCCAAAATCCACTGTACCCACATGTAGATGCCCCACTTCAGCCATAAGGGCTATGGTAATGGTGTAGAGTTGTGGACAGTGGGTTTGGGGGGGGGATTTGAGGGGCTCAGCACCCAAGGGGTGGGAGCTATGGACTTAGGAGGTATTTAATTTTTTTTTTACTTTTTACAAGTACCCCCTAGGGTGCCCGGTTGGTGTCCTAGCATGTAAGGGGGACCAGTGCACTACGAATCCTGGCCCCTCCCACGACCCAATGCCTTGGATTTGTTCATTTTTGAGCTGGGCGCCTTCAGTTTCCATTATTGCTGGAAAACGAAACCGCACAGCTCAAATCCACACAAATCTGATGCATTTGCCCGTCACAAATCATATTATCGAAAAAAAAGATGGATGCCCATTTTTTTCGAAAATACGGACTGTCCCACCCCTTCACGTACCCGTTCTCGGACATAGACGCGCATGGAGATGGGGGTTCGCGTTCGATTATGCCCCTCCACGTTTTAGAAAGACCTGGCTTGCTGAGGCTTTTTCCTCCCTGTGGTTTTGTTCATAGACGGTAGATTTCTTCACAGTGTTTGGTTTCTGTGAGGATTGATATATAAGTACATAAGTATTGCCATACTGGGAAAGACCAAAGGTCCATCGAGCCCAGCATCCTGTTTCCAACAGTGGCCAATCCAGGTCACAAATACCCGGCAAGATCCCAAAAATATTTTATACTGCTTATCCCAGAAATAGTGGATTTTCCCCAAGTCCATTTAATAACGGTCTATGGACTTCTCCTTTAGCAAGTCGTCCAAACCTTTTTTAAACTCCGCTAAGCTAACCACCTTTACCGCATTCTCTGGCAACGAATTCCAGAGTTTAATTACACGTTGAGTGAAGAAAAATTTTCTCCGATTCGTTTTAAATTTACTACATTGTAGCTTCATCGCATGCCCCCTAGTCCTAGTATTTTTGGAAAGCGTAAACAGATGCTTTACATCTACCTGTTCAACTCCACTCATTATTTTATAGACCTCTATCATATCTCCCCTCAGCCGCCTTTTCTGAAAGCTGAAGAGCCCTAGCCACTTTAGCCTTTCCTCATAGGGAAGTCGTCCCATCCCCTTTATCATTTTCGTTGCCCTTCTCTGCACCTTTTCTAATTCAACTATCTTTTTGAGATGCGGCGACCAGAATTGAACACAATATTTGAGGTGCGGTCAGAGCGATACAAAGGCATTATAACATCTTCATTTTTGTTTTCCATTCCTTTCCTAATAATACCTAACATTCTATTTGCTTTCTTAGCCGCAGCAGCACACTGAGCAGAAGGTTTTAACGTATCATCAACGACGACATCTAGATCCCTTTCTTGGTCCGTGACTCCTAACTTGGAACCTTGCATGACATAGCTATAATTCGGATTCCTCTTTCCCACATACATCACTTTGCACTTGCTCACATTAAACGTCATCTGCCATTTAGACGCCCAGTCTCGTAAGGTCATTCTTAGAATGAGCCAAGCTGTCACATGATTGGGGACATTGTAACTTGCTACTCTGCACTGATTTTCATACGGTAAGAAAAACTGTCATGCCATCATCATGCAAGTATGTTTCTTCATTATGGACTTATTCTTGTGGGGAAATTTTCTTCATATTTTAAAAACTACAACATAATTTACCAAACTATGGTGTCCTTAACTAAACTGTATTAAGTGCTAATGGAGAAAAAAAAAAAAGCCTAATGTATTAACCATGTGCTAATTCTTTTTTTGTTTTATTTTTGAGGGGGCGTATCAAGGTAGAGACTGGGGATTCATGAACTAACCAGTTAGTGCATCCACGTTACCACACACTAACTGCTTAATGGATAGATAACACAGAAGCGCTTATTCCTGCAAAATAGGTGGCAGTGCCCTTATGGCAGAGTTTTTAAATGACCATGCTCTAATAGCTACATTAGTACACAACTGTTAATGAAATAAACAGAAAATTGAGGTTTTTACGGCCGCGGTTAAAATGGTCTTACTGCACAGGAAGGACCCACATATGGGCACACTAAGGTCCACTTTGTAAAAGGACCCTTATATTTACAGAAAAGAGGCATTTGACTGAGTCTTGTCTATCAATCCATAATGAAGTAGATTTATATACGTCTTGTTAGGAGTCTCTGTAAAAAAAAAAAACACAGTCTCATCATATAGGACAACCCTCTATCACATCGTATCTTACAAGCGACATAATGAACACTATGTTCCAGAAATTCATGCTGATGGAATCTTTTAGATTGAAGGGTTCTGAGAAGGGAAGGGATAATTTGTCTGCTAATAAATTATAGAGAACTGCTTTATTGCCTTTTTATCTTTAAATAAGAGTTGCTTCTAGCCTTATAAGTGAAATGTAAAAGGTACTAAATGAGATGTTAGAAGATGAAATCATAATTCTCTGCTCTACAACCAGTGGAAGACCGCAGGGTTTTATTCACCACTACATAATTTGTGCAACACTTTGTATTTCTCAACTTTCTGCAATTTCTAAACATTGGAGCCCATGCCAGAAAAGTTCTGGTGACTAGAAATTCAGAGCAGTCTCGATACTGTAAAATTATACAGCAAGTAACAACTCCATGTACATCAGTAAATCACCAGGGCCCATTACTATTACTCTGCTTATTATTTCTATAGCGCTACTAGACGTACACAGAGCTGTACACCAGGGGCGTAGCCAGACACCCAATTTTGGGTGGGCCTAAGCCCGTGGGTGGGCACAATAACCCTGCCACCACCCGGCATCTCTCCCTCTCCCCCCAGGCGATCAGGGAGTCACTTAACTCCACTCCTCCATCCCCTCCCCCCGCTACATTTAAATCCTTTAGGACCTAACCAGGTGCAACCAGCAGCTCATTCCCCTTGCTTGCACTGGCTCTGAGCCTTTCCTTTGACACAACTTCCTGGTCCTGAGAATAGGAAATTGCGTCAAAGGGAAGGCTCAGGTCAGCGTGATCAGGGAAAATGTGGTGTTGCTTGCTGCTGGCAAAGAACTAAAGGACTTAAAGGTACCGGGGGAGGAGGGTCATGGAAGTGGAGTTAAAGACCCCCCCCCCCCCAATCTCCTTGAGGGAGAGATGCCCGGAGTTGGCAGGGCTTGGGTATCCCCGCCAGGCACATTGCTGCTGTTCCACTGCTGGGTGGGCTTAAGTCTGGTGGAGTGGAGGTACGCCACTGCTGTTTACAAAACACGTAAGAGATAGTCCCTGCTGTATAGAGCTTACAATCTATTCAAGACAGACAAATAGGACAACTAAGGGATAAGGGTGTTATTTATTGTGGGAATGATTAATACAAACATTGGTTCTGAATAGGGGCTTAAGAGTTAAAAACAGCCTCCAAAAGGTGGGCTTTTAGCTTAGATTTGAATAGGGCCAGAGACAGAGTATGAAACACCGACTCAGGAAGTCTATTCCAGGCATATAGCACAACAAGATAAAAGGAAATCTCCCTTCAAGCCAACCCAAAACTCCAAAGGAATAATCTATCTAGATATCTGTCCATTTATGCAGATCAAAATTCTGCAGAATTGAGGCTACTCTTCTTTCTCTAGGGCTTAGTGAGTATAAATTTCTGTTCAACATGCTCATTATATTGCTTTCTGAATGTGGAGATACAGCAAGTTCTCCAGTGCCAGTACTGCTCAGACTTCAGTAGTCAATTCTGTGACCTTAACGCTTAATTAATATTTATCATTTTTATAGCACTGAACAATATATTTTCAGATATGAGAAATCCCTACCTCAAAGAGTTTATAATCTAAGGGGGTAATTTTATAAAGGCTTTTTATACATAAACTTATTTTATGCACACAAAAGGCATCTGGCTTATTACATTGTGTTTTGTGGGGGTGGGGAGTGTTTAGAGTGGAAGAGAAACTGTTCCTATAGAACCTCTGACTTCAGCCAATCTATTTCTTTGGACATCATTGCTACATATATACATACATAGCTCCCAGCTCCCCACCCCACCCCACCAACCTATTCAGGCCATGCATTCACTTTTCACACACAGGTTTTCTCCTGAGGAGACAAAATTCTCTATTGGGCCTCTGATTGTCTTGGTGATTCCCTCAGCTCAACAACCAGGCTGTACACCAGTACTGTAGATCCCAAATAAAACCTTTCTTGAAACTGAAACCATGTGCAGTATCTTCTAGGCAGTTACAAACACTAGTATATATTGTCCACAACAAACTATTTATAGTCTTAAACATTCACATCTACATCTCAGTTTTTGGTCTTCTTTAGGAAAAATGCATATAGCTGAACACAGAAGGTTCTCTTTTAATACTTAGGACCGTGTTCTTCAATGCAAGGCACAGGGCCTATGGCAGTCCCCATTGTATTTCTGTTTGGAACATGAGGACAGTGCCGGGCAGACTTTTTCGGTCTGTGTCCCGGAAATGGCAAGATAGATTTGATAGACTGGAGTGGACTTCAATGATAAGTTCAGTAATTGGAACCTAAGGACAGGGCTGGGTGGATTTCTTGGTCTATGCCCCAGAAATGCCTAACAGAGACAATGATCAAGTACTTTATATCATATTCATTGTTGTTTAATCATGACTTGATAATGAGTGTGACTGTTGGGCAGACTGGATGGACCGTCATTTACTACATTACTATGTTTTTTTCCTGCTACTCTGACTCTCTACCCAGGCTCAGGACAGAAAGGGAGAGGTGGATGCGGGGAAGAGGAACATGCTTGAAAGACAAGGCATTTCTCAACAGACAAAATATAACGCATTTGGAAATGATCACAGACTTGAGGATACCCCCCAGTGAAGTTTGAAAGGGGACTGATGGGGATGGATATCTTTGACACATACTGGTCAGCAGTGTCATGGCCCCACATGGGAAGATATTTGATGGGTCTCCTACAGCTCATTAGACTCCAAAGTGGCCCCTGCTTAAATATTAATGAAGACCACTGACTTAGGATATTCATGGCCTCAAAGCACAGATTGAAGGCTTTCTCTCTCCTGCCCCTCCCAGTTATCATCTCTGGCAGTTATTCTCCTTTCATTCCTTGACTTATTTATGACTCTCCCCACTTCCAACTGACCGAAGACTCCAGGGGTCACATTTTAGATCTCAGGTCTCTGGCCCCCTTCTTGGAACTTCCTGTTGAGATCTCTCCACCTTTCTCCTACCATCTCATAGGAGCATAGAAATGAACCTCTGGTTGCTATTCCCTTTTCCCTCTGCTTTTCAGGAGCGATAAAGCCTCCATTAATAGTTTCATTCCCTTTTATAATCTACTGATGCCACCAATTCATTTCTGTTCTGAGCATAATCCTAATTGGGACTAACAGTTAATACTGCATTCCTAAATCTAATCCACAATAATTATACTGCACCTATCCCAACAGGAGGTTCCAGGTGGTTTACAAATGAAAAACACAACAAAATTAAAAAGCAGCAAGAATGCATCATAATAATAAAAATGAAATCAACCTTAAAATTTATCAAATAAAAAAGTTTTAAGCTTTTTGCTTTATCACATATAGTCTTACTCTATCCAAATTGGAGCAGGTAAGCTATTCCACAAAGAGATGGCCTGAAAAAAGAACATAGAACCAAGCTGACTCTTCAACCAAGTATCCTTAAAAAAATGGATATTTCAACTGTAAAATCCTATGAACTCGAACAAAATTGTATAAACAATTATAAAAAAAGTTGAATTAAGAGTTCAGCTGTGTTCCCATATATTACTTGAAAAACTAGGCATACAGCCTTAAAGGTAAATCCATTGCTTTCAATATTTATTTATTAGTGTTTGCCACTTTTTGAAAGAATTTACTCAAGGTGGTGTACAGCAAGAATAAATCAAATATAGGCAATAGACAGTTACACCAGGAAAAATAGTCAAATAGCAATACAAAGTTTGGTGTGGAGGGGCATTTTCTATATGACGTCCAAGTCAGACTTTGGATGTTTTGCATTAAACATCCCAAATCTGAATAGATTTTGAAACTGCAAATCTTTTTTTTTTTTCATAAAACACCGTTTGTAACAAACTTTTGTACTCTGTGAGATTATCTTTTCAGGCCATTTAAAAAACAAATAATGTTCAAGTGAAAAACAAAGAAAATCTAGCCATTGGGATGTAGGAGGGGCCAGCATTTTTAATAGACTGGTCGCCCAGACATCCAAGGAGAGCAATGGGGCACCCTAGGGGGCACTGCTGTGGACTTCATATAAATGCTCCCAGGTACACATCTCAACATTGCTCCTTTTCTTGTCTGCTGAGCCCTCCAAATCCCAACCAAAACCCACTACCCCCAACTGTACACCACTACAATAGCCCTTATGGGTGAAGGAGGCACCTATGTCTGGGTACAATGGGTTTCTGGTATGTTTTGGAGGGTTCACAGTTTCAACCTCAAGTGTAACAGGTAGGGGAGGTCTGGGCCTTGGTCCGGGTCCACCTTTCTACAATGGACTACACTGACAACTAGACTACTCCAGGGACCTGCATGCTGCTCTAATAGACCTGGCTATAACATCTGAGGCTGTCATAGAGGCTGGTAAGTACTATTTTTATTCACATTTTTGGGGGGGTGGGAAGAGGAGTAAGAGGGGTCATCCCTGATTCCCTCCAGTGGTCATTTGTTCAGAGTACAGTGGGTTTCTGGTGAATTTTAGAGGGCTTACAGTTTTCACCACAAGTGTAACAGATAAGGGGAGGTATGGGCCTGTGTCCACCTGTCTACAGTGGACTGCACTGACCACTAGCATGCTGCTCTAATAGACCTGGCTATAACATCTGAGGCTGTCATGGAGGTTGGTAAGTACTATTTATATTCATTCTAGGACTGGAAGCAGGAGCTGTACTGAAAGTTGAGGCTGTGCTAGAAGCTGGAGCAGATCTGGAAGCTGGAACATGGGCTGGAAGCAGAAGCGAAGCTGGAACCAGGACAACCCGTTGCAAGGCAAAGAGACAGAGAGAAGTGACTGTAGAAGAAGGCCCAGGGTGATGATGTCAGTGAGAGCTGGGCCTGAGCAGTATCAACCCGAATCTAGCCTCCCCCAAGTGAGCATGCACAGCTGTCGGCAGGCCGGAGGAGGGAGCAGTGCATAGGGCAGTGGAGTGAGTCACATGGGGCCCAGCACGAAGGTAAGGGAGCATGGGGGCAACCGTGACACAAATGAGTTGAGCAGAGATGAACTGCTAATCTTAAAGCAAAAGGTTAGTTGTTCCTTGATGTGTAAGAGAGAATAAATGGTGACCCAGACTGAAGACCAAAATTTATCCAGTAGAGGGCACTGGAACAGAGTGCCAACATCTTGCTAACAAGACCAGCATTTATCATTCTTCTCATTAGTGAACTTGGAGAGTTTATAGAGCATCCAAATAGCCCTATGTAGTAGAAAAAACATAGATTGAATAGCAGCTGCTGAACAAAGTAATTTAAAGATGGATAACCAAAATTGTTCCTATTGAACAGTGGACAAATTAACATATAAGTCTTTCTCCCAGGCTTCTCCTGTGCCATTAGGACATTGAAATTTATGTTCTGGAAGGATCTTATACCAATTTGTAATTTTAGAATGCTTGGTTCTTTCTCAGATAGCGATAAAGCATAGGTAGACACTTTGAGGCAACAGGTCAGTTGGAGCCATTGGAAATGCTGGCTAAAAGGGAAGGGAAATGGGACTTGATATACCGCCTTTCTGGGGTTTTTGCAACTACATTGAAAGTGGTTTACATATATTCAGGTACTTATTTTGTACCAGGGGCAATGGAGGGTTAAGTGACTTGCCCAGAATCACAAGGAGCTACAGTGGGAATCGAACTCAGTTCCCCAGGATCAAAAGAGAGAGATTATAATATTTTTGTAAATTACAAAAAGGTGTCCATGAAGCATTGGTTCTTAATTGTTGAACAGTCCAAATACCAGCTTTTTGTCAGAATCTCCAGTTAACTTGTTGACTATGAGTTTTGAAATTTGGATTATTTCAAAGAGGTGCATGTATTGTGTTGATCCACTGGATTTGTACTGCAGGTTCTATTTCCTTAACAGCAATTGAAGCACTGGAGGTAACCACATCTTTTTTTGGTGAATTGGAGAATAAACAGAATGGGTGAAGACAGAGAGGGTAACCAGACCATAATTCTTGTTCAAAAACAAGTCTCATTGGATAAGTACAAGGATCAGAGCCGAGTATCCAAGCTGTGCATTGCTTCAATAAAAAATTAGTATGATAAGTGTAAAAGCAGAGGAAGTAGACCCCTCCCTGTTCTTTGTGACCTTTTCATTTCTTTAGCACGATTCTTGGTGGTTTATTATGTTGGAATAATGTATTGTATTTTACATGCATTGCCTGTCACCAATTTTTTCTCTGTGATTACTCTGTGACCTCTGATGTGAATTTCCTAGAGAGGTCACACCCATGCAACTTCCTGTGGGGGTTAGGCACAGCACATGGAGCTCATGGTCTCTCCTAAGCTGAGGATCTATGGTGTGAGCATCCATTACCATCTAAGCACATGGAAAGAGCTGATAATCCAAATGTATAGTATTATGTTTATATAAGCCTGTCTGAATATCAATCTGACTAAAACTGTGAGTAAACAGATGTTTTGTTACTTCAACTTTAAAGTGACTCAGCAGTGAATTATTCTGGGGTGTATGTGAGAGAGATGAAGAAAAGAAATTAACATTTCTAAAGCTGAAGCTGTGTGTATAAAATCTGCTAATTATTTACTACAAATAATCCAACAAAAGGGTTATGGGCCCAGCCCAGGAATTGAAAAAGGGAGAAATATTACCAGGCAGTGAAAAAGCCAAATTTTTCTCTTAAGTTTTAAAAGAAAGATTCAGTCTGTCTCTCTCTCCCCCCACACACTAAACAGCAGACACAAGGCTAAGAAATGGCTGAGGGAGGAAATTCACCATTTTTCTACTCTCTCAAGGTGCCTAAATTAACTGAATTTAATTATCAGCAGTGGGAACTAAGATTCAGATGTCTCCTTCAAGCAAAGAAATTAAGTATATGTTTAGACCAAAACAGAACAGCTGAAAATATGGCTGAATGGGACAATGCAAACTATTATGTGAAGTGCATGTTTTTTGAAGCTCTCTCAGAGAAACAAGCCATATTGCTGGAAGCAAAAGATACAGCAAACGAAATTTTATATAAACTGAGAACTATGTATGCAACTACATATGCAAAACAGCAACCAATTTGGTTGGCAGAGTTGAATGAGACCAAATTAAGGGATAAAAGTAAATGTAATGATCACATTATGCATCTTATGTCTTCATTTCAAAAGTTAGAACTTTCTGGAATTCCCATGTGTGATGCATTGAAAAGAGCATTTCTTTTTACCTCACTATCAAAGAAGTTTGATGTTTTTAGGTCTGTAAATGAAGCCATTGAAGGGCAATCTTTTGAACAGGCAGCATCAAAACTGAGGCAGGAATGCATAATTAATGATTCTGAGGAGATGTGTTCTCAAAGACAGTCAGAGAGAAATGAAACAAATTTCTTGGCAAAGAACAGAGGAAGGCGGAGCTATGGGAAAACTCCACCCAATGGCAAGCTGATTTGCTATTCATGTGGAAAGGAGGGACATGTATCTAAATGGTGTAAGGAAATACAAAACACCCCCTCTAGCTCACCTAAGCCAATGGAACAAAAGAATTTTCCAAGCAGGACATGTACAAAAGACAATGATAAACATAAGAGCTTTCTAATGGCAGAAAAATCTTTGACTATGGTAAATAATAATTCAAATTAAAGTACTTGGATTTTGGATTCGGGGAGCACATGCCATTTAACCAATTGTAAGGATTTCTTTCAGGAAATGAGTCCAGAAAAAGGTATTCTTCAAACTGCAAACGCAGGGACTACTCAGATCCAAGCAAAAGGCATTGGATTCTTAAAATGCAAAGTGTCTAATGAAGTTAAAGAAATTCCTGTAAGTGATGTCTTGTATATTCCTCAAGCAGTTTGCAATATGCTTAGTGTATCTATATTAGATAAGAAGGGATTTGCAATTCATTTTTAAAACAGTAAGTGCACAATCTCTAAAAATGATGAAGTGTATGCTGAAGCTTTTATGCATAATGATGTTTATAAACTGAGCATTTCAGGTGAAGCCTCACATATGGCGCAAGTAAGGAAGAATGATGGTAAATGTAGTCTGGAAATCTGGCACCGCCGCCTGGGACATCGTGATTTTAAGGTGATCCAGGATCTTTACAGTAAGCAACTTGCTACAGGCATTCAGATAAGTGCAGATACTGGTAAAATGGAGAAATGCATAGACTGTGTTACTCAAAAAGGTGTGAGACCCTCATTTCCTGCATACACAGGAAATAGGAGTAATAAAGTACTGGACTTAATACACAGTGACTTATGTGGACCGTTTAATATCCCATCATTGGGAAATAACAGATTTGTGCTAATATTCTTGGATGATTTCTCTAGATATTGTGTGGCCTATTTGCTGAAAGAAAAAAGTCAAGTCACAGACATGCTGAAGAAATACGTAGCCATGGTGAGCAATAAATTTGAAAGAAAACCAAAGGTTTTTCAGACCGACAATGGTGGTGAGTTCACTTCACAAAGCATGCGCACATTTCTAGAACAAGAAGGCATTCAGCATATCACAACAGTAGCTTATACACCAGAGCAAAATTCTGTTGCAGAGAGAAAATTTAGGTCACTTGTGGAAATGACCAGGAGGCTCATTTTCAAAGCACTTAGCCTCCCAAAGTTCCATAGAAACCTATGGAACTTAGCCTCCCAAAGTGCTTTGAAAATATGCCTCCAGGTGTATGCTGTCAGATAGCAATCTCCCTAAAAGACTATGGGGGGAAGCCATTCTCACAGCAGTGTACCTACAAAACAGAATGCCAACTAAAGGCACTGAGCGCACACCACATGAGACATGGCATGGTAGGAAGCCAAACCTGTCACACATAAGAACATTTGGAAGTACAGCATATGCTCATGTACCAAAGCAAAGAAGGCATAAGCTGGATTCCACAACAGAAAGGGGCATTTTAGTTGGCTATGCTCCAGGACACAAAGGATATAGAATTTTGAATCTGAAAACTGGCATTGTTGACATAAGACATGTTACATATTTTGATGAAAACAAAAGGGTTGATAAAGGCTGGATTATCCCAGATGAGCCTTATCATCCAGAATATGAAACTAGAACCATAATAGACATGCCAGTGTATATAAATGCCATACCAAGGCAGATGTCTGAAAGCAACTCATCTGTATCTAATGAGGAACAGGCAGAGGAAGCAGACACAGAAAGGATCATTGCAGAAGACAGTACAGTTGGAGAAGGGGAATCAATTGGAGAAGGACTCTCAGATTTAGAGGATGCGGAAAGGTCAGACCAACCTGTTGTCAGACGCTCATCCAGGGAAAACAAAGGTGTTCCACCCCCAAGACTGTCTTACCTAACAAAGTCAGCAGAAGCTCAAGAGCCCTTAACATGGGATGAGATTGAGAAAATGCCAGCAGAAGAAGCTGCTGAATGGCGTAAAGCTGCACAAGAAGAAATTGATGCATTGCATAAAAATAAGACTTGGATTCTTACAAAATTACCTCCTGGCAAGAAAGCTATAGGATGCAAATGGGTATTCAAGTTAAAAAGGAATGCACAAGGAAAAGTGGAAAGGTATAAAGCCAGATTAGTCGCAAAGGGATATCTTCAAAAATATGGAGAAGATTTTGATGAAGTGTTTGCACCTGTAGTGAAACACACGACAATTAGAACACTTCTGAGCATTGCAGTCTCAAAAGGCATGCAAGTCAACCACATTGATGTGAAAACAGCATTTCTTCATGGAGATATAACTGAAGACTTGTACATGGAACAGCCAACAGGTTTCATAAATACAAAACAAAGACAGCTAGTGTGTAAATTAAACAAAGGTCTTTATGGATTAAAGCAAAGTGCAAAATGTTGGAATGACAAATTGCATGAAATATTGACAAATTTAGGATTTAAGCAAGGTGAAGCAGATAAATGCTTGTACACTAGGTGCAGAAATGGACAATATGCATACATTTTAGCTTTGTTGATGATCTGCTCATTGCAAGCGAAAGTGAGCAAGAGTACAAGGACATTGTAAAATATTTAAACCTGAATGTTGAGATAAAAGAACTTGGTAATGTGTCATACTATCTTGGTATAGAAATTGAGAAACAAAATGATGGTTCTTATCTTCTAAGCCAGAAGCAGAAAATAAATGAGCTTATTGAAAGTTTAGGTATGCAAGATGCCCAAGTTTTAAGCACTCCCATGATCACTGATTTTCTGAAGGATGAAACAGTAAGAGAACCTTTACCAGATAACATCCAATATAGATCAGCCATAGGTAAGCTTTTATATCTGACTACCACATACAGGGCTGATATAGCAAATGCAGTAGGAATTTTGAGCAGAAGGGTCAGCTCACCTACCAAATCAGATTGGACTGCAGTTAAAAGGATGGTAAGGTATTTAAAAGGTACCATTGATTGTAAATTAAAGATTTCAGCCAATAGTAATCCAAAACTAATATGTTACTGTGATTCAGATTGGGCAGGGGATCATTCTGATTATAAATCCACAAGTGGATATGTGTTTATGTATGGAAATGTACAAATTTCTTGGGCCAGTCATAAACAAAGTATTGTGAGTCTGTCTTCTACAGAAGCTGAATATGTGGCCGTATCAGAAGCATGCAGAGAACTGATGTGGATTGAAAAACTTTTGCTGGATTTTGGAATAGCTGAACAGAGACCAATCCAGATAATGGAAGATAATCAGAGCTGCATCAGACTGTCACAGAATGACAAGGTTCAGTCACGCACCAAGCACATCGCAACGAAATATCACAACGTGCGAGAGCTGGCGAAAGAAGGGGTCATCAGTCTAGACTATTGTCACACCAGTGAGATGACAGCTGACATCATGACCAAACCGTTACCCAGAGAACGTTTTGAGAATCTGCGAATAAAGCTTGGACTTTGTGTGAATTAATAATTGCATGACAGTTATGCATGAGAAGGGGTTTGTTGGAATAATGTATTGTATTTTACATGCATTGCCTGTCACCAATTTTTTCTCTGTGATTACTCTGTGACCTCTGATGTGAATTTCCTAGAGAGGTCACACCCATGCAACTTCCTATGGGGGTTAGGCACAGCACATGGAGCTCATGGTCTCTCCTAAGCTGAGGATCTATGGTGTGAGCATCCATTACCATCTAAGCACATGGAAAGAGCTGATAATCCAAATGTATAGTATTATGTTTATATACAGTGGGGGAAATAAGTATTTGATCCCTTGCTGATTTTGTAAGTTTGCCCACTGACAAAGACATGAGCAGCCCATAATTGAAGGGTAGGTTATTGGTAACAGTGAGAGATAGCACATCACAAATTAAATCCGGAAAATCACATTGTGGAAAGTATATGAATTTATTTGCATTCTGCAGAGGGAAATAAGTATTTAATCCCTCTGGCAAACAAGACCTAATACTTGGTGGCAAAACCCTTGTTGGCAAGCACAGTGGTCAGACGTCTTCTGTAGTTGATGATGAGGTTTGCACACATGTCAGGAGGAATTTTGGTCCACTCCTCTTTGCAGATCATCTCTAAATCATTAAGAGTTCTGGGCTGTCGCTTGGCAACTCGCAGCTTCAGCTCCCTCCATAAGTTTTCAATGGGATTAAGGTCTGGTGACTGGCTAGGCCACTCCATGACCCTAATGTGCTTCTTCCTGAGCCACTCCTTTGTTGCCTTGGCTGTATGTTTTGGGTCATTGTCGTGCTGGAAGACCCAGCCACGACCCATTTTTAAGGCCCTGGCGGAGGGAAGGAGGTTGTCACTCAGAATTGTACGGTACATGGCCCCATCCATTCTCCCATTGATGCGGTGAATAGTCCTGTGCCCTTAGCAGAGAAACACCCCCAAAACATAACATTTCCACCTCCATGCTTGACAGTGGGGACGGTGTTCTTTGGGTCATAGGCAGCATTTCTCTTCCTCCAAACACGGCGAGTTGAGATCATGCCAAAGAGCTCAATTTTTGTCTCATCTGACCACAGCACCTTCTCCCAATCACTCTCGGCATCATCCAGGTGTTCACTGGCAAACTTCAGACGGGCCGTCACATGTGCCTTCCGGAGCAGGGGGACCTTGCGGGCACTGCAGGATTGCAATCCGTTATGTCGTAATGTGTTACCAATGGTTTTCGTGGTGACAGTGGTCCCAGCTGCCTTGAGATCATTGACAAGTTCCCCCCTTGTAGTTGAAAGGCTGATTTCTAACCTTCCTCATGATCAAGGATACCCCACGAGGTGAGATTTTGCGTGGAGCCCCAGATCTTTGTCGATTGACAGTCATTTTGTACTTCTTCCATTTTCTTACTATGGCACCAACAGTTGTCTCCTTCTCGCCCAGCGTCTTACTGATGGTTTTGTAGCCCATTCCAGCCTTGTGCAGGTGTATGATCTTGTCCCTGACATCCTTAGACAGCTCCTTGCTCTTGGCCATTTTGTAGAGGTTAGAGTCTGACTGATTCACTGAGTCTGTGGACAGGTGTCTTTCATACAGGTGACCATTGCCGACAGCTGTCTGTCATGCAGGTAACGAGTTGATTTGGAGCATCTACCTGGTCTGTAGGGGCCAGATCTCTTACTGGTTGGTGGGGGATCAAATACTTATTTCCCTCTGCAGAATGCAAATAAATTCATATACTTTCCACAATGTGATTTTCCGGATTTAATTTGTGATGTGCTATCTCTCACTGTTACCAATAACCTACCCTTCAATTATGGGCTGCTCATGTCTTTGTCAGTGGGCAAACTTACAAAATCAGCAAGGGATCAAATACTTATTTCCCCCACTGTAAGCCTGTCTGAATATCAATCTGACTAAAACTGTGAGTAAACAGATGTTTTGTTACTTCAACTTTAAAGTGACTCAGCAGTGAATTATTCTGCGGTGTATGTGAGAGAGATGAAGAAAAGAAATTAACATTTCTAAAGCTGAAGCTGTGTGTATAAAATCTGCTAATTATTTACTACAAATAATCCAACATATTATTCCATATGAAAGTACCTGAATAGTCATAAGATGTAAACCGTTCTGATTTGCTATGCATGAAGTGACGGTATAGAAAATAAATAAATAAATAAATAATAAGTGTTTATTAATCTTTCTATCTTTGAGTAAGTATAATGGTCAAGGTAGAAAGGCAATATACTTAATACATAGTTAATCTTAGGAGCAATCATCATTTTAATTGTGTTCAATCTGTCCCACCAACTAAGACGTAGAGGTGACCAGCAAGCAGTGCAGCCTTTATTTTTAGGAGTAGGTCTTGGTTGATCAGTTTGGTTTCTTCTAAAGTAGGGCCAAAAAGTAGTCCAAGATATTTTAGTTTGAGGGGTGCTCATGTCAGACTGTATTTGTGGGCAATTCAGAGGCATAATTTCAGTCTTAGTTTGATTTAATTTATAACCAGAGAAGTTGGCAAAGTTAGTGATGGTGTCCAAAAGATGAAGAATGGAGTTAGGAGTGGTGTAAACCAGAATGTCATCTGGAGTTGGTATGAATTGCCAGCAAAAGAGTTTCCAATGCAATATTAAATAGGAGTGGTGAGAGAGGGCAACCTTGTCACGTACCTCTCTAGGGATGGAAGGTATTGGATAGTTTGTTTTTAATTTGTATTGCGTAGTTGGATGAGATTGATAGCACATTGAGTGAAGCCAAACCATTCTGTTGCATTGGAAATGAAAAGACCATTCAACTCAGTCAAATGCTTTTTTGGCATCCAGACCTATGGCGACGTACGGTAATGTTGAAGAGACTGAAAAGTGTAAAACATTGACAAAAAGCCTGGTATTATCAGAAGCCTGGGTAACAAAGGGACATAGAATCCTATCCATGATTTGAAAAAACAATTTGTTTATGATTCTCAGTATAAAGATAATCTAGTTTTATGGAAATGTTATATAGATGATGTTATCATGCTATGGAGTGGCCCTTTAGATGTTCTGCAGGCTTCTATTAACTACAACTATGGTGTGGATCCTCATATTACATTTACTACAGAAATTTGTGAATCAGAAATTGATTGTTTGGATATTAAATTCCTGAAATCGCCTGGACATGGGTTTAACACCACTATTCATAGGAAACAGACAGACAGGAACACTCTGTTACATTATTCAAGTTTTCACCCTAATTCATTGAAAAGGGATGTCCCTGTCGGTCAAATTCTTGAGGTTGAGGTGCTTGTGTTCCTCTGTAGAGGAATTTAAAGTTCAGGCAGTTGATTTGGTTGAAAGATTCATTCAGAGAGGCTACCCAATTGATGTGGTTAAAAAAGCCTATAAGCGAGCATTATATGCTGACTGCACATGGCTATTTTTTTTACCTAAACAGTATGAGACAACACCCCCCCCCCCCCCCCCCCCCCCCTGTGTGTGTGCTTCCATATTCTTCTGGGCTACTGCTGTTACCAGTATTATGCATAAGCATTGGAATGTGCTTGCAGTGCATCCTACTCTCTGTGAACATCCGAAAATAATATATAAACGTCGAGCAAATATGGGTGAAATTTTGAAGGTTTCTCAACTTGATCATTCACTTGGAAGACACTCCCCCTGTGGCAAATGTGTTTACTGTAAGTTCTCTTAACTACTAATTATATTCTCATTCCTGGAACCACTAAAAGATTTTATCTTAGATATTGGACCTCCTGTGATATCTCGCAAGTAGTTTATTGTATTATATGTCCCTGTCGTCTATATTATATTGGACAAACTAAAAGGAAGCATAAACAGCGTATAGCGGAACATATTAGCAATATTAAAATTTTGAAATTGGAGGCACCTCTAGTAGCTCACTGGTCATCCAGTGACCACCTGGTTGTCGATTTGTGCTTGTAGCACTGTCATAGGTGGTCCTAAAGAGAGGCGGTGATGTTAGTGATGCTTTGCTGACCTTAGAACAAATATTTATCTTTTACTGGAATACAGTTGTGCCAGAAGGGTTAAATCTAGAGGTGGAATGGTAATCATAATTTTGTAATTTCTGTTGTATCATTACACCTAGATCTTTTTTAAACATGGAGGTAGATTGTGAGGGCACTTCCACCCAGGCACCAGGGTGCTGTCAGCATTATCTGGACATTAGCCCTCCGGTAAGCAGCCACATATTTTCTTTATTGCTTGAGTTTGATTTAGATATTGATTGAGTGTAGATTTAGTAGGTATTTCATTGCTTTGTTTATATTGATTCAGCATGCTTTTCCTGAGGAAAATACACAAAATGTGATCTCACATCGAGGAGGAGAGGACCTACTGATTTTCACTTCCATCTGTTGATCTACTTGCTGCCTAATGCATGCTTCGTTGTCGTTGGGCCATGTTTTTATTCGGGTGGCTTTGAAATTGATGTTCCCAAGTGGATGTATTAAAATTTAAAAGTTTTGCAAGATGACAATTTCCATCTATATTTTTGTGAGAACTGTATCTATTGACTGTTTGAAGGTATTGCGTCTGAGTTTTGGCTGCTGCTTGCTGACGCCTTTGGGATTGGTGACCAGCTTGCCTTTGAAAACAATTTTCTTCTTCATACAGGAGCTTCACCTTGGACAATAGTTTATACATTTTCAGCATTGGGTTTTAGCAATTAGATTTGACAGTGGCATGTATGTGTATGTAGTATGAATGCAGTAAGAGTTATATGTGTTTATTAATAAATATTTTGGATATTGTTTCAATAAGTTTCTGGAGTATTTATATTTAAATATATATTCCAAACAACAGACCAAAAGATGGCGTGATTTGTCCTGTTCATTGTAATAAGTTGCCACTTGATGAAAGATGGTGCTACTGGCCCGTTTACTAAGAATGGAGTTGGGAAGAAAGTCTGGTTTTGCATAATTGATTGTAGATAGTAACATCATGAGGATTGTTTTGCTGGGAAATTTCTAAGTTCTTAATTTTATCCTCTAACTCTTGCGAGTCCATATTCAATTTCTTGTTGAGGTTTGTCAAGAAAGAGATTATTACCCCACAAGTGTATGCTTTAAATGAGTCCCACAGGCAGAGATCCATACTATATCTTCTATTTTATAGAATTCAAAAATATCAGTGATAGCTATTGAGGATATGTTAGGAAATGCCATCTTCACTAAGTAATGAGTTAAAGCACCAAGAAACTTTTTGTTTTTTACACTTCAGTATACCATTCAGCTGATGAGAAATGAGTGCATGGTCAGATATAGTTATGGGTTCAATTCCAGCACTGGAGACAGCTTGAAGTAGGTTATTAAGCAATAGTAAACGCAGGAATAGGAAGAGTGTGGAGGGGAGAAAAAAGTAAATTTCTTCTCCGCTGGGTTGAGAGATCTCCAAGAATCAGTTAAGTTTAAATGTTTCATTATATCCTGCAATTTATGCCAAGGTTTGCTCTTCTTATATGGCACAGTAGATTTTCTGTCTCTCTGGATTGAGAAGCAGGTTAAAATCTCACCCCCCCCCCCCCCCAATAATACAATCAGAGTCACCTTCAGCTGTAATAATATCTGCAATCTCATCAAAGAAAGCAGGAGAATCTAAGTTGGGTGCATAGAGATTAAGTAATAGCAGCTTGGTGTGATTGATTGATATAGATAATTTGATCCATCAACCTTGGAAGTCAATTGCTTGAGATAAAACTTGTATATCAGGTCTTTTACATATTACAACAAGAACACCATTCCCCCCACCCCCTGTGGCTGGAGTAGAAAGGAGAAGGAGCCCAATGGCAATTAAATTTGGAGGACTTCAATGCTGACAGGTATGTTTCTTGTAAAAGAACAAGATCAGGAGAAAATGTTGTCAAATTTGAAATTATCTTGGTTCTTTTAATCAGATTGTGAATACCCTTAACATTTAATGACAAGCATTTAAAAGCTATAATACTTGCATGGAGCATATTGTAAGACTAAGGGCATGTCAAATAATAAAAAGGATAATGAAAATTTAAGGGCACTCATGTAATCCAAACAGTCTGTGTTAAACAACAGATAACACAGATAGAAATAGATGAGGAATAGATGAGGGTCAGCAAGTGCAGTGATTGCAGGCAGGGAGAGAACACATACAGTGAGACCTAAATGTCAGTGTTGAATACAAGGAAACATCCCTGGTGAAGAGAGAATAATGCCAACATATGAATATGAGGCATTACTATGCCCGCTCTAAATGAACTAACCACAGATAAAAATCAGAGTAGTATATTAGGAAGAAGGGCATAGCAAGGCAGAAAAACGTGATAAGTAAACAAATTAGATAAGTAATCAATAACTGCATGACAGGAAAGCAGATAGCAAATTGTTATACAAAACATGTGCAAAATATATAAGAGCAAAGTGAACAACACAATAACAGTGTGATTAATATGGTAAGGATGGTATAGCCATAGGCTTATAAGTAGGTTTACTTATATGCATATACCGGTACACGCGGTAGTACTGATGCATCAGTTATAGACATCCATGTACACGAGTAACATATCATGATTTGCATAGCCACAAACATAAGGCCTCATACTCATATAGCTATCCCTATCTGGTTTCCTACTCATGTCTACTTTATATACACTATTCCAGGAGAATCAAATAGGGAATACCATACAAACAAGATCTCTCAAGACAAGAGGACCTATGGAGTAGGCTGTAAGGTAGTACAGTGAAACCTCGGTTTTCGTTGACGTTAGATTTCGTCGTTTTCAGTTATCGTCGATTTTTTTTTGTGAAATTTTTGTCTCGGTTTTCGTCGGTCGCCTCGGAATTCGTCGGTAAATGCCATGCTAAATGTTCAGTTATTGCTAGTGATTTGAGGGCGCACGCAGGAAGTGGGTGTGTTTTACATCATGTGCGTTAATTGCATTGGCTGGCTGTTGGTGTGGAAGGCGTGGGATATTTCTAGTGCCACTCCCCCCTTCCCCTTAATCCTGTTTGCATTTGTTTAGCGTTTTTGAAGGGCGGGAGCAGGAGGTGGGTGTGTTTAAGTGTGTGGGATCATTAGAGAGGGGCTGGTGGAGGAGATGTGTGTTGGAGATCTGTGAGGGCGGGACGGGATAGCGATTTGCGGATGTGGTGTGTTGTAAGTAGTTGCTGGTTGGGGACATGCACTGGGGGGTAGGCGGAGGTAAGCGGGGCAGGGGAATCCGGAGTCCTCTTGATCGGGGCGCTGATTTGCCCTTAGTAGCTTGTTGGCGCTGTTACAGCCTGTTATAATATCTGAAGTGTTGTGTGACGTGCAGCTTCATCATTTATATAGTAATATTAGTCTTTTTATTCATTTAAAAGAATTTAAAATAAATTGCCTTGGTTTTCGTCGTTTTCGGTTTTTGTTGATTATTTTCGGACGAATTATCGACGAAAACCGAGGTTTCACTGTATAGGCAATATGACGATCATACCAGCAGTGGAGGTAATGGATGTTACAATATGCGTAAGACACAAGTTCAGCAGATGTTAAAGACAGAAGTAGACTCATGTATGATCAATGTGCAAAGGATGGATTTCTTTCAAGTAGGTGCCAAGTTGATCAGGATCAGTGAAGTCTTATGTAGAATTATTAATTGTAACACACATTTGCATAGAGTATAGAAGGCCAAACCTCACTTTTATTTCTTTTAATCTCTGTACACCAAGAGTCGTTTCCTCAGACTAGCGGTATTTTTACTCAAATCCAGTGCAAAAAATATGGTATACCCTTCTAACTTCAGTGGCGCACGCATCTTGGCCTTCTGAAGCACAGTCACTCTTTGAGTGTATCAGAGAAGACACACAAGTATAGGCCTAGGGAACTTATCCCTAGAGTTCCGGTTTGTCAGGATCCGTCACACAGATTCGATCTCAAAAGGTAAATCAAATGACAATTTGAGGAAAGATGGTATGGAAGTTTAAAGAAAGGCAATAATGCTATTACCCTCTCTCGCTTCAGGTAGGCCAAACAATCTAAAATTGATTTTACAAGCTCTGTTATGCACATCCTAGAGTTCTCTTTCCAGGACCGCTATGCACTTAACATGGCACCTAAGCTCTGTAATATTTTTGTCAGCAATCTTTTGCTTAGTTTTAACTGTGTCAATTCTCATTTTAAACTGTGATAGTTCAGATATTATTATGGCTTACTATGGCAAGGTCCTCTTTTATGTCTGAAACGTCTTCTTTGGTGTCTGTAAGCAAATTTTTAAGGGAACGGGTTTCCTCTAGAATTGTTTGTGAGCTACAGTCATCCACTTTACCAGCCATTTTCTTAAAAGCAGAAGCTGGATCTGTTTTAACTCGCTTGTTTCCTTTCACCAACAGGATATGTGGGATGTTCTTAGATTAAAGAAAGGTCTCACTGGAGCGCTTCCCCTAGGCTGCAATATCCTCCGCAGCTCGCTAACGCCCCCCTTTATGACACAATTGGAAGAATTAGATAAAGACCTGATCGCAGATATTCAAAAGTTGGGAAAGAAGAGAGAGGTGCTGTTGCTGGGAGATTTCAATCTGCCGGATGTAGATTGGAAGGTTCCATCTGCGGAATCGGAAAGAAGTAGAGAGATTGTGGATGCTTTCCAAAGTGCTCTGCTCAGGCAAATGGTCATGGAACCCACGAGGGAGGGAGCGACGCTGGATCTGGTGCTCACAAATGCGGATAGCGTGTCAAATGTCCGAGTGGGTGCCCACCTGGGCGGCAGTGACCATCAAACGGTTTGGTTTGATATGACGGCTGAAGAGGAGGGTTGCCACTCAAAACTCAAAGTCCTGGATTTCAAGCATGCTGACTTTAGTAAAATGGGGGAATACCTAAGGAGGGAGCTGATGGGCTGGGAGGACGTACGAGAAGTGGAAGGACAGTGGTCCAGGCTGAAAGAAGCTATAAATAGGGCCACAAACCTTTATGTAAGGAAAGTAAATAAAAGCAAGAGAAAAAGGAAACCGCTATGGTTCTCCAAGCAAGTGGCTGAGAAAATAAAGGCTAAAGAATTTGCATTCCAGAAATACAAAAAAACTCAAGACGAGGAACACGGGGAGGAATACCGGAGGAAACTGAAAGAAGCCAAGAGAGAGGTACGTCTGGCGAAAGCGCAAGCGGAAGAACAAATGGCTAGAAGGGTAAGAAGGGGTGACAAAAATTTCTTCAGGTATATTAGTGAAAGGAGAATGACTAAAAAGGGAATTGTGAGACTAAAAGATACTGCAAACCGCTATGTAGATAATGATGAAGAAAAGGCAAATTTGCTAAATAGATACTTTTGTTCTGTTTTTACTGAAGAAAATCCTAGAGAAGGACCACGATGGACTGGCAAAAGTTCATTTGAGAATGGAGTGGATATACAGTAGCACCGTTCACGGAAGAGTGTGTGTATCAACAACTAGAAAAACTAAAGGTGGACAAAGCCATGGGACCGGACGGGATCCACCCCAGGATATTGAGGGAGCTCAGAGAGGTTCTCGTGGGTCCTCTTAAAGATTTGTTTAATAAATCCTTAGAAATGGGAGAGGTTCTGAGGGATTGGAGAACGGCGGAGGTGGTCCCTCTTCACAAAAGTGGTGATAGGGAAGAAGCTGGAAACTACAGGCCAGTAAGCCTCACTTCGATTATTGGAAAAGTAATGGAAGCGATGCTGAAGGAAAGGATAGTGAATTTCCTGGAAGAAAATGAGTTGCAAGATCCGAGACAACATGGTTTTACCAAAGGGAAATCGTGCCAAACGAATCTCATTGAATTCTTTGATTGGGTGACCGGAGAATTGAACCGTGGACGTGCTATAGACATAATCTACTTAGATTTCAGCAAGGCTTTTGACACGGTTCCCCACAGGAGGCTCTTAAATAAACTGGATGGGCTGAAGATAGGGCCCAAAGTGGTGAACTGGATTAGGAACTGGTTGACGGACAGGCGCCAGAGGATGGTGGTGAATGGAGTTCGCTCGGAGGAGGGAAAGGTGAGTAGTGGAGTGCCTCAGGGATCGGTGCTGGGGCCGATTCTGTTCAATATATTTGTGAGTGACATTGCCAAAGGGTTAGAAGGTAAAGTTTGCATATTTGCGGATGATACTAAGATTTGTAACACAGTGGACACCCCAGAGGGAGTGGAAAACATGAAAAAGGATCTGAAAAAGCTAGAAGAATGGTCTAAGGTTTGGCAATTAAAATTCAATGCGAAGAAATGCAAAGTGATGCACTTAGGGAGTAGAAATCCAAGAGAGGCGTATGTGTTAGGCGGTGAGAGTCTGCTAGGTACGGATGGGGAGAGGGATCTTGGGGTGATAGTATCTGAGGATCTGAAGGCGATGAAACAGTGTGACAAGGCGGTGGCCGTAGCTAGAAGGTTACTAGGCTGTATAGAGAGAGGTGTGACCAGCAGAAGAAAAGGTGTTGATGCCCCTGTACAAGTCGTTGGTGAGGCCCCACCTGGAGTATTGTGTTCAGTTTTGGAGGCCGTATCTTGCTAAGGATGTAAAAAGAATTGAAGCGGTGCAAAGAAAAGCTACGAGGATGGTATGGGATTTGCGTTACAAGACGTACGAGGAGAGACTTGCTGACCTGAACATGTATACCCTGGAGGAAAGGAGGAACAGGGGTGATATGATACAGATGTTCAAATATTTGAAAGGTATTAATCCGCAAACGAACCTTTTCCGGAGATGGGAAGGCGGTAGAACGAGAGGGCATGAAATGAGATTGAAGGGGGCAGACTCAAGAAGAATGTCAGGAAGTATTTTTTCACGGAGAGGGTGGTGGATGCTTGGAATGCCCTCCCGCAGGAGGTGGTGGAGATGAAAACGGTAACGGAATTCAAACATGCGTGGGATAAACATAAAGGAATCCTGTACAGAAGAAAGGGATCCTCAGGAGCTTAGCCTAGAATGGGTGGCAGAGCTGGTGGTTGGGAGGCGGAGCTAGTGTGGGCAGACATATACGGTCTGTGCTGGGGCTGGTGGTTGGGAGGGGGGAGTAGTGCTGGGCAGACTTATACGGTCTGTGCCAGAGCCGGTGGTGGGTGGCAGGGATAGTGCTGGGCAGACTTATACGGTCTGTGCCAGAGCTGATGGTTGGGAGGCAGGGATAGTGCTGGGCAGACTTATACGGTCTGTGCCAGAACTGATGGTTGGGAGGCAGGGATAGGGCTGGCCAGACTTATACAGTCTGTGCACTGAAGAGGACAGTACAAATAAAAAAAAGTAGCACATATGAATTTATCTTCTTGGGCAGACTGGATGGACCGTGCAGGTCTTTTTCTGCCGTCATCTACTATGTTACTTTCTAAACATTTTTCTCTTTCGAAAATAGGTGTCATAGTATGCTACATTACTATGTCAAAACAATACACAATAAAACATTTTAACAGGCAGCATAGTGTGGAAGGAAAGATGGAACACATAGACAGATAAGATAGAGTAACAGGAGTTAGAAAATAAGGGAACTAATTTAAAGAAAGTTGCGAAAGTTGCAGGTGAAGTCAGAAAGGTGCTTGAAAACTATCTCAGGGTAGGAGTGGATAAGCAAGTCCTGCTATAGTATGTGCAGCTGGTGTCACTCCTTCAGTGTGTGGTTACGTCTTCCATTAAAGGTTTGGATGAACAGCCAAACTTTCACCTGTTTTTTAGAACTAGGAAACTAATGGGCTCATTTTCGAAAGAGAAGGGCGCCCATCTTTCGACACAAATCGGGAGACGGGAGTCCTTCTCCCAGGGTCGCCGAAATCAGGATAATCGAAAGCTTATTTTGGGCGCCCTCAACTGCTTTCCGTTGCGGGGACGACCAAAGTTCCCAGGGGCGTGTTGGAAGCATAGCGAAGGCGGGACTGGGGAGTGCTTAACACATAGGCGTCCTCGGACGATAATGGAAAAAAGAAGGGCGTCCCTAACGAACAGTTGGCGGACTTTACTTGGTCCTTTTTGTTTTACGACCAAGCCACAAAAATGTGCCCTAAATGACCAGATAACCACTGGAGGGAATCAGGGATGACCTCCCCCTACTCCCCCAGTGGTCACTAACCCCCTCCCACCCTAAAACAAAATTTTAAATATTTTTTCCGGCCTCTATGCCAGCCTCAAATATCATACCCAGCTCCATCACAGCAGTATGCAGGTCCCTGGAGCAGTTTTAGTGGGTACTGCAGTGCACTTCAGGCCCATCCCCCCACACCTGTTAAACTTGAGGTGGTAAATGTGAGCCCTCCAAAACCCACCACAAATCCACTGTACCCACATCTAGGTGCCCTCCTTCATCCCTAAGGGCTATGGTAGTGGTGTACAGTTGTGGGTAGTGGGTTTTGGGGGGCTCAGCACACAAGGTAAGGGAGCTATGCACCTGGGACCTTTTTCTGAAGTCCACTGCAGTGCCCCCTAGGGTGCCCGGTTGGTGTCCTGGCATGTCAGGGGGACCAGTGAATTACGAGTGCTGGCTCCTCCCATGACCAAAGGGCTTGGATTTGGTCGTTTCTGAGATGGGCGTCCTGAGGTTCCATTATCACCGAAAATCGGGTTGACCATCTCTAGGGACAACCATCTCTAAGGTCGACCTAAAATGTGGAGATTTGGGCGTCCCTGACCGTATTATCAAAACGAAAGATGGCTGCCCATCTTGTTTTGATAATACGGGTTTCCCCGCCCCTTTGCGGGGACATCCTGTGAGGACGCCCTCAGGAAAACTTGGGCGCCCCGTTCGATTATGCCCCTCTAAGGGGCCTTTTACCAAGCCGCAAGTTGCGAGGGAAGAGAGCATTTCTCTGGTAAATGAACACTAGTTTGCTTTGTGCTTTGGGAACTTAAAGATTGGGGTTTAAAGGAGGAATTGTAGGTTAGCGATAGGCAAAATAAAAATATAAAAAGCAAATTTTATCAACTAATCTCCATAGTCTTTTCCACTTAGTTTTAAAAACTTTGTACCACAGCATTAACAGATAGAATCTAACAGGCACCGCAGAATCTAGTTTAGTCTGCCCACCCACCCCTAGGACAACTCTTCATTTATAGTCACTTATTGTAATTAGGGTAACAAGCAAGGAGTGCTGTTACAGAGTTTTATATACATTTCATTACCATCTAAGAAGGAAACACTAACTAAATCATACAATATACTATATAAACTAAAAGACACTTTTATATTAGGCTAATATCCTTAATACTGTAGCAAGTTTTAAATTATTGAAAAACTCAAAAACATTAAGATGGAGTCAGCAGTCCAGCAGCGAGAGGGGTGCTATCCAGTCTTTTGCATTGAGTGTCACATGTATGATTATCTCCCAGTTGGTGAGATGTCATATGTGTGTGCCCGATGCAAAGAGCTCCTAGCTCTCAGGGAACATGTCCGTTCTCTTGAGGCTAGAGTAGCAGACTTGGTGGAGCTGAGGGAGACAGAGAGGTACATAGAGGAGACCTACAGGGATGTTGTAGAGAAGTCCCACCTCCAGTCTGGTAGTCCTTGTGCTACCTTGGAGGAGGGAGGTCTCCTAGAAGGAGAACATAACCCTAGTGAAGTAGGAAGTACTCCAGTAGCCAGGACCTGCCCACCAGGGGATTTACTATCCTCTTGCACCGAGGATATGTCTCCAAGTGCTGCCCGGGAAGGAAAGGTTAGGACAGTTGTTGTAGTTGGTGATTCGATCATTAGGCAGGCATGGTGACTTGCCTGCCTGGTGCGAAGGTGGCGGACCTCACGCGTCACCTAGATAGGATTTTAGATAGTGCTGGGGAGGAGTCGGCTGTCTTGGTACATGTGGGTACCAATGACATAGGAAAATGTGGGAGACAGGTTCTGGAAGCCAAATTTAGGCTCTTAGGTAGAAAGCTCAAATCCAGATCCTCTAGGGTAGCATTTTCTGAAATGCTACCTGTTCCACGCGCAGGGCTCAATGCGTGGATGAAACGATGGTGCAGGGAGGAGGGGTTTAGATTTGTTAGGAACTGGGCAACACTCTGGGGAAGGGGAAGCCTATTCTGAAAGGATGGGCTCCACCTTAACCAGGGTGGGACCAGGCTGCTGGCATCGGCATTTAAAAAGGAGATAGAGCAGCTTTTAAACTAGAAATGGGGGAGAAGGCCGACAGTCGCTCGACAGTCGCTCAAAAGCGCATGGTTCGGGATAAGGTATCTTTCAAAGATATCACCAAAACAGGGAACATAGGGTATCCTGATAGTGAGGTTGCAAAAGAGACTGTAGTAGATCAGGTGTCCCTAAATAAAAATAAAAATCAGACAAAAGATTGCAAATTAGTATGGATGCTGAATGGGTTCTATTGGGATGAGATGGCTTTGGAGAAGGATATACAATTAAGTCTAGAGTGAGAAGGTTATGAATATGTTTGGGAGGTGCACTTTTCCTTGTGATTATCTTTGCTCGGGGGACCCAGCTGAGGAGCGTCTGGGGTGGTACACACCAATTATTATATCTGATTTAAAGTTTTTTTATATTCATATAATGGTTAATTTGAAGCTTATAACCTTAAATGTTCTTGGGATTAATTCCTCTCTCAAACGCAAAAAGATTCTTATATGGCTCCAGAAGGCGGGGATAGATATAGCTTACCTCCAGGAGACATATCTCACAGTCCGCGAACATAACAAATTGAAAAGGGGATGGGTAGGAGATATAGTGGGGAGCAGCCATTTTACATCTTAAACACATGCCTTTTCGACTTCATAAGTTGTGTCAGGACAGGGAGGGCAGATGTATATTGATGGCTGGTGAATTATGGGGCCGCAAACTTCTCCTATGCAATATCTATGCACCTAATGTGTATAACCATAAGTTTTACTCTGCATTAGTGGCTATAGTGGTGGCTTTTGAAGAATATCAGTTTATTATGGGAGGGGATTTTAACATTACCGCAGACCCACTCTTGTATTGTA
Organism: Microcaecilia unicolor; assembly: GCF_901765095.1. Lineage (NCBI taxonomy): Eukaryota > Metazoa > Chordata > Amphibia > Gymnophiona > Siphonopidae > Microcaecilia > Microcaecilia unicolor. Next base: position 128,011,573 of record NC_044038.1, on the reverse strand, counting down.
ACCCCCCCTAAGATGTTCCCCAAAGACCACGCTGGGAAAAGAATCCCCTTCTTAACATAGCATTTGGATGCCTTTGATGTTTGGCTCATCCTCTACCCTCAGAAGCGGGACTGTACCTTTTACTCCAATTCTCACAAGATATATATGAGGCTGGATTATTTTTTGGTGCCTCAGTCATTGCTTTCCGGGGTGGTGGACATATGTATACTAGCTCCTGAGCTTTCTGACCACTCCTCCAGTCACATTAACACTGTTTGTTACAGCAGAACCTAAGGAGAGGGTTTGGAAATTTCCCCTATCTTTGTACCATGACCCTGAGTTTCATGCTTACCTATGCGAACACTGGGTAGACTATTAGACTATCAGTGACACACCAGATGTAAACTCCAGTACATTCTGGGAGGCGTCTAAGGTGGTTATGAGGGGTCACATCATTTTGTACACAAAGGGTAAACAGAAACATAGAGTCAGAGATTCTCCAATTATCAAATGAGCTGAGCTCCATCCACATCCACTTGTCACGTTTAGCCAATTCTACTAAACAAAAAAATCATTGAAGGGCAGAAACAACTGGATAGTCTCTTTCATGATAGAGTAACCCAGGATCACTTCTATAAACTTTATTGATGGAGGGGGGGGAGGCAGGTAAATTGCTAGCTAATTTGGTAAGACCCTAAAGGAAACAGCAGGTGATCCTATCTATAAAAGATAGTCAAGTGAGATGCCACACAGGTGAAGATCAGATAGGGGCCCAATTTCTCCAATTTTATAGGTATCTATATATCAGATGGCCATTCACAGAACAAGACTGAGACATGTTCTTCCAGGAACTCACTTTGCCATAACTATCCACAGACCAAGCGACCGCCTTGAATGCACCACTTAGTTTAATGCGAGGTTCTCATGGGAATCAAATTGCTGAAACTAGCCAAGGCCACTAGGCCTGATGGTTTTGTCCCAGAGTACTACAAACTTCTGGGATATTTGGTGGCAGCACCATTGTGTCGCATATGGCAACCGATCCCAGACCCAATTTAGCCCATGTTATTTTACTCCCTATACCGGATAAAGATCCCACACAAGTGTTTAACCAAGATTCTAAATTACTTGTAGCTATTATGGCATGGAGGTTGAACCTTTTCCTGCTGCACCTTATTCATGCAGACCAGGTTGAGTTTGTCCCTGGCCTATATGTCTCTATGAACTTGATCAAAGCATTAGTTGCCATTCATGAGTGTAGAGGCAGAGGAAGCCAGTTCACCATTGTAGCTCTCAACATGGAGAAGGCATTTGACAGTATCTCTTGGGAGTATCATGTGGATAAGTACATAAGTATTGCCATACTGGGACAGAGCAAAGGTCCATCAAGCCCAGCATCCTGTTTCGAAGCCATCCAAACCTTTTTTTAAACTCTGCTAAGCTAACCGCCTTTACCACATTTTCTGGCAATAAATTCCAGAGTTTAATTACATGTTGAGTTTTGGGTATTGGGGAAATATGGTCTGAAAGGACAATATCTCTCCTGGGCGCACATGCTATACACTAGGCCACAGGCCCAATTACTAATTAATGAAGTTTTGATCTTTAGAGGGGCACACGCCAGGGATGCCCACTATCTCCCCTCCTCTTTTTGTTGATGCTTGAACCTCTGGCGATCTGGCAGTTCCCCAGAGATTAGGAGAATTATGGTTGGCAGTTTGGAATGTAAAATCAGCCTTTTTGCTGATGGTATTTTACTATAACTAGATAGAGCACCACAGCACTTAAGCATTGCTCTGCAGATAGTGCAGGAATATGGAGCTATCTCAGGCCTCAAAGTAAACTGTGCAAAATATGAGCTGCTGCTCCTGGCAGGTGAGGGATCTGGAGCCTCGGCATGGGGATCTCCTCATCTCTCCAGTGACAAAAACGATGCACTACTTAAGCATTTACTTAAGCAACAGCCCACATATTATGAATAAGTGTAACATATTAGACCCTATAGAAAAAATACAGCTCTGTCACATGTAGAAAGACCTACCTTTGTCTCTGTGGGGTAGAATAGCCCTTGTTAAGATGGTCCTACTGCCCAAGTTTTTGTACCCCTTGCAGAAAATTCCTATCTGGCTAACACGCAAATATGAGGGTACCTTCAGGAGTGTCATAGTTCATTTATTTGGGGCAGCAAGAGGGTGTGCATAGCTTATTCCACCCTGATTATGGATAAGGGATGGAGTGTTTTGAATCTTCCATTCACTGCCGCTATAACTTTATGACATTGATGTGATTGATCTCTGAAGGCATCACAGGCCACTCGAAATTCACCCTGCAAGGCTGCTCTTTTATTTTTATTTTTATTTTTTTTATTTATTTATTTCAAATTTTTACAATCAAGTAAAACTTGTACAGAAAAGGAGGTTATCAGCTATTAATTACAAATTATAATTATGAAGAAAAGAAAATTGTCCAATAACTATCTTCAAGTCCACAACTTAGGATCCAAGAATACATAAGTGGAATTATTATATATTAGTATTGTTATAGGAATTATAACCTGAGTGGTCACAAAGTGCCCTTGTTTACATTTCTAGAGAATCGTTAACAAGAACATCAATATAACATTAATATTAATGTTAAATTATCACCCCAGATCTCTTGGCTACTAGAAATTCAGTGAGATGAGAAGGCTAAAAGAAAACCCCATATTTAATTCACTGATAACGGACTACACATTTGCATCGGTACCATAAATAAAATATAGCACCGATTTGAAGAACCCCTAGTTTAAGTATTAAAGAACTATCGACGTCTTTTCTGAGTCTCTCTTGATACATTTAGGAATACGCATATTTTAAGTCCCATAAAGTCTTTATCTTTGTTCTTAAAAAAACATTTTCATCAACCATGTTTTATCTGGAGTTAAAGCAACAGAGGCCAATAGGGTTGAAGCGGTAACCGTTTCTGAGTCCGAGGACTCTAAAATTGCTGATATATCTAAGGAGAATCTGCATGTTCAGGAACCAATTGACCTATCGGTTTACTCGGAAGATAATATATTTGAGTGAAAGAGGGAATAGAGTCCTCTGGAACCCCCAAAATTTCTTTTATATATTTCCTTAACATTTCCCTAGGTGTAATAGACCCAACCTGAGGTGAAGGAAGCTATTAGAGCTAAAAGAAAATCCTTCAGAAAATGGAAGAAGGAACCGACTGAAAATAATAAGAAACAGCATAAGGAATGTCAAGTCAAATGCAAAGCACTGATAAGGAAGGCAAAGAGGGACTTTGAAAAAAGATTGCGTTGGAGGCAAAAACATATACTAAGAATTTTTTTCGGTATATTAAAAGCAAGAAGCCGGCAAAAGAATCGGTTGGACTATTGATGACTGAGAAGTAAAAGGGGCGATCAGGGAAGACAAAGCCGTAGTGGAGAGATTAAATTAATTCTTTGCTTCAGTCTTCACCGAGGAAGATTTGGGAGTGATACCACTGCCAGAAATGGTATTTGAAGCTGATGAGTCAGAGAAACTGAATGTAATCTCTATAAACCAAGAGGATGTAGTGGGGCAATTTAACAAACTGAAGAGTAGCAAATCTCCTGGACCGGATGGTATTCAGAGTACTGATAGAATTGAAAAATGAACTGGTGGAACTATTGTTAGTAATATGTAATTTATCTTCAAAATCGAGCATGGTACCGGAAGATTGGAGGGTAGCTCATGTAAGGGTAGCTCATGTAACGCCGATATTTTTAAAAGGTTCCAGAGGGGATCCAGGAAATTATAGGCCGGTGAGCCTCACGTTGGTGCTGGGCAAAATGGTAGAGACTATTATAAAGAACAAAATTAGAGCATATTCAAAAGCATAGATTAATGAGACAAAGCCAGCATGGATTTAGTGAAGGGAAATCTTGCCTCACCAATCTATTACATTTCTTTGAAGGGGTGAACAAACATGTGGATAAAGGCGAGCCAGTTGATACTGTGTATCTGGATTTTCAAAAGGCGTTTGACGAAGTACCTCATGAAAGACTCCAGAGGAAATTGGAGAGTCATGGGAAAGGAGGTAGTGTCCTATTGTGGATTAAAAACTGGTTAAAGGATAGAAAACAGAGAGTATGGTTAAATAGTCAGTATTCTCAATGGAAAAGGGCAGTTAGTGGGGTTTCCCAGGGGTCTGTGCTGGGATCACTGCTTTTTAACATATTTTTAAATGACCTAGAGATGGGAGTAAATAGTGAGGTAACTGAATTTGCTCATGACACAAAGTTATTCAAAGTCGTTAAATCGCGGGAGGATTGTGAAAAATTACAAGAGGACCTTACAAGACTGGGAGACTGGGCGTTTAAATGGCAGATGACGTTTAATGCGAGCAAGTGAAAAGTGATGCATGTGGGTAAAACGGAACCCAAATTATAGCTACATCATGCAAGGTTCCACGTTAGGAGTCACAGACCAAGAAAGGGATCTGGGTGTCATCGTTGATGATACGTTGAAACCTTCTGCTCAGTATGCTGCTGCGGCTAAGAAAGCAAATAGAATGTTAGGTATTATTAGGAAAGGAATGGAAAACAAAATGAGGCTGTTATAATGCCTTTGTATCGCTCCATGGTGCGACCACACATCGAATATTGTGTTCAATTCTGGTTGCCACATCTCAAAGAAGATATAGTGGAATTAGAAAAGGTGCAGAGAAGGGCGACAAAAATGATAAAGGGATTGGGATGACTTCCCTATGAGGAAAGGCTAAAGTGGCTAGGGCAGCTTGGAGAAAAGGTGGCTGAGGGGAGATATGATAGAGGTCTATAAAATAATGAAGAGTTGAACTGGTAGATGTGAAGCGTCTATTTACGCTTTTCAAAAATACTAGGACTAAGGGGCATGCGATGAAGCTACAATGTAGTAAATTTAAAACGAATCGGAGAAACTTTTTCTTCACTCAACATGTAATTGGGCTCTGGAATTCATTACCAGAGAATGTGGTAGGGACGGTTAGCTTAGAGGAGTTTAAAAAAGGTTTGGACGGCTTCCTAAAGGAAAAGTCCATAGACCATTATTAAATAGACTTGGGAAAATCCACTATTTCTGGGATAAGCAGTATAAAATGTTTTGTACGTTTTTGGGATCTTGCCAGGTATTTGTGACCTGGATTGGCCACTGTTGGAAACAAGATGTTGGGCTTGATGGACCTTTGGTCTTTCCCAGTATGGCATTACTTATGTACTTAACCTTAGAGAAATTCAAAAATCGTAGATTGTTACTTCTCAAAGTGTTGTCCATAGATTCAATTTTTCTCCGCATATTCATTGTATCTTTTATCATAGTAGATTGTACTTCTTGCACTTTTTCAACATCTCTCTCCTGTAATTCAATTTTCTCTGACAGTTTTTTCATATCCACATCAACTGTTTCCAATTTCGCCTTCAAAATTTGAGTTTGAGACTCCAAAACTTGAATCTGGGGACATAAAACTTTCCACAGATTAAGTGGCCTAGTGGTTTGAGTGGTGGACTTTGGTCCTGAGGAACTGAGTTCAATTCCCGGCACAGGCAGCTCCTTGTGACTCTGGGCAAGTCACTTAACCCTTCATTGCCCCATGTAAGCCGCATTGAGCCTGCCATGAGTGGGAAAGCACGGGGTACAAATGTAACAAAAAAAAAATTAAGGCCCAGAGATTGTCAAGGGTAACTTAAGACGGGTTTTTTTCTAGGAAAGTAGGAACAAATGGAGTCTGTACCTTCTGAGCTGATAAAGTAAAAATGCTGACCTCACCACCTACAGCCAACAAATCTCCCGCAGTAATAGTTGATCCTTGCATAGCTCCCCAGGAGTTCAAACCGCTTGAACTCCCTAAGTCCTTCGTTTGTTGTTCCTGAACCTCTCGTTATTCCATCTTGATTGCACCTCCTGGCTGAGGAGAGGAAGACGCCGATAGCGGAGAACTAGCACTCTGTGGCTGTGGGGGAGGCACTCTATGGTCGGGGCTTAGCGTGACCTCTAGCACTGGTGTTGCTCTGGGGTCTCCACTCACCCTGGGCGTCACAAGCGTGCCGCCATCCGACCTATTCAGCACTTCGGAACTCCGCACAAAAAAGTCCATAGGTCCAGCCATCGGAGCAGAAGGCCTACCAGAGGCTGCTATTGCGGTCGACTTTCCCCTGCACTTCGGCATTGCTAGATTTGAGAAAGGTAAAGGGCAGAGTCTTCATCTACGCAGGTTCAATCGGCCATCTTGGATTCCATGTACTGCAAGGCTGCTCTTACCTTTCACAACATGTTACATATGAAACCCACAGCAGACACATTTTTCATCTCCCGCCTCCAGTTCTTATGACCAATATGATTGGCATGGAGGAAGATGCAACATAAAGTGGCAGAAGCTTCTTCCTTGCTTCAATTTGAGGGTAATTTAGATTTCTCCTTGGGGATGGGAATGTAAATATATAAAAAAAGAAGCTTTTACCTTGTCTCCCCCCACCTTTGTTCCCTGGGAGGGGGGCATCTTGCAGAGGACAGGGAGGTACAGAGGTCTCAGGGCAGCCCAGCAACAGCACTGACACCTTTTAGTTGAAATGTTTAAAGTGTTTAAAATGCTCCAGCCTGTTATAAAACTAAGAACTCAGGTGTCCATAGGTGCTAGAGGTGTGTTTAAATTCCACGAGTTTGTAACTGTGGGAGGATGCGCAGGGAAACCTGTTACAAGGCTTCTGATTGGCTGTCTGAGAGCCCAGGGAGAGGTGGGAGCTTGAGAGGCATGTAAGGCAATCTTGAGTGGCAGTGTGGAAGGCACTCAATAGGAGCCAGGATCTGCTAAAGGGCACGAATTTGGACCAATGAGGTGGCAGGAGGCAGTCTGACCCATAGATTGGCGCGAATTTCAAGCCAATCCAGGGGACAGGAGGGGTGGAGCAAAGAAAGAAGAGAGTCCATTGCAACCTGGGAAGAAGAAAGGCAAGCCCAGACAAAGAGAGGAGGCTGAAAGCATGCTCTGAGAGGGGAAGATCGGGTCCAGGCAGGAGTGTGCAAGCTGGGGCAGAGAAGGGCATGCTCAGACAAGAAGAGGCAGCTGCAGGCTGGAGGAGGAGAAGATCAAACCCAAGCAGGAGTGAGCTGCAGGCTGGAACCCACTGACGAGCCCCAGATGAAGAAAGAGAACTGGTGAGTCCTGTAAGGGGCCGGGCACTAAAGCAGACAGGAACAGAGGAGGAGGAGGAGAAGGGGGTCTGGAGCGAGCTGGGAGCAAAAGAGGAGCTGTAGCAGTAGCCACAGAGGCCATTCTTCAGACAGAGAAGCAGAGGAAAAACCAGCCATGTGATTGCCTCTCCAGAGAGGAGAAAGCCGGCCGTGTGACTGCCTGTCCTGTAAAGAAACCCCACAAGGAGAGAGACACCCCCCCCCCCCCCCCTTGCACTGAGTGCCCAGACTCCAAAGGAACTGTTTTTTGAGTGTCTGCCAGCATGAATGTCTGCCTCAGGAGGATCCAGCACAGAAGCCTGCTGGTTTGAGTGTCCGCACCTAAGCGAGCCTGCCCTGGGGAAAAGCTGCCCAGCCTAAGCCTCGAGCCCTGTGAGTGCCTGCAGTTAAAGGCTTGCCTTTAAAAGATTTAGTTTAGCAGTCCATCAGTGTGAGTAGAGGGTGGGTGTATAACAAAATTTTTTTTAAAAGGGGTCATGTTTTGGGAGAGCTAGATAGGAATTTCCCCTGCTTATCATTTTATTTGAATTTAGTTAGCCCACAAGGTCCCTTGCCAAAGAAAATACTGATTGAGGTTAGCACACACACACACCAAGCACAGGGAGTCAGGATTTTCATTTTTTGAGTTTTTTGAGTCAGAGCAGTAAGTATCCTGGAGTTCCTGAGCTGGCGAGCTGTCCTTGCCAACCGAGGAGACGTGGATGTGGAGAAGACCAAGGTACCCAACGCAAGAGAGCAGCGATGCTAGCGAAGATTTGATACACCGGTAATATTATTGTGTGCACACAAATTGAAAAAAAAAAAAAAAAAAAAAAAATATATATATATATATATATATATATATATATATATATATATATATATATATATCAGATCTGAATACAATATTTGGGGTTGTGTACATGTTTGGGATGTTTTATGTTATTGCAGCAGTGGGGTTGGGATCTTGGTAACTGTAATTGTAGTTTTGAACATCTTATTGCCTTTGTAACCTATCACAAAGTATTTAACACCGTGCACTATTTTTGTGCAATACTAGCAAACTTTAATAATTGGTACCAACATTAAGGAACATAACCAACAAGTGTTTCTATTTATTTTACCATTTAATAAACTATTTAATGTTTTTTTTCTTGTCAAATCCCTTGGTTGCGTGGAGTTTATTTGGGGACCCTATTTGAAACTGTGACATTCCTATATATTTATTTCTTTAATTTTTGTAATTTACCTGCTCCACGACTAATGGGTTTACAAGTGGCGTCATGGACAGGATTTCCTTACCTAGTCCACCATCTTTAGTAAGGATCCTACTTGTGTTAGAATTCTGTTTTAGTATTTGGTGAGAGTTGTGTTCTGTATAAGATCCTTGTCTGGCATATCCTGACAAGAATCTTACTGAAAGTGTTCTGTGCAAGCTTTGCTTTAGCAGGTCTAGTTAGTTCCCTGCTGTGTGGCAGTCTGTGAGGCCTCTGGTTCTATGCAGCACACCTGAGAAGGAGCAGAGATGAGCGCCAACTGGAAAAAGGAGTTTGAAGCCCTGAAGGAGCTGTACCTGGAACAAACTGCAGCCTTGAAGCAAGAAAAAGAGGCTCAGCAGGAATCCTGTTGCTTGGCCAGGACGATTATAGAAAAGTTTAGCCAGCCACCACCAGTGCCTCCCCCAGTTCAAGTCCCCGCTCTCTACATACCAAGAGACAAACGGATACCTGATTTCAGTGGCATCAGCAGAAGGCTGGCGATCTCTCAGTGGAAGATTGGACCGAGAAGACCAGATCTGCCCTGAAGGTCTTGAGAGTTCCCCCTGAAGATCAGTGGGACGTAGTTCTTGATCATCTAAAGGGAACCGCCTATGACGTGATGAAGCTGTACCGTCCCCAAGACAGAGGAGATATAGCAGCCCTCTTTAAGAGACTGGGTGAAGAGTTTGGAGACAAAGTCCCTCTCACTGTAAGGCTGCGAGAGTACTATCCACGAAGACAGTTGCCTGGGGAGACTATACGCACATTTGGGTGTTGTCTGCGGAAGCAAGCTGCCAAAATCCTGAACAGGAGAGCCACTGTCATAGTGGACATAGAGAGGTCACTCAAAGAGCTTCTCATTGTAGGGTTGAATGATGTGGCCCTAAGGAGAGAAGTCAAGAGGCGGGAAGTCGAGTTTGAAGAGTTATCCTACGAAGACCTACTCTCATTGTTAATTAAGTGGTCAGAGGAAGAAGAGAGCATTCCAGTAGAAGGAGATCGTAACCCTAAGCTCCTGTCGAGGAAGATTGGGGCCAGCGTAAAAGCTGCAGTCGGAGAACCAGATGTGTTGACTGAAGCCGTACAGCAGCTGTGTGCTGTTGCTGAGAGATTGGGTAAAGGCCTGGAACAGAGACAACACGAACTTATGCAAGACATGGGCCAACGGACAGAAAGTCAAAACAGGCCCTATCAGGGTGGCAGAGCTCCACCAAAAAGGAACCCACCCAGGCGGAACAAGAGGGGACAACTTATCTGTTATCGTTGTCAAGAACCTGGTCACATAAGTAGATATTGTCAAAACGAAAGAGTCCCAGAAAGTAGCGGAAGGGGACCTCAGGAAGGTGAACAGGGAGCTCGTGATGAGAGACCCACAGAGGCCCCCAGGGCGAGTGGCAGAAGGGAAGTGCCACAGGAAGTACAAAGGAGAGATTCCTCCCTACCTTCCACGTCCCGTGAGCAGGGGCAGGTTACCAACATTGGCAGTAAAATGTGCATCCCCGAGGCCCAGAAGAAAGCGCCATTGGACCGAGACCCATTTTTGAAGTGCTTATGGGTGGAATGTCAGTAAACTGTTTAATAGACACCGGCTCTGAAGTGTCTACGATTACGGCTAGCCACTTCTATACCAAGCTAACGAAAAAGCCAAAATTGCTAGATGCCACATGGATCAAATTGACAGCGGCAAATGGATTGGAGATTCCAGTAATCGGCTGTTTAGTGACTGAGGTGACCTGCTTTGGCCAGACCGTCCCTGATAGGTGCATATTTGTCACCCGAGATGAGGCCTGGAATGACGAAGTTCCTGGCTTGATTGGCACCAACGTATTGAAAGACATTAGAGACCTTTTGCCTGGGGCTTCCCTTTTCAACAGTACCACTGCCACTCCCAAACGTGTTTGCAAGACTGTCGCCCAGATTCGGCAAGGTTACCAGCAACTGGATCAAGAGAGACCGATTGGTTTTGTTAAGCTGCTGGGGAGCAAAAGAGTGGTCATCCCTCCATTGATAGAAAGAATCACCCAGGGTATCTGTCATTGGATCCGGTCCCTACCTGCATGTCCAGTCCTCGTTGAACCCACGCCAACTATCACTTCTCCAGAGGGGTTGATGGTGGCCAAAATACTTGCTAATGCTGAAGAGGGAAAAGTACCTATCCGAGTGTTGAACTTGAGCAACAAAACCATCCAGATTCGCCCGCGAGCATAGCATAGAGACAGTACCACAGAAAAAGGTGAGGTTTGACGAAGCTGAATCTGAGATTGTGGTGACTCCCATAGAAGAGGAGAATTTGGAGAACAGCCTAGCCTCTACACCGCAGGTCAAGTGGGAAAATCTAACCATCCTGCAGGCCGAGGAGGTGGAAGGATTGTTACAGAGGCACCGAGATGTGTTTTCTAAAGACGAGGGTGACATTGGGTCTACCACCCTCGTAAAACACTACATCAACACAGAGAATGTAGTTCCTATAAAACAGCCATACCGGAGAGTCTCACCTCACATATATGAGGAACTCAAGAGGCACATCCAAACACTGGTGGACCAGAAGATCCTGCAAAGGAGTTGTAGTCCATGGGCATCCCCGGCGGTGATCGTACAGAAGAAGGATGGAGGGATACGGTTTTGCGTGGAGTATACGAGGCTAAACCAAGTAACGGTGAAAGATGCGTACCCCCTCCCACGAATTGAAGAGTCACTGGATGCTTTGGGGAAAGCCAAATACTTTTCATCACTAGACTTAACGTCTGGCTACTTCCAAGTGGCAATGGCTGAAGAAGACAAGACCAAAACGGCTGTGACTACACCATTTGGTCTCTTTGAATGGAACCGGATGCCGTTTGGATTGAGCAATGCTTCATTCTCCCGACTCATGGAACTAGTCTTCAATGACTACGTGTTCAACATCCTCTTACTATACCTGGATGACATCTTGATATTTTCCGCATCATTCAAAGATCATGTGGACCGCCTATAGAAAGTGTTCTCTAGACTTAAAGAACATGGGCTGAAGCTAAAGCCGTCGAAATGTTGCTTGTTTGAGAGAGAAGTGAAGTTTTTGGGCAATGTGGTGTCTGAGAAGGGAGTCGCAACGGACAAAGACAAGACCAGGGTCCTGAAAGACTGGCCAATTCCAAAGACAGCTAAAGAAGTCCGTAAGTTTGTCAGTTTTACAAGCTACTACAGGCGATTTGTTCCCGGGTATGCACAGATAGCGAAACCACTACATGTGCTAATGGGCAAACCTACAAAGCCAAGTGTGGCCTCTCTCGTGTGGACCCTGGAGTGCCAGGGTTTACAGGAACTACACATTTCAGAGAATGGACTAGGAGGGGCTGTGGTTATCTGGGTCACTTTTTAGAGGTGGAAGAGGGCCTTTCTCCCACTTTTTTAGAGGCGCAGGAGCGCTGGCATCTACCCCACAAACATTTCTATTCTTATCTCCAGGCTGACATTATTGGACTACATTGCAGGGGAAATATGGATCCATCTGGCAGGAGAGTCGTTTGGACTCTTTCCTTAGGAGGATACCATCTTACTTAAGTAAACTCTCTACTTGGTACAAATTATTAAAGTTATCGCTGATCTGGGACTGGAATATGATTATCCGCACTTGTATGAACTTTTTACAACCATCTACGACTTTGTCAAGCCGTGGACCTACAGGAAACTCAGTTTAAGATACTACAGAGAGCATATTGGTCTCGGGTTCAGGGGTTGAGATGTGGCCTGCAGGGATCCTACTCCATTCCTTTCTAAAATGTATGAGCTTGGGTATTTGGTGCACTAAATTGGCACTCTTGGATCAGATGATGCCTGGCCAGATTGAATGGGATTATGAGACCTTATTGTTGGTAGCCCGGGGGGATTACTAGCCCAAAATACCTCTTTACCACATCGTAGGTTTATTTACATGTTGACACTCCTGGTAAAGAAAGCTATTTTACAATACTGGGCATCTGAGGAAGCACATTCGGAAGTCAGTTGGGAACAGCATATGCGGGAGGTGGCCCACTTTGAAATCTCCACCTATTGTAAGAATAGTAAACCCAAGCTTCGACAGTGCACAATCCTGTGGCGACAGTATCTAGATAGGGTTGCATCCTCTCCTACCTGCATGGACCCTTGAAGCCTTCCGGGGGGGGGGGGAGGGGAGGGAGGGGGACAGGGTATACATTGAGTGGTTGATTGTGTGTAAGGTGGATTCTGAATGGTGAGTGCAGGAATGGCTCTTATGACTGAGATTTCTTATTCTATTTAAAAATCATCAGATAGGAGTGCATTTTGTTATTTGTGTAATGTTCACTACTTTTCACCACAGTTAGATGTTTATATGTTACTCAAATTCTTTTATATTGGGATCTATCTGCATATTATTGACTGTACCCATGCGTTCTAGACTGATAAAAAAGAAATGACTAAATAGAGAGAATTTAAAAGATGGTACTATTAATTAACTTTTCAAACAAACTAGTTGTAAACTAATTTTTTAGACCTAAAGGTGTCATGTTACATTACTTCAATGAAAATGTGCACTGAGAAGAGTTGTAAACATGAATACCTAGCAGTTAGGCCCTCAAATTTTTACACCAGTATGTTCTTTCTCTTATCCAGCTGTTCTTATTAACACTACATTTGGTTCTTAGAACAAAATCAGGTGTTACGCTGTTAACTTTCTGACTCATAGTTATTTTTGCCAAACATTTTTCTTGAAAGTACTGATATTTTTCTAAAACTTTAAACTGCACTAGAATCAGACCTTAGTGTGCTTTAATGAGGGACTTTCTTCGCACTAAGACCAGATTCAGTGTGGCATAATTGCAGGCTTTTAACATTTATTGTGGTTAGCCAAGTCAGGTGAGGCTTGTCCTTTCTCTGGGTTTTATTTGGACTCTGTTTTTATACCAGTGTCAGCCTCCATTTGCAGTTTGAGAGGTGATTTTAGATACAACAACATTGTCATTAAGGCCGTTTACAGTGGTATTTTTTGCGGCTGGTTGCTAGGTTAAGAGATTCCCTTTCAGAACAAAATTTTCATACAGTTCTGCAGAGCTATGTCGTCCCACATTTTGAATACTGCAATGCCCTTTTGTGTGGTCTTCTGCGTACAACATTGTGGGCATTTCTGGTGCCACAGAACCCTGTGGTGCATATGACAGGTAAATTACAATGACAGGTAAATTGGAGCGTATTACTCCACATTTGCAGAAATTACGTAGGCTGCCCATTGTGTGACAGGTTGAGTTTAAGTTGCTGGTATTGGATTTTAAGGTGTGGCATGATGATGCTCCATTGGCCTTGGCTCAGAGGTGTGGAGGAGTGGCCTAGTGGTTAGGGTGGTGGACTTTGGTCCTGGGGAACTGAGGAACTGAGTTCAATTCCTGCCACAGGCAGCTCCTTGTGACTCTGGGCAAGTCACTTAACCCTCCATTGCCCACCGCATTGAGCCTGCCATGAGTGGGAAAGCACGGGGTACAAATGTAACAAAAAAAAAAAATCGGATTGGTGGAGGGGTAGCATTGTATATTAACGAGAGCCTTGAATCAAATAGATTGAAAATTCTGCAGGAAGCAAAACACTCCTTGGAATCACTGTGGATTGAAATTCCATGTGCAAAGGGGAAAAGGATAGTGATAGGAGTGTACTACCGTCCGCCTGGCCAGGACGAACAGACGGATGCGGAAATGTTAAAGGAAATCAGGGACGCAAACAAACTGGGCAACACAATAATAATGGGGGATTTCAATTACCCGCATATAGACTGGGGTAATGTAACATCTGTACACGCAAGGGACATAAGATTTCTTGATGAAATCAAGGACAGCTTCATGGAACAGCTAGTTCAGGAGCCGACAAGAGAAGGAAAAATACTAGACTTAGTCCTTAGTGGTGCTCATGATCTAGTGCAGGGGGTAACGATACGAGGGCCGCTTGATAACAGTGATCATAATATGATCGGTTTTGATATTGGCATTGAAGGAAGTGAAACTAGGAAATCAAGTACGCTAGCGTTTAACTATAGAAAGGGTGATTACGACAAAATGAGAAAAATGGTGAAAAAAAGACTGAAAGGAGCAGCTCGCAGAGTAAAAAACTTGCATCAGGCGTGGATGCTGTTTAAAAACACCATCCTGGAGGTTCAGGACAAATATATTCCACGTATTAGAAAAAAGGGAAAAAAGACTAAACGTCAGCCGGCGTGGCTAAACAGTAAGATAAAGGAAATCATTAGAGCCAAAAAACAATCCTTCAGAAAGTGGAGAAGAGAACCAACTGAAAGTAACAGGATAGATCATAAGGAATGCCAAGCCAAATGCAAAGCGGAGATAAGGAGGGCAAAAAAGGACTTTGAGAAGAAATTAGCGTTGGAAGCAAAAATACATAGTAAAAACTTTTTTAGATACATTAAAAGCAGGAAACCGGCCAAAGAGTCGGTTGGGCCGCTGGACGAAAATGGTGTTAAAGGGGCGATCAAGGAGGACAAAGCCGTAGCGGAGAAATTAAATGAATTCTTTGCTTCGGTCTTCACCGAGGAGGATTTGGGGGGGACACCGGTGCCGGAAAGAATATTTGAAGTGGGGGAGTCGGAGAAACTAAACAAATTCTCTGTAACCTTGGAGGATGTAATGGGTCAGTTCAGCAAGCTGAAGAGTAGTAAATCACCGGGACCTGATGGTATTCATCCCAGAGTATTAATAGAACTAAAAATGAACTTGCGGAGCTACTGTTAGAAATATGCAATCTGTCCCTAAAATCGAGTGTAATACCGGAAGACTGGAGGGTAGCCAATGTTACTCCGATTTTTAAGAAAGGTTCCAGAGGAGATCCGGGAAATTATAGACCGGTGAGTCTGACGTCGGTGCCGGGCAAGATGGTGGAGGCTATTATTAAGAATAAAATTGCAGAGCATATACAAAAACATGGACTGATGAGACAAAGTCAGCACGGATTTAGTGAAGGGAAGTCTTGCCTCACCAATCTAATGCATTTTTTTGAGGGGGTAAGCAAACATGTGGACAATGGGGAGCCGGTTGATATTGTATATCTGGATTTTCAGAAGGCGTTTGACAAAGTGCCGCACGAAAGACTCCTGAAGAAATTGCAGAGTCATGGAATCGGAGGTAGGGTATTATTATGGATTAAGAACTGGTTGAAAGATAGGAAGCAGAGAGTAGGATTGCGTGGCCAGTATTCTCAGTGGAGGAGGGTAGTTAGTGGGGTCCCGCAGGGGTCTGTGCTGGGTCCGTTGCTTTTTAATGTATTTATAAATGACCTAGAGATGGGAATAACTAGTGAGGTAATTAAATTCGCCGATGACACAAAATTATTCAGGGTCGTCAAGTCGCAGGAGGAATGTGAACGATTACAGGAGGACCTTGCGAGACTGGGAGAATGGGCGTGCAAGTGGCAGATGAAGTTCAATGTTGACAAGTGCAAAGTGATGCATGTGGGTAAGAGGAACCCGAATTATAGCTACGTCTTGCAAGGTTCCGCGTTAGGAGTTACGGATCAAGAAAGGGATCTGGGTGTCGTCGTCGATGATACGCTGAAACCTTCTGCTCAGTGTGCTGCTGCGGCTAGGAAAGCGAATAGAATGTTGGGTGTTATTAAGAAGGGTATGGAGTCCAGGTGTGCGGATGTTATAATGCCGTTGTATCGCTCCATGGTGCGACCGCACCTGGAGTATTGTGTTCAGTACTGGTCTCCGTATCTCAAAAAAGATATAGTAGAATTGGAAAAGGTACAGCGAAGGGCGACGAAAATGATAGTGGGGATGGGACGACTTTCCTATGAAGAGAGGCTGAGAAGGCTAGGGCTTTTCAGCTTGGAGAAGAGACGGCTGAGGGGAGATATGATAGAAGTGTATAAAATAATGAGTGGAATGGATCGGGTGGATGTGAAGCGACTGTTCACGCTATCCAAAAATACTAGGACTAGAGGGCATGAGTTGAAGCTACAGTGTGGTAAATTTAAAACGAATCGGAGAAAATTTTTCTTCACCCAACGTGTAATTAGACTCTGGAATTCATTGCCGGAGAACGTGGTACGGGCGGTTAGCTTGACGGAGTTTAAAAAGGGGTTAGATAGATTCCTAAAGGACAAGTCCATAGACCGCTATTAAATGGACTGGAAAAATTCCTCATTTTTAGGTATAACTTGTCTGGAATGTTTTTACGTTTGGGGAGCGTGCCAGGTGCCCTTGACCTGGATTGGCCACTGTCGGTGACAGGATGCTGGGCTAGATGGACCTTTGGTCTTTCCCAGTATGGCACTACTTATGTACTTATGTACTTATGAGTGTATCATCCTGTTTGGTCTCTTCAGACCCAGGCTCAAGATCTGTTGGACGTTCCTTCATTTCATGATGTTCGTTTACAGGCGGTTTGCTCTCAGATTTTTCTGTTGTTGCTCCTAGATTGTGAAATGCTTTTCCTTTAACCTTGCACCAAATTTCATCTTTGCCTTTGTTTAGAAAACAATTGAAGACTTTCTTGTTTTGTAAGGCATTTCCTGGTTTTTAGGTGGGAGGTTTGGAATCATACGATTTTCTTTGATTGGGTATGTTGTTATTTTAATTGTGTTTGTGATTATGTTTGATTTATTGTAACTCTCTCAGATGTTTAGATGTGTGGGCAGTGGTGTGCTGGAGCTGGCTCTCACCGGCTTGCGTGAGCCAGTTGTTGATTTATGTCCAATTTTGCGAGCTGGTTGTTGCTCTAATCAGCTGGGGCAGGAGTGATCCTCATATGCTCCTGCCCATGCAGTTTTCACTCTCCTCCACACTAAAAGTGACTGCTTTAAGTTTCAGCGGCAGTCTCACGAGATTGCCACAGGAACTCACAGCAGTCTGGTCAGATTGCTGCAGGAACTCACGACAGACATTTTCAATAGTACAGAGTACGAAGGAAAGTGGAGACTGCATGGGCAGGAGCGTATGAGGATCAATCCTGCCCCAGCTGACCACTGGACCACCAGGGCTGTGTAAGGTAGGAGCAGAGGGCTGTGAAAGGTGGGAGTAAGGGGCGGGAGGGGGTTTGAAAACATGCTATGTGAGGGAGAGGACAAGCTGCATAGGTGAGAGGGAAAGAAGAGGACAAGCTGTGTGGATGAGAGGGGGAGAGAAGAGGACAAGCTGTGTGGATGAATGGGAGGGAGAAAAGGACAAACTGCATGGATGAGAGGGAGGGAAGGGGCCAAGCTGCATGGGTGAAATTTTATCCTTAAAATCGAGTGTGGTACCGGAAGACTGGAGGGTGGCTAATGTAACGCCGATTTTTTAAAAAGGTTCCAGAGGAGATCCGGGAAATTATAGACCGATGAGTCTGACATCAGTACTGGGCAAAATGGTAGAGACTATTATTAAGAACAAAATTACAGAGCATATTCAAAAGCATGGATTAGTGAGACAAAGTCAACGTGGATTTAGTGAAGGGAAATCTTGCCTCACCAATCTACTACATTTCTTTGAAGCAGTGAACAAACATGTGGATAAAGGTGAGCCAGTTGATATTGTGTATCTGGATTTTCAGAAGGTGTTTGACAAAATACCTCATGAAAGACTCCAGAGGAAATTGGAGAGTCATGGGATAGGAGTTAGTGTTCTATTGTGGATTAAAAACTGCTTAAAAGATAGAAAACAGAGAGTAGGGTTAAATGGTCATTATTCTCAATGGAGAAGGGTAGTTAGTGGGGTTCCTCAGGGGTCTGTGCTGGGACCGTTGCTTTTTAACATATTTATAAATGACCAAGAGATGGGAGTAACTACTGAGGTAATTCAATTTCTGGGATAAGCAATATAAAATGTTTTGTACTTTTTGGGGATCTTGCCATATATTTGTGATCTGGATTGGCCACTGTTGGAAACAGGATGCTGGGCTTGATGGACCTTTGGTCTTTCCCAGTATGGCAATACTTATGTACTTATGTAAGAAGAGGACAAGATGGGGATGAGAGGCAGAGAGAAGAGGACAAGCTGCATGGATGAGAGGGAGGGAAGGTGACAAGCTGCATGAATGAGAGGGAGGGAGGGAAGGGGACAAACTGCATGTGGATGAGAGGGAGAGAACTTAAGGGAGAAGAGAGGGAGACATGCCATATATAGAGGGAAGGGAAAAGGGAGAAATGCAGCATATAGAAAACAATGGAGTGGGGGATATGCATGCTGCTCATGGATGGGAGGGACAGAAAAGGGGGATATGCTGCTCATGGTTGTTTGCCCTTTTTTTTGGAAATATATTACTCATGGATATTTACTTTTTTGGAAATATATATCTTTTCTAATTTTGTATTTTCACTGCATATATAATCTGGCTTTCTTGGGGGCTCTCCAGTTTTTGTCTGCATGTTTCTTGTGGCCACCTATTTTGTATCAGTTGAGGGTCTGTCTGTGCATGTTCTGAATGTGTGACTGAGATGAAAGATTCTACTGGCATATAGAGGGGCATAATCGAAAGGGGCGCCCAAGTTTTCCTCAGGACGTCCTCGCAGGACTTCCCGGCAAAGGGGCGGGGAAACCCGTATTATCGAAACAAGATGGGCATCCTTCTTTCGTTTCGATAATACGGTCAGGGATGCCAAAATCTTGACATTTAGGTCGTCCCTAGAGATGGTCGTCAGACTTGGTCGTTTCTGATTTTCGGCGATAATGGAAACTAAGGACGCCCATCTCAGAAACGACCAAATGCAAGCCCTTTGGTCATGGGAGGAGCCAGCATTTCGTAGTGCACTGGTCCCCCTGACATGCCAGGACACCAAACGGGCACCCTAGGGGGCACTGCAGTGGACTTCAGAAAAAGCTCCCAGGTACATAGCTCCCTTACCTTGTGTGCTGAGTCCCCCAAAACCCACTACCCACAACTGTACACCACTACATAGCCCTTAGGGGTGAAGGGGGGCACCTAGGTGTGGGTACAGTGGGTTTTGGAAGGCTCACATTTACCACCACAAGTGTAACAGGTGGGGGGGATGGGCCTGGGTCCACCTGCTTGAAGTGCGCTGCACCAGGGATCTGCATACTGCTGCAATCGACCTGAGTATGACATTTGAGGCTGGCACAAAATATTTTTAAAGTTGTTTTTTTGAGGGTAGGAGGGAGTTAGTGACCACTGGGGGAGTAAGGGGAGGTCATCCATGATTCCCTCCGGTGGTCATCTGGTCAGTTTGGGCACCTTTTTGTGCCTTGGTCGTAAGTAAAACTGGACCAGGTAAAGTCGTCCAAATGCTCGTCGGGGATGCCCTTTTTTTCCCATTATGGCTCGAGGACGCCCATGTGTTAAGCACGCCCAAGTCCCGCCTTCGCTACGCCTCCGATACACCTCCGTGAACTTTGGTCGTCCCCACGACAGAAAGCAGTTGGGGACGTCCAAAATCGGCTTTCAATTATACCGATTTGGGCGACCCTATGAGAAGGACGCCCATCTTCCAATTTGTGTTGAAAGATGGGCGTCCTTCTCTTTCGAAAATGAGCCTGATAGTGTCCATGTAGGAATGTGTAACTGTCCAGCTTGTTCCAGTTTCCCAATAGTGGATAATTGGTATATAGGGGTAAGAAATAGTCTCACAGTAAATCATCTGTCAGATTTAATGACAATACATTTATTGTGTAAAGAATCAGCAGATTGGGATAAATAGCAACTATTACTACTACTTATCATTTCTAAAGCGCTACTAGACGTACACAGCGCTGTACACTTCAACATGAATAGCAAACATAGATTGGCTAGAGATACAAGAGTATGGTGAAAATCTATTGGACATTTGGAATTTACAGTAAAGAATATTGTATGTTTTAATATTATTTGTAAATTGGTTGCTGCCTGCTTATATCATTTGTATCAATATAATGCATAATACAGTTATCTACATATCTATGGGTGTTGGTTTGTTTTGGGGCTTTTTTTGGACAGAGAGTCTGTTGTTAAAAATTTACCAGCACACCACTGAGTGCGAGCAATAAATTTTGTTAAATAAATACATATATTTTTGTTTCCGGTCACGCACTAATGTTCGCATTAGAATATGGTACCAATAAAAAGTTAACTCGGGAGCCCTTACCACCTCCTTTTTAGGAGGGGGTAAGATCTTTCATATTAACTCCTCATTAGTCAGTCAGCACACAGTATGTGCTAGCTGGATAACACTTCCCCACCCATGAAATGCCTTCTCCCAAAAACATTAGCGAAAAAATAAATGAGGTGCAATTAATGAATGCTGACAGGCATTTTAGTACAAACACATTTTCCAGTAAGACTTTTTTTTTCCCGCAAGCTGCCTTGAGGGGTCTCAGCAGCCATTTTCATGAGGCAGCCGCAAGGGACAGGACTGAGTGGGCTTTTCTCCTGCCACAATCACCCCCGCTGAACTACCAGGAATTGCAGGTAAGCCCAGGGAAGAGGGGGATGCTTAGATTTGCAATAGAGGGGGATCGAGGTGGCTCAGCATTTTTTTTTGTTATGTGGTTGCCAGCCAGCATTCAGCCGGCACCTGCATAGCTAAGCGGGCAAATTTAGAAACATTTAGCTATGCAGGTGCCAGTATAAAAGTACATAAGTATTGCCATACTGGAAAAGGCCAAAGGTCCATCAAGCCCAGCATCCTATATCCAACAGTGGCCAATTGTTATGACCTGGTAAATGTGAGCCCTTGTGCCCCGACTGAGCACGGCGAAGATGGAGTGACACCGCACTCTGTCAGGCAGCCAGACAACCCCTAGCTTCACCTGGGAAGCGACCGCCGTTCCCTGAGAGTTGAGCCCTCAGGTGCGGGCAGCCACCAGGACTTCTGGAACCGGCAGGGTTGCACGGCCACCGACCCGACAGGTGGGAGTAAACACAGTCCAGAAACAAAGGGGTCAGCAGTGCAGCGAGTAATCAAGAAACAGTCCGAGGTCTGGGCAGGCAGCAACACAACGCGAAGTCAAGAAACAATCCAAGGTCTGGTACACAGAAAACACTGGAACAAAGTAGCCGTCCAGGAACACAGGACGAGAACCACGACCTCTATGCAGCAGAAGCAGAAGCAACAAAGGACTGGAGGCAGGGCTTTAAATAATGTAGGAATCAGGCTCAAACATATGCAGCTGATCCAAGATGGCTGCCCCCATCAGCAGAGAAGCCCTACGCCCAAATATGGGCTTCCTTCCTGCAGTTGCCCACTCCAAGATGGTTGCCACAACCTATCCTGGAGATACCACATCCAAGATGGCCGACTATCTCCGCCGGACCGTGATTCATTGGCGAATCGGCCGCACAGGCCTGGAGCCAGGTGAGGAACGTAACAGTATCCCCCCCTGGAAGCCTCCCCCTTCTCCCTGGCCCGGGCCGAGTAGGATGAAGAGCATGGAACTCCCGGACCAGGTCTGGAGCATGCACATTAGTGGCTGGCTCCCAGGAGTTGTCTTCAGGGCTGAAGTGCTTCCAG
The DNA here is from genome assembly GCF_901765095.1 of Microcaecilia unicolor. Taxonomy (NCBI): domain Eukaryota; kingdom Metazoa; phylum Chordata; class Amphibia; order Gymnophiona; family Siphonopidae; genus Microcaecilia; species Microcaecilia unicolor. Next base: position 127,989,747 of record NC_044038.1, on the reverse strand, counting down.
GACAAGAGGTAGAATAGCTTTCCTCCCTGCAGCTTCGAGTCCAGGATGCGATCTACCTCATACTCGGGATCCGAGTCACTCTCAGGCACGACCACCCTCTTGGGTTCGGGATGCCACTTGGACCTGCGGAAGGGTTTCGAGAGCGACACATGGAAAGCATTGTGCACCCGGAGTTGGCTGGGTAGGTGCAACCGGTAAGTCACTGCTCCTACCCTGGAGCACACTGCCGGGAGAGAAGGTATGGTTGAGTACCCGATTCCTGAAGTTGAGGCTCCCTTCTCTGAAGTTTGCTCCCCAGTTCATTGTGCCCCCAGCGGAGCACCTTCCTACGGAGACCCACCGGCACCGCCTTCTGGCACGCGGCACTGGCCCCGGGCATGGAGGGAATACAGGCCGGATTCAGCATCGGGTAGGGTTCCTCCTGGTCCTCGGGAACCTCGAAACTGCGAGAGAGGGCATCCGCCTGGACATTCTTCTCCCCAGGCCTGAAGATCAGACGGAAGTCAAGCCGGGCAAAGAACAGCGACCACCGCGCCTGGCGAGGATTCAGTCTGGTGGCATTATGTAGGTACAGTAGATTCTTGTGATCAGTTATTACAGTCACTGGATGTGCAGCTCCCTCTAACAAGTATCGCTACTCCTCAAAGGCCAACTTAAGCGCCAGCAGCTCCCGATCCCCCACCGTATAGTTCCGCTCTGCGGGGGTGAACTTGCGAGAAAAGAAAAAACAGGGATGTTTCCTCCCGGCTGCCGACATCTGGGAGAGCACTGCCCCTACTCCCAAGGAGGATGCGTCCACCTCCAGCAGGAAAGGCTGAGTCAGATCAGGACTGCGGAGTACCGGGGCAGAAAGGAAGGCCTTCTTCAGGGTGTTGAACGCCGCGAATGCCTCCGGCGTCCAATTCCTCGTATCGGCGCCCTTCCTCGTGAGGGCCATCAGCGGAGCTGTGATAATTGAGTAGTTCTGGATAAACTGCCGGTAGTAGTTCGCAAACCCCAGGAACCTCTGCAAAGCCCGCAGATCCTGGGGAGCTGGCCAGTCTCGAATCGCCATCACCTTACCCGGATCCATCTGTAAGTCGGTGGAAGAAATGAGATACCCCCAGGAAAGGCAGACTCTGTTGGTGGAACACACACTTCTCCAACTTGGCATACAGCCGATGCTCTCGAAGGCGCTGGAGCACTGTGCGGACATGGGTGACGTGCTGTGGCAGAGAAGTGGAAAAAATCAGAATATCATCCAGATAGACGATCACGGAGGAGTAGAGCAGGTCCTGAAAAATTAAATTCACAAAGTTCTGGAAGACTGCCGGGGCATTGCAGAGGCCGAACAGCATTACCCAGTATTCGAAGTGCCCTTCATGGGTATTAAAGGCCGTCTTCCACTCATCTCCCTTCCGGATCCACACCAGGTTGTAGGCCCCACGTAGATCCAACTTGGTGAATATCTTGGCTCCTTGAAGCCGGTCAAATAGTTCCGGGATGAGTGGAAGCGGATACTGGTTCTTGATGGTAATTTTATTCAACCCCCGGTAGTCAATGCACGGGCGGAGCGACCCGTCCTTCTTCGAGACAAAGAAGAAACTGGCCCCAGCCGGAGAAGTGGAGGTGTGGATGAACCCCTTGTGAAGATTTTCTTGGTTGTAGTCCCTCATGGCTCGGGACTGTACCCGAGACAAGGTGTACAGGTGTCCTCTGGGCGGATTAGTTCCTGGCAGTAAGTCAATGGAGCAGTCGAAAGACTGATGAGGAGGCAGCGTGTCCGCTGCCCAGACACTGAACACATCATGGAAATCCTGATAGTCTTTGGGCAGCCCAGGCGACTCCTCCTGTGAGGTCCGAAACTGAGCTGAGCAGAGCGGCAGGAGCGGCTTTACTGGCTGGAGACAGTGCTGGCCACATCGCAAACCCCATTGCCCGATCTCTCCGGTGGACCAGTCGATCACTTGGGCGTGTAGACGAAGCCAGGGCAGGCCAAGGATCACTGGGTGAATGGCTCAGGCGAGCACTAGGAACTGGATCTTCTCCTGATGTATCGCCCCCACCTGCATACACAGGGGCGAGGAGATCCGGGTGACGGTTCGAGGAAGGCTATCCCCCTGGATAGAGGTAAACCGGAGCTCTGGTTGGCAGGACACGGTGGCGCCACCCAGCTGTGACAGGAACTCAGCGGCAATGAAATTCCCTCCTGCCGCTGAGTCTAGTAAGGCCCTCGTATGGACCTGGAAAACTTCTCCTTGGAGCAGTAACGGAACAGAGAGAAAATGGTCGGGAAGGGCAGACAGCTGGCCCAGAGCCACCCCCTTCATAGGGCTCGGGCCGGAGCATTTCCCGACCTCCCAGGCTTGTTTGGGCAGGTGCCCAAGAGATGGCTGGCCTCCCCACAGTACAAGCATAGATGCTTTTGGAGACGATGGGCCCTCTCCTCCTTGGACAGGCGATGCCGCCCCATTACCATGGGTTCCTCCTTGGTTCCTTCCGAATCCTCCTCGAGGGACCTAGGCATCTCTGGGCGACGGGGCCGACCTCTGGCTCTCTGCCCCACCGGCTGCATGGTCTCCTCCTGGGCTCACTCCTGGAACCGGATATCGATTCTCGTACATAGTGCAATCAGGGCATCCAAAGTAGCGGGAATCTCTCTGCCGGCCAACTCATCCTTTATTTGACTGTTCAAACCCTGCCAGAAAATGGCTGTTAACGCTTCCTGGTTCCACCTGAGCTCCGCGGCCAAGGTGCGGAATCGGACGGCATACGCCCCGACCGACCCGGAGCCCTGCTGGATCCGGAGCAGCTCCCCTGAGGCAGAAGAAGGCCAGCCAGGCATGTCAAAGACCATCCGGAACTGCCGCAAGAACTCCTCTATGTTCGCCAGAACCGGACTCCGCTGTTCCCACAGCAGGGATGCCCAAGCCAGCGCGGCCCCAGACAGCAGGGAGATGATGTAGGTTACTTTTATTTTCTCAGATGAGAAGGCCTCCGGTCGCAGCTCAAACAGAATTTGACACTGGTTAAGGAACCCCCGGCATCCTGTCGGAGTCCCGTCGAAGCGCAGAGGCTCAGGGAGACGCAACCGTGCAGCGGGCGCCTAAGCCCTAGGGACAGGCGGGCCCGCAGATGCCTGCAGCTGAAATGCTGATAGCTGGTCGCAAACATCCTGCAATACACTGGACAAGTGTGTTAATTGGCCTGCTGCTGGTGCAATACCTGAGCCAGGTTGGAAAGCTCGGTTTTGTCTGGCGAGCTCATGGCTTCGGCTTACTGTTATGACCTGGTAAATGTGAGCCCTTGTGCCCCGACTGAGCACGGCGAAGATGGAGTGACACCGCACTCGGTCAGGCAGCCAGACAACCCCTAGCTTCACCTGGGAAGCGACCACCGTTCCCTGAGAGTTGAGCCCTCAGGTGCGGGCAGCCACCAGGACTTCTGGAACCGGCGGGGTTGCACGGCCACCGACCCGACAGGCGGGAGTAAACACAGTCCAGGAACAAAGGGGTCAGCAGTGCAGTGAGTAATCAGGAAACAGTCCGAGGTCTGGGCAGGCAGCAACACAACGCGAAGTTAAGAAACGATCCAAGGTCTGGTACACAGGAAACACTGGAACAAGGTAGCCATCCAGGAACACGGGACGAGAACCATGACCTCTATGCAGCAGAAGCCGAAGCAACGAAGGACTGGAGGCAGGGCTTTAGTGTAGGAATCAGGCTCAAACATGTGCAGCTGATCCAAGATGGCTGCCCCCATCAGCAGAGAAGCCCTACGCCCAAATATGGGCTTCCTTCCTGCAGTTGCCCACTCCAAGATGGTTGCCACAACCTATCCTGGAGATACCACATCCAAGATGGCCGACTATCTCCGCCGGACCGTGATTCGTCGGCGAATCGGCCGTGCAGGCCTGGAGCCAGGTGAGGAACGTAACAGTATCCCCCCCTGGAAGCCTCCCCCTTCTCCCTGGCCGGACCGCGATTCATCGGCGAATCGGCCGCGCAGGCCTGGAGCCAAGTGAGGAACATAACACCAATCCAGATCACAAATACCTGGCAAGATCCCAAAAAAGTACAAAACATTTTATACTGCTTAACCCAGAAATAGTAGATTTTCCCCAAGTCCGTTTAATAACGGTCTATGGACTTTTCCTTTAGGAAGCCGTCCAAACCTTTTTTAAACTCCGCTAAGCTAACCGCCTTTACCACATTCTCTGGCAACAAATTCCAGAGTTTAATTACACGTTGAGTGAAGAAAACCTTTCTCCGATTTGTTTTAAATTTACTACATTGTAGCTTCATCGCATGCCCCCTAGTCCTAGTATTTTTGGAAAGCGAAAACAGACACTTCACATCTACCCGTTCAACTCCACTCATTATTTTATAGACCTCTATCATATCTCCCCTTAGCCGCCTTTTCTCCAAGCTGAAGAGCCCTAGCCACTTTAGCCTTTCCTCATAGGGAAGTCGTCCCATCCCCTTTATCATTTTCGTGGCCCTTCTCTGCACCTTTTCTAGTTCCACTATATCTTTTTTGAGATACGGCGACCAGAATTGAACACAGTATTCAAGGTGCGGTCGCAACATGGAGTGATACAAAGGCATTATAATATCCTCATTATTGTTTTCCATTCCTTCCCTAATAATACCTAACATTCTATTTGCTTTCTTAGCTGCAGCAGCAGACTGAGCAGAAGGTTTCAACGGATCATCAACGGTGACACCTAGATCCCTTTCTTGGTCCGTGACTCCTAACGTGGAACCCTGCATGACGTAGCTATAATTCGGGTTCCTCTTTCCCACTTGCATCACTTTGCACTTGCTCACATTAAACGTCATCAGCCATCTAGACGCCCAGTCTCCCAGTCTCGTAAGGTCTTCCTGTAATTTTTCACAATCCTCCCGCAATTTAAGGACTTTGAATAACTTTGTGTCATCAGCAAATTTAATTATCTCACTAGTTACTCCCATCTCTAGGTCATTTATAAATATGTTAAAAAGCAGCGGTCCCAGCACAGACCCCTGGAGAACCCCACTAACTATTCTCCATTGCGAATAATGACCATTTAACCCTACTCTCTGTTTTCTATCTTTTAACCAGTTTTTAATCCACAATAGAACACTACCTCCTATCCCATGACTCTCCAATTTCCTCTGGAGTCTTTCATGAGGTGCTTTGTCAAACGCCTTCTGGAAATCCAGATACACAATATCAACCGGCTCACCTTTATCCACATGTTTGTTCACCGCTTCAAAGAAATGTAGTAGATTGGTGAGGCAAGATTTCCCTTCACTAAATCCATGTTGACTTTGTCTCATTAATCCATGCTTTTGAATATGCTCTGTAATTTTGTTCTTAATAATAGACTCTACCATTTTGCCTGGCACCGACAACAGACTCACCGGTCTATAATTTCCTGGATCTCCTCTGGAACCTTTTTTAAAAATCAGCGTTACATTAGCCACCCTCCAGTCTTCCGGTACCACACTCGATTTTAAGGATAAATTACATATTTCTAACAATAAGTCTGCAAGCTCATTTTTCAGTTCTATCAGTACTCTGGGATGAATACCATCTGGTCCAGGAGATTTGCTACTCTTCAGTTTGTAGAACTGCCCCGTTATATCCTCCAGGTTTACAGAGAATTCATTAAGTTTCTCCGACTCGTCAGCTTCGAATACCATTTCCGGCACCGGTATCACTCCCAAATCTTCCTCGGTGAAGACCGAAGCAAAGTACTTGCATAACTACCAGCTCCTGATGCTGCCCTGACCTTCCCAGGCAGAGCCTATATTTCGTGGCACAGCCTGGTTAAGTGTCACTAAATATCGGCAGTTGGGTGGTCATAAGCGATTTAAGTGGGGAGGAACCTCTGCTGCCCACTTAAATCACTTTAAATTTGTCCCAGGTTTGTTTATCTATGGCATCTGCATGTGTGTCTCCTTGTGTTCATTCCTGTTCTGTTTTGTGTGTACTGGGCATGTGTTGTGTCTGTGGGGAAGATAGCAGGGGTGGAGATACTTGTGGAGTGGCAGTTTGGAGAATGTAGGGGTAGTTGTGGGGAGTAGTTTTGGGGGTGTGCATTTTGTGGGGTGGTGGAGCAGTTGCAGGAGGTAGTTTATGAGGTGTTGTAGGTAGCAGGTAGTGGGATAGTTTACGGGATAATGGAGCAGTTGCAAGGGGTCTGTTTTTGGAGGTGGTGCAGTTGAGGATGGAATTTTAGAGTGGGCAATTTGCAGGAGTAGTTTTAGGGGGTGGGGCAGCTACAGGAGATATTTTTGGGGTAAGGAGGCAGTATGTGGGGTAGTATGGCAATTGCAAGGAGTAGATTCTGGGTTTGGGGCAGTTGCAGGAGGTAGTTTTGGAGATAGGGCAGTTTGTGCGGTGGTGGAGCAGTTGCAGGTGTGTAGAGTTTGGACTATGGGGGCTGTGCTGATCTTATAATGTGTATCCATGCATTATTTAAACAGCTTACTAAACCACAGGTTCCCAATATGTGGTACGGGTAAATGACATATCAACAGGGTGTAAGCAACTAACAAATAGTAAATGACAGCAGATAAAGGCCTGTACGGTCCATCCAGTCTGCCCAAAAAGATAAACTCATTTTACATGTGTTTATGTTTATTGTACACTTGATATACTGCCTTTACTGACGTGTCAGATCACAGCGGTTTACAACAAAATAATAATAAAACTGGCACCCAACAAGATAGAAATCCAGACATTATAAGTGCCAGTTTTATGCTGCTGCTGGTTACTTCCAGGTCATTTCCTGTGCTTTGTCATCATAGCCTCCCCCTATAAGAGGATTAGGAAAGCTAAGCCTTCCTAGCCCAACTATGACCTTCCCCTCTCTCTGGAATTATTGTGATAAGGACAACTAATCATCCAGTTTCTTCCATTTTTACGCATATCTTTGTGTGTGGGAGATTTAAGTTCTATAATATGTTCATATTTTCTGAATAAACTAGTGAGGTAGTTAAATTTGCTAATGACACAAAGTTATTTAAGTACATAAGTAATGCCATACAGGGAAAAGACCAAAGGCCCATCAAGCCCAGCATCCTGTCCCCGACAGTGGCCAATCCAGGTCAAGGACACCTGGCAGCTTCCCAGGTTAAATCACAAGAGGATTGTGAAAAGTTACAAGAGGACCTTCTGAGGCTGGGAGACTGGGCATCCAAATGGCAGATGATGTTTAATGTGAGCAAGTGCAAAATGATACATGTGGGAAAGAGGACCCAGTTCCATCATAATGTAGCAGAAAGAGAAGGGTTACGTGGAGGGGCATAATCGAACGAAAACGTCTATCTCCATGGGCGTTTATCTCCGAGAACGGGTCCGTGAAGGGGCGGACCGAACCATGTTTTATTCGACAATTTGTGAGCTGGGCGTTTTTGTTTTTCAGCGATAATGGAAAATGAAAGCGCCTAGCGCAAAAACGAATAAATCCAAGGCATTTGTTCGTGGGAGGGGCCAGGATTCGTAGTGCACTGGTCCCCCTCACATGCCAGGACACCAACCGGGCACCCTAGGGGGCACTTTTACAAAAAAAAAAAAAGTTAAAGAGCTCCCAGGTGCATAGCACCCTTCCCTTGTGTGTTGAGCCCCCCCAATCCCCCTCAAAACCCACTGCCCACAAGTCTACACCATTACTATAGCCCTAAAGGGTGAAGGGGGGCACCTACATGTGGGTACAGTGGGTTTGAGGGGGTTGGACGACTAAGCATTAAGCAGCACAATTGTAACAGGTGGGGGGGGGATGGGCCTGGGTCCACCTGCCTGAAGTCCACTGCACCCCCTAACAACTGCTCCAGGGACCTGCATACTGCTGCCAGGGAGGTGGGTATGACAATTGAGGGTGAAAATAAAAAGTTGTGAAACATCATTTTTTGTGGTGGGAGGGGGTTAGTGACCACTGGGGGAGTCAGGGGAGGTCATCCCCGATTCCCTCTGGTGGTAATCTGGTCATTTAGGGCACTTTTTGGGGCCTTATTCGTGAAAAAACAGGGTCCAGGAAAAGTGCCCTAAATTCTAGCTACAAACGCATACTTGTTTTCCATTATCGGCGAAAGGCGCCCATCTCTGTTCGGGTGATAACCATGCCCCAGTCCCGCCTTCACCACGCCTCCGACATGCCCCCGTCAACTTTGTACGCTTCCGCGATGGAGTGCAGTTGAAAACGTCCAAGTTTGGCTTTCGATTATACCGCGTTATTCGTTTTTGTGAGATAAACGTCCATCTCCCGATTTAGGTCGGAACTTGGGCGTTTTTCTCGTTCGATTATAAGCAGGATAAGTACATAAGTATTGCCATACTGGGACAGACCGAAGATCCATCAAGCCCAGCATCCTCTTTCCAACAGTGGCCAATCCAGGTCACAAATACCTGGCAAGATCCCAAAACAGTACAATACATTTTATGCTGCTTATCCTAGAAATAAGAAGTGAATTTTCCCAAGTCCATTTTAATAATGGCTTATGGACTTTTCTTTTAGGAAGATATCCAAACCTTTTTTAAACCCCGCTAATCTAACTGCCATTACCACATTCTCTGGCAACAAAATTCCAGAGTTTAATTACACGTTGAGTGAATAAATATTTTCTCCAATTCATTTTAAATTTACTACTTTGTAGCTTAATGGCATGCCCCCTAGTCCTAGTATTTTTGGAAACAGTAAACAAGCGATTCACATCTACCCATTCCACTCCACTCGTTATTTTATATACCTCTATCCAGTGGTGTGCTGGTAAATGTTTAACAACAGGCTCTCTCCCCGGTCCACCTCTGCACCCCAACCCCCCCCCCCCCCCCGTCCACCTCTGCGCCCCCCCCCCCCCCCCAAATTGCAGAGCTGGTTATAGCCGGGGAGAGAGCCTGGGGGGGGGGGCAATCTAATTCATGTTTAATGTGGGATAAAATGCCATAAATAAGTAAATAAAAATAAAAATGTTGAACACCTGATTCTCAAAGTGGACATATTCCAAACACTATAATGAAAATAAAATGATTTTTTCTACCTTTGTTGTCTGGTGACTTTGTTTTTCTGATCATGCCGGCCCAGTATCCGATTCTGCTATCTGTCCTCTTAACTCCATTTCCAGGGCTTCCTTTCCATTTATTTCTTTACTTTCCGCCTTTCTTCTTCATTTCTTGCCCTACATCTGTAAGTAAAAGCTGGGTCCTTCACAGACTTGACTGTCCAGTGGATCCAGCTTCAGCCTATTTTCTCCATCCATGTGCAGTTATTCTCCTCTCTTCCTTTTCCCTCTTCTCATCTCATTCCTCACTCTTCCCTCCCCTCCATCCATGTCCAGCAACCCTCCTCTGCCCCCTGCCCTGCCCTCCATGCACCCATGTCCAGCAGCAACCCTCCTCCCCCTTGCCCTCCATCCACCCATGTTCAGCAACCCTCCTCTCCCCCCTGCACTGCATCCACCCATGTCCAGCAAACCTCTCCCCCCCTGCCCTGCACCCACCCATGTCCAGCAACCCTCCTCTCCTCTCCCCTGCCCTCCATCCACCTATGCCCAGCAACCCTCCTCTCCCCTGCCCTCCATCCACCATGTCCAGCAACCCTCCTCTCCCCCCTGTCCTCCATCCACCATGTCCAGCAACCCTCCTCTCCCCCCCTGCCCTCCATGCTCCATCTACCCATGCCCAGCGACCCTCCTCTCCCCCTGCACTGCATCCACCCATGTCCAGCAACCCTCCTCTCCCCTCCATCCACCCATGTCCAGCAACCCTCCTCTCCCTGCCCTCCATCCACCCATGTCCAGCGACCCTCCTCTCCCCCCTGCACTGCATCCACCCATGTCCAGCAACCCTCCTCTCCCCTCCATCCACCCATGTCCAGCAACCCTCCTCTCCCCTGCCCTCCATCCACCCATGTCCAGCAACCCTTGTCTCCCCCTGCCATCCCCTCCATGATCCACCCATGTCCAGCAACCCTCGTCTCCACCCTGCCCTCCTCCCCTTCATCTGCCTTCTTCGAGCCCCCCCGCTGCCCCAGTCGTCCATCATCCATCTGCCCTCTGCTCCCACCCCGACAGACCTGGTTTCCTTCCTGCACCGCTGCTTGCCTTTAAAAATTTTATTTTCCCTGGAGGCACGCTGCTGTTGAAGCGAAGGCAGCAGGCTCAGCTGAGTTCCAGCCTTCCGTTCCGTTCCGTTCTCTTCCCTCGCATCATGGCTCCGCCCTCGCTCAAACAGGAAATACGTCCGAAGAGGGCGGAGCCATGATGCGAGGGAAGAGAACGGAATGGAAGGCTGGAACTCAGCTGAGCCTGCTGCCTTCCCTTCAACAGCGGCGCGCCTCCAGGGAAAATAAAATTTTTAAAGGCAAGCAGCAGCGCAGGAAGGAAACCAGGTCTGTCGGGGTGGGAGCAGAGGGCAGATGGATGATGGACAATCGGGGCAACGGGGGAGCAGAGGTGAGCCGGCTCGCACTGCCCAACAACCGGCTCGCAAGATGCCAGTAAATTTAACAAGCGGCTCTTGCGAGCCGGTGCGAGCCGGCTCCAGCACACCACTGCCTCTATCATATCTCCCCTCAGCCATCTTTTCTCCAAGCTGAAGAGCCTTAGCCATTTCAGTCTTTCCTCATAGGGAAGTCATCCCATTCCCTTTATCATCTTTGTCGCCCTTCTCTGTACCTTTTCTAATTCCACTATATCTTTTTTTGAGATGTGGTGACCAGACTTGCACACGGTATTCGAGATGCAGTTGCACCATGGAGCAATACAAAGGCATTATAACATCCTCATTTTTTTTCCAATACTTTCCTAATAATACCTAACGTTCTATTTGCTTTCTTTGTCGTCGGAGCACACTGAGCAGAGGGTTTAACGTATCATCAACAATGACTCCTAGATCCTTTTCCTGGTCAGTGACTCCTAATGCATAACCTTACATCAGGTACCTATAGGTCAGGATCCTCTTTGCCACATGTATCACTTTTGCACTTGTTCACATTAAACATCATTTGTCATTTGGATGCCCAGTCTCCCAGTCTCAGAAGGTCCTCTTGTAACTTTTCACAAGCCTCTTGTGATTTAACAACTTTGAATAACTTTGTGTCGTCTGCAAATTTAATTACCTCACTAGTTATTCCCATGTCTAGTTCATTTCTAAATATGTTAAAGAGCAGCAGTCCCCACACAGACCCCTGCGGAACCCCACTATTTACCCTTCTCCGTTGAATATACTGACCATTTAACCCTACTCTCTGTTTTCTATCTTTTAAACCAGTTTTTAGAACACTACCTCCTATCCCACAAATTTCCAATTTCCTTTGAAGTCTTTCATAAGTTACTTTGTCAAATGCCTTATGAAAATCTAGATATGCTATATCGACTGACTCACCTTTGTCCACATGTTTATTCACCCCTTCAAAAAAATGTAATAGATTGGTGAGGCAAAATTTCCCTTCACTAAATCCGTTGGCTTTGTCTCATTATCGTTCCAATGACTAATAATTAGGTTTAATGCCATCAAATTGAGGAAATCAAAAAAGTGCCTGTCGGTATCTGATAGCGGAGTTGAGCTTGCTAAAGATTTCCAAATTATGAGTTTGTAAGAAATGTCCACATTAATATATAAAATGTAAAGTATTTTCTTCCAGACAGATATCCAAAACTGATAAACATTAGGGCAAACATAAAGTAAATTTTGAAGAGGTCCTTCTTGAGTAGACATGACCAACTTAGATTAGAGGAAGATCTACTGGTTCTGTGTGACTTAATTGGGGTCCTTAATGAGCAACGATAAAGAAAGAAGAGTGATTGCATCAATGATGCTGATAAAGATGTATGCGGGCCTTTTAGACAGAATTGTGACTGTTGCTGATCTGAAAGTGAGTATTTCAGTTCATGCTCTTATATCTCTTGCACACTTAAGCATGAACTGTGGGTGTCTTATTGGAGTAATCTGTAAACTGTAGAAGCTGCTTTAGATGAAGTTAGTATTTTGCATATCATTGGTTCTAGAGTCTGCTCTTTGAAAAAGTTATAAAAGTCAGTATTGTTATGGCATAGCACTCGACAGAGCCTGGTAGGAAGAATTCTGCTTGAAGAATATAAAATGTTTTAAATTCAGAATCTTGAAGTATGGCCTAGATACCATATTTGTTTGTCATTCCAGATAGATGAGAAAATCGGTGATTTTTTGCTTCAGATCTTGGAATTCTATCAGATAATTGATTTGTACAAGTTATTTGGAATTTTAGAGTTCAAAATATGGAAAGCAGATAATGTAGTCTTGAGTACAGGAGTGATTTGTTTTTCCTTGGAAAGTCAGGCATATCTGGCAGAATGTTTAAAGGAGGAGGAGAGGTGATATGTTTCTCAGTATGGAGCTTAGTTGGTGCATTGTCATTTTACAGGCTTTTCCCACATGCCAAGTTTCATAAGAACATAAGAATAGCCATTCTGGGTTAGACAAATGGTCCATTTAGCCCAGTATCCTGCTTCCAACAGTGGCCAATCACAAGAACCTGACAGAAACCCAGTTAGTAGCAACATTCCATTCTACCAATCCCAGGGCAACCAGTGGCTTTACCCATGTCTATCTCAATAACAGACTATGGACTTTTCCTGCAGGAACTTGTCCAAACCTTTTTTAAACCCAGATACACTACATCCTCAGGGAGGACAAGGTCATAGCAGACAAACTGAATGAATTCTTTGCTTCAGTCTTTATGGAAGAAGATGTAAGAGATTTGCCTGTACTGGAAATAGTTTTCAAGGGTGATGATGCGGAGGAGCTGAAAGAAATCTCGGTGAACCTGAAAGATGTACAAAGCCAAATTCACAAATTAAAGAGTAGTAAATCACTTGGACCAGATGGCATACATCCAAGGGTACTCAAAGAATTCAAGCATGAAATTTCTGATCTGCTGTTAGTAATATGTAACCCGTCATTAAAATCCTCTGTAGAACCTGAGGATTGAAGGGTGGCCAATTTGACGCCGATTTTTTAAAAGAGTTCTAGGAATGATATGGGAAATTATAGACCAGTAAACCTGACATCGGTGCCGGGCAAAATAGTAGAAACTATTTTATAAAATTACAGAACACGAAGACAAACATGGTTTAATGGGACAGAGTCAGCATGAGTTCAGCCGAGGGAAGTCTTGCCTGACCAATTTGCTTCATTTTTTTGAAGGCGTGAATAAACATGTGGATAAAGGTAAGCCAGTTGATGTAGTGTATCTAGATTTTCAGAAAGTATTTCATGAGAGACTCCTGAGAAAATTAAAAAGTCATGGTATAGGAGGGAAGGTTCTGGTGTGGATTAGGGATTAGTTATTTGTAGGGTTAAATGGTCATTTCTCTCAATGGAGGAGGGTGAACAGTGGAGTGCCGCAGGGATCTGTACTGGGACCGCTACTATTTAACATATTTATAAATGATATGGAAATCGGAATGACGAGTGAAGTGATTTGCAGATGATGCAAAACTATTCAAGGTTGTTAAAACACGTGCGAACTGTGAACTATTGCAGGAAGACCTTAGGAAATTTGAAGACTGGGCATCCAAATAGCAGATGAAATTTAATGTGGACAAATGCAAGGTGATGCACATTGGAAAGAATAATCCGAATCATAGTTATCTGATGCTAGGGTCTACCTTGAAGGTCAGCACTCAAGAAAAAGATCTGGATGTCGTTGTAGATAGTACACTGAAATCTTCTGCTCAGTGTGCAGAGGCGGCCAAAAAAGCAAACAGGATGCTAGGAATTATTAAGAAAGGGATGGTAACTAAGACCGAAAATACTATAATGCCTTTGTTACGCTCCATGGTGCTTCCACACCTTGAGTATTGCGTTCAGTTCTGGTCGCCATATCTCAAAAAAGATATAGCAGAATTAGAAAAGGTTCAAAGAAGAGCGACTAAAATGATAAAGGGGATGGAACTCCTCTCGTATGAGGAAAGGCTAAAGAGGTTAGGGCTCTTCAGCTTGGAAAAGAGACAGATGAGGGGAGATATGATTGAGGTCTACAAAAGTCTGAGTGACATAGAACAAGTAGAAGTAAATTGATTTTTTATTCGTTCCAAAAGTACAAAGACTAGGGGACACTTGAGGAAGTTACATGAAAATACTTTTTAAACAAATAGGAGGAAATGTTTTTTTCACTCAACAAATAGTTAAGCTCTGGAACTCTTTGCCGGAGGATGTGGTAACAGCAGTTAGTGTATCTGGGATTTTTGAAGTTTTGGACAAATTCCTGGAGGAAAAGTCCATAGTCTACTATTGAGACAAACACGTGAAGCAACTGCTTGCCCATGGATTTGTAGTATGGCGTGTTGCCACAATTTGAGTTTTTGCCAGGTACTTGTGGCCTGGCTTGGTCACTGTTTGGAAAATAGGATACTGGGCTAAATGGACCATTGGTCTGATCTAGTATGGCTACTCTTATATTCTATTGAGAAAAATATTTCCTCCCTTATGGTTACATTTTCAGAGAGCTATTTTGGCCCAAGACAGACCGACGAACAGAGAACATGCAGACAGACATTCTTGACCCTCTTTCATTGGGTTGGAAAGAATTAAAAAACACTTAATGCACTCAGCACCTGCTGCCAACCTCATAAGTGCTTTTGAATATCAGGCCTATTGATTTCTATAACTCTCCACTTGATTCTTGGAAACTGGAAAGAAAGTACTAAATTAGATGTCCATTACTGGTGGAACACAGTTTCTCAATTTCGTAAGAATAAAGCAACTGCTGCTGACAGATATAACAGGGTTGGAAAGTTTGTAAAAATAGGCAGCCTGTTAATATATATAATGCTGCTTTATAATTGGATTTCGATTTGTATCCTCTCGAGTAATGTGTTGGAAATTTTTCTTTCTCCCTGTATGTTTCTAAATTTTCCTTCTTATTTTGCTTTTTCTTTGTATATATTATATTTAGAATCAATTGTAAGGATCCTTGCAGGACTGTATGTTTCTGTACCCAGGACCATACCAAGTCTGAGAGAAGGTACATTCCATCTGGTTACAGCACCCCCCCCCCCTCCCTGGGATAACTGCAATGGTATGGATTACCCTTATGTGAAAGTCAGAGCCCTTGGGGTACATGTGGCTATGGGGCTCATTTTCAAAGCACTTTTAAATTTCCTCTATGTGTACTTTAAGTGGAAGCTACATGTGCAGGACCCAACCTTTGAACGATGTCTGTGTGAAGACTCCTTTTACACTCTTAGTTGAGTCCAGATAGAATGAAGTGAATTTGATGGACAGAAGTTGTATCCACCCCTCTGCTTGCTATTTATTCAAGAAGTGGAGCAGTAGATTAGCCCTCAATCTAACAGGACCAGGACAGAGAAGTCCCACAGGCGGAGGTACCGTGTAGAAGATTATTCCTTTTTGGAAGAGTCTGTGTGGAAGTGAAATGCAGGAAGGAAAGACTGTGTTTGACTCAGAAGAGAATAGGTCTGCCCCAGAACCAGGAAGTCCTGTTACTCCCCCCCCCCCCCCCCTCCAAAAAAATAGGATCACAGATACAGATAGAGGAAGAGTGTGGAGTACCACAGTGGTACATCAATGCTGTGCAGTCTCAACAGAAAGACTACCTCAAAGCAGTATTTGTTTTGCACTTAAGGTTCAGTAAAGAAAGATGAAGCATTTCATACCTTATTTTTGGAGGGGCTTCTACACCAGGGCCTTGAAGGGAAATCCTCCCCCCCCCCCCCCCCCCCCCCTGATAACTTCCTCACTTGTAGAGGTGTGTGTGTGCACTGAGATCAAAATGGGGAGATGACCAGGAAGAAATAGGTGCTCTGTAGGGGTCCTGGGGAGTTTATCCAGCAATGGGCCACCCTATGACTGGGCCACTCCCCCCTTACATAAAAAAGGTTAAACTTAGCAACAAGGTGTGTGGTTAGAAGTGTTTATGGTAGATCCAGGGCTGTTTCAACCACTGGAAATACTTTTGAGGATGCATCTCCTTTTTTCCCCCATATTGTTTTATTTATTTTTATTTGTTACATTTGTATTCCACATTTTCCCACTTTTTTATTGTCTACAAATGTCTCACTCCTCTTGCCCTCCTTCTCTTGTTCTTCTGATGCCGTAGCTTTCTTCCTCTGCAGCAGCTGATGGGAGGGCGACTGCCTCCTCTTTCCCACCAACTTCCCCCCTCAAAAATGCCCACCTCTAAATTGTCCTCACAGCCCAAACAATACTCCCACCATCTGCCACGTATGTCTATCCCTGAAAACTCTCATATTGAAAAACTACTGACTTACAACTGCCCCACCAACCTGTCCTGTCTCCAAAACCTGTCCCCTGCAACTGCCCCACACTCAAACATCCCCTGCAACTGGCACACCAATTGCCCCTCCCCCTAAAACTATCTCCTGCAAACTTCTCCACTCTAAAAAAAGCTGCACAAGAGTCTTCCATCCCAGGGGCGTAGCTACGGGTGGGCCTGGGTGGGCACAGGCCCACCCAATCTCACCTCAGGCCCACCCAGTTTAGGCACCGAAGTGAACAATCTTTCTTCCGCAGCTCGGCCACCAAGTCCCATTTGCTTTTAGGCAGCCAGCAGCTCTCCCAGACGGTCTCTTCCTCCTACCTGCCTGAAATGTTTTTACTACGGTGCAGGTCGGGTCCTGAATGCGGAAGTCTTGGTACGCCATTAAGCGCTGCTACTCCGTCTCCAATTTCTGCTTTGTAAGCTGCAGTGCCGCATAGGAAAGGCTTCAGGCTGCCTAGCTCCTGTCCGGTTTGGTAAGATTCTCTGCCTCATTGCTCTTCGCAGTGCTGCATGGGAAAGGCTACCAGCTGTGTTGCGGCTCCTCCACTGTGTCGGATCACGGGTGTCCTCGCTGGATCAAGTTATGATTAGCCTTTTGTTATTGATCGATTCCCCTCCCCCCTGCGGCCCCACAACAGGCACAGAGCCAGCATGTAAATACTTGGAGTGTAGTACAATGCTCTGCACCATCTGCAAGCAGCTACCAAGGTAAAATAAATGTTTTAATTTTTTTATTTTATTTTAACATGAATGGAGTGTAATCAAAATGAATGCTGGCTGGTGGTGGGCTTCTGGGTGGAGGGTGAACTCTTCACTGCCTAGGACAAAGAAAAGTATATTTAAACATTAAATATACCTTTGTCCTAGGCAGTGAACAGCCTACCCCCACCCAGAAACCCACCAGCAATAAATTTTAATAGTGTTCAGGTTACATTTTAAAAACAGATGGTGGGTTTTTTTGTGTGGGGATGGTCTGCAGTGCCGGGTAAAAAGTTTTAAATTTTAACTTAGGTGGGTTTCTGGGTGGAGGTGGGCTCTGCAGTACAGCTGTTGGGTACACTACTTAGAAATCCATCAGCAAGTGCATTCTCAAGCATTATTTTGTAGTATCGCAAGAAACACTACTCATACCTTTATACACAGTGCCCACCCATATTAGATCTGAGCCCATCCCAAAATGTCAGGTCTGGCTACGCCACTGTTCCATCCACGTTCCTGCTGGTGGAGGAGATGAAGCCTCAATATCTCAATTCTAAACCAGCCTTTTCCACGTGCTTACAAACACAATATTGAAGCACATTCAGCAGGATCATGGCCAGAAGACTCCTACGCAGCCTAGAAGGAACATTAGCTCCATCCCATACAGGCTGACAAAAATATCTCTATCTTCTTCCCGTCTTCATGGGCTGATCCATACATGCCATTATGTTCTTCCAGTCCATGTGGGCCCTTAAGGCGTCTTCTTTAATCATTCCTATGGCCATTAAGGATGGCATGAGGGTGCTGTAAAGGGCCTACTGAAATGGATTAGACCAATGCTACTGTATTAGGCACCATAGATAAATCTTCAGCCGAGCACCCTCTCCTCCCTTAACTTTCAGGCTGGATGCCCCCTCTACTACCTCAAATTTTGATAATTAAACTCTACAGACATTATGACACCACAACCACCTCTCCCAAAACAACGTTCTAAAAACAAAACTGGACATCATGGAGTAATTGTATAAAAATATTTTGCTTTAATTTGATATAAAATGGGACAGCCATATACATTTGTATAAGTATATATGCCATCAAGATTACACACACTTATACACACACACACACTGGGCCGGATTCTATAAAGTTGAGCACATAAATTTCCGGTCGGCGCACAGTGTGAGTTGTGCATCTAACTTGTTAAATTAGACGCCCGTTGGCCTTAAGTACCAGTAATAGCTCTTAAGTGGTGTTAATTGGCACTAATTTGTAGTTACACATGTAACTGCACTTAGGCGCTGTTCTAACCACTTATTCCCTGATATTTCGCTCTATTTAACTGACCAGAACAGTCGATGACCGGTTAAATAGCGCTTAACTGGCTATCCGCTGATATTCAGTTGAGGATAACCGACTATCCCCCGCTGAATATCCCCGGTTAGTGCTAGCGGATAGCAGTTACATACCTGAAAAATAGGATGATCCTCCACACACCACCAAGGACACTAAGATCCTCCCAAGGACTTTCACTAACCACACCCTCTCCAAAAAGACTTTACACGATGTGATACCCACAAGCGAGCCTTCTCCTGAGTAGCCCCCACACTCTGGAATGCACTGCCTGAAAGGCTGCGCTTAACCAGTGCTTTTTTTGTAGAAAAAAAGGTGCCAGTACTCATTATGGGTGGGGTCACTACCTATGGTTCCACCCCTTTTATAGCCACATCCACATTAGCCACACCCCTTTTACCAGCCATGGCGCATATAAACAGACATCCTTGAAAATATTATACTAGTATAGGAGAAAAAAAATAACGTGATTGTTTTTCATTATAAATAATTTCTGTAAGCTGTTACAGCTCCAGTATACCCAGTGCAAAATAAGACAGCAAATGTAAATTCTCAAATTGGACATATTCCAAACACTAAAATGAAAATAAAATTATTTTTTGTACCTTTGTTGTCTGGTGACTTTGTTTTTCTATCCATATTGGTCCCAGTCTCTGATTCTGCTGCTCTCTATCTGTTCTCTTAACACCGTTTCCAGGGCTTCCTTTCCATTTATTTCTTTACTTTCCTCCTTTCTTCTTCATTTCTTGCCCTACATCCATAAGTAAAAGCTGGGTCCTCCTCCACAGAATTGACTGGAGGAGGTATAACATGGATCCAGCTTTTGCCTATTTTCTCCATCCATGTGCAGTTTTTTTCCTCTCTTCCCTTTCCCTCATGTCCATCCATGTGCATCTTCTTCTTTTTTCTTTCCTCTCCTCCATCCATGTCCAGCACTTCTCCTCTCTCCTCCCCTCCATCCATGTCCAGCATTTCTCCTCTCTCTTCTCTCCCCTGTATCCATATAAAGCAATAATTCTCTCTCCCCTCTCCTCCATCCAAGTCCAGCATTTCTCCTCTCTCCCTGCCAACTCCTCCATCCATCCATCCATGTCCAGCAATTCTCCTCTATCTCCTGCTCTCCTCTCCATCCATTTCCAGCATTTCTCCTCTCTCCCCTGCCCTCCCCTCCCATCCATGTGCACCTCCTTCCTGTCTTCCCTCCCTTTCATCCATGTCCAGCATTTCTCCTGCCCTCCCCTCCATCCATCCATCCAGTAATTCTCCTCTCTCCCCTTACCTCCCCTCTCATCCATGTCCAACAATTCTCCTCTCTCCCCGGCCCTCCCCTTCCATCCATGTCCAGCGAATCTCTCTTCACTGACCTACCCTCACATCCATGTCCAGCATGTCTCCTTTCTCCCCTGCCCTCCCCTCATCCTTGTGCAGCGATTCTCCTCTGCCCCGTCCTCCCCTGCCATCCATGTCCAGCGATTCTCCTCTCCTCTCCCCTGCCCTCACCTCCCATCCATGTCCAGTGATTCTCCTCTCCCCTGCCCTCCCCTCCCCTCCATGTCCAGCAATTCTCTCTTCCCTGCCCTCCCCTCCCCTCCATGTCCAGCATGTCTCCTCTCTCCTCTGCCCTCCCCTCTGATCCATGCCCAGCAATTCTCCTCTCTTCCCTGCCCTCCCTGTCCATGTCCAGCAATTCTTTCTTCCCTGCCCTCCTCTCCCCTCCCCTCCCCTCCATGTTCAATGATTCTCTGTTCCCTGCCCTCCATATCAGCTAATCTCTCTTCGCTGACCTCCCCTCCCCTCCATGTCCAGTATGTCTCCTCTGCCCCCTGCCCTCCTCTCTCCTCCATGTCCAGTAATTCTCCTCTGCCCCTTCCTCCCCTGCCATACATGTCCAGCGATTCTCCTCTCCCCTGCCCTCCCCTCCCATCCTTGTCCAGTGATTCTCCTCTCCCCTGCCCTCCCATCCCATCCATGTCCAGTGATTCTCCTCTCTCCCCTGCCCTCCCCTCCCATCCATGCCTAGCGATTCTCCTCTCTACCCTGCCCTCCCCTGTCCATGTCCAGCAATTCTCTCTTCCCTGCCCTCCCCTTCCCTCTCCTTCCCTCCATGTCCAACAATTCTCCTCTCTCCCCTGCCCTCCATATCCAGCAAATCTCTCTTCGCTGACCTCCCCTCCCCTCCATGTCCAGTATGTCTCCTCTGCCCCCTGCCCTCCCCTCTCATCCATGTCCAGCAATTCTCTCTTCCCTCCCCTCCATGTCCAGTATGTCTCCTCTCTCCCCTGCCCTCCCCTCTCATCCATGCCCTCAATTCTCCTCTCTCCCCTGCCCTCCCCTGTCCATGTCCAGCAATTCTCTCTTCCCTGCCCTCCTCTCCCCTCCATGTCCAGCATGTCTCCTCTCCCCCCTGCCCTCCCCTCCATGTCCAGCAATTCTCTCTCCCCCTGCCCTCCCCCCTCCATGTCCAGCATGCCTCCTCCCCCCTCCCCTCCCCTCCATGTCCAGCAATTCTCTCTCCCCTCCCCTGCCCTCCCCTCCATGTCCAGCATGTTGCCTCTCTCCCCTGCCCTCCCCTCTCCAAGTCACGCAAACCAGAAGTGAATGCAGCAGTGCTTACTGAGGCAGGCACGCAGGCAGGTTCGTCTCCTCTCATGTTGCTTCCATCTCAGTGCGTCCCGCCCTCGAAGGCGGGAAGCAATGCGAGAGGAGACGAACCTGCCTGCCTCAGAGAGCAGTGCTGCCTTCACTTCCGGTTTGCCATGACTTGGAGAGGGGAGGGCAGGGGAGAGAGGCGACATGCTGGACATGGAGGGGAGGGCAGGGCAGGGGAGGGGAGAGAGAGAATTGCTGGACATGGAGGGGAGGGCAGGGGAGAGAGGAGAATCGCGACTGGGTAATCAAAAGATTTTGGAGCGCGAAAGCAGGAACGGAAGGGAGCGGACAAGTGAGCCGGACCTCAGGAAAAAGGTGCCGGTACGCTGTACCGGCGCATATAGGCACAAAAAAAGCACTGTGCTTAACACAAGACTATCTCTACTTCAGAAAGCAGGTGAAAGCTTGGCTCTTCAACCAGGCCCTTTACTGGAAGAAGTAACTAACTCGTTAGTCTCACTCACACACACAAGGAGTACTCAGGCTGCATATACTGCAGCAGGACATGTTTATCCACTCCTACCCTTGCTGAGATAACATCTAACCATTTCTTTGACCTCATGTGCAACTTTCTTTTAAATCAATCACCTTACTTTCTAACTCTTCCTACTTTCTTACCCTTCTATATGTTACATCTTTGCTTTACCCTTCACTATCACTTATAATTTTCTACTTCGTATTGTGTTAACATTGTAAATAGTATACCTTGCCATACTTTGTATTGTTTTTGAATATTTTTACTGCTGTAATTGTCTATTGCTCATGTTTGATCTATTCTTTCTGTACACCGCCTTGAGTGAGTTCCTTCAAAAGGCGGTAAAATAATCCTAATAAATAAATAATATATTGTGTGATATAAACGCTACTAGCCATTTTTTAAGCCAGTTTAGCGGTCATATTTGGCTGCATGAAAACATAGAATATCTTTGGCCAGTTTCAAGATAACTGGCTAAGTCTGAATATCGACTTAGCTGGTTATCTTGAAACCGGCCAAAAATAAACCGGATATTCAATCCCGGTCACTGGAAATGACCTGCTATTGAGTATTTGGGCTTGGCGCTGACTGCGGAAGTTAGCCAGTCTAACTCCTGCGGTCTGAAAATCAGCCTCCTAGCACCTATAGTGCACAACTTCAAAGGGGGCATGCACATGGGCGGAGCAGTGGGCGTACCTTGCAGTTGTGCACATAAGTTATAGAATACTATCACTTACGTACATAACTGCCAACTTCAGGTGTAACCATTTACACAAGCCCTCTAACACCTAAAGTTAGGTGCACACATGCCAACTTGCGCTCTATTCTATAATGGGAATTTTACATTCAATTGCTGTTATAGAATTGGCACTTGGGGTGAATTTTATTAATTGCGCCTAAAAATCAGTGCTGACCCCCCCCCCCCCCCCCCCCCCGCTTAAGTGCTATTCTATAAGCTGTGCCTAAATTTAGGCAAGGTTTATAGAATAACGTTTAACTCCCGGAGGTCATGTGTAAATTTAAGCATGTCCATTTGCACCAATGAAAATATGGTGCAAATGCCCCACCTAAATTTACGTGCGGAACCCCCTCCTTCTAAAATTGCACATGTAACCCAAAACTACGCCCATGATCCTCCCAATCTATGCCCCCTTTTTCAGGATTCACACGCCTAATTTTACGCACATGCATCTTAATTGATTCCTATTAGTGCCAATAATTGCTTGTTAAAAAGCCAACTATTGGCACTAATTGGCTCATTATTCAGGTAAATTGCATGTGCCCAAAATAGTGCATGCAATGTTTGGCAACTTTTATAGAATTAGGGGGGTTAGTTCTCATATTTATTGCACCTACTTTCTTAAATCTACCCCATGCAGAAATTTATACCAGCTCCAAGAAAAGTAATAAATATGTAAGTATACTTCCTACCTTAGCTGAGATAAATTTAATCACCTCTTTGACCTCATGTGCAACTTTCTTAAAATTAGTCACCTTATTTTCTAATTCCTCTTACTCTCTTACCTATCTATATGTTCCATCTTTGCTTATACCCTACGCTGTCTATTAAAATGTTCTATTACATACAGTGGTGTGCTGGTAAATGTTTAACAACAGGCTGTCTCCCAGGTCCACCTCTGCGCCCCCCCCCAAAAAAATTGCAGAGCTGGCTATAGCCGGGGAGAGATCCTGGGTGGGGGCGGCAATGCATTACTCTCTCCAGGAAAAAAAAATTAAATGCTCCCAGGTTCCAATCTAATTCATATTTAATGTGGGATAAAATGCCATAAATAAGTAAATAAATATAAACTTTAATGTTGAGAACCTGATTCTCATAACTTGATGTCTGTTTTAGAAGCCTTTTACCAGGAAAAAAAAATCTCTGCAGTAAACCCAAAATGACACAAACCAAATTAGCATACAGACCAGGAATTAGGAGAACAGACAGTCTTGCCAACTCTGAAAAACAATGTGTTATCAAAATCTCAGAACCTAACAAACAGATCCCTATTCAGACACTTGGCCTTGCAGTCATACATGCAGAACATATAGCCCCTATTCAAATTCTTCAAAAATTAACCTGAAATCCTAAGAAGCACAATACCAGAAAAAGAGAAAGAAACACGTTGCTATACACTGCAAAATATGATAGCAGATGTAAATTCTCAAAGTGAACATATTCCAAACACTAAAATGAAAATAATTTTTCTACCTTTGTTGTCTGGTGACTTTGTTTTTCTCATCATGCTGGCCCAGTATCTGATTCTGCTGCTATCTGTTACCTTGACTTCGTTTCCAGGGCTTCCTTTCCATTTATTTCTTTTCTTTCCTCCTTTCTTCATTTCTGGCCCTCCGCAGACTTGACTGTCCAGTGGATCCAGCTTCTTCCTATTTTCTACATCCACATGCCGTTTTTCTCCTCTCTTCCTTTTCCCTCATCTCATCTTCCTCTCTCTTCCCTCGATTTCCAGTATTTCTTCTCTCTCCCTTCCCTCTCCCCCATCCATGTACAGCATTTCTCCTTTCTCCCCTCCATTCATGTTCATCTCACTTACTCTCTCTTCCCTCCCCTCCATCGATCTCCAGCATTTCTTCTCTCTCTCCCTTCCCCTCCATCCATGTGCATCTCCTTCCTGTCTTCACTCCCCTCCATCCATGTCCAGAATTTCTCCAGCCCTCCCCTCCATCCATGTCCTGAAACTCTCCTCTATCCCCTGCCCTCCTCTCCATCCATCCATGTCCAGCAACCCTCCTCTCTCCTCTGCCCTCCCCTCCATCCACCCATGTCCAGCAACCCTCCTCTCTCCTCTGTCCTCCCCTCCATCCACCCATGTCCAGCAACTGTCCTCTCCCCTCCCTCCATCCATCCATACCCAGTGATTCTCTTCTCTCCCCTGCCCCCCCTCCAGCCTCTATAACCAGCAAACCTCTCCCCTGCCCCCTCCATCCATCCATATTCAGCAGCTGTCCTCTCTCCCCTGCCCTCCACGTCCAGCAATTTCTCCTCTCTCCCTGGGCCCTGTCTTCCCATCCATATCCATCGATGGCTTCGATGCTCCTCTCTCCCCTGCCCTCCCGCTCCAATGTCCACCTGCCTGCCCTCTTCTCCCCCCAACAGCCCTCTTTTTGCTCCTGCCGTCCTGGGGGCGGTTTAAATCGTTGATTTACCTCCGTCGCAGCAGCCGCAGTGAAAGCCCGTCTCTAGCCTTCCCTTCGTTTCCTGTCAGTGTCCTGCCCTTGCGGAAAGAGGAAATGAAATCAGAAGAAGGCGGGACACTGACGGGAACGAAGGGAAGACTAGAGACAGGCTTTCACTGCAACTGCTGCGACGAAGGTATATCAATGATTTAACCCCCCCCCCCCAGAGCGGCGGGAGGTGAGGTAAGCATGGCTTGTGGTGCCCTCCTGCCATGCTTACCTCACTTACCGCCAGGCTGCGTCACCCCTGGGAGCCAGCTCACCTGCCAGAACAACCGGCTCGCAAGAACTTTAAAAATTTAACAACCGGCTCTTGCGAGCCGGTGCGAGCCAGCTCCAGCACACCACTGATTACATACTGTGTTGACATTGTAAGTAGTATACTATGCCATATCTTGTATTGCTATCTGAATATTTTTGCTGCTATAATTGTCTATTGCTTATGTTTGATTTATTCTTACTGTACATCGCCTTGAGTGAATTCCTTCAATGATAATTGTATATTTTATAAAACTTGTAAGTACAATGCAACTTCACCCCTGCTCAACTCAAATTATACCCCTGAGAATGCCAATGTGCAGTGGGGTAAAAGTGGCCTTAGCATGCAGAGAACCTGTGTAAGATAAGACCACTTTCTACCACAGCTTAGTAAAAGGACCCTGATGTGATCAAAATGCCAGGTGCCCATCAGTAGGCACTTCATAGATAATCCAATCAAAATCAAATTGCAGTAATCCAGGAGAAAATCAGAAGAGCCTGGAGCACTATCCTAAAATTATCTCCACTCAAAAATCATTTCAATTACACAACAGGTTTCTTTTTTCTTTCCAACCCAACAGAATTTGGAAAGAATTATACAAACAGGGTCAAGAATGTCTGTCTGTCTATCCATTTGGGAGCAAAATAACTCTCTGGAGATTTGATAGAATAGGAAGAAACTTGGCATGAGAGAAAAAAAACAGTACAAAGACATACCAATTTTGAAAGTGGGCCAAATCAGATGAAGGATTCCAGAGAAATAAGCTCTCCAAAATATTACCCAGTGCTTGTAACACTGAAGATTAGAGTGAAATGCAGCAGTTAGAGAACAGGGCAAAGCAGTTGAAAAAGTGGAATTCCCTACTGTTCCAAAAACCAAAACTGCCCCCTCCCAAAGAAAAACCTCCCCCCTCACACACTGCCCCCACAGCCCAAAAAATGCCTCCACATCTTCCACACCACCTGAAAACTACCTAATCAATAAACAACTGCCCTGCAAATACCCCACCAAGGGCCCCTTTTACAAAGGTGCACTAGGATTTCTAGTATGCGCTAAAAATTAGTGTGCATCAACTGTGTAGAAGCCCATAGGAATGCAGAATATGTTGACATGTTGAGGAAATATATAGGATGTATTTTTTGTAGTAAGAAATAAATGAGCATAAAATATAACTGGTTTAGTTTTTCATATTAATATATATGGTGCAGTTATTTTGAAGATTTGTTAGCCCATCATTGATTAGTGTTAGTGCAAATGTATAGTGAGATATTTGGGAGTAAAATATGTTTTCTTTGTATTAGATCAGCTTACAGCTTTTATAGACCTGAAGAGGTTGACTGAGAAGTAACATCTGTTTAATAGGCTGTATATATAATATAGCTGTGGGTAATGGGCTTGGGCTTTACTTGTTAATCTTATACTAATTTGATTTCCTTGTCTTATTTGCCACTCTCCCATTATTGGTGGTCTAAGGAAGGGATAAATATGTCATTATATTGGGGTTTTTTTCTCTTCTTACTCTATATAAGAAAATATATTGTATTTCTCCTATTGTTGCATGTAACAAGTTTATTGCTTGTGTAATATAAATAGAAAGAATAAATAAATTATATTAAGAAGTTACAAACTTTTGTTCCCTAGAGATTTTCCAGCTAGGTAGATGCGACTTTAATGTATGCTGGTTTATGACTAAAATGTATTGACGTAGTATATTATAAATATTATGCAAGTTACTGCCCCCACCCTTTTTTACAATGCTATGCTAATGGCTGCAGGTGTGGTAATGCCGACAGCCCAATCAAAGTGAATGGGCTGTTTGTAAAAAGGAAGGGGAGGAGGTTAGTTTGTTGCTGAATTTTCTTTCTATTGTAAACTCTATCAAACCTGAAAGGTATGTAATTATGTATGTTGCTGTAAGTTGTTTGTTTTTATGTGCTACTATAAACCTCATTGAACCCTGAAAAGGAGAGTTTAGCGGGCTATAAAAATAAATTTGATATTGATAGAAACTTCTGTTTCCTTCAGGGGCTACCCTTTGTCCCCTACTGTTCTAAAAGCATCACTGTGTAAAGCATTATACCATTGCCAGTAAGAAAGTGCTTCACCCTGTAGCATAATATGAGTTATTGAATTTGCTGGATCAGATACCAATATAAAAATGCAGCTTTAAAGACTTATTGGGACAGAATCAGATAAACTGGTCTGGCTTTCATTTTACATTCCCTTTCCCCCTGGAAAACTACTGACAAACTGACTGGGTGGTTACCTAAGCCCATCAACACATCTACTACACCTAACAAAAGACTACACCTCCACCTATTCTCAGACAAAGACTAAGCCCATCTAAGCTCAATCACTCTCAGACAATGGACCAGCAGATGTCCAGATGATGTCATTAAACATGGGACCAGTTACCATGCCCCATCTCAAAACTAGATGAAACCAGTTTTCAGCTATCCTTGAGTTTTCATTGGATCAAGTACACCCTACTTGACTTCAGCCTAGGGTCCAGCAAGAAAATATAAAAAGCCTGGAAAATGCCCAGCTCGCTCTCTTGGGATCTGCTTCTCTTTGGATCTGCCTCCTGCCTCTCTGCTGGACATTACACACACCCTAATAAGAATTCTCTAGGCAACAACTACACCTCTGCAAGAAAAGACTTCTGCTCCAGCAAGGATCTTCATCAATTCAACCAGCTACCAGCAGACTCTATCAAAGTGAGTTACCATATCCAGCATAACCTATAATTCAGACTTGATATCTTGAAAAACACGTTTCCACTTGAGATAAGATTCTTAAAGACTGCCTCTCTCTTGTAACATTATTACATTACCTGTATTGTAAATAAACCTTTTAAAGTTAAAGATATGGTCTTTATGTTCTGAGCACATGTCTTTAAACCTTGCAGTGCAGGTTAATGTGATTTAACAAATATAATATTTAATTCCCCTTTTCTTATATATTCTTATGCTTATTATATTACCTTATAGGTAACTGGTGGAGAATAGAATAAAATATATATTATTTCATTACAATTCAAATTCCAAACTCCCAAGATCACCCTCTTTGCCACTAAACTGGCCCTTTTGCATCACGAGTTTGGCCAACATCGTAAGCTTGTCAGTTGCTCTATCACCTGTTATATACCATACTTTTTCACACCTCACACCTGTTTTGTTTTAATACACTGCATATTAGAGTTTCTATCAAAAGTTTCTTCAAGCACTGATTTACATGTGGAAGCTTTTATCATAATCTTATTTGAAGTACATGTATTCCAAATTAATGTTCACATGTATTTTAATTGCTGCTCATGTGTATGTTAATTGATGTTTACTTTACAGAAATTTTATGTCTGCATATGTTGAATGGAATGTTTACATGCTTCCTGAGCAACTTTTTTGCACACCTTATTTTGAGATTGTGATGTATTTTGTATTTTTATAAACTTTTTTGCTTTTTTTTTTCAAATTTATCTTATGATGACACTGTGAGGCACTGTTTATGTCTTGTGGGCACTGGGTATTTTTAATGTTTTTCCATGTATATCATCCAGGCACTGAGATAAATTGTTTATGTTTTCTTGGCATGTTTTTGTTTATATGTCAAAACTTTATTTTGCATATCATGCATTTCAGTAGGTTTGTATTTATGGACAGTAGAATGGATACCAGCACGTGTATTTGTATTTCACTATATCTTTGTCTTATTATGTTTTGAATTTTTATTAGACCCCTGAGGCAGGCGTTGTTACACCGAAACTCTGCACGTGTCGGGTCTTTGTGAATAAAGTACTCTTGATTGTTCCAGTCTTGGAGGTCCTGCTGTGCTTTTTTCTGTTACTTTTTAAGACTCTGGAACAAGCCATGTCAGTTCATCCCTATTGTTGTAGGAGCCTTAGGTAGTATTACACAAAGACTGGACATATTTCTACAAAACCTTGAAATTTCAGATTTGACAACAGCAGACCTACAGAAAACCATTTTGCTTGGTTCAAGCTATATTTTACGAAGATACTTGGATAATTCGTAAGCTTCTGGATAAAGCTTGAATTCTCCAGAGATACCAAACAAATCTTTGTGTTATATGCCATATATAATAATAATAATAATAATGATAATTTACTAGTCCGGTTGACTAGCAACAGGCTCTGTAGATTTGAGCTCTGCATGTGTAAGGCTTGGCTTCAAGGCTCTTCCTAGCAGATGGAAGGTCAAAGGCCAAGAGATGTAAAACATAGTAACATAGTAAATGACGGCAGATAAAGACCTGAACAGTCCATCCAGTCTGCCCAACAAGATAAACTCATTTTACATGGTATGTGATACTTTATATGTTTACCCGAGTTTGATTTGTCCCTGCCTTTCTCAGGGCACAGACTGTAAAAGTCTACCCAGCACTGTTCCTGTACTAAATGTTCTGAAGCTAATGTCGAAGCCCCTTAAAATTTACACTGCAGCCCATCCATATCTATTCAGTCATGATCAGGGCACAGACCGTAGAAGTCTGCCCTGCACCGGTTTTACTCTCCAAATACCGGCGTCGCCTCCCAATCTCCATTAAGATTCCGTAGATCCATTCCTTCTAAACAGGATTCCTTTGTATTTATCCCACGCATGTTTGAATTCCATTACCGTTTTCATCTCCACCACCTCCCGCTGAGGGTGTTCCACATATCTAGCACCCTCTCTGTGAAAAAATACTTCCTGACATTACTGTTGAGTCTGCCCCACTTCAACCTCAATTCATGTCTTCTAGTTCTACCACCTTCCCCATCTCCGGAAAAGGTTCATTTGCTGATTCGTACCTTTCAAATATTTGAACATCTGTATCATGTCATCCCTGTTTCTCATTTCCTCCAAGGTATACATGTTCAGGTCGGCAAGTCTCTCGTACGATTTGCAACGCAAATTCAATATCATTTTTGTAGCTTTTCTTTGCACCGCTTCCAGTCTTTTTACATCTTTAGCAAGATACTGCCTCCAAAACTGAACACAGTACTCCAAGTGGGGCCTCACTAAAGACTTGTAGAGGGGCATCAATACCTCCTTCCTTCTGTTGGTTATACCCCTCTCTATGCAGCCTAGCATCCTTCAAGGTCACGACCGTCGCCTTGTCACATTATTTCTTCACCTTCATATCCTCCGATACCAACACCCCAAGGTCTCTCTCCTGAGTTGAGCTTACTAATCTCTCCCCTCCTATTTGGTATCTCTCTTTTCGGTATCTAAGATATGGTTTCAAAGAGGTCTCTATTTTGTAGCCAGAGGAGGATTCTGCTGTCACCAGAGCCTCCCACTGATTATACTGGACACTCCTTTTGTTCTACCACTTTCCTGCAACTGCCAACTCTTTATAGAGAACCACAGGACCTTGTGTCACTACGTAGAGGGAAACAGGCGGATGGAATAGTAAAGGTAGCAGGTCTCTTCCACAAAAGACGAAGAGACAAGAGTTCTAAATATCAAAGTCTTTATTCTTCAAAAACCTTTAATTCTAGCCATCTTTAAAAAGACATAATTACCCAGAAAACATGTAGTGCAATGTGCTATCCTGACCCTTAAATATTACCAGTGATTTCATATGGAGACCCTTAACGCAGGCACTTTGCCGAAACACAGTACTGTGTGGGTTTTTGAAGAATTAAGACTTTGATATTTAGAACTTTTGTCTCCTTGTCTTCTGTGGAAAAGCCCTGCTACCTTCACTACTCCTTCTACCTGTTATAAATGAGGTCAGCCACAGTGATTTAATCTATTGGCAGATTAAAGTGGAAGCACTGAGAATTGAGGCAAATGCTTCTTACTGAATTCCTCAAGCTGCTACATGTGTGTTTAAATATCTGAAGAATGAAAGTGTGTGTCTGTAGTGCATGCATATGGGTGTGCGTATACCTGAAGAATGAGAGTATGTATGTGTGTTGCCTGAACAGTGAAAGTGCATGCATGTGTATGAGTCTGCACGACTGAAGAAAGAGAGTGTTTGTGCATGTGTCTGAAGAGCAAGAGTGCATGCGCATGTGCTTGTTTCTGTCTCATAATTCGTTTTCCTCCTGGCCTGGGATATGAAAAAGTCGTGCTATTGTTTTCTCTGGACCACTGGCCTCTAGGACATTGGAAGGACTGGTGAGTTCATCCCTGCTGCCTTCCTGCATTGCCTGATGACCCATCACAGCATCTTTTAGGATGGACAAAAAATGCTTAGTTATGGACTAAACTGAGACTTGGGTAAGGTGTGTGGATTAATGAATGCTCAAGAACTTGCAGGAGCTGTACACTACAAGAACAGGTAAAAGACTCTTGTTTATGAGTTAATAAACTGTGAAAGCCTTAAGAATAAACTTTGAACATGTGCTATGAAGATGTAACACACTTATCCCAGAGATTGTGTAGAAGCTTGTGCATTGGTCATGAAACTATGTATGTGCATATGGGCAGCCTTTTTCCTGTATATATGGTAATAGCATCTTGCTACACAGTCAGTATTTGTGTCTATTGGGTCAATGAGAAACCTTTACCTGATTGAGTTAGCAGGAGGTTAAATAGATACTTTTACCTGATAGAGTTAAGAGGGGCTAGTAAATATAGGGCTAGTAAAGCAGTACCCCGTTGTGTAGGAAAGGTGACACTACAGAATACCGTTGGAAATATACAAAATGGCTTCTAGAGATGCAGATGTTTTGTGGTAAGAGCTATGTGTAAAGTACAGATCATAAGGTGCCCTGGCTATGAGTGTGGAGGAACATATGAAGGCAAGAACTGTAGGGATGCGTATGTCAGAACCAAAAGCAAGAGTGTTTGTAGATGGTTAGCTCACTGGTGCACAATGGAGGATAGCACAGAGCAACTCTTATCCAATGTCCTTTGTGCTGTCTCGCTGGCTGACTTCTGAGATCATGTCTTGGTCACAGGTGACAAATCGGCAGTGGGGCAGGGAAGTGTTCTCTTGCAAATTCACCTTGGGCCCAGGCCTACCCAAAATTGGGTGTCTGTCTACGCTTCTGGTCAGTGCTTCCCTCTCTATAGAGGTGAGGGATATATTTGCTGCCAAGACCTTCACAATATCAAGAAGCTTGCTTCTTGGGGGCACAACCACATAGATCTTGCTATTTTTTCTTTAAGACCTTGATATTGCGGTACTGGTACATAAGTACATAAGCATTGCCATGCTGGGACAGACCAAGGGTCCATCGAGCCCAGCACCCTGTCACTGACAGCGGCATAACATTCAATGGCTTTTTCCTCCAGGAAGCTGTCCAACCCTTTTTTGAAGTTCGCTAAGTTAACCGCCTTAACCACCTTTCCGGCAGCGAATTCCAGAGTTTAACTACGCGTTGAGTGAAATTTACCACACTGCAGCTTCATCGCATGCCCCCTTGTCCTAATATTTTTGGAAAGCGTAAATAGATGCTCCACATCGACCCGTTCCATTCCACTCATTATCTTATAGACTGAGGATTGGTGACAAATACCTTTCTAGATGGCAATTTTTTGATTTGTCACTGACCCCCCCCCCCCCCCCCCAGTAGGCTCATAGTACCGCCCTATCTATTAACTATGCCCTCCACACTCTTTGAACCCTGCTCCAAGGATAGACAGTGTGCAAAGATGGGACTTGATATACCACCTTTCTGATTGACAGAACCCCAGGGAGCCTCATGGGTTGCACACTGGCCCAATAGCTCACACATGCATTTCTGACCAGTCCATATACTTCATACTTAGGAGTTTTGTATCTGTTCTTTGCTGTCCTCTAGTCTTTGAGAACTGAAATAACCAAGTGTCCCTCCCCCCAGATTGCTCTTTCAAAGGTTTAAACATTAAGACTTTGTAAACCTAACCATTGACTGCTTACTTTTAGATAGTATTCAAAGGTGCATATTTCTATTACTAATAAATTCCTCAACTAACAGTTTGCTCTAGAGATGCATCATTTATAATTCTTGCTGTAAAAAAGAGGAAATCAGATTCTCGTTGAGCACGTTAACCCTTATTCAGCTCTGCCTCTAATTGCTTTACCTTAGGCAAGTCACTATATCTCTCCCTGTGCCTCAGGCTAACCAACTGTGATTGATTAATAATAGTCTCAATGTTTCTTGTCCCCTTAAACCCTTGTCAGTCAACACTGAAACTAGAAACTTGCCTTAATGTTTCTGAAGAATTAGCACTGTAAAGAAGAGTGTGATACTCTTGAATAAATTCAACTTATTATTAACATTTGCTACAGTATCTATATAAATAGGAAACCAGGAAGAGCAGTCGAGAAGAACTCAAAGTCAAATGAATTTTACAAGACTTTTATAAAAAAAAATTGTCTTGAATTTCCTCAGCCGTAAATTAATTTAATAACATAACCTTGTTAGCAATGGAATGAGCATTAAATAATGCAAGATGAACTTGATAAGCTGGCAGCAGAAAAGCAATTTGAGAAGGTGAGCAGCTGATTGCCTTAGGCATAGGAAAAGGTTAAAGACTGAAACCAGACCATCTATGATGAGAAATTATAGTAATCCAGTGCAGTATTAAGCCATTAATGAAAGAAATACTATAGCCACGAGTTTTCTCGCAGGAGAAGCACCCCTGCTTTAAGACTCTAAAGCTATGACATTTGCAGATTTAGTCTAGCCTTGAGGAAGGAGATATTACCTTCAGCTAGGAAAATTTGCTGAGATCCAAGAATCTGAAATTAATCACAGTGAAAATGAGAACTTACCAGTTTCTTCCACAGTAGAACACATAAAAGCAGGTGCTGGCTGGGAGTGCACTCAGGACTGGTTTTGTAAGAGTTTGTTTCTTCAAAACAGGAATAGAAACCAGTAGCTGAAATAGTGCACCATCCAGCCAATATTCAAAATAATTTAACTGGCCGGAGATGGCCACCGACCAGTTAAATCGCTTGTTCACAGCTATCCGGTCATTTTCAGTTGCACATAGGGGCCCCTTTACCAAGCTGTGGTAAAAGGGGCCCTGAGCTAGCAGCAGTGCATGTTTTTGTCACATGCTAAGGCTGAGGTAAGTTCACACTTGCCGCATGGCCATTTCAGGGGGGGGGGAGAGCTCTTACCACCACCCATTAAGGTGGCAGTAGGCTCTCCTGCACTAACCCAGCAGTAAAAATACATAAATAAATTTTTGTAGCGCCAGAAATGGTGCATACTAGGGGTGGAATTACCACTGGGCTGATGCGGTAGCCCAGCGGTAGTTCTGGATTGGTGCGCAGAAAGCCTATTGCCCCTTAGCTGGTTAACTTCGCTGAAAATGACTGGTTAGCACCAAATTCAAACATGGCTCATTCATGGGAGTACCAGAGGCAGAGTCAGGTTAAGTGCTGATATTTAGCTCTCACCACATAAATTATGCCGCATAAATAGCAGTCCTATTATGCAGTCTGCCTTATGTGGTGAGGGGCTGAATAATGACCTAACCAGCTATGTGTCAGCTGGCTCAAAAAAAATGGATATTCAATGCCAAAGCTTGGACAGGACTCAGCATTGAATATCTGGGAGTAACGCAGGTGGCGAGCAGCAAAATGCTCACCACCGCTGGCTGACTATCAGGATATATTTTCTACAACACTGCATTCACTTGAGCTATCAAGAAAGAAGCATCAATGACAGTATTCAGCTGGTCGTATTGCATAAAGTTAATTGGCACAGTAACAGGGAGAGGGTCGAAACACACACACCACGGAATCAAACAAACAAAAAAAACAGCACCAAGGGCCCTCAAGATTTGGATGAAAACACAGGTTTGCTTGTTTATTTATTTATTTATTTATACTTGTATCCCACAATTATCCAAAAATGAGTTTCCGTTCAGTTTGGCTTACATTTAACAGCTGTTAGAGATTACATTGATTCAATTACATTTACTAGGTTGTTTGATGCTGTGTTTTACAGCGGTTGGCAAGATAATTATTAGTGTGTATGGAATAGTCATTGGGTTTCTTGAGAAGATATGTCTTAGTTCATTAATAAAAAAATACATTACAGTTAGAGGTTGTGTTGTGTATTGTAGTTCCAGAATGATTGGTGCATATTTTACTCATAGAATATCCTGAAGAGGTAGGTCTTTAGGTCTTTTCTAAACTGAAGGTAGTTTGTGATGTTTCTTATCACCATGGAAATTGAGTTCCACAATTTTGAGCCCAGATAGCTAAATCCCACCATGTAGATGGACTTGTATAGTATTATTTTGCAATTGGGCAGGTGAAAGTAGTAGGTAACATCTGGTTCCTGGGATTGCATTTCTTGGTGATATTTTTATCATGTCTAGCATGTAATCCGCTGACATGCCAAACAGTATTTTGAAGATGATTGTACTAGTTTTGAGAAATAGTCTGGCCTTGATTGGGAGCCAATGAAGCATTTTGAGTAGTGGGGTTGCTCTATCATATTTCAACTTTTTGAATATCAGTCTCGTTGCAGTGCTTTGGATGATCTGCAACAATCGTAGTAGGTTTCCTTTGCAGCCTATGTATGATGCATTACTGTAGCTTTAGTTGGGTCAATATCAGCGTCTGTACTGTAAGACAGATTGACTGTCTGGGGACATAGTCTCCAATTCTTCTCAGTTCCCAGGTTCTTTATTCACTGACCCAACACAGTCCATGTTTCAGCACATGCTTATGTTGTTCATGTATAGCGAAGTTTCTTACCTGAAGCAGGTATTCTCATAAGTACATATGTAATGCCATACTGGGAAAAGACCAAGGGTCCATCGAGCCCAGCATCCTGTCCACGACAGCAGCCAATCCAGGCCAAGGGCACCTGGCAAGCTTCCCAAACGTACAAACATTCTATACATGTTATTCCTGGAATTGTGGATTTTTCCAAGTCCGTTTAGTAGCGGTTTATGGACTTGTCCTTTAGGAAACCGTCCTACCCCTTTTTAAACTCTGCCAAGCTAACCGACTTCACCACTTTCTCCGGCAATGAATTCCAGAGTTTAATTACACATTGGGTGAAGAAACTTTTCTCCGATTTGTTTTAAATTTACTACACTGTAGTTTCATCGCATGCCCCCTAGTCCTAGTATTTTTGGAAAGCGTGAACAGACACTTCACATCCACCTACCTGTTCCACTCCACTCATTATTTTATATACCTCTATCATGTCTCCCCTCAGCCGTCTCTTCTCCAAGCTTCTCCTAGCCTCCTTAGTCTTTCTTCATAGGGAAGTCGTCCCATCCCCGCTATCATTTTAGTCGCCATTCGCTGCACCTTTTCCAATTCTACTATATCTTTCTTGAGATGCGGCGACCAGAATTGAACACAATACTCAAGGTGCGGTCGCACCATGGAGCGATACAATGGCATTATAACATCCTCACACCTGTTTTCCATACCTTTCCTAATAATACCCAACATTCTATTCACTTTCCTAGCCACAGCAGCACACTGAGCAGAAGGTTTCAGTGTATTATCGACGACGACACCCAGATCCCTTTCTTGGACCGTAACTCCTAACGTGGAACCTTGCATGACGTAGCTATAATTCGGGTTCTTTTTTCCCACATGCATCACCTTGCACTTGCTCACATTAAACGTCATCTGCCATTTAGCCGCCCAGTCTCCCAGTCTCGTAAGGTCCTCTTGTAATTTTTCACAATCCTGTCGCGATTTAACGACTTTGAATAACTTTGTGTCATCAGCAAATTTAATTACCTCGCTAGTTACTCCCATCTCTAAATCATTTATAATATATTAAAAAGCAGCGGTCCTAGCACAGACCCCTGAGGAACCCCACTAACTACTCTTCTCCATTGTGAATACTGCCCATTTAACCCCACTCTCTGTTTCCTATCCTTCAACCAGTTTTTAATCCACAATAGGACATTTCCTCCTATCCCATGACCCTCCAATTTCCTCTGTAGCCTTTCATGAGGTACCTTGTCAAACGCCTTTTGAAAATCCAGATACACAATATCAACCGGCTCCCCTTTGTCCACATGTTTGTTTAGTCCTTCAAAGAATTGAAGTAAGAAAGCAAAGTTTCTTACTTGAAGCAGGTATTCTCCGAGGACAGCAGGCTGGATATTCTCACATGTGGGTGACGTCACGTCAGCCCAGGAGGATTTTCAAGCAAAATCACCAAAAGTCTCTTCTAGAGCGTTCCGTCGTGTGAGACGACCGCACCACTCATGCGCGCACACGATTTCCCGCCTGCCGCGTGGACACGCTCCTCAATTGAATCCAAAAGATGAAAGAAAAACAACTCCAAAGGGGAGGTGGGAGGGTTTATGAGAATATCCAGCCTGCTGTCCTCGGAGAATACCTGCTTCAAGTAAGAAATTTCGCTTTCTCTGAGGACAAGCAGGCTGATATTCTCACATGTGGGGTATCCCTAGCCCCCAGGCTCACTCAAAACAACATACATTGGTCAATTGGACCTTGCAACGGCGAGGACATAACAAAAATTGACCTGAAACAAGAAACGCACTACCCAGAGACCTGAAAACAATCAACGAAACAACTAACTTTCGCAAATCCCTCAAGACATATTTCTTCAACAAAGCCTACAATGAAAACCCAGAATTTCACTAATCCACTTCTGAATACCCACCTTCTACTATATCTAATAGATTCCTTCCTCTTCTCTTTACCTACTTCCATTAACTAATCTCTGCTCTATAATTAAATGTACCTGACATTCAACATTACATGTGTTAACAAACTATGTAAGCTACATTGAGCCTGCAAATAGGTGGGATAATGTGGGATACAAATGCAATAAAATAAATAAATAAAAACATCTAACTGAGAGTGCAGCCTGGAACAGAATAAATATGGGCCTAGGAGGGTTGGAGTTGGATTCTAAACCCCAAACAGATTCTGCAGCACCGACTGCACGGCAGTAATGAGATGTGAATGTGTGGACTGATGACCACGTCGCAGCCTTGCAGATCTCTTCAATAGTGGCTGACCTCAGATGAGCCACTGACGCAGCCATGGCTCTAACATTATGAGCCGTGACATGGCCCTCTAAAGTCAGCCCAGCTTGGGCGTAAGTGAAGGAAATGCAATCTGCTAGCCAATTAGATATGGTGCGTTTCCCGACAGCGACTCCCCTCTTGTTGGGATTAAAAGAAATAATTAACTGAGCGGACTCTCTGTCCGCTCCACGTAAAAGGCCAATGCTCTTTTGCAGTCCAAAGTGTGCAGCTTGCTTTCGCCAGGACTTGTATGAGGACGGGGAAAAAAATGTTGGCAAGACAATTGACTGGTTCAGATGGAACTCCGACACTACCTTTGGCAAGAACTTAGGATGCGTGTGGAGGACTACTCTGTTTTGATGAAATTTAAGGTAAGGAGCATGAACCACTAGAGCCTGAAGCTCACTGACCCTACGAGCTGAAGTAACAGCCACCAAGAAAATGAACTTCCTGGTCAAGTACTTCAGATGGCAGGAATTCAGTGGCTCGAAAGGGGGTTTCATCAGCTGAGTGAGAACGACATTGAGATCCCATGACACAGGAGAAGGTTTGACAGGAGGCTTTGACAAAAGCAAACCTCTCATGAAGCAAACAACTAAAGGGCACTGCCATAACAGACCTTTGTAAGCCACATTGAGCCTGCAAATAGGTGGGACAATGTGGGATACAAGTGCAATAAATAAAGGCTGTCCAGAGATAGGCTGACCTTCTACACGTTGATGGTGTATAATTATACTACAGCAAGAGGCCCTCACTGGATGCCCACCGGAAGGGTGGAAGGCCAGATTTTAGGACTCAGGCTGTAAAAATACCAGCTAGGTTTAAAAATCAATGACTGGCTGAGCAAGGACTTGCTTTTCCTGCAAGTTAATATGTGTTCTAGCTAAAGACCTATCCACTGGAATAGTGGTGGGCCAAGCTACATAGCTTTAAACAGCTGAAAAGCACTGAGTAGGCCTGATAACAAGATGATGGCCTTATAGCAGAGAGCTTGGACTCTTGGTGAGTCCTAATGAAACCTGGTGCAACTTCCAAATAGAGTGTAACACACATAATGAAGAAATTAAAGACAGTAATGATAAGAAGATTGGTTCATAACACGGAGTCTGTCTTTATAAGATGGCACTCAGATCACAAGATGATATGAACCGGATATATCCAAGTTTAGATATCTTCATAAAAAAAGTTGTTTTGTTCTTGTTTGGATGTTTGGATACCCGTATCTAAGGAAATGTTTACAACAAGGGAAATGTCTCAATCTCTCAAAATAGCTAGAACAGGAAAGGAGATGGTACAGATGGTACAGATGGCCGGAAAGCAAAGTATGATTCATAGATTGAGCAAGATTAGAAAAAAGTCCCTCTCAATAGACTTGTATGGGGACCAGATGGTATATAAGGACTGGTCACCCAAGCATATTTCGGAGGTTCTCCCCAACGCATCTAGGACGCAGAGCTCCGGTCAGCTGAATCCAGAATTTGTCTGATGAATGTATTGAATAGAAGACTTTATTTTGGTAAGAATAAACAAAATCCTATTTCTGAAAACTATCTTTGTCTTTATTTCTACTGTTTATCTATCATTTGCTCTACCAAATAATCCACACACAGGTGACAGTCACTTTTCCAACTAATTAGGGTAGATTTTAATAATATATATGTGGGAACATAAATGGCCCAGGATACACCTAGATCCTGAAAGACAGAAAGCTGTGGTCATGGGAATAAGGTGTGAACTCCGCCTTCTGATGCCTTCCCAGAACAGACCCCCATGGGTCAGGGTAACCCTGGAGGGGTCTAAAAGGGGGGCATTAAAACAATGGTAAGCACTAATCGCACTAAGGTGAACTCTTACAGAGTTGGTCTTGAGACCAGACTCTGATAAATGC
Source organism: Microcaecilia unicolor (assembly GCF_901765095.1). NCBI lineage: Eukaryota > Metazoa > Chordata > Amphibia > Gymnophiona > Siphonopidae > Microcaecilia > Microcaecilia unicolor. The sequence continues at coordinate 127,950,048 of NC_044038.1, read as the reverse complement.
AGAAGGTACTCAAGCAAGGTCTGTGTAGGACAAGAGAAGGGATCTAAGGCCCTGCTGTCACACCACACGGCAAACCTCTTCCATTTAAAAGAATAACATCTTTTAGTGGAATCTTTCCTGGAAGCAAGCAAGACTCGGGAGACACCCTCAGAAAGACCCAAGGAGGCAAATTCTAAGCTCTCAACATCCAGGCCGTGAGAGCCAGAGACTAGAGGTTGGGATGTAGAAGTGCCCCCTCATTCTGAGTAATGAGGGTTGGAAAACACTCCAATCTCCATGGTTCTTCGGAGGACAACTCCAGAAGAAGAGGGAACCAGATGTGACGCGGCCAGAAAGGCACAAGCAGAATCATGGTTCCGCGGTCTTGCTTGAGTTTCAGCAAAGTCTTCCCCATCAGAGGTATGGGAGGATATGCGTACAGAAGGCCTGTTCCCCAATGAAGGAGAAAGGCATCCGACACTAGCCTGCCGTGGGCCTGTAGTCTGGAACAGAACTGAGGGACCTTGTGATTGAATTGAGTGGCAAAAAGATCCACTGAGGGGGTGCCCCATGCTCGGAAGATCTTTCTGGCGACAGCCATGCTCAGTGACCACTCGTGAGGTTGCATTATCCTGCTCAACCTGTCAGCCAGACTGTTGTTTACGCCGGCTAGATAAATGGCTTGGAGAAACATGCCATGTTGGCGAGCCCAAAGCCACATCTGTACGGCTTCCTAACACAAAGGGCGAGATCCGGTGCCCCCTTGCTTGTTTGTGTAGTACATCGCAACCTGATTGTCTGTTTGAATCAGAATAATTTGGTTGGATAACCGATCTCTGAAAGCCTTTAGAGTGTTCCAGATCGCTCGCAACTCCAGGAGGTTGATCTGAAGATGCTTTTCCTGACGGGACCAAGCTCCTTGAGTGTGAAGCCCATCTACATGCGCTCCCCACCCGAGGAGGGATGCATCCGTCGTCAGCACTTTTTGTGGCTGAGGAATTTGGAATTGGCGCCCCAAAACCAGATTGGATCGAATTGTCCACACTGAAGTGAATTCCAAAAGTCGATGGACAGCTGGATCACATCCTCTAGATTCCCTGCAGCTTGAAACCACTGGGAAGCTAGGTTCCACTGAGCCAATCTCATGTGAAGACGGGCCATGGGAGTTACATGAACTGTGGAAGCCATGTGGCCCAGAAGTCTCAACATCTGCCGAGCTGTGATCTGCTGAGACGCTTGAGCTCTTGGCTTGGGAAGGTAGGCACAAGCTGTCTTCGTGCACAACAGAGCCCCAACGAATTCCAATTTTTGAACTGGGTTGAGATGGGACTTTGGGTAATTGATGACAAACCCTAGAAGCTCCAGCACTTGAATAGTCATCCGCATGGACTGTAAAGCCCCGTCGTGGGAGGTGCTCTTCACCAGCCAATCGTCCAGATAAGGGAACACATGCACTCCCAGTCTGCGTAGAGACGCTGCAACAACTGCCAGGCACTTGGTAAATACCCTGGGCGCAGATGCAAAGCCAAAAGGCAGCACACAGTACTGAAAGTGCTACATTCCCAGCCGAAACCGCAGATACTTCCTGTGAGCTGGAAGTATCGAGATGTGAGTGTAAGCATCCTTTAAGTCCAGAGAGCATAGCCAATCGTTTTCCTGAATCATGGGAAGAAGGGTGCCCAGGGAAAGCATCCTGAACTTTTCTCGAACCAGATATTTGTTCAGGCCCCTTAGGTCTTGGATGGGACGCATCTCCCCTGTCTTCTTTTCCACAAGGAAGTACCTGGAATAGAATCCCAGCCCTTCTTGCCCTGGTGGAACGGGCTCGACCGCATTGGCGCTGAGAAGGGCAGAGAGTTCCTCTGCAAGTACCTGCTTGTGTTGGGAGCTGAAGGACTGAGCTCCCGGTGGGCAATTTGGAGGTTTGGTTTCCAGATTTAGGGTGTATCCTAACCGGACTATTTGAAGAACCCACCGGTCGGAGGTTATCAGAGGCCACCTTTGGTGAAAAAATTTTAACCTCCCCCCAACAGGCAGATCGCCCGGCACGGACACATTTATGGTGGCTATGCTCAACTGGAGCCAGTCAAAAACCCATCCCTGGTTTCTGCTGGGGAGCTGCAGGGGCCTGTTTGGGCGCACGCTGTTGACGAGAACGAGCGTGCTGTGGCAGAGATTGAACCAGCTGTTGAGAAGTAGGAGTGTACTTACGGCCCCTAGAGGCATAAGGCGCACTTCTCTTCCCTTTGAAAAATTTCCTGGATGAGGAAGCGCATGCAGAAGGCGCCCAGCGGGAGAGAGAGTCCATAGCGTTATCATGCTGATAGAGATGATCAATCAATTTACTGATAGAGATGATCAATCAACTCTTCGACCTTCTCACCGAAAAGATGATCCCCCAGCAAGGGATATCCGCAATTTTCTGCTGACTTTGTTCCTCCAGGATAGAGGCACGCAGCCATGAGAGTCTGCGCATCACTATACCCATAGCAGAAAATCTGGATGTCACATCGCAAGTATCGTAAATGCCCCTGGACAGGAACTTGTGACACGCCTTCTGCTGCCTGACCGCTTGGCGAAAAAGCTTGGCCTGCTCCGGTGGGAGTGCATCAACCAAGCTCTCAAGCTGCCGCACTGAGTTCCGCAACTGAAATCTCGTGAAGAGCTGGTACAACTGAATTTTGGAGGCGAGCATGCCAGCTTGATACGCCTTCCTCCCAAAAGAATCCAAGATTCTATGTTCTCGCCCCGGGGGCTCCGAGGCAAAGTTCCTACAACTCTTAGCTCTTCTGAGAGCGGAATTCACCACCGCAGAGTCATGAGGCAACTGAGGCCAGATGAAACTGGGTCCCCCGTGGATCCGATACTGGGATTCAGCCTTTTTGGGGATAGTTGGACATGAAAGAGGCAGTGGCGTAGCAGGGGGGGCTGCCACCAGGGGCGGCGTGGTTCGCCGTTGCACCCCCCCCCCCAGGTGCAGCACAATGACATCCCCCCTCCTCGGCGCATCGACACCCCCCTCCCCCCCGACCAGCTCCCGCACCCTACCTTTAAAAAGAATGTCGGAATCCGAGGCGAGGCGCAGCCCCTCGCGCCTGCCCTGCACGTAAAAGAAATGTGGACCGTCGGGCCTTCCCTCGCTCTGTCTGTCCCACCCTTGCGGAAATAGGAAGTTGCGTCAGCAGAGGGTGGGACAGACAGAGCGAGGGAAGGCCCGACGGTCCACATTTCTTTTACGTGCAGGGCAGGTGCGAGGCGCTGCGCCTCGCCTCAGATTCCGATATTCTTTTTAAAAGTAGGGTGCGGGACCTGGTTGGGGGGGTGTCGATGCGCCGAGGGGGGGCTGGCAGGGAGCACCCCCCCCCCCTTGAGCTGACAACCAGGACGGACCGCCCCTTCCGCCCCCCCCCCCCCTTGCTACGCCACTGGAAAGAGGCTTCTCCCAGTTCCTCATCAGCACTTCCCTGAGTGTATCATGAAAAGGAGCTGTGGTAGAAGACTTAGGTGGAGATGGATAATCCAGAACCTCGAGCATCTTGGCCCTGGGTTCATCCACAGTCTCTACAGGGAAGGGAATGGCCTCAGACATTTCCCGCACAAAAGATGAAAAAGACAAGCTCTCCGGAGGGGAGAGCTGCCTCTGAGGTGAGGGGGTTGAATCAGATGGAAGACCTAGAGAATCCTTGGCAGAGTAAACTCCATGACCCTCATCTTCATCAGATGAGCTATCATCGGATGGGGCTAGCAACTCAGAAAGAGCAGCCCAGATCCGAGCCCGTCTCGACATGGAGGTGCAGTGACCTCGATGATGGTGTCGAGAAGTCGACTCCCCAGGACACTCCGGTGAAGCTTCCTCCACCTAAGGCAATGGAGAATGACACAGAAATGATAAAAGAAATCAGAGACGCGAACAAAATGGGCAATGTGATAATAATGGGTGACTTCAATTATCCAAATATAGACTGGGTAAATGTAACATCGGGACACGCTACAGAGATACAATTCCTTGATGAAATCAAGGACAGCTTTATGGAGCAACTGGTGCAGGAGCCGACGAGAGAAGGAAAAATTCTAGACTTGGTCCTTAGTGGAGCGCATGATCTGGTGAGGGACGTTATGGTACTGGGGCCGCTTGATAACAGTGACCATAATATGATCAGTTTTGATATCGACCTTGAAGTAACTGTACACAGAAAGTCAAATCCGTTAGCGTTTAACTTTAAAAAAGGAGACTATGATAAAATGAGAAGAACGGTAAAAAAAAAACTTAGGGGGGCAACTGAGAGAGTAAAAACTGTACAACAGGCATGGACGCTGTTCAAAAATACCATCCTGGAGGCCCAGGCCATACACATTCCGCAAATTAGAAAAGAAAGACGGAACTCCAAAGACAGCCGGCCTGGTTGAAAAGTGAGGTGAAGGAAGCTATTAGGGCTAAAAGAAACGCCTTCAGAAAATGGAAGAAGGAACCGTCTGAAAATAACAAGAAGCAGCATAAGGAGTGTCAAAGCAAATGCAAGGCGCAGATAAAGAAGGCCAAGAGGGATTACGAAAAAAAGATAGCATTAGAGGCAAAAAAACATAGTAAAAACTTTTTTCGGTATATTAAAAGCAGGAAGCCGTCAAAAGAATCAGTTGGGCCGCTGGATGACCGAGGGGTAAAAGGGGCGATCAAGGAAGACAAAGACGTAGCGGAGAGACTGAATGAATTGCTTCGGTCTTCACTGAGGAAGATTTGGGTGGGATACCGGTGTCGGAAATGGTATTTCAAGCGGACGAGTCGGAGAAACTTACTGACTTCACGGTAAACCTGGAGGACGTAATGGGGCAGTTCGGCAAACTGAAGAGTAGCAAATCTCCTGGACCGGATGGTATTCACCCTAGAGTACTGATAGAACTGAAAAATGAGCTTGCGGAGCTACTGCTAGTGATATGCAACTTATCCTTAAAATCGAACGTGGTACCGGAAGATTGGAGGGTGGCCGGTGAGTCTGACGTTGGTGCCGGGGAAAATGGTAGAGGCTATTATTAAAAACAAAATTACAGAGCACATCCGAGGACATGGATTACTGAGACCGAGTCAGCACGGCTTTTGTGTGGGGAAATCTTGCCTGACCAATTTACTTCAATTCTTTGAAGGAGTAAACAAACATGTGGACAAAGGGGAGCCGGTTGATATTGTGTATCTGGATTTTCAAAAGGCGTTTGACAAGGTACCTCATGAAGGGCTACAGAGGAAATTGGAGGGTCATGGGATAGGAGGAAATGTCCTATTGTGGATTAAAAACTGGTTAAAGGATAGGAAACAGAGAGTGGGGTTAAATGGGCAGTATTCACAATGGAGAAGGGTAGTTAGTGGGGTTCCTCAGGGGTCTGTGCTAGGACCGCTGCTTTTTAATATATTTATAAATGATTTAGAGATGGGAGTAACTAGCGAGGTAATTAAATTTGCTGATGACACAAAGTTATTCAAAGTCGTTAACTCGCGACAGGATTGTGAAAAATTACAAGAGTACCTTACGAGACTGGGAGACTAGGCGGCTAAATGGCAGATGACGTTTAATGTGAGCAAGTGCAAGGTGATGCATGTGGGAAAAAAGAACCCGAATTATAGCTACGTCATGCAAGGTTCCACGTTAGGAGTTACGGACCAAGAAAGGGATCTGGGTGTTGTCGTCGATAACACACTGAAACCTTCTGCTCAGTGTGCTGCTGCGGCTAGGAAAGCGAATAGAATGTTGGGTATTATTAGGAAAGGTATGGAAAACAGGTGTGAGGATATTATAATGCCTTTGTATCGCTCCATGGTGCGACCGCACCTTGAGTATTGTGTTCAATTCTGGTCGCCGCATCTCAAGAAAGATATAGTAGAATTGGAAAAGGTGCAGCGAATGGCGACTAAAATGATAGCGGGGATGGGACAACTTCCCTATGAAGAAAGACTAAGGAGGCTAGGGCTATTCAGCTTGGAGAAGAGACGGCTGAGGGGAGACATGATAGAGGTATATAAAATAATGAGTGGAGTGGAACAGGTGGATGTGAAGCGTCTGTTCACGCTTTCCAAAAATACTAGGACTAGGGGGCATGCGATTAAACTACAGTGTAGTAAATTTAAAACAAATCGGAGAAAATTTTTCTTCACCCAACGTGTAATGAAACTCTGGAATTCATTGCCAGAAAATGTGGTGAAGGCGGTTAGCTTAGCAGAGTTTAAAAAGGGGTTGGACGGTTTCCTAAAGGACAAGTCCATAAACCGCTACTAAACGGACTTGGAAAAATCCAAAATTCCAGGAATAACATGTATAGAATGTCTGTACGTTTGGGAAGCTTGCCAGGTGCCCTTGGCCTGGATTGGCCGCTGTCGTGGACAAGATGCTGGGCTCGATGGACCCTTGGTCTTTTCCCAGTATGGCATTACTTACTTACTTACTTATGAGAGTCGACCCGGGAGGCTACCGACCCCGATACCGGAAGCGGTACCGGAGAAGGGGACCTCACCACCGGCAAAAGGCTAGGTGCCACAGGAACCTCCGGCACCATTGCAACCGGTACCTCCGGTGCCGGATGTAAATGGTGCAGCATCGCTTCCATAAAATCTGGAAAAATAGCCTTGATACGCTCATCTACAGAAGCTGTCGGGGAAGGCTGCGTGTTGGTGCGGGCTTCAGAGGCAGAATCTGCAGAGGCTGTAGAGCCAGTACTGGGCTGCCAGACGACCTGCGCGTCGATACCTCCATAACAGAGGGAGAGCGATCCTCTCGTCATCGTCGCTTCTTGGGTGCCGAATGCCTCGACGACCCGGAGCTCGCGGTACCGTGTCGAGAAGGAGAACGATGACGGTGCTTCTTGGCCTTCGCCCGACGCCCGTCATCGAGACTCCTCGGTACCGGTAAGGAAGACGTGGAATCCACATGCTTCCTCGGGGCCGGGACCAATAGAGGTCAGTCCCGGGGGGCCTGCAAAGCAGGAGGCACCGAGGCAGGTGGAGACCCGCTGGATGCATCACTGCTCCCAGCGTGCATCGGTCTTTTGGCAGCCTGTACCCAGTCTCCCGATGCCAACACTGCCCTCGACGTCGACAGTACCGATGTCGATGCCGACGCCGAGGTACCGGACCCAAAAAGCTTTTCTCTTTGGGCCTCTCGAGAAAGCTGAGTGCGCTTGTTCATTTTTAGGCACAACTTACAGCTTTCCTGAAGATGGTCCGGCCCAAGTCACTGAAGGCACCAGGAGTGCGGATCAGTGCCAGAGATGGTCCGGTTGCAGCGGGCACATGGCTTGAAGCCGCTGGGCATCTTCGATGACATCGCGGGAAAAATCGCCCCCGCCAAATCAAAGGACGCGATGGTGTCTGAAAAAAGGGACACAAAAACAGGGAAAATCCCGACCGAGCGACCTAAGAGCGGTCACAAACGAAAAAGAAAGGAAACTTTAAAATGAAGAAAAATTAAGGAAATAAAGGAAATTTGTTTGTTTGTTTTTTAAACAAGCAAATTCAATTCGAAGAAACTTTCACTCCGGGGACCCGAAGAAACGCGAAGTATGCAAAGCGAAACTCAGTGTCTCCTCAGACACGGAAAGAAAACAACTGAGGAGCGTGTCCGTGCGGCGGGCGGGAAATCGTGCGCGCGCATGCGCAGTGTGTTCATCTCATTCGACGGAATGCTCTAGAAGAGATTTTTGGTGATTTTGCTTGAAAATCCTCCGGGGCCGACGTGACGTCACCCACATGTGAGAATATCAGCCTGCTTGTCCTCGGAGAACATCATGTACATTCCCCTGGATTCTATATAGCGTGACAGAAATTGCATGCTCATATTCTGGATCTGTGCAGGCAATTTCGTTATTTAACAAGCCAATGAGTGCCGATAATTGCCACTTAGCAAGCAATTATTGACACTAATTAGAATTTACATGCTTAACTTGCTAGGTGTATTCTGTATTGTGTTGCATATAAATTCTAATGCGCACTGCCAAAGGGGGCGTGGCCATGGGCATGAAATGGGCGGGCTATGGACATTCTGAAAATCTACGTGTAGGGTTATTGAATGCACATGCTCCACGCTTAACTTAGGCGCCAGTATTTACACCATGTTACTTGGCATGAATGGACGTACCAAGAGTTAGGCGCAGGCATGGTCACAAGGCATATTCTATAAACCCATTAGGTGTAATTCTATAAACTGCGCCTAAATCTAGGCGCAGTTTACAGAATACGCCTAGATGGAAATATTTTCAACGCTGAGTTTTCAGGCGTCATGTATAGAATCTAGTCCATTATGTGCAATTATTGATTTGTATTGTATTATTTTACTTAGACCCCTGACACAGGTGCTGTGCACCAAAACACGGCCCGTGTCGGGTGAATGAATAAAAAGCCTGTGCTTGTCCTGATCTTGAGGGCAATCGGCGATGTTTTCTTTTTGATAAAGTTAGTTGGACATTAGCTATCTTTATCTGGACTTAGGCTCACCCATTTGATTCTCTATGACAAACGCAAGTTTTCTCCTCTCATAGAAGGCTTCGGTGCTCATTTTCAAAGCACTTAGACTTACAAAGTGGTATTTTGCAACTACATTCAAAGCGGTTTACATATATACAGGTACTTATTTTGTACCTGGGGCAATGGAGGGTTAAGTGACTTGCCCACAGTCACAAGGAGCTGCAGTGGGAATTGAACCCAGTTCCCCAGGATCAAAGTCCACTGCACTAACCACTAGGCTACTCCTCCAAGGGGGAGCTTATTCCAGAAGGATGGGCTCTACCTTAACCAGGGTGGAACCAGGCTGCTGGTATCAACATTTAAAAAGGAGATAGAGCGCTTTTATACTAGAAACTGAGGGAAGGCCAACAATCACTCAAAAGTGCATGGTTCAGAACAGGGTATCTTTGAGGGATAACACCAAAACATGGACGACAGGCTATCCTGACAGTGAGGCTGCAATAAAGGCTATAATAGACTAGATTCCTGTAAATAAAGAACAGACAGATATGAAATGTTGAAAATTATCACTGTGAACTGCTTAGTAAGTTGTCAATAGGAATTTTTAAAAAACATTGTTTGAAGTGCCTGTATGCAAATGCTAGAAGCCTAAAAAAATAAGATGGGAGAGTTAGAATATACTGCACTAAATAAAAAGATAGATATAATAGGCATCTCTGAGACCTGGTAACCAGATAACCAATGGGACACTGTCATGCCAAGGTACAAATAATATCACGGTGAAAGAGTGGATCATATTGATGGAGAGGTAGAGTCAGTGCTTTTCTTGTAGGAAAAAAAGGTACCGGTACTCATTATGGGCAGGGTCACCATCAATGGCTCCGCCCCTATGGTAACCACACCCACAGTAGCCACACCTCTTATACCAGCCATGGCGCATATAAACAGGTATCACTGAAAATACTATACTACCATAGGAGAAAAAAATAACGTGATTTTTTTTCATTATAAATAATTTCTGTAAGCCGTTACAGCTCCAGTATACCTAGTGCACAATAAGACAGCAGATGTAAATTCTCAAACTGGACATATTCCAAACACTAAAATGAAAATAAAATGATTTCTTCTACCTTTGTTATCTGGTGACTTTGTTTTTCTGATCATGTTGGTCCTAGTCTCTGATTCTGCTGCTCTCTATGTGTTCCCTTAACTCCGTTTCCAGGGCTTCCTTTCCATTTATTTCTTTACTTTCCTCCTTTCTTCATTTTTTCCCTACATCCATAGGTAAAAGCTGGGTCCTCCGTGGATTTGACTGGAGGAGGTTTAGAGTGGATCCAGCTTTTGCCTATTTTCTCCATCCATGTGCAGTTTTTCTCCTCTTTTCCCTTTCCTTCATCTCCGTCAGTATGCATCTCCTTCATCTTCCTTCCCCTCCATCCATATGCATCGCCTTCCTCTCTCTTCTCTCTCATCCATCATTGTCCATCATTTTTTCTCTCCCCCTCCATCCATGTCCAGCATTTCTCCTCTCTCTTCCCTCCCTTCCATCCATGTCCAGCGTTTCAACTCTCTCCCCTCCATCCATGTCCAGAATTTTTCCTCTACTACTACTATTTAGCATTTCTATAGCGCTACAAGGCATGCGCGGCGCTGCACAAACATAGAAGAAAGACAGTCCCTGCTCAAAGAGCTTACAATCTAATAGACAAAAAATAAAGTAATCAAATCAATTAATGTGTACAGGAAGGAGGAGAGGAGGGTAGGTGGAGGCGAGTGGTTACAAGTGGTTATGAGTCAAAAGCAATGTTAAAGAGGTGGGCTTTCAGTCTAGATTTAAAGGTGGCCAAGGATGGGGCAAGACGTAGGGGCTCAGGAAGTTTATTCCAGGCATAGGGTGCAGCGAGACAGAAGGCGCAAAGTCTGGAGTTGGCAGTAGTGGAGAAGGGAACAGATAAGAAGGATTTATCCATGGAGCGGAGTGCATGGGAAGGGGTGTAGGGAAGGACGAGTGTGGAGAGATACTGGGGAGTAGCAGAGTGAGTACATTTATAAGTTAGTAGAAGGAGTTTGAACAGGATGCGAAAACGGATAGGGAGCCAGTGAAGCGACTTGAGGAGAGGGGTAGTATGAGTAAAGCGACCCTGGCGGAAGATGAGACGGGCAGCAGAGTTTTGAACCGATTGGAGAGGGGAGAGGTGACTAAGTGGGAGGCCAGCAAGAAGCAGATTGCAGTAGTCTAAATGAGAGGTGACAAGGGTGTGGATGAGGGTTTTGGTAGTGTGCTCGGAAAGAAAGGGGCGGATTTTACGGATGTTGTAAAGAAAGAAACGACAGGTCTTGGCGATCTGCTGGATATGAACAGAGAAGGAGAGAGAAGAGTCAAAGATGACCCCAAGGTTTTGAGCTGAGGAGACAGGGAGAATGAGAGAGCCATCAACAGAAATAGAAAACGGGGGAGTGGGGAGGTGGGTTTGGGGGGGAAATGAGAAGCTCAGTTTTGGTCATGTTTAATTTCAGGTGGCGTTGAGACATCCAGACAGCAATGTCAGACAAGCATGCTGAAACTTTGGTTTGGATGCAAGGTGAGATATCAGGGGTAGAAAGGTAGATTTGGGAGTCATCAGCATAGAGATGGTAGGAAAAGCCATGGGATGAGATTAATGAACCAAGGGAAGAAGTGTAGATAGAAAAGAGGAGGGGACTAAGAACAGAACCCTGAGGTACACCGACAGGCAGAGGGATAGAAGTAGAAGAGGATCCACCAGAGTGAACACTAAAGGTGCGGAGGGAGAGGTAGGAAGAGAATCAGGAAAGGACAGAGCCCTGGAATCCAAGTAAGGACAGGGTATTGAGAAGTATGCTGTGATCGACAGTGTCAAAAGCAGCTGAAAGATCAAGAAGAATGAGGATGGAATATTCCTCTCTCCCCTAAATCCATGTGCATCTCCTCCTCTGTCTTACCTCCTCTCCATCTATGTCCAGCATTTCTCCTCTCCCCCTCCCCTCCATCCATATTCATCTCACTTCCTCTCTGTTCCCTTCCCTCCATCCATGTCCAGCATTTCAGCTGTCTCCCCTCCCTCCCTCTATGGGCATCTCCTCCTCTGTCTTCCCTCCCCTCCATTTATGTCCAGCATTTCTCCTCTCCCCCCTCCACTCCATCCATGTGCATCTACTTCCTCTGTTTTCCCTTCCCTCCAAAACTTTTCCTCTGTTTCCTGCCCTCCACTCCATTCATGTCCAGCATTTCTCCACTCCCCCCTCCCCTCCATCCATATGCATCTCCTTCCTGTCTTCCCTCTCCTCCATCCATGTCCAGCATTTCTCCTGCCCTCCCCTCCATCCATCCATGTCCAGCGATTCTCCATTGCCCCTATCTTCCCCTACCATTCATGTCCAGCAATTCTCCTCTCTCCCCTGCCCTCCCCTAACCATCCATGTCCAGCAATTTCTCCTCTCTCCCCTGCCCTTCCCTTCCATGTCCAGCAATTCTCTGCCCTCCCCTCCATGTCCAGCAGTTCTCCATTGCCCCCTACCCTCCCCTCCCATCTATATCCAGTGACTCATCCCAACCTCCATCTGCCCCCCTTTTCAGCCCCGAGTTCCAGTTCCAACCCCAGCCCCACCTGCCCTCCCTCAGCTCCCTGACAGCCCTCCTTTCTGTTCCTGCCACCCTGCATTTAAATCTTTTATTTTACCTCAAGTCACAGCGGCGGTGGCAGTGAAAGCAGCAGGCTTGCCTCCAGCCTTCCTTTCCCTCTCAGTGTTCTGCCCTCGTGGAAACAGGAAATTACATCAGTGGAAGGCGGGTCACTGACAGGGAAGCGACTTGAGGTAAAAACCAAAAGATTTAAACGCAGGGTGACAGGAAGGAACGGAGGGCTATTGGGAAGCTGAGGGTGGGCAAGTGAGCCGGCCCTGGGAAAAAAAATGCTGGTACGCCATACCGGCACATACCGGCACAAAAAAAGCTCTGAGTAGAGTTATATGTTAAAGAGAACTTTGAATCAAATAGACTAAAAATTCTGCAGGACACAAAATACACCTTGGAATCCTTATAGATAGAAATTCCATGTGTAAAGGGAGAAAGGATAGTGATAGAAGTGTAATATCATCCATATGGCTAGAATGAACATGCTAATCTAGAAATGTTAGCAAAAATCAGGGAAGCTAGCAAACTGTGTAACAATAATCGTGGATGATTTCAATTACCAGAAAATCAAAAAGGAGTCTTTCAGCTCAAGAGATTCTTTTTGATTTTCTGGCTTTTTTCAGCTGTACTATTTATATATTTGTTTGATTTTAATTACCCCAATATTGACTGGCTAAGCATAACATCGGGATGTTGTTCAAAAATATCATCCTACAAGCCCAGACCAGATATATTCCACATATTAAAAAAGACAAACGGAAGGCCAAACAACAGTCGACATGGTTAAAAAGTGAGGTGAAGAAGGCTATTAGAGCTAAAATTAATCCTTCAGAAATTGGAAGAAGGATCCGATTGAAGATAATAGGAAACAACATAAGGAATGGCAAGTCAAATGCAAAGAACTGATAAGGAAGGCAAAGAGAGACTTTGAAAAGAAGATTGCTTTGGAGGCAAAACGCATAGTAAAATCTTTTTTAGGTATATTAGAAGCAAGAAACTGGTAAAAGAATCAATTTGACTGTTAGATGATTGAAAGATAAAAGGGGCACTCAGAGAGGACAAGACCATAGCAGAGAGACTAAATTAATTCTTTGCTTTGGTCTTCATTGAGGAAAATGTGGGAGAGATACCTATGTCCCCCAGTAATATTTAATTACTGTTGAGTCAGAGGAACTGAAACAAATCTCTCTCTAAACCTGGAAGATGTAATGGGGCAATTTGACCAACTAAAGAGTAGCAAATCACCTGGAACACTGATAGAACTAAAAAAAAAATGAATTTGTGGAGCTATTGTTAGTAATATGTAATTTAGCTTTAAAATCAAGCATGGTACCGGATAATTGGAGGATGGCTGATGTAACACCAGTTTTTAAAAAGGGTTCCAGAGGTGACCCCAGAAATTATAGACCAATTAGCCTGATGTCAGTGCTGAGCAAAATGGTTGAGACTATTATAAAAAATAAAATTACTGTGCATATAGATACGCATGGATTAATGGATAATACTAACATGGATTTAGTCAAGGGAAGTCTTGCCTCACAAATCCACTACATTTCTTTGAAAGGGTGTTCAAACATGTGGATAAAGGTGAGCCAGTTGATATTGTGTAACTGGATTTTCAGAAGGCATTTGATAAAGTACCTCATGAACGACTCCTGAGAAAATTAGAAAGTCATGGGCTAGGAGACAGTGTCCTATTGTAGATTAAGAACTGATTAAAATAAAACAAAGAGTAGGGTTATATGGTCAATATTCTCAATGGAGAAGAGTAAATAGTGGGGTTCCCCAGGGACCTATGCTGGGACCTCTGTTTTTTTAAAACAATCTAGAAATAGGAATAAAGAATGAGGTAATTAAATTTGCTGATGACACAAAGTTACTCAAAGCTGTTAAATCACGAGAGGATTGTGAAAAACTGCAAGAGGGCCTTATAAGACCAGGAGACTGGCCATCCAAATAGCAGATGACATTTAGGGGGGATTCATCAAGGTGCAATAAAATTTTGCATTTTACCATGCTTTGATTCCCCATGGGATTCAGGAACCTGTGGTACTGGGATCCCAAGGCAAGAGAATAACACTAAGTATATTTCTAAACTTCAGTTAGTTCAAAATTCTGTAGCTAGATTGATTTATTGCAGGTCTAGGTTTGAGATAGTTTCTCCCCTGTTGGCCAAACTGCATTGGTTACATGTTCAGGCTAGGATTTATTTTAAAATGATTTGTTTAGTTTTTAAATCTTTATACGGTATTTGTCCTGGAGATTTATCAGATAAATTTAAGTTTTTAAATAAGAGTTCCACATCTCAATTATGAAACTATTTAATATTGGCTTTTCCATCTGTTAAGCCTGTTCAATTTAAAGCAATTTTTAGGCATTCTTTTTAGTTCTCAGCTATTCACCTTTGGAATAGCCTTCCTATTGCGATTCACCTTTTGAAGAATTTATTTGCTTTTCAGAAGGCTTTGAAGACTTATTTGTTTTCTTGAATGATGTCTATTGAAGTTGTATTGTAATTCTTTTATTTTTATTTGTTTTTGTAAATTCCTGGTGTATGTTCAGTTTTTACATTGTGTTACCTTGCCTTGAATCCCTAGCGGGAGAGTTGGTGGGTTACAAGCACCTGATAACATAACACTTCATTAGTGAGATGGAAGATTAGGGTTAAAAATAAAAATTATCTTTTTGGTTTGCCCTTATCTAGATAGGCCACAGTTATTTCTAATTGTAAGTCCTTGAGCGGTATCCAGTTCAAACAGGAAAGATAGGGTTTTTCTCCATTTATATTGTTAAAGTTAGGTGAGGACTGAAATCCAGCCCTGATTGTGTGAAACGTTGATGCTGTGTAAGAATGCTGCTGCTGATTCTGAGCTCCAACGTTCAAGAAAGACCAAAGTCTTTGGCCAAGAAAGATACAGCTAAGTGAACCTTGCATTAACACAAGCACCAAAGATGTGCTTGTGATACACTTACCTGATGCCAGGTGTGAGATATTGATACCTGTAAGAAAACACAATACACAAAGTATCAATTCTTATGTCAAAGAGAAGGTTTGAATTTAAGTTAAATTTGGTCAAAACTGTAAGGTTAAAAGTAGTAAAAAATTATACTTATCTGATAGACTACAGTTTTCATGGGTTCAGTGCCTGTAGAATTCACAAATGTTATATAAAAGAAAAAGAAACCAGACCCATTTGTAAAGTTCAGCTGAACTAGTTTCAAATCTTACCTTATCTTATTGTTTTCACTTCAGAGGAATTCATATATTTCTAAAGAAAACTTGATATATCAACAACATTTACAAATTAAAACACAATTTTGTGATAACTTACCTTATTCTTGTGGTTTATCATCTTCAGGAAAATCCTAAATTTTAAGGTGTTTATCCTCCTTTCAACTTTGAGCTGTAACGATAAGGTTAGTTTATATTGTGTAACCATTCCCTGAAGCACAGCTTGAGGATTCTGCCACAGCTATCAACATCAGGTACAATAGAGCTGTGCATCTTCAGAAACAGAGTAACAACAATAGCAGGGAGATCATTCCAAAATTTAGCCCTTACAAAGGAAAAAGAGGATTGAAAAATTCTGTTATAGCTCACTGATCTGGTTTGTGCAACAATTGTGTCTTTTTATTGTTGTGCATGTTTTATTGTAAATCCGCTGGGTTTCAGGGTATAAGTGCTTTAAATAATTAAATAAATAAAACATAAAATAACTTTTATACCGGCCAATATTCCAAGCAAATCAGAGAGTTTCCTGCCTGTTAAATCACCTTTTGCTATTTAACCCTGATATTCAGCAGCACTAAAGCTCTGACTGCCGCAAAAAAAAGGGGCAGGTCAGGTGAGGTACAGGAGGGGCAGCATTAGGGAGGAGCCCGGGCTATGCGGGTGCTGGCAATATTCAATGCAGGCACCTGCATAGCTAAGCAGACTAATTTGAGACAACTGAAAAACTGTCCTAAATTAGGCTGCTTAGTTGTATGAATGCTGGCACTGAATATCAACCAGCACCATTAAAAAAAAATCTGATACCCGGACCCCTAACAAAGCCCCCTCCTCCCCTCCCCCTCACCCCAGCCCGCCATTATGATCAAGGTCCTCCACCCTCACAGATTGTCCTTCGACATCCCTCACCATCTAGGTAGACCCCCCCCCCAGGCCTACCTGATGTTCCTGGTGATATGTGGGGATCCCCCCCTTGTGGCTTCCCTGAAAAACTGGCTGCCATAACTTCTTGCAACAGCTCATGGTAATATACAAAATACTAAGAGCTGTCATGAGAGGTTGTGGCAGCCATTTTTTCACAGAAGTTGCAAGGGGGCATTTGCTCCTGCCCCCAATGACCCTGATGGGACACCAGGTAGGCCGGGGGGTCAGGGGGCATTCTGGGAGGGTGGGGATCTTGATCATTGTGGCGAGCTGGGGGGAGGGAAGGAGGGGGCTTTGTCAGAGGGGGTGTTCTGGGGGGCCTTGATCATGGCAGCAGGATAGGGGGAGGGGGCTTTTTCAGAGGGCTGGGAGGGGGATCAGGGGGGGTTTAATGCAGGCCCCAACTGAATATTGGCAAGGACCCATAAGCTCCAGCAGTCAGGATTGCGAAAATTAGCCCTGGATATTCAATACCACAGCCCACTCATGGTCTGGTACTGAATATCCAAGGCTAATCTAGCCAATTAGAAAAACTGCTGACCATTGCCAGCTGAATATCATCCTGATAGTATTCTATAAATTGCACAAATTAATATGAGATCCACCCATGTGCCTCGCCCTGTGAACACCCCTTTGCAGTTTTGCACTTTGCAACCTATGTGTTCACATTCTAGAACAGCACTGAGCACACGAATGTTACATTCATGGGCATTAAGTGTATATAGTCTATAATCCTAGTGCACAAATGACACATTAGGTGCTAAGGTTACAAAATTAGGGGGTTAGACTTATGCACAAGTGTGATTAAATAGCTGCAGTGGAGTGAATCCATATCAGATGCAATGCACAGTACCCTATAGAGCATAAACATATTGTTGGCATTCGGGAGGTATTATTCAGAGGTTTAAGGTCATAATCACATTATTTTGACATATTAATAACATCATTTGCATAACACATCCAAATTATTACATATAACCTTTAAATATATCAAAGAATTGACAAAAGCAGCTTCTAAATATGTACACAACCTCATTTTGAAAAATGTTTTTCTCAGTGCGTGCTGCTATTACATCAAACATTTCCAAATGTCAGAGTGCAGCACTTACATGTTTTTTGGCCAATTTGATTCTATTTTTTGCAGTGTTTGACAATTGCAACTTTGGCAATTGTAGTCTCTCTATTTCTTAACCATTACAGAAAGCTTATAACTGCAGAGGTCAAACTCTTTTTAGCCTTTGCTTTTTGAACAATTGGGCAAATGTAATATTCCCTGTTAATTAGGGGCCCAATATTTAAAATGTTTGTCCAGGGCTAACTAAATACATTTAACAGCAGTTAACCAGAAAGTTCTGCTGAAAATATTCAGTTAGCACCCAAGCAGAAACTGGCTATTTTGGGGACATTCTGAGGACAGAGTCAGCATTTGGACAAAAGTCAGTCCTATCTTTATGTGGTTCACCATAACCAGTTCCAAGTGCTGAATATCAAACTTAAGTGGCTATGTTTTTGCCACTCCGGTATACCCAGAAATTCAATGCCTGGCATTGAATTTCCAGAGATAATGCCAACAGCAATCAACAAATTCTGATTGCCTCCGGCTGAATATTTGACCCTGGATGTTGACATGATACCAGCACGCGCCAAGAAAATCATTTTTCTTAAATGATTAGTTGTTTTCAATTATCATGTTTGTTCACGCATTCATATTTTTAGCTGCTCCTCCTAACGTCTCACGAACCTATGTCGTGTAAAGGGAGATTGTGTATATATTTAGAAGGTTATATGCAATGATTTGGATACATTAGGTATATGTCATTTATATATCAAAACAATGAGATTATAATCTTAAACCTCTGAATAATACCTCCCAGATGCTGACAATTACAGTACATATGGCATGATGGATGGTATTGAGCCTAGAAGACAGTGTAACTAGGAGATTTTGTTAAGCAGATTGAAGTGTTCTTGATCTGCTTAACAAAATCTCCTAGTTACATCTGATATCATATTACCTATCGAAGTGTTCGTGATAGGGAATATGGTATCAGATGCCTAAATAACAAAAGACCCAGCACCATCAATTCTTAATATAGGAGCGTCTATAACAATAGACCGTAGTAGTGAGTTCTTTGACACAAAGACAATCCCCTTGTGGCTCACTAAAATCATCATCAGTCTGATATATCTTTATTACTTATAGCTCTCTAACTATTTTTCCAATTTTATGCAACAACAACAAAAAAAGCATTTAGCTTATATAAACTTGCCTTGTAGGAAAGAAGTCACTACCGAGTCTGTCGGTATAGACACTTCTATATTAAGAATTGACAGTGCTGAGTTCTTTAATTGATTTGTTTAATTGTTCACCCCACCACTAAGATTGAGGACTGTATAAATAGATAACAAAAGAGGCATGCATGAGCAGTGAATTTTAAGAACTAGAGTTAGAATTTTAAAAGGGATCCTTGACATGATAGGTTGCTCAGCATGAAGCAACAGAATTAGATGATCAAATATTCCAGCATTGATTTTACCACTGCATTTTGTATTAACTGAAAACGTTTTGAGTTCTGTTGAGCATAGCAGTGGCGTAGCCACAGGTGGGCCAGGTAGAATTGAATTTTAAAGATTGTTTTTCAACCCTGTCTTGAACGACCAGTGCACTCGGGGTCTTTATTGTTGATTAGAAGTAATTCTGTTTAAAAATGATTGTTTAAGTGTTACCTTAAAGGATTGCTTTTCAACCCTGCTTTTGTCCGATAATACTCTCTGAAATATTGTCTTTGACCAAAAGTAACTTTTCTTGTAAATATAAAAAAACAAGTTGGGATGCAGAAGTAAGACACAGCTCTAACTAATTTGGTATGTGAAAGGGAGGATGGTACTTGTTTTTCCTGGCCCAGCTTGGCCACCTGGACTTTGGAAAGCTTGTGACCACGTTCCCACAGTAAGCATTCTGTAATTTTACATAGCTCTGAACATGTGCTCAGAGCCTAATAAAAAGGGAGGACTTGCACAGCAGAGCTGAGGTTCATCTGTGGGCAGATATGTCATGCAGAAGGTTTGTTCCTGATCAATGAGGAGACTCTGAGCTTTCGCTGCAAGACCTCCCAGCTGATGAGATAAGGGCCTGAGCTTCCCGACCAGTGATGTGTATATATATATATATATATATATATATATATATATATATATATATATATATATATGTGTGTGTGTGTGTGTGTGTGTGTGTGTGTGTGTGTGTGTTTTATAGCTTTCTTTTAGTTAGATGGTTCAATTAGTGTGCATATCTCCTAATGTGACTCAGTCAGCGTGTATATTTCTTAATCATTGTATAGACTGAAGCAATAATGATTTATACACTCTCTATTTGAATAAAGAGTTTCATATACCCAATTTGAATCCAAAAAGAATCTGTAGTATTTTATTCGGTGAACAGTCTGTGGTGATCAAGTGTGCAGGCTGCAATACCAAAACAATACATTCCCTCACAGGCTTTCTGCTTTTGGTGTACCTGAAAAACTTGCTACTATGAGTCTATGTCTCTGCAGCCAGTTTTTCTTCATATTCTCTTTTAGCCTTCTTTTTCAATGCTTTGAGTGGAGAAGTAGCCTAGTGGTTAGTGCAGTGGACTTTGAACCTGGGGAACTGAGTTCAATTCCCACTGCAGCTCCTTGTGACTCTGGGCAAGTCATTTAACCCTCTATTGCCCCTGGTACAAATAAGTACCTGAATATACCATGTAAACCACTTTGAATGTAGTTGCAAAAACCACAGAAAGGCAGTATATCAAGTCCCATTTCCCTTTCCCTTTGCATCTGGCTTGCCAGTGCTTATTTTCTTCATTTGGACCCTTTTTCCATTCTTTGAAGGATGTTCTTTTGGCTCTAATAGCCTCTTTCACTTTACCTTTTATGTTTCAATAGTTTTTATTGGTGACACATAGAAAAGCACAATCCATTTTAACATAGCTTGTTTCAATACAAAACAACAGAACTCAATAAAGTAACATTTCAAACTTAAGACTTTCATGTAGCCATCCAGTATTTATAACTTTTCTCCCCTCCCCCTCCCCTTCCCCCCCCTCCCTCTCCCTCCTCCCTTCTTGTATACCCCTCTAATATGTCTCCTCCCGTGTACCCCCTTGAAATATACTATTAATCATAGTTTATTAAGAATTAGACTTCTTCCCCGTTGTGTTAACTTGGCCAAGTAAGGATTCCAAATCCCAAGAAATCGCAGCTTACGTTTATAAGACCCTCTGGCCTCTTGCACTTCCCAAGTGAGTACCTGATGTATTTGATTTCGCCAATGCCAATATTCTGGTTTGTTCTGTGAGGTCCATTGCTGCAAAATACATTTTCTTGCAATTAAGCAAAGTTTACGGCATAGCAAAGCTTCACTTGTTCTGAACCCACGAAAAGCATCCGGGCAATCAAGCACTACTTGAGCAGGTGTACCCTGTATACAATTTGGCATCATGAGAGAAAGAAAAGCCACCACCCTCTTCCAAAAACATCTTATATGCGGGCATCCCCAAAACCCATGATATAGAGAATTGTCGGCTAGGTTACACTTCAAACAAGTGGGCGTCCTTATTCCCCCCGCACGGTAGAGCTGCACTTGCGAAAAGTATGCTCTATGTATAACTCTGTACGCACACTCCCTATACCCTGCACCAGTAATTAAGTGTGTTACATTCTTAAGATGTGCTGCTATATCCCATGATGTTAAATCTTGGCCTACATCTACCTCCCAACGCCTCTTAAGCTGAGCTAGATCTTTCCCAGGTACTAGGGACCAAATTTTCTTTTGCAAATTCGAGATGGAGGGAGCCTCATTTGAAACTTCAGCAAAAAAGTTTAAAATTTTTTCTCCCAAACGGATTTGAAGTGACACCTTATTAAGAGAATTAACATAGTGTTTCAACTGACAATGTGCAAAGGTGTCACCCCATCGAATTAATTCTTGAGGGATCAGATGATTTAAGAGTTGAAGCTCTCCTGTGTGGCTTACCACTGTCTCCAGACTGCTAAAGCCCTGTGCCTCCCAACGCGCAAAAACTGAATTTTCCTGACCGGGTCCAAACATCGGATTCCCTCTAATCGTTAAGAGTTCCGACACCTGAGGGTCCCCTCCCAGAAGTTTCCCCAAAAACCTCCATGCATCTCGTACAGGTCCCAACAGAACAGAGTTACCTCTCAGTTGTGCCAATGATGGACCATCCCCATGCAGCAGCGAGACCAAATGAAATGGTTTAAACAATTCCCTTTCTATGCCCAATGGTGTGTGATATTCAGAAAGACAAATCCAATCGCGTACCTGTCTCAAGTTACATGCTATGTTATAGAATTTAATATTGGGCAGTCCTATACCACCTTGTTTCCATCCCCCCAATAGTAAGGGCAACCGTATCTTTGCCTTTTTATAAGCCCAACAAAACCTCGTCACCAATCTATAGAACAGTCGTATATCTTTCTGTACTAATTTTATTGGCAATGTTTGCATGACATATAGCCATCTAGGAAGAATTACCATGCGTATCAAGCACAGTCGTCCTGACAGTGACAGTGTCAACGCCCTCCAGGCGTCCAACTGCTGTCTTGTTTTCTCTAGCAGCCATTGCATGTTGGATCTTTGTATATCCCCTGTCCTTGTAGTCAACAGGACCCCCAAATATCGAAAAGAGCCCTCCACCCAACGTAAGGGAAACTGTCCCACCCATGTACTACGGGTCTCTGCTGTTATAGCCAGTGCCTCTGATTTGTCATGATTAATTTTAAATCCTGAGTATGTTCCAAATTCTAAGAATATTTCCAATAAGTCTGCCAGTGATTCCCAAGGCTTAGTGAGCACCACTAGCAGATCATCAGCAAAGGCTGCCACTTTAAATTCTTGATCGCCAAACTTCACCCCACTAATTGACGCACATGAGTAGATATCACGGATCAGAGGATCCATGTATAGTGCAAAAAGTAAGGGTGAAAGTGGGCAGCCTTGACGAGTTCCCCGCTGTATTTGAAATACTTCGGATTGCAACCCATTCACCCACAATTTAGCCAGCGGTGCCTCATATAAAACTGTTATCGCCCTCGTAAACCACCCCTGAAATCCATATTTTCCTAGGACAGAAAACAAAAAAGGCCACTCCACCCGATCAAATGCTTTTTCAGCATCAAAGCTGATCATAATAGCTGGGTCACCCGTGTTCTCTAGACGTTCTAGGGAAGCTAAGATACATCTAAGATTCCTAGTTACCGACCTTCCCTGAACAAACCCCACCTGTGCCTCGTGTATAATACCTGGGAGTACGCGTCTCAGCCTATTCGCCAAGATCTTTGCAAAAAGCTTAACCTCGTGGTTAAGAAGCGAGATTGGCCTATAAGATGTTACTAGGGTGTGATCTCTTTTAGGTTTAGGCAATACTATTATTTGAGCTAAATTGAGGTGTTTTGGCATCTGACCACACTCTACCCAGGAATTAAACGCTGCAGTTAAAGGTAAAACTATAGAATCCCCCAATACTTTGTAAAATTCTGCTCTTAATCCATCCGGGCCCGGAGCTTTACCAAGCTTGCAGCTTCCTATGGCCCAGCTCACCTCATCGCTACTAATAGGAGCATTCAAGAATTTACATTCTTCCTGTGATATATGTGGTAGCGAGACATTGTCTAAATAAAGGGCTTCGCTAATTCCACTCTCATCTCCTGGCTTATACAGTTGTCGGAAAAATTTCTGAAAAACATCTCTTATTTCTTCATCTGCGTGACATAATTTACCCGCATCATCTCTAATAGTTAAGATATGTCTAGATACACTCTTAGAATTAATCAATTTCGCAAGCATTTTGCCCCCTTTATTCCCATGTCTATAAAGTTGAAATTTGTAATATGCCTGCGACTTAACCGCCCTATCATGCAGTAAAGTATTCAGCGCAGTCTGAGCACTTATTATGTCAAGTCTGTTCTGAGAAGTAGGCTGTTTCCCAAATTTTCTCCGTAAACCAGCTAGGTGTTTTTCCAGGCGTAAGATTTCATTATCTCTGGCTTTCTTATGGTGACTAACGTAACTGATTATGTCCCCTCTTAGTACCGCTTTTGCAGCTTCCCAAAATAAACCAGCCCTATCTTTCATCTCGTCGTTATTATGTGAATAGTCCTTCCACTTATTTACAAGGAACTCCTCAAATTTCCCGTCTTTGTAAAGATAGCTAGGGAAGGACCAACCTCTTCCCTTTCTCCCTTGGATCCCCCCTTTCCATGTCATCGACACTACTGCATGATCCGAAATTATACACGGGCCAATCTCCGCTTCAACTACATCTGAGAAGCTTGCACGTGAGGCTAGCAAGTAGTCAATCCTAGAATGAGTCTCATGTGCTCTGGACTGATGTGTATATTCCCTGTCTGATGGATGGAGGACTCGCCATACATCTATCAGGTCCAACATTGAGCAGAAATCTGGCAATCCCCTCACTTTCGTTACCCCTTGCCCTGCCGGGGGGCTTGATTTATCCATCTGAGGATTCCAAGCCGTATTAAAGTCTCCCCCTAGTACCAAAGGTATAGTTTCAATTTGGGACAAAATTGTAATTAAATTTTTATAAAATTTTTGGTCAAGTTGGTTTGGTGCATATATACTACCCAGGAGCAACTGTTGTCTGTTTATTGTTGCTCGGCAGAAAATAAAACGACCTTCTGGGTCTTTCACAATGTTGTTAATTTGCAATGCCACCCCTTTTCTGAATAAAATGGCTACTCCTCTTTTCCGTCCCACTGCCGCTGAGGCCACACAGTCCCCGACCCACCATTTTGCTAGTTTGGCGTGTTCATTATCTGTCAGATGCGTCTCCTGCAGAAGCACAATATCTGCCTTAATACGTTGTAAATACTGCAATATTTTAGATCTTTTTATGGGGGAGTGAATACCCCCCACATTCCACGTAACTATCTTAACCATGCTCCTTACAAAAGAATATTACTTGCCCCCTCTTATTTAACATCGTGCCTGAGGGGAAACCTGCCCAGCCTCTGGTCCCCCCCCTCCAGGGTTTCAAAGTTTTCATCAATATATGCCTCATATTAAGTCGCTTCTGCAAATGATTCAGTCCTAATCTTCTTATCTGGTACACATTACTAAATATCCCACCTATCCCCCTTCCCGTCCCTCCCCAATACTTCCCCTCCCAAATCCCCTTCATTCCCCTACTATCCCTCTGCGAGATCTTAGTCACTATTGACGCCTCCCCCTCACCCCGCAACCAACCAACCAACCTGAACATAAATGTGAGCCCTTCATTTAAACCAGAACATTGGCTCACCCCCTCAAACATTCCACTTCACTTATTGTGCAAAATATATTCTGTAAGGAACCTCCCATAGATCCCGCTTTACCTAATTTAGCAGGTGTAATAATTTTTAACCTCTTTTTTTTTTTTTTTTTTTCCAGGACTCTCGCCCTCCCCGACTTAAGCCAGAGTGAGCGTGAGTGAGCAAACGTCATGTCTCAATACCTGCAACTCTGCAAACTTTGATCGCCATTAATTTTCTTAAACCTTTTCATGGCGACCAATACATTATATTTATAAATCCAAAACAAATTAAACATTTTATAACATCTCATCTCACTACCATTGCTTTGTTAATAATGAACATTCATTCTGCAAACGTCCAATCTCAAATTGAACCTGTCAGCCTCCTGCTAACCCAGTAAGAGATGTTTTCTCCTGATCCCTCGTGGAGGCGCATACATTGCTCCCTTCCATCAGCAGAATGGTTACATCAAGCTGAAATATTTGTTGCCCCTGTTATTCGAGGGGTCGTCATTAAGGTAGTGTCCAACCATTATTTTGCCAGCCAGGTTGAAGCCCAGTATTAAATAAATGGACTATAAGGCTCTGTTTCACTCTGTTTAAGCTGGGGGGTGGTTCACACTCTAGTAGATAATATTAGACCAGTAGGCAATCCATGATTTTCATCAGAACCAAATTAATCCAACCATTTCTTTTGCCCCTCTCCACTGCTTCTGTACTCTTTGCCACCCCCAGCCCCCATGCCTCGTCCACAGCAAGAGAAGGCCAGCAATCAAACAACTTTCCACACTTCCACTTTGAGAGCCTATCATCCGCTAAGACTCTGCCAGTAATTGGTGCTCATTAAGCTTTTTCTCAGCCTCTGTTGCTGTCTGAAAGGTCTGCCAGCGATCTTGCACTTGCACCCGCAGTTTCGCGGGAAATTGTAGAGCAAACTTTATCTTTTTTTCCGCCAACTTGGAACATATGGGGTGAAATTTTCTCCTCTGTTCCTGTACTGCTTGGGTATAATCCTGAAAAATCAGTATATTTTGTCCTCCGTACTTCAATGAATCTCTACGTATCTTAAAGCCCTGAAGAATCTCCAACTTATGTTTGTAGTTTAAGATTTTTGCCACTATTACCCTGGGCCTGGCATTTATCTCCAGTTTCCTTCCCACGCGGTGTGCGCGCT
Source organism: Microcaecilia unicolor (assembly GCF_901765095.1). Lineage (NCBI taxonomy): Eukaryota > Metazoa > Chordata > Amphibia > Gymnophiona > Siphonopidae > Microcaecilia > Microcaecilia unicolor. The sequence continues at coordinate 127,924,330 of NC_044038.1, read as the reverse complement.
CAATTACCAACGGGCCCGCCGAATCCGTCAATGCCAGCTCTTTTGTCAACCAAGTCTCCAGCCATGGCTCCAGATTGCGCTCCGGCAATTGTTCCGTAAGTCCCACAATGCGAACATTATTCCTTCGCGATCTGCTTTCCAAATCTTCAAGTTTTAGCCCCTGTTCTCTCAGTTGTTGTTGTAAGTTTCGCAAGTCGGGGCCATAACTGCGTGTGTCGTCTTCAATTGCAGAGACTCGCGTTTCTAAATCACTTGTTCGCGTTCCCAGACCGTCCAATGCCATTTGGAGATTATCTAGTTTATCATTTAGCGCTGTCCATTTCAGAGCCCAAGCGCTCGTCATTGCGCCGGTCAGCTGGGAGAGCTGCTGTTCCGTAAAACTCGATCCCGCCGCTTCCGGGCCTACCTCCGCCATCTTGCCCTCTGCGGTGTTCGCCTTGTTTTTCCCCCTATTAGCCAGCCGTTGGGTCATTACTGTTGGCGATTTCGCGAAGTATTTTTCCATACGCTTTTGCTGCTTAGCTCAGCGAATTTTGAAGGGCTTTTACGTGTTAAAATAGGCTGTTTGCGGGGTGAGGATCCCGGAGCCGAGGCACCACGCTGCTAGCTCAGCTCATGACGTCACGTGACCCCCCTCACTTTACCTTTTAACCAGGCTGGCTGTTGTTTGCTTTGCAGATGATCCTTTTGGCTTCTTTTTAAACACTTTCCTCATTTTATCATAGTTACCCTTTCGAAAATTAAATGCTGCCACAGTAGATTTCCTTCGAGACTTCACCCCAGATATCAGCTCAAATTTGATCATGTTATGATCACTGTTTCCCAGCGGATCCAACACCGTTAACTCTCATACTATGCCCTGCATTCCACTAAGGACTAGATCTAAAATAGCTCCCCTCTTGTCAGTTCTTGGACCAGTTGCTCCATGAAGCTCTTATTTATCACATCTAGGAATTTTACTTCCCTGGCGATCCTTGATGTAACATTTATCCAGTCAATATTTGGGTAATTGAAATCACTCCTTTTAAAATATTATCCAAATGTTATGGATCAATAGTCAGTATAGAGCAATAAGGGCACACACAGGTGCCCAAATTCTCAAAAAATGAAAAGAAGAGGAGAAAAAGGACCTCAGTCAAAAAAAGCATGGCCTTCAAAACATGAAATATCCAGTTCTATATTCATTCATCAATCAGCTCTGTGGCTTCCCTCGGGGCTTTTGCTCTACATGCAGGACAGCAGGCCTGCCATGAGGCTTCCTCAGTATCCCAGGGTACCGTCTGCCTGCTGCCAATCCTTTTTCCCTTAGGTATAATTTAAAGGGCCAACAGTCTGAGACCAGGCTGGGGGCCTGACAGGACGTCATCAGCCAGGGCTTACTTAATGCAGTGCTGGACTCTCCAGCATTGCTTTTGCAACAGTCTTCTGGCTTGTTTGCCCTAGCTTCAGCATTCTTGTCTCCTGCTCTAGCCTCAGCATTCCAGTCTCTAGCCATGGTTGCGGTCTCCAGTCTTGATTCCAGTCTCCAGCCTTAGTTCTGGTCTCCATCCCAGGTCCCTGGTCTTCCGGGCCTTAAGGGCTTTTTTCAGTCACTCTAGGTCCCAGCTCCATCAGGCCTGCCTCCAAGGGCTCTTTTCAGAGGCACCATGGGCCTCTGTTCTTTTGGGAGTGACTTATCTGCTGTCTGCCAGGACCTTCCAGACTAGCGACGTGTGGCAACAGCCCAAGGGCTCACACATCTAGAAATATAACAGGTGCCCAACAGAGTGTGGAAATTCATTTCAATGGATGCAAGGCACCGAAATGCAGCTGAAATGGCAGATCAAATAAGAAACACACTTATGCACCCAGTTACAGAATAGCGCCTAAGTATATCTTTGTGCAACTGCAAAGGGGGTGTTCCTATGGGAGGGGCATGGGTGGGTCAGGGGGCATTCCAGAAAATTGCATGTAGTACTATAGAATACCGTGGATGCACATCCAACTTGTGTGCCAGGACTTACATGTTATGGTCCTAGGTAGTGTGCCCTTAGTTTGTAGTAGACTATGATAGACTGATCTCGGCCTATAGGGCGAAGTAAGCAGTAATACCCCAGTAGGACAGGAGAGGGAGACCAGTAAACAAGCATCCATAGAGGCAGATACAGGAACTAGGCCACTGGCTCGCAGGCAGACACTGGCAGTTATACAGGAACCCATCATGTACTGAAGCTGGCTGCTTCATTGGAACCCAGTCACACACTGAAGCTGAAAGCTTCTCTGGAGCCCACACAGACTAAAGACAATAGCATACCTGGAACCCACTCATACACAGAAACTGAAAGCCTCTCTGGAACCCACACAGATGAAGGACAATAACGTAACTGGAACCCACTTATACACGGAGGCGGAAAGCTTCTCTGGACACACAGACAAAAGACAATAGTGTAGCTGAAACTCACTCTCACAAAGATAGGCAGCATAGCTGAATCCTCACAGGCAAGAAGCATAGCTGGAACCCACACAAGGCAGGAAGCGTAGCTGGCAGCAAGGGAGGATAGCGTCTTAAAGCCCACAGAGCAGCAAGACACCAATGGTGGCTAACGAAGCAATAATATAAAGGTCTGGGCCTGCCGGGTTAAATGCTCTTCTCAACAAGGTTGGAAGCGTCAGATGTTATGTGGGGTGCACTGATGTAGGTCCTGTGACGCTGGTGGAACCGTTACGAATAGCTCTTCCCACCGGCAGCGTGGTCCTGGCTCTAGAGTCGTAGTAGGACGTGACATTACACCTAGTTTCAGTCAATTTAAGTCCTTGTGTCCAAAGCTGGGTGTGGAATTCAGCACCCAATACTATTCTATAAAGAGTGTTCATCCCGGAGTTCCCTTTATTGAACAGCACTGGTCGCCGATTTTTTTTCAGTGCACATATGTGGGCACCATTTACAGAATCCAGCTCATAACTTCTGGGTAATTGATCTTTTCCACAGTCCATACTAAAACAACAACAGGAACAGACCTGCTCAAAATTACTAGGTGCTTTTTGCATCCGCTGGAATTGTTGCTAGAAATGGCCAACATGTATCTGAAAATGTTCATGGTAATAATTTTAGCACATCTTGCTCTCTGTCAGCTTCTAAGATGTCCAGTACTTGGTGTATCCTACTGAGATACTCCTTTATGGTGGTGCTGCCTCCCTTTTCAAAAGGTGTCACCAGGTTTTTGAGCCCTTTGATACACTTGCATGAGTCTATGGGCTCACTGTCTTCCCAAGGTGACATGGACTAAGGAGTGAACTCTATATCTCTCTTGTTGCTGTATAGAAACCCGGGTCCTCCACCATGTAGTGTGTAACCAGGGATTAACATTTTTAAAAATTTTACTTTCAGGGAGGCCCTGGAATATACTGGGACCTGGGATGACCCCTGTGGGTGCTGGGAGATGTAATGGTCCCAGTGTGTGCTGGGAGCTAGAGGAGCAGGAGAAAGTCTGGGACAGAGGGGTGATGAGCAGCCAATCAGAGGGTAGAAGGTAGCAAAGAGCCCTGGTAGCCTGAAAAAGGGCACAAATTTGGGCAAATCAGGAGGCAGGAGGTGGAGCAGCCCAGGGAGGGGTGAGCTGAGAAGCAGTAAGAAGAGAGACAGAAACAGGCCCGGGCAAGAGAGGCTGCAGGCTGGCAGAGGGTAAGCCAGCCCTAGAGTTACCATAATTGTGGAGACAAAGAAAGAGGACCGAAAAATAAAATGCCTCCCTGCCTCTGGCCCGCCTCCAGGCCCACCCCACCATACTGCACCATGCTGCGCCACACCCTGCCACACAGTCACCTTGTTCCCCCAAGGGATACTTGCACTGCTCCTGCCTGTGCATTGCCTGTTCTGTGGTAGCACAGTCTGTGAGGAAAGCTTGTGCTCTTGTAACTTGCTTTATCTGTTTTCAGATAAATTCAGTTTTTATAGCTATCAGTAAAATAGCCTTTCAACCACTATAAATTCATACAAATGAAAAATTTTAAGTATAATCTGGTCCCAGAGGTATTTTTACGAGAAACATCTAATATTCTTAAAATGTCATTTCTTAAACTGTTTTGTATTTGTGAACTATTCATTCTGCACCAAAAATTAAGTTGAATTCCTGCCATTCTGATTCATTCCTTGACACTTATTATTCGGCATGTTTAAAGGGGACAGTTATGTAAGACAGCACACATTGAAACCTATCATTTCCATCCTGAACTACTTCATGTGATAAATGAGCTTGTCATTTTGAATCTGTTTCAGAAACAAGTAAAAAGACTAGAGCAAATTACAGCAAAGTACAGGGCATCCAGAGCACTTAATGAACACATCTCTTCAGAGATGCAATATCCTCCATAATGAGGTAGATTCAGTAAGGAGAGCCTAAAGTTAGATGCTGGGATACAGGGCAGTAAGCGCGGATCCTATAACGGCAGCTCCATATTTCCGTGCCTAACTTTATGTGTGATTATTTTTGCCAGCCAAAGGCTGGGGTAAATGCTTGCCCCTAACTGCTGGCATTTCGACACATAAATGCAAGTTTTCTATAAAACCTCGCCTAAATGCTGGGCATGCCCCTGACCTGCCCATGCCCCTGCCTTGGTCACACCCCCTGAGTTGCATGCTATAAAAATCAGGTGCACTGTTTATTGAATATGGGCATGACTACTGATTAGTGCCAATTAGTGCTTTTTAAAGGGTCATGGATTTGATATACTATCTTTCTGTGGTACAACCAAAGCGATTTACATATATGCAGGTACTTTCTTTGTCCCTAGTGGGCAATGGAGGGTTATGATCTCATTATGATCACATAACACCTTTGTTAAGAAGCTTACATTGATTACCAGTTTTTGCATGGATTTTTTTTTAAGATGGCTTATACAGAGGAATTGTTCCTCTTTTCTTCCACAGTTGATAACTTATCCAGCTTTCAGAGAGAATTCCCGTTTTCATTCCACTTTACAGTTGGGATTTCCATCTGTTAAAAAAGTCCGGTATAAGAGTTTTCATGATGGCTGTTTATCACAGTCATCAACATCCGTGCCTTGCTCGTCAGTGCCCTATTCTACCTAGACCCATTAGTTTTACCTGCAGTTCTAGCCAGTGAGCTGTAGGGTCACTGTAGAGTGGTGAAAGCCAAGCTGGTGATGTCATCAGTGCTGAGCCCTTCTTAAGCTGGCCTCTGTGCAGTGTTGCCAGGTGGGCGGTTTTACCGCCCAATTGGGCGGTTTTCCGCGACCCGCCGCTGGAAATTTTTGCCTGCGGCGGGTTGCGGTTTTTTGGGCTTCTTTTTTGTGTTTTGGGCAGTTTTTTGGCGGGTTTTTCGGCCGCGGGGGGCGGGGTTAGTGATGTTTTGGGCGGGGTTAGTGACGTTTTGGGCGGGGCCGATGACGGGGGAGGCGGGGCCGATGACGGCGGGGTTGATGACGGCGGGGGCGGGGTGATGACGCGGGGGTGGGGGTGTCAGGGGCGGGGTTTGAGTTTGGGCGGGTTTTGGGTTGGATTTAGGCTGGTTTGGGTGGGAAAAAAATTTTCCACCTGGCAACCTTGCCTCTGTGTGCACTCAGTGTTCTGGCAATAATCCCTGATTGAGCTCAGGCCTGCCTGAGGCTCTGCTAGTTCCATCTGCTGTTTCATTGTTAGGCTGTGGCCTGAAGCATTGCTGCAGCTTTCTCCTTGCTCTGTTCCAGTGAAGCCTGCTGCCAAGCCTTGAAGTCCTGAGAGCTCTGTTCCAGTGAAGCCTGTTTCCAAGCCTTGGAGCCCTGAGAGCTTCTTGCCCTTCAGCAGAGTCCTCAGTCATCCACAGTGAGTCCCTGGTCGCTGGCTGCAGTGAGTAGGCTCTGTGCTGTGTTTTGGACTGTCTGTGCTCGGAGCGGGGAGGGTTTCGCGTGGGCTGTTCCTGTTTGTTGCGCTGTACCAGTGTGTCTTTTGCCTCGGGAGCATTCAGCTCAGGTACTTCAGAGACTGTTATTGATTTGCTTGCCTTGGGAGCATTCCGCTCAGGTACTTCAGAGACTGTTATTGATTTGCTTGCCTTGGGAGTTGTAGGGGTATTTCCCAGTGATCTTACATAAGCTGGTCTTGGCCTATACAAACCTATGACATCTTGGTACAATAAGATGGCTGCTGTAACCCTCTGACCTGCACATCTCTGTGTCAGCAAAATCCAGCTTCAGCTTGTGGAAAATCACTGACAGGCTTGCTGAAGCCAAGGACATTCTGTGTTCCAACCATCCCCCTGCTATCTCTGAGAAGCTGGGAAGGGAGTCATACTCATGGTACCAGACGTTACCATCTCCAAGGTCACAAAACAAAGAACTCTTCTTGCCCATGCACTGGACTGTACGAGAGGCTAATTGGTCCAGGCTATCACCTGACCGGGAGGTCTGGAAGAGTGGGAGAAGTTAGTTAGTCGGAGACCCTCAGAGGAGGAGTACCTGGTAAGGACCTGAGAAATCCAGCAAGGCTCGGGGTGAGCCAGAGACTGTACGATACCAACCTTGTGACCTGCATAACTGGTACAAATACCTGTGGCAGAGATATTGGCTCTGAAAACCAACGGAGAGACGGAAACCTGCTTGTTTGCTGAGAAAAACCTGCACTACATCTAAGACACAGACAGCTGAGATAGCGTCTGGGGAGATTCTGCTCCGGTCTCATCTGAAGCCGTCATCAGGACAGCGTGGTGAGATCACAGTGATATATTTCCTAGTCTGGAGTTAGGCAGTGGTTTTATCTAAGTACGACTGGTTTATGTCAGCTCTTGGTCAGGGAAAGCTGCTAATGTGTATTTTGCATAAGATGTGATAAGTTTTCATAAGGATCATTAGGATATCATTTGTACTGTTCTAATCATTACTGTACATAGTCTCAGGCTAATCAGAGTGTAGTTAGACAATATATTTTGTTAGTGTGCATATCAGTAAGAGATATTATATTGCATATAAGCTATTGCAGAGTGTTTCTATTTTTCTACCTATAATAAATAAATAATAATATCATCTGTGACTTGGCTTCTGTTCTTTGGCGGGGAACAAAACACTGGCAGGGTGCCAGCAACAAGGTTCCTGTATAATATACCCCTAGGCTGAGCTAGGAACCTTGTAATAAGTATTATCAGGGAATAATTATTGTCCTAATTATTTATTTACACCCTACAGAGTATTCGGCTCAGGCAGTTCAGAGACTGTTTGTTTCTACAAGAGACTATTTTGAGTTCCTTTGCTTTTCTGCTGCTTATCTCCTGCTTCTGAGAGAGCTTGCCGCCGAGGTCCCTTGGCTTACATGAGAGTCCTGACAGAATGAACCTTTATCTGATTGCCAGCAGTCTCACCGCTTCCAGATAATGTAACATAAGAGCACAAGAGACTAATCAAAAGGCCCGCCCTAGCAGGCAACAGAAAATAGTAGCACTTATTGTAACCCGAGGGGTTAATAAAATAAGTAAAATTACTCAAGTTGTCCCAGGGTTCCATTGTGGCCAGCAGCACAGGTCTTAGAATTAGCTGAGAGCTGAGCTTCTGTTGGCTTAGCAACAGCTTGGCTTACTGTTACAGAGAGGCTCTCTGGCTGGCAGTTGGAGAGGAAGCTTGGCGCTGGAAGAGAAAGGTTGTGTTTTTGCATGTTCTGTGCATGAGAGTGTGGGTATGGTATTAAAGGTATTTTGAAAGGCGTTGAGGTAAAAGAGGATAAATGAGAATTAATTCAGGGGTAATTTGAGAGTGAGTTTGACTGGGAGATGTCGTTGTGAGTGAAGGGTATGAGAAATAAGGGAGGGTGCTTGAGATAAGAGAGGAATAGAACTGTGGATGATTTTGGGAAAAGGAGAATAGTGGGTTTAAATGGGAAAACGGCTACTAATCCTGATTTTGAGCTGAATGTGGGGTTTATAGCTGCGGAGTGAGTAACAGAGAGATAGAATGTGGTGAGAGACTGATTCTGACCGGATGGTTGGTTAATTCAGCGCAGACGCTATCTCTACAGCTTTCAAGAATAGGGACTACTAAGTGAGAAATAGACTTGAAAGAATAGAAATATTTTAATTAATTTTGTTTCTGTTAGTTATCTGGCCCAGTTTACCCTAACGTCCCTAAAGCCTTCCAATTAGGATCGAAGAAAGAAAGGAAGTCAGGGTTTTGCTTCCTAATTTGGTTGATTATTAGGGAGGTTTAGGAGGAAGAGAAGTTCTGGAAGAAGTTCGGAAATAAGGAACCGAGAGAAATTGGTGAAAACTTTGGATCAGCAACCAAAGGGCCCCGACGCAAGAAAGACCAGTTGCCAAACCTGTTTCCAACGAGAGGAGAAACTGAATTCAGCTGAGTGTGCAGAAAGCAAGTATATTCTGAGACAGAAAGAGTAGAAAATAAACAAAGAAAAGGACAGGAAGAAAAATACTTACCTGAAAGTTGGTTTGAGTATTGGTGGCTCCTGGAAAGGGGTAACCTGTAAGACAAGAAGTCGAAACAAAGAATCAAATTCTTTATAGAGGAGTTAAAGTGTGAAACAAAAACTTAGTAAAAGTAAACAAATGACTCTTTTAGTAAGACATATGAAAAAGTAAATCACAAATAGAATACTTATCTGACAGAGGTTCGGGGTGAAGTTTTGTCCTGTGGGGAGGAAAACAAACAAAAGTAAACGTGGGTTTTTGCAAATTGAAATGTTTACGAAGTTATACTGTGTAGTGTTGTGCACTGTGTAAAAACATGAATGTTTAGTTATTAGTACGGTTTAGAAAAAAACTATTATTACTTGTCGCATGAAGTTAATTATTTACAATTAAATGCTTTTTATTTAACTGGAAAGGAGTCTATTGTGTCTCTGCCCAAAATCAGGGGAAATCCCTACAATTAGTTTAATTTTCCTCTCGTGTCCCTTGAGGGCACAAGACGTGGTTAGTATATTTGTTCTCCTTCCACTTCTGGGAGCTGGGTTCAGAGCCACGACTACAAACAAAGGCAAACAGAATCCAGCATTTACCACACATTTCAACCAGAAGTGAGGGAGTGATACAAATTTTGGCGTAGTCAACAGGATTTTTCCTGGTTTTGGGGTACCAAATTTCATAATTGTGGAGTTCAAGTGAGTAATTTTGAGTCCTGAAAGTCTGGTGTAGGTGGAGTAATGTTTATTTCCCCTTAGAATTTCTGTTACTACGGTGAAGCAGTTACAGTAAAAAAAAAAAATGAAGTAGTGATGTGCCTTGGTTTGTGGGATGTGCCTTAGTTTGGGTGGGGTAGGAGGAAAGCAGGGGGAAGCAAGCTCTGTTTGCAGATGACCACTACCCTGAAGGAAGTCTATAGTCTAAGAGAAAAAAAATTGATTTGGGAGAGTTTGAGCTCAGACATCGGACCTGAGCAAGGATGGGAAATGAAGCATATTTTGATTTGGAGGGTACCTTGGAAGAATTTTGGAATTGGAATCGAAACACCACCGGCTATAACTCCTATTTGATTACCTTTGAAAGGTATCTGAAGTATTTGCAGTGGAGAAAAGAGAAGTTTGGTGGTAAAAATGAAAAAACTTCAAAGGAAACCGTTTATTTAAGTGGGAAGTTGGATGAAGAAGGAAAGCCTGTGATTTTCACAAAGAGTGTGCCTGAATGGCCAAAGAAAACTGTTCCACACACCATTTGCACTGTAATTCCCAGGGAGAAGTCCAAAACACAGTATCCTGACCATAAAAACCTGTGGAGAGAAGATTTTTTCACCAGCACCGATAACCCAATGTTGCAGCAAGATCTAAGAGGCATGTATGCAGTGAGAGAGTCCTGGAGACCAATTAAACCTGTGACTTGTTTCCGGTGCGGGCAACATGGACATAAAAGTTGGCACTGTAACACTTCTCTATTTTCGGGAGAAGTGAAAGGACAGAAGATTGAAAAAGCGTACTCGCAAAACCTGAGGCTGCTGAATCAGGATCGTCCTAAGAAGATATGGCAAGAATTGGCAGAAACCTCTTGGAGAGACAAGCTGAATATTGAAGAGAACGTTGCGCCTAAAGATTCTCAGGAATCAGAGTTGCAGAGCGGGAGTGCAAAATCATCTCCATGTCAAGGCTATTTGGTGTTGCAGTATCAGACTATCATGGAAACAGGTGCTGATTGTGAACAAGGGTGAAAAGCCTAACTGCAACATCTCTTCTGTAATGGAATCAGTTGGACAACAGTTGGAATGAGTTGCAGGAAATACACAAGAAATCTTGGACCAAGGGTTGGAGTCAGCTAAAAAGATGGAGACTCTGATTCCGGCTGAGGAGACAGCTTTAGAGGATCTCTCAGTGCCCAGTATGGAGAGAAAAGTCTATGCAGAAGAAGGAATAAAAGAGGTGTTTGAGAATAAGGAGGCTGGAGTTCCAACAGAAGATACTCAGTGTAAGGAAGAGAGGAAGGAGGAGAACGCAGATATAGATACCATGGGTCAGGCTGAAGAGTTGCAGGAGGAACTGTACATAACAAATGTGGAACAGAACAAAATTAATCTTTATTTCCAAAAAAGAAAAGAAGTAGGTCCCTCTGAAGTACCTGAGGAGAAATCTGGTTTGTTGACTGCTGTAAGTGAAGTATATTCTGGGGAAGTGAAAGAAGAGAAAGGGGATGTGCTCCAAATATTGAGTCCCAGTGAGAGGAAAGTATTGAAAGTGGGAAGAAGTGATATAAATTTTATGGCAGAGAATAAATTATGTGAAGGTGAGTGTGAAAAAGGTGGTGAAGATGGAGCGGGGTCTGAAAAATTGGTAATGTGGGTAAAAGTGCTGAAGACTAAGGTACTAAGGAAGGAAATTCCTTGGAACAAAGGGAAGAAGCAGATCGGAAGTGACTACTACAGGTCAAAAACAAGGTCGGAAGTAATGTACTACCAGATAGGAAGGGTAATAAAGTTGTGGAAAAGAGAATTGGATCGGTGTGGTTGGAATTTTAAGAAAAGAAGGAAGGAACCAGTACCTGAAACAGTAGCCAGATTATATTTCACAATTGGCTGAAAAGAAGATGAAGATCTCATCTGAAGAAAAAAAAAATAAAGAAAACAAATATTTACCAAGGAGAAAAAAAAGTTTCATTCCAGATGGGAAGTGGGTCATCTGGAGGCGAGTTTGATTTCCTTTGCTTTTCTTTGAGACAAATATAAAAAAAATTGGAAATGGAAAAAAATTGAGGAGAAGATAGTAGTGAATGTGTCTGAGTTAGAACGGGAGTGGTGATGCAACATTGGGGACAATATTGGTTTTTTTAGCTAGGACGAAACAAATTTGTATCTCCCCCTCACTTCTGGTTGAAATGTGTGGTAAATGCTGGATTCTGTTTGCCTTTGTTTGTAGTCGTGGCTCTGAACCCAGCTCCCAGAAGTGGAAGGAGAACAAATATACTAACCACGTCTCGTGCCCTCAAAGGACACGAGAGGAAAATTAAACTAATTGTAGGGATTTCCCCTGATTTTGGGCAGAGACACAATAGACTCCTTTCCAGTTAAATAAAAAGCATTTAATTGTAAGTAATTAACTTCATGCGACAAGTAATAATAGTTTTTTTCTAAACCGTACTAATAACTAAACATTCATGTTTTTACACAGTGCACAACACTACACAGTATAACTTCATAAACATTTCAATTTGCAAAAACCCACGTTTACTTTTGTTTGTTTTCCTCCCCACAGGACAAAACTTCACCCCGAACCTCTGTCAGATAAGTATTCTATTTGTGATTTACTTTTTCATATGTCTTACTAAAAGAGTCATTTGTTTACTTTTACTAAGTTTTTGTTTCACACTTTAACTCCTCTATAAAGAATTTGATTCTTTGTTTCGACTTCTTGTCTTACAGGTTACCCCTTTCCAGGAGCCACCAATACTCAAACCAACTTTCAGGTAAGTATTTTTCTTCCTCTGTCTCTTTTCTTTGTTTATTTTCTACTCTTTCTGTCTCAAAATATACTTGCTTTCTGCACACTCAGCTGAATTCAGTTTCTCCTCTCTTTGGAAACAGATTTGGCAACTGGTCTTTCTTGCGTCGGGGCCCTTTGGTTGCTGATCCAAAGTTTTCACTAATTTCTCTCAGTTCCTTATTTCTGAACTTCTTCCAGAACTTCTCTTCCTCCTAAACCTCCCTAATAATCAACCAAATTAGGAAGCAAAACCCTGACTTCCTTTCTTTCTTCGATCCTAATTGGAAGGCTTTAGGGACGTTAGGGTAAACTGGGCCAGATAACTAACAGAAACAAAATTAATTAAAATATTTCTATTCTTTCAAGTCTATTTCTCACTTAGTAGTCCCTATTCTTGAAAGCTGTAGAGATAGCGTCTGCGCTGAATTAACCAACCATCCGGTCAGAATCAGTCTCTCACCACATTCTATCTCTCTGTTACTCACTCCGCAGCTATAAACCCCACATTCAGCTCAAAATCAGGATTAGTAGCCGTTTTCCCATTTAAACCCACTATTCCCCTTTTCCCAAAATCATCCACAGTTCTATTCCTCTCTTATCTCAAGCACCCTCCCTTATTTCTCATACCCTTCACTCACAACGACATCTCCCAGTCAAACTCACTCTCAAATTACCCCTGAATTAATTCTCATTTATCCTCTTTTACCTCAACGCCTTTCAAAATACCTTTAATACCATACCCACACTCTCATGCACAGAACATGCAAAAACACAACCTTTCTCTTCCAGCGCCAAGCTTCCTCTCCAACTGCCAGCCAGAGAGCCTCTCTGTAACAGTAAGCCAAGCTGTTGCTAAGCCAACAGAAGCTCAGCTCTCAGCTAATTCTAAGACCTGTGCTGCTGGCCACAATGGAACCCTGGGACAACTTGAGTAATTTTACTTATTTTATTAACCCCTCGGGTTACAATAAGTGCTACTATTTTCTGTTGCCTGCTAGGGCGGGCCTTTTGATTAGTCTCTTGTGCTCTTATGTTTGCTTCTCTTGTACAGCTAGGCTGTCTTACTATTTGCCAATATTGTATGCTTAAGGTTTTGTTTTGCTTTAGCTAGTGTTAGGATGTGCAGCTAGGCTGCTTATTGTCCTCTCTTCTCTTACATTATTACTAAGCCGTTTGTTTGCCTTTTGATCTGTGTTCTTTTGCTGCCATTAAAGCTACCTTAGGTCACCTCCACTAGCAATCCAGTCCAGTTCTTTGGGGTACTTTTGGGACTCCGTCTACCTAGAGGTGGTTGAGTGATCCTCACGCAGCCGCCTCTGGGCCAAGGGCTCACAAACGTCACACTCTTTTGTCTTGCAAGCTAATAAATTGTGTAATTCTATACCTGTACAAATTCGGGCAATTTTTGGTTAACTGCAGTTCCGTAAAGGATTGAAGACCTATCTGTTCAATAAGTATTTGAATGAGTAATTTTAGTAGGATTTTCTTATCTTTAATAGTATGTCTTTGAATTTATGTAAACCACTTAGATTCAGTATTGATATTAGTGGGATATAAATACCTTGAAAAGAATAGAAGTGACAAGTCCACAGTCACAAGGAGCTGCAGTAGGAATCAAAGCTAGTTCCTCAGGTTCACAGCCCACTGCACTAACCATTTGGCTACTCCTCCACTCCTAAGGCCAATTATTATTTTTGCCTTACGTTTTTTGCCTTACGTCTTAGATATCCACTCTCAAAAGATGCTTCTTTATGTACTTCTAATTTCACATCTCGATTACTGCAATCCTATTTATTCAGGTCTCCCTCAATATTCTATTCACTATCTACAGACAATTGTTGTGCTACCAGATTTGATCATGTTACAACTCTTCTCATCCAACAACACTGGCTGCCTAATTTATTTATTAGGATTTATTTACCGCCTTTTTGAAGGAATTCACTCAAGGCGGTGAACAGTAAGAATAGATCAAGCATGAGCAATAGACAATTACGGCATTAAAAATATTCAAAAACAATACAAAGTATGGCATGGTATACTATTTACAATGTCAACACAATACGTAATAGAACATTATAGGTGATGGCGAAGGGTAAAGCAAAGATGTAACATATAGAAGGGTAAGAAAGTAGGAAGAGTTAGAAAGTAAGGTGTCTGATTTAAAGAAAGTTGCACATGAGGTCAGAGAAATGGTTAAATGTTATCTCAGCTAGAGTAGGAGTGGATAAACATGTCCTGCTGCAGTATATGCAGCCTGAGTACTCCTTGTGTGTGTGAGTGAGACTAACAAGTTAGTTACTTTTTCCAGTAAAGGCCAGGTTGAAGAGCCAAGCTTTCACCTGCTTCCTGAAGTAAAGATAGTCTTGTGTTAAGCACAGCCTTTCAGGCAGTGTATTCTAGAGTGTGGGGGCTACTCCGGAGAAGGCTCGCTTGTGGGTATCACATCATGTAATGTCTTTTGGAGAGGGTGTGGTTAGTGAAAGTCCTTGGGAGGACCTTAGTGTCCTTGGCGGTGTGTGGAGGATCATCCTATTTTTCAGGTACTCGGGGCCATTTCCTTTCAGGGCATTGAGGATCAGACATAGAGTTTTAAATTTAGCCCTGTATTGTACTGGTAGCCAATGAAGGTTTTGCAAAAATGGTGTGATATGATCACGTCGCTTGCAACCTTCTATGAGTCTTGCTGCTGCATTCTGAATCAACTGGAGCTGGTGCAGGCCCTTTGTAGTCAGACCATTGTATACTGCATTGCAGTAATCCAGTCTTGAAGTTAACATGGCATCTACAGTTGGGATAAAATTTACCTTCTCAATGTAAGGAGAGAGGCAGCGTAGCTGTCGCAAATAGTAGAAGCAGCTCTTGAAGGTTGCTTGGATTTGGGGAATCAGAGTAAATGTTGAATCTAACTGTATTCCAAGGTTTCTGACTTGTGATTTGAGGGGTAGTTCATACTTCCCAAAAAGGATTTTGATGTTAGGTAATAATCCACTTGTGTTAGGGACCCAGAGAAGCTCGGTTTTACTTGGGTTCAGGCAAAGTTTGTTGTGTTTAGCCCGTTCTTGAATTGATGGTAGACAGGTAATCAGTTTATTCAAGGCTGTAGGTAAGTCAGGTTCAATGGGTATGAGTAGCTGCACATCATCCAAATAGATGTAGAACTGAGTGTCTATTGACTGAATCAGCTCAGCTAGTGGTTTGAGGTAGATATTGAACAGAATAGGTGACAGTATCGATCCTTGTGGTACCCCGCAGGTCAGTGTCCATAGTGGTGATGAGTTGCTGCTAAATATTATGGATTGTTGCCTGTCTGATAGGTAAGATCTGAACCAAGCAAGTACTGTTCCATTGAAACCTGTTTCTGTCAGTCGTGCTAGCATGATATCATGATCCACGGTGTCAAAAGCTGCAGAGAAATCAAGCAATACTAACATCAAGGCAAATCCCTTGTCTCAGTTTCTGTGAAGATCATCTGGTAGGGATACAAGGACCGTTTCTGTACCATAACCAGGTCTGAATCCAGATTGACATGGATTTAGACAGTTTCTCTTTTCTAACCAGTCATTAAGTTGAACACAGACTGTTTGTTCTATGAGTTTCCCTAGAAACGGGATGTTGGATTCTGGCCTGTCATTTTCAAGTTTGTCCTGATCAAGGTTGTTTTTCTTCAGCAGAGGGCGAACCACTGCCCTTTTTAATGCTGTTAGTAGTTGCCCATTAGAAAGAGAGGTGTTCACAATTTTTGTGGCACCTTCTAAGAGGCCCATACTTGCCTACTGCACTATTTTTGATGGGTAGGGATCGAGGGAGCAGGTAATTGGTGAAAGGTCTCTTAAGATTTTGTCAAGGCTCTCCTCTGTTATTGGGTTAAAAGTGTCCCATCCGTGTCTGTCAGGAGGGGGCGAGTTTGTGCACCCCTGGTTGGGGGCTGGGTGTGATTGCCAGTGAAATCTGGCGGAGACTTTTAATTTTGTTGGCAAATGCAGCAAAATCATTGCAATTCAGTTTAGACTGTGCAGGCTGGTTCTTTTGTGGGGGTTGCAGTAGGCTATTTACTATACTGAACAACTGCTTGGTTGAATTGGCAGCCTCTGCGATGCATTGTGAGAAATACTGTTTTTTGGTTGCTGTTAATGCTTGGCGGTACATTGCCATGTGCTTCCTACAGTTTAATCTGTCTTCAACAAGGAGATATTTGCACCATCTCTTTTCCAGTTTTTGTCCTTCGCGTTTAAGGATCCGAAGTTCTGGAGAAAACCAAGGTGAGCGTCTGTGAATGGGGCATAAGACCTTTTTTAGTGGTGCTGTTTTCTCTAAGGTTTTGGCTAGTGTGTATTCCAGATGTCAACTTGTTCTGACACTGTTGTCTTTTCATCCACATGTGGATAGTCCAAGACCTCTATGAAATTCTCAGCAATCAGCTTGTTTTTGTCTCTGATCTCCTTCCAAACTCTGGGAGGTGCCATTTGTTTTAGGTGGCCACTTATGGAGAATTTAATTAAAAAATGGTCTGACCATGATAGGGGTGTTATTTCAATACTGTTATCCCAGAATTCTGGGATATCCACCCCTTTGTAGAATACCAAGTCTAGTATGTGACCCTTTTCGTGGGTTGGAGAATTGATCACCAGTGTAAATCCTAGTGCTGTCATCATGTCCAAGAAGGCAACTGTGGTGGTATCTGGGGTTTTGATGTGTAGATTGAAGTCGCCCATGATCACAAGCCTAGGGTAATTCAGGGTCACTTGAGTAATCAGGTCTAGGAGTTCTTGCACAGATAATGTGTTGTTATGAGGTGCTCTGTAAACCATGAGCAGCCAGATTGGTTTCTCCTCTTCAAGTTGTATTAAAAGAGTTTCAGATTCATGTAGCTGGGGGATGGATATTCTGCACAGTTTGTTTGTATCCCGAACCAAGACTGCTACCCCTCCACCCCGTCTTCCTGGTCTTGGTTGATGTTGGATGTTGAAACCTGTTGGGCATAGTTCAGCCAGTGGTAAACCCCCACTTTTTATTCCTAGGATGTCAAGATGCTGTTCATTTATGGCATCATGGATCACCGAGGATTTCTTTGCAGCTGATCTGGCATTCACCAGTTCTATAGTTCCCAAGGGTGGTCTGGGGGTAGTTTTGGTGTGGCAATGAGGTGATCTTTTAAGTACTGTTGTTATTTAGGTGTTTGACCTCTTGCACTTTTGCCTTCTCTTTGGATTAAGGAGGTTATAGTTTCCTCTCCCACACACCACTGGGATACTTGATTGATGTTTGAGCCCAATGCACATTTTGTTGTGTCAGAAATTAGATAGGCAAAATTTCACTGGATGACACTGCTGTCCACTCTGTGGACAGCAATGCCATCCAGTGCTTCAACATATCCACTACAAGATCCTTATCTTGCTCACAAGGTTCACTACTCCGGTATCCCCTCCTACCGTGCGCCTAAATTCTAAGTTGCATAGTTGAAAAGGGGGCATGGCCATGGGCGTGGTCATTTCTAAAATCTATGCACATTATTATACAATACACCTGATCAGTGCCTAATTTAGGCAACGGGATTTACACCAAGTAAAACATGGCGTAAATGGCCGCGACTAAATTTGGTCATGTAGAGAAGTGCTTGGCGTATTCTATATACCGCGATGAAATTTAAGCCTATTCTATAAAATTTAGGTGTACTTTAGAGAATATGCCTAAGCGTTTTTTTTTAACTGCACGGACTTTTCAGGCACCATATATAGAATCTAGCCTGTTAGATCTATAGTTATGCTGTTATTGCAATGTAAATTGTGTGACGCTATACTTGTACCCTGCTTTAGGTGAATTCTTCATAAAGATGATTAACAAATATTAATTAATGAATAACATCCCTGACCTCTTGATAGCCTCTGGTGATCATCTCAGCTAAACACTAATAAGCAGTTTGAGCCTCTAGAGTTAGGTCAGGGGTAAGACACAGATCATTGATTCCACAGTTAGCTAAAAACCTCTGCAACTTATTCATAAATCACCAAAAATGCCTTCAGATCATTCTTGTGAACCAGCATCTACATCAAAGGTTTCCCTCACTCCCAACCCTCACCAAGTTTGGGTTCCAGCTATAAACTAGGGCTGCTGTTGCTGCATTTGCTCTTAACTAACTTTTTATTTGATTTACCGCATTGCTGCTATCCTACGTGCTACTGCTGTTTCATAAGCTGAAGCAGATACTATTACTGGGTGGGACATGCAGGTACCACACACTAATGTAGTAGCCCCATACTCTGGAATGCACTCCCTGAAAGGCTTCATTTAACACAAGACTATCTCTATTTCCAGAAGGTCATTAATGTTAGAAGTAACCAACTTGCTAAACACACACACACACACACATACTGCTGTTACTCTATCTTATGTTTATACCCTATCCTGTCTATTCAAATGTTTTATTACATATTGTGTTGACATTGTAAGTAATATAATATGCCATACTTTGTAGTGTTATTTGAATATTTTTACTGCTGTAATTGTTTATTGCTTATGTTTGACTTATGAATTCCTTCAAAAAGGCAGTAAATAAATCCCAATAAATAAATAAAATAAAATAAATAATGGGAATATTAGCGCAGAACCTGCAGATGAAAAAACCCTATAAAAATGCTGTGTTAAATCTGGGCTTAAAACAGGTTAATTCCAGATTTTACCACACTTTAGTAAAAGGACCCTGAAATTCAGCCTTAATGATCTGAGCCTTAATGATCTGATTTGTATGAGTCTGCACCACAGCTTCTTATTAATCCCAAATTTAAATAAACTTTTTAAAAGCACATTTCATGTGAACAATAGCACAAAACACTTGGGGCCCTGTTTACTAAGGTGTGCTAGCATTTTTAGCATGTGCTAAGCGTTAAAGACACATTTATTCCTATGGGTGTCTCTAATGTTAGCACATGCTAATATTTAGGTCATGCTAAAAATGATAACACACATATAGCACGGCTTAGTAAACAGGACCCTTGAAATTTGGCATTTTTACGTGTTTCCAGGTTCTTTGTACTATTTTTCTAACAAGTTGTACTTTTATAATGCATATTATTTTCAAAGTAGTATGTGCTAAAAATAAATATAACAAAATGAAAAAAAAACTATTAAAAGAAAAAAACAAACAAACCACAAACAAAGAGGCACAATGCTCACAGAAACAGTGAAACCACAGAAATAAGTAACTAAGGGGATCTTTTATGCCCCAGCTGAATATCAGCCAGGAACCACATCATTTTAAAATCCTTCCATCAGGCCTTCTGTTCCCCCTTCCAATCCTTCCTCCCCCCCTCAAAAAAATGACCCTCCTTTCAATCTCCCTCTTCCCATAATAGCAATACCCCCTCCCCCTGCCATCACCAACCCTGGGCCTACCTCATATCCCTGGTGGTCCACCCCACTCACTCCTGCCCCTAGCAGCAGTTTCATCAAAATGGCTGCTGTGACTCTTACAGCAGCCTCATGGTACTTGGGTACCGTTAGGGTTACCATATGGCTCCAGAAAAAGGAGGACGGATTGAGCCAGCCGGGTTTTACTTCCATTGCTTTCAATGGAAAGCAATGGAAGTAAAACCCGGCTAGCTCAATCCCGGGGTACCTCTCAAAGCTATGACTCCCCCCAGTTAAAAGAAACTTTCACCAACACAACCCTAGAAACTTATTTTCACCTATTCTCTCTTTTTTCATCCAATTCCATCTAAAGAAAGATTATACTCTGACATTTCTCCTAAGTGTCATGGGAGTCTTTCCTTCTGGCTTTTCATCATCAGCTGAATTCTCTGTTTTTATTTTATTTTTTTATTTTAGTTACATTTGTACCCCGCACTTTCCCACTCATGAGTTCTTCAGGCCTTTTTAAAGACACAGAGATATGATTGTTTTAAGTGGAGCTCTTCCTCCCCTCCCCCCCAACATAATCCCCTCCACCTGAGCAACCACTTTTTGTCTTCTCTACTTTTTCTTCATATGTATTATTCATATGTTTCACTTTATACCAAAACATTTTTATGAATTACTGTGCGGATCGACAATAAACATTCAATTTACGGCTAACTTTATCTATGCCGACAACAGATGAAGAAAACAGAATGTAGGCAGGAAACGTTCAAAGTAGAGTTTATTAATAAAACAGAACTTGTGGGGTAAACTCTACTTTGGACTTTTCTGGTCTACATTCTGTTTTCTTCATCTGTTGTTCTGGATTTTGTATGCCACTTGCCTTCTTGTTTCTTGGGACTAGGTTTATCTATATCCATTTGTAGGAAATTCTATAAATAGCACTGACATTTAGGCGCTGAAAAGATTGGTGCTGAGTTCCTATTTTATAAAGGGAGCCTGACCTTTATAGAATACCCTTCACAAAAAGCAGGAATAAATTCTTTTTACAATTCGAGAGGCTCAAACAGTATAGTCCCTTCACTCCCACCACGTAATATATATATATATATATATATATATATATATAAAAGCAATCTTGATAGCAAACAAATGCTGGTATACAAATTCCTTGTTAATATAATTCCAAATAATAATTTTCAATTAATGATTTTTCAGTAAAAATGGTGATCTCAGCGGTGCAACTTGCTTGTGTCTTCACACTATTACAAGAAAAATCTGCACCCACTTCTTAATCGGTACACCCAGCTAACAAGCTTGAGTTAAATTTAAAGCGTTTAAACTATTTAGTACTCATCTTTAGAAATTGTCAGATGAGGGACACAATGTCCGACTTGCATGTTTCACCTCCACAGGCTGTCTCAAGGACTGTCCCCTATAGCCGTCACTAGCGCCAGCTCAGCTTCAATTCATGGGAAATCCCTGCTAAGTTGTGCTATAGTGATGGCCATAGGGGACGAGACAGACTGTGGAGATGAAACATGCATATCGGATGTTCTGTCTCCCGTCTGACAATTGCTAAAGATGAGTACTAAATAGTTTAAACACTAAATTTAAATTTAACTCAAGCTTGTTAGCTTGGTTTACCGATGTGGAAGTGGGTGCAGATTTTTCATGCAGTAGTGTGTAGACACAAGCAAATTGCACCAGTGAGGTCACCAACTTTACTAGAAAATCATTAATTGAAAATTATTATTTGGAAATATATTGATGAGGGATTTGTTTATCAGCATTTGTTCGCTAACAAGTTTGCTTATATATACTACTTGGTGGGAGTGAAGGGACTATACTTTAATAACGGCATAGCGCATAGGCCGCTCCTAACTTTAGGCACCAGACTTACACCTGATAGAAACAGTCTAGTTGCCAAAGTTAGGCACAGATCAGCACTATTCCAAAACTTGGTTGGCGCCTAACATTTGGGAAAGCCCATGATCCACCCATGCCCTTCCCATAGCCACATCCCCTTTTCAGTTGCATGCAGGAAGTTAGGCGACAAGTTCTGGAATAGCGCTCAGGAGAGATCCACACGCAATTTCAGTTGAGGACAAATTAGCACCAATTAAGTGACTAGTTGGTGCCAATTCCTTGTTAAGTTGTAAATTCTGGCACCTAATGTTCCATGACCTATATAGAATCTGGTGTTTGTCTATTGTCCATGAGAGTGCCACATCCACTATGTGTCCTGGTCAAGCACGTGACCTTTAATTCCATTCTTTCCTGGCTACCTATTGCTCATGTGTTTCAAGTTTTATTCAAGCTTTTTTTAATGACTTTCTATCCCGCCCAACAGAACAAACTATCTGGGTGGCTTACAATCTATAGAACAGGAAAAAGGAGAAGAGAGGAAGACAAATGCAGAGAGACTTTTTGATTACAGTGAGAAAGGGGGGAGAACTCCAATTTCTATAGGAAAGAGGGGATAGAGGTCAATACATTAGGAAGGGGGGGTGGACTGTTCACAGGAGTCATACATGAGTCTGTGTGACTGCTTCACTTGTGAGGTATATAAGCTCTATCACAGCCCCAGTGCTAGAAATAAAAGGCTGTCATATGAAAGGTGAAAGGCATGCAACTGTAAAGATGAAAGCTGTATCTCCCCTCTACCAATCCCCTAAACAGTGAAGTCCTTGCCTTACGTTGATTGTTGCTCCTAAATTCTGAGAACAAAAACATAAAACTCAGTCCTCAGAAAAGCTCATGCAGGGACATGATATAAGAATTACAATAAGTACTGCATTAGTATGCACTTGGATTAAGGTGGAGGCTGACAGACTTCAGCAGATAAAAAAATATACTTTAAGTTACTGGGCTTGCTATGCATAATAAGGCAGCATTGATTCATAGAGTTAATCATTTGAAAATGTTTGGGGACGACATCATAGAAATGTTTTATGGCTCCTAAAGACTAACTTTACCAGCAAAATCAAATGCCATGGAGAGGCATTGTTTTTCTGCAACACATTCTTAGTTTACGATGTAGAGTTTCACTTTTTTTTATAGGTCTTGGATCAATATAATTTACAGCACCATTTTCAAAGCCATTTCCCAGGTAAATAGCAATTTAGCTGGGTGAGTTTGCGTGTCTGAAAATTATCCTCCTTAACCAGGCTAAAAGTACAGACGGACTTCCACAGCTCGAGCACCTTTACCCAGAACGCGAGCGTGATTTTTTGCCATTGGCGACATGATTCCTGGATATTCAATACCGGGCCATGTCTGGGCCTTGGCACTTAATATCCAGGCTTTTGCAGCCGGCTATCTCTTATACAATATTCAGCACTTAATCCCATAAATGACACTGCATAAAGACAGGACTGACTTTTACACATAAGTGCTGACTCCGCCTCCAGACCAACCACACAGTAGCCGGATTTCAGTTTAGAAGCCCGTGGTGGTATTCAGCAGCACTAACCAGTTAAGTACCATTAAGTATCAGCAGATAGCCCCTCACAAACGATTTAACTGGCCAGGAGCCATTTGTAGCCAGTCAAATTGCTTTTTTTCATTTTCAAAAGTGGAGACAATATGCTGAAACCTTCTGCTCAGTGTGTGGCGGCGGCCAAAAAAGCAAACGGGGTGCTAGGAATTATTAGGAGAGGGATGCAAAATAAGACCAAAAATATTACAATGCCTCCGTATTACTCCATGGTGCAACCTCACTTTGAGTATTTTGTTCAATTCTGGTCACCTTATCTAAAAAAGATAAAGCGGAGTTAGAAAAGGTTCAAAGAAGAGCGACCAAAATGATAAAGGGGATAGAACTCCTCTCATATGAGGAAAAGCTAAAAAGGTTAGGACTCTTCAGCTGGGAAAGACATGGCTGGTGGGGGGGGGGGGGGGGGGGGGGATATGATTGAGGTCTAAAAGATCCTGAGTATTGTGGAGCGGGTGGAGGTGAATTGATTTTTCACTCTTTCAAAAAAGTACAAAGACCAGGGGACACTCAATGAAATTGCATGGAAATACGTTTAAAACAAATAGGAGGAAATATTTTTTCACTCAAAGAATAGTTAAGTTCTGGAACTTGTTGCTGGAGGATATGGTAATGGCAGTTAGCATATACGGGTTTAAAAAAGGTTTGGACAAGTTCCTGGAGGAAAGGTCCATGGGGGAAAGCCACTGCTTGCTCTGGGATAGTAGCATGGAATGATGCAGGGTAGGGTAGAGAGGAGAATCGCTGGACGTGGATGAGAGGGGAGGGCAGGGGAGACAGGAGACATACTGGACATGGATGGGAGGGGAGGTCAGCGAAGAGAGATTCGCTGGACATGGATGGGAGGGGAGGGCAGGGGAGAGAGGAGAATCATTGGACATGGATGAGAGGGGAGGGAAGGGAGGAGAGGAAAATCACTGGACATGGATGAGAGGGGAGGGAAGGGAGGAGAGGAGAATCGCTGGACATAGATGGCATGGGAGGGCAGGGGAGAGAAGAGACATGCTGGACATGGATGTAGGAGAGGGAATACAGGAAGGAGATGCACATGGATAGGAGGGGAGGGCAGGGGAGAGAGGAGAAATGCTGGAAATGGATGGAGAGGAGAGCAGGAGATAGAGGAGAATTGCTGGGCATGGATGGATGGAGGAGTTGGCAGGGAGAGAGGAGAAATGCTGGACTTGGATGGAGGAGAGGGGAGAGAGAATTATTGCTTTATATGGATACAGGGGAGAGAAGAGAGGAGAAATGCTGGACATGGATGGAGGGGAGGAGAGAGGAGAAGTGCTGGACATGGATGAAGGAGAGGAAAGAAAAAAGAAGATGCACACGGATGGAGATGAGGGAAAGGGAAGAGAGGAGAAAAACTGCACATGGATGGAGAAAATAGGCAAAAGCTGAATCCACGTTATACCTGCTCCACTCAATTCCATGGAGGAGGACCCAGCTTTTACTTATGGATGTAGGGCAAGAAATGAAGAATAAAGGAGGAAAGTAAAGAAATAAATGGAAAGGAAGCCCTGGAAACAGAGTTAAGAGAACAGATAGAGAGCAGCAGACTCAAAGACTGGGACCAATATGGATAGAAAAACAAAGTCACCAGACAGCAAAGGTAGACAAAATCATTTTATTTTCATTCTAGTGTTTGGAATATGTCCAATTTGAGAATTTACATCTGCTGTCTTTTTTGCACTGGGTATGCTGATGACTCCCAAATCTACCTTTCTACCCCTGAAATCTCACCTTGCATCCAAACCAAAGTTTCAGCGTGCTTGTCTGACATTGCTGTCTGGATGTCTCAACGCCACCTGAAATTAAACATGACCAAAACCGAGCTTCTCATTTTTCCTCCCAAACCCACCTCCCCACTCCCCACTCCCCCCGTTTTCTATTTCTGTTGATGGCTCTCTCATTCTCCCTGTCTCCTCAGCTCGAAACCTTGGGGTCATCTTTGACTCTTCTCTCTCCTTCTCTGATCATATCCAGCAGATCTCCAAGACCTGTCGTTTCTTTCTTTACAACATCCGTAAAATCCGCCCCTTTCTTTCCGAGCACACTACCAAAACCCTCATCCACACCCTTGTCACCTCTCGTTTAGACTACTGCAATCTGCTTCTTGCTGGCCTCCCACTTAGTCACCTCTCCCCTCTCCAATCGGTTCAAAACTCTGCTGCCCGTCTCGTCTTCCGCCAGGGTTGCTTTACTCATACTACCCCTCTCCTCAAGTCGCTTCACTGGCTCCCTATCCGTTTTCGTATCCTGTTCAAACTTCTTCTACTAACCTATAAATGTACTCACTCTGCTGCTCCCCAGTATCTCTCCACACTCGTCCTTCCCTACACCCCTTCCCATGCACTCCGCTCCATGGATAAATCCTTCTTATCTGTTCCCTTCTGCACTACTGCCAACTCCAGACTTCGCGCCTTCTGTCTCGCTGCACCCTACGCCTGGAATAAACTTCCTGAGCCCCTACGTCTTGCCCCATCCTTGGCCACCTTTAAATCTAGACTGAAAGCCCACGTCTTTAACATTGCTTTTGATTCGTAACCACTTGCCTCCACCTACCCTCCTCTCCTCCTTCCTGTACACATTAATTGATTTGATTTGCTTACTTTATTTTTTGTCTATTAGATTGTAAGCTCTTTGAGCAGGGACTGTCTTTCTTCTATGTTTGTGCAGCTTATGCCTTGTAGCGCTATAGAAATGCTAAATAGTAGTAGTAGCTGTAACAGCTTACAGAAATTATTTATAGTGAAAAAAAATCACGTTATTTTTTTCTCCTATACTAGTATAATATTTTCAACGATGTCTGTTTATATGCGCCATGGCTGATATAAGGGGTGTGGCTAATGTGGGTGTGGCTATAAATGGGGTGGAGCCATATGTGGAGACCCCGCCCATAATGAGTACCAGCACCTTTTTTTCTACAAAAAAAACACATAAATAATAAATGTAAACTGATTTGACTGTACCACAGAAAGGAGGGATATCAAACCCCTTTACTCTAACAGCTTTAAGGCTTATCAGTTCCAAATCTGAATTTCAGATTGCTTCACTAATTCATGGCTCTTTTCCCCCATGTAATGAGAGGAAAACATTTAATATAATTTTTAAATTTCTCTTTCCCATACTGAAACACTCTTAAAAACAGTCTATCCTGAATTGTAGATATTTATTTTCACCCTCCAACAGTCATGTGGAGGGGCATAATCGAAAGGGGCGCTCAAGTTTTCCTGAGGACGTTCTCACAGGACATTCCGGCAAAGGGGCGGGGAAACCCGTATTATCGAAACAAGATGGTCGTCCATCTTTCGTTTAGCTAATATGGTCAGGGACGCCCAAATCGCGAAATTTAGGCCGTCCTTAGAGATGGTCATCCCCAATTGTCGGCAATAATGGAAACCGAGAACGCCCATCTCAGAAACAACCAAATCCAAGCCATTTGGTTATGGGAGGAACCAGCATTTGTAGTGCACTGGTCCCCCTCACATGCCAAGACACCAACCGGGCACCCTAGGGGGCACTGCAGTGGACTTCAGAAATTGCTCCCAGGTGTATAGCTCCCTTACCTTGTGTGCTGAGCCCCCCAAAACCCACTCCCCACAACTGTACACCACTGCCATAGCCCTTATGGGTGAAGGGGGGCACCTACATGTGGGTACAGTGGGTTTCTGGTGGGTTTTGAAGGGCTCACATTTACCACCACAAGTGTAACAGGTAGGGGGGTTGGGCCTGGGTCCGCCTGCCTGAAGTGCACTGCACCCACTAAAACTGCTCCAGGGACCTGCATACAGCTGTCATGGAGCTGGGTATGATATTTGAGGCTGGCATAGAGGCTGGAAAAAATATTTTAAAAAAAAATTTTTTTGAGGGTGGGAGGGGGTTAGTGACTACTGGGGGAGTAAGGGGAGGTCATCCTGATTCCCTCCGGTAGTTATGTGGTCATTTAGGGCACATTTTTGTGGCTTGGTCATAAGAAAAAAAGGACCAGGTGAAGTCGTCCAAGTGTTCGTCAGGGACGGCCTTCTTTTTTTCCATTATCGGTCCAGTACGCCCATGTGTTAGGCACGCCCCAGTCCCGCCCTCGCTACACGTCCGTCACGCCCCCGTGAACTTTGGTCATCCCTGCGACAGAAAGTAGTTGAGGATGCCCCAAATCAGCTTTCGATTATGCCAATTTGGGCGACCCTGTGAGAAGGATGCCCATCTTGCGATTTGTGTCAAATGATGGGCACCCTTCTCTTTCGAAAATAAGCCTGTTAGTTTACAAAACTGTCATTTTTCCCTACCAAACGTATCTTAAAATATAATTTTCCATTACCTTGAATACCAATCTCACCTCTTTCAGACACCAAGATCACTCTTTCATCAGAGCCTCACAATAAACACCATGCTTCTTTAGTTGTTCCAGCCTCTCTTCTCACAGTAAAAAAAACTGTTTCTCTACGTAAAAACAGCTCTGCTTGCACTTAGTTCTCCCACCACATTTGCAGCCGATCAGGTGCGTGCATTGATTTAATATTCTATTTTTGCATGCATGAAAGTGTCATTTGCAAACTTTCACATGCAAACTCCATTTTAATATTGCTTTGGAACATTATACACCCTCACAAATTCCAATCCACTTTTATGTTTCTTTTCTAACCATTTTTTTTAATTTCTCAAGTTCCCTTCTTTCTTTCTTTGCCCCAATATTTTAGTTCCAAATATAGTCACTCACTGGACTTTCATTTAACACAATGCACACCAACTACACTCACAATTTCCTCAGTTTGAACCTTTTCTGGTTTCAGTTCATCCTGGTATCTCCTGACAGACATGATTCTAGCCTGAAGGGCTGACACAGACTCAGCTCTCAGATCACAGCATCCCACCATTGCAGCCCTCAAACACTGCTGGAAATTCTGGTACATAGCTCTTCTCAAACTTATATATGCAGCAAGCCTCTGCAGCAAACCCAGAAATACATGTCCAAATATACTCACACACAAGCGCCTCTCCAGATTAAGACTCCAGACTGGGCTCTTCCTCTCCAACATAAGCATGCAGAGGTGCCACGGTGCACTATCCATTCCTGGCCCCTGGTCCCGAACTTCACCTCACTCCTGCATACTCTCTCTTCCTCCCCCTAAGAGATTCCACATGCCTGCCACATGCTTTCTTGAATTCAGAGAACAAAAACTTAGCCCAAGTCTTAAATTTATTATCCATTGTATATATTCAGCAAAGTCTCAAAACTTCCCCTACGTGTAGGGACATCTTCATTCTATATTTATTTATTTATGCATGCATGCATTCTTGTATCCCATTATTATCCAAAAACAAATTTCAGTTCAAAGTGGCTTACAGTTTACATTTTGGTAAAGTTACAATAGTGTTGTACAATGTGGAGAGGGCATCTATAGTTCATGTGGTTATTCATAGGTCCCCCACTCTAAAGCCCTCTAGATACAGTGCTTTTTTTGGGGCCGGTACGGGCCAGTACAGTGTACTGGCACCTTTTTTGTGAGGTCCGGCTCACCTGCCCGTTCCCTTCTGTTCATGCACCTGTGCTCCCCACTTTGAAATCTTTAATTTACCCGAAGTCGCGATAAACCGGCAGGCTCGCCTCCTCGTCGCTTCCCTTCCCTCTCAGTGCGTCCGGCCTTCCTCTGATGTCATTTCCTTTCCGCAAGGGTGTGACGCGCTGAGAGGGAAGGGAAGCGATGAGGAGGCGAGCCTACCTGCTGTTTTTACTGCTGGTTCGCCGCAACTTCGGATTAAGATTTCAAGGCAGGGAGCACGGGTGCACGAACGGAATATCGGGGAGCTGAGGGAGGGTGGGGGGGCTGGGGTTTGAACGAATCACTGGACATAGAGGGGACGGGAGGGCAGGGGAGAGAGGAGAATTGCTGGACATGGATAGGAGGAGAGGGCAGGGGAGAGAGGAGAATCGCTGGACATGGATGGGAGGGCAGAGGAGAGAGGAGAATTGCTGGACATGGATGGGAGGACAGGGGAGAGAGGAGAATTGCTGGACATGGATGAGAGGCGAGGGCAGGGGAGAGAGGAGAATTGCTGGACATGGATGGCAGGGGAGGACAGGGGGAAGAGGAGAATCGCTGGACATGGATGGGAGGAGAGGGCAGGGAAGAGAGAATTGCAAACATCTCAGGGCAGTTTACGACATAATAAGCATCATAAATTTGAGTAGAAAAGGAATGCCAATTAAAATAGAAAAGTAGCCATTCACACAGCATAAAAGACCAAAGGATGACATTTAGAAAAAATAATAGAGGATAACAAAATATAGTTGGTTAGTGGATCAGGAGTGCTGCACCACCATTAACTGCTATATCTCCAAAAGCCTTCTGAAATAGGTAAGTCTTAAGAGCTGTGTCAAATTTAGGATAAGAAAGTTCCAGACGAATTTGGGAAGAGAGGATATTCCAGAAGGAGGGAGAGGTACAGTAAAATGCACAATTTCTGGTTGATTCTAAAATGGCATTTCTTAGGGAAGGGATATGAAGATGATGTCATTCAGGGAGCGAAGGGGCCTAGAGGGGCATGCGGAATAGAAAGGGCAGCAAAGTAGGAAGGGTACCACAGTGGAAAGTCTAATTCACATAGGCACCCTGTTATAAAATTATCATCATTGGGGCTTTAGAATATTGACATTCAGATTTTCCTCCATAGAAAGAAATCTGTTTACAGCAGCTGTTTGATTTGTGAGGATATTTTAAATAGCAGTGCTAGTGACCTTGTCTATGATAACAAATTAATAGCATTAATAATTTCTTAGTTACACTAATAGAAGTGTAGGAAAGTCCCACAAGAATATTTTGTCTGTCTGGAAAAACATGCAGTATTTCATCCCTAGAGAAAAAGCAGTTCACAGCAAGTGGCTGATCTTTGGAATAAGAGTACATCTGGGGTGCCAAGAAGGATGTCCAGCAAGGACAAAATATCAATATTTTTTAATTATTTACTGGCAGAAAAAAATAATAGTTGTTAATGGTGTCAGTCCAGTACAAAAGGGTAATATACTCCATCCACATACCCAAATAAAATCAGTAATAATAGATGTTCTTAAACATCAAGCCTTTTTAAACATTCTGACCAGCCTCATGGTTAATACAGTGGCCTGAGAAACTGAGGAACTGGGTTCAATGCCCACTGCAGTTCCTTGTGACCCTGGGCAAGTCACCTAACCTTCCATTGCCCCAGATACAAAAACTTAGATAATGAGACCAGTATGGACAGTACCTGCACAGAATATGTAACTACTTTGGTTGTACCACAGAAAGGCAGTATATCAAATCCATGACCCTTATATTCAATGCACAATAATTTAGATACTATTTTAAAAAAACATTAAAAAATTGAAAAGTGCACACTTACAGTGTGTCATGGAGGGGCATTTTCAATATGACATCTAAGTCGGACTTTGGACTTTTTGCGCTAAATGTCCCAAATCCGAATAGGAAACATGACCATTTTCTAAAGCGCAAAATGTCTAATTTTTTTTTCAAAAATACCATTTCTAACAAGGTTTTGTGTTCTGTGTGTTAATCTTTTCAGGCCATTTTAGAAAATAAAACCATAAAAGTGAAAAGCACCCACCACTAGACTATTCCAGGGACCTGTATGCTGTTCTAATGGACCAGGCTTATAACATCTGAGGCTATCATAGTGAGTACTATTTTTATTCACATCTTTTGAGGGAGGGAGAGAGTCAGTGACCACTGGGTGAGTGAGGGTGGTCATCTGGTCATTTAGGATACCTTTTTGTGCCTTATTCATTCTGAAAACAGTTCTAGACTAAAACATTGATGTTTTTGTTTTGTTCCATTATTTAAAATGTCCAAGTGTTACACATACCCTAAGCCTACATAAGTACATAAGTAATGCCACACTGGGAAAAGACCAAGGGTCCATCGAGCCTAGCATCCTGTCCACGACAGCGGCCAATCCAGGCCAAGGGCACCTGGCAAGCTTCCAAAACGTACAAACATTCTATACATGTTATTCCTGGAATTGTGGATTTTTCCCAAGTCCATTTAGTAGTGGTTTATGGACTTGTCCTTTAGGAAACCGTCTAACCCCTTTTTAAACTCTGCCAAGCTAACCGCCTTCACCACATTATCTGGCAACGAATTCCAGAGTTTAATTATGCATTGGGTGAAGAAATATTTTCTCTGATTTTTAAATTTACTACACTGTAGTTTCATCGCATGCTCCCTAGTCCTAGTATTTTTGTAAAGCATGAACAGACGCTTCACATCCACCTGTTCCACTCCACTCATTATTTTATATATCTCTATCATGTCTCCCCTCAGCTGTCTCTTCTCCAAGCTGAAAAGCCCTAGCCTCCTTAGACTTTCTTCATAGGGAAGTCGTCCCATCCCCGCTATCCCCATCCCCTTCAAAATGCCCCGATACACCCCCTTGTGATTTGGATACACTGCAGACGAAATGCATAGATAAATACCTGCAAAACAGGTTTCAAAAATACTGATTTGGATGTTTTGAGAAGAAATCCTTCCAAACGGTAATTTATGATGCTTTTTGGACATTTTTTTCTTTCAAAAATGAGCCCCAAAGGCTCTTGTCCCCTTCAATTTGCAGACGTAGGCATGTCTGTGTGGGGATCTCGGTTGAAAAACCCATGGTAAAGTATGCCTCAGTAGTGTAGCAGATGAGTGTGTTGATAGGGCTAGTGGGCATGGGGTGTGAATAGTGACTGATAGGGTCTGTGAGGTCTGTGTGTATCAAGGGGACAAGACTGTGTTTTTTTTTAGATACACGGTATAGGAGGTAGTGTTCTATTGTGGGTTAAAAGCTGGTTAAAAGATAGAAAACAAAGAGTAGGGTTAAAAGGTCAGTATTCTCAGTGGAGAAGGGTAGATAGTGGGGTTCCCCAGGGGTCTGTGCTAGGACCACTCCTTTTTAACGTATTTATAAATGATCTAGATATGGGAATAACTAGTGAGGTAATTAAATTTGCTGATGAATCAAAGTTATTCAAAGTTGTTAAATTGCAGGAGGATTGTGAACGTCTAAATGGCAGATGATATTTAATGCGAGCAAGTGCAAAGTGATACATGTGGGAAAGAGGAACCCGAATTATAGCTACGTAATCCAAGGTTCCACAATAGGAGTCACCGACCAGGAAAAGGATCTAGGTGTCATCGTTGATGATACGTTGAAACCCTCTGCTCAGTGTGCAGTGGCAGCAGCAAAGAAAGCAAATGGAATGTTAGGTATTATTAGGAAAGGAATGAAAAACAAAAATGAGGATGTTATAATACACCTCAAATACTGTGTGCAATTCTGGTCACTGCGTCTCAAAAAAGATATAGTGGAATTACAGAAGGACAACAAAAATGATGAAGGCAATAGGATAACTTCCCTTTGAGGAAAGGCTAAAGATGGCTGAGGGGAGATATGATAGAAGTATATAAAATAATGTGTAGAGTGCAACGGGTAGACGTGAATCACTTGTTTACTCTTTCCAAAAATACTAGAACTAGGGGGCACGTAATGAAGCTACAAAGTAATAAATTTAAAACAAATCTGAGAAAATATTTCTTCACTCAATGAGCAATTAAACTCTGGAATTCATTGCTTGAGAATGTGGTAAAAGCAGTTAGCTTAGGATTTAAAAAAGATTTGGAAAGAAAAAGAAAAGTCCATAAGCCCTTATTATGGAATTGGGAAAATCCACTGCATATTCTAGGATAAGCAGCATAAAATCTGTTTTGGTGTTTTGGGATCTTGCCAGGTACTTGTGACCTGGATTGGCCACTGCAGGAAACAGGATACTGGGTTTGATGGACCTTCGGTCTGTCCCAGTATTTTAATTATGTATGTATTTTTGTACCCTACTTTAGGTAAAGCGGGATATAAATTTTAAAAATAAATAAATGAGGACACCTAAAAAGAGATGAGAAAGCAGGTCAAATGTGGCAAATTGATGTGATCAATATCAAAAAGATGCCAGTATTGCATTGTGAATGTTTGCACATGTTCAGGTTTTGTGCAGCTCATCCATTGTCACGACTGTGGTAGTGACCCCTCTTTGACTCACCTTATTTCCCGATGGTCAGCTTCTGAGCTGGCTCCTGTCTGTTCTTTCACCTTGCATTGTTCTTTCTTTATTTTCTTTTGTTTATTTTTGTTACATTTGTACCCCGCGCTTTCCCACACGTGGCAGGCTCAATGCGGCTTACATGGGGCAATGGAGGGTTAAGTGACTTGTCCAGAGTCACAAGGAGCTGCAGTGGGAATTGAACTCAGTTCCCCAGGATCCTGTAGTGTTTCCACTTCCTGTGTGTTTCAAGCCTCAAATTGGTGTTCAATGTGTTTCCTGCCTCTGTCCTGTAGTTGTGACATCATTAGTGAGGGCCTTTATAAGGAAATGGTGGACTTTCATTCAGGGCCTTT
The DNA here is from genome assembly GCF_901765095.1 of Microcaecilia unicolor. Classification (NCBI taxonomy): domain Eukaryota; kingdom Metazoa; phylum Chordata; class Amphibia; order Gymnophiona; family Siphonopidae; genus Microcaecilia; species Microcaecilia unicolor. Next base: position 127,891,184 of record NC_044038.1, on the reverse strand, counting down.
GCAATGCCAAAGGTCTCCAGGTTAGTCCGTGTGCAGTGAAGCACTTCTGTCTTGATTTCTTGTTTAGGGTGCCTGTGTGCACCTCTGCTTCTGTTCTTTTCCGTTTGTTTGTGTGCTAGGGTCAGCCTTCAGCCCTAGTTCTGTTGTTTGTCTGTGTGGGTCAGCTTTGTATTCTGCCTAGTCTGCCTTGCTTGCTCTAGTCCCCTCTACCTTGAGCTTCAGCTCCAGTCCTGTTGGTCCAGTCCTGTCTGTTCCAGCATTGCCTGCCTACAGCTTCAGCTCCATTCTCGTTAGTCCAGTCCTGGTTGGAGGGTTTTGCCTCCTGCTGCCGCTCGACGACAGTAGGCCAAGGGCTCACGTTGTTCCCGAGTCCATGACTGTTTGTTTAGAGCCTGAGACTGTGACACAGAGCAAGACTAAGAGAGAGACGATGTGTTCTCAGAGATAGAGAGAGAGCTTCTCAAAAACAGAACATGAGTGCATGCACATATTTTGGGCCTTTGAATATTACAAAAAATAAAATGTGGCCCCCAATAGAACAAGGTTAGACAAGTCAGGTCTAAGGATGTATAGAAAATCCATAGTGAACAGCTTTGGATCCTGGCAAAGGTGTATTTGAACAGGAATGGGTGACAAACCCAAATCTGAGACAACAGGATATCTATACTTATCCTGCTAAGCAAGCATGTTAAAATGTGAGTCTCACTTATCAATTCATTGATTGTTTTTCATTTATCATTCACTAAGCAACTTGCATATAGGCATAGAATTGGATAGCAGCCAATTGCACACGTTAGTTGTAGAATTACTAGCACATACGCAAGTCTGCTTCCGTTACACATATAAGTGCTAGTTGGGTGTGTTTAATTACCCCCCCCCCCCATAGACCCCCGTGGGATCCTTCCACACGGAGGTGTACAGAGGGTTTGTTCTTCCAAGATCTTTTTAACCGCCTCCCTGAATTCCTGTGAGACCCCTTCCCATGGGTATCGCTGTTGGGGAGGCATCAGAAGGCTCAGTTCAAATCTTATTCCCATGACCACAGCCTTCTGTCTCTTTGGATCTAAATGAATCTTTGGCTATTTATGTTCAGTGAGAAATCTTACTTGTGTGTGTGTGTGTTAGTTTGCAAAACAGATAGAAGATAGAGAATAAATTGAAGCAAGGACAGAAACAGTGTAGTTAAAGAAATAGTCTTTTTATTCTTACCACATCAGACTTTAATCAGATACATTCAGCAGACAGATTCTGGGTTCAACTAGCCAGAGCCCTGCCCTCTAGGACGCGTTGGGGAAAATCGTTCCAACGAGGGCTTGCATGCACCCTGCTTTTATACAATTTGGTCACTATACAAGTCTATGGAGAGGGATTTTTTTTTCTCTAATCTTGCTTAATCTATGAGTCATGCCCTCCGGTCAGGTGCCCCTCTTTCCGTTTTAGCTATTGCAAGTTATTGTGCAATTTCCTTTTTTGTAAACACTTCCCTAGATACGGACATCCAAACATCCAAACATTAGCTATTGCAAGCTATTGTGTAATTTCCTTTTTTGTAAACACTTTGTTCTTATGAAGATATCTAAATATGGATATATCAATTTCATAACATCTTGTGATCTGGGTGCCAACTTATTAAAGACAGACTCCGTGTTATGAACCAAACTTCTTATCATTTCTGTCTTTAATTTCTACATCATGTGTGTTACACTCAATTTGGAAGTAGCACCAGGTTTCATTAGAACTCACCAAGCAGTCCTTGCTCTTGCAGGCTCTCTGCTATAAGGCCATCATCTTGTTATCAGGCCTAGTCAGTGCTTTTCAGCTGTTTAAAGCTATGTAGCTTGGCCCACCACTATTCCAGTGGATAGGTCTCAAAGTAGAACACATATTAACCTGCAGGAAAAGCAAGTCCTTGCTCAGCCAGTCATAGATTTTTAAACCTAGCTGGTATTTTTACAGCCTGAGTCCTAAAATCTGGCCTTCCACCCTTCCGGTGGTCATCCAGTGAGGGCCTCTTGCTGTACTATAATTATACAGGTGCTAAGCGGTAATTCTAGAATTTTAATGTGCAATTCATTTAGCTCACAAATTAAAAGGGCATTCACAGCAAAATTGACTTGATGGAATCTTAGGAAAGAGGAAACACTCCGTGTGCTCAATTTGACCACTGTTAATATCTGCTTGAAATATGGTGGAACTCAGTATGTTTAATCGCTAAATATGAAAAAGTTGCAGCTGAGAAATGTGATTCCCTTATTGCATTCAATAGGATTTGGTCCCCGGTGATCAATTATTCATCCAGTACGGGTACTATTCATATATATATGCATTACTTAATAACATTTGATATAATTGCATAATCCTAAAAATCTGCTTGCTTTTATACGTGGACACTACTACGTATATAGTCAGAACACATTGACCTATTTGTTAACTTGTTATTAGTCATTGGTACTAAATTGTTTTCTTATTGTTTATTATGGAAAAATCAATAAAATTGATTGAACAAAAAAAAAGGGCATTCACAAGGGGTGCACATGGGCAGGGCATGAGCATATCCAACATTTACACTAAAGCGGCACATTTAGACTCGCACATTTACTTCTAACTATGTAAGTGGCCATGCCTAAGGAACCCTTTTACTAAACCACGCTATAAAGTGGACGGTGTTGTTGTGCTGTCACCTCTTTTAGCAAGGTGGTAAAATGGCCACATTTGTATATTTTTTTATAAGGGCCATGCGCTAATTTTCCAATTAGTGGGTGGTCATTACTGAAGAAGCCATTACCCCCACCTATTTTGTAGGTGCTAAGACCCTGCGCAACTCCTCAGTAATCAGGCAGCAATGGAAATGTGCCCATGTTACTTGATTAGCACAGGGCACGCCTATTCTCTACTGATCGGCACACTACAGCAGGATGTCTCAGCATATCCCATGGCAGTGCTTTTTGCCGCGCAGTAGGGCACATGCTGGTGACTATCGCGGCTTAGTAAAAGGGCCCTTTAATGTTGGTGTGTAAATGCTGACTATAGTAACATAGTAGATGATGGCAGATAAAGACCTGTACGGTCCATCCAGTCTGCCAATAAGATAAACTCATTGCATATGATATAAAGTGATACATCATAGGTATACCTGATCTTGATTTATCCTTGCCAATTTTAGGGCATAGACCGTAGAAGTCTGCCTGGCACTGGCCTTGTTATAACATTTCTGAAGGTGTTGTCAAAGCCCGTGAGTAGCTGCACTCCAGCCCATCCAAATCTATTCAGCCTTGAGTAGGGCACAGACCGTAGAAGTATGCGCAGCACTGGATTTCCTACTTAATCTCCACTAAGCTTCTTTGGATCTGATTCTTCTAAACAGAATTCCTTTGTGTTTGTCCCATGCATTTTTAAATTCCATTACTGTTTTCATCTCTACCACCTCCCATGGGAGGACATTCCATGCATCCACCACCCTCTCCGTGAAAAAATACTTTCTGACATTATTCCTGAGTTGGCCCTCTTTCAACCTCAATTCATGCCCTCTGGTTCTACCACCTTCCCATCTCTGGAAAAGAATTGTTTGTGGATTAATACCGTTCAAATATTTGAATGTCTGTATCATATCACCCCTGTTTCTCCTTTCCCCCGGGGTATACATGTTTAGGTCAGTAAGAGGAGTATTTTCAAAGCACTTAGACTTACAAAGTTATTTGGAGGGGCATTTTCAAAAGAAACGTCTAAATCAGAATTTGGATGTTTTACAAAGACATCCAAATTCTGAACAGAAAAGAAGGTCATTTTTGAAAAAGATGAACGCTTATCTCTTGTGTTCGAAAATACTATGGACATCCTATGATTTGGACGTCTTTGTTTTTCGGCCATTTCTGAAAAAAAAATGTCCGCGTGTAAAACATCCAAAATCAAGCCATTGGGATGTAGGAGGAGCCAGCATTTTTAGTAGACTGGTCCCCCTGACATCCCAGGACAGCAATAGGGCACCCTAGGGGGCACTGAAGTGGACTTCATAAAATGCTCCCAGGTACACATCTGACCATTGCTCCCTTACCTTGTGTGCTAAGCCCCCCAGAACCCACCACCCCAACTGTACACCACTACCATAGTCCTTACGGGTGAAGGGGGCACCTATTTGTGGGTACAGTGGGTTTCTGGTAAGTTTTGGAGACCTCACAGTTTCCTCCACAAGTGAACAGGTAGTGAAGGTATGGGCCTGGGTCCACCTGTCTGAAGTCCACTGCACCTACTGCTAAACTACTCCAGGGACTTGCATGCTGCTGTAATGGACCTGAGTATGACATCTGAGACTGGCAAGTAATGTTCTTCAACACACTTTTTTGGGGGTGGGAGTGGGTTAGTGACCACTGGGGGAGTAAGGGGTGGTCATCCCTGATTCCCTTCAGTGGTCATCTGGGGCACCTTTTTGTGCCTTATTCATAATAAAAACAGGTCTAGCTCAAAACGTCTAAGTTTTAGTCCTGGACGTTTTTGCTATGTTCCATTATGACTGAAAGACATCCAAGTCTTAGAAACGCCTAAGTCCTGCCTTGAACACTCCCCTGGCACACCCCCTTGAGATTTGGCATTAAATTTTAACTGAAAATCCCAACACAGCCTCACACTGGTTGTGTAAAAGTCATGTAGGACACCCCACTCTGTGTAACTTATAGTCAATCTTCTAGATGGAGAAAAAAGCTTCAGTTTCGCCACCCAGCCAGCCCAACACAGCAGGCTATAAGGCGTAGGTTCAGCGTGCCACAGGAGTGTAGCTATGGGTGGGCCTGGGTGGGCCCAGCCCCACCCAATTTCAGCTCTGGCCCGCCCACCCAAGCGCACACACACTGCTCGCCCACTTTTCCTCCAGGCCCGCACCAGCCCCATGTTATATTTCTGCTAGCAGGCTAGGGAGGAGTGGGAATGTCTCTGCTAGAATAGCTGGGAGGGACTTACCTGCCATTGGTCAGCTCGAGAGGTGTAGCTGACGTTTGCAGTGCTGATGTCAGTATCCAGGGTCTATTTCAGTGTTGCCAGGTGGGCGGTTTTACCGCCCAATTGGGCGGTTTTCCGCGACCCGCCGCGGGAAATTTTTGCCCGCGGCGGGCTGCGGTTTTTTGGGCGGCTTTTTGGGTTTCTGTGCGGTTTTTTGGGCGGCTTTTTGCCTTTTCCGGCCGCGGGGGGGCGGGGTTAGTGACGTTTTTTGGGCGGGGTTAGTGACGTTTTGGGCGGGCCGATGACGTGGGAGGCGGGGCCGATGACGGGGAGGCAGGGCCGATGACGTGGGAGGCGGGGCTGGTGACGGCGGGGGCGGGGCCGGCGGGGGTGATGGCGCGGGGGTGGGGGTGTCAGGGGCGGGGTTTGTGTTTGGGCGGGTTTTGGGCTGGTTTTTGGGCTGGATTGGGCTAGAAAAAAATTTTCCACCTGGCAACCCTGGTCTATTTGTTACCTGCTAGCCCAGGGTACGGTTGTGTGCTTGCCTATAGCCTGTTAGATATCTGTGTTTGTGAGCTTGTGCTGTGGAGGAGGGGTATTCTGTGTTGCCCTTTCTCTCTCTGTTCTGTGTTCCCTTGCTGTGTGTCTGTGCTGGGTTTAGTTCCTCTTCATTTCCCTTCTCTGGTTGTTTTCCCAGGGAGGGAGCAGCTGAGTGTAGTTTTGGGTTTCAGAGCAGTGTTTGTCTTCCTGGGTTTTTTCTCTTCCCCTTTCATGTAGCTGGTGTGTGTTAACCCTTTGGTCTCTGGTTCTGGGTGTGTTTGTGTGCTGTAGCCAGTAGCTTGCCTCTGGCTTGTTTTTTTGGTTTAGTTCTGGGTTCTGCCTGCCCAGATCTGATTCTTAGTGGGGTTCAGTTTCTCCTAGTGCTGCTGCGGGCTCGGGAGTCCCTAAGCCCTGCTGGCTGACTGCAGGTAAGGGCTCAACCTTTACTGAATGTTAGCTAAGTGGAGGTGAAGACAGTTAGCTGCCCCAGTTTCTGTGCCTGCTGTTCGTAGGGAGTTCCGGTTGCCACCAACTGGTTCCTGTGTCCTCTACCTGTGAGGTAGCCTGTTCCTCTCCTCGAAGCTGGTGTCCTTGGTGAGTACACTGAAGGCGGGCTCTTGCTACTGTGGTTCAGGCTACCCTGGGCTCCCCTTGTCTTCCTTACTGTTGGGGGAGGGGAAGGGGGTCTGGGCTCAAGGGCTGACAAGCCGGGTTGGAGTACAGCGGACAGATAACACTCCAGCTCCCATTGCTGGCCACTGCTGCTTTTCCTGTTGAGCAGCAGGGCCGGTGCTACAAAAAGAAGAAGCACTCAGCTGACTGAGCTGAGCGCTAACAACAAAAAATGTTTTTTAAAAAAGCGCGGCACCACAGGCAGCCTTGAGGCATTGGCTGCTGGCTCTGTAGGCTCCTCCCGTCTCTTACGTCACTGCCCCTGGAGCGAAGCAGGGGCAGTGACGTAAGAGACGGGAAGAGCCTGCAGAGCCAGCAGCCAATGCCTCAAGGCTGCCTGCGGAGCCGCGCTTTTTTTTTCAACATTTTTTGTCGTTAGCGCTCAGCTCAGTCAGCTGAGTGCTTCTTCTTTTTGTAGCACCGGCCCTGCTGCTCAACAGGAAAAGCAGCAGTGGCCAGCAATGGGAGCTGGGGCTGGCACTGGCAGGCCTGAATCGGGCGGGCCTGAATCGGGAGAGGGAAAACAGATGGAAGGATGGGGAGAAAGAGGGAAAACGGATGGAAGGATGGGGAGAGAAAGAGGGGAAACGGATGGAAGGATGGGGAGAGAAAGAGGGAAAACGGTTGGAGGGATGGGAGAGAAAGAGGGAACACGGAAAGATGGGGAGAGAAAGAGGGAAACATGGAAGGATGGGGAGAGAAAGAGGGAAACTGATGGAAGGATGGGGAGAGAAAGAGGGAACACGGAAAGGATGGGGAGAGAAAGAGGGAAACATGGAAGGATGGGGAGAGAAAGAGGGAAACAGATGGAAAGATGGGGAGAGAAAGAGGGAAAACATGGATGGCAGAGAAAGAGGGAAACATGGAAGGATGGGGAGAGAAAGAGGGAAAACAGATGGAAAGATGGGGAGAGAAAGAGGGAAACAGATGGATGGCAGAGAAAGAGGGAAACATGGAAGGATGGGGAGAGAAAGAGGGAAACAGATGGAAGGATGGGGAGAGAAAGAGGGAAAACGGAAGGATGGCAGAGAAAGAGGGAAAACAGATGGAAGGATGGGGAGAGAAAGAGGGAAAACAGATGGAAGGATGGCAGAGAAAGAGGGAAAACAGATGGAAGGATGGGAGAGAAAGAGGGAAAATGGATGGAAGGATGGGAGAGAAAGAGGGAAAACGGATGGCTGGGGAGAGAGACTGGATGGAAAGATGGGGAGAGAAAGAGGGGAGATGGATGAAAGGATGCAGAGAGAAAGGGGAGAGACTGGAAGGATGTGGAGAGAGAAGGAACACTGAACAGAAAAGGGTAGAGAGATAGAGACACTGGTTAGAAGGAGGGAGAGAGAGACATTAGATGGAAGGATCAGGAGAGAGGGTAGATGGGTGGAAGGATGGGGAGAGAAAGAGGGAAGACGCTGGATCGAAAGGTAGGGAGAAAAAGGTGACACTGGATGGAAAGATGCAGAAAGAAAGAGGGGAGAGTACTGGAAGGATGGGGAGAGAGAGGGGAGACACTGGAAGGATGGGGAGAGAAAGAGGAGAGCTGCTGGATGGAAAAGGGGAGTAGTGAAAGACTGTAGAATAAGAGGAAGGGGCATGGGGAGAACAAGGGTGAGAACAAGATGAAAAGCCATAAGTAGATGAAGGAAATTAAAGAATGGATAGAATGAATTAAATGTGGACAGAGAGAGAGAGGCAGAAAAATATTGATGAAAGCAAAGAAAAAGGAGAGAAAAATGACAAATGGCCAGGAAACCCTGGCAGAAGAGTTAAGCGAAAACGAAGGAAAGCAGAATCTAGAGACTGGGAGCGACAGAATGAGAAAAAGTAAATGGCCATACAAGAAAGGTAAAGAAAATAATTTTATTTTTAATTTAGGATAAAGTAATATGGTACCTGTGTTAATAAAGTTTCAGAGACCAATACTTCCTTCCTTAGGTCAGGAGAGGATACCGTAACAGCATTATACTGACCTGAGGCAGGAGGTTTTGGCCTCTGAAAGCTCACTGAAAAGGGTGTTAGGCTATTAAATAAATTGTCTGAAATCTGATGCACTGAAAAGCAGCACTTTACCCTGTGTGACAAAAGCATCTGATTAGTGTGACTAAATTATGCTGGGGGAGGTGGGTTGAGAGAAAATTTTGTGCCCACCCACTTTGGGTTCAGGCCCACCCAAAATTGGCAGTCTGGCTACGCCACTGGCGTGCCATCATATAGCTTAAAAAAAACTCCATCAAAATGAATAACCACTCTCTAACTGGTATTTGTGTGTGTCTCTGCAAACATGTAAGTCAGTTCTTATGCACTCCTAATACAGTTTTCCAAAGTACTTATATGAGATAAAGCCAGGGACACCGCAAAAAAATCACTTAGCTTCCTCCAAATGCTGTAGTGTTCCACTCATTCCGGTGGTCTCTGCTCTTCAACCCGGCAGGGAGCCCCCGATTCGCTAGTGCTGCATCAGGGGTTATACTTGTATCTCATATCAACAACTCAAAACCTGTCTCCGCTCTGCTGCATCCAAGAAACACTGCTAGCAGATAGCTAAATTTTAACTGCCAGACCCTCAACCATTCTTCTAATGTTTAGAGATAATTTCTCATGGTTTCTATTCCCTCCAGGGTATCCACTCTATTGCTTATCTTTATGTCATCCGCAAAAAAGGCAAACTTCTCCTTCTAACCCTTCAGCAATGTCTCTCACAAATATATTAAACAGAATTGGCCCCAGCACCAAACCCTGAGGCACTCCACTACGCCTTCCATTCCTCAGAGCTGATTCCATTTACCACCACCATCTGCCGCCTGTCGGTCAACTAGTTTCCAATCCAGTTCACCGCTTTGGTTCCTAAGTTCAGCCCTCTCAGCTTATTCACGAAGTCTTTTGTGAGGGACCGTATCAATGGTTTTGCTGAAATCCAAGTAGATCACATCTATCTATCACACATCCTTCATCCACTTCTTTGGTCACCCAGTCGAAGAAGTCATATTCATTTGGCAGGATTTTGCTTTGATAAATCCATGTTGCCTCAGATCCTGTAACCCATTGGCTTCTAAAAAGTCAACTGTCTTTTCCTTCAGCAGCGACTCAATTATTTTTCCTACCACTAACATGAGGCCTACGAGCCTGTAGTTTTTCACTTCTTCTCTGTCTCCGCTTTTGTAAAGAGGGACCATATCAGCTCGTCTCCAATCCCGCGGAACCTCTCTCATCTCTAAAGATCTATTAAATAAATCCTTAAGAGGTCTCACCGGGACTTCTCTGACTTGCACTTGTATTCTATCTTGTAATCTGGGCACCTAGATTTCATTATAGAATTAGCATTTAGACCACTATATCATGTTGTCTAATTCTTGGTAGCCTTTAAAGAATTGCCCACACCTGTGCTGATGCATTCTGTACCAGCTGGATCAACCTAAAAATATCATTTGGGAGGTCATCATTTAATGGGTTATAATCATCAAAGGTTGGCAGCTCCATGACCTAAATAACCTGTCAAAAATCTTCACCATTCTTAAAAAGACTTTAAACACTACAATTGATGCAATTTAAGGAAAACTGAGCAAAATGTGTTGGCAGCCAGCATAATATATGAATGTAGGCCAACTGCTAAATATCACCACCATCCTAGCAAGTACAATATTAGCCGGAGGGCTGTAAATTGTAGAGAGATAGTCATTGTTTCTATCTTCTGAGCACTAATTGCTAAATCACCCCACAACCTCCAAAAATCCATCTACCAGAAAAGAATGCTGCCAATCTTGTGGAACCAAAAAGGACAGATCCACACAGATCCTAAAATCAATATTTAGTATTCAAACAAATTTACACATAGGAGCCATACAGCTGGTAAATGAGATTGGTGATAATGTGGAACGTTGTAGCATTCCTCTAATAAGGAAGTACCAGTTTCAAACTTCACCATGATATTTAATCTGTAAAGTACACTCCATTAGGAACAGCTAAAACCTTTCCTTCAGTTCCTATATCCACCAGTCTCTCCAGTAACAGTTCATAAGCTACAGCACCAAGGGCTGCAGAGAATCTATGAAATGAATAACATACAAAATACCTAATCACCATCCTCTAGTCTTCCACAGGGTCATAGGTAGAAAGCAAGAAGGTTTCCAGGCTATGTCTGGGGCAAGAGATATGTCAGTGAAGATGTACGAGTTATCTCATTTTTTCCAAGCAAGTGTATCAGCTGTTCTACGATCATACTTAAATCTGACAAATTGAAGATTAAATCCAAGTGAAATAAAAAGCCAGTGTACTTTTTTTTTTTTTGAGTTCTGGTCTCACACTGGCATTCTTGAAGGGAGCCAGAACAAATCTTTCAAATAGTATACTACATTCCATTTAAAAAAAACATCCAAGTATATTCTGCATTATCTTAACCATTGCTGAGAAATATCTATCAAGAGGGCAGCTCGACATCTCAGCAAATTGTTGCCATTTTACTACCCTTTCTTGTTCCTCGGCTTTCAAAATCCCCTTTACTTTACCCCTGCAACATTCTGCCAGGTCTTGTGCACTTGGTCCTTATACCCCCCCTTGGGTCACATGAAGGAACTCCTAAACTGTTTTAAACAGCTGATGGGGCTTAGATAGAACTATTTGAATTTGCTTGGTGTAATAACCTTTCATCCTGCCATCACCTTCTTTTATTCTTTTTATATTATATCACATTCTCTCTTCTCTTCATCCTTACCCTTTCACCATTTACTCTCCACCCCTCTTAATACCCTCCTCTTTTCTACAAGATCTTTAATAAACCAAGGTGGATAACGAGTGCTGTGGTTTCACCCTCACAGATCAGCAGCTGTTCTAGGGGGCTGATCTCTCCATAATCTACTGTATTTACATAAGATTTTTCACCATTTCCCCAAGTTATTCCCCATTTATTTATTTATTTATTGCATTTGTATCCCACATTTTCCCACCTTTTTGCAGGCTCAATGTGGCTTACAATACATTATGAATAGTGGAAATACAAAAGGAATTAGACATTTAGTATAACAGAAGGATCTTGGGTAACATGATAGTGGTAAAGCATGATAATAGTATAACAGCAAATATTATAAGACAATTCTGGATAAGTGCGGAGGATTTCATATTTGTTGATCTTTATGGTACGCCTTGTTAAAGAGATGGGTCTTCAGTAGTCTACGGAAGTTAGTTCATAAATCGTTTTCAAGTTTTGTGGCAGCGCGTTTAAGAATTGTGTGCTCAGGTAGGAAAAGGTTGACGCATGCATTAGTTTGTATTTTAGACCTTTACAGTTGGGGAAGTGAAGATTAAGGAGTGTGCGGGATGTTTTTTTGGCATTCCTGGGTGGTAAGTCTATTAGGTCTGACATGTAGGCCAGGGCATCTCCGTGAATGATTTTGAGGGGCATAATCGAACGCGAACGCCTATCTCCATAGGCATCTATGTCTGAAAACGGGTACGTGAAGAGGCAGGACAGACTGTATTTTCGAAAAAATGGACGTTTTTCAGCTGGGCGTTTGTTTTATTTAGCGATAATGGAAACTAAAAACGCCCAGCTCAAAAACGTCCTAATCCAAGCCATTTGGTCATGGGAGGGGCCAGGATTCGTAGTACACTGGCCCCCCTGATATGCCAGGACACCAACTGGGCACCCTAGAGGTCAGTGCGGTGGACTTCAGAAACAGCTCCCACATGCATAGCTCCCTTACCACGGGTGCTGAGCACCCAAACCCCCTCCCCCAAAACCCACTACCCACAAATGTACAACACTACCATAGCTCTTAGGGGTGAAGGGGGCACCTACATGTGGGTACAGTGGGTTTTGGAGACCTCCCATTTACCAGCACAAGTGTTACAGGTAGGAGGGGGATGGGCCTGGGTCCACCTGGCTGAAGTGCACTGCGGTACCCACTAAAAGTGCTCCAGGGACCTGCATACATGCAGGCCTCTAGGACTTGTTGCTGCTATATAACATTGGCACACCAGTTGACACCTCAAAACTAATCTCTCCAAAAACGTCCTTTATTGGAATAAGCACGCTTACTCACAGTTAACTGCAGATCAGAGGTTGTGCCCCACTGGCAACGAGTCTCGCTGGTACTGAGATTAGCAGTAGGTCAGAGCTGGCAGAATGCTGTACAATGCCCTCTTTCAGCCACATTCAAGGTAAGAACTAAGTTCTGTAACGTGGCTAACACGTGAAAGGGATCTACAACTGGCTTACAAAAATGGCCACTACCTCATGGACTACCGGAAACAAAACAGGGCACACTCTGACCCAGTAAGCAGGGGGAAAAGCACCATGGAAGTATAGCCTACCAACTACCAACATCGTGAGCATTTGACACAAGCTAGTGGAATCACGGAGCCCAATACCCTACACCCACCACAATGCATTGCTGATGTGACTCTGCAGTGCGCATAACAGAAAAGGTGTCACACTCACCCGAGAGCCACATCAGAACCAGGGAAAGGCTGTCAAAGGATAGAACAAATTCTGCTGTCATAGAGGTGGGTACGGCATTTGAGGCTGGCATAGAGGCTGGAAAAAAAGTTTTTAAAGTAGGGTTTTTTTTGTGGGAGGGGGTCAGTGACCACTGGGGGAGTCCGGGGAGGTCATCCCCGATTCCCTCCGGTGGTCATCTGCGCAGTTGGGGCACTTTTTTGGGACTTGTTCGTGAAAAAAAGGGTCCAAAAAGTGACACAAAATCGCGGTCAAAACGCCTTTTTTTTCAATTATCAGCTAAAGACACCCATCTCTCCTTGGCCGATAACCATGCCCCAGTTCCACCTTCACCACGCCTCCGACACGCCCCTGTCAACTTTACCCGTTTCCGCGACGGATTGCAGTTGAAAATGCCCAAAATCGGCTTCGATTATACCGATTTGGGCGCGCACGGGAGAAAGACGCCCATCTCCCGATTTGGGTCGCAATATAGGCGTTTTTCTCTTTCGATTATAAGCAGGTTTGTGAACTAGGGTGCATATTTTGAATGTGATGCGTTCTTTAAGTGGGAGCCAGTGTAACTTTTCTCAGAGGGGTTTAGCACTTTCAAATTTTGTTTTGCCGAATATGAGTCTAGCTGCAGTGTTCTGGGCTGTCTGAAGTTTCTTGATTATTTGCTCTTTGCAGCCAGCATATAGTGCATTGCAGTAGTCTAGATGACTAAGTACCATTGATTGTACCAGGTTTCGGAAGACGGATCTTGAGAAGAAAGGTCTTACTCTTTTTAATTTCCACATTGAGTGGAACATCTTCTTGGTTGTGTTTTTCGCGTGATTTTCAAGTGTTAAATGCCGGTCAATGGTGATTCCTAGAATTTTTAAGGTATCCGAAATTGGAAGATTCAGTTTTGGTGTGTTGATGGTAGTGAATTTGTTCATATTATGTAGAGACATGAGTATTAGGCATTGGGTTTGTTCTGCATTGAGTTTCAAGTGGAATGCATCCGCCCATGAATGCATAATATGTAGGCTTTGGTAGATATCATTGGCTATTTCCTTTAAATCTTGTTTGAATGGGATGTAGATCGTTACGTCATCTGCGTATATGTATGGATTAAGGTTTTGGTTTGATAGTAGTTTGGCCAAGGGTATCATCATTAAGTTGAATAAGGTCGGTGAGAGGGGGGAACCCTGTGGAACTCCACATTCAGGTGTCCATATGGCTGATGTAGTTGAATTAGATGTCACTTGGTATGAACGTGTGGTTAGGAACCCCTTGAACCAATTGAGAATGTTGCCTCCAATTCCAAAGTATTCGAGTATATGTAGTAGTATTCCGTGGTCAACCATGTCAAAGGCGCTGGATATGTCAAATTGTAACAGTAGTATGTTCTTGCCATTTACAATCATTTGTTTGAATTTTGTTATAATTGTAACTAGTACTGTTTCAGTGCTGTGGTTAGACCGAAATCCTGACTGGGAATCGTGTAGTACTAAGAATTTGTTTTAATAGTTTGTGAGTTGTTTGGTCACTATCCCTTCCGTTAGTTTGGTTATTAAGGGGATAGATGCCACTGGTCTATAGTTGGTTAGTTCAGTAGCACTTTTCTTTGCATCTTTGGGTATGGGGGTGAGTAAAATGTTTCCTTTCTCCTTCGGAAAGAGTCCATTTTGTAACATATAGTTTAAGTGGGTTGTTAGGTCAGTTATAAATTGTTGAGGGGCAGATGTCATAAGGTTGTTTGGGCATATGTCTAACTTGCAATGAGATCTGGCGAATCTTTTGAGCGTTTGGGTGATGGGGTCTTCCGATAGTATCTCGAAGTTGGTCCAGGTTCTGTCTGCTGGGTATACACCAGGGTTTGGGTCTAGGCAGTCAAGGAGTACGGCTTAGCCAATGGTGCCGACAGGTATTTTAAGTCGTAATTGTACGATTTTCTCCTTGAAGTATTTCACGAGATTGTCTGCTCCTGGTATATCTTTGTTGTTGGTTGTGACTGGTGTGGTGTCTAGCAGTTTATTCACAAGTTGGAAGAGTTTATGTGTGTCCCTGTAGTTTGGTCCAATTTCAGTTTTGTAATATAATCTTTTGGTTTGTCTTATGGTATATTTATATTTTCTTTGGAGTTGTTTCCAGGCATTAAGTGTGGGGTCATCTTTCTTTTTGTTCCATACTCGTTCTAATCTTCTAACTTGTGTTTTGAGTTTTTTAAATTCTTCGTTGAACCATGGTGATGACATAGGCGTAGTTTGACTGTTTCATTTGGGGGGGGCAAAGGATGGGTGGAGCTTATTAGCATATTCATTTGCATATATACATATGCAAATGAATATGCTAATATGGAGGAAGGAATTGAAATTTACAGGCAAAATATCACAGATGCACATTTCAAAAAGCTGACATATTTCAATTAATAAATTCTGAATAAAATACTTGTATCTACCTTTGTTGTCTGATCATTTAGTTTTTCTATTCGCTTTGGTCCCAGTGTCTTCTGTTTTATGCAGTGTCTTCTTTCCAGTAGGCTTCCCTCTGCTCCCCACCCTCCGAGTCCCATCCATCTCTTGCTCCTTCCCTTTGCTCCCCACCCCTCCCAGTCCCATCCATCTTCTGTTCCTTCCCTCTGCTCACTATCCCTCCGTCCCATCCATCTTCTGCTCCTTCCCTCTGCTGTGCCTGACCTGTCCCAATCCCATCCATCTCCTGGTCCTTCCCTTTGCTCCCCACCCCTCCCAGTCCAATCCATCTCCTGGTCCTTCCCTCTGCTCCCAACGCTCCCAGTCCCATCCATCTCTTGCTCCTTCCCTCTGCTCCCCACCCCTCCCAGTCCAATCTATCTCCTGGTCCTTCCCTCTGCTCCCAACGCTCCCAGTCCCATCCATCTCTTGCTCCTTCCCTCTGCTCCCCACCCCTCCCAGTCCCAACCATCTCTTGTTCCTTCCCTCTGCTCCCCTACCCTCCCAGTCCCATCCATCTTCCATCTGCTGCCCTCCCCTCCCCCCGCGCGAGGTCCAAGATCGTGACTCCGTCTACCCCCTCTCTTCCTCCCTCCCTCCCTCCGGTGCAGGCAGCAGTCTTTTCCAGCATTCCTGGCAGCGGTAGCGATGTACACGCTGCCTTCGGTCTGCCCCGGAAGCCTTCTCTTCAAGTTCCTGTTCCCACCTATGCGGGAACAGGAACTTGAAGAGAAGGCTTCGGGGCAGAGCCAAAGGCAGCGTGTACAACGCTACCACTGCCAGGAACGCTGGAAAAGACTGCTGCCTGCGCCGGAGGGAGGGAGGAAGAGAGAGGGGTAGACGGACACACTCCTCTCCGTCCGCTTGGCTTCCCTGCCTTCTCTGTCTGCGTCCAGCCCGAAAGGAAATGACGTCAGAGGAAGGCGGGACGCAGACAGAGAGGGCAGGGAAGCCAAGCGGACAGAGAGGAGCGCGTGCCTGCTTGATTTTTTTTTTAAACTACTGGCGCGGCGGCGCCTCGTCGTTTGGGGGGGGGGCATTGCCCCCCTCGCCCCCCCCCCAGTCTACGCCCATGGGTGATGATCTCTTTCTGTGGGAGGTTCTGGTTTGAATTGGGGCAATATTGTCTAATATTGATCTGCATCTATCGTCCCATTCTAGGAGGAATTGGTTTGTGTCTGCCTTTATTGTCCGTCCGTTGTGGTAGATCTGTTGCCAGAATGTTACCGGGTCTATTTTTCCTCTCGTGAAATATGTTTTTCGTTCTTGTTTATTAAGTGAGTCTTTCATTCGCCATTGGAGGGAGATGTGTGCTTTATAGTGATCTGACCACGGTGCGGGTGTCCATTTTGTGTCTGTTAGTATAAGGTTGGAGTCAGGGTCGAATTTGTGTGAGATAATATCTAGTGTGTGTCCTTTAGTGTGAGTTGGTTGCGTGTTTGGTCCATGAAGATCCCACAGTTGTAGGAATTCTGTGCATTCTTGGGTGTTTGTTGAGGTAAGATCTTCAAGGTGTAGGTTGATATCTCTGATTTTGATAAAGTTTGAGGTAGAGACACAAGTGTTCGAGATGAAGTCCATGAAGTGTGTTTGGGCATCTTGCCAATTGCCTGGCGGTCTATAGAGTAGGATTGCGTTGAGGTGTTCTTGCAAATTTGGGTGATTGATTCTGATCAAGGCGATTTCAAGTTGCAGCAGAATGGATTCAGCTGTGGTTGTGATGGTGAATTCGGATTTGTATATTATGGCTATTCCTCCCCCTCTTTTTCCGTTTCTTGTCCAGTGGGTAATTTTGTATCCTGGTGGGCATAAATCTAAGATTATGGGGTCTTTTTGGTCATGGATCCAGTTTTCAGTGATGAATAGGAGATCAAGATTGTCTGTAGTGATCCAATCCGTTATCATCTCTGTTTTATTTACTACTGATCTGGCTTTTACGTATCCCATTAGGATTGAGTTTTGAGGTTTGGTTTGGGACGTTGATGTGTTAATTTTTATTAATTGCCTGTTTTCTTGGTATTTAGTTTTGTGGTGTTCTTTCTTCCCTTTCTGTTGGTTATTTCCGTCTGTATTTGTTTTTCCTTTTAGTTGGTTGTTATGCATGTGGTCTGGTGGGTTATGAAAGGGTTGTCTGTAGGATTTGTGTGCTGTGGGTATATTGTTGTTGATGTTGGGAGTGGTCCATGCGTGATAAATTAGGGGAAGGAAGTAGATTATCATGAGCAGTTTGTTGGTGTCCATGTTGGTTGTGGATCGTGGTGTTTGTTTGTGCCTTAGGGTAGTAATGAATGAAAATTTGTATGAGCATTAAGCAGTGTTAGCATTAGGCATTG
This sequence comes from Microcaecilia unicolor, assembly GCF_901765095.1. Lineage (NCBI taxonomy): Eukaryota > Metazoa > Chordata > Amphibia > Gymnophiona > Siphonopidae > Microcaecilia > Microcaecilia unicolor. Next base: position 127,873,824 of record NC_044038.1, on the reverse strand, counting down.
TCAACATCAAGCAGCATGAGCATTAACATTGAATAAGTGTAGTTTCAGACGGTGTCCAAACTACGCGGACTTATCATCAAGCGGTAACGTTATTAAGCAGCGTCAACGTCAACAGTATTAACTTCAAGCAGTGTCAATATTAAGCTATATCACTCCTCCACATGCTTCCAGGAGACGAGATGGACGGCCAGTGCAGTTAGACATCTCTCCTTTATAAGTTAGCAGCATAGCTGTGCCAAAAAGTATAATTTTCCTTTTTAGAAAGCTGGTTTCTAATGCAGGCCATAGTTTCTCCCCCTTATTCTCCTTTGAGTGTTACACCTTCCCTCTCAGCTGGGCTGAGGTTCTGGCCAACTCCTTGCCTCTGGAGTGGCAAGATACAGACTCTGTTTGCAGAAGGCAACAATTATCTTCTAAGCAACTGAACTGTAAGTTGGATTTTCTTTGTTTATTATGAGTACTACAATGAAGAACTGAGAGTCTACTGATAAAGCTTCTACTTGGGGATGGTTTAAGCTGGCTGTTGAAGCTATTCTATACTTTGCCTAGAACAGCACAGAAGCAGTGTACCAAAACATTCAAGGGGATAATGTGAACGACATTGGATCTTCCAAATAAATTCAGATTCTCCTAATGGATTAAATGAAGATTGAGTAGTAACTCACTGCTTGGCATTAAGACTACATTTCTCAATATGCTAATAATTATCTGTGTATCAAAGGGATGTCATTTCAAGCAAGCTCCATAGGAATTTTGTTAAAAAGATGCCACTGAACGCGACCCCGGTACTGATGTGGTCATTGCACTGTTATGAACATATGAATGTCACGAATATTCTTTACTTCTTTATTAAAGTTTTGGGAGGTAAGTTTATCCAATGCCGCCTTTATTTTTTGGAGCATTTTGCTCACCAAACCAGGTAGGTTATAGGTGGGATGAACTGCAGAAGGGACAATTTTAAGTGGGCAAAGTTTCATGAAATAAGGCTTCTTACAAGTCTATAAGAAACAATTAGTCACTAACTGTGGGCAAGAAGCAAGGCAATGGAAAGAATAGAAGGTCTTTACCTTTAAAAAAAAAAAAAAAAAGCTTTATTTTGATTAATGTGCTTCAAATAGAAACTAATAAGAAATAATTAATATAAGAAAACTAATATATTGAAGCCCACATCAAGGGGAGCACATACTTGTCCACATCAAGCCCTATAAATGGCGCCTTAAGTTGTGCATGCTTATTTGGCCACACGGCCAAATTGCGCACATAACTTAATTAACAAGTCAATCAGTGCCGATAATTGGTACTTAACCAATTAATGGCACTAATTGGCTTTAAGTAGAATTTACGTCCACAATTTTCTTGGCGTATTCTATTACATGCTGCATATAAATTTTAATACACACAGCTGAAAAGGGGGCGTGACCATGGGCATGGAATAGGCGAGTTGTGAGCATTTCCAAAAAAACTGTGCACACTATTATGGAATATACCCATTCTGCACCTAAGTTAGGTGCAGGATTTTAAACCTGGTTTGGTTTTAGGTGGCCAAAATGGGTGCGCCTAAATTTTAGTTGCAAGAACGGTGCATGAGCATATTCGATAAACTACACTTATCTTTAGGCATAGTTTATAGAATTGCACTAAGCGTATGGTTTTTCGGTGCCAATTTTTAAGGCTTCATTTATAGAATTTGATAGTATACAATTCCAATCAAAATGAAACAAAAACAAATCAAAATACAAATACAGTATACTCAGCAGGGGCATAGCCACGGGTGGGCCTGGATAGGCCTGGGCCCACCCACTTTGGGCTCAGGCCCGCCCAGCAACGGTGCACCTCAAGCCCAAACCGCGACGTTTCCCTTGCTGCTTCTTACCGTCACTTCCGCTTTCCCTCCTCCCAGCCACCCGCCGGCACGCAGGTTTTGTTCCCTCCCTGCTCCCTCCCGTCATCCGCGTCGTCAGGCAGCTGTGTGTTAGCTGCACGCTGCTACAAAATATGCTTCTTCCGCCGCGGCGCTGGCCCCGCCTCCTCTTCAGAGAGTTCGGACGGGTCGGAGAATGTGAAGCCAGCCGGAAGGAGGCACGTAGCGGCTCGGCTCCCCTGCACTGCTGCAGACAGAGTTAGATCGCCGTTGGATGGAGATGGAAGGGGAGTGAGGGGAAAGAAGCCCTGCAGCGCACTGGCGGGTCACGGGTGGCTGGGAGGTGGGAGAGAGCAAAAACTGCAGTGGTTGGCTGGGGGGGGGGGGGGGAAGGGGAAAAATGTGCAGCATGTCAGCGGGTGGGAGGAGGGAGGGAGAGAAATAAACCTACACCATGCTGGCAGGTTTTCTTGAGGGATCAAGGAGAGAAGGAGAGACAGGAGCACTTGGGATGAGGGTAGGGAGTGAGACAGGGTAGTGCTAGATGGGGTCGAGGAATAATTGTTCAATGTGGGGGGAGGGATGGAGAGATGCTGCAAGGGGAAAGAGAGGGAGAATTGTTGGATGGGGGTGGGATGGGATGGGGAGAGGGAGGGAAAGGCTGCATAGGAGTGGTAAAGGACCAGAGAGAAAAAAAAAGTGTTGGACATGGAAGTGGAAGAAAAGGAGGGAGAGAAGAGAGGGGAAATGTTGAACATGGCATTGAGGTGAGGGGAAGGAAATATGGAGAGATGCTGTGTGGCGTGGTGGGGCGGGGGGGGGGGGGTTGTGAGATGTTAGACCAGGGGCTCAAGGCAGGGAGAGGGAGAAAAGTTGGACATGAAGGTGGAGGAGAGGAAAGGAGAGATGCACAAGCGGGGGAGGGGAGAAAGAGGGAAGATGGATCCAGGGAGAGAAGATGGGCAATGGATGGTAGGGAAGAGAAAGGGCAAAATGCTGAACAATGGAGGAGGAGAGGGGAGAGAGATGGGACAGGAAAATGCTGGTGGTAAAAGGGATAGGGAGATATCAGGCTATGAGAAAGAGGGAACAGATGCTGGGCTGGAAGGGTGGAGGGAGGGAGACACTGGGAATGGTGGAAAGCATGGGGGAGAGGCCCAGGGAGTGGAGATGGCAAGGAAATAAATGAAAGAACAGTGATTACAGAGGTAGAAATAGTGCATAGATTGAAGATGGAAAGGAATGATAGGCTGGGAAGGAGAGAGATGGGGGATGGGAGAGCTAGTGGGTGAAAGGAAATGGAAATGTGATAGATATCTGAAGGAAAAGATTTAGAAAGAGGATGAAATTTGAGTGTACAGAAGCAGAAAAGAAAGAAAGAAAGGAAAGATCAATATTTTAGAGGCAGGTGCAGTGAGGAAATTAAATGACAGGAGAAAAAAAGACAAATGGACAGCCGCTTGAAGAATTAGCAGAAGACAGGAAAGCGGGAAAGAGAAATTGGAACCAACATGATGGAAAAATAAAATGTCCAGACAATAAAGGTAGAAAAATCACTTTATTTTGAATGTTTTAAATGGAATATGTTAGCTTTGGGAAATGTGCATAGTGGATGTCTTTTTATTGTGTTAAGTAGAAAAGGAAATGAGCTTTTTTTTTTTTTTCTCCAGTGTTGCAGTGCATGCTGAGGTTCCCAGTTCAATTTTGTCTATATATTTTTATTTTTAATTTGTGATCCCTTGTTCTGTAATTTGTGAGGGTCTGTCAGTGTGACTGTAACGGCAGATGAAAAGATTAGAGAGGAGAGGGAATTGGGGAGGGGCTTCTTTATTTTCTGCCCTGGTCACCAGCATGGTTAACAGCAGCCCTGACCCTTGCTATAGCTAGTGGGGATCCCCAAGCTCTACCAGCTGGGGATCTCTTCCGAAGCTGGCCAGAGCTGCCTTCCACCGAGCTTGGCAGATGGGGGCAGCATCCTGGAGCCACTGACAACTAAGCATGTATGGGGTGCTGGCATCAGTGGCTCGAGGAATTGCTGCTGCCTGCTGGGCTTGGCGGAGAGGAGTTCTGGCCATCTCTAGTGGAGGACCCCTGCTGACAGACATTGGGGATCCTCATCAGCTAAAGTATTTATATTTTGAGTTGGGGAAGTGCTGGGGGAGAGAGAAAATTTTGTGCCCACCCACTTTGTGCTTAGGCCCACCCAAAATTGGTTGTCTGGCTACGCCACTGATACTCAGTGCTGCTTAACAGTCCCTAAATTACATCTAACCCTAACCTAAGGTCTATTGTTAAAGGCCTATTTTTCTATAATAAATCGTTGTAACTGAGGTGAATCCATAAACACATAATTAACCACATGAAGTGTAGTTAAACATTAGCAGTGAAACTTCAAACAAAAAAGTAGCTCCTCCAACTGCAAGCTGATGTGACTTCAAGTCAAAAAAATTCTTGCCTCTCTCCTGTGTAGACCTTACTACATCAGGAAAGAGAAAATTATATTGTGGCCAGAAGCTTAGAATTTCTGGCCACAATATAATTTTTCTTTTTTTTTTTTTTTTTAAATAAGTAAGAAGTACAAGAAGTTTATCATTTTCAGAAAGAAAAAAAAACCCAAAAGATGGAGTGTTGGGTAAACTCATCCTGAGAAGTCTCTAGAAATTTTGTTAAATCAAATTCAGAAACATTTTCTAATGCATCTATTGCCTCCTCTTCAAATGTCTGAGGTAAATAATACAAATTTGAAAAAAAAAAAAAACTACTAAATCCACATTAGCAATTAACAAAACTTCCTTTAGATATTTCCGGAGCAATATCTCAGGTGATAACAATCTAGTGACAAGAAAATTTAATAACCTCAAATTGTAATAATTTTCTAAGGGCTCTGTTTACTAAGGTGTGCTAGCATTTTTAGCATGTGCTAAAAATTAGCACACGCTAACCATGTAGACGCCCATAGGAATATTATGGGCATCTACATAGCGCATGCTAATGCTTAATGTGCGCTGAAAACATTAGTGCGCCTCTAGTGTGGCTTAGTAAACAGGGCTCTAACTGTTCACATTTATGATAAAGAAATAAGCTATCCCTAATATCTGTTGTTCTTGTTACCTGCAGTATATTAACTTTAGGCTCTAAGGACCCCAGCTGTTTATCACAATCAACAGTTCTAAGATCAAGGTTTTGCAAAGTCTGTGAAACTTGCTCCGTGTAATCACACAATTGAGAGTTTTTCAGCATAGCCTCTACAAAGCCAAAGATAAATCAGAGGGAACTTTCCATCATTGACAAATTCAGCCACTGAATGTGGGACTGATACAGGTATATTGCAAATAGCTCCAAAAATTAGAGGAGTCCCAGCTGAACCTTCTCCGGTTCCCAACACCCCAACAGAAGCAGGAACCATCTTGGGAAACCTGTTCTTGGAGACTAGAAAGGAAGACATAGGTATGGGTGAGGTTAAGGGAGCCCTAGGGCTTAAAGACACTCCCAAGGTCAAGGTAGATGTTGACACACAAAACTCAGAATTCCTTGTTGTAATAGCAGGCTGAATGTGTCTATCCATAGGGCCAACAGTTACTTCCCCATAAATCAAAATAAAGAGTACAGACAGAAATTTGAAGACAAGAGGAACATCCAGGAGTACAAAAGAACTAGATTTTCTGGCCTTCTATGGGCTCCAGAGAGGCTTGCCCCTTTGGTCTTGCCCCTGCAGCCACGCACCATAGGCACAGCACTCTGATATGATGATCCAGCAAAGACCCCCACTGACATCGAGAGGCCTGTCTCAAGTTGGTCCCACTGTGCCCGACTCTCACTGGCTCTTTCTCCTGTCTCTGCTGCAGCCACAAACACCTGGCTCCCAAGTCTCTACCTTCTACTTGTTCCAATTACTTTTAATGGGTCCCAGTTGATATCTTTTGTAGAGTTTGGAAAAAGCCCAAATAGCAGCCAAAGTTCTTTTTCCATGACTGGAGATATTGAGAGAGGCTAATATTCAGCTCTTATTCATATCCTGGAGAGCAAAATCACATGGGACAAACTGATCTTTCTCCCTCTGTCTATCTCTCTCTATCTTTACTCTCTCCCTTTTTCTCCACCCAATTGTTGTTGTTTTTTTCCATCCATCATTCTCTATCTTTTTCTCTTTCCACCTCTCTCACTCACATTTTTCTATTGTTAGAATCTAACCCTATTTTATAAGTTAAGCAAATATTATATTTTTGCAACTGTAAAATCAAATGAAAAAGAATATACTTTATTTTGCTATAAGCATCAAACTGAAGATTATCCAGAAGAGTAATCCAATAAGAATTCTGGGTTGCAGATTTATCAAATGAAAATTATAGATTGGAAGTAAAAGACTCCACAAAGAAATCAATTATGTAAACATGATAACATATTTCCAGTGTCTAAAGTCCAATTGCACATGCTCATCAATGATTACAAATATTAACTGGTGCAGCAATTAATGGGAAAGAGTCAGATCAATACTAATTTAGTTTATAATAAAATTATGCTTGCCTTGTTAGAGTTTACTGTCAGCATAATCCGAAACCTAATTCTATTTTCCAGTCTGTCCTATAACTCCTGATTACTTTTGGCATAAAATATGGAGTTCCTGCAGGAATCAGCCATCTTGCAAATTATGTGATGCCAGCTCAATGACTTCCAAGAAGCCTCATGTTTTCCTCCTTTAATCCAGCAAATCACTGAATCACTTGATTTTAGTCACCTTCTGGATAGAAGCTCGGGAGTATTCTAATTTTGTTTAGCAATGGCCTGAGGTTACTATTTATGTAAAATACAATAACATTCATCCCAGAGACAAAGAACATCAGACCATGCAACAATATCTAAAAGACTGAAGCCATGCATTGAGTTCCTACAATTCTTGTCATTCGCTTGAACAATGAATTATTTGTCTAGCACCATGAATAAGGTTTCAAAATCAATGTGCTACCATCAGTGTTTTGAGAATTACAGTTCATAGTTAGTGACCGTTTCAAAGGGCAAAAGCAGCCAGCTGTTGCCCAAGGCCAAGGGGAGTCAAACTGATGATTATTTTGCAACTTCGAAACCATTGAAATAACTATTTCCAAAATAAACAGCAATAACTGTCTGTGTTATTACAACCTTGGCATTTATTCCAATAAAGATAGAACAGATGTATCCCTCACATTCTGCTAATTTTGAACTTAGTTGCCAGGCAACAGGTAGAAAAACATTCTGCATTAGATTCCTGTCAGTGAGTTCTATTAACAAGGTTCTCTTAAAATCAGCTAAAATTACTTCTGTAGTCTGCATCCTGATGTAACTGCAGTCATCTAGTGAGCAGGAAAATGGGCTTGGAAAAAAAATATTTTCTAAAACCATTACTGTGGATAAAACCATTTGAAAATTGCCTGCCCTCCCTGCAGAACATGTATTGTTCAGTAATGCACTTCCTTTCCTCTAAATACAAAAAAACTTGGGTGTGGAAATATGCAAATCGTGAGATAATAGTATAGATAGAATGTATCTCCACAAAATGAAAATGTGGCAAATATCCAACAGTGTAACTATTGAACACATTTAATTAGAGGGAAAAAAGGCCTCACAGAGCTCCTAGACGTATCACGTCAAACAGAGCTAAAGCGGGTCATAAACGGACCCTCTGTTCATCATCGGCCAAAAACCTCATGGACTGCGTGAAAACTATCAAGTCCTTTCAACACTGTCCCAAGTGATGACTAAAAAGTCCTTAACACACTTATCCAACCAACAGATAAACACTGTGGATATATAAATGACTTTTGAAAGGATACTTATCTTTCAAACTCGGCACTCAATTCAAAAGTACATAAGTAATGCCACACACTGGGAAAAGACCAAGGGTCCATTGAGCCCAGCATCCTGTCCACGACAGCGGCCAATCCAGGCCAAGGGCACCTGGCAAGCTTCCCAAATGTACAAACATTCTATACATGTTATTCCCGGAATTGTGGATTTTTCCCAAGTCCATTTAGTAGCTGTTTAAGGACTTGTCCTTTAGGAAACCGTCTAACCCCTTTTTAAACTCTGCCAAGCTAACCGCCTTCACCACGTTCTCTGGCAACAAATTCCAGAGTTTAATTACGTGTTGGGTGAAGAAAAATTTTCTCTGATTTGTTTTAAATTTACTACACTGTAGTTTCATTGCATGCCCCCTAGTCCTAGTATTTTTGGAAAGAGTGAACAGACACTTCACATCCACCTGTTCCACTCCACTCATTATTTTATATACCTCTATCATGTCTCCCCTCAGCTGTCTCTTCTCCAAGCTAAAAAGTCCTAGCATCCTTAGTCTTTCTTCATAGGGAAGTCGTCCCCTCCCTGCTATCATTTTAGTCTCCCTTTGCTGCACCTTTTCCAATTCCACTATATCTTTCTTGAGATGCGGCGACCAGAATTGAACACAATACTCAAGATGCGGTCACACCATGGAGCGATATAACGGCATTATAACATCCTCACACCTGTTTTCCATAACTTTCCTAATAATACCCAACATTCTATTCACTTTCCTAGCCGCAGCAACACACTGAGCAGAAGGTTTCAGTGTATTATCAACGACGACACCCAGATCCCCTTCTTGGTCCATAACTCCTAACGTGGAACCTTGCATGACATAGCTATATTTCGGGTTCTTTTTTCCCACATGCGTCACCTTGCACTTGCTCACATTAAACGTCATCTGCTATTTAGCCGCCCAGTCTCCCAGTCTCATAAGGTCCTTCGGTAATTTTTCACAATCCTGTCACGAGTTAACGACTTTGAATAACTTTGTATCATCAGCAAATTTAATTACCTCGCTAGTTACTCCCATCTCTAAATCATTTATAAATATACTAGTAAAAAAGGCCTGTTTCTGACACAAATGAAACGGGCGCTAGCAAGGTTTTCCTCGGAGTGTGTATGTTTGAGAGAGTGTATGTGAGAGTGTGTGTGAGACAGAGAGTGAATGTGCGAGAGTGTGTGTGTGTAAGAGAGTGAGTCTGGGTGCGAGTGTGTTTGCGAGAGAGAGAGTGTGTATGTAAGAATGAGAGTGTGTGCAAGTGCGTATGTGAGACACAGTGTGAGAGAAAGAGAGAGTGTGTTTCACACAGATACAGTGTGTGCGAGAGAGAGAGTGTGTGTGAGACACAGACTCTCTGTGAGACTGAGTGTATGAGACCAAGAGAGTATGTGAGTGACTGTGTGACACATAGAGAGTGAATGTGATACAGTGTGAGACAGAGAGTGTGTGAGAGACAGCGTGTGAGGGTGAGAGAGAGAAAGACATTGACTGTGAGAGAGAGAGTGTGTGTGTGTGACAGAGATACCTCCCCCCCTTCTCTGGTGTCAGGCCCCCCTCCCTCCCTCTCTCTGGTGTCAGGCACCCCTCTCTCTCTCTCTGGTGTCTGAGCGTTACTGTGCAGGATGTGAGCTCTGGCTGTGCTTCAAGGAACTGACCAATCCTATTTAATAGAATTCACCTCCAACATTCTGAAGCCGAGAAACCTCGTGTGGTTGGTCACTTCTTCTTGTGACGAACCCGGAAGTACGTGATGTCAATTCAGGAGATGGATACAGAGAGCAGGAATGCCTCAGCCATGCAGTCAGCTTCAGAATGTTGGAGGTGCATTTTATTATATAAGATTAAAAAGCAGCGGTCCTAGCACAGACCCCTGAGGAACCCCACTAACTACCCTTCTCCATTGTGAATACTGCCCATTTAACCCCACTCTCTGTTTCCTATCCTTCTACCAGTTTTTAATCCACAATAGGACATTTCCTCCTATCCCATGACCCTCCAATTTCCTCTGTAGCCTTTCATGAGGTACCTTGTCAAACGCCTTTTGAAAAACCAGATACACAATATCAACCGGCTCCCCTTTGTCCACATGTTTGTTTACTCCTTCAAAGAATTGAAGTAAATTGGTCAGGCAAAATTTCCCCACACAAAAGCCATGCTGACTCTGTCTCAGTAATCCATGTCCTCGGATGTGCTCTGTAATTTTGTTTTTAATAATAGCCTCTACCATTTTCCCCGGCACCGACGTCAGACTCACCGGTCTATAATTTCCCGGATCTCCCCTGGAACCTTTTTTAAAAATGGGCGTTACATTGGCCACCCTCCAATCTTCCGGTACCATGCTCGATTTTAAGGATAAATTGCATATCACTAGCAGTAGCTCCGCAAGCTCATTTTTCAGTTCTATCAGTACTCTAGAATGAATACCATCCGGTCCAGATTTGCTACTCTTTAGTTTGCTGAACTGCCCCATTACGTCCTCCAGGTTTACCGTGAAGTCAGTAACTTTCTCCGACTCGTCCGCTTGAAATATCATTTCCGACACTGGTATCCCACCCAAATCTTCCTCAGTGAAGGCCGAAGCAAAGAATTCATTCAATCTCTCCGCTATGTCTTTGCCTTCCTTGATCGCCCCTTTTACCCCTCGGTCATCCAACCGATTCTTTTGCTGGCTTCCTGCTTTTAATATACCGAAAAAAAAATTTTACTATGCTTTTTTGCCTCTAATGTTATCTTTTTTTCGTAATCCCTCTTGGCCTTCTTTATCTGCGCCTTGCATTTGCTTTGACACTCCTTATGCTGCTTCTTGTTATTTTCAGACGGTTCCTTCTACCATTTTCTGAAGGCATTTCTTTTAGCCCTAATAGCTTCCTTCACCTCACTTTTCACCGCTGCACTTCACTGTATCATTCCCTCGCCCCAAGCCAACGATGGCCAGCATTTTGTTTAGCTGCGTCAAGGTCTTGGTGGCGGGACTGCACTGCTTCTGTGGGTAAAAAACAGAAAGGTTAATACACTTATGGTCACGGTGTCAAAAAGTGCTACAGATGAACTCAAACTGACAGTACTGGCAACAGGGTCCAACAGGGTCAATTCATAGTAGTGCAAAAAATGATCCAAAATGGCTGACATAAAAAGAGTGGGTGACGTCAGACGCCGGTATGTGGATCAACCAATCAGCCACATATACCGCATCGACCGCTTGTCGAGACTGCCGTGATCTGTGAGACTACCACAGGAAGTCTCGGCAGTCATTTTGGAAACACGGCGGTTCCAGGCAGAGTAGCGGCAACGGGTAGTAAAGTGTTTGGTTCTTTTCTGCCCCCCCCCCCCCCGAAAAAGCCGCTAAACCACCAGGGCCCTTCAAAGTAGAACCAGAGAGGGCCCACTGAGGCTCAATGCTCTGTAGTGTGCAAGAGGGGGGTGGCAGCATGGTGGTAGGGGGCTGAAGTGTGCGGAAGGGGGCGGCAGCTGTGGTGGTAGGGGGTTATAGTATGCAGAAGAGGGGCAGCGGTAGTGGGGAGTCCAATGACCTTCATTGCCCGGGAGCCCAGATCACTGTCAGTCTGCCCCTGCAACCAGGTCAAAGAATCAAGTTTGCAAACTTCCAAGTTGGACTTGGCTACCTGACTGTCACGGTCACAGTTCACACATACATGGTGGTGGCATATGCAGTCGGGTGTCACAGCTTCCTTCCGGGCCTCATTAAACTAACTGTGCCCTTAGCTTTTATAGTGGACCGTGCTCTTCTGGCTCTGCCCCTCCCATGTCACTTCCTCCTGTGCAGGACTGTGAGTTTTAATTTGCTTCTGACAGTGTGAGAGAATGTATTTAAGAGTGAGCGGTAGCGTCCTATTGAGTCCCTCACACCTGCACTGAGTAAAGGTGTTGATGACAAGAGTTAGGGGGGGATGGCCACAACATGATAATTTTTGTTTTCAAAACAAACTACACGTGTTTCACCATGTTTCACCATAGATTAAAGCAAGTGCAAGGTCCTTTTTCATTGGGCAATTTTCAAAATGAAAGTACTTATGTATTTCACATTGAAAAGTTATGGAAATCCTTTACCTGTTGACTTTGCAGGAATGTAGGCAATATGAGAACTGCCTTTTTAATGACCTCTACAAGTATTGACTTGTTTTATCCTTTACTTGTAGAGCTCATTCCAAACTATTCCAAATGTGAGCTGCATTTTTTTGCCTAGCATATTACTTTCCATATAACACTATAAGGAACTGGTTGACGGACAGACGACAGAGGGTGGTGGTTAATGGAGTTCGCTCGGAGGAGGGGAAAGGTGAGTAGTGGAGTGCCTCAGGGATCGATGCTGTGGCCGATTCTGTTCAATATATTTGTGAGTGACATTGCCGTAGGGTTAGAAGGTAAAGTTTGCCTATTTGCGGATGATACTAAGATTTGCAACAGAGTGGACACCCGGGAGGGAGTGGAAAGCATGAAAAAGGATCTGAGGAAGCTAGAAGAATGGTCTAAGGTTTGGCAATTAAAATTCAATGCGAAGAAATGCAAAGTGATGCACCCTGGGAGTAGAAACCCAAGAGAGACTTATGTGTTAGGCGGTGAGAGTCTGATAGGTACTGAGGGGGAGAGGGATCTTGGAGGCAGATGCAGCAACCAAACGTAAAAAAATCAAAATCATTAAAGTCCCTAACGATTTTTAAAAAACGAAGAATGCACCAAAAAAAAAAGTCACACATGCTCAGATCGGTATTCAAACGTACAATGTATCAAAGAATCACAATACACATCGGTAATCGGCCCCTAAATCATGCGCAGAGCAGCCAAGCGTTTTGCTGGCTGCTCTGCGCATGCTGCAAACGTAAAAACAAACAAAAAAAAAAAGCCACAACACATACACGTGGCTACCCGGTCAGCAAAATCCAAAGGATCGGGAGGGGGCAAGGGCGCTCATCAGGAGCGTCCTGTATGGACGGCCTTGCCCCCCCCCCCCCCGCTGCTCCCCACTTTCCGCCGCTCCCCCCCCCCCCCCGAAAAAGCAAAATGCTAGCTGCCCCGGTCCCCCTCCCTTCCTGTTCCTGTGTTCTGCAGAGCTAACTCCGCCTCCCGTCATTCTTTCGCCCCGTGCCCCGCCCCCGCTGCCCCCCCTGAGGTTGACTACGCCGCTCCCCCCCTCCACCGAGACCCCCCTCCCTATTAACGACCCGAGCAGCGCCTCTCACCTCTTTCAGAAGTGCTGCACGGGCAGGAAGATCTATTGTGTTGGTTGTAGAGTCTCCATGACGTCTCTTCTTCCCTGGCCCAGGCCCCGCCTCCTTCTGAACGCCAATTTCCCCCCCCCATAGCCATGCCCCTTCTGAACTCTACACATTAGGCGCGGTTCATTATAGAATACGCTTAGCGAGTTTATTTATTTATTAGGATTTATTTACCGCCTTTTTGAAGGAATTCACTCAAGGCGGTGCACAGTAAGAATAGATCAAACATGAGCAGTAGACAATTAGAGCAGTAAAAATATTCGAACAACAATACAAAGTATAGCATGGTATACTACTTGCAATGACAACACAATATGTACTAGAACATTATAATTGGTAGTGAGGGGTAAGGCAAAGTTGTAACATATAGATGAATTAGAAAGTAGGAAGAATTAGAAAGTAAGGTGATTGATTTGAAGTAAGTTGCACGTGAGGTCAGAGAGATGCTTAAATATTATCTCAGCTAGGGTAGGAGTGAATAAACATGTCCTGCTGCAGTATGTGCAGCCCAAGTCAATCCTTGGGTGTGTGAGGGAAACTAACAAGTTAGTTACTTCTTCCATTAAAGGCTTGGTTGAAGAGCCAAGCTTTCACCTGCTTCCTGAAGTAGAAGTAGTCTTGTGTTAAGCGGAGCCTTTCAGGCAATGTATTCCAGAGTGTGGAGGCTACTCCGGAGAAGGCTCGCTTGCGGGTATCACAGCGTGTAATGTCTTTTGGAGAGGGTGTAGTTAGTGAAAGTCCTTTGGAGGACCTTAGTGTCCTTGGCGGTGTGTGGAGGATCATCCTATTCTTCAGATACTCGGGGCCATTTCCTTTCAAGGCCTTGAAGATCAGTTATAGAGCTTTAAATTTAGCCCTCTATTGTACTGGTAGCCAATGAAGTTTTTGCAAAAATGGTGTGATGTGGTCACGTCGCTTGCAACCTTCTATGAGTCTTGCTGCTGCATTCTGAATCAAGTGGAGCTGGTGCAGGCCCTTTTTAGTAAGACCATTGTATACTGCATTGCAGTAATCCAGTCTTGATGTTACCATAGCATGCACAACTGGGATAAGATTTACCTTCTCGATGTAAGGAGAGAGGCAGTGTAGCTGTCGCAAATAGTAGAAGCAGCTCTTGAAGGTTGCTTGGATTTGGGGAATCAGAGTAAGTGTTGAATCTAACTGTATTCCAAGGTTCCTGACTTGTGATTTGAGGGGGAGCTTATACTTCACAAAAGGGATTTGGATGTCAGGTATGTATCCACTTGTGTTAGGGACCCAGATAAGCTTGGTTTTACTTGGGTTCAGGCAAAGTTTGTTGTGTTTAGCCCGTTCTTGAATTGATGGTAGACAGGTAATCAGTTTATTCAAGGCTGTAGGTAAGTCAGGTTCAATGGGTATGAGTAGCTGCACATCATCCGCATAGATTTAGAACTGAGTGTCCATTGACCGAATCAGCTCAGCTAGTGGCTTCAGGTATATATTGAACAGAATAGGTGACAGTATTGATCCTTGTTGTGCCCCACAGGTCATTGTCCATGGTGGTGATGAGTTGCTGCCAATCATTATGGATTGTTGCCTGTCTGATAGATAGGATCTGAACCAGGCAAGTACTGTTCCATTGATACCTGTTTCTGTCAGTCGTGCTAGCAAGATATCATGATCCACAGTGTCAAAAGCTGCTGAGAAATCTAGCAGTACTAACATTGAGGCAAATCCCTTGTCTCGGTTTCTTTGAAGATCATCTAGCAGGGATACAAGGACCGTTTCTGTTCCATAAACAGGTCTGAATCCAGATTGACATGGATCTAGCCAGTTACTCTTTTCTAGTCATTCATTAAGTTGAACACAGACTGTTTGTTCTATGAGTTTCCCTAGAAACAGGATGTTGGTTACTGGCATGTAACTTTCAAGTTTGTCCTGATCAAGGTTGTTTTTCTTCAGCAGAGGGCGAACCACTGCCCTTTTTAATGCTGTTGGTAGTTGCCCATTAGAAAGAGAGGTGTTCACAATTTTGGTGGCACCTTCTATAAGGCTCATACTTGCCTGCTGCACTATTTTTGATGGGCAGGGATCGAGGGAGCAGGTAGTTGGTCGAAAGTCTCTTAGGATTTTGTCAAGGCTCTCCTCTGTCATTAGGTTAAAAGTGTCCCATCTGTCTCTGTTCGGAGGGGGCGAGTTTGTGCACCCCTGGTTGGGCACTGGGTGGGATTGCCTGTAAATCCTGGTGGAGACTTTTAATTTTGTTGGCAAAGTATGCAGCAAAATCAGTGCAGTTCAGTTTAGACTGGGCAGGCTGGTTTTGTTGTGGGGGTTGCAGTAGGCCGTTTAGTATACTGAACAGCTGCTTGGTTGAATTGGCAGCCTGTGCAATGCATTGAGAGAAATACTGTTTTTTGGTTGCTGTTAAGGCTTGGTGGTACTTTGCCATGTGCTTCCTGCAGTTTAGCCTGTCTTCATCCAGGTGAGATTTGCGCCATCTCTTTTCTAGTTTTCGTCCTTCGCGTTTAAGGATCCGCAGTTATGGAGAAAACCAAGGTGAGCGTTTGTGAGTGGGTCATAAGACCTTTTTTAGTGGTGCTGTTTTCTCTAAGGTCTTGGCTAGGTGTGTATTCCAGATGTCAACTTGTTCTGCCACTGTTGTCTTTTCATCTATATGCGGATAGTCCAAGGCCTCTAGGAAATTCTCAGCTGTCAGCTTTTATTTTGTCTCTGATCATCTTCCAAACTCTGGGAGGTGCCATTTGTTCCAGGTGGTCACTTAGGGAGAATTTAATTAGAAAATGGTCTGACCATGATAGGAGTGTGCGCGTAACTTCTAATTATTGCCAATTACTGCTCATTATTGCTTGTTAAGTGTTGCTATCAATGCTGATTAGCTCATTAAGCCAATTAAGTTATGCACATTGTTATAGAATACGCCTGGAATTTGGCGCAAATCTCTTGGCACAGTATATAGAATCTGGCAGAAAGTGCTAATAGTGGCTGATTTGGCAAGAACTATAGCAATGCATAGGGAAAAAATGTTGACACTCAGGAACTGACAGAGGGTCTTAGGTGTACAGTATGGTCTCTTCTCTCCAGCCCGAATGAAAGTGACCTGTAGAAATCAAATTAAGTCATTTGAGGACCCTGAAGAACTTCACCAATTCTTCAAGAATGCGCCTAAATGGAAAGAACACGGTATTTGGACTATAAATGTGTTAAATGACTCATGGCTATGCACATTTCAGCAATTAAAATTGGTAAAATATGTACCAAAGATGCAATGATTTTGA
Organism: Microcaecilia unicolor; assembly: GCF_901765095.1. Lineage (NCBI taxonomy): Eukaryota > Metazoa > Chordata > Amphibia > Gymnophiona > Siphonopidae > Microcaecilia > Microcaecilia unicolor. Next base: position 127,857,654 of record NC_044038.1, on the reverse strand, counting down.
TGGATGCAATTAGGACACATCATTCTTGGGTCCTTTTACAAAGACGCACTAGCGTACACTAAAATTAAACATGCGCTAAACTTTGCAGACACCCATATATTTCTCTAGTATCTATTGTACGCTAATCATTAGCGCACACTAAAAACACTAGCTATCTACTACTCAGCTGTCAAACATGTGTAATGAAGAACCAAAATTGCTAGATACATTGGAGGCAGCTCACATGTCAGAGAGACCTATGGCTTGGCTCTAGAAATACTTGAGGATTTGGAAGTTTTGCAAAAAATATGGGAAGGTAAATTGAGAGAAAAACCAGCCTGAAACTGGTACTGGAGCAAAACTCTTCAGACCACAGTTTCTGTGGGTCTTTTGCAAGCCTCATATTTCTTGGCTCACAAAGTTTATTGGATACCAGTTAAACTGCACAGAGACAGATCATTGCGGAACTCAATGCTGGAATTGTAACATGATGATACCTATTCACATATGTTTTATGAATGTCCCAAGGTTAAGTGCTTCTGAGTAGACATTTGGAAGCTTATCCCAGTAGAGACATATGTATCTTTTAAAATGGTAATATTTTTGCTCTGCCATATGCCAAGACCACTTAAAGGAAGAGGGCATACTGCTAAATATAATGTGCATAGTTGCAATACACATGACCCTTATGAATTGGAAAAGTAGTAACATATGCTCAAGTTTTTTGTGGCATGCACTATTGCAATATTATAAATATGAGCAATCGTGTTAAGCACTGTAATGGAGTGGACAGGTTTCTTAAAATAGGAGTCCAATCACAGAGTATTGTGAAACCAGTGAAAGCTGAGTCAGAATGTATAAGGTAGATTCATGCCAGTGGATTGCTATGTTCTATTCTCTCTTTTTCTCTCCCTGTTGTTTTCTGTATTCAAAATTCAATCAAATGTACTGGCCTCAAAAAATATTCCTGCAGAAAATGTGTTGTTCCAGTCAGTGGCGTAGCCAGACCTGACATTTTGGGTGGGCCCAGAGCTAACATGGGTGGGCACTATGTATATAGGTTATGAGTAGCCTTTCTTGGGATACATACATAACATAGCTAGAATGTTTCCTCTAACAGCTTTCCATAGGAAAATGTATTCAAATTCTGATAGCACCTCAATAATAACAACACAAAACCCCTTCACTGCCAGGTACCTTGTGAAGTAACACTATATCCTGCAAAGAGGCTTCTTAGAGCCTATGCTGCAAACCTTAACACCAATTCTGAATAGGAATACCAGTAACAGTACCTTTAAAAAGGCAGCAGTGAATACAACAGCAATACACATCCCATTGGAATAGCCAGACAAGTCAGACTCATAGATCCTCACACAAACCACATGCCAGCAGAATCTCTCACCTGCTCGGTCACAGGTAGAACACAGACCAACCTTATCAATTACAAAATAAAGGACCAAAATTTTAAATTTGTCCTGTAGTCCTTCCGTTCCCTACCCCCCCCCCCCCCCATCCATCCCAGTGGCCCAGCATCAGCCCTCTCCTACTCTCCCCTATCTCCCCATCCATCCACATAGCCCAGCATCAGCCTTTCCCTTCCTCATCATCTTTCCCGTAGCTAGGCATCAGCCCTATCCTACCCCCACCCCTCCCTATAGCCTCAGCCCTGCCCTACTTCTACCCATTCCTTGCCCTTCCCATTCTCACCCTCCCCCACCCTGAAGCACACCAGCATTAAATATAAAACATTTTGGTTTTTTTAATGTCCTTTGCACTGTAGAGTCCACCCCCACCCAGAAACCTGCCTACATTAAATACAAAACTTGTTTTTTATTTTAACCTGGGCACTGTAGAGCCCACCCCCACCCAGAAACTCGCCTTTATTACAATTTATTGTTGGTGGGTTTCTGGGTGAAGGTGGGCCCGTCACTGAGGGAAAAAAAGTATATTTAATGATTATACTTTTTTTCCATAGGCAGTGAAGAGTCACCCCCACCCAGAAGCCCACCACAAGCATTACATTGTGTGTATATATATATATATATATATATATATATATATATATATATATATATATATATATATATATATATATATATATATATATATATATATAAATTTTTTTTTTTTTAACCTAGGCAGCTGGGTTTCAGTTTTCCAAATGCTTATACACACCATACACTTGTGTGCACGTGGTGACAGATGACTCAGAGCACTGTAGATTGTGCTCTGTGTGCTGCTAGCTCCTGTGCTTGACCTGTTTGTGGCTGCAGGAGAGGGCTGAGGCCTAGGGGAAGGGGGCTCAACTCAAAGCTGATTAAGCGAGCCTGGGAGAGCCCAATAGCTCCTCCAGCTACTGCTGGCACGGTGGAGGACACCCAGAGCCACGTCATTATACGATACCGCTACGGCGCTACCGCGTAGGATGGATGGAGGGAACAAATACGACGCGCTGCACGGCCGCGATGGGACCTGCTGCTGCTGCAAGTACATTTTTCAGTGCCGCCGCTGAGCCGAAGGTAGGCGGACTGAGGAGAGATCAGCTGAGCCGGCCCTGACCGCGACGTGGTACGCAGTGTGTGTGCGCTTGGGTGGGTGGGTGGGCCTGAGGGAGCCTGGAGAGATCAGCTCAGCTGAGCCAGAGTGAGCGGCAGTGTTGCCAGGTGGGCGGTTTTACCGCCCAATTGGGCGGTTTTCCGCGACCCGCCGCAGGAAATTTTTGCCCGCGGCGGGTTGCGGTTTTTTGGGCGGCTTTTTGGGTTTCTGTGCGGTTTTTTGGGCGGCTTTTTGCCTTTTTCGGCCGCGGGGGGGCGGGGTTAGTGACGTTTTTTGGGCGGGGTTAGTGACGTTTTGGGCGGGCCGATGACGTGGGAGGCGGGGCCGATGACGTAGGAGGCGGGGCCGATGACGTGAGAGGCGGGGCCGATGACGGGGAGGCGGGGCCGGTGACGGGGGAGGCGGGGCCGGTGACGTGGGAGGCGGGGCCGGTGACGGCGGGGGCGGGGGTGATGACGCGGGGGTGGGGGTGTCAGGGGCGGGGTTTGTGTTTGGGCGGGTTTTGGGCTGGTTTTTGGGCTGGATTGGGCTAGAAAAAAATTTTCCACCTGGCAACCCTGGTGAGCGGGTGCCGTTTCTCATTTCTGTCGTGGTCACTACTCGCTAGGCTAGGCTGCTGCACAATGTGTGGGCGGGCCTGAGCTGAAATTGGGTGGGCCTGGGCCCCCCCGTAGCTACGCCCCTGGTTCCAGTGCTAGTTCAGTTTGAATGTTTAAATAAATTAAATTAGGAATCACATGATGCAGTGAGGGATGAAGGACGCGAGTCTTTGTCTCTCCGGGGTACCCATTTCTAATGCACCCTCCCACAGCCTGAAGGTAGCCTTGATTGTTGAGAGAGAGCCTGTGGACAAATATATTTTACCTTCACGAGGAGAGATGTCCGATAAAGGGCAGAAAAAAGACGCGCCTGAGACACATGCAGCTGATTTCAAGATGCCGGAGGAAATGTTTCTTTCTAGCCCTGCATTTACAGAGCAACAGTTGACCCAGCTCACTACAGCAGTCGGGAAAACACTAGAGTCTCGCTTTGAGCATTTATCAGGGAAAATAGCTAACGCAGAAGCACTTCTAGCAGAAACGACCCTTTGCACTGGTGAGTTAGACCAGCAGGTGCCTTCATTGGAGGATTCATCAATTGGCACAGAGCCCATCCTCATACAATTGGAAAACAGCTCACGGAATATGCAACCAAACTGGATGACCTTGAAAATCGCTCCCGTAGGATCAATATCAGAATTGTGGGCCTTCCGGAGCATATTACAGAGCACTCCCTGGCCTCAGTGTTGGAACGGTGACTGGTTTCCAAATTCACGCTATCTGACAGTGCAAGCCCTCTCTGCCTCGAGCGGGCCCACCGCACAGTTCATATCCAAGAGGGCAGGAGATGGCCGAGAGTAGTAATCATTAAGGTGCATAACTATATACATAAGATTGAAATACTGTTGGGATATCTCCAGAAGCGGGACTCCTGACCTATGAAGGTTTTTATACTCGGAGGGACATGTGACAATCATCCGCTCCCAAACTCCTCCTATATGTGAAGCATGGGTAGGGTTGAATACCCATGTGCAGCACTGGTTACTCAATGGTAGGACCGTTGATTTATTTATTTATTTGTTTGTTTGTTTGTTGCATTTGTATCCCACATTTTCCCACCTATTTGCAGGCTCAATGTGGCTTACATTATTCCGTAATGGCGATCGCCATTTCCGGTATGAGGAAATACAAGTTGGTAATGCATTAAATGTTCATAAGAGGACAAGCAGAGTATAAAGAGTTCAGGATCAGAGATATAGTGTTGTAGCATTAAAGTTCATTCGTAACAATTGATGAGGCAATCAGATATATAGAGTTTGATTAATTCCAGTTCTGGTATAGGTTTCGTTGACTGGAATTTATGGATCGTTGTGGTATGCCTTGTTGAACAGGTTGGTTTTTAGTGATTTTCGGAAGTTAGTTAAGTTATGCATTGTTTTTGTGGCATATGGTAGCGCATTCCATAGTTGCGTACATATGTAGGAGAAGCTGGACGCAAATGTTAATTTATATTTTAGTCCTTTGCAGCTGGGGTAATGGAGATTCAGGAATGTGCATGATAAGTTTTTTGTATTCCTGGGTGGTAAGTCTATGAGGTCTGACATGTAGGTCGGGGCCTCGCCGTGAATAATCTTGATCTTCTCCGAGTTTATTTTCAGCTCCTTACAGGCACTCACGAAGTTGGATCCACAGTCAGAATGGATCTGCTGTGCCGGACCATGGATTGAGAAGAACCTTCTGAGGGCTTTTATAAAGCTTGAAGTGTCCATGGACTCTATAACTTCAGTATAGACAGTGCGAATGCTCATGCACATGAACATAACGGCTCATCATTTGCAGTACGCACTTCCTCCTCTGGTCTATCTTGAAATGACCGGCCATGGTCCAAAAATGTCCAACCCCACATAGGTGAATGGTGGGGTTCAGGTCTGTCATCTTTTGGTCTTGATATTTGCCCTGTAGTTTGTGGCACTTGACGCATCTGTGGATTACTATAGTAATGCAACGCTTTGCTCTGATGATCCACACTCCTGCGGCTCTGATCTCTCCTTCAGTAAGGTGTCAACCTTGGTGATTACCTTGCTCATGGTAGTGTCGCACAAGCAGGGTAGAGACAGAGTGTCAGCCTGGAATAAGAGTTCCTTTCACTTTTGTCTAGTTTGGCATAGGTAAGATGGCCACCTACTCTCAACAAACCATCCTCATCCTTGAAGGGGTCTATCTTCCAGAGGGGCTGTTTTAGGGAGTGTTATTCCCTTTGTTAATGCACTGGTCGAGATGTTTGTGGTAAGCAGTCACTGCCAGATGAATCTTGGCATCGCTTTGTGGATTCACCAACTCAAAAAAGTTTGCAGTAGCTGGAGAAGCAATCGGTTTCATGAGGAAATCTGGCTCCGTTAGCCAAGTTGTCTGCTCAGACAGCTCTTGTGCCACAGTCCGCTGGGATCTGGTCAGTTGGCATGTAGTGCCATTGATCAGGTCTGGTGGATTTCCTGATGCATTCTACTCGGTTGCTCACATATATGTAGAATCTTCTACTCTGGTTGTATTTGTAGCCCAGTGTCACCTTGCTGTCTGTGTAGAAATTAATAACTAAGTCTAGTTGGATATCCATCTTGCTTATGATCAGTTCTGCTACTACTACTGCCAAAACTGCTCCACACTGCTCTAGGCATGGAATAGTTTGATTATTATGTGGAGCAAGCTTTGTCTTGCCAAAGATGAATCCTGTGTGGAGGGGTGCAATCGAACGGGGTGCCCAAGTTTTTCTGAGGGCGTCCTTGCAGGACGTCCCTGCGAAGGGACAGGGAAACCCGTATTATCAAGATGGGCGGCCATCTTTCATTTCGATAATACGGTCAGGGATGCCCAAATCTCCACATTTAGGTCGACCTTAGAGACGGTCGGCCCCAATTTTCAGCGATAATGGAACCCGAGGATGCCCATTTCAGAAACGGCCAAATCCAAGCCCTTTGGTCATGGGAGGAGCCAGCATTCGTAGCGCACTGGTCCCCCTCGCATGCCAGGACACCAACCGGGCACCCTAGGTGGCACTGCTGTGGACTTCAGAAAAAGCTCCCAGGTGCACAGCTCCCTTACCTTGTGTGCTGAGCCCCCCCAAATCACCCCCCCCCCAAAAAAAAACCCACTCCCCACAAATGTACATCACTACCATAGCCCTTAGGGATGAAGGGGGCACCTAAATGTGGGTACAGTGGATTTCTGGTGGATTTTGGAGGGCTCACATTTACCACCACAAGTGTAACAGGTAGGGGGGATGGGCCTGGGTCCGCCTACCTGAAGTGCACTGCACCCACAAAAACTGCTCCAGGGACCTGCATACTGCTGTCATGGAGCTGGGTATGATATTTGAGGCTGGCAAAAATATTTTAACATTTTATTTTTAGAGTGGGAGGGGGTTAGTGACCACTGGGGGAGTAAGGGGAGGTCATCTGATCATTGAGGGCACATTTTTGTGGCTTGGTCATAAAAAAAAAGGACCAAGTAAAGTCGGACGTTTGTCAGGGACGCCCTTCTTTTTTCCATTATCGGCCGAGGACGCCCATGTGTTAAGCACGCCCCAGTCCCGCCTTCGCTATGCTTCTGACACGCCCCCGGGAATTTTGGTCGTTCCCGTGACCGAAAGCAGTTGAGGGCGCCCAAAATCAGCTTTCGATTATGCCAATTTGGGCAACCCTGGGAGAAGGACACCCATCTCCCGATTTGTGTTGAAAGATGTGCACCCTTCTCTTTCGAAAATGAGCCCAATAGGCACTGCCATGGGTGTCTGTGGTTTTCAGGTAGGCCACTGTGGCTACAGCCTTCTTGGAGGCATCGAAGAAAGCACAAATCTCTTTGTAGCAAGTGTTTGTGAGAGATATGGAGGCATATGTAAATGGGATGTGGAGTTCTTCGAGTGCCTTTAAGGAGTTTATCTATGTTTTCCATTCATGCCTCTTCTTTTCTTTTTTTTTTTGCAGGGAAACCTCCTTATTTTATTTATCATTTTACTTAATTACATTCACATTTTTCACATAAATGTAAGGATGAACAGAAATTAATATAAAGGAAAAAGAAAACATTGTCCACAATTGGGAGATCCAAGATCAGGAAAACAATCTCAAAGAAAATAAGAAAAACTCAAAATGGTTAATCTTACAATTCACATTTTCTGAGGGAGGAAGGTTAGTCGGTAATTGCAGCCGGTACAGTGGTAACTAAAGGAAGTTGCTGCAGAGGGTTCTTCATCTGTTCTTTCAACTCCACAAACTCTTGTAATTTCTTAGGTTCAACAAATAAGTAATAAGGAAATAAAAACACTTACAAGGGAATCGCACTAGGAAGGTCCCACCTAGGGCAATGATTCCTGGCTTAAAAGACAAGAATTCACACCTCCTAGTCTGCGATTCCCTTGATATGTCAGGAAATATATTCATCTTTGAACCCAAAAAACTATCAGCCATGTGTCAGAAATACAATTTCAAAACATTGTTCCTATCTAAATCAAAGGCGAAAGTTACTAATAATATAACTCTATCTGTAATTTCTGAATTTTCCAAAATGTCAGTTAAGTTCACATCTCTTTTCTCTGATAAAGAAAGTTTTAAGGGAATATAAATCACTTTAGACACCAGAGGGTGGCTATCAAAAGGTATTTGCAAAATATCAGAGAAATATTTCTTCAACAGTTCAGTAGCTGATATATAGGATGTTACAGGAAAATTTATCATTCTCAAGTTATTTTTCCTTAATTGGTTCTCCAGAAATTCCAATTTTTACAAGAAACATGGCTGTCCTTCATTACCAAATTAACTGATTTTCGTAGAGAAACCATTTCCGTAGTCAAAGTCTCTATTTGTATATCTTGGACTTCCACTTTGTTAGATAAGTATTAATATAAATTCTTTAACTCACGTGTTTATTCCTGAAAAATTTTAAACATCTGAAGAAGAGAGTTATTCACACTCTGCAGCACTTCCCATACTACGTCCATTGTGACATTATTGGCTTCACCAGATCCAATTTCTCCACAGAAACCGCTCCAGATATCTTCGGGGGGGAAGAGCTCACTCTCCAATCCCCCAGTTGGTTTATTATCCGGAGTCGATGCTGCGCCAGGACCTCCTCGGGTCGCGTGAAAATCTTAACCCACTTCGGGCATTTCCACTGTCGACCTCCATAGCGAAGCGTTACTGTTTCCAGGTTTTGGAGGGGTCATGCCAGCAGGGGGACTCAAAGTCACTCCCTCTCCACTGAGATTCAGCGATAAAGCCTTGCTGTTCCCCGAAGCAGGAACCGATATCCCCGACATTATGACCCCGAATCTCTCCAAAGTAGGCTGAGAAGTGGTGGGAACCCCAGCCGTGTTCGAGAAGGACAACACCACGGCTTTGCCTTTTCTCTTCCCCATTCTCTGGGGAGCACGCTTACTTCTTCAGGTATTCTGGTGTAAAACGGGAACTCAACTAACGTGCGTCCTCCCTCGACGCCATCTTGGATCCTCCAGTTTGGGACACTCTTTGTCTGGTTTCTCCTCAGAGGCCTGTCTGATATGGGTAACCCTTCAGCATAGCCCTCTGAGTCATTGAAACACAGAAGCCCCTCCACCCCTACAAAGTGGTGTCCCTTCGGAGGGGGTCATGCCTCTTTTCTTGTTGTAATGGGGCATCCCATTCATTTGAGATTGATGAGAGTTCCCGCAGTAAGGATCTTCCTTGAATGGTGACTGGTGCCACAAATCCTAATGGGTTGTATAGGCTATTCATTGTAGATGAGATGCTTCACTGGATGCACAGTTTCTCTTGGATGGAGACCCAAAAGGTGAAGATGTCCCTCTTCAGATCCCAACTTAGGCCAAGGCTGAGTTGTAGTGGAGGTGTGTCCGCCCCCAAGTCTAGGTTCTTCAAGTCTTTAGCATGGTCTGCTGAGGAGAATGCTTTCATCACACTGGCACTGTTGGATGCGGTTTTGTGGAGTTTCAAATTGGCTTTTGCTATCATCATCTGCATTTCAGTAGGTCAATGGCTTCTGTTTCAGTGGACAGGGACTTCAACCCATCATCCACATAGAAGCCTCTTCAAAGAACTACCTGACACTGGCACAGTTCTCCTTCTCTCCTTGTGCAGTTCATCAGAGCTCTTAGGTGGCCACTGCTGGTGATGGGCTGTTCCTAAAGGTATGGACTTGCATCCTGTATTCAATGACATCTCCACTGATGTCATCATTGCGGAACCACAGGAACCTAACGTAATTTCTGTAGTCTTCATGGACAGCAAAGCAGTAGAGCATTTGCCGAATGCCGTCTATTATGACAAAGGTCTCTTTTCTAGTCTTAATATTTTTATTGATTTTGTAATAAAGAGAAAGCATTAATAACAGTTCTACTGCAATATGATACTTAAATTGAGTTAAAATAATAAAAAAAAATAATAAAAAAGACACCTTAAAGTATGTAAGCAATATAAAAATTCATGCATGTGACACAGATGGTAATGACTAGCAATAATATACATGAAGAAAGAAAGAAAAAGTACAATATATACCTCTCACTTCACATCATCAAAATAGGATATCAATGGAGCCCATTTTTCTTTATACAAAGCATATCAAGATGTTTTATCAAAATATGTTTCATATTTATAGGTTTGAAACAGTAAATTCCACCAATCTTGAAAAGTAGCTTGGTGCAAAGCTTTCCAGTGTGTAAAGACTACTTTTAAAGCTAGAGTCAACATGGTATTAATAAGCAAACATTCATTGGTCTTTAAAATGGGTCTAAAACATTGATCTTTTAAGTATCACATATTTATATACTATTGGACCAGAAAGATGGAATATATCTACTAGATCGGACCATATGTCCATCCAAAGCTTTTGAATACATGTACAATCAAATGTAATATACTTAAGAGTACCTTGTTGGGATTGACAAGACCAACATACATTGGAAATAGAAGAGTTAATCATATGTGACTTGAGAGGTGTCCATAAGGATCTATGAGTGAAGAAATATAGAGATTGTATTATTGAGTAGGATCTGGAGCATTTAAATAAAGAACTCCATACTTGCTCCCAAGATTTGTCAGTGATAGACTGCTGAATATCCTCTTCCGAGCATTTGCGTAAACCCACACATTTAGTAGGAAAGTTATTTAAGATGAATTTGTATATATGAGATACAACATGTCCAGAGAGTTGAAATTGCTTGGAAATATTAATAATCTCAGGAGTAAGGGACAGCTTTTGTATTTGTAATTTACTCTTCCTCAACATTGTATTAAGCTGTAACCATTGATAAAAGTGAGTATCTAACAAAGAGAATTCAGCTTTCATAACTGAGAATGATTTCCAAGTGTGATTATTTATGTCAATGAAATCATTGAGATCCCATATACCTATGCGTTGCCATTGTGACCAAGAGATTTGCTTTTTATTAATTACAAATTTGGGATTATTCCATATAGGTATACATGTGGTGCTATCCCAGGATACAATCATCTGCTTATCAAAAGAGGATATTAATTTATGAGTAGTGTTAATGATGGGATTCAAGGCAATGCTTTTAGGAAGGTGCATGCCAATTAAATGAGAGTGTACCAGTGGATCTATAATAAATTGTTCAAAAATTAACCACCTAGATAAAGAGGTAGTAGTGAGAGGAGAGATCCACTCAAAGCCCTGATGAATAATGAAGGCTTTATGGTATGTTAAGAGATCAGGAAACCTTACCCCACCCTGCAATTTAGGAAGATTTAGCTTACCTAAGGAGATTCTGGGTGTCCTAAGGTCCCATAAAAAGTTAGAGAGCAGTTTTTCTAACTTTTTATAAAAAGAGCTAGGAAAGATGAGAGGAATCATGCTTAAAATATATGTAATTTTAGGTACTATCATCTTAATAGTGTCAAGCCTACCCCACCAATGATAAACTGAGCGGAGACCAAGATGAGAGGGAACTCTCAACTTTAGCTATAATCTTATCAGAGTTGAGTTTAATAGTGGTAGGAAGGTCCCTATCAAAGAAAACGCCTAGATAGAAGAGACTACCCATTTAAGGGGGTAACCAGAAATGATAAAAGGAGTACAGGCATCATTTAGAGGCATTAGCTCAGTTTTATCCCAGCCTTGAAAATTGGGAAATTAGCTGAATAAGTGCCTCCATAGATGCCTGTGGATTAGTGAGGTATAACATTATATCATCAGCATATGCTGAAAGCTTAACCTCATCCTGACCCATATGGATTCCAGTAATATCATTTGAGCTTTGAATGGCTGCCAAAAGGGAAGGGAAGGGAAATTGGACTTGATATACTGCCTTTCTGAGGTTTTTGCAATTACATTCAAAGCGGTTTACATATATTCAGGTACTTATTTTGTACCAGGGTTACGTGATTTGCCCAGAGTCATAAGGAGCTGCAGAGGGAATCGAACTCATTTCCCCAGGATCAAAGTCCACTGCACTGAGGGGTTCTAAAGCCAGATTAAACAATATAGGAGATATAGGGCAACCTTGTCTGGTTCCTCTATGCAATACGAATGGAGCGGAGAGTTCACCATTAGATACAATTCGAGCAGATGGTAATGAATACAGTAAATGCAACATATGTATGAAATTGTCAGGAAAACCAAAATGTCTAAGTACATTTTATTTTTGTTACATTTGTACCCTGTGCTTTCCCACTCATGGCAGGCTCAATGCGGCTTACATATTGTATACAGGTACTTATTTGTACCTGGGGCAATGGAGGGTTAAGTGACTTGCCCAGAGTCAGAAGAAGCTGCCTGTGCCTGAAGTGGGAATTGAACTCAGTTCCTTAGTTCCCCAGGACCAAAGTCCACCACCCTAACCACTAGGCCACTCCTCCACTCCATACTTCCATTCCACTCAGTCAAAGGCTTTTTCAGCATCTAGGGAGACAGATAATATAGGACAGTCTTTAGACCGAGCGAAATGGATGAGATGACGTGAAGGGGCATAATCGAACGGAAACGTCTATCTCCATGGGCGTTTATCTCTGAGAACGGGTCCGTGAAGGGGCGGACCGAACCGTATTTTCGAAAAACATGGACGTTTATCTTTTTTTGAGCTGGGCGTTTTTGTTTTTCAGCGATAATGGAAACCGAAAGCGTCCAGCTCAAAAACGAATAACTCCAAGACATTTATTCGTGGGAGAGGCCAGGATTCGTAGTGCACTGGTCCCCCTCACATGCCAGGACACCAACCGGGCACCCTAGGGGGCACTTTTACAACAACAACAAAAAAAAGGTAAAACAGCTCCCAGGTGCATAGCACCCTTCCCTTGGGTGTTGAGCCCCCCAAATCCCCCTCAAAACCCACTGCCCACAAGTCTACACCATTACTATAGCCCTAAGGGGTGAAGGGGGGCACCTACATGTGGGTACAGTGGGTTTGGGGGGCGGTTTGGAGGGCTCCCATTTACCAGCACAAGTGTAACAGGTGGGGGGGATGGGCCTGGCTCCACCTGCCTGAAGTCCACTGCACCCCCTAATCACTGCTCCAGTGACCTGCATACTGCTGCCAGGGAGGTGGGTATGACATTTGAGGGTGAAAATAAAAAGTTGTGAAACGGCATATTTTGTGGTGGGAGGGGGTTTGTGACCACTGGGGTAGTCAGGGGAGGTCATCCCCAATTCCCTCCAGTGGTCATCTGGTCATTTAGGGCACTTTTTGGGGCCATATTCATGGAAAAACAGGGTCCAGGAAAAGTGCCCTAAATTCTCGCTAAAAACGCATATTTTTTTTCCATTATCGGCGAAAGGCGCCCATCTCTGATCGCCCGATAATCACGCCCCAGTTCCGCCTTCACCACGCCTTCGACACGCCCCCATCAACTTTGTCCACATCCGCGACGGAGTGCAGTTGAAAACGTCCAAATTCGGCTTTCGATTATACCGCTTTATTCGTTTTTGTGAGACAAACGTCTATCTCTCGATTTGGGTCACAATATAGGCATTTTTCTATTTCGATTATAAGCAGGAAAATAATCTAGTGTTATCAGCACCATATCTGAGCTTTACAAAACCAGCTTGATCTCTGTGTATAAGTGATTGAATAATGTTTTCCATTCTACAGCATAATAACTTTGTATAGATTTTATAATCAGTATTTAGTAATGAGATTGGCCTGTAATTTTGTACAAGAGTACTGTCTCTATTAGGTTTTGGCAGTACTACAATATTTGCATCCAAAAATGACCTGGAGATGAGGAGTCCAATAAAGTTTGATAGTAGGTCAGCAAGTGAGTTGAAATTGAAGTGGAAAATTATTTATAAAATTCCACTGGAAGACCATCCGGACCTGGTGCTTTTGCAGAAGATAGTCTCTACAATCAAAAAACTAGCTCATCATGGGAAATGGGTTGATTAAGCTGACGTATCTGGTGTTCAGAGAGCCGAGGAAGATTTAAAGATGTGAGAAATTTAGATATTTCAGTATCATGAGCGATGTATTCTGAAGAGTACAATGATGTATAGAATGTTTCAAAAGCTTCAAGTATTTGTGGCGAAGAAGTCAAAGTAGCACCTGTTGGCGATTTTATCGTCAATTATTTTTATTGATGACATACAAAAGAAGTCCACACAAACCGTTAAGTAACAATCTAACCATATCATAGATACTTCACATATTGCTTTCTCTAAACAGCATCATCAATTCTTTAACATTTTTTTTGCCCCCCTCCCTTGAATAACAAGATTTAATGTCTAAAAGCAAAATTCTGGATAGAGTAGTCCCGAGGGGATTGGACTCTGATGTCCCCCCAAGACTCCCCAGGTCGGCACATTATTATCTACTTATTCCCTCCCTCCCCTCCCTGTGACTCATTATTTAGTTCTGGGAATGAATGTCCAGGGCTCCATGAGCCAGTCATATGTTCAAGAGGGAACTCTTAGCTCTTGGGGGCATAGAGTCCAGAAACGGACCCCATCTCTAGCAGAAATTGTCCAACTCAGTCGGATTTCCGTCTTTTATCATCATTCTCTCAAAGCGTAACAGCTGCACCATCCGCATTCGCCAATTCTGGAGTGAGGGACCTTTTGGGGATAGCCAATCCACCAGAATAGTCTTTTTTGCAATCATAATGGCTCGTTGTACAAAGAGAATGAGCCCTTTTGGCCGGGGAGCCCGCAGGCAGGGCTTCCCGAACAACAGCATCGGAGAACAAGACCACCTAGTCCTCCACAAGGCTGAGACCCGTTGTAGTAAAGTCGTCCAAAAATTCTTCACTGCAGGGCAAGTCCAGAACATATGTCCCAAGGTCGCTCCCGCAGAATGGCACTTGGGACACGCCCCATCAGGGGAAACCCCCACATGAAACGCCCGTCGAGGCGGCATATGCATCTGAAACACAAAACGATACTGTAATTCCCAATGATCAGTTAAGGGTGACACTCTGTAAAGGGCCAATACATGTTCTTTAAGCAGGCCTGATGAAATGTCTACCTTCAAGTCTCTGCTCCAGGCCTCCGCATATTTACCAAAATCTGGCTCCACAGCTGTGTCTTCAATATGTCGGAGGTGAAACCTCAATGGGACTTTTTGTTGTGATCCCAGCGAGAATGCCAGTGGCAATTCCTCCTGCACATCCTCAGCCAGGGCCTCCCAAGACAAACTCTTCGTATAATGCAATAGTTGCCAATAATGAAAGTAGTCTTTAGGGCGGAGCAGCCCTCGATCCTGCAGTTTCTGAAACGATTGCAACTTTCCTTCTCGTGTTAAGATCTGGTGCAGGTAGATTATACCTCGCGCTCTCCATTGTTCAAAAATTTTATATATCAAACCAGGCTGAAATTCAGGGTTCCCGCAAATTGGCAGCAGTGGGGTGACTTTTGGTGAAAATTGATGTAATCTGCAAATCCAGCTCCAGGCTCTCTGTGCTTGCGGCAAAAGGTTTGAAATACGTAGTACTGGAGAGGCCCCTCCACTCCCATGTAGGCAACTACTAAAGTGAGTGGGTGCAAACAACTGTAGTTCTATTGTGGTGGCCGAGAAATTCGCAGAGTTGCGGAACCAGTCTGTGACATGTCTCATTGCACAAGCAATCCCCAAATGTCTCACACTCTGCAGGCCCATCCCTCCGTACTCTTTCGGTACATACATACTCTCCAATGGGAATCTCGGCTTCTTTCCCCGCCACAGAAATTTCCTTAACATTCCATTCAATCGTTTCTCGTCCCTGTTGGTAAGGTGTAGAGGCAGGGTTTGGAACACATATGACCAGCAGGGGATAATCATCATGTTGTATAATGTTATACGTCCTGACAAAGAGATAGGAAGACCCCGCCATTGTTCAAGTTTCCTCGCTGTATCTTTCATTAATTTTTGGATATTTATCTCATACAAACAGCTTAATGTACTGGGGATTAATACACCTAAGTACTTCATCTCTGTCCTTGCCCTCTGCAGCGAGAAGTCATCTGGGTCGGGGCCATCCAGTCGCTCAGGTAGCCTCATTATGCGTGATTTTTCCCGATTAATTTTAAACCCTGACAGTACACTAAAGCATTCTATCTCCTTGAGCAGTGCTGGCAGTGCCAACCTCGGGGACTCTGATATTATCAATAGGTCATCCGCAAAGGCTAACACCTTTACTTTCTCTCCGCTTACTGTCACCCCTGACACCCCCTCTCCCTGTTGGATATTTTTAATCAATGGTTCAATGGATAGCACAAAAAGGAGCGGAGAGAGGGGGCAGCCTTGCCTAGTCCCCCTCGCGATGGGAAATTGTTGTGTTCTAGATCCATTAACCAGCACAGCTGCTTGAGGATTTGAGTATAGCGACTGGATAGCCCCATAAGCCCAACCCCCTACACCCACATGCCTCAACACTGCAAACATATAATCCCAGCCTACTTTATCAAATGCTTTTTCAGCGTCCAGGCTGACCAGCATCGCTTCACCGCCTGAACGCTGAATTTGGGCTTGGGCTAGTAGCAATCGTCGCACATTAATTCCTGACCAATAAGACTGAGTAGGCACTCCTGTAGTCTATTAGCTAGAAGTTTAGCTAGGATTTTTACATCTACGTTGATTAAGGAGATAGGCCGGAACGAGCCAGCCTGGTTCTCCGGCTTTCCTGGCTTTAGCAATAGTGTTATTAGTGCCTCATTTGCATAAGCAGGAAACTGTCCTTGTGCTACTACCTCCTCAAAAATATGAGTGCAGGGGGCCCACTATGTGCGGATTTAAGATTTTATAGAATTCACTAGAGAAGCCATCTGGGCCTGGAGCTGAGTTCGCAGGGAGTGACCTAATGATATCCTGAAGTTCCCTTCCCGTAATAGGCCTATTCAGGACCTCTACCTCCGCTGCCCCAAGTGTCGGCATTCTGGCCTTCCGCAAATAATCTGTCACCGCCTCCAATGATGGTGGGGATTTATTTTTATATAGTTCACTATAGAAGTGCTGGAACACCTGTTTTACTCCTTCCCTCCCATTCTGAATATGTCCTTTCCGGTCTTTCACCGCCACTATCGCTCTAGGGCCACTCCAGGCCTTGACTACCCTTGCCAACATGGCGCCTGATTTGTTCCCATACCTCTGGAACCGGAATTACCTAACTGCTAGGGCTCTCGAGGCTCTTTCATGTAAAAGTGAATTTAATGTTATTTGAGCTATTTTCATCTGCTCCTTATTATGACTCGATGGAACCGCCGCAAATCGGCGCCTAGCTCTCCAAATCTACGTTCTAAATGGATAATTGCCCCATTGATCTTGCGCTCCCATTGTACAGTAAATGCGATCACTGCACCCCTCAAAACTACTTTCGCCGCTTGCCAGAATAGTAGGGGAGTATCCCTATGTTCTTTGTTAAATTGTGAGTATTCCCCCCAACTCTTTAGCAGGTGCTGTTTAAATGTTGGGTCTGATGCTAGGTACGTGGGAAATCTCCACCCTTTTCCCCCAATCCCCAGGTCTCGATCCTCTAAATCCAACCACACCATGGAGTGGTCCGAGATCTCTTCCGGGCCTATCTCCACTTCACTCACATAGGGAAACACCCGCTGATCCACCATAATGTAATCTAGACGAGAGAAAGTCCCATGGGCCCTAGATAGATGGGTGTATTCTCGCTCCTCTGGATGTAAAGTGCGCCAAGAATCCACCACTTCAAGTGCTTGCATGAACTGTGATAGAGCTCGCACCTCCAGGCCTCCCTGGGTTGCCCTTCTAGGGGACGAGCAGTCAAGTGTGGGGTCAGCCACTAAATTAAAATCCCCCATCACAAGCAGCGGCAGTAACCCATGAGGGAGGCACACTTGGACTAGGTGGTCGTAAAAGGATCTGTCATATAAATTCGGACCGTACAGCGCTACTACTAAGTACTCCACATGATGCAGCCAGAGACGCACCACCACATATCTCCCCCCTGGGTCACTACCCACCAGGTGTGTTTTCGCCACTACTCCCTTTCGAATTAAGATTGCAACCCCACTCTTCCTTCCTTCGGCCGCTGCCCCGTATACCTCACCTACCCATGCTCTCTTCAACTTTTGTAACTCCTCTTGAGATAATCTCGTCTCTTGGATACAAGCCACATTTGCATGGTGTCTCTTTAAGGCTTGCAAAATCTTTGCCCTCTTAATTGGGGATGTAATGCCCCCTACATTCCATGTTATGAATCTAGTCCGAGCACCCCCCCTTCCTGAATGAAGTTATTTCCATAATTACCAAACCATATTAAGAGTATGGGAGACTCCGATGCCCAGCTCCACCCGAGTCTCCTTGCTCCATCACCCGACATCTCAAGGACATTCCCCGTGCACCCAGTCCCCTTCTGTTCTGTGACCCTCCCTTCCCCCCTCTCCCCTACCCTCCCCCACCCCAAACTTCCCCCCTACCCCTAATTCCTCCCCCCCTTATCACCTTTGACCTCTCCTTTCGCAACATCTACTAGGAGAGCTCCGGTCAATTAATGGTAGGGGCCCCCCTCCCCCATCCCCCCTTTTTCTCCTTCCAATCCTCTCATCTTTGCTGCGCTAGAATTACAATAATTTACAACAATTCAACAAATCCGCAAACATACAGATCCAAGTTAACTTCGTAACATTTAACTGTGGTACAACTCAGTGCAAGCTTTGCTCTAGCTGCGTTACAGCTGCAGTGCGCCTGCGATCTTAGACCATCATAGCCTGCTACCTGCTCATGTGTTCCCCCTTCAGCCATTATGACCAGGGGAGGATGCGGGATTGTCCCGTAGGAGGGACTGGGCCTCTTCCGGAGAGTGATACATCTTCCAGCCCCCCTGTTCCAACACCTTGAGCTGAGCTGGATACAATAGCATAAATCTTTGGTTTTTCGCTGCCAAATGGCGGCACAGAGGTCCAAACGCTTTCCTGCGCTCCTGTAGGGCAGCGGAGTAGTCCTGAAAAACTTTTACTGCTGTTCCATCAAATGTGAGTGAGTCCCATTTGGATCTGGCGCCTCTCAGAATTTCTTCCTTGTGCAAGAAATTATGAATCTTTATGACCACTCTCGGTCTGTTTCCTCCTTCAGTTCTCCTGCCCAGACGGTGTGCTCTCTCCAAGCACAGTGGTCCACTGCTATCAGAGAGAGCAAATTCAGATTTGAGCCAACTCTCCAATTGCGTGGGCAGAGCGCGATCTGACACTGATTCGGGAATTCCAATCAGGCGAAGATTAGACCTGGGAGACCTGTTTTCCAGGTCGTCTAGATGTTTTGCCTGGGCTCGCAATGAATTCTGCAGGTCCTGCAGCAGTGATCCTCTGCCCGTGTTTGAGTCCTCCAGCTCCGAAACTCGCACTTCGAGCTCCCCCGTCCTCCTCGTCGTTTCTCCCAGTAGTGATTCTACACCCGCAATCTGATCAGATAATTTTGTCAGCTCCGGTTTCAAAGCCTCTCTCACCGCTTCTGTTATCTGTTGAAGCTGCAACGGGTGGAATTGTGGAGGGCGTTCGGGGACTGGGCTGGGCGCCATCTTGGATTCTTCCGATCCTCGGTGCTTCTCAGCTGTTTTGTTCGCCGATTTCGACGCTGAAGCCCGGGTTTCCTTTGTTACAAAGGGATCCATATATATTCACAAGGTGCGCTCACGTTTTGTAGTTATTTTTCGTCTGGTTTTCGCTCGTTATGCGGGGAATGGAGAAGAGGGAGCCCCAGAGGGAAGATAGACATGACTTCCTCTCTCAAACCATCACGTGACCTTGTTGGCGATTTTATAACAGTTATTTGTTGCTTTATTCTTTTACCTTTGAGATAAGATGCGAGTAGTTTACTGGCTTTATTAGATTCTGTGTAATATGTAGCACTTTGCTTAAAAGTGATAATATTGGAGATGCTTGATAAAAGTGAATTATATTGTATTCTGAGAGATCTGAGATTCTGAAGTGTAGACTTAGATGATGATGTGTATAAAGTCATATCAAGCAGGCGTATTTCTCTCAAGTTTAACGAGTTTAGCATTATTAGCTTTGTGAAAATGAGGTATATAACTAATTATTTCACCTCTCAGTCAAGACTTGAACACTTCCCATACTGTTATACATGATGACAGAGTCTTTGTTGTTAGCAAAAAATTCCGTAGATTTCTGGGAAATATGCTTCAAGAATGTTGAATCTGAGAGCAAAGAGGTATTGAGTCTCCAAGTAGAAGATTTCATTGTATTAAAAGACCAAATTATAATCACAGGAAATTGCTGCGTGATCAGAAACTGATATTTCATGTATCTGTGCAGCAGACAACATAGGAATGAGGTCATTATTGCCAAAAAAGTAGTTAATTCTTGAATAAGTTTGATGAGGAGCAGAGAAAAAAAGAGTAATCTCTGGCTGTAGGAAAAAGGAGCCTCCACAAATCAGAATACCCATTGGACTGCATAAGGACATGTGGAAGCATATTTTCAAAGCATTTAGACTTACAAAGTTCCATAGTAACCTGTGGAACTTTGTAAGTCTAAGTGCTTTGAAAATGAGCCCCTTAGCGATTTACGAGCTTTGAGTTTGGCAGGCCTGCAATTTGAAGAACGATCTAAATAAGGATCAGTGGGGAAGTTAAAGTCTCCTTCAATTATAGTGTGATGGTTAAGAGCAGTTGACCCGGATATGTTGATTTTATGAAAGAAATGAGGATCATCTATATTCGGAGCATAGACATTAATTAATGTCAGAGGCTTGTCTTCTAAGGAACCTTGTAGCCGAGACCATCTGCCTTCATTATCATGGATATGGGAGATTAGTTGAAAAGGCAAAGATTTCTTATGAGAGTAATAATACCGTTTTTTCGACCATTTGCAGGGCTTATAAAACATTGATCAAACCAATTGTTTAGAAGTTTGAGGCCTTCCCATGCATCTAAATGAGTTTCTTGAAGAAAGCAAAAGTCCGAATTTTTCTCTCAGATAAAGTAGAAGTTTTTTCCGTTTAATGGGATTAGAGATCCCTTTAATGTTAAGGGATAATATAGGTAGCTTCGTCATTGGTAATATTAAAGATTTGCATCCAGCTGATTGAAGTAACACGTACATGCATGAAGAGAGATTTTAGATATTTATTAGGTGTAAAAACCTCAAAAAATAAAAGCAATGAATGGAGCAAGAAGAAAATAATAATCTTAACAAGAATAAAACATAAGCTCCATATAAAAAAGAGATAAAAATTGCTTATGGGGCACATGCAGGGGTGTGCTGGTAAATTGTTAACAGGGGGCTCTCTCTCGCCAGCAAAGTAAAAGAGAATTCAGGAGGGGCCCAAGCCCACATTTTGGGATCCATTTGTTAAAGTAACCATGGAGAACCAGCTCCCAAAATTCTTAAAAACTTAACAAACGGCTCTCGAGAGCCTGTGAGAGCCTGCTCCAGCACACCACTGGGCACATGCGCCCAGTATAGACAAAAAAAAAGAGTTTAAGCCAGCATATGAAAATATGATACTGTATATAGCAACAATACATATATATCCATTGGAACATCAGCACCTTAAAGTGATCCAAATATCACATAGTAATCAGTCAGAGAGTCTTTATCAAGAAATTTTTGAAGGTCAGCAGGATCAGTATAGTATTTAGTATTATTCTGAAAAGTTATCTTCATGGTTGCAGGATATAAGAGGCCATATTGAGCACCTATGGCTTTTAGCTTAGGGCGCATTGCTAAGAATAATTTCCTTTTTTTGCAGTGGATTTAGAAAAATCTGGTACCAAAAGAACTCTTAACTCTGGCATACATTAGAAATTTTGAACGAGTAGCATTAAGTATCAGCATAAGCTGGTCATGTCAGAGGAATTTAACAATTATAGGACACGGGTAACTTTTCCCCGGAGTAGGCCGTAGCGCAATACGGTGAGCACGTTCTATATTTATGAGAGTGCCAGCAGGCAAGTCAGCAATCATTATGAAAAACTATTTTAAAAACTGAAACATATCCGTACCCTCAATTTGCTCAGGTACTCCCAATACGTGCATATTGTTTCTTCAATCTATTAGATAGGTCCTCAATGTCACGCTGCATGGATTCAAATTTAGTCAGCTTCCGTTCCATTTCCAAATGAAGTGCATCATGAGCTGACATACGGTCTTCGAGAAACTCAATTCTGGCATTATTCAGTGAGGTCCCTTGGAACTGGGTGCTAGAATCAAATACATTTCGGATTTGCCATGGTTTCTGTGGGTGGTATACCCTGAAGGTGGATAGGTACCAGCACTCTTCATTCTCCCTCAGAGTTGGGGCAAACTCTACATGGCCAAAATGCTCCCTCATCTCCAGCTTCCTCTGCAAGGTTTTCTGCAGTGAGGCGAGCCGAGAGAGGGCATGACTTCTATTATTTGGGAGTCTAGGCCTGGGCTTATAAGAATGGAAGGGGTGCCACCCATGTGTTTGACTCATCATTACTGAACTCTTTGTTCATGATGTTCAACTATTTATTTTCCATGGAGAAGGCAGGTTTGTCATGATCCTTGGTGGTCTGGAACACTGAGCTTCCCAGGTGTTCTCCTAAAGCTGCTGAGGAGTGTTTTGCAGTGTTGGGTCAATGCTCTGTTCCTCTAAATAAGAGCTTCCTTGGTGGTTAGGTGATTGGTACATGGTTTGAACAGGGAGGTGTGCCCGCTTTCTGGGACATTGGTAGAAAATACATTGACACTTGACTTGGGTTGGATGATAGTGGGTGATGTTTGTCTCAATCAAACAAGAGGTCGAGTCGGTGTGCATAGGGAGCACTGTGTGAGTCCTTGCATGATTCATGGATGTCCCAGCAGTTCTGGTGCACCTCTGCCAAGAAAGAGCAGGATCTCAGCATCTGGATCCAAAAGTGTGAGTTGGTTGGCTATGAGCCTCAGGTAGGGGTGATTTCAGGCAACCTTTGGAGTGGGAATCTCATCCTTGTTGTCTGGTATCTGGTCACATTTGATTAGTATGGGCAACCATGACTTGGTGCTGCCATCCATTGCCTCTATCACATAGCTGCTTGCTATTCTCCCTGACACTTTTATGACCCCTGCACAAGTTTTGATGCTATATGAGGAGTAGTCTTGATGGATATTAACCAGATCGTAGAACTCTAGTCTTGCGAAGGACCTGTTGCTCTGCTCATCTATGATAAGTCTACATTTTGGCTGTTTTATCAGACTGTCCTTCAGGATACACTTTGGCGAGGCATATCTTGGTGCAGGATCTCCCTTCTTGGTTTCCTCCACACACCTTTGTGCATTTTGGAGTGACTTAGAGTGTTGATGTCTCCTTTTCCTCTGTCTCCCCACCATGACTTAACTCAGGGATAGAGTTTGCTTTAGCACTCAGGTCATATATTCTGTATCACATCAGCTTTATGTTTCAATAATTTTTATTAGAGAGATCACAGCAAACATATCTAGACAGTGCTTAACTTCCTCTCCGATTAGTATTAGCAAGCACATTAGCAGTATACAAAGGTCCACTTATCTCTCCAGCAACTTTTACATTTTCACCCCCTTCCCTCCCTCCTCCCCCCTCTCCTCCCCTCCCCCATACCTATACCCCCCCTGTCCAATTACTGTCACAGTTTCTTATTTCGCAGATCCCATATTCTAATTGCTCTAAGGCAGCAGTCACATGTTCATTATTTGCCCCTTAGCCTGGGGTGTCAGTGTAAGCCAAAATGGGGTCCAACAGGCCCAGAAGGCTTGTGCTACAGCGGGTCGTTGGGTTCTCAGTCTCGTTCTCTCAGTGCGCAACAAGTGGATCATCTGCCCTCTCCACTGAGATGCTGTGGGGCCTTCCGCCGACAACCATGCCTGCAGTATTGTTTTCTTAGCCACCATTACCGTGCGCATGTCGAATGCTCGGCAACCCCTAATTGGGGGCCCCAACAGCCTTGGGTGTCCAAAAAGGAGCTTAGCATCCAATATCCAGCTCGTGGGCCAAATAGCATTTATCTGGCCACTAACATCTTTCCAAAATTTTCTGATTCGCGGGCAGCCCCAAAACATATGTCCCAGGGTTGCTCCCTCCGCTGCACATCTGGGGCATGCTCCATCCGGCGAGGCCCCCATATGGAACGCTCTCCTGGGCGGTATGTGTGCTCTCAACACAAACTTAAATTGTAATTCCCAATAATTTGCTTGCTCTGTGTCCCTGCGATATCCAAGGAAGTGCTCTCGGATCATTGTGGCAGTTATTTTAGTCCCCAGCTCTGTACTCCACAAGTTTGATAGTCTCTCAAAATCTGGCTCTTTTGCCATGTCCTTTAGATGTCTGTGGTGATACGTTAGCGGGACTTTGTGCTGTGCTCCCAATGAAAGTGCTGAGCTCAGCTCCTCCTGCACATCCTCCGCCAGAGCCTCTTGGGGAAGGCTTGATATGTAATGCTGCAGCTGATAGTAATGGAGCCAATCCGCTGGGTTCAAAGCAAACTGATCCCGAAGTTGCCCCCATGATTTGACTGTCCCTTCATCATCTATCGCTTGTAGAACATACTGCAGTCTTTTGCCTTCCCATCTCTTGAACACCTCATAAAGCTGTCCCGGCGGGAAATCCGGGTTGCCGCAGATTGGGAGGTACGGGGTGGTTCTCGCCGAGAATCGGTGGTGCCGGCAAAGCCAGCGCCAAGTTTCCTGCGCTGCTGGCAATAGTTGTGCTGGGGCGAGCAGGCTGGTCTCCTCTTTGTTTTTCTTATGGAGGAGGTAGCTAATGTGCCTCTGTTCTGTCTCTTGCAATTCAAGGTGGGTAGGGGTGAAAAATTGCATACGCCGCAGCCAGTCGTTTAAATGTCTCATGCCACTTGCTATAGTCATGTATCGCAAATTCAGGAGCCCTAAACCCCCATATTCCACCGGCAAGTGAAGCGTGGACAGCGCTACTCTGGGTCTTTTCTTTGCCCATAAAAATGTCTGTAAAGTCCTGTTAAGCCACTTTTCATCAACTTTAGTCAGGTACAGTGGTAAGGTCTGGAACATATAGCCACTTCGGTATGATCACCATATTGTACAGAGCTATTCTCCCCAAAAGTGATAAAGGTAGTCCCTGCCATAGTTGTAAACTCATTCTCGTATCATTCAATAACTTTCGCACATTCCAGGCATACACCTGTGGGAGTTCTCGTGGTATAGTAACTCCCAAGTACTTTATGGACTCTTTCTCCCACTCTATGGGTAGTGATAACCTGCTTTTTATGTTATCCCCAGGCACTATTTCTAGGGCCTTAGATTTCTGAATATTTAGTGTGTAGCCTGATAGAGCCCCATATTCCTGAATCAGCTCCAGGATCCTAGGTACAGACTGCTCCGGTTCCTGGGTCACCACCAGCAAATCGTCCGCAAATGCGAGGGCCCTGACCATACCACCCTCCAGGTCCACCCCCTTCACCCCCCCATCTGCCCGCAAGGCTCTAAGCAATGGTTCCATTGCCAAGACAAATAGGAGAGGCGAGAGAGGGCAGCCCTGCCGTGTTCCCTGTCGTATGTGGAAATACCTTCCCTTCACCCCATTCACCAAAACTGCCGCAGGGGGGCCGCTGTACAAGGCGTTTACCGCATCCCCGTACCATCCCTGAATTCCTATGTAATCCAACAGTCCAAACAAATACCCCCAATCCACCTTATTAAACGCCTTTTCGGCATCCAAGCTAAGAATCATTGCTGATCTCTGCTCCCTTTGACACTTCGCCATGGCCAACAAGAGGCGCCTCACATTGCTGCCTGCTTGCCTATTCTGGACGAAGCCCACTTGCTCCTCTCCAATAAGCCCAGGCAGCAAGGATCCCAAAAGTGTGGCAAGTATCCGGGCCAGGTTCTTTATGTCGACGTTGATAAGGGAAATGGGCCGGTAGGATCCCGGGTGTGTTCTATCTTTCTCCGGTTTCGGCAATAATGTAATTAAGGCTTCATTTGCATGTATGGGAAATTTTTTGACTTCTATGGCTCGCTCTAAGTAGTTCCCTAGTGCCTCTAGCCCCGCCTTAGGTAGGGATTTATAGTATTCACCCATAAAGCTGTCCGGCCCTGGGGCCGAGTTAAGTGCCAGGGCTTTTATCATGTCTTGTAATTCTTTCCCGGTAAGCGGCTGATTCAGCATGTCTATCTGTGGTTGTTGAAGCTTAGGGAGTCCCACTTGCTCTAAATAGCTGGCCAGATGACCCATGTCCCTAGTGGATGTTCCCTTGTAGAGTACACTAAAATAATTGTAAAAAAATCTGCCCTATGTCTTCACTCCTTGTTTTTAGCACCCCCTGGGTGTCCTTCAGCGTCGTGATCACTCTGTCAGGGCCTGATTTTACCAATCTCGCTAAGAGTGTGCCAGACTTATTGCCAAATCTCTGCACCCGGCATTTGAAGTACGTGAGAGATCTCATGGTTTGACTATGAATTAGCGTATTCAGGGTCACCTGGGCCGCTAGATATTGTTCCTTATTGGCTGCCGTGGGGGAGTTTATATATTTCCTTTTGGCTTTCTGAAGTTGGATCTCTAGATGTAAAATCGCCTTAGCCTGTTTCTTCTTCCTCATTTGCACATACGCTATTATATCTCCCCTTATGACCGCCTTAGAGGCCATCCAATAAAGGTCGGGGTTATCTACATGCTGTTTATTAAACCTCTCATAATCTTCCCATTTGTCATTTAAATATCGTGTGAATTCATTGTTTCCAAATAGGTAGCCCGGATAACGCCATCCCCCCACATGTTGATAGTGCTCGGGGACCTCCAGCTCTATCCATACAATTGCGTGATCCAAGATCTCTGTGGGTCCTATTCCTGCGCCACACACCCAGGAAAAAGCCAGTCTGTCTATCAGTATGTAATCGATCCTGGAGCTCGTGCCGTGCGCCATGGATAAATGTGTGTAGTCTTTAGTTTCTGGGTGTAGTGCCCTCCAAGTGTCCACTAGATTCAGAGTATGCATGAAAGTTGGAAGTGCTCTTAGTTTACTACCACCTTGAGGGGCCCCCCTGGGGTTTGTAGTGTCGGCCTCCGGATCTGCTATTTGGTTGAAGTCCCCACAGACCAGCAACTTCAACGCAGCATAGGGAGCACAGTGTTTTATGATGGACTGAAAAAAGGATGGTGTATAATCGTTTGGGCCATACAATGAAACCACCAAAAGTTCTCTATTTTGAAGCCAGAGGTGTATTATTACATATCTCCCCTGGGGGTCTGCCTTAAGCAATTTGGCTTTACCCGCTAAACCATTCCTTATTAATATTGCTACGCCCCGTTTTCTGCCCTCTGCTGAGGCCGAGAACACCTGCCCTACCCACATTCTTTGTAATTTGTGATGTTCGGCTCTGTAAGTCTAGTCTCCTGGAGACAAGCCACATCTGCTTTTTGTCTTTTAAGGGCCTGTAATATTTTTGTTCTTTTCACTGGTGTTGCGATGCCCCCTACATTCCAAGACACAACTCGGGTTGCTTTTTTCATCCCTGCATGTTATATTTAGAAAATACCTTTATTATTTATTTGCTTACAAAACCTAATACCTTAACATATCATTCCTTCATACACACTCATGCATACTCACTTACAAATGTACTCTTATACACATTTCACAATAAAACCTTAATGGAGCAAACCCACTAATACATGTTAATATCCTAACTGTTCAAAATGCCCAGTAACCTCAGCAGGATATTTGTTCAAAAAGTTCCTCTGATGCTGGTGCTGCACTACCCCCACGGGGTGTGCCTGTTGCTTTAATCTTCCATACTGGTCACAGCACTGCACTGCAAGTTCAAAAAGTTCATCTAATTTTAGTGCAGCACTACCCCCTAGGGTGTGCTTGTTGCTTTAAACTCCCATCATAGCCACAGCACTACACAAAATCCAATCCTTTTCATATGTGCTCAGGATGTAGAGGGAAAGCAGAGAAGAGCTGACAGGGGCAGTAAGCCAAGAAAGGAAGAGCACTCTCTGACGGGAAAAGGGGGTAGGAGACTTGCAAGAAGGGAAGAGAACTACAGAACCCAGCAGCACTTGCAAGGGAGGAGGGAACAAGAGAAACAGCACTACAACTCCCAGCAGGTAGTAAAGTCAGGAGGTGATTGGGAGATGGAGGATAATCAGGTGGAGGAGCAGCACCTGGGAGAGAGGGTGGGGGAAGACTCCATGGAGTGGGAGGAGATTGAACTAGGAGAGAAAAGTGAAAATGTCATGAAGGAGGCTGGTGTAGAGCAAATGGAGTTCTTTTGCTCAGGACAAAGGGAGATGGAAAAGGAAGAGACTGCAGAGGGAAGCCAGAGATGTGGGGCCGCTCAGTGACAATGCCTAGATGCAGTCTGGCTTCATGGAACTGTGGGAATTAATTACCTGAAGGAGGTCAGTCTGAACATTTGTGGGAGGTTGTCAGAGTGTTGGTGTCTGACAAGCGAGGGTGGTGAAAATGCCTCTATCTCCTAGGCAGTAAGAGAAAGGAGAAGAGGAATTGACTGAACCACAGGTTTATCCCAAGTCATTAACTAATTCTAAAACTGAACGGTTATGGATCTTTGAGGGTGGGAGAAGTGAAACAAGGTGCACAGAGACTAGCAGCTGTAATACAGCGGGCAGACTGGTTTTCTCTGATACCGTTGGGGAAATAGTACTGTGAATAAGCACTGGTTACAAATAAGCAAAAGCAGTTCTCCTAAGGTGATGGATTAGCCCCAATTGTGTGGGTGAAAAAGGACAGCATGGAGAGGTGTCGAGGGGAGAGCGGACAGCACTGAGAGGTGTCGAGACAAGAGCGGACAGCACGAAGAGGTGCCTGCTGACATTTGGTGGCAGTGGTGGGATTCGACAGAACTACCTGGTTCTCCAAGAGAAGGAGGAGCAAGGCGCAAAATCCTTGGCTATCCGATGAGCATATAGCAGGGCCGGAAGGGGATTTTGCTGATGCATGTGTGGGGCCGCAGGCTGGCAAACCTATAAAAGCAGCTGCACTTGGATGTTGTATTTCTTTGTGTTGTCTAGGGGAGAAGAAGGCCAGGCACAATGGATCCAAAGGAGATGTTTTCCTTCATGGCCCATCAATTCCAAAAACAACAGGAACTGGCGCACAAACTGATGGAGGACTCCTTGGCCGCTTCGAGGGCTCAGCAATAGCCGCTTCTAGAACTTTGTCAAGAGTTGTTGAAAGGAGGAGCATGGGTACAGGCTGGGCCGACGGTGCCAGAGGGAGCTGCAACTGGAGGAGGACCTTTGCCAGGAGGCCTGATGAGGATGAACTGGTTACCCTGGGGTAAGCTGTCTGATAAGGACGACATTGAGGATTACCTGGGGGCATTTGAACGGGTAGCGGTTGCTGCAGCCTGGCCAGGGGAGCAATGGACTATGAGACTGGCCCCGGCGTTGTCCGGGGAGGCTTTGGCGGCTTTTCGCAGTCTCCCTGCTGTTGAGATTGCGGATTATGCTAAGCTTAAACGGGCTATTCTGGACAGGTACGGGCTAAGTAAGCAGTCCTACCGAAGGAAATTTAGAGAATGGAGGTGGGCGGAGGGGGAGACGCCCAGGGCTTTGGCCCAGAAATTAATGGATTTGGCCACCAAGTGGTTAGAACCAGAAAAAAGCTCAGTGACACAAGTAATGTTAGAGCTGGTGTTGGAGCAGTTTCTGGAGGCCTTACCGGAAGAATTAAAAAGGGATTTGACTAGGCAGGGCTGTGGGTCCTTGGATGAAGCAGTTAAAAGTATGGAATGCTTTCTAGAGTCACAGCGGGCGGGGGAGGGGTGCGGGCGGGGAAGGAAAGATCTATAACAGGGTCTAGGCCTCTGCAGGCAAGGAGTGAACCGGCTAGTAAGGGAGAAAGGGGAGTGGAGGTCTCGGGGTATGCCGGGGATCGGATTTGCTATAGGTGTGGGCGTAAAGAACACTTAAGGAAAGATTGTAGGGCCAAAGAGGGCTTTACTTCTCACTCTTACAAGCAGGTTACACATCCCTTTACTCAGGTCGTGGAGGTGAGGGGGTTGAAGGTGGAGGCCCTATTAGACTCGGGAGCTGATCAATCTATGCTTTCGAGGAGGTTATGGTCCCGTATAAGTAAGGGAAAGAACGATCAGGGAGGGTCTAGTCCTGGTGAGGTAGCTATTCAATGTATTCATGGGGCTAGTACCAGATATCCTTTACATTGGGTGACCATAAAAGGGCCTATGGGGGCACACCGGATATTAGTAGTGGTGTTGCCTCGGCTGCCTCAGGACCTGATACTGGGGAGGGACTGGGCTCCGTTTTCCCAATATGTGAAGGGGGGAAAAGCCTTTGTAACTACCCGGGCTCAGAGTCATGCTCAGCAGGAGGGTGGGGAGGTTCTCCCTTTGGATCAAGTTTTCCCCTTTCATCCGGAGATTTTAGGTACTCCGGGGAAAAGTAGGAAAGGGGACCGACAAAAAAAGGAGCTCAATGGAGAAGAAGGCAGGCAATGACAGAGGTCGAGGGGGAAGGAGATTTTCCAAGGGACCCGGGGAAGCTCTTAGAGCAGTTTCCCTCTTTCCAGAGGGAGCAGGAGTCTGATTGTACCTTGCAATATGCCTGGAGTAGGGCCCGGGAAGGTGAGGGGGGCTCTTTCCCGCACTTTGTGGTGGAGAAGGGGCTGCTATTTAGAGTTAACTCGACAGCAGGGAAGGGGTGTCAGAAACAGTTGGTGATACCCAAGGGGTTTCATAGCCTGATCATGAGATTAGCTCATGATCACCCTCTGGGGGGGCATAAGGCGGCACAGAGTACCCTGGACCAGGTTTTGAGAAGGTTCTATTGTCCGGGGGTTTATAAAGAAGTGGAAGGGTATTGTAATTCCTGTGGCCTCTGTCAGAAGGTAGCTGAGAGGGGGCCAGAGCGGGCGCCTTTATGTCCCTTGCCACACATTGGGGCCCCGCTAGGCCGTCTGGCTATGGATATTGTAGGACCGCTTCCCAAGTCTCGGAGGGGTTTTGTCTATATTTTGGTGGTGTTAGATATGGCCACCCGTTTCCCGTGAGCTGTGCCCCTGTGTACAGTGTCAGCCAAGGCTATTGCCGCTGAGCTTGTTCATATTTTTTGTACGGTGGGGTTTCCACGGGAAGTGCTTACGGATAGAGGCACTAATTTTCTCTCTCGTACATTGGCTCAAGTATGGGAGGCGTTTGGTATTGCACACATCCGTACTGCAGCTTACCATCCTCAAACCAATGGTCTGGTAGAGAGATTTAATAAGACTCTTAAGACTCTTGCGAAGAGGGTTGGGGAGCTGTATGGATGAGTGGGATCGCCTCCTGCCGTTTGTCTTATACACATGTAGGGAGAGTGTGCAGGCTTCATTAGGAGTGTCTCCTTTTGAGTT
This sequence comes from Microcaecilia unicolor, assembly GCF_901765095.1. Taxonomy (NCBI): domain Eukaryota; kingdom Metazoa; phylum Chordata; class Amphibia; order Gymnophiona; family Siphonopidae; genus Microcaecilia; species Microcaecilia unicolor. The sequence continues at coordinate 127,826,852 of NC_044038.1, read as the reverse complement.
AATGTACGGGAGGGCCCCTCGGGGAATTTTGGATATTCTGAGAGAACAATGGGTGCCGCCGGATAAAGGAGACTGTACGGTGGTCTCTTATCTTTTTGACCTGAAGGGTAGGTTGCGACGGTTGGGGGGCTACGCCCGGGATAGATTGGGTAAGAGTCAAAAATACCAGAAATCATATTATGATCGGGGAGTGAAAGAGAGAGGGTTTGCAGAAGGGGAGAAGGTCATAATAATGATAGCGGATGCCCCTCATAAATTTGAAAGTAGGTGGAGGGGACCGGTGGTGATTACTAGGAAATTGGGGCCAGTTACGTATGAGGTGATGAATAAGAGGGGGAGAAAGCAAACATATCACGTGAATGTGTTAAAGTTGTGGAGGGAGAGGAAGGTGATGTGGGGAGGGACTAAGGCGGCGGAGGAGGAGGATCTGGGGCCTCGGATCTCAGACATTTTTAAGTCCCTGAAACCCCACATTGCAGGGGAGTTGAATAAGGGTCAGCAGCAGGAACTTGGGGCACTACTAGATGAGTTCCAGGATGTCCTTACACCCTGTCCGGGGGAGACGCATTTAATCGTGCACGAGATTGTTACAGAGCACGGCCGGGTGGTTAGGCAAAGACCTTATAGGCTGTCCCCGGTTAAACAGCAAGAGGTGATTAGACAGGTGAAGGAAATGTTGGAGTATGGTATCATTGAAGAATCATGTAGCCCTTGGTCAAGTCCAGTGGTGCTGGTGCCGAAAAAAGATACCTGGCGGTTTTGCATTGATTTCCGCCAGGTTAATGCCCTCTCCTCTCCAGATGCCTATCCTATGCCACGTATTGAGGATTTATTGGATAGGTTGGGGCCGGCCCAGTACCTTTCTACGCTGGACTTGACCAAGGGATATTGGCAGATTCCTTTATCTGCGGAGGCTCGGCCCAAGACGGCATTTTCTACTCCCCTGGGGCTCTTTCAATTTAAGAGGATGCCGTTTGGATTGAACTCTGCAGCAGTGTCCTGCCAGCGCTTGTTAGATAGGGTTTTACGGCCTCATCAGAGTTATGCTGCTGCTTATCTGGATGATGTCATCATCCATAGTGAGGACTGGGATACGCACATGAGGCAGGTCAGGAAGGTGTTAGCAGCTTTCCGGGATGCGGGGCTCACACTTAATCCTCAGAAATGTCACTTCGCGCAGCAGGAGGTTAAATATCTGGGTTATAAGGTGGGGGGTGGGCAGGTAAAACCCTTGTTGGATAAAGTACAAAGCATTAGGGAATTTTCTTATCCTGCTACTGAAAAAGGGCTTCGGAGTTTTCTTGGGCTGGTCGGGTACTACCGCAGGTTCATTCCCCATTTTGCATCACAGGCAGAGCCCTTAACAAACATGTTAAAAGGGAATCGGCCGAATCAGTTGAAATGGGGGGAGGAGGAGAAGGAAGCCTTTCAGTGTTTGCGTTTAGCGCTATGTGAGGATCCGGTGTTGAAGGCAGTTGAATGGGAAAAACCTTTCGTGCTGCAAACGGATGCCTCAGGGGTGGGGTGGGGTTGGGGGCAGTACTTTCTCAGATTCATGATGGGGAGGAGCATCCGGTGTTATATTTGAGCCGTAAACTCCTTCCTCATGAAAAAGGATACGCCACCATTGAGAAGGAGTGTCTGGCTATTAAGTGGGCCACCCAAATGTGTCAATACTACTTAGAGGGACGTCCCTTTAGGCTCATTACGGCTCATGCCCCCCTGAAATGGTTAATGCATATGAAAAGCGCTAATGCCAGACTTATGCGTTGGTACCTGTCCTTGCAACCCTTTCAGTTCCGGGTGGAGCATCGGGCAGGGAAGCTATTGGGGAATGTTGATATTTTGTCCCGAATGGCCGGTCAGGAGGTTGAAGGAGTCAAGCCCCGGGAGGGTAAAAGATTCTTAAGCGGGGGGGTATGTAAGGAGGATGTAGAGGGAAAGCAGAGAAGAGCTGACAGGGGCAGTAAGCCAAGAAAGGAAGAGCACTCTGACGGGAAAAGGGGGTAGGAGACTTGCAAGAAAGGAAGAGAACTACAGAACTCAGCAGCACTTGCAAGGGAGGAGGGAACAAGAGAAACAGCACTACAACTCCCAGCAGGTAGTAAAGTCAGGAGGTGATTGGGAGATGGAGGATAATCAGGTGGAGGAGCAGCACCTGGGAGAGAGGGTGGGGGAAGACTCCATGGAGTGGGAGGAGATTGAACTAGGAGAGAAAAGTGAAAATGTCATGAAGGAGGCTGGTGTAGAGCAAATGGAGTTCTTTTGCTCAGGACAAAGGGAGATGGAAAAGGAAGAGACTGCAGAGGGAAGCCAGAGATGTGGGGCCGCTCAGTGACAATGCCTAGATGCAGTCTGGCTTCATGGAACTGTGGGAATTAATTACCTGAAGGAGGTCAGTCTGAACATTTGTGGGAGGTTGTCAGAGTGTTGGTGTCTGACAAGCAAGGGTGGTGAAAATGCCTCTATCTCCTAGGCAGTAAGAGAAAGGAGAAGAGGAATTGACTGAACCACAGGTTTATCCCGTCATTAACTAATTCTAAAACTGAACGGTTATGGATCTTTGAGGGTGGGAGAAGTGAAACAAGGTGCACAGAGACTAGCAGCTGTAATACAGCGGGCAGACTGGTTTTCTCTGATACCGTTGGGGAAATAGTACTGTGAATAAGCACTGGTTACAAATAAGCAAAAGCAGTTCTCCTAAGGTGATGGATTAGCCCCAATTGTGTGGGTGAAAAAGGACAGCACGGAGAGGTGTCGAGGGGAGAGCAGACAGCACTGAGAGGTGTCGAGACAAGAGCGGACAGCACGAAGAGGTGCCTGCTGACATTATATTCAAAGTACTTATCTTTAATATTTTCAGACTGGGGGCGTTATGCTGTCCAACACGCATGTTTCGTCATTAGGCTTTATCGAGGAGTTCCCCTGAAAAACAATTTCAAAATACTGTCTCAGTCTCATTGTGTAAGAGTAGTACTTTAACCACCCAGACCCAATAACCAATGCTTATTCAAAAGTTCATAGTTACCCATACGCCGTTCCAGTGCCAGCTCAACCAATATATCAAAGGAATTACTCCCGTCAAGATGGCGACGGTGTCTACACCTAAACCCTTTATTCAATTAACCTCATGACGTATCTGGAACGTATTTTGAATAAGCATTGGTTATTGAGTGTGGGTGGTTAAAGTACTACTCTTACACAATGAGACTAAGACGGTATTTTGAAAATGTTTTTCAGGGGAAGTCCTTGATAAACCTAATGGCAAAACATGCGTGTCGGACAGCATAACGCCCCCAGTCCAAAAATATTAAAGATAAGTACTTTGAATATATTAATATTTATGCCGATGAAGAAGTGAGTGCTGTTAGTATTGCCCAAAAATCATTGTGGGACAATTATGCACTACTGAGGCAAGAGTTGTATAAATATTCTGGAGAATTGTGAAGTGTTTGAAAAATTTGGATTATTGAAGTAAATCTGGGACTAATAAAGCTGATGTGATACTGGTGCGAGGTCCCTAGGAAGAAATATTTAGAATACTGCCTGTAAAAGAATTGGATTCGGGCATATATTCTGTGCATTTGATGGGTGCTCTACAGTCTTCGCCAAGATGGTCTAAAAAACAGCATTTGTAGCAGATTCTATACTTCTTGAGCAGTTGTTTGCGCTCCTTCAGGGGTTTCTCTCTGAACCCTCTACACTTTCTGAGAGGGTGAGGTTTCTTGTGTATAGGGCACTGTTGGTTTGGATCTTCTGCTTTATCTGTGGTGGAAGAAGGGTCAGATGGTGCAGACACTGAGAGTGACACATCTGTCTTATGTACAGATATAGGTTTTCTGTTGTAGCCATACTGCTTGACTGGCTTCTCAATCAGGAATTGGCTTGACTTGCTGGATTCAGGTGACTCAGCCATGAACCAGGGATCATTTCTCCTCTTAGCTATATCTTTCACAAAGTTCATAAAAGGGAGGCTATTTTCCCTGATTTTCTTCTTTGCATTGCATACCAACTAATGACCATCTCTCCTTTGTTGTATGGTAACTTTGCTAAGATGGGCTTTGTGTCCTGAGGTGTATCTAGCTAGTTGAGGTTTGGGAAGCTCTACTCAGCCTTGGCTGCTTCCAATTTGTGAAGGTGGTTTCCCAGCTCTTGCAGCTTGTAGTTGTCTCTAGCAGACATAGGCGTAGTTTGGGGGTGGGGGGCATTGCCCCCCAAATGACAGTCTTACCCAGTGCTTTTTTTGTGCCCGATACTGGCAGGCGACGGTAGTAAAAGCAGCAAGCAGGCAGACTCGACTCCATCCTTCGCTTCCCTGCCCTCTCTGCATCCCGCCTTCCTCTGATGTCATTTCCTTTCGGGCGGGACGCTGAGAGGGCAGGGAAGCAAAGGATGGAGTTGAGCCTGCCTGCTTGCTACTTTTACTACCGCCACCCGCCAGTTTGCCGCTGCAACTTCGGTACTAGAGAGTGGAGTGGAAGTGAGCCAGCCAGCCTATCTAGTCCACTGTAAGGAAGGAAGACATTTGATTAATCTCCGTTTCCACTCCCCCGCGCAGCCCTCGCCATTCTCTCAAAACACAGCAAGCAAACCTGTGAGCTGCTGCATCCATGTTGTCGTTCTTCATTGTCGGTCCATCTGTAACAAGTCTAACACTGTTTTTGTTGGATAGGCAGTGCCTTACAAGGTGGAAAAGAAAATAAATAATTAAATATCACTAAAACAACTTCACAAATTATTGTAGCTAGTAGAAACAGCAATTATAAATTCTGTAGTTTGTGCTCATTTTTCTTCACTGTTATTCTATACAATTCAGATGGCCAGATTTCAGTGAGAATATTCTGTTTCCTGATGGGTTCATCTTAACTGTCTGGTTGTAATCTGCCTTGGGAAGCTTAGTGTTTATAAAGACGATGGAATATATTAAAATTAAATGGAAGTAGAATTAAACTCTCCTTTCATTGGGGCACATGGAATCACATCTTCATCTGTTTTGTATGTTTATCCTGGACATGGATGGGAGGGGAGGGCAGGGGAGAGAGGAGAGTTGCTGGACATGGATGGATGGAGGGGAGGGCAGGAGAAATGTTGGAGGGAAGGAAACACAGGGGAAGGGAGAGAGGAGAAATGCTGGACTTGAATGGAGGAGAGGGAAGACAGGAAAGAGATGCACAAAGATGGTGGGAGGGGAGAGAGTTGAAATGCTGCACATGGATGGAGAGGAGGGAAGAGAGAGGAAGTGAGATGAACATGGATGGAGGAGAGGGGGAGAGGAAAGATGCTGTACATGGATGGAGGAGAGGGAAGACAGAGGAGGGAAGCCGGCAGCGGCGGCAGCAGCAGGAGTATGGCCCTGTGCAAGTTTGTATTATGCTTTGCCAGGGTGGGGGAAGGAGTGAGCGAGCGAGAGAACGAGAGGCAGAGAAGGAAAGGGAAGAGCATGTAAGTTCACGGTTCCTCCAGGCTGCCAGTAGGAGAGAGAAAGAGAGAGAGAGATGGGAGATGTTGCGAAGGGGGAGAGAGAGGGGGGGAAGACACTGGATAGAATGGGGAAGGAAAGAAACAGGATGGGCAGGGGAGAAAGGAGAATTGCTGGACAACAGGGATTGATGGCGGGGACAGGGGAGAGAGGAAATTTGCTGGAGATGGATGGAGAAGGCAGGGGAGAATGGAGAGTTGCTGGACATGGATGGATGGAGAGGAGGGCAGGGGAGAGAATAGAAATCGCTGGACGTGGAGCGGAGGGCAGGGGAAGGAGGAGAATTGCTGGACATGAATGGATGGAGGGGAAAGGAGACAGAGGAAATTTGCTGGATAGGGATGGATGGAGGAGAGGGCAGGGGAGAGAGGAGAATTGCTGAACTTGGATGGATGAATGGAGGGGGCAGGGGACAGAGGACATTTGCTGGATATGGGTGGATGGAGGAGAGGGCAGGGGAGAATGGAGAGTTGCTGGACGGATTGAGGGGAGAGAAATCAGGAAGGAGATGCACATGGATGGAGAGGAGGGAAGAGAGAAGAAATGCTGGACATGGATGGAGTGGAAGGCAGGGAAGAGAGGAGAAATGTTGGACAAGGATGGAGGGAAGGAAAGACAAATGAAGGAGATGCACATGGATGGAGGGGGAGTGAGGAGAAATGCTGGATATGGATGGAGGAGAAACTGCTGAGTTTAAGGGCTGGTTTGGAACACGCTAAGGGCAGATTATGAAACTCGAAGTATAGGGACAGGGCTACAGATGGTAGACGGGACGCATAAGGACACAGGAGGATGGTGGACATGGTGAGAGAAAAAATATCAAATGGAAAGAAGACACTGCATAAAACAGAAGACACTGGGACCAAAGCGAATAGAAAAACTAAATGATCAGACAACAAAAAGGTAGAAAAAAGTATTTTACTCAGAATTTATTAATTGGAATATGTCAGCTTTTTGAAATGTGCATCTGTGATATTTTGCATGTAAGTTTCAATTTTTCTGGTATTGCTGCATGCTGAGTCTTTCTTGAGGTAGCTTTCCAGTTCAGTATTTTGCCTTCATATTTTTTTATTTCTAGTTCCTTGTGTCATGTGTTTTTCGTGTATGATCAAGGTGCAGTATTCTGCTAGCATTTAGTATTTGCAGCCCTTTTTGTTTTGCTTTTTTTCATGAGGTAGTGTATTGGTGTTTTAGAGCCTGGTGTAATTACAGTTCTGCCTTTTCACGCATAAGGTTGTAGCTCGTCCTGTCCTTGGAATTAGTGCTGTTATGATTTAGTAAGGTTATGAGTGTGTACATAAGTAATGCCATACTGAGAAAAGACCAAGGGTCCATCAAGCCCAGCATCCTATCCACGACAGCGGCCAATCCAGGCCAAGGGCACCTGGCAAGCTTCCCAAACGTACACAAATTCTATACATGTTATTCCTGGAATTGTGGATTTTTCCCAAGTCCATTTAGTAGCAATTTATGGACTTGTCCTTTAGGAAACTGTCCAACCCCTTTTTAAACTCTGCGAAGCTAACCGCCTTCACCACTTTCTCCGGCAACGAATTCCAGAGTTTAATTATATGTTGGGTGAAGAAGAATTTTCTCCGATTTGTTTTAAATTTACTACACTGTAGTTTCATCGCATGCCCCCTAGTCTTAGTATTTTTGGAAAGCGTGAACAGATGCTTCACATCCACCTGTTCCACTCCACTTGTGTTTTTGCACAAATTTGTGTATAGCGTTTTGCAGTGGAGAGATTGTGTGTTGGCCTTACTGAGGTGGCACCAAAACATCAGAAAGGGTGTAGAGCCTAAATCATGACACACTACCTCTTGAAGGATCTACATATAGACCCTATGCATTTCTAAGGTCAACACTGGCATGGTATGGGAAATGGGGTGGGGAAATACTACTGGAGAGGAAGAGGGAGTGCTGGGTAAGGAGAAAAGAAGGAAGGGAGGGAGAAAGAGCTGGCTTGGTACTCATACATATTCATTATGGTTATTCCCCAAAAAAAGCCAGCTCTTTTTCCCTTTCTTCCTTCCTCCATATTAGCATATTCATTTGTGTGTGTATATATATATATATATATATTATTGTAACCAGGTACCCTTCTTGTGCAGCCAAGGATAGAACAATCTCCTCCAGCCACAGGCTCCCGGTACAATGAAGAAATAGATGTCCACCAGTAACTTCAATCTTAAGGACTTTTATTCCATGCAGGTTTCTAGTACACAGTTCCAACAGCAACATTTACCTTCAATCTTAAGCACATATAAGCCACCTGAAAGTGTGTGGCAAATAGTCCCCTTTAAGCAGCAGGCTATCAGCACATACCAGGATTCAATAAAGGCTTACAGTCAGCTCCAGTCTGGACTCTTTATCCAGTGCACAATAAACAGTAGTTCAGTCCCCAAGACAAACAGTTCTTTCAGTTCATCATCACAGTTCAGTCACCAAGCAGCAGTTTCTACCTTCTATCCTCTTTACCTTCAGGAGAGTTCAATACTTTAGGGACTCCCTCTACCCAAGGAATTTCAGCCTGCTTCAGTACTTTAGGGACCTCCCTGCCCAAGGGTTTTCAGCCTGCAACTGCCAGTACTTTAGGGACCTCCCTGCCCAAGGGTTTTCAGCCTGCAACTGCTTCTCTCCTTCTGAACTGAACTGCTGAGACTCCTTCCCACCTGCCTAATCAATCCCTGGCTTCAGCTACCACAACCAATCATTCTTCTTCCATTAGCTTCCCCATACCCATACCAGTTGAGTTAAACATTAGACTAATGACACCAATGATGAGCTCTTGCCCACAGGGTTTCCTAACTCTTTCCGCCTAGTGGCAGCCACTCTACACAACCTGCCAGCTTACACCCATGTCTTCCCCGCTTGCAGCTAGGAGTCCAGTCCGGGTTCTTCCTCACCCTCTGGCTCCTTGCCTGCAATGCCTTCTGGGACTTGTATTTCAGACTGAAACTGCCTTAACCCAACATTCCTGGATGTGACTATATCACAATATATGCAAATGATATGCTAATGTGCTCCACCCCATCCTTTGCCCCCCCCCCCCCCCAAATGAAACAGTCAAACTACGCCCATGATAGCAGGTATCTCTGGGAATCTGTTCAGCCTATTGAACAGTGAATTTTCTATGGCTTCTGGGCTGCCATAGTACTCAGAGTTTTTCCCACATCTCTTAATTCCTCAGTAGCGTCATTCAGATACGAATGGTTCAACTCCTCCACACGTACAGCTGCTTCCTTTCCGAGCCAGTGAAGCATCATATTCAACTCTTGCTTGGGAGTAAGCCTCATATTTGTTATGGCATCCTTAAAGTTGTATTTCCATGCTCTGTAATGCTCAAGACAGCCATTGAATTGGGTAAGCCATACACTCCCAGATCTTTGCAAGTGAGGTACCCTACTATTTTATCTCTTTCTGAGGCTTCGGTTCAAGCAGTTGAACCCACAGCTGGTTGGCTACTGAGGGATTCGCTCTTTGACTGGCTGGCTTTTCCCTTTCTGAGGCTGATGAGGAGTATAGCTGTTCAAGCACCTCTTGTTTGAGCCGAGGATATTCAGCTAATGTCCTCCTTGAGAGCAACTGCTCAAGTCTTTCTTGCCACCACTCCATGTGCAGCCTCAGGCCAGTCTTAGTCAGGGGTGGCAGGGATGGCCATAAACGGCATCATGTTCCCAAGGGCTCTGTTGCAGCAGCAGTGACCCCAGCATGTCCCTCTCTCTCCTTCTCTCCACCTCGAATCCAGCTTCTCTCCCTCCCTCCAGGATTCTCTAAACTTGCCTCCTGCCTGGCGCCAGCTGCGATTAAGGCACATTGCTGGGCCAGCTTCAGGGCCTTCCCTCTGCTGGTCCTGCCCATACAGAAGCAGGAAGTTACCACACAGAAGCCGGGACCGGTAGAGGGAAGGCCCCAATGTCAGCCACAGCAGTGTGCCTTAATCGCTGCTAGCACCGGGAATGAGGCAAGTTTAAAGGATCCGGAAGGGAGAGACACTGGATTCAAGGTAGGGAGAAAGAGATGTTGGGCCCATTGGGAGGGGGAGGGAGGGAGAAAGATGGAGATGTGCTGGATTATGGAGGGGGGGGGGACAATTAGTAGTGTACATTTGAAAAATTGTGATACTACAACTGGCTGGCACGAGAACTGCAATGCATAGAACTATGACAGAAAAGACAAATCAGAGTGACTAAAATGAAATCAAAAGTAGCTATTTGTTTAAACTGTGAAAGCAAACTGAGCAACACTGATTGTAATCTAATTTAGATCTTCTATAGAAAGCTAGAAACTGATTGGTCTCCGACTGCCCATTGAAAAGTAAATAGCGTCCCTAGTTGTTTTGTTGCAATGCTCATTCTTAAGACAATACACGCAATCAATGAAAATGACTAAAAAGAAATAAAACGTAGTTATTTGAACTGTAAAAAGAAACACTGATTGAAGTTTAATTTAGACCTTACATAAAAAGTGAGAAACTGATGGGTCTTTGACTCCCCATTAAAATGTGAATGGCATGAACTAATGGATATTCAAGAACCAGCAGAAGCTGTGCAGTGCATTACAAGAGCAGGTAACAGACCCATGCCAGTGATCTAACAAATTGTGCAAACCTGCTGAACAGACCTATTCCATAGTCTATAAGCGCTCTGTACTTGTGACACTTGTCCCAAAGGAGGTATAATAGCTGGTGCAGAGGTCATGGTCTAGGAGCCACGTATGTAGGCTGGTGTACTATACGTACAGTAATGGTACCCTAAGACACAGACAGTAACTGTGACTATTGAGCCTGTGTGAGGTAAACAGTGGGCTAGCCATGCATTCTGTGTAGAGAATGTGACACCACAGCAAGGGTAGCTCTACTACTACTACTTAGCATTTCTATAGCGCTGCTAGGGTTACGCAGCGCTGTACAATTTTAAACAAGGGGAAGGACAGTCCCTGCTCAAGAGAGCTTACAATCTAAAGGTAATAAACTGCTTACAATCTAAAGGTAATAAACTATGTAGTCAGTGTAGGTATCATGAATGGGGAAGGTGGTTAGGCGCCAAAAGCAAGGGAGAAGAGATGGGCTTTGAGTAAGGACTTGAAAATGGGCAGGGAGGGCGCATGGCGTATGGGCTCGGGAAGTCTGTTCCAGGCATAAGGTGATGCGAGGCAGAAGGGGCAGAGTCTGGAGTTAGCGGTGGTGGAGAAGGGTACAGATAGGAGTGATTTGTCCTGAGAGCGGAGGTTACAGGCGGGGACATACGGGGAGAGGAGGGTAGAGAGGTAATGGGGGGCTGCAGATTGAGTACACTTGAAGGTCAATAGGAGAAGCTTGAACTGTATACGGTAGCTGATCAGGAGCCAGTGAAGCGACTTGAGGAGAGGGGTGATATGAGAGTATCGGTTCACGCAGTAGATAAGACGTGCGGCGGAATTTTGGACAGATTGGAGGGGGGATAAGTGGCTAAGCGGGAGACCAGCGAGGAGAAGGTTGCAATAGTCAAGACGAGAGGTAACGAGCGAGTAGACGAGGGTTCGGGTGGTCTGTTCAGAGAGGAATGGGTGAATTTTGCTAATATTATAGAGGAAGAAGCGACAGGTCTTAGCTGTTTGCTGGATATGGGCAGAGAAGGAGAGGGAGGAGTCGAAAATGACTCCGAGATTGCGGGCTGAGGAGACGGGGAGGATGAGGGCGTTGTCAACAGAGACGGAGAGTGGGGGAAGAGGAGAGGAGGGTTTGGGTGGAAAGACAAGGAGCTCAGTCTTGCCATGTTCAGTTTCAGATGCTGGTTGAACATCCAGGCAGCGATGTCTGAAAGGCAGGCCGAAACTTTGGCCTGGGTTTCAACTGTGATGTCGGGAGTGGAGAGCTAAAGCTGGGTGTCATCAGCATAGAGATGGTACTGGAAACCATGTGATGAGATCAGCGAGCCCAGGGAAGAGGTGTATATCGAGAAAAGAAGCGGTCCAAGGACAGATCCTTGAGGAACCCCAACAGAGAGTGGGACGGGTGTGAAAGAAGAGCCATTAGAAAATACTCTGAAGGTGCGTTGGGAAAGATACGAGGAGAACCAAGAGAGGACGGAATCCTGGAACCCGAATGAGGACAGTGTGTCAAGAAGTAAATTATGATTGACGGTGTCAAAGGCGGCAGATAGGTCGAGGAGGATGAGGATGGAATAGTGACCTTTGGATTTGGCAAGGAACAGGTCATTGCAGACTTTAGAGAGTGCTGTTTTTGTCGAGTGTAGTGGGCGAAAGCCGGATTGAAGCGGATCGAGGATGGCCTGAGAGGAGAGGAAATCAAGGCAGCGGCTGTGGACAGCGCGTTCAAGTAATTTGGAGAGGAAGGGTAGAAGGGAGATGGGGCGGTAATTGGAGGGACAGGTGGGGTCAAGTGATGGTTTTTTGAGAAGTGGTGTGACTACAGCGTGCTTGAAGGTGTCAGGGACAGTAGCAGTGGAGAGAGAGAGGTTGAGGATGTGACAGATTGAGGGGTTAACTGTAGGAGAGATGTTGGTAAGCAGATTTTGAGGTCCTTTTCCTCCATTTTTTTTTTTAATGTTCGGTCACAGCACTGGTTATTTAGGACCACAGTATTGTTGATTCTCCACACTCAGAGCTAGGGCAGCATCCAGTTCCTCTGCACTTTGGACATAACCCTTGTGCACAATACAGCAGCAACTTTATAAATCATGTAATCAAGGTAATCTGCTGCCTGAGGTGAGGGATCAGCTGTTGCCACCCTCCCCCACTAACCCACCAACTGCCTGCCATCTCCTCTTCCCAGCCCTGCAGCAGCAATAAGCCGAATAAACATGGGGCCTCTGAGACCTATATGCACCTCCAAGGCCCTTCCAGTCATGCCCCTTGTGACATAAAAGTAGGCATCAGAGGGGGTGTGACCAGCAGGACCTTAGAGGCGTGCATGGGTCTCAGAGACCTCACATTTATCATTCGGCATTCTACTACTATTACTATTTATCATTTCTATAGCGCTACTAGATGTCCACAGCGCTGTACACTGAACATGTAAGAGACAGTCCCTGCTCGACAGAGCTTACAATCCAATCAAGACAGACAACAGGACAAATAAGGGATAAGGGAATCACTTAAGGTGGGAATTATAAAACGAACATGGATACTGAACAAGTGAACTAGAGTTAGGAGTTAAAAGCAGCCTCATACAAGTGTGCTTTTAGCCTAGATTTGAAAATGGCCAGAGTTGGAGCTTGATGTGCCACTGCAGAAGTGGGGAGAGGTGGTGGTGGCTGAAAGGCAACCATTAGGGAGTTTCTGCTAGCATGGAAGTCACTACTGGAATGGTTGAGGGCACTTCAAGCCACACCAAAAAATCTGCCTCACTTCACCTAATGATAGGCTGCCCCTGCACCACAGCATGCTCATGGACATGTACAACATGATTTATAAAGTTGTTGCTGTATTGTGCACAATGGTTATGTCCAAAGTGCAGAGGAACTGGATGCTGCCCTAGCTCTGAGTGTGGAGAATCAACAATACTGTGGTCCTAAATAACCAGTGCTGTGACCGATCATTAAAAAAAAAAATGGAGGAAAAGGACCTCTCATGAAAAGTTTAGTACGCAGACTCCAACTTCATCACTGGCCAAAAACCTCCAAAATGTTTAACTTTTTCTTTTCTTTTCTTTTAAATCACGGTTCAATGAAAGTCAAAATAACTCCAAGCAAACCATCAACTTCTACATACAAATACTTTCATAGGCAATATGGCATTTATCTTTCAGCTCCCAACAGGGTACTGTTTCCCCCAACAGTTTTTTTTTTTTTAGGGGAAAACATCCATCATTGTGCCGTAACATCCACTAACTTGCCATTTGCTGTTCCTTGTATAACATCAGACTAGCTGAATGTGGAGAGACATGAGGGCAAGAACAGTAGGAATGTGTATGTCAAGACCAAAAGCATAGGTATTAGTAGACGAATACCTCAGAGATACAGTGGAGGGTAGCACAGATCAACTCTTACCTGATCTCCTTCATGTAGTGACTCATTGGATGGCCTCTGCAATGGTATCCAGGTTGCAAGTGGCCAAGACTTCCCTTTCTATAGAGTTTAAGGATATGTTGCTGCCAGGACCTTCATGATGTTAAGAAGCCTGCTTCTTGTGGGCTTGGCCTCACAGATCTCGCCAGGCCCTCGACATCACAGTTTTGGTGGTAGACAGTGACAAATGCCTCATCAGATGTTAATCTTTTGATTGGTGTTGACTCTGGCCCCAAGCAGCCCTGTATAGTATATCTTAGTGCCTTCTCACCAGATATTGTGCCTTTGAAAATCTGCACCTATTATTTTACTTAGAAGAAAACAACAACAGGCCAAACTAATAAAACTGCCTGTAGTCATTCTACCAACAATATATTTTTTATTTTTCTATCAAATTGAACAGCAATGGGTCCTCTGGGTCCTATTTTTAAAAGGAAATTGTCCATTCCTTCTTGATAGTAAGTTAGTTAGCTATCTGCATGCTACAACCTTCTAAAGAAAAACTTTTCTCAATGGTTATACCCTTTGCTGTCATTTATTAAGAAAAAAAGTAACTCCAAAGATAAAATCACACCACCAAGGAGATTTAAATGCATCCACTCTATGACCCCTCATTACCTCTTCTCTCTCATCTCTCCTACATTCCTCCCTGTGAACTCCGCTCTCTGAACAAATCTCTCTTGTTGTCCCCCTTCTCCTCCACCGCTAACTCCAGACTTCGTTCCTTTTGTCTTGCGGCACCTTATGCCTGGAACTGTCTTCCCGAACCCATACGTCTAGCTCCTTCTTTACCTGTTTTTAAATCTATGCTGAAAACTCACCTTTTCACTACTGCCTTTGGCTCCTAACCGCTACTCATTTGCTCTCCTTCTCCCTGTCCCTCTCTACCCTGTATTTCCCTTGCCTGTAGTGTCTTGTCTGTCTGTTTTACCTAGATTGTAAGCTCTTTGAGTCTCTACGTCAAGTGTTCAGCGCTGCATGCGTCTGGTAGCGCTATATAAATGCTATTAGTAGTAGTAGTAGTATTTTTATGCATTATATAGAAATATGAATCTAATTGTGTCAAGGATTTGTTATAGGCATAAATAGAGAAAACTGGAGGCATTTGCAAGAAGTGAGACAACAGCCCATGGGCAAAAAAAGAAACCCTAAACGCTAAAAATCCTTGGAGTCACTATCGACCGCCACATAACATTTGAAACCCATGCAAACAACACAACTAAGAAGATGTTCTACTGCATGTGGAAACTGAAAAGGATAAGACCATTCTTCCCAAGATTCGTCTTTCATAACCTAGTGCAATCCCTCGTCCTCGGCCATCTGGATTACTGCAACTCATTATACGCAGGCTGCAAAGAGCAAACACTGAGGAAACTTCAAACAGCCCAGAACACAGCAGCCAGACTCATCTTCGGAAAACCAAAGTATGAAAGGGCAACACCACTACGAGAAAAACTACACTGGCTTCCACTTAAGGAATGCATCACTTTTAAGGTGTGCACACTAGTCCACAAGATCATTCACAGCGAAGCCCCAGCCTACATGTCCGAGTTGATTGACTTACCACCCAGAAATGCTAGGAGATCTTCCCGAACATACCTCAACCTCCATTTCCCTACTTGCAAGGGCGTGAAATACAAGACGCTACAGGCGTCAACCTTTTCTCACACGAGCACGCAGCTTTGGAACACACTGCCGCGCAACTTAAGAGTGATCCACGAACAAGCATCCTTCCGCAGATTACTGAAGACCCATCTATTTGAAACAATTTACGGAAAGACCCAAAACACATAGAGTCCACACTCACTGTTCATCAATGCATCATACATCCACTTATGATCTCCCATCCCCCATAATTCCACATTACTCATACATTTACTCACAGAAATATGTACACCATATGCCTTCTTAACACTGCCCTTAAGCTTCCCATTGTCTCCTCCCAATATCTCAATGTTGATGTCCCATTGTGATATTCCTAATGATAATTCGATTATCTCGCATAACTTGTACAATATAACCCATAGACAGAAACAAAAAAAAGGCAAAGATCTGCCACAGAAATGGCAAATCAAAAGAAAAAAAGCAGATCAAAAAAGACAAAAAAAATAGAACAGGAGGGTAACAGAAGAAGTGGTTTATTACAAGTTACCCGACTTGGCCACGTTTCGCCCTCAGGCTGCGTCAGGGGTAAAAAACTAATAGGGGTAAAAAGCAAAGTGAACCCCTAAAAGTAGTCATACAACCACCTTACATAAGTGCTTCCCAAGCTTACTCAGCAAACTTCACAACGCTATGTTGACTGGCAGCATTGTGAAGTTTGCTGAGTAAGCTTGGGAAGCACTTATGTAAGGTGGCTGTATGACTACTTTTAGGGATTCACTTTGCTTTTTACCCCTATTAGTTTTTTTACCCCTGACGCAGCCTGAGGGCGAAACGTGGCCACGTCGGGTAACTTGTAATAAACCACTTCTTCTGTTACCCTCCTGTTCTATTTTTTTTGTCTTTTTCAATATAACCCATAACCAAGTTGTAACAAATGTATTTTCATTATTCTTATCTTATTGTAAGCCACACTGAGCCCGCAAAGAGGTGGGAAAATGTGGGATACAAATGCAAACAATAAATAAATAAATAAACCCATGTTCAGGAGAAGGGTTTAAGCCTTACAAAAGATGTGTTTTCAGGCTGGATTTGGGTCCAACATATTTATGTATTTATTCTTATATCCCATAATTATCCAAAAACAAGTTTCGGTTCAATGTGGCTTACAATTTTTAAGAAGGATTACAGTATTAGTATTTGGTTACATATATTGTGGAACATTTGTGCATATGAGATTAACCATAAACTTTTTTAAAAAGGTATGATTTTAGTTTTTTTCTGAATTTGAGGTAATTGTTGATGCTTCTTATGGACTTGGGAATTGAGTTCCACCACTTGGAAACCAGGTAGCTGAATCCACCAGTGTAGATGGATTTGTATGTGATGTTTCTACAGTTGGGTAGGTGAAGTAATAGGTAGCTCCTGGTTTCTGGGCTTGTGTTTCTTGATGTTAGTTCAATCAGGTTTAACATGGAGTCAGCAGGCATGCCTGACAGTATTTTAAAAATTAAAGTGCTAGTTTTAAAGAATAGTCTAGCTTTGATTCGGAGCCAGTGTAGCAATACTAGCAGTGGAGTTACTCTCTTGTATTTTAACTTTTTGAATGCAAGTCTTGCTGCCGTGTTTTGGATGATATGCAGTGATTTTAGCATCCTACGTATGTGGCATTGCAATAATCCAGAGATTGTACTATAAGACAGAATGCATGTCTTGGAAAATAGTCTCTTATCTTTCTCAGTTTCCATAGAGTTTTGAAACTCTTTGATGTCACTGCTGAGACTTGATTTTGAAGAGACAGGTGTTTGTCAAAAATGATTCCTAGTATTTTTAGTTGTTGTCCAATAGGGTATATCGTTTGGTCGATTGTGAGATTTTGGTAACAATTGGGATTGTGCAGGCTGGATAGTACCAGTAGTTTGGTTTTGTCTCTGAGTTTAAAGGTGTTGGCCCAGTGAAGGAAGCTATTAGGGCTAAAAGAAATGCCTTCAGAAAATGGAAGAAGGAACCGTCTGAAAATAATAAGTAGCATAAGGAGTGTCAAAGCAAATGCAAGGCACAGATAAAGAAGGCCAAGAGGGATTAAAAAAAAAAAGATAGCATTAGAGGCAAAAAAACATAGCAAAAAATTTTTTCGGTATATTAAAAGCAGGAAGCCGGCAAAAGAATCGGTTGGGCCGCTGGATGACCGAAGGGTAAAAGGGGCGATCAAGGAAGATAAAGACATAGCGGTGAGACTGAATGAATTCTTTGCTTCGGTCTTCACTGAGGAAGATTTGGGTGGGATACCGGTGTCGGAAATGGTATTTCAAGCGGACCAGTCGGAGAAACTTACTGACTTGACGGTAAACCTGGAGGACGTAATGGGGCTGTTCAGCAAACTGAAGAGTAGCAAATCTCCTGGACCAGATAGTATTCATCCTAGAGTAATGATAGAACTGAAAAATGAGCTTCCGGAGCTACTGTTAGTGATATGCAATTTATCCTTAAAATCGAGCATGGTACCAGAAGATTGGAGGGTGGCTAATGTAATGCTGATTTTTAAAAAAAGGTTCCAGGGGAGATCCGGGAAATTATAGACCGGTGAGTCTGACATTGGTGCCGGGGAAAATGGTAGAGGCTATTATCAAAAACAAAATTACAGAGCACATCCAAGGACATGGATTACTGAGACCAAGTCAGCACAGCTTTTCTGTGGGGAAATCTTGCCTGACCCATTTACTTCAATTCTTTGAAGGAGTAAACAAACACGTGGACAAAGGGGAGCCAGTTGATATTGTGTATCTGGATTTTCAAAAGGTGTTTGACAAGGTACCTCATGAAAGGCTACAGAGGAAATTGGAGGGTCATGGGATAGGAGGAAATGTCCTATTGTGGATTAAAAACTGGTTAAAGGATAGAAAACAGAGAGTGGGGTTAAATGGGCAATATTCACAATGGAGAAGGGTAGTGTGAAGAGCAAAGAAACTACAAGCCCCAGAAGGCAGTGCAGCACCAGAGAGATTCAGAACCAAGGAACTACAAAGCCCAGAAGGCAGGGCAACGTCAGAGAAGCCAGGAGCTAAGAAACTACAAGCCCCAGAAGGCAGTGCAGCACCAGCAGACAGATCAGGGGAAGGGAGAAGAATCTATGCAAGGGGGGGAGGAGCCGGGGTGTGATTGGGAGATGGAATCAGATGGGGGAAGGGAGGAGCCCCTAGACCGGGAGGAAGGGGAGGAGAGAATGGAACTGGAGGAGGAGAAAGGAGGGGAGAATGAGGAGGAAATGGAAGTGCTGGTGGAGGGCTCTTAAAGTGAGTTATGAACTGAACTGGAGAGAGTGAATGAAGCCTTGGTGAATTGACCCGGTGGGTGGATGTCAGGTGGTTTTGTGCTGACAAATGAGGGAGGTGGATTGTGTTTGAAGGCAATGCTAAACTAAACTGTGTTTGAAAGCAGTGCTAAAACTGAATTGAGGAGGAAAACATTGCTAACTGAACTGAATTGTGAGCAGTGCTCATTAACTGTGGGAAAGAGCAATGCTACTAAGTACTGGATTAGAAGCAGTGCTGGGGAAAACCATATTGAAAGCAGGGCCAAAGTGAACTGTGTGGAAAGCAGGCCCAAGCTGAACTATATTGCAAGCAGGGCTCCAATGAACTGTGTTTAAAAGTGGAGCTACACTGAGGAGAGGGAAAGGCCTGTGAAGCCTTAAAGCAGAGTAAATGTACTCAGGAGCTAATAAAGCACTTCTGGTGATTTGCCTGTTGTCCGGAGACCCTGATTGCAGACTGTCGACTCGGGAGTGAAGGGCGTGCTTGGTAAAGAAAGGAAGAGACTGAGAAAGAGTGGTGCGGATCTGGCGGCTGAGCATGACAGTAGTTAGTGGGGTTCCTCGGGGGTCTGTGCTAGGACCGCTGCTTTTTAATATATTTATAAATGATTTAGAGATGGGAGTAACTAGCAAGGTAATTAAATTTGCTGATGACACAAAGTTATCCAAAGTCGTTAACTCGCGAGAGGATTGTGAAAAATTACAGAAGGACCTTACGAGACTGGGAGACTGGGCGGCTAAATGGCAGATGACGTTTAATGTGAGCAAGTGCAAGGTGATGCATGTGGGAAAAATGAACCTGAATTATAGCTATGTCATGCAAGGTTCCATGTTAGGAATCACGGACCAAGAAAGGGATCTAGGTGTCATCGTTGATGATACGTTGAAACATTCTGCTCAGTGTGCTGCTGCGGCTAGGAAAGCGAATAGAATGTTGGGTATTATTAGGAAAGGTATGGAAAACAGGTGTGAGGATGTTATAATGCCGTTGTATCGCTCCATGGTGCGACCGCACCTTGAGTATTGTGTTCAATTCTGGTCGCCACATCTCAAGAAAGATATAGTAGAATTGGAAAAGGTGCAGCGAAGGGCAACTAAAATGATAGCAGTGATGGGACGACTTCCCTATGAAAAGAGACTAAGGAGGCTAGGGCTTTTCAGCTTGGAGAAGAGATGGCTGAGGGGAGACATGATAGAGGTATATAAAATAATGAGTGGAGTGGAAAAGATGGATGTGAAGCGTCTGTTCACGCTTTCCAAAAATACTAGGACTAGGGGGCATGCGATGAAACTACAGTGTAGAAAATTTAAAACAAATCGGAGAAAAGTTTTCTTCACCCGACACATAATTAAACTCTGGAATTCGTTGCCGGAGAACGTGGTGAAGGCGGTTAGCTTGGCAGAGTTTAAAAAGGGGATAGACGGTTTCCTAAAGAACAAGTCCATAAACCACTACTAAATGGACTTGGGAAAAATCCACAATTCCAGGAATAACATGTATAGAATGTTTGTACGTTTGGGAAGCTTGCCAGGTGCCCTTGGCCTGGATTGGCCGCTGTCGTGGACAGGATGCTGGGCTCGATGGACCCTTGGTCTTTTCCCAGTATGGCATTACTTATATATAGTCTTCCATCATGTCCATACTTTTTTACCCTTTCCGATATCTCTGTGATATTGTTTTTGAACAGTATATACATAGCGATGTCACTAGTATACAGTATATCCCATGTTCTCCAGTTTCTTTCCGAGTGGTGCCATCATAACATTAAATAGTACAGTTGAGATTGGTGAGCCTTGTGGCACTCCACATTCTGGGATCCAGGGGCCTGAAAGCTGGGTTGGCCATTTTTACTATATATGATCTAGTCATCAGGAAGGCATTTATCCAATCTGCCACTGCATCACGGATTCCCATGTTGTCCAGCAGGATCATTAGTGTTATGTGGTCTACTACATCGAAAGCACTCGTCCTGTTCAGACATTTAGTGATAAGCTAGAAGATGTGCATTCAAGTTCTAGCAGTATGGAACAAGGGCATGAAGAACACAAACACTGAACAAAGATTAGGGGTCATCCATAAATGAAGTCATGCTTCAAGGGGGAAGGAAGCTATTTGTGACAACGTGTGACAGGTTAAACTATCGTGATGACATGAAATTCTTAATATAACCTCCACTATGATTTTGTATTGCTCAACCTGGATGAACTTACAGCAACTGAATTCATTTTAAATCTGGACTGGTGTTCTCTTTCACCATAGTGATCATGAGGCAGGCTCACTCCACTCTGTTCTCTACCTAATGGCACCACCTTTTGTTCACATTTCTGAGTGAAGGAGGAGCCTAATGGTTAGTGCAGTGGGATGAGAACCTGGGGAAGTAGGTTTGATTCTCACTATCAGGCTTATTTTCAAAAGAGAAGGGCGCCCATCTTTCGACACAAATCGGGAGATGGGCATCCTTTTCCCAGGGTTGCCCAAATCGGCATACTCAAAAGCTGATTTTGGGCGTCCAACTGCTTTCTGTAGCGGGGACGACCAAAGTTCACGGGGGCGTGTCGGAAGAGTAGCGAAGGCGGGACTGGGGCATACCTAACACATGGGCATCCTCGGCCAATAATGGAAAAAAAAAAGGGCATCCCTGACTAGCACTTGGGCGACTTTACTTGGTCCATTTTTTCTTACGATCAAGCCTCAAAAAGGTGCGCAAACTGACCAGATGACCACCGGAGGGAATCAGGGATGACCTCCCCTTACTCCCCCAGTGGTCACCAACCCCCTCCCACCTGAAAAAAAAAACTTTATAAATATTTTTTGCCAGCCTCTATGCCAGCCTCAAATGTCATACCCAGCTCCATGACAGCAGTATACAGGTTCCTGGAGCAGTTTTAGTGGGTACAGTGCACTTCAGGCAGGCGGATCCAGGCCCACCCCCCACCTGTTACACATGTGGTGGTAAATGTGAGCCCTTCAAAACCCACCAGAAACCCACTGTAGCCACATGTAGGTGCCCCCTTCACCTCTCAGGGCTATGGTAGTGGTGTACAGTTGTGGGGAGCGGGTTTTTGGGGGGGGGGGGTTAGGGGGCTCAGCACCCAAGGTAAGGGAGCTATGCACCTGGGAACAATTTCTGAAGTCCACTGCAGTAACCCCTAGGGTGCCCGGTTGGTGTCCTGGCATGTCAGGGGGAACAGTGCACTACAAATGCTGGCTACTCCCACGACCAAATGACTTGGATGTGGTCGTTTCTGAGATGGGCGTCCTCGGTTTCCATTATCGCCGAAAATCGGGGATGACCATCTTTAGGGACGATCATCTCTAAGGTCGACCTAAATGTGGAGATTTGTGTGTCCCCGACTGTATTATCAAAATGAAAGATGGCTGCCCATCTTGTTTCAATAATATGGGTTTCCCCGCCCCTTTGCAGGGACATCCTGCGAGGATGTCCTCAGAAAAACTTGGACGCCCCTTTCGATTATGCCCCTCTATGTTTTGTGATCCTGAGCAAGTCACATTGGCCCAGGTGCAAAAGTTTAAATTGTGAACCCACTAGGGACAGAAAGTACCTGTATATAATAAATGTAAAACCCCTTTGGTTGTGCCACAGAAAGGTGGTGTATCAAATCCATGACCCCTGTTGAATTCCAGTGGTGTCTCTACACAGAAATATTCAAGGTGACAACAGGGGGAAGGTAGATATGGGGGAGGGCGGGGGGCCCAAAGTGACATTTCCACACATCATACCCTTCCTTCTGTTCTCTCCACTTTTAAATTAGTAATATAAGAAACCACAGCCTTCAATGCATAAAGAAACCCTCACCCCTCCAGTCAGTTTCTGAAATCCAGTAAAAACACTGTTATAACTCATAGCATCTTTTAACAAATTCTTCTTTGTGGGAGTGGAGTCTGGATTCTCTGCAGGATTGGTCAGAATCTCAATATATAACCCTGAAGCTCCACTCATGGCAGGCAACTCCATATTCCCCCCAAAATGGAGCTATTCCCCTTACAAGTAACCATATAAAAATATTCAATTGTGATTATCACCTCAGGAACAGCATACAGCAAAACAGCTGTCCTAACTTTATATGCTGAGTTAAGCGAGCACCAGTCTGAATATCAGCCAATATTAATCTCTGGATTGGCAGACATACCCGGAAATTCAGTGCCAGGAGCCGCGCATTCCTAGGCATTGAATTTCTGAGATTAGTACAGCCCACAGCTGAAAATAGCTTAACAGCCATGTACACCCGCAGGCTGAATATCAAGCATTGAGTGTCACATGTATGATTATCTCCCAGTTGGTGAGATGTCATATGTGTGTGCCTGATGCAAAGAGCTCCTAGCTCTCAGAAAACGTGTCCGTTCTCTTGAGGCTAGAGTAGCAGACTTGGTGGCGCTGAGGGAGACAGAGAGGTACATAGAAGAAACCTACAGAGATGTTGTAAAGAAGTCCCACCTCCAGTCTGGTAGACCCTGTGCTACCTTGGAGGAGGGAGGTCTCCTAGAAAGAGAGCATCACCCTGGTGAAGTAGGAAGTACTCGTGGGACGTACTATCCTCTTGCACCGAGGATATGTCTCCAAGTGCTGACCGGGAGGGAAGGGTTAGGACAGCTGTTGTAGTTGGTGATTTGATCATTAGGCATATAGAAAGCTGGGTGGTTGGTGGAGTGAGGATCGCCTGGTGACTTGCCTGACTGGTGCAAAAGTGGCGGACCTCACACGTCACCTAGATAGGATTTTAGATAGTGCTGGGGAGGAGTCAGCTGTCTTGGAACATGTGGGTACCAATGACATAGGAAAATGTGGGAGAGAGGTTCTGGAAGCCAAATTTAGGCTTTTGGGTAGAAAGTGGAGTGGAGGAGTGGCCTAGTGGTTAGGGTGGTGGACTTTGGTCCTGGGGCACTGAGGAACTGAGTTTGATTCCCATTTCAGGCACAGGCAGCTCCTTGTGACTCTGGACAAGTCACTTAACCCTCCATTGCCCCATGTAAGCCGCATTGAGCCTGCCATGAGTGGGAAAGCGCGGGGTACAAATGTAACAACAACAACAAAAAAAAGCTCAAATCCAGATCCTCTAGGGTAGCATTTTCTGAAATGCTACCCGTTCCACGCGCAGGGCGCAAGAGACAGGCAGAGCTCCGGAGTCTCAATGCGTGGATGAGACAATGATGCAGGGAGGAGGGTTTTAGATTTGTTAGGAATTGGGCAACATTCTGGGGAAGGGGGAACCTATTCCAAAAGGATGAGCTCTACATTAACCAGGGTGGGACCAGGCTGCTGGCATCAGCATTTAAAAATGAGAGAGAGCAGCTTTTAAACTAGAAATGGGGGGGAAGGCTGACAGTCGCTCAAAAGTGCATGGTTCGGGATAAGGAATCTTTCAAAGATATCACCAAACAGGGAAGATAGAGTATCCTGATAGTGAGGTTGCAAAAGAGACCGTAGTAGATCAGGTGTCCTTAAATAAAAATAAAAATCAGACAAAAGATTGCAAATTAATACTGTCAAGTACTAAGCATAATGTAAATATGAGCAACACAGTTTGAAATGTCTTTATGCGAATGCCAGGAGCCTAAGAAATAAGATGGGAGAGTTAGAATATATTGCACTAAATGAAAAATTAGATATAATAGGCATCTCTGAGACCTGGTGGAAGGAGGATAACCAATGGGACACTGTCATACCGGGGTACAAATTATATCATAGTGATAGGGTGGATCAAATTGGTGGAGGGGTAGCACTGTATATTAACGAGAGCCTTGAATCAAATAGATTGAAAATTCTGCAGTAAACAAAACACTTCTTGGAATCACTATGGATTGAAATTCCATGTGTAAATGGGAAAAGGATAGTGATAGGAGTGTACTACCGTCTGCCTGGCCAGGATGAACAGACAGATTCAGAAATGTTAAAGGAAATTAGGGACGCAAACAAACTGGGCAACACAATAATAATGGGTGATTTCAATTACCACGATATTGACTGGGTAAATGTAACATCGGGGCACGCTAGGGAGGTAAAATTCCTTGATGAAATCAAGGACAGCTATATGGAGCAGCTGGTACAGGAGCCGACGAGAGAAGGTAAAATTCTAGACCTAGTCCTTAGTGGAGCACATGATCTGGTGCGGGAGGTAATGGTGTCGCTTGATAGCAGTGATCATAATATGATCAGATTTGATATTAGCTTTGAAGTATATATAGGAAATCAAATACGTTAGCGTTTAACTTTAAAAAAGGAGACCATGATAAAATAAGAAGAACGGTGTAAAAACAACTTAGAGGAGCAGCTGCAAGGGTCAAAAATTTACATCAGGCGTGGATGCTGTTCAAAAACACCATCCTGGAAGCCCAGGCCAAATATATTCCGTGTATTAAAAAAGGAAGACGGAAGACCAAACGACAGCCGGTGTGGTTAAAAAGTGAGGTGAAGGAAGCTATTAGAGTTAAAAAGAAAATCCTTCAGAAAATGGAAGAAGGAACCGACTGAAAATAATAAGAAACAGCGGAACCGACTGAAAATAAATAATAAGAAACAGCATAAGGAATGTCAAGTCAAATCCAAAGCGCTGATAAGGAAGGCTAAGAGGGACTTCGAAAAAAAGATTGCGTTGGAGGCAAAAACACATAGTAAAAAATGTTTTAGGTATATTAAAAGCAGGAAGCCGGCAACAGAATCAGTTGGACCGCTAGATGACCGAGGAGTAAAAGGGGCAATCAGGGAAGACAAAGCCGTAACGGAGAGATTAAATGAATTCTTTGCTTCAGTCTTCACTGAGGAAGATTTGGGTGGGATACTGGCGCCACAAATGGTATTCGAAGCTGACGAGTCATTGCAACTTAATGAATTCTCTGTAAACCTGGAAGATGTAATGGGGCAGTTTTACAAACTGAAGAGTAGCAAATCTCCTGGACCTGATGGTATTCATCCCAGAGTACTGATAAGGACTGAAAAACGAGCTTGCAGAGCTATTGTTAGTAATATGTAATTTATCCTTAAAATCGAGTGTGGTACCGGAAGATTGGAGGGTGGCCAGTGTAATGCCGATTTTTAAAAAAGGTTCCAGGGGAGATCCGGGAAATTATAGACCGGTGTGTCTGACGTCGGTGCCAGGCAAAATGGTAGAGACTATTATTAAGAACAAAATTACAGAGCATATTCAAAAGCATGGATTAATGAGACAAAGTCAACATGGATTTAGTGAAGGGAAATCTTGCCTCACCAATCTACTACATTTCTTTGAAGGGGTGAACAAACATGTGGATAAAGGTGAGCCGGTTGATATTGTGTATCTGGATTTTCAGAAGGCGTTTGACAAACTACCTCATGAAAGACTCCAGAGGAAATTGGAGAGTCATGGCATAGGAGGTACTGTCCTATTCTGGATTAAAAACTGGTTAAAAGATAGAAAACAGAGAGTAGGGTTAAATGGTCAGCATTCTCAATGGAGAAGGGTAGTTAGTGGGGTTCCCCAGGGGTCTGTGCTGGGGCCGCTTTTTTAACATATTTATAAATGATCTACCCTTAATCCAGTATCTCCCTTTCTCCTTCAAACCTCCCTCCTTTTGATCCGGCATCTTATTCCCCCCCTCCACCCCTGGGCTACCTTAGACCTCATTTTTCCCTATAGAGGTCGCAGGCAATCACATACCTGCCTGCAACCTGCTGTCCCTCTGCTTCATTCTGCCCTCATGAAAATTGGAAGTTGAGTCAGAGAGAGAGGGGCATAACCAAGGGAAAACACCAAGACAGGTTATAGGCTACTGCTGCTAGTGACCACTAGAGGGGAAAACAAGGTTTAGGTAACCTGGGGGTGGAGAGAGAGGAGGGGGAGATACCAAATTGAAGCTGGGAAGAGAGGATGCTGAGAGAGAGAGAGGAATATGGCAGATCATGTATTTCTTCAGGTTACAGGTGCTGGCTTTGATTGGGGTGGCAAGGCAATTTTTGGGGGGAAGGCACTTGCCACCCCATAGTGACACCTATGTGGAATGTACTTCCCTTGTTGCAATAAACACACCATTCATATTATGCTGAATAAAGTGATAAATGCCACTTTTTGGTAGCGTGCCACATGAACTTGATCTTACCACAACATCACCCTGTATTTGTTCACACCAGAGCCTGCAAAGGCCTCTCCAGTACTATGTAAGCCACATTGAGCCTATAAATAGGTGGAAAAATGTGGGATACAAATGTAACAACAAATAAATATCCAAAATGGTATTAACTTGTAGCACTGCCCTGCTGGTGTTGAGGGCACAACCAGTGGCGTAGCTAGGGTAGTTGACACCCAGGGCAGGTCATTTTTTAACACCCCCCCCCCCCCCCCCGAAATCCAGTACTAGGCATACTGAGAATACAAAACACTCAGGACCTATAGAGCAATTCTACCATACCATAAGCAGTAATTTGTACGAGTCACACAAGGAAAAGGAAAGCATCTTAAACACTACAGTGAGCACTAGAACATCAATTCACCTATTGTAAAATGAAAACAGACAGATTAGTACAGATCGTCAATACTGCACAGTCAATGCCAACTGAAAGCCATGTCTTTTTCACAAATAGATACACCCTAATCCACTATAGAATAAGTAATCATAAACTTTCTATTTAGACAAAAATTAAACTGAACCCCCCAAGATGCCAGACTCTGCATACAATGCAACACCACAGAAACAGAAAATGTCCTCTAGTACTGTGCAAAATATAAAGACAGCAGATGTAAATTTGAAAAAACTAACAAATACCAATCACCACTTTACAAATTAACAAATAGAAATAAAACAAATAATATCATTTTATTGGACTAATACATTTAGCTTTCAGAGGCCAAAACCTCCTTCCTCAGGTCAATTCAGTATAGTACTTACAGTGTCCTATCCTGACCTGAGGAAGGGGGTTTTGTTCTCCGAAAGTAAAATGTATTAAAATTAGTCCAATAAAAAGATTACCTTATTTACATGTTCTATTATAAACATTTATTAAACACAGCTACAATACTACTTTATCCTAAAGCAAAAAAATATATATATTTATAGTTCGTTGTCTCTGGTTTCTGCTTTCCTCATCTTTTCACTGTCTTCCTTCTATCCAGCATCTGTCTTCGCTCTCTCTCTCTGCCATCCAGTGTCTGCCCTCTCTCTCTGCCCGTTCCATCCACTGTCTGCCCTCTCTCCCTTCCATCCACTTCTGCCCCTTCCATGCGCCATCTGCCCCAGTCTGCCATCTTTCTCCCCCTTCCATCAATATCTGCCCTTTCTTTCTCTCTCCCCTTCCACCCACCATCTGCCCTTTCTTTCTGCCCGTTCAATCCGTCTGCCCTCCCTCTCCCATCCGTCCAGGGTCTGCCCTCCCTCACGTGCCCCCCTTCCATCCAGGATCTGTCCCCTCTCTCTCTGCCCCCTCTTTTCAGCCCCCAGTTCCAGTCCCCTTCATCCACCACCTGCCCCAGGCATGGACCCATTTTCCCTCCTGCCCCCATGTCAGACCCCAGTTCCAGCTTCAGACCCCTTCTTCCATCTGAGCTCCCCCACCCTTCCCCAATCCCCTTCTCCCCTCTCTGAGCTCCCCACCCTCCCTAATCCCCTTTAAGCACCCCTCTGAGCTCCCCCACCCTTCCCCAATCCCCTTCTCCCCTCCTTGATGCTCTCCCACTCTCCTTAATCCCCTTTAAGCACTCCTCTGAGCACCCCCACCCCTCCCCAATCCCCTTCTCCCCTCTGAGTCCCCCCCCTGAGATCCGTTCTCCTGCTGCTCCTACCCTGTCCTGCCTTTAACATTTTTTTTTCGAAGCGCCGGAGAGTGGCAGGCAGCCAGGGTTGCCAGGTGGAAAAATTTTTCCCCACCCAAACCAGCCCAAAACCCGCCCAAAGTCAAACCCCGCCCCTGACACCCCCGCCCCCGCCGTCATCGGCCCCGCCTCTTCCGTCACCGGCCCCGCCTCCCCGTCACTAACCCCGCCCAGAACGTCACTAACCCCGCCCAAAACATCACTAACCCCGCCCAAAACGCCACTAGCCCTGCCCCCCGCGGCCCGAAAAACCACTAAAAAACCCGCCGAAAGACCCCAAAACAAGCCCAAAAAACCGCGACCCGCCGTGGGCAAAAATTTCCCACGGCGGGTCGCGGAAAACCGCCCAATTGGGCGGGAAAACCGCCCACCTAGCAACACTGCAGGCAGCGCGCCTCGTGTCTGCCCTGCTAGTAAAGAAGATCTCGCTGACGTCGCCCTTCCCACATTGAGTCCCGCCCCCCTCTGAGGCAACTTCCTATTACCGCGAGGGCGGGCGGGACTCAGTGTGGGAAGGATAACGACGTCGACGAGATCTTCTTTACTAGCAGGGCAGACGCGAGGCGCGCTGCCTGCCACTCTCCAGCGCTTTGAAAAAAATGTTAAAGGCGGAGCAGCGGGAGCGGAGCACCCCCCCCCACCCGATGACACCTGGGGCGGACTGCCCCCACTGCCCCGCCCTTGCTACGCCACTGGGCACAACACTGTGATTTTGACTGGCTGTGCTCAGGCCAGGCTTGTAATAAGGTAACACACAGTTGGTCCTCAAACCAAGTGGGTTTAGCTGTGTCTTGCAGTGTGTGGGCTAGATTCAGTCTCAGTCTCCGTACGTTGGGTTGATGTATAGAGAACTGACGAAGCTGATGGATGCCGTAGGCAGCCACTGCTGCTGCTAACATCAGCAGGGTCAGATTAACACTATATTGGCCCCTGGGCAAACATACATTTGTGGGCTCCCCTACCATGAATTCCCATTTCTTTGGTTTCTCAACCCTCCCCCCAAATCACATTCATTTTCCTGTCTTCCTCCCCCTATCTTTTCATTCATGGCCTTCCCCCCACATTTCACTTCTCCAGATGTAGCAGGGGAAGTGCAGAGTCTGGTTATGGACATGGTAGCAGTAATAGTTTTGGGGTGCGCATAGGGACAAGGCAAGCACATGCTTCAAATGGAGGAGTGTAATGTTTAGAGCTGGTAAGCTGGTACAAACCCGAGTACCAAGGGTGGACTATCTGAAAGGGTGAGATTTATGGGTGAAGTATCTGACCTATAGAAATTTACAAAACATTTTACATGTGAAAAGCTTCTCAAATGGAAGAAGCAAAAGAAAATATTTAGCTTTCATTGGTGCTTCTGATAGGATATACACAGAGTGGAGGCAGTATTGGGAGAGTTTTCAAAGAAATTTGCTCAATTAACAACAGTTAACTGAGTAAATTCCCCAGACTGAAGACGTCCCTTCACTAGGTTTACCATATGGCTCCAGAAAAAGGAGTTCACATTGATCCAGTCCGGGATTTGCTTCCATTGAAAGTAAAACCCAGACTGGCTCAATCTGTCCACCTTTTTCTGGAGCCATATATAACCCTGGCCTTCACTTACTCTGCACACAGGTAACTTTATATCAGTAGACGTCTCCACTCCAGGTCAAATTTATATGAAATTGTCCCTGCCAAGAGTTGTACACACTGCACACACTGAGAACACAAAGAAGACAATCTGGATTGAAGTGGACTGGTTGATGTCAGCAGTCTTCCTATTTTGCACAGTGACAGATAATTTTTCGTCACTGTGGCAGGACAAATGAGTAATTAAGTCATAGAACAATTCAGCATATTCAGCATTACGTGGTGTTTGAAATGCTGAATTGATTACAGACTGAATGATATAGTGTCACCTTAGCTGTTTCCAGTGGGATTAAAAATTGAGCACATTATTATGATGTTTTCCATTAGTAAACTAGAACAGACTGGTAAATGTTTCTGCTTTATTAAAACAGTGGCAACTACTTTCTATAGGCATTTCATTTGTTTGAGACTTAGGGGGGGTCAGAAGTTTGTGATTTCATTTTGGAGGGAGAGTCAGAGTATTGTGATGAATTGTGACATGGGGGGGGTCAATTTTGCATCAACATCATGGGATGATGTTTATGGATGATGATTCCTTAGGGCAGAGGGATTAGGGGGGAACTAGAGAGCAGAAGTGAGGAGGCACTGCAGAGCAGTGGCGCAGCCAGACCTGACATTTTGGCTGGGCACTATATATATATCAAATGTGATTAGATATGTCTACTATAATGGCAAATATGTCAACACACATAACAATATAATTACAGCAATGGTATATACTTTGCTTATAACAAATGTAAATGCCTGATTAAGCAAAACAGGAAGAAAACCTTTCAAGTCTTTTTCCCTTCCTTTGGCTGTACTGCTTTCTCTCTATTCTGATGCTGACAAAATAAAATTGCTACAGTTTCACATTCTGCCGAGCAGAAACTCTCACCTGCTCGGTCACATGCAGACCACAGACCAACCCTCATCAATTACAGAATAAAGGACCAAAAATTAGTTAGAAATTTAGTGATTTACTGTTAAATTTTTATGCCACACTAACTCTGCAATTCTAAACAGAACACAATTCAACACACATTAATTGTAAAACATATTACAAAAACATAAAACATAAAGACCTTCCTTTCCCTAGCCCTACATCCCAGCAGCCTGGCATCAGCTTTTCTGTTCCATACTCCCTACCCATCCCCATACCTCAGCATCAGCCCTTCCCTTCTCTACCTAACCCCCACCCCCCCATCCATCCCATAGCTAAGCATCAGCCCTATCCTACCACCCCACTCCTCCCTGTAGCCTAGCATCAGCCCTGTCCTACTCCCTACCCACCCCCTATGGAATTAAGTATAAAAGACTTTTTTTCATGCCCTGGGCAACAATGCAGAGCCTACCTCTGCACGCACCAATCCACCCAGAGAAAACTGCCTACACTTTTTTTTTCTTTTAACCTACGCACTGCAGAGACCATCCCCACCCAAAAACCCTGAGAGAAAGACAACTTTTTAAAAATTAAGCTGGGCACTATTAAAATTTATTGTTGGGGAATTTCTGGGTGGGGATGTGCTCCTCATTGCCTAAGGCAAAAGAGATATATTTAATGACTACTACTACTACTACTTATCATTTCTAAAGTGCTACTAGACGTATGTAAATACTTTTTTTTTTTTTTTTGCCCTAGGCAGTGAAGAGTCTACCCCTACCCCCAGAAGCCCACCACCAGACCAGACTCGAGCCATCATTTTGATTATAAGAGTAATCAAAACGCTGGCTGGTCACGATGGTGGGCTTCTGGGTGGGGGTGGGCTCTTCACTGCCTGCCTAGGGCAAAAAAAAAGGTATGTTTTAATAATTTAATATACATTTTTTGCCCTAGGCAGTGAAGTGCTTATCCTACCCAAAATCCCATCACCACCAGCCAGCATTTTGAGTACAAAAAAAAAAACCTACATGATGATGATAAAAAAAAAAAAAGTATATCAAATTTTATTACCTGCAGTGCTGGGCAGCTGCTTGCAGTAAAGTTGCAACTACCAAGTGGTGCAGAACAACCTGGCTCCTGTAGCTGACTCAGGCAAAGTGTGTTGTGGCCCACCGTGGGGCACTACTGGGACGCTGGGGAACGCTACTGCACTAAGGCACAATGTAAGAGAGCTAAAAAACCACGCCTGCTGCTACACACCCAGGCGGCACCAGCCTTTCCATCTGGCAGTGGCACTGCAGTCCGGGCCGGGGGGGGAGGGAGGAGAAGCAGACAGTACCGCGTAGTCCCGACTCCCGGCGCCTGCAGCTGAGCGTGCAACTATTTTTTAGCCTGTTGAGAAGATGACGAGCCGTGAGAACGAGGCTGAGCGTGCCGCGCGGGCTGGAACATGAGTCATCAGCACACATAAATATGTAATTTATCCTTAAAATCAAGCATGGTACCGGATGATTGGAGGGTGGCCAATGTAATGCTGATTTTTTAAAAAGGTTCCAGAGGAGATCTGGGAAATTATAGACCGGTGAGTCTGATGTCGGTGCCAGGCAAAATGGATAAAGAACAAAATTACAGAGCATATTCAAAAGCATGGATTAATGAGACAAAGTCAACATGGATTTAGTGAAGGAAAATCTTGCCTCACAAATCTACTACATTTCTTTGAAGGGGTGAACAAACATGTGGATAAAGGTGAGCAGATTGATATTGTGTATCTGGATTTTCAGAAGGCGTTTGACAAAGTACCTCATGAAAGACTCCAGAGGAAATTGGAGAGTCATGGGATAGGAGCAGTGGCGTAGCAAGGGCGGGGCGGTGGGGGCAGTCCACCCCGGGTGCACGCCGCTGGAGGGTGTCGGCTCCGCTGGTTCCCTGCTCCCTCTGCCCCGGAACAGGAAGTAACACCCCCAGTGGCATGCACACGGCAGGCAAGAATGCATTCGGGGGGCTTGGGTGATGCGCCGAGGGGGGTCATTACGAGGATCTTACGAGACTGGGAGACTGGGCGTCTAAATGGCAGATGACGTTTAATGTGAGCAAGTGCAAAGTGATGCATGTGGGAAAGAGGAACCCGAATTATAGCTACGTCATGCAAGGTTCCACGTTAGGAGTCACCGACCAAGAAAGGGATCTAGGTGTCGTCATTGATGATACGTTGAAACCTGCTGCTCAGTGTGCTGCTGTGGCTAAGAAAGCAAATAGAATGTTGGGTATTATTAGGAAAAGAATGGAAAACAAAAATGAGGATGTTATAATGCCTTTGTATCGCTCCATGGTGCGACCACACCTCAAATATTGTGTTCAATTCTGGTCGCCGCATCTCAAAAAAGATATAGTGGAATTGGAAAAGGTGCAGAGAAGGGCGACGAAAATGATAAAGGGGGATTGGACGACTTCCCTATGAGAAAAGGCTAAAGCGGCTAGGGCTCTTCAGCTTGGCGAAAAGGCGGCTGAGGGGAGATATGATAGATGGAGTTAAACAGGTAGATGTGAAGCGTCTGTTTACGCTTTCCAAAAATACTAAGACTAGGGGGCATGCAATGAAGCTACAATGTAGTAAATTTAAAACGAATCGGAGAAAATGTTTCTTCATTCAACGTGTAATTGAACTCTGGAATTCGTTGCCAGAGAATGTGGTAAAGGTGGTTAGCTTAGTAGAGTTTTAAAAAGGTTTGGATGGCTTCCTAAAGGAAAAGTCCATAGACCATTATTAAATGGACTTGGGGAAAATCCACTATTTCTGGGATAAGCAGTATAAAATGTTTTGTACTTTTTTGGGATCTTGCCAGGTATTTGTCTGGATTGGCCACTGTTGGAAACAGGATGCTGGGCTACAGAGTCGGCTCCATGCTGGGCTTGATGGACCTTTGGTCTTTCCCAGTATGGCAATACTTATGTGCTTATATGTATTTATGAGAAGGAAGAGGCCGTCACATACGCTGCAGGTCACCACAAAGTCAAGAGTTGCGACCATGTTTATTCAGTGCCGAGTCGACTCACTGCCGTGCTGAGTCTGCCCAAAAGGTAGGTGGGACTGAGAGATCAGCTGAGTGAGCCACAGCGTGACTGACGGTAGAAATGAATTAGTGAAAGGCTGCTGCTTTGTCTTTGCTCTGTGCACTTTAAGTCAACCGTGTTTAAAACTGGGTGGGCGGGCCTGGGCCCGCCCCTAGCTACACCCCTGCTGCAGAGTGAATGAATTTGTAGGCCAGAATAAACAGTATGAATTTATAAGCATTGGATGGAGACTAGAAATGTGCACAGGGCAAACATTTTCAGTTTGTTTTGTCTCATTTTTACTTTTTTCCCCAATTTTGGGGCATTTATCAGTTCAATGATATATAGTATGATATGATATGATACTTTATATTCTGCCAGCTCCCAATAAAGGTTCAAAATAGATAACAAAAATATGAATAATTTAAAAAAGAAAAATTAATATATTTGTTTTAATACAAATGTTTAAAATGCTTTAGAAGTTTTGAATCTGAGATAATTGACTAGTTAATAATATATGTTAATTCTTAAGGTAACATGTATTAAATAGAGGAGTATGGATCATCTTGAAGGCAAATATGGAATTAAGGGGCCCTTTTACTAAAAGGTTGCCACATGGCAACCCGGAACTACCACTGGCCCAATGCGGTTTTTGGCAGTAGTTGTGCCCCCAATGCACACCATATTGAATAATATTTCCACAAGGGGTTACCCAGTGGTAATCCGGCAGTGTTGTGTGCTGCCCAGTTACCACAGGATTAGCTCAGGAGCCCTTACCACCACCTCAATTGGTGGCAGTAAGTACTCCCCCCCCCCCCCCCCCCCCCCCCCGAAGTGGGCATGCGGCAAGTGCAAACTTACCACATGGCCATTTCATTTTTGGACATTTTCACCCACTGTGGTAAAAGGGGCCCTGGCATGTGGCAAAAACGGCCCCTTTTATCTCAACTTAGTAAAAGGGCCCCTAAGAGAAAAGAAAGGTAAGAGCAGATGTGTGAAGGACCTCATGTAAAGGGTTAAGATTTTGTAACAGATCCGAACAGAGATGGGAAGCCAGTGGTGTTGAATGAAAAATGGAGTCACTTGGTCAAATTTGTTTGAACATGAGAGAATCCATTCTGTTATCTTTATTTATACTCTGACATAAAGTGGTACCACAGTTGCTTCCTCCACTGCATCATTTTGGTACGCTGGCAGGGAAGCATATGGTGAAGATTGCACATCATCTGGTCATACTGCAATTTTTTTTTTTTTTTTACAGTAAATGAAGATTCAGCAGCTTTTCCACTAATGCAAGGAACATCAGCTTGAAATGTTCTATCTGCATTCTAGGAAGGAATCTAATGAAGGATAACTAGGAGCTTCACAGAAAACTAATGGTGCCTACTATCCAAAATGCATGCACAGAGATGATAGCTGAATTTAAACAAGCTTGGAATAGATGATAACAGGAAATGGTAGGTACAGAACTGAGAGGTAGAGAAAAAGATCTTGTTAGAACAGGTGTTGTTTTAATTATGGAGGCAGACAGGGTACGATGACTAATCTTTATCTTCTATCATCCATTATATTACTATGGAGCTCATTTTCGAAAGAAAAAACATCTAAAAAGTGGCATAAAGCAGCATTTGGACATTTTTCTCACACAAATATCCAAATCAATATTTTCAAAACTTATTTTTCAGATGTTTTTCTATGCTGTTTGTCTGCAGTGCATCTAAATCTCAAGGGAGCATGTTGGGGGGGTGTTAAGGGCAGGATTTGGGTATTCCTAAGACTTAGGCTTTTTCACCCATAATGGAACAAAACAAAACTAAAACTAAGATGTTTAGAGCTAGACCTGCCCTAATTGACCAGATGACCACTGGAGGGAACCAGAGATGATCCCCCCCCCCAATACCCTCCCCAGTGGTCACTGACCCTCTTCCACCACCCCCCAAAAAATGTGAATAAAAATATGACTTACCAACCTCTATGACAGCCTCCGATGTTAAAGTCAGGTGTATTAGAGTAGCATGCAGGTCCCTGGAGTAGTGTAGTGGTCGGTGCAGTGCACTAAGGAGTGGGGGACCCAGGTCCCTATCTCTCTCTATCTGTCACACTTGTGGTAGAAACTGTGACCCCCTCCAAAAGTCACCAGAACCCTACTGTACCCACATATAGATGCCCCCTTCACCCACAAGGGCTAATGTAGTGCTGTACAGTGGGGGGCAGTAGGTTTTGGATGGGTTTCAAAGAACTCAGGGGACATGATAAGGGAGCAAAGGTGAGATGTGTACCTGGGAGCATTTTTATGAAGTGCACAGAAGTGCCCTTTAGGGTGCCCCATTGCTCTCCAGGGATGTCTGGAGGACCAGTCTGCTAAAAATGCAGGCTCCAAATAGCTTTTTCTACGTTTTGCATTTATTCGGGGGGGGGGGGGGGGGATGGACCAAAACATCCAAAGCACAAAACCTTGTTCAAAAACAGTATTTTTGGAAAAAAGTTAAAAAAAAATTTTTTGGGAAAATGACCTTTCATATTCAGATTTTGGATGTTTTTTTGCAAACTGTCCAAAGTCAGACTTAGATATCATATCGAAAATGCCCTTCTATATGTAGTCTGCATCCTATTCTCCCTCCATCAACAACTTGTTCATACAAAATATCCTTTGAAATGCACCCATATTCCAGATGTGCCTCTGCACCAGATTTGAAAGAAGTGGCAGCATGTACATTCTTCAAAAAAGATATAGTGGAATTAGAAAAGGTACAGAGAAGGGTGACAAAAATGGTGAAGGGGATGGGATAACTTCCCTATGAGGAAAGGTTAAAGCAGCTAGGGCTGAGGGGAGATATTATAGGGGTCTATAAAATGAGTGGAGTTGATTGTGTGACATGAATTGCTTGTTTACTCTTTCCAAAAATACTAGGACTACGGGGCACGCAATGAAGCTATATAGTAGTAAATTTTAAAACAATCAGAGAAAATATTTCTTCATGCAACATGTAGTTAAACTCTGGAATTGGTTGCCAGAGAATGTGGTAAAAGCAGTTAGCTTAGCAGGGTTTAAAAAGGTTTGGATGGCTTCCTAAAGGAAAAGTCCATATACCATTATTAAAATGGACTTGGGGAAAATCTACTGCTTATTTCTAGGATAAACAGCATAAAAAGTATTGTACTGTGTTAGGATCTTGCCAGGTACTTGTAACCTGAATTGGCGCGCGTGCTCAATTTCATTAAAACGAGGATTCTGGACGTGAGGGGAAGAAAGAGCAGGGCAGGTAATGTGGTGGCACCAGAGACCAGCGCTAGACAAAGGCTTCAGCTGGTGGGGGTTGGGGACCCCCACCAGCCA
Source organism: Microcaecilia unicolor (assembly GCF_901765095.1). Taxonomy (NCBI): domain Eukaryota; kingdom Metazoa; phylum Chordata; class Amphibia; order Gymnophiona; family Siphonopidae; genus Microcaecilia; species Microcaecilia unicolor. Next base: position 127,789,766 of record NC_044038.1, on the reverse strand, counting down.
AGGTATGTGCAGCAGCGGCAGTGGGTGGGGAGCGGCAGGGCGATGGGACAGCGGACCAAAATGTGCCGCCCCACTTTGGGCTCTGGCCCCCTCCCACCTCGAGGTCTGGCTACACCCCTGCTTTCAAAGGGAGGATTTTCAAAGGGAAGCGCAGCCCACATTTTCAATGGAAGGCTCTATTTATATGACACAGAAACATACAGAAGTGCATGCACTCTCAGGCAGCTTCCCTGCCTCCATACCATCATGCAAAGTTCTTGCATTTGCTGCCAGTCCTTTTCTTCAGCCTGAAGCAGATCCTTCGCCTTTCTCCCATTCTTCTTGCTCCCCTTCAACAATGCTGCTCCACAACTCTCTCCAAAACCCCATGTAGGTCTCAGCCTTCACCTGCTCAGCCCAAGGAGGTGTGATTGAGAACAGGAGACAGCAGGACATCAAAAAGTTGAAGCCACTTAAGTTAGTCTGCATTTCCTCTTCCCCACGCAACTGTCATTCTGCATACACGCATTACTGTTCGTAGCATTTTTATTTAATCTCACTTATATCTTCAAACATGCCAGCTTGTGCAGAGGAAGCATAATAATGGAATAATTTTTCATAGGTAGAGTAGTAATTTGTTATAAATTGAAATCAGTGTGTCGTTTGGAGGTGCTGGTTATAGGGACACACTAGCACATGTTATATTCTTGCAGAGATTTTTTTTTCCTGGCAAAGGGGGCTCTTTCCTGCCCCGAAGAGTTCACTAGACCACCAGGGCACCACACTAAGGTAAAGGACGGGAGGAATAGTCAGGCTGGCAAAATCCACCCGGTTGCCTGGTCATGTTCTAAAAAAATAGGACATATTTATTTATTTACAGCATTTATATCCCACAATTTCCCACCCATGGGCAGGCCCAATGTGGCTTACAACAATCTACATAAAAACACAGCATGTCAGGGGTCAAACAATTAATGTCCTAGAAGTATAATGGGGAAAAGGCAAAGTGAGGTAAAACTGGGTGTATGGTAACCCTACCCAATGCTCATAAGTAAAAGCAGGCGCAAGATGCCACTAGCACCACATTTACCTGTGCAGAATGTTCAGAGACCCAGAACACGGGAACAAACAAGCACGCAGACAAAGAACACAAGTAGCATGCAAATGTAACCAATGCTCAGAAAAGAGTGCCCAAAACAAAACTGCCTTACCACTGCAAAAAATAACACGAGGTTGGAGCAGGCATTAGGGTATTAGGGATTTCTCATGATTCTCGCATGTCTCTGCAAAATCTGCCAGTTTTGATTGCTTTTGGAAGCAGAAGGAAGCCCCTGCAAGCCCTTAAGCGCTGGTCATGAGAAACAGCAGACCCAAGCGAAAGCGCACATTGGCGTCTTTCCTGCGTCTAAATATAAGCGTCCAAGTTCAAAAGAATTAAAAGCGCATATATTTAGTCCACAGAAAACAGACGCCAATATGTGCTTCATGTTTGGATTTTACCAGGCGCATGCGCACAGGAGCTGAGCATCTTACCGCGGAACTCTTCTGCGCATGCACCAAGCACAATCCTCCCGCCGAACTCCCTAATGCTCAACGCTATGAGAGCGCCTTTATTTGCATCTCAGCATTGAGCATTAGGGCGTTGTTCTTCTGTGCTGTTCTTGGCGGTACTTTTATGGTGCAATTCAGAACAGCGCTGGAGTTTAGAGCATTGGGGCGCGAGTCCTGAAAATTATGGAAACAGATCTTTTTCAATATGAGTGGGGAGGCAAAACCTAGAGTAGAAGAGAATATGGGGAGTGGCAGTCCCAAATCTTCACTGGTAATACCCAGCAGCTCAATTAAAGTATTTGTTAGATTGAGAGCCTGGATCTTATAAAATTGCAATTGAAATAGAAGAAACAATTAGTGCAGTATGCCCTCTTACACATCTGTCGTGGAGGTCTGACTATATTGCACTAGGGGACAGCATTAGGAATCCCTTTACCAACCATTTATTTATTTATTTATTTGAAACATTTCTAAACTGCACAATCCATTAATCCTAGGCGGAAAGGTGGGGAGGAGGTGAAAAAGCATTGGAGAGATGAACTTGAAGTCTCCACTAGGACAGCAATCTATCATGAGCCTGCTTTCATGCAGGGCAGGGATCCTAAGATGTTTGAGAGGATAAAGGGTTGGTTATTTCAGGAAAGTGCAAAGGTATTCCCATGTATCGTAGTGAGGGGAAATGTATATAAAGTTATTACTACATGGTATTTAACTCCAGAATGTTTGAACAAGATCTATCTGTTGTCTTCAGACAGATGCTAGAAACAACAAGGTGGAACTGTCCCAAGGTCTAGAGTTTCTGGATACAACTTATAACCTTGATGTAGATGTGTATGTGTGTGTGTGTGTGGGGGGGGGGGCGGGGTCATAAGACTCACCAGGCCTGTCTCTTTGGTTGAAGACTGGGAGAGAAAAGACTAAAATGGGAGACATGCATTCATGACCCAACATAAAAATACCGGTCACTTGCGACACAACATAACCAAAGACTGCAACGGACATTACCTGACTCTTCTTCCCCTTTTCCCTCTCTAAATTCCCCGAACTGTTTCATACCATACATATACCTCATTATACCACAATATCATTTTGTATTCATTCATGCTATGTATTTGTTCAAACTGTAATCGGCTAACACTGTTAATGGTTATATGTAAACCACATTGAGCCTGCAACAGGTGGGAAAATGTGGAATACAAATGTAACAAATAATAATCTACTATAATAATTTGCACCTCCAACGTTCTGAAGCTGACTCCGTGGCAGACTGCAGTGAAGGGTTCGTAACTCTGTAATCATCTCTCTCTGTCCCGCCCTCGCGTCAAAACGTGATGACGTCGAGGGTGGAACAGTGAGAGGGAAGGGAACGCTGCAGAGTTGCTAGGCAAAGGAACGCATTGTCACCAGCATGGGGACGTATCAGAGGCTGTTCTGCACATGCGTCAATTCATAGGTCTCTCCCGAGCCACCCAGCGATTCTCCTCTCTCCCCTGCCCTCCCCCTCCAGCCACCCAGCAATTCTCCTCGCTCCCCTGATTACCTCCGTCAAAGTGGTCATATCATTGAAAGCCCTGCCCATCTCCAGCCGTCCCTTCGAGTTCGTTCCTTCAGAGTCCCGCCCTCGCAGAAAGAGGAAATGATGTCAGACGGCGGGACTCTGAGGGAACGAACTCAAAGGGAAGGCTGGAGACGGGCAGGGCTTTCAATAACGTGACCGCTTCGACGGAGGTAATCAGGGGAGCGAGGACAATCGCTGGGTGGCTGGGGGGGGGGGGTAGGGGAGAGAGGAGAATCGCTGGGTGGCTGGAGGGGGGGCAGGGGAGAGAGGAGAATCACACACACACATTCTCACAGACACACTCGCACCTAGTCTCACTCTCTCTCTGTCACACACACACACTCGCACAGTCACTCTCATACACACTCTCTCAAACATACATACTCCGAGGAAAACCTTGCTAATGCCCGTTTCATTTGTGTCAGAAACGGGCCTTTTTTACTAGTAATAATAATAATTCATCAATTGGGGTTGTCTGTGGCTTGGTGTAGGATTGCAGCTCATTGGAAGGATATAGATGACCTAATGGTGCAGGATTGGAAACAGACTTACTGGTCACGGGTCAATATTCAGCTTGTGGTGGTCAGCGAGTTTTTTAATGTGGCTGCTGTGGTCAGAATTAGCCCCAGATATTCAATGCCGGGCAGTGTCCTGCCACCCAGCATTGAATATCTGGAGCTAATTTGACATGTGCTAGCCACCAGAGCTTATGCAGGCCCACATAAGTATATGGGCCCCCTTCTGATGCCCACTCCCCACTCCTACCCACCTCCCAGAAGCAACAGAAGACCCCCCCCCCCTTGAAACCAATGCCTCCCCCCACTGCCACCCCAACACCTCTGGAAATGCAAGTCCCTCCCCTTCAATGTTATCAGGCTTACCTGTCTGTTTTCTTGGTGGTCCAGTGAGGAAATAGACAGGAGCGATGTCCACTTACTCCTGCCCATTGAGGCAGACTCCCAACAATGGGCAGGAGTGAGTGGGCATCATTTCTCCTTATTTCGCCACTGGACCACCAGGCAAATGGGCAGGTAAGCCTGATAACATTGGGAGGGAGGGGCTTGCATTTCTGGAGGGGTGGGGGTGATTGAGGCAGGGAGATCCAGAGGAGAAGTGTTCTGGGGAGTTGGTAGGAGGAGTGGGCATCAAAAGGGGGGGGTCTTGGCATTCAGGGGTGAGAGGGAAGGGGGTCTTGCTGTGCTTCCAGGTGGGGGTGACAGAGAGGGATGGGATCTTGTCATTTTTCCAGGTGGGAGAAGGAGGGAAGTAGGGAGGGAGGTCCAGGCCAACCATGAAAATCCTAAGGGTACTGGGCCAAAACGTGAACCTTCGTACACAGATTTCTAATCTGGTTCAATGCAGTTTCTACAAGTTAAGCATAAATTCAGTAAAAACTCTATTCTCTACATCAGCCCTTCATGTTTAAATGCATTCCTGAATAATCAGCCATCTTGATTACTGTAATGCACTTTATAATGGCATATGGACATCATACATTAAGGGGCCCTTTTACTAAGGTGCATAGGAGCCCATGTGCGTATAACATGTGGCAAATTGGAACTACCGCCTGGTTACCGCGTGCCTCAGGCGGTAATTCCATTTTTGATGTGCATTTTCTACCGCGTGCCACTTACCCGGCTGTAATCCGCAGTGTACACGTGCTGATGATTACCGTCCGATTAACACATGAGACCTTACCGCTAAGTCGGTAAGGTCTCGTGTTGAAAATTGACATGCATTGGTTTTAATTTTTCCACACGTCCATTTTTTACCACAAAAAAGGCCTTTTCTGCAGGCACGCTGAAAAAAGGACCTGTATGCATCCAAAACACGCACCTGCACAGACCATTTTTCAGCGCGTCTTAGTAAAAGGGCCCCTAAATGACTACAGATAGTCCAAAATATGGCCATGAAACTATTAACAAAATCTAATAAATTTGTTCATGTAATCTCGTTGTTTCGAGCAGAACACTGGCTCCCCAATAATCACAGAATAACTTATCCTTAGTTCACAAGTACATCATAGAAGTATTCCAGTTTACTTATCTAGCCTACTAATTCCTTATGTTCCTTCAAGATCATTAATATAAGCATCACTGACCCAATTAGTTGTTCTGTCATTTTGTATTATTGGATATTAGACACCGTATGGTGTACGATATTCAGTGTTACTGGATGCTCTCTTTGGAACACTATTCCATTATCACATCATCTCGAGAAATCATTGCAAAATTTTAAGAAACAACTAAAATCATTTCTATTCCAAGATGCCTTCAGAATCTGATTTTATCATGACACATAGGAAAATGTTGGGACCACAACTGCCCGTTGACTATGGGCTGGGGGTTGGGCTGAACATTATTGGATGTAGGCTTGTAACACTTTCTTCTGTCCTATCCAGAATTGGAGTTCCTTTCACTTCTTTTAACCTTAGATTTTGAAAACTGCCCACAAGGCCCTCTGATTCAATTCCAACTGCCCCACTCTTGCTATCTAATACTCTGATTTCTCCAGTAACCAGTTTTTGCTACTTAGGAGTACTTCTTGATTCTAATCTTTTGAGCCTGAAGTTTCTGCACTATGTGAATCTCAGTTTTTTCTTTTACATCAGCTGAGATCAGTCCGTCCTTTCTTTGATCATAATAATTTTTACTTTATAATTCTCTCTCTTTTTAGGATTACTGCAACATCATTTATTTGGGTATTTCCAATTCAATACTCAAAAGATTACAGACATTACAAAATACTGTTATACATCATCTTTGTCATTTACAGAAATTCGACCATGTTGCACCTGCCTTGAAAGATCATCATTGGTTGCCAGTCTTTTATCGTATTCAATTCAAAACATTGTTACTGGCTTTCAAAGCTTTCCGTCAGGGTACACCTATGTATCTTTCTTCACTGACCATTCCGTATTCCTTGTTACGTGTTCTGCGCGCCATTAATGACCACCGTATGGTCTTTCCAGAGCCTCATTTATCTCAAATGGAAATTACGTGTTACAGTGCTTTTTTCTTTATTGGCCCACATTTGTGGGACTCCATGCCTTTGTCTATGTGGTGAACTTAATCTGAAGAAATTTAAAGCGTTTTGAAAGACGTGGTTGTTCCAGCAGGCATACTCTAGTGAGTGAGGCAACTCTCTTGGGCACTGGTATTTTAGGAGAGAGTATGTATGAATGTTAATTTTTACCAGATGCTATTTTAATTGTTCAGTGTTCTTGTATGTATGTTTTATTTTCCTATTGAATATTGTAGTTCTTTGCTTTGCTTTATCTTTTGTTTGTAAACCGCTTTGATCTGTCAGTTAAAGCAGTATATCGATCCATGAATAAATAAATAAATATATCAAATTCTAAAGATACTTGGATATTCCGGGGGGTTGCCAAGGAGGGAGGGGGATAGCACAACATTGGGTGAGGACCCGGAAGTTGACTGGCACCGGCTGATATTCAGACCTGTGCCCGGTTAACTTTACAGTCTTTTTTTCTGTCCTAACTTTATGCACTCTCTCACTCAGGAGTCCTTTAACAAAGGTGCGCTAGTGGTTTTAGAGTGTGCTAATCATTAGCGTGCGCTAAACACTAGCGATGCCCATAGAAATATATGGGCGACTCTAACATTTAGCACGTTCATATTTTAGCTTGTGCTAAAAACGCTAGTGCGCCTTTGTAAAAGGACCCATCAGTTAGCAGACTGAAAATCTCTGCTAACCAGCTAGGTTACCGCACTACCCAAACTTCGCCCCCAGACCGCCCACAAACTAACTGGTTTTGGCATGGATGGTTAGAGGAAATATTCAGTGGCACTATCTGGTTAAGTGCCACTGAATATACCCAGTTAGCCCCAGACGTATGATTTAAATGACCTGGGACCTCACCTGACCATTTAAATTGCTTTGAATATCAGACCCCTAGTGTTTTAGAAGAAATGGAGAAATTAACTGATCATTTGACTGGGAGGGGAAGGAGTGGAGCCAGCCATTCCAAGATTAGGGGGGTGGGGGTGGGGGAAGGGGCAACAACCTGTTGATCAAAGGAATCATGGTCAACTGGGTTTTGAAGTATGTTCTGGTTAGCTGAGAGGAGGGGGGAGGAAAGGGGGAGGGGGAAGAGGGAGGGCTCTGGAGGGACAGGGCAGGGGGGAAAATATTAGTGCTTAAAGGTTGGGATTCTATCTGTTGATCTGAAATAATTGCAGATCTCACTGTTATTTGTTGCCATGGTTGAACCAAGAATTAACTTGGCTGTTGTATATTATAAAAGTTAATAAATATTTGTAACCAGGTCCTCCTTCCACCTGGGAGCCAGGGCAAACCCTGCTTAGCTTGGCTGTCTCATCAAGGGATACTGAATCCAAACCACCTCTCCTGCCGGTGAAGGGAGGGGGGGAAAGCATCCTGGCTCTCGCCACCTTGCTGTGGTTCTGACCTTCTATGGCCCAGCAGCAGGGTCAGACAAAATCTCAGCACACTCACCGTCTTTTAAAGTAAAGGTTTATTTAGTGGGCTGTTTTACCTTCTCCTTAATACAGCCTTAGTCTTGGTTTAGTTTCATAATCAACAAAGAAAGTTACAGTCCCAGTTTCCAGCATTCACCTCTTTAACATAGTTCGGTCTTAAATCTAAAAAGGCAAAAAAAACCACATTGAATCCCTCCTTGTTCTCAATGATAGCATAACCTTCATAAGCACTATCTTCTGTCTTCAGATAGTTAATTGGTTAGCTTCCCCCACAAGTTCCTTCCCCAGTTTACCATTTTCTCCTCTCCAGCCTTCAACAGTCTGGGTAAAACTGAGGCCACAAAGCCCTTTACCTTTTCAACCGGAGTCCAGGCTAAACCTGAGACCTCCATGCACTCTCCCTCCTCCTTTCCCTACTTCCTCTTTATTCCATTCCATGGCTTCCTCCACCCAGGATTCTCCCAGCTGCTGCTCATTCCTTTGATCTGAACTCATTTCCCAATCATTCACCCCTCCCTCTATTTCCTGGGAGTCCTGTATGTGTACTGATGGTTTCTGGGAATGTTAGTTCCTTCCCTTATCTAGTAGTCTTACTGGCACCTTGGCCACTAGAGGACGCACCTTTCCTCTAGAAGAAATTGGAGAGTGAGATTCATTACGTGCAAACGGAAAACTTCTCTCCTGTCCCGGCCCACCCAATCTCAGCTTAGGCCTACCCAATTTTCCCTGCTCCTCCAATCAGTGCACAGCCAGCCCCGCAGCCGAGAGGAAAGAGCAGCTCTCCAAAATGCATTCTTCTTTCTTTCTCTCCTTCCAGCATCGCGACACCAGGTATTGCTCCCCCCCCCCCCGAGCCTTCCAATCCCCCTATCCGCCGATAGAGTCAGCGAGAAAGCAGTACACACGCTGCTTTAGACCTGCCCCGAGAAGCCTTTCTTTCTCCTTCAACTTCCTGTTCCCGTGTAGGCGGGAAGTTGTAGGAGAGAGAAGGGCTTCCAGGCAGGGACAGAGCAGAGTTTGTACTGCTTTCTCGATGAAGCTGCCAGCGACTCGAGGGATTGGAAGACTAGGGGGAGGGGATGATACTGGGCAGCACGGGGCTGGAGGGAGAGAAAGAACTGGAAGACTCCAGTGTTGTGGCGGTGGCGGGGTGGGGGGGTTGCTGGAAGGAGAATGAGAGAGACAGGGGCGAGACCAGCCGGCAAAGGGTTAAAAAAATGAAACCACTGGGGGAGAGTAAGAGAGATGGAAAAAGAGCAGAAGATGGTTGGGACTAGGGGGTGTGAGGGAAGGGAGAGGGAGCAGAAGATGAATGGAACTATGTGGAGGAGAGAGAGGGAGCAGAAGATGGATGAGACTAGAAGGTGTGGGTGGGGGGAGGGAGAAGAAGCAGAAGATGGATGTGGCTAGGGGTTTGGGGGAAAGGGGAACAGATCAGAAAATGAGTGGGACTTGGTGATTGAATGGGAAAGGAAGACGACAAGAGGAAAGAGAAGAAATGGAAAAGAATTTAGAAGACTGACACATGGAAAGTGGAAGAAAGTGGGACCAGCCCAATCAGAAAAATAAAGTGCTCAGACAACAAAGGTAGAAAAGAAAAAAAAAAATTTTTATTTAATATTTTTTTTAAAGATTGAGATGTGCCTGCTTTGTGAAATGTACATTTTGTAAAATAAAATTTTGTGTGTGTGATGTTGGTGTCTGCAGTGCCCAGGTTTAAAATTTAAAAAAAAACATATTTAATGTAGGCAGGTTGCCGGGTGGGGGTGGCCTCTGCAGTGCCCAGGACATTAAAAAAAAGGTTTTATATTTAATGCTGGTGTGCTTCAGGGTGGCGGGGGAGATGCCAGACTATTGGGGGGGGGGGGGTTAGCGGGGGCTGATGCATAGCTATGGGATGGATGATGGGGAAGGGAAGGGCTGATGCTGGGCTATGGGTGGGGGGGTAGGGTACAGATGAAAAGGGCTGATGCCGGGCTAAAGGATGTGGTGGGGGGGGGGGGGGGGGGGGTAGGGAAGCAAAGTTTGAAGGATATCATTTCTGAAATTATACTGTAGGATCCTGTCATGTGTGTTGAGATGTTTGCCATTATAGTAGACTTATGCCTGGTCAAGATTAAGATGTGGTTTTTCCATATGTTGATGCTGGGCATACTACTTAGAAATCCATCATCAAGTGCATTCTAATGCATTATTTTGTAGCAAGAAACACTACTCATACCTATATACACAGTGCCCACCCATATTAGCTCTGGGCCCAACCAAAATGTTAGGTCTGGCTATGCCACTGGTTTTGGCACTACCGGACTGGGTCTCTTTCCCAACCCCTCACAATATTTACATTTTAAAAAATTACCCTCATCAGTGGAAAAGATGATATGTCTAGATGACTCAGATAAGGTAAAAGCTGTTTCTTCAGATTAAGTCAAGATTGTTAGCTATAAAACCAATATTTTTTTCTTCCATTTCTTCTGTAAGTGCATTTTTCATCCTTGTCAGTTGGAATCATTTCTTCATGATAAAACTCTGCTATGATGATCTCAGTTTTAAGATTTTAGGAATAGTTTTAGATGAAAGGATTTAGTGAAGATATAGCAATGCTGTTTTTATCTTATATTACGTCTGTGCTTTATTTAGGAGTATGTTTCTTTGTGACTCTGACTCCCCCCTTTTAATGTGAACTACAGGAAACGATTTCCTTTCTATTATGTACTTCTGGTGATATTTATTTTTTTTATTGCTGATGGAAACTGTTCTTCCTTTTCTTCTGCTGTCCTATTTCTAGAATGTATTGATTAAAAATGTCAATGAAAATAGTGGAAAATGTACACGCTTTACCCACAAGCGGCTTTATTTTGGTTGTAAGTATTTCTCCTAATATATTTGCAGCACTCACTGGAAATAATAGCATTTCTTCTAATTCACACATTTAGTTCTTCATACAGTGATGGATTAGCATTCACTATTGGCCTGAGGTACAAAATCTTATATGGCTCCACTTTCATTGTATAAATTTGTACTTGCATATGTGAACCTGTATAATTCCGGCTGAGGGGAGATATGATAGAGGTATTAAAAATAATGAGTGGAGTGGAACGGGTAGACGTGAATCGTTTGTTTACTCTTTCCAAAAATACTAGGACTAGGGGGCATGTGATGAAGCTACAAAGTAGTAAATTAAAACTTTTTCTTCACTCAGTGTGTAATTAAACTCTGGAATTCGTTACCAGAGAATGTGGTAAAGGCTTAGCGAGGTTTAAAAAAGGTTTGGATGGCCTCCTAAAGGAAAAATCCATAGACCATTATTAAAATGACTTGGGGAAAATCCACTGCTTATTTCTGGGATAAGCAGCATAAATTGTATTGAACTTTTTTGGGATCTTGCCAGGTATTTGTGACCTGGATTGGCCACTGTTGGAAACATGAAGCTGGGCTTGATGGACCTTTGGTCTGTCCCAGTGTGGCAATACTTATGTACTTATTATGTTTCAGTTTTTTACGTTTTACCCAAAACTCATAAGTCTTTGATTTCTCTGCAAGGGTGGCCAATAATGGTGGACACTTTCACTTTTTGAAGCATTACCTGTTTTTGTAGATGGGTTTCTTCAACTGTTCTACACTGGCCCCCTCTTTTGTTCAAGATTCAATGCATTTTTGGAGATTTTGTCTTCCTTTTTGATTGCCACGGATATGGAATCCCTATATTCAAATATTTTACAGGATGGAGTGTTGCAGGTGCTTTTGAATTCTTACATATATGTCCTGATGATCCTATTTAGGTTCCTTCATCAATTTTTTTTTAATTCTTTATTTATAATTTTCAAATAATGCAATCACATCTTTAGAAGTGAATAGAGAAAACACCAACCATGCCTAGGAAATAAAGAGAATAAAAGGAAATAAGGATCTGCTATTTTGGCCACAATAAAAAGAGGTAGGCTACAAATGCAAACTGTAAAGAAGGAAAAATCTGTTAACCAATAGCAAAGACAGATGCAGGGATGTCCAACAGCCGACAAAAACAATGCTTACACCTGCAGAGTTATATTCAGAGTTGTCACACCTTCTCTATACAACAAAAAATCTAAGAGCTGTTTGGGGTTAAAGAATATGTAAGATTTACCCTCAAAAAGAACAGTAGAAATGCAAGGAAATTTCGAAAGAAAGCTAGCTCCAAGGGCAAAAGCTTTTATAGCCAAGAACTCTTGTCTCCTTTTCTGCATAGCCCTTGACAAGTCAGGAAATATATGAATTAAAGATCCCAAAAAATGCTTTTGCATATACTTGAAGAATAAATGCAATACAAGGTTACAGTCTATTTCCAAAGCAAATGTCACTGTTGTTCTTTGTATTATTACTTCAACGACACTAGTCAAATCCAGTGTCTTTTTATCAATGTCATGAGATACCTAACACCTTTCCCCTGGCACTGGGAAGAACTGAAAAAACTAAAACACAATCCAGGAAACTGGAACACGTGTGGAAAAAAATAAAAGATGCACACCCTCTATGCATGGAAACAACTACAAAGAAAATACAAATACGCAATAAGACAGACCAAAAGATCGTACTATAAAACTAAAATGGGACCGGACTACAAAAACACGAAGAAAATATACAACCTCATGAACAAACTACTAGACACCACGCCAGTCACCTCAACTAATACCGACACCCCATCTGCTGAAAACCTTGCCAAATATTTCAATGAAAAAATCGTAAACCTACGCAAAACTCTACCTCAGAACAACACGGTCATAGAAAACTTCATAAATGGTCTAGACCCAACCCCTGGCGAATACCCTGCTGACCGAATATGGTCAAACTTCACCCCCCTCAGCACCAACACAGTTACTCAAACAATCAAAAAATATTCCAACAGCCACTGTCAACTGGACACCTGCCCCAACTACCTACTACAATCCGCCTCTCAACGTTTCTTAACAGATCTCACTTCCCATATAAACTTCATGCTCAAAAAGGGCAAATACCCTGAAGAAAAAGGCAACATCCTTCTCACCCCAATACCGAAAGACACCAAGAAAAAGACAAACGACATTACAAATTACCACCCAGTAGCATCTATCCCATTAATAGTCAAACTAATGGAAGGAATGGTAACCAGACAACTCAATGACTACATAAACAAATTCGATATATTACACGAGTCACAATCAGGATTTCGACCCCTACACAGCACTGAAACAGTACTACTCACTCTCCTAACCATGTTCAAGCAGGAAATAGCAGTAGGCAAGAGCATTCTTCTCCTCCAATTTGACATGTCAAGTGCGTTCGACATGGTTAACCATAACATACTGCTAAGAATCCTAGACTATTTCGGAAGCACTGGGAATACTCTCAGCTGGATCAAGGGTTTTCTAACCACAAGAGCATATCAAGTGAAATCAAAAACAAAATACCATCACCGTGGAAACCAGAATGTGGAGTACCACAAGGATCACCACTATCACCAATCCTAGTCAACCTCATGATGACCCCACTAGCCAAGACCTTATCCACCCAAGGCCTTAACCCATTGATGATGTTACCTTATACATCCCCTACAAACATGACCTAACAGAAAACACCAACGAAATCAAGCTCAGCTTAATCATTATGAATTCATGGGCAAATGCATTCCAACTCAAACTCAACACAGAAAAAACACACTGTCTCATCATATCATCCCAATACAATACATACAAACCCACAAACATTAACATCCCAGGATACACCCTCCCTATCTCAGACAGCATGAAAATTTTCGGAATAATAATAGACCGTAAGCTATCACTAGAGACCCAAGCGAAATCCACCGTAAAGAAAATTTTCTCCGCAACGGCTGAAACCATTCTTTCAGAGGGAACTATTCTGGAACCTGTTACAGTCAATGGTACTAAGCCATGTAGACTACTGTAATGGAATCTATGCAGGATGCAAAGACCAAATCATAAAGAAACTTCAGACCGCCCAAAACACAGCAGCCAGGTTAATATTTGGAAAACCGTGTTTTGATAGTGCCAAACCACTCCGAGAAAAACTGCATTGGCTACCAATCAAAGAACGTATCACTTTCAAAATCTGCACGACTGTTCATAAAATACTCTACGGCGAAGAACCGGGATACATGACAGACCTCATCGACCTGCCAACCAGAAACACTACAAAATCCACACGATCATACCTAAACCTCAACTATCCAAGTAACAAGGGACTCAAGTACAAATCCACCTATGCATCCAGCTTTTCCTACCTAAGCGCACAAATATGGAACGCGTTGCCAAAAGTAGTAAAAACTACTTTCGACCATTTAAACTTCAGGAAAGCACTAAAGACGGAAATGTTCAGAAGAGCATACCCCACCAACCCAACATAAAAAACCTGGACATTTGTGACACTATCCAGCTTATTTTCGAAGGAGATCGCTGGCCATCTTCTGACACAAGCCAGCCAAATTGGTATAATCGAAAGCTGATTTTGGCCGGCGCCAACTGCTTTCCGTTGCGGAGCTGGCCAAACTTCAAGGGGGCATTTCGGTAGGGTAGCGAAGGCGGGACGGGGCAGGATGGGGGCGTGCTTTGAGATGGCCGGCTTCGCCCGATAATGGAAAAAAGAAGGGTGTCCCTGGCGAGAATTTGGTCCACTTTATTTGGTCCCTTTTTTTTCAGGTCCAAGTCCCAAAAAAGTGCCCAAACTGACCAGATGACTACCGGAGGGAATCGGGGATCACCTCCCCTGACTCCCCCAGTGGTCACTAACCCCCCTCCCACCCTCAAAAAAACAACTTTAAAAACTTTTTTTGCCAGCCTCTATGCCAGCCTCAAATGTCATACTCAGGTCCATCGCAGCAGTATACAGATCCCTGGAGCATTTTTAGTGGGGGCAGTGGACTTCAGGCAGGCGGACCCAGACCCATCCCCCCCCCTACCTGTTACACACACTTGTGGTGGAAATGGGAGCCCTCCAAAACCCACCCGAAACCCACTGTACCCTCATGTAGGTGCCCCTTCATCCCTTAGGGCTATGGTAGTGGTGTATAGTTGTGGGGAGTGGGGATTTGGGGGGCTCAGCACCTGTAGGATAAATCACAGATAATAAATTACCTGTGTCCAGGTTCCCCTAAGCAGAACTATCTGCAAGCAAATAATCCTGAATTAGGTCTAGGGGTGGGAACCTTGGAACCTAGCCAAATACTTCCGTTAGAAAGAACTGTAGCTGAGACTGTAGGCTGAGATATATATATTAGATTTATTATAGTATGTCAGGTAAGAAAATAGAGCTAAGGTATACAAAATAGAACTCTGCAAGCTTTGGCTGATTACAAAATTACTGGCTGATAAAAATTACACTCATACGTCACACTACTAAACACTAATTCTTATTGGTTACCAGGTAAAATTACACCACTGATCAGTCACACTATATTACGAGGTAGTACAGTTATTAGCAGCTTCTCCTAATCACAAGTACGACAGCACCAGCCTTCTGCTCAGGTAAATACCACTAACTAGCCCCCGACTAGTAGGAAATGAATCACCGTGTTTCTCACCAGGCTTAGACCTCAGGGTCGTTTCTCTCGGGAGCTGACACGGGACACCTCACAGACTCAAGCTGGATTCACAGCGAGTCTCAGTCGCAGCTGGAAGGGAACTCTGCAGCAGATAAGGAGGTCACAGGTCACGCAGGGCAGGTACAGCTGAACCACGATACTTTCCTCCAGATACACAGTTCATCAGTTGGTGGACCTTATTAGGTCTCACTGGTCTTCTTTTCACCTCCACCTTCTTCCAAGGCTTCTTACTAACTCCTTTTTTGTTGTTCCCGCTCTCCTCCGTGCCTCTTGGTCTGGTGGCTGCAGGAACCAAACTGGATCTTCCTCAGCTCACTGCCTGGCAAGAACAGTCCATTGTTCTTGACCTTCAAGTTGTTACATTTTGGTATGCATTTTCTGTTTCTCACCCGCCTTGCTGGAGCCAGCCTCTCAGGGAGATAAGGGGGCCTGCTTTGCCCACAGCATGTCCTTGGTGTTGAGCTTCTGCTGGAATTTTCCACAAGCTGCAAAGCTGTTACTTGCTGACACAGAGATGTGTGGGTCAGAGTTTACAGTCTCCATTTGCTGTCATAGGATTATACAGGCCAAGGCCCGCAAGGTGAGACACACAGGGAAATACTCCTACATATTCCCCCCTTGGAGATGGAATTTACTACAAAGGAGTAAAAGCCTTCTCCAATCTAACTAGTAATACAGCTAGACTGGTTAAGTCAGACTCATGGTCAAGACTGAGGACATAAAAACAGTAAATGTCATTAACTCAATACTAACACACTATCAATGATAACTAGAAGCAAATACTTCATACAATCATATGCAATGTTCAAACGTAGTTTCAAAATACTAATACAGCAAACTACTAATACTAGAACACTCTTAGGGTGTTAGCAGCTATGTCTTAACACATGAAATTATAATCAACATTTAACCATCAGTACAATAAAATGCATAGCAAAAGCATCAGCAAATTAGTACAGAATATGAAAATGTAAACTAAGATGTTGTATAGTGGAGAGTTACTCATTGTTGACCTCCACACAGTCTAACAAAGTCAATGGTATGAGAGTCTTTAGACTGTAAAACGACATAATGTCCAAACCAAAGTCAATAGGGTGGACCATGATGAATGATGAGGTGTAAATGGACACTTCTCACATCAAGAAGACATCAAACAGGAACAAAATGGTCCACGTAATGGTGCTGATGAAGAAAGTCTTCAAACATAAGCATTGGACACAGTTCAAAAAGAAAGTCAATGAAATGTCCCAAAAACAAATAAACACATCCAAAACTTCACTTTCAGGAACACTGGATTGGTTAAAATAAAAATAAAACCAAACAAATTCCCCCCCAACAAGAAGAATGATTCTTGGGAAAAGAAAATCCAACAGTCATGACTAAACAATGGAAATCATGAGGGACAAAGGGAAGGAATGTTGAAAACCACCAATGGATTAGGAAGCAGAGCGTCAGGAACATCTTGAAGAACGACATCAGGAACGGAAACAGGATCAATCTGCTTGGCAACTGCACCGAATCTTCAAGGTTTTTTTTTTTTTTCCTCTGTATCTGAAAAACAAAAGAAAACGAAGCTATTCTGCTTCATGGTTAGTTTGGGTCATTTCAACAATGCATGTATCTGGAACCAAATGACTGGGATGACATGGTCTCAGCTGATTGATGTGGACCCACTTAAGGTTATCTTCACCTTGAGAATTTTTTCTGAGGCGAATTTGGTAAGCCACAGGTGAAGCTTTTTCCACTATAGGGAAAGGACCATGCCAACTGGGCAGAAATTTCTTCTCTTTTACCTTGTTTCTGCCAAAATTGAAATAGAATACCTTGTCGCCAATTTGGTATTCTTTGGAGGTAGTCCCTTGATCATAGTAGGCTTTTCTACCTCTAGCACTACTTTCCAAGTTCTTTTGGGCAAAGGCAAAGGCACTTTGCAAATGCTGACGCAAATGGGTGACGTACTCATGAGAGGAAGTAGCACTGGACAAGTTCACATCATTAGTCCTGTAAAGCAAATGAATTGGTAATATCATTTCCCTACCTGTCATCTCAAAAGGTGACACTCCTGTAGACCGATGAGGTGTGGCACGGATGGCCATGAGGACCAATGGTAACTTCATGTCCCAATCCTTACCTGAAGATGACACATACTTCTTCAGAATGGTAATGATGGTACGATTAGCTCTTTCCACTTGTCCTGAGGACTGCGGTCGGTAGGCAATGTGTAGTTTACTCTTCACTCCTAGCATCTTCCACATGTGTTGGATCACTTCGGCAGTAAACTGAGATCCTTGGTCTGAATCCACTCGCATTGGCAAGCCCCACCGGCTGAACACATGATTCAGTAGTAAGGTAGCCGTAGTCTCAGCAGTGCAATTGGGTGCAGGAAGGCACTCCACCCACTTGGTGAACATGCAGGTGACAGTAAGCATGTACTTGTTGCCTTGGGTGGATCGCACCACCGGTCCAACCCAATCAATCTGGATATCTGACCAGGGCATAACAATACCCTTCTTCCTGAGGGGTGCCCGATGGGATGGTGAAGATGGCTGGAAACGACAACAGGTCAGACAACCTCGAGTATACAGCTTCACATCCTGACGCATATGGGGCCAATAAGCCACTTGCTTCAAGGTCTCATAGGTGATGCTTTCTCCTCTATGTCCTGCACATGGTTCATCATGAGCATGTTGCAACATGATGCCACGATACGTCTGAGGCACAACCCATTGCTCAATGCCATGCTTACTCGTCCGAATAAGCAGGTCCTGGCGGATCTCAAACTTCTCTCTAGATGTATAGAGTATCCTCAGTTCTTCCGTTTGACACTCCTCTTCTGTCAATGGATGTTCTTGTGGATTCTGGATGTACTCATAAAATCTTCCAACCAGCGGATCTGATTTCTGAGCCGTGACAAGGTCAAAGGATGGGACTCCACTGCTCCACTGGAACACTGGAGTCTCATAAAGCTGTTTAGTTTGCCGTCTGGTGACAGCCTGAACTGCCAATGCATCCGGTTCTGAGAACCGCCATAGTTCTCCGGTGAGCGCACCTTCCTTCGCGAGTAGGTCTGCCAGATCATTCCCTATCTTGTCAGGACTATCAACTTTTGCATGACCCTTGACCTTCTTCCAATAGATGGTCATGTCATGGTCTCATACCAGTTGATCCAGAGCCAGAATCAAATTTCCATGATGTACTGATTTTCCTTTAGAATTTAGCATGTTGTTCTGCTTCCAAATGGGCAGATGAGAGACAAAGTTCTGTCTCACATAATCTGAATCAGTGCATATGACTAGTTCCCTAAGTCCTCTCTGAACTGCAGACTGTACCGCCACCAAGGCTGCAACTATCTCAGCATACTGGTTTGTCTGGGAACCCAAGCTGTGCTTCAAAGTCTCTTCAGGAATGGCTGGATTCCATACCACTCCCACACCTGCGACCAACTCATGGTCTGTATCACGGCGGTAGGCACAACCATCCACATAGACCTTAGGCATGGTCTCACAGATCTTTTCATCATACAGATGATGTAGATGAGGTTCTTTCTCCTGTGGGGGAACATCTGTTTCAGAAGTACCTGCAAGGGAATCATGGCCTGCACAGTCATGCAGGTCCGCCATACCTTGGGCTACTACATTGCGATGTTTCTGAGCATACCTTACCTCTAAAGGCCATCCTTGGAGAGCCAATGTCCAGGATACTATCCTGCTGTTGGACACCTGACCGGATTTGATTCGGTCACTCCCCAGGAAACTAACAATCTGATGACACGTTTCCACGATTAGCTTCTCTCCTTGGATGTAACTCCTGAAATGTTGCAGAGCCCATACCGTGGTCCACAAGGATTTCTCACAGTCTGAATACTTCTTTTCCACATCAGATAGGCCTTTGCTAGCATAGGCCACGACCCGCTTGTCGGAATCATATTTCTGATACAAGACCGCACTCATGGTGTGCTTGGAGTAACCCAGGTCAACGTAGAACTC
Organism: Microcaecilia unicolor; assembly: GCF_901765095.1. Classification (NCBI taxonomy): domain Eukaryota; kingdom Metazoa; phylum Chordata; class Amphibia; order Gymnophiona; family Siphonopidae; genus Microcaecilia; species Microcaecilia unicolor. Next base: position 127,770,656 of record NC_044038.1, on the reverse strand, counting down.
ACGACCCCCCTCAGGGTACGCAAGGCATGGAAAGCAGCTAAGCTGATTCTTCAGCTCCTGCATAGCAGATTCCTGCTCTGGACCCCAAGACCAGAGCACATCTTTCTTCAATAACTTGACCAAGGGTCTGGTGATCTCTGCATACTCCTCTATGAACTGTCTGGAGTAGTTACATATTCCCAGGAAGGAACGAAGTTCTGTGAGATTGGTAGGTTGTTTCAGCTGTTGTAAGGCCTGTACTCGCTTCTTCTGAGGTCTCAGACCCTCTGCAGAAATTTCATACCCTAGGTAATTCAGCGATTTCCTGCACCATTGTCCTTTGGGTAGTGTTAGTTTAGCTCCAGCATCTGTCAACTGTCTGAAAACATGCTCAATCTCTGCCACATGATCCTGAAAGGTAGGGCTCTTGATCAGAATGTCATCCACGTAGACCACAGTTCCTCGAGCTTCAGCATCTGGAAGTGCCTTATGGAGGAAGATGTTGAACTCAGCAGGTGAATGAGAAAACCAAAGGGAGTTCTGTTCCACGTATACTGTTTCTTCCCAAAGGTGAAGGCCAGTTTATACTGATCATGTGGATGTACAGGTACGGTCCAAAATCCTGATGCCAAGTCTAAGCTTGTGAAATACTTAGCCCCTTTAATTGTAGCAAGACTCTGATCCAGCGGAGCCATCGGCCACCTGGACAACGGCACTCGCTTATTCAGCTGACGGTAGTCCAGTGCAATTCTCCAGCTGTTGTTCTTCTTCAGGATAGGCCACAGAGGGGAGTTGTATGTGCTGTTGCATTGCCTAATGATGCCCCTGGCCTCCAAAGTGTTGAGAATCTCTTGCACGGATTCGTAGGAAGCTAATGGGATCTTGTACTGGCGCACAAAGACAGGCTTACTATTAGGATCTGTAGGCACTCTGGTGACATGCAGGTCTGTACGGCCACAGTCATATGAGTCAACAGCAAAAAGTTCCTTGTATTTGTACAGCAACTCAGTCAACTGCAACTTCTCTGTGTCAGTAGTACACGCATCAGCCTGTTCAACTTGCTCTTTCACCATAGTATCAAACTCTGAGCAAGGCTGGTTGGATGGAATTTCCACTTGCTCCTCTATCTCCTCTTGCAAAGATGAAGTTTCAACAGAATTCACCAGTCTGGACTTCTGGGGTAAAGGCATCCTTCTGGACAAAATCAAGAATTCGTCTTCCAACTGCACCTGTGAATCCGTTGCATCATATGGCCAGATGAACTCCACAGATATGAGGCCTCTGGGAGAGGTAAACAGACATTCAGTTGTCTCCCCCCCCGGCAGGCGTTCCAAATGGAGGGCAACCTGCCAATAATAGGCAAACTTACCTCGACATCAGGAAAAGACTCTCCCACCAAAAATCCAAAAGGGTCTCCTTTAGACACCACAACTTCCTCTGAATGCGGATTGGTGACCAACACGTGAAAAGGTGCATCTGTAACCTCCAAACATGGCAGAACACCGGTGGACAACCCTAGGTCACGAAAGTAAGAGTGAGGGTTGAAGAACACCACTTTATCCAACAGACGCTGTCCCTGTGCAAGGCGGAGCTGGATGGAAAAGTCCCTCACTCTTGCCGGGATGGTCACCTCTTCGTCACAGACTACTTCACAGACCTGGGGTATGGTTTGCCCAGACTTTAAGCTCACAGGCGTCGACTCAGATTCCACTGGGTTGCCGTCCAGTCTGCTCCACAGGACAAGATTCACCAAGTCCACGTAAACTCCCAGTCGCACAAGGCAATCGGAGCCCAGACATAAGGGCTGTTGTAGGCCTTTGACAACAGAGAAGTGATGGGTGAACGACTTCTGTCCCACCGTCAAAGGAAGACTGCATTTTCCCACTAGTGGCCTGGTACCTAGTCCAGGTACCTCTACCGAAATGGAAGAACACTTACTGAAGGGAAGTGGCACAGACTTGCGAAGACGGTAAAACAAGGTGTCACTGATGAAGGAGACGTCGCTTTGCAGCAGCAACGTGGACTGAAGTATTTGGATGTCAGTTATCTGGACAGGCACAGTGTAAGCATCACCCCTCTGTTGGATGTCGGTCAACCTACGAGGATGAGAAGGATCAGGACTGGGAATGGAAGCGAGGGTCTCTTGCGGCATGTCAGTAGCTTCATCAGGGGAGTTCTCCGCCGTAGGCGAGGCATTCAGAATAATCTCCAGGTTGTCATCATTTAGAACCATATCAGCTATCCGATCTGTCTGGACGCGGATGACGTCACCACTCTGTTCGTCCCCCCCTGGTCCACCACGCAACTGGAGCTCCCAGGTGAACGGGTCAGCTGAGTTATGGAACTTAATTCGACCTGGGGTATCCCGAAGTCCCACGGAGCTGGAGCCGCTGACTCTGCTCATCTGCTGGACTTTCCCATATGGAAGGGGCTCAGTGACTTGGGCCCAAATAACCTTATGGTGAAAATCTAAATCAACCCGCAATCTCTTCAGAAGATCAATTCCAATTAAGAATTCTTCGCCCGCACAGGTAGTAATTATGGCAGGGTGTTTGATACTCATCTCACCGAGCTGTAAGGAAAGCCACACCTGACCTACAGTCCCAATGCTCTGTTTGCCATAAGCCTCCAGGGAGAATTTGCATGGGGTGACATGCAGCGTCTCCCCACCCCCCTTTAGGGATTCCTCTAGTTTGTGAAACAGGCCTTGGGTAATTAAGGTCACCTCTGAGGCTGTATCCAGGAGACCCGGACAGGAAAAGATCTGATGAATCAACACATCCATGGTATATCTGGAACCTTTAGGAGTAAGTTTACCCATCAAGTACCTGGTTTCCTTAATAGAATCGCATATCAGAGGCCTTTCCTGGTCCGCGGGCTGGGCATTAGCCTTGGGCAACGAGGGCTCCTCACTGACAGATGATAGAGCATCAACATGAACAGTGGGCATGTTGGCAGGTGACGCCGAAGCCAAGCCTAGTCATGCTGTTTCTACTTCTGCAGACTCCGGGTGTTCCGAGATTTCAACGGACTTGACACTAGGCCCAGTCTGAGTTGTTGGACCGGGGACCTGGTCCTTGTTCCCTGGGTAAGGGTTTCCTCTCTTATGAGAAGATGAGGGATATTGTGAGGCTCCAGTATTAGAACCCTGCTGTTTAGCCTGCAGTGCTTTTATTTGGCCTTCTAGGGCCCTAATCTTCTCCTCAGGATCGGGACTCTGATGCTTAGCTATCGTTTGATCAAGCTGTGCCTGCAAGTTCCTGATCTTCTCCTGAGCCCACTGTCTCTGATTATGACGCCTCCTCCGAAAATGGGGTTGATCCTCGTGAGCAGTAGGAGGCGCTGTGTCCCTCGGCTGGTGTGGTTGGTTACTGCCGCCACGGGACTGGGAAGGTGGGTTTACCACCTTGTTTTCCAGAGAAAGTGTGGATGTAACAGCACAAACACTGGGTTGGGCCCCCGGGCTGCGGTTCTTTGATGCGGGTCTGGGTGTCGCCCCCACGGGTGTTGTGCGACACATATCAAAAACCTCCTCTGCCCGCTTCAACAGAACGGCGAAAGGTTCTTTCTTGTAACCTGCTAAAGACACTTTCACGTGGTTGGGCAGGCCTTTCACGAAAAGGGTCCTAAAATCTCCAAATTCAAGGTCTTTGGTATCTGGATCCGCCCCCCCCTTCGTAAAATACCTCCTTCAGGCGATAGGCCCATTCATGTGGACTCTCATTCGGGCCACAGCACATATTATATGCTGCCCTTTTGGCCTCTGTGGGATCCGCGAACTGTCCATACCGCTTCTTCAGGGCCTGTTCCACTGTGGATAGGTCATTATGCTCGGCTAAAATAGCTTTTAAATATGTTTGGCACTCAGCCGCAAACGTCCACTTCAGTAGAGCTCTTTTATCTGATTCGGCATGAACCTGTAATTCTTCAAAAAGGTCACACACGCTATCCAGGTGAGCGTGTATGGTTACCCCTGAAGACTCTTTAAAAGGTACAATCATAGAGCGAAGTGTTCTCATTGTTTGGTTGTGCTGATCTCTAGATAAAGGAGTAACTTTGGGTGTTTGGGTGTAATACCGCTGCTCACCAGCAGGAGAAGAGAACAGTGGTGTGGGTATGCTGCTGATGTCAGCAGGTGGGTCAGAGGACTGTGACCTTCCTGGGAGGAGCACAGGCCCACTGGTACTGGTGACATCATCATGCGGGGCAGAGGACTGTGACCTTCCTGGGAGGAACCTCTGTGCACTTGTAGCAGGGCCCTCATCAGATGCAGTAAGCTGCGACCTTCCTGGGCGGGACCCAGGCCCAAGGGCACCAGCGTCTCCGTCAGGCAGGACAGAGAGCTGTGGCCTTCGTGGGCGGAGCATATGTGTAATTGTACCAGTGTTCTCATCGGGTGCAATGTACTGTGACCTTCCTGGGCGTGGCCCAGATGCAGCTGTACTGTAGCCGTCACTGGGTGGTACAGTACCCTGTGACCGGACAGGGCGGAGTCTGTGCTCCGGCATACTGTCGAAGGCTTCAGGGGTTAGGGAACTGTACCGGGGAGGAGCTGTGGAGGGATTTCTGGAACTTACATAAACACTGTTAGGTTCCCGTGCAAGGCTAGAGGGCCTATCCACATCCCCAGTCTCTCCCCCCCCATCACCATCTATGGGCAGTGACTCAGGGTCATCACATATATTTCGCACTTCCCTAGGCACAGCATCTAAATCTTCTTGGCATCGCTTTAATGTCTGCACGCAAGAATCTTTCTCTTGTATTGCCTGGTCCAACAGCTGCGAGAGAGATTTATTCTCTTCCCACATTTCATTCCGCTCCTCTTTGGCACTGTACCATGCCTCTTGAGCAAAGCTGCACCTCTCCTGTTCTTGCTGCAACTCTCGTCGCAGAGCAGACATAGCACCCTCAGATCTATCTCTCACTTCTTGCTGGAACGATTGTAATCTAACAACTTCTTGACACCTTAAATCAAGAGTCTCTTCAACGTCAGCTAGCTGCTGTGTTTTAGACCCCAAAACAGCATCTTTCTGCCTTAGCTCATACTGTAGGGAACAGACTTGTTTTTCACACTGGGATTTCAGATCTTCTAGAGCTGCACATTTATCTCTCAGTACTGGGCAATTAACACATGTTAGCTGACCTTGGGTACTGCTCGACTCCCTATCTCCTACAGCAGTCGCCTGAGCCAGTCTGTCTGCCCACGAACGCTGCAATTCAGCTTTTTCTATGGTCAGAGCAGTCACTGTTTCCTGCGATCGCTGCAGGGCTACCTGTAGCGAGGAACAGTTATTCATAGCATTTTCTTTGATAGCTAGCAGGGTGCAAACTAATTCTGCTAGATCTGTTAGAGTAAGCTTAGCTTTGCCTTGCACAATATTGGTCAAAACTGAGGTGTATGCTGCTTGGCTATCACCAGATTCTTTTCTAAATAGGGAGAGCAATGACTCAATGGAGTAGCTCTTCTGTGATTTGCTTTGGGCAGCGTTAATAAGAATCTCAAAAACATTCAACTCTAGTTTAGTGAGCGAAGTAGTGTGTGACGTCATCGTGGCTGGCTGAGCTGACTGCAATAATGTCTCGCTGCTATCTCTAAGCCGTAAATCTTAACTAGCAGCTTTACTGTTCAGCTACCAGATCCTCCCTCTTCGTAGTTCTCTAAGAAATACTTTAACAGCACAGTTCAGTGACGCAGAAAGCAAGGAATCAGTGAAGCAGTACGAAAAATTACAGAAGGCAAATATCCCCAGCCTGTCAGTTCTCTCTCACTGAAGACACACAAACCGGAATACTTTCTCAACTTTATGAGATCCCGGACGAGCCCCCATTATCTGTAGGATAAATCACAGATAATAAATTACCTGTGTCCAGGTTCCCCTAAGCAGAACTATCTGCAAGCAAATAATCCTGAATTAGGTCTAGGGGTGGGAACCTTGGAACCTAGCCAAATACTTCCGTTAGAAAGAACTGTAGCTGAGACTGTAGGCTGAGATATATATATTAGATTTATTATAGTATGTCAGGTAAGAAAATAGAGCTAAGGTATACAAAATAGAACTCTGCAAGCTTTGGCTGATTACAAAATTACTGGCTGATAAAAATTACACTCATACGTCACACTACTAAACACTAATTCTTATTGGTTACCAGGTAAAATTACACCACTGATCAGTCACACTATATTACGAGGTAGTACAGTTATTAGCAGCTTCTCCTAATCACAAGTACGACAGCACCAGCCTTCTGCTCAGGTAAATACCACTAACTAGCCCCCCGACTAGTAGGAAATGAATCACCGTGTTTCTCACCAGGCTTAGACCTCAGGGTCGTTTCTCTCGGGAGCTGACACGGGACACCTCACAGACTCAAGCTGGATTCACAGCGAGTCTCAGTCGCAGCTGGAAGGGAACTCTGCAGCAGATAAGGAGGTCACAGGTCACGCAGGGCAGGTACAGCTGAACCACGATACTTTCCTCCAGATACACAGTTCATCAGTTGGTGGACCTTATTAGGTCTCACTGGTCTTCTTTTCACCTCCACCTTCTTCCAAGGCTTCTTACTAACTCCTTTTTTGTTGTTCCCGCTCTCCTCCGTGCCTCTTGGTCTGGTGGCTGCAGGAACCAAACTGGATCTTCCTCAGCTCACTGCCTGGCAAGAACAGTCCATTGTTCTTGACCTTCAAGTTGTTACATTTTGGTATGCATTTTCTGTTTCTCACCCGCCTTGCTGGAGCCAGCCTCTCAAGGAGATAAGGGGGCCTGCTTTGCCCACAGCATGTCCTTGGTGTTGAGCTTCTGCTGGAATTTTCCACAAGCTGCAAAGCTGTTACTTGCTGACACAGAGATGTGTGGGTCAGAGTTTACAGTCTCCATTTGCTGTCATAGGATTATACAGGCCAAGGCCCGCAAGGTGAGACAACAGGGAAATACTCTTACACACCCAAGGTAAGGGAGCTATGCACCTGGGAGCTATTTTAATTTTTTTTTTTTTAATGTTTAGAAGTGCCCCCTAGGGTGCCCGGTTGGTGTCCTGGCATGTCAGGGGGACCAGTGCACTACAAATGCTGACTCCTCCCACAACCAAATGCCTTGGATTTGGCCGGGTTTGAGATGGCCGGCCTCGGTTTCCATTATCGGCAAAAACCTAGGCCGGCCATCTCAAACCCGGCCATCTCTGACATTTGGCCGGTCCCAACCGTATTATCGAAACGAAAGATGGCCGGCCATCTCGTTCGAAAATTCGGTCGGCTCCACATCCTCGGGCAAAGAGTTCCAGAGCTTAGCCATTCATTGAGTTAAAACATATTTCCTCCTATTTGTTTTAAAAGTATTACCATGTAACTTCTTCGAGTGTCCCCTAGTCTTTGTACTTTTAGAACGAATAAAAAATCGATTTACTTCTACTCATTCTACACCACTCAGGATTTTGTAAACCTCAATCATATCTCCCCTCATCCATCTCTTTTCCAAGCTGAAGAGCCCTAACCTCTTTAGCCTTTCCTCATACGAGAGGAATTCCATCACCTTTATCATTTTGGTCACTCTTCTTTGAACCTTTTCTAATTCCACTATATCTTTTTTTGAGATACGACAACCAGATATGAACGCAATACTCAAGGTGCAAATGCACCATGGAGTGATACAAAGGCATTATAGTATTTTCAGTCTTATTCACCATCCCTTTCTTAATAATTCCTAGCATCCTGTTTGCTTTTTTGGCTGCCGCCGTACACTCAGCAGAAGATTTCAGCGTATTATCTACAATGACACCCAGATCTTTTTCTTGAACGCTGACCCCTCCAAGGTGGAACCTAACATCAGGTAACTATGATTCGGATTATTCTTTCCAATGTGCATCACCTTGCATTTGTACACATTAAATTTCATCTACCATTTGGATGCCCAGTCTTCCAATTTCCTAAGGTCTTCCTGCAATACTTCACAGTCCGCATGTGTTTTAACAACTTTGAATAGTTTTGTATCATCTGCAAATTTGATCACCTAACTTGTCATTCCAATTTCCATATCATTTATAAATATGCTAAATAATACCGGCCCCAGTACAGATCCCTGTGGAACTCCACTGTTCACCCTCCTCCATTGAGAGAAATGACCATTTAACCCTTCCCTCTGTTTTCTGTCCAATAACCAATTCTTAGTCCACACCAGAACATTGCCTCCTATTCCATGACTCTTTAATTTTCTCAGGAGTCTCTCATGAGGAACTTTATCAAAAGCTTTCTAAAAATCTAGATACTCTACATCAACTGGCTCACCTTTATCCACGTTTATTCACGCATTCAAAGAAATTAAATAAATTGGTGAGGCAAGACATCCCTTGGCTGAACCCTTGCTGACTGTGTCCCATTAAACCATGTTTGTCTACGTGTACTGTAATTTTATTCTTTATTCTTTATAGTTTCCCACTATTTTGCCCGGCACCGACGTGAGGCTTAGTGATCTATAATTTCCCAGATCACCACTAGAACCCTTTTTAAAATTTGGCATCACATTGGCCACCCTCCAATCTTCAGGTACTATGGGGAGATCCGGGAAATTATAGACCGGTGAGTCTGACGTCAGTGCCGGGGAAAATGGTAGAGGCTATTATTAAAAACAAAATTACAGAGCACATCCAAGGACATGGATTATTGAGACCGAGTCAGCACGGCTTTTGTGTGGGGAAATCTTGCCTGACCAATTTACTTCAATTCTTTGAAGGAGTAAACAAACATGTGGACAAAGGGGAACCGGTTGATATTGTGTATCTGGATTTTCAAAAGGCATTTGACAAGGTACCTCATGAAAGGCTACAGAGGAAATTGGAGGGTCATGGGATAGGAAGGAAATGTCCTATTCTGGATTAAAAACTGGTTGAAAGATAGGAAACAGAGAGTGGGGTTAAATGGGCAGTATTCACAATGGAGAAGAGTAGTTAGTGGGGTTCCTCAGGGGTCTGTGCTAGGACCGCTGCTTTTTAATATATTTATAAATGATTTAGAGATGGGAGTAACTAGCGAGGTAATTAAATTGCTGATGACACAAAGTTATTCAAAGTTGTTAAATTGCGACAGGATTGTGAAAAATTACAAGAGGACCTTACGAGACTGGGAGGCTGGGCGGCTAAATGGCAGATGTTTAATGTGAGCAAGTGCAAGGTGATGCATGTGGGAAAAAAGAACCCGAATTATAGCTACGTCATGCAAGGTTCCACATTAGGAGTTACGGACCAAGAAAGGGATCTGGGTGTCGTCGTCGATAATACACTGAAACCTTCTGCTCAGTGTGCTGCTGTGGCTAGGAAAGCGAATAGAATGTTGGGTATTATTAGGAAAGGTATGGAGAACAGGTGTGAGGATGTTATAATGCCGTTGTATCGCTCCATGGTGCGACCGCACCTTTATTGTGTTCAATTCTGGTCGCCGCATCTCAAGAAAGATATAGTACAATTGGAAAAGGTGCAGCGAAGGGCGACTAAAATGATAGCGGGGATGGGACAACTTCCCTATGAAGAAAGATTAAGGAGGCTAGGGCTATTCAGCTTGGAGAAGAGATGGCTGAGGGGAGACATGATAGAGGTATATAAAATAATGAGTGGAGTGGAACAGGTGGATGTGAAGCATCTGTTCACGCTTTCCAAAAATACTAGGACTAGGGGGCATGCGATGAAACTACAGTGTAGTAAATTTAAAACAAATCGGAGAAAATTTTTCTTCACCCAACGTATAATTAAACTCTGGAATTCGTTGCTGGAGAAAGTGGTGAAGGCGGTTAGCTTAGCAGAGTTTAAAAAGGGGTTGGACGGTTTCCTAAAGGACAAGTCCATAAACCGCTACTAAATGGACTTGGGAAAAATCCACAATTCCAGAAATAACATGTATAGAATGTTTGTACGTTTGGGAAGCTTGCCAGGTGCCCTTGGCCTGGATTGGCCGCTGTCGTGGACAGGATGCTGGGCTCGATGGACTCTTTGTCTTTTCCCAGTATGGCATTACTTATGTACTTATAAAACAGCATTAGAGCTGAATATCAACCATGACCCACATAACAGCAGATCAGCAATTTCATGCTTGAGTTCTTTGAGTACCCTTGGATATATGCCATCCGCTTCAGGTGATTTACTACTCTTTGATTTGTCAATTTGGCTCAGTACATCCTCCAGGTTCACCAAGATTTCTTTCAGTTCCTCCACATCATCACCCTTGAAAACCATTTCCGGTACAGGCAGATCTCTTGCATCTTCTTCCGTAAAGACAGAAGCAAAGAATTCAATCAGTTTCTCCACTATAGCCTTGTCCTCCCTGAGTGCCTCTTTTGCTCCTTCATGATCTAGCGGTCCCACAGATTCCCTCGCAGACTTCCTGCTTCTGATGTACCTGAAAAAGTTGTTACTGTGAGTTTTAGCCTCTGCTTCAAATTTCTCTTAATATTCTATTTTAGCCTTCTTTATTAATGCTTTGCATCTGACTTGCCTGTGCTTATGTTGCTTCTTATTTTCTTCATTTGGGTCCTTTTTCCATTCTTTGAAGGACAATCTTTTGGCTGTAATGTCCTCTTTTAACCATGCTGGCTGATGTTTTCTCTTCTTTCCACCTTTGCAAATAGGTGGAATGCATCTGGACTGGGCTTCCAAGATGGTATTTTTGAATAACATCCACGCTTGACTTAGTGTCCTAACCTTTGCAGCCGATCCTTTTAGTTTCTTTTTAACCATTTTCCTCATTTTATTATAGTTGCCCTTTCAAAATTGAATGCTGCTACAGTAGATTTCCTTTGAGGGTTCATCCCAGATAGTAGCTCAAACTTGATCATGTTATGATTACTGTTTCCCCATCCAGACATTCAGTTGGGGGGGGGGGGGTTGATGCCCCCACACCCCCCTCTAACTATAATAATCAGCCCCTGAAAATGATACACTGTTGTTATACTTCCTCTGTGTACATCCATATGCTGGCGATGCACAAACGATCCTCACAGTGCCACAACCCCGGTGTCTTCCCGCTTTCTCAACCTCCTGTAACCATTCAAAAAACGCAGCACCTCACACTCCTACAGTGCGACGTGATGCACTGCCATGGTTCATGGGGGGAAAAGTTGTTGATAGCAGAAAGAAAAGAAGATAAGATTTTTAAAAAAAAAAAGATATAGGGGTGGAAAATGACCGGGTGGGAAAAGAACTGAGTGGGAATTGTTCCTCTTAGGTGGGAATTGTCCCAGTGGGAATAGCTCTAGGTGGGAACTGTCTGGGGAGGAATTGGTGGGTGGGAACTGTCTAGATGGGAACTCGCTGGATTCCCTTCCTTCCTGACTCACAGAGTGGAAGGATACATCCCTTGATGGGAAATTTGGGCTAATATAAATACCTAGCCGAAAAGGTAGAGGTGGTCCTCTCATTTTTTCAGATCCCTGACCATTGTACCGTCAAATGAGAGGACTGGGGTTTTGACTTCTAGGTCAATTCCTCATCATCAAAGCAAGGGGGTGAAATATAAATAATCTCTAGGTTGCAGCATCTACTTTTCTTCTACCAAAAATAGTCTTTGACTAACACATTCTCTGACCCAGGAGTGGAAGCCAGCCTCAAGCCAAGAAAGCGGCTAGACTGTTTCAAGAAATCATAGGTACTGTTCCCTCTAAGCTGAGTGGGAGTCCTCCATCTATAGTTCTGCCAGTGGGAAGGGTGGCTGCTGTTTCACTATTACATTTTCAAAGGTGAGGCATAGGCAAGCTTTGCAGGATTCTGGGGAACCTATCTGTCTCTAGCCATTGAAAACACAATAATGACGCACAGGGCCGCCGAGAGACTGGGCCGGGCCCGGGACAAGGCCTCCCCCGGGCCCCCGTCCCCTGGGCCCAGCGCCACAGTCCTACCCGCCTCTGCCACCGGGCCTGGCCCGTTCCACCCGAACCCCCACCAGCAGAAGTGCTATCTTCTGACTCCAGCTTGCATGGCCCACACTGACGCGCTCCTCTCAGCTGATCTTCGCTATACACTTCAGGGCTTCTGTGTGTCTGACGTCTGCACGTGCAGGACGTCAGATGCACAGAAGCCTGCAGAGTACAGCGAAGATCAGCTGAGAGGAGCGCATCTGTGTGGGCCATGCACGCCGGAGTCAGAAGAAAGCACTTCTGCTGGTGGGGGTTCGGGTGGAAGGGGCCCGGTGGCGGGTGGGACTGCGGCGCTGGGCCCCCCTTGGAGGCCCGGGCCCCGGGAATTTTGTCCCCCCTGTCCCCCCCTCTCGGCAGCCCTGATGAAGCAGCACCTCATTACCCCCCCCCCCCAGCAGCAATACAATTGGAGTGCTCAGCTAGAGAGAACAGTGATCACAGGTACAGGGAACCTGACTGCCACCACTGTCTGCTGTGGTGCAGAAGAAGTAAAGGATAAAGACCAGGTGTTGCTAAATCCAGCCTAAGAAGGAAAAGATCGTCCATTATAAAGCTTCCAATATAAGATATTCTTCTGGGGAGAACCCGTTTTACTTTAAGAACTGTAAGTATGAATAGTGAAATACAAAAGAAATTTTCATAGACTGTAACTGTTGTTTAATTTTTATAAATCTACTGGCACATACATTCCTACAAATAGCTACTCTAGGAGTAATTCAACAAAACATTGAGGAGAGATGCTATTTACACTACACTGGTAAAATCTTGATAGAGTCACAGTAGCTTGAAGGGACCATATAACAGAATATAGCATAGGCTTTTCAGTTCACAGAAGAGATATGCTGCAGACTAACTCGCCAAACCCAATGGAGAGTGAAATGGGTGGGAGGGGCAACTTGCCCAGTATGCACAGAAACAAGGCAAGCCAATAGAAAGAGTCCCATAAACCACAGGGAACTGGACATGTGCTCTAAAAGAGCCTATTACTGGGACCTACAAGATTACACAAATTTATAGTCCTATTATATATCCTATCACCTGACTCCATGCAAATGGGCAACAAACAGGAACAGGGCCGGTCTTAGGGCGAGGCGACCGCATAGGGCCTCGCGCTCAAGGAAGCCCCGCACGGTGCGCCTGAAGTCGCCCCCGCCCCGACCGCCCAAGCTCCAGTCTCCCCGCCCTCTGAATTTTAAGTTACCTCGTCGTTGACGTCGGAGCGGCCGGCAGGTAGCAGCAGCCATGAAAAGCGTGCAAGCTGCTGGGTGGCGCTTCGGGAGCCTTCCTTTCCCTTCCCTCGTTCAGCTCTGGTCCCGCCCTCTTTATGATTAAAGAGGCACCCTCTCTTATTATAAGGAAGGAGGTATTGGCTTTGGAAGGAGGTATTGCCGATCATACCGAGGTCTTTTTTTCTCCTTGGTAATTGAAATCACCCATTATTATCATGTTGCCCAGTTTGTTTGCGTCCCTAATTTCCTTTAATATTTCTGCATCTGTCTGTTCATCCTGGCCAGGCGGACGGTACACTCCTATCACTATCCTTTTCCCCTTTACACATGGAATTTCAATTCACAGTGATTCCAAGAAGTGTTTTGTTTCCTGCAGAATTTTCAATCTATTTGATTCAAGGCTCTCGTTAATATACAATGCTACCCCTCCACCAATTCGATCCACCCTATCACTACGATATAATTTGTACCCCGGTATGACAGTGTCCCACTGGTTATCCTCCTTCCACCAGGTCTCATAGATGCCTATTATATCTAATTTTTCATTTAGTACAATATATTCTAACTCCCCCATCTTATTTCTTAGGCTCCTGGCATTCCCATATAGACATTTCAATCTTTGCAATCTTTTGTCTGATTTTTATTTTTATTTAAGGACACCTGATCTACTACGGTCTCTTTTGCAACCTCACTATCAGGATACCCTATCTTCCCTGTTTTGGTGATATCTTTGAAAGATACCTTATCCCGAACCATTCGCTTTTGAGCGACTGCCGGCCTTCCCCCCATTTCTAGTTTAAAAGCTGCTCTATCTACTTTTTAAATGCCGATGCCAGCAGCCTGGTCCCACCCTGGTTAATGTAGAGCCCATCCTTTCGGAATAGGCTCCCCCTTCCCCAGAATGTTGCCCAGTTCCTAACACATCTAAAACCCTCCTCCCTGCACCATCGTCTCATCCACACATTGAGACTCTGGAGCTCTGCCTGTCTCTTGCGCCCTGTTCGTGGAACGGGTAGCATTTCAGAAAATGCTACCCAAGAGCTTAAATTTGGCTTCCAGAACCTCTCTCCCACATTTTCCTATGTCATTGGTACCCACATATACCAAGACAGCCGACTCCTCCCCAGCACTATCTAAAATCCTATCTAGGTGATGCATGAGGTCCGCCACCTTTGCACCAGGCTGGCAAGTCACCAGGCGATCCTCACGTCCACCAACCACCCAGCTATCTATATGCCTAATTGAATCACCAACTACAACAGCTGTCCTAACCGGTCAGCACTTGGAGATATATCCTCGGTGCGAGAGGATAGTACGTCCCCTGGTGGGCAGGTCCTGGCTACAGGAGTACTTCCTACTTCACCAGAGTGATGCTGTCCTTCTAGGAGACCTCCCTCCTCCAAGGTAGCACAGGGGCTACCAGACTGGAGGTGGGACTTCTCTACAACATAGGTCTCCTCTATGTACCTCTCTGATGTACCTCTCTGTCTCCCTCAGCTCCACCAAGTCTGCTGCTCTAGCCTCAAGAGAATGGACATGTTCTCTGAGAGCTAGGAGCTCTTTGCATCAGGCACACACATATTTTTTATTTATTATTTAGATTTTGCTCACACCTTTTTCAGTAGTAGCTCAAGGTGAGTTACATTCAGGTACACTGGATATTTCTCTGTCCCAGGAGGGCGTACAATCTAAGTTCGTACCTGAGGCAATGGAGGGTTAAGTGACTTGCCCAAGATTACAATGAGCAGCAGCGGGATTTGAACCGGCCACCTCTGGATTGCAAGACCAGTGCTCTAACCACTAGGCCACTCCTCCACTCTCACCAACTGGGAGATAATCATACATGTGACACTCAATGCAAAAGACTGGATAGCACCCCTCTCTCTGCTAGACTGCTGACTCCATCTTAGTGTTTTTGAGTTTTTCAATAATTTAAAACTTGCTACAGTATTAAGGATATTAGCCTAATATAAAAGTGTCTTTTAGTTTATATAGTATATTGAATGATTTATTTCGTGTTTCCTTCTTAAATGGTAATGTCCTTCAATGTCCTGACTCAGACTCATAAACCAGAGTGTAACTGGACCTGTGGTTTCCTGTAGCTTGGCCTCCTGCCAGGAAAGGCCATCTCCATTCTCACTGGATCCTACAGCTCTGCCTGCACTGTTTGGGTCTGTCCACCTCCACTAGACTCCGCAACTCTGTTCGAGCTTCTTAGAGCCACCTACCACTGTACCATGCAGCTCCACTTGAACCTTTTGAAGCCACCTACTGCTGGACCCCCTCTTCAATCAGTTGGGCTAGTTTTATTCCTCAGGAGGGGCCTCCACCCCACAGGGTCAGCTTACTGCTAGATCCACAGCTTCTTAAGCTATTCTGCAAGTCTAGCTCTTTATGATTCCAGCTCCTTGAAAAATGAGACCTACAGTTTGGTTCTCCCCACAGAGGAACTACTCCACTCACAGCCAAAAAGGTCAAGAAAGAGGGAGAAACAAATGTGCAATGTTTCACTCCTGAGTTTTTTTTTTAATCCTTTCAACATCCTTCCATATTCCAGATAGTTCTAGGGTCATGCAAAATCCTTCCTTGTCTAGTTCTGGTAAGTTTACCTTTCCACCTGAATTTGTGTGGTGTCTATCTTTCAGCCCACATATTCCTTTTCCTCTGCTTTGAATATTATCCTTATTTAAGGTTAAGCTGGGTTCCCTCAGGGGCTATGACAGTTCACCTATGCAGCTGCCTAGGTTGCACCCGATAGAGCTTTTCTTACAGTACACAATAAATGTATAGTTTGGTACCTGGCCCCAGAGGCTATTACCACACACATGCTACCCTCTCCTTGCTCGCAATAATACACGGCGCACCCTAGGATGTACTCTGAACTAAATAACCTTTACCAAGAGTCCCTTAGTTGCATGGCGCTGAAACAGCAGAGGTAGTATCAGTGCAGAGTTCCACAACTATTTACCTGCTTTGGTTGTACCACAGAAAGGCGGTATATCAAATCTCATTACCCTTACACCTTTTTGCAAAACATCTTTATTGCAAGCATAACAAACCTTTGCTATAAGCATATATCTCATTATTTAACAAAATCAAGAGCAGAAATCACTCAGTGCTATTTATTTTATTTTACACATTCTGCATCTCTAAGCTAGTGTTGCAGGGAATATTTCTTTAACATATTTACAAACCTTCATTGCACATACCATGCAACCTCAGAAGTAGAACTAGATTATCTCTGCACTTCCATCTAGTGAGTCTTCACAGAACTGCAACAAAACTTCATGGTTAGATATCACCATAACATTTTAACCCAAATGAACATTTATTCATTACTCTTCTTAACTATTCTTTACTATATTGAAATCCTTCTAAGGGATTAACCTTTTATCAAAAGTTCTTTACATAAACCGAATATACTGAAGGGTAAAGCTCAGTTCTGGGAGGCTACATTGTCCTTAAACCAAATCTGAAGTGGTATTATTTATTTATTTATTTATGACGCTTCATACACTGCAAGGGGGCCAGTAATGGTGTCTTTGCAGTTTACAACCATAATATAAAAAGGGAGAGAACAGAACAAAAGGAAGGGAACTCAGAACAAAGTGTAGGGATCTGTTTCTTTCACCAGAGATATGCCAGGCAGAGACCTTGTAACACTCTGGTATTTAGGAAAGTGGTACCAATCAATCACTACTGCATAATGCATCTTAATAGAACAGCTCACTTGCCACTCCAGAAACTAGTGTTAAAGGGCACCTCTCACCAGTGAATCATTTGGTTTATAAGGTGTGTAAAGCTGAATCAGGTTACATCTTAACTGTAGATCTCTTCTCTGACCAAAGCATCATGCTGGGCCCCCATTATACATGTCACACGCATAAGCACAAATGGGTACCAGAGCTTCCACAAGTCCCAAACTAGATTTCTGAAGTACCAGTCAGCTTTTCTGAACCTAGGCAGCTTGATATCATCAAACCTTCCAGGCTCTATCCAAAAATCACAACAATATTTAGGTGGTACTGGCAGTGGTGTACCAAGGGCGGGGGGGGCGGTCCCCCCCGGGTGCACGCCGCTGGGGGGTGCTGCGGTGCGCACCTGGCTCCGAGTTCGCTATCTTCGCTCGTTCGCTGCAGTTCCCTCTGCCCCGGAACAGGTTACTTCCTGTTCCGGGGCAGAGGGAGCTGCAGCGAACGAGCGAAGTTAGCGAACCTTTCGGAGCCGACAGGCGTGCGCCGTGGCACCCCCCCCCCCCCAGTGGCGTGCACCCGGGGGGGGGGTGTCATTTTGCCGGGGGAGGGAGGTGTCATTTCGCCGGGGGGGGGGGCGCGCCCGGGGGGGCGCATCGGCGATCCGCCTCGGGTGCCATCCTGGCTAGGAACGCCACTGGGTACCGGTACAGTCATCAAGTCCACTTCTCCTTCCATAATGGCTGGTGGTTATGGACAGAATTCCAGGTCACTGCTATTGTATCTGAATGCCTTCGTATTGTCTGTCAGCATGAGAGCTGCCTCAGAGCTACAGACTATCCAATCCATGGTGAGCCAGGGGTGTAGCCAAACAGCCAATTTTGGGTGGGCCTGATCTCAAACTGGGTGGACACAAAAATTTCTCTCTGCTTCCTCCCTCCCTTGACACCTCCCAACTCAAAATATAAATACTTTAGCTAATGAGATCCACAAGGTCTGTCAGCTGAAGACTTCCTCTGAAGGCAGCCAGAACTCCCTTTTACCAAGCTTGGCAGATAGTAACAATGTCCATGAGCCACCAATACTGGCACCTCACACATGCTTACTTGTCAGTGGCTCCAGGATGCTGCTGCCAACTGCAGAACTTGGTAGAAAAGAGTTCTGGCTGTCTTTGGAGGAGGTCTTCAGCTGGCGATCCTCACCAACTACAGCAAGGGTCAAGGCCAGTATTAAACATGCTAGGGCATAGGTCAGAAAATAAAGAAAGTGGGCCCCATCCCGATCCCCTCTCCTCCCTCCCTCCCTCCCCTCTGATCTCCCCACCTGCTACTATCACACTGATAGACCCTCACCAAATACAAAACAAGGAATCACAAATTAGAAATAAAAACATGTAGACAAAAATTGAACTGGGAACTCCAAGAAGTTAAACAGCATGTACTGCAACACTGGATAAATAAAAAGGGAAATGCCTATCTTCTTCTAGTAAACACAGTACAAGGACATCTGCTATGTACATTTCCCAAAGCTAACATATTTCAGTTAATAAATTAAAAATAAAATGCTTTTGTCTGCCTTTGTTGTCTGGACATTTTATTTGTCCATCATGTTGGTTCTAGTTTCTCTTTTCTGCTTTGTTGTCTGTCTTCTGCTAATTCATCATCAAGTGGCTGCTATCCATATGTCTTTTCTCCTCTCTCCTGTCTTGTTTCATTCCCTCACTACACCTGCTTCTGACATATTGTTCTTTCCTTTTTAAATCTTTCCTCTCTTCCTTTTTCCTTTTCTGCCTCGGTCTACTCAAATTTCACCCTCTTTTTCACCCTTCTTCTTTTTCAATGGGACACTGTGTTAACAGGGTGCAAATTGTATTGCAATGATAGAGATGATCAAATAAAATAAACATTCCACATGAAACAGATAGCAGCATGGAATCATTATGGATAGAAATTCCATGTGTGAAGGGAAGGGGTATTCTTGTAGGGCTGTACTACCATCCGCCACGAGAAAACGAACAGACAAATGAAGAAATATTTACAGAGATTAGGAAAGCGGCAAATTGGGCAACACTATAATAATGAGTGATTTCAGTTACCCCAATATTGACTAGATAAATGTTACATCAGGGAGTGCCAGGGAGATAAATTTCTAGTTGTAATAAAAAACTGCTTCTCGGAGCAACTGGTCCAAGAACTGACAAGAGAGGGAGCCATTTTGGATCTGGTTCTTGGTGGCAGGCAGGGCATAGTGCAAGAGGTGGCAGTGTTGGGTCCCCTGGGAAACAGTGATCATAACATGATCAAGTTTGAGTTACTATCTGGTAAATGAACCCACAAAGGAAATCTACTGTAGCTCCATTTCATTTTCAAAAGGGTGTCTATAATAAAATGATGAAAATGGTTAAAAAGAAACTAAAAGTATTGGCTGCTAAGGTTAGAACACTAAAGCATGGACATTATTAAAAAATACCATCTTGGAAGCTCAGACCAGATCAATTACACATATTTGCAAAGGTGGAAAGAAGATAAAACGACAGCAAGCATGGTTAAAAGGTGAAGTACAAGAGGCCATTACAACCAAAAGATTGTCCTTCAAAGAATGGAAAAAGGATCCAAATGAAGAACATAAGAAGCAACATAAGCACTGGCAAGTCAGATGCAAAGCATTGATAAAGAAGGCTAAAAGAGAATATGAAGAAAAACTTGTCGCAGAAGCTAAAACTCACAGTAACAACTGTTTTAGGTACATTAGAAACAGAATGCCTACAAGGGAATCCATGGGACCGTTAGATCATGAAGGAACAAAAGAAGCACTCAGGGAGGTCTACTACTACTACTACTATTTAGCATTTCTATAGCGCTACAAGGCGTATGCAGCGCTGCACAAACATAGAAGAAAGACAAGGACAAGGCCATAGCAGAGAAACTAAATGAATTCTTTGCTTCTGTCTTTACAGAAGAAGATGTAAGAGATCTGCCTGTACCGGGAAATGGTTTTCAAGGGTGATGATGCGGAGGAACTGAAAGAAATCTCGGTGAACATGGAAGATGTACTGAGCCAAATTGACAAATCAAAGAGTAGTAAATCACCTGGACGAGATGGCATACAACCAAGGGTGCTCAAAGAACCCATGCATTAAATTGCTGATCTGCTGTAATGATGAAAGCAGATCAATAATAGATATACATAAACTGCCTGGTTTAAATTTAATTCATTGTTTTGTAGCCCCTGAGGCAGCCCTTTTGGGCAACACACAGCCAGTGTTTGGCGATGCAAGGAGATTGCTATTTGCATGAATAAAAGTTTATGTATATCTATTATTGATCTGCTTTTATCATTTCCATCTTGGAGTTTGCAGATCAATAACCTTTCTGCTTTTTGTGATCAGGGAAATTACAGACCAGTAAGCCTGATGTCAGTGCCGGGCAAAATAGTGGAAACTATTAAAAGAATAAAATTACAGAACACATAGAGGGGAATTTTCGAAAGAAACGTCCAAGTTGCGATTTGGACGTCCTTGCAAAACGGCAAAATCCAGGGGCGGGGAAACCCGTATTTTCGAAAAAAGATGGACGTCTATCTTTCGTTTCAAAAATACCATCAGAGACATCCAAATCCTTAAATTTGGACATCCCTAGATTTGGATGTCCCTAGACATGGACATTTCTGACTTTTGACGATTTTCAAAACCAAAGACATCCATGTCAAAAATGTCCTAATGCAAGCCATTTGGTCATGGGAGGAGCCAGCATTTGTAGTGCACTGGTCCCCCTGACATGCCAGGACACCAACCGGGCACCCTAGGGGGTACTGCAGTGGACTTCATAAAATGCTCCCAGGAACATAGCTCCCTTACCATCTGTGTGGAGCCCAACCCCCTCCCCAAAACCCACTACCATAGCCCTTACGGGTGAAGGGGGGCACCTAAATGTGGGTACAGTGGGTTTGTGGTGAGTTTTGGAGAGCTCGCTGTTTCCTCCACAAATGTAACAGGTAGGGGGGGTATGGGCCTGGGTCTGCTTGTGTGAAGTGCACTGCAGTACCCACTAAAACTGCTCCTGGGACCTTCATGCGCTGTCATGGACCTGAGTATGGCATCTGAGGCTGGTGTAGAGGCTGGCACAACATATTTTTAAACATGTTTTTTGAGGGTGGGAGGGGGTTAGTGACCACTGGGGGAGTAACAGGAGGTCATCCCCAATTCCCTCCGGTGGTCATCTGGTCATTTTGGGCACCTTTTTGTGACTTATTCGTAAGAAAAACAGGTCCAGGTGAAAACGTCCAAGTGTTCGTCAGGGACATCCTTGTTTTTTTTCAATTATAGGTCAAGGACGTCCAAGGGTTAGGCATGCCCAAGTCCCGCCTTTTCTACGCCTCCAACATGCCCCCTTGAACTTTGGATGTCCTTGCGACGGACTGCAGTTGCAGACGTCCAAAATCGGGTTTTGATTATACCGATTTGGATGTCTCTGGGAGGACGTCCATCTTCCGTTTTATGTCGAAAGATGGACGTCCTTCTTTTTCGAAAATGAGCCTAATAGACAAACGTGGTTTAATGGGACAGAGTCAGCATGGGTTCAGCCGAGGGAAGTCTTGCCTCACCAAGTGTAAATTTTAAGGGTCTTCGACGTTAGCCTCAGAACTTTTAGTACAGGAACAGTGCTGGGCAGACTTTTACAGTCTGTGCCCTGAGAAAGGCAGGGGCAAATCAAACTTGGGTATACATATAAAGTATTACATACCATGTAAAATGAGTTTATCTTGTTGGGCAGACTGGATGGACCGTTCAGGTCTTTATCTGCTGTCATTTACTATGTTATTATGTAATTTGCTTCATTTTTTTGAAGGCGAGAATAAACTTGTGGATAAAAGTGAGCCGGTTGATGGAGTGTATCTAGATTTTCAGAAAGCTTTTGATAATGTTCCTCATGAGAGTCTCCTGAGAAAATTAAAGAGTCATGGAATAGGATGCAATGTTCTGGTGTGGATTAGGAATTGGTTACTGGACAGAAGACAGAGGGCAGTTAAATGGTCAGGGATCAGTACTGGGACCAGTGCTATTTAACATATTTATAAATGATATGGAAATCAGAACGATGAGTGAAGTGATTAAATTTGCAGATAACAGAAAACTATTCAAGGTTGTTAAAACATGTGCAGACTGTGAAATATTGCAGGAAGAACTTAGGAAATTGGAAGACTGAGCATCCAAATGGCAGATGAAATATAATGTGGACAAATGCAAGGTGATGCACATTGGAAAGAATAATCTGAATCATAGTTACCTGATGCTAGGGTCCACCTTGGTGGTCAGCACTCAAGAAAAAGATCTAGGTGGTGTTGTAGATAATATTCTGAAATAATACTCCTTCTGCTCAGTGTAGAATGGCAGCCAAAAAAGCAAACAAGATGCTAGGAATTATTAGGAAAGGAATGGTGAATAAAACCAAATATATTATAATGCCCCTGTATCGCTCTATGGTCCGACTGCACCTTGAGTATTGCATTCAGTTCTGGTCACCGTATCTCAAAAAAGATATAGCGGAATTAGATAAGATTAAAAGAAAAACGACCAAAATGATAAAGGGTGTTCTGTCCCCTGACAGCCTGCCACTAGTTATAATGTGACCCTGAAATGTGTTAATGTCTTCACTGCTAGGATATGTGTGTGAGCAATGCATTGTGTGTAATGTAGTTCACAGACAACGCTACCCCACTTGCTTGTCTGTATAAGATCCGTTACTATTGGTTGTGATGCTGCTTAGATCACTCCTCTGTCTCAGCCAAGCTTGGCTTCTTTGTTTACGTGCCAGCACTTCCTGGCCATTCTTGCTATCCCTGTCCTGAGAGGTCAGCCAGGTATGACCTTTTCCTCCAATCAGGGGCTGCCCCCTAGAGCCGCCCTTGCCACTCGAGGGCAGGCTTTGTCCCTATTGGCCTTTCTACTCTTTCTTCTCTGAGTCTGTATGAGCTTCTAGCTCCGCCCCCCCCTGTCCATGAGGGGCACAGTATCCATTTTGCTCCAGGACAAAGCAATGATCCTGTTGTAGCTCTGGAAAAGCACTAGTCTTTTCACCCCGAAAATACCTTCCTAGAAGAGGATACTGCACTCCCAAACACCTAACTCCGAGCTGCCTCTATCTGTGGAACTACTTTTCTTATGTCTGCAATGAACTGATCCCACTTAAGCTTCTACCTTCTCTCCACTGATACAGCTCATGAAACTACAGGGTTCCTTTGTGCTTATGAACATCTAACTGTGAGTAATCATCTATGTTATTCAATAAAGGAACTTCAGAAAAGAACAAGAGATTTAGGTGTGTTGATGTGCTAGGGGTTTATACTTCGAGATATTGAGACTTATAGCTAAATAACTCTTAAGAAACAGCTATACAAGTCTCGAGAGATTTGACAGTGAAAAGACTAATAAAACAGCCAGAGTTCCAGCAGGATAAAAATGTGCAGCATCTAATCAAACAGGAAAGTTAAGCTTGTGGAGAGGCTAAATGTGTGAGCTAAGCTAGCCAGAAAAAGGAAACCTGCCTGTAGTACTATGGACACTAATCTGGATGCAGAGGAAACTAGCTGAAAAAAGAAAAAAAAAGCAACTTTGAATCTGTTAAAGGCATCTATTAGAAGCACTGATTCTGGGAAGAAAGCATAAAATAATAGAGGTTTAAAACCAGTGACTGTCTGCCTTCCCTGTACAACCACATTTGCAAGGAGCAATTAAGCGAGAAGTACCCTCCTATTGTTTGTCAAGCACCTTTCCCCATCTCAAGAGCAAGCTCCTCCTCCCATCTGCTTCCAGCCAGAGCCAGTAATTCGAGCCCTAAAGTTTCTCAGGACAAGAAGGGTGGGAAGCAATTAGTTGCTAAGAGACAGATCAAAGCAATACCCTGACTTGAGCCACTCCTCTCCCCCCCTCGCCCTCAGCAACTCTGCTCATTAACTTGTAACTGAAATTGGATACAGTCCTGGTGTGAACAGCTCAAGAAAAAGATCTCCCTCTTTTGAGTCGTGAACAGAGGGAGGCAAGTTTAAAGGAGCAAGCAGGCACAGCTTCACTTAGAGTGAGCCCCCACACATCTAGCCCCCCCCCCCCCGCCTCTCTACACAAAGAAGATAATGGCAGACCTCCTTCCTCCTCAGGCCCAACAGGAAGTAACAAGAGCCATAGAGGAAACAGCGAATGCAAGCGTAGATATACGAGACAACGCCTCCCTATGCTCCCACTCTTCGAAGCACATATCCAAGAGCTCAAGATCCTCCAGGTCACGTGCATCAACTCGCTCCAATCTGTCGGCAGCTGGCTCAGCGGCGATGGCCAAGTCTCGCCATCACCACCTTGAACAAGAGGTCGCCATGAAGCTAGAATTGGCTGATCTAGAGGCGGAAGATACCCACAGGAGGGCCGACTTAGAGGCGGAAGATGCCCGCAGGAGGGCCGAGGCAACACGCGAGAGGGCTGCAATGGCGGCTGAAGTCGCAAGAAGAAGGGCGAAGCTGAACATTAGGCTGGAGGCGCTCCAGCAAGACAGAGAAATCGCTAGGTTGGAAGCAAAAGCGAATGCCTTCGGAGAAGCGTGGAATTGAGTGACGCGGCGGAGCGACTCAGCCACCTTTCCGCTGAAGACCCTGCTCGAAGAACTAAAGCTTATGTGATAGCACACATCCCAGCACCTAGCAGAGCAGCGATACATTCAGAGCCAGAGGAGCCCTCCGATCTTGAAGAACCAAACTTACCCTCAGCACTGGGAATGCGAACCCAAGAAAGAAAGCCCGAGGTGCGACACATCACGGAAGCTGATTCTCAGCGCACCGACGCGCATGTATATATATGCTCTGATGCACCACCACCGCCTCCAGGGGCATCATTTCAACACTCCGTAGGCAATCGAGAAACAACAAAGCGGTCGCATCCCACGTATATCCCTACAGAGGGCCAGACCAATCCACCAGCAGCGGCCACCACTGCTCAACCCGAAACCTCAACAGGAGACGAGCTAGTGAGATATCTGGCGCGCAAGGATCTGGGAGGCTCGGGACTTACCCAGTTCGACGGCCGCCCCGAGCGTTACCGGGCATGGAAGTCAGACTTCAAGGACGCCATTGCGAACATGAGGCTCACTCCCAAGCAAGAGATGAACATGATGTTACACTGGCTGGGGAAGGAAACAGCTGTACGCATAGAGGAATTGAAGTACTCCTATCTGAGCGACCCGTCTAAAGGGTTAGAAAAGATGTGGGAAAGACTCGAGGAGTACTACGGGAGCCCGGAAGCCATAGAGAATTCATTGTTCAACAAGTTGGATAGATTCCCAACGATATCCGTTAGAGACCACTACAAGTTGCAAGAACTGGGAAACCTCCTTCACGAGCTGGAAGCAGTCAAGACCAAGAACGGATTTCCAAACCTCAGCCAGCTAGACACGCCTCGGGGCACCAAGAGCATCTTAGGGAAGTTACCATACGACATAAGGGAGAAGTGGTCAGTAGTCGGCACACGATACAAGGCAGAGAACCAAGGGAAGTATCCTCCTTTCAGTATCTTCACAAATTTCATAAGGGACATAGCCAAAAGGAGAAACGACCCCTGGTGCATGGTAGAACCATCTGAATCGGGACCGTCCTGGGAAGGGAATCCGTCCAGAACATACAGGAAACCCATTTCTGTGCATAAGATGGAAGTATCATCCTCAACACCTGACCCTCTTCCCAACACGGAGAATGCAGAGGTCCCCAACGAGCAGTGTCCGATACACAAGGCGCCCCATCCGCTCAGAGAGTGTCGGTGGTTCTTGAGGGTGCCTTTGAAAGAGCGCATGGAGCTGCTTACGAGGTACAGATTCTGCTACAGGTGCTGTTCTTCCTCAGACCATCTTGCCAGAAACTGCAGAGCCCCTGTCCGGTGCGCAGAGTGCGGCAGTAACCAACATATCTGTGCTCTACACCCCAATGGAGCAAAGCCGTGTATCAACCCCCGAAACAGATCACGGCGGGGAGACGGAAGAAAGGGAGGCGATGACGCTCCAAGTCATGCCGAAGTGGACTAGGGTGTATGGGAAGACTCGCGAAGGGAGGTCTTGCGCCAAGATATGCCTAGCCAAGGTGTATCCCGAAGGGCGACCCAAGGAAGCAGTAAAAATGTACGCTATCATAGACGAACAGAGCAACCGGTCCCTTGCAAGATCAGAGTTTTTCGACCTGTTCAAGCTCCATCAAGCCTGTTCCTCTTACAGCATTAGGACATGTACAGGAATCGTGCCAATGTCGGGAAGAGTGGCGAGCGGTTACGTGATAGAGGCAATAGATGGAAGCGCCAAGTCACGGTTGCCCACACTGATTGAATGTGACCAGATACCAAGGATGAAATTCCAACACCTGAGGCGGCATGGAACCACCCCCATCTAAGACCCATAGCCAACCAGCTCAGGCCTGTGGATCCAGACGCTGAAATCTTACCCTTGCCGGGACGCACCAGAACTCTTGTGCATCCATGAATCACGCAGGGGCCCACGTGTTAAGTACATAAGTATTGCCATACTGGGACAGACCAAAGGTCCATCAAGCCCAGCATCCTGTTTCCAACAGTGGCCAATCCAGGTCACAAATACCTGGCAAGATCCCAAAAAAGTACAAAACATTTTATGCTGCTTATCCCAGAAATAAGCAGTGGAGTTTCATCAAGTCCATTTTAATAATGGTCTATGGACTTTTCCTTTAGGAATCCGTCCAAACCTTTTTTAAACCTTGCTAAGCTAACAGAATTTACCACATTCTCTGGCAACCAATTCCAGAGTTTAATTACAAGTTGAGTGAAGAAAATGTTTCTCAGATTTGTTTTAAATTTACTACTTTGTAGCTTCATCGAATGCCCCCTAGTCCTAGTATTTCTGGAAAGAGTAAAGAGACGCTTCACGTCGCAGTGCACAATGACTCCACACTCCTTCGCCCACCTCGAAACATAGGCTTTTGTGGCTCAGTGTGCCATGAACTGGGTCAGACCAATGGCCCATCTAGCCAAGCCAGGTCACAGGCACCTAGCAGAAACATGCCATTCCACCAATCCCAGGGAAAGCAGTGGCCTCCCAGTGTCTGCCTCAATAGCAGACCATGGACTACTCCCCCAGGATCCTGTCCAAACCTGTTCAACACACAGATACACCAACCGCTGCCACCACACCACCCCCCCCCCCCCCCCCCCCGGCCAAAAGCTCCAGAGCCCAACTATTCATTAACTGAAAAAAATATTTCCTCCTATTTGTTACTACATCCTCCAGCCAAATGTTCCAGAGCTTAACTATTCATTAACTGAAAAAAAAATATTTCCTCCTATTTGTTTCAAACGTGTCTCCATGTAACTGCACTGAGTGTCTCCATACTGATGGGCACTATGCAGCAGATCATAGCATGGCCTTGATGAATGGTACCATGATACGGTGCTATGGAGGGCACAGCAGAAAGGAGAAAGAATCAACCTCACTTTGAGGAAGGCAATTATTCCCTGGAAAGGCTCCACCCTGTCCTAGTCAATTTTCCCAATTGTCTTCCCTTATTTCTTCCTTCCTTGCTCTTTATGCGCACCGTCTCGACTTGGGTTGGACAATAGTGGGCAACGTCTGTCTCGATCGAACAAAGCCAAACATCAAGGTGCTCATCACCAACGGCCTGGAAGACGAGTGCGCTTCCTTATTTGAACCATGCACCAAGCACCTGACCAAAGAGACCCCCGCTTACAAGCAATGGAACAGTGACTCAACACTCTACCGAACCACCTCCACAGCAGATTTGAGTGAACA
Organism: Microcaecilia unicolor; assembly: GCF_901765095.1. Classification (NCBI taxonomy): domain Eukaryota; kingdom Metazoa; phylum Chordata; class Amphibia; order Gymnophiona; family Siphonopidae; genus Microcaecilia; species Microcaecilia unicolor. The sequence goes on along the minus strand of NC_044038.1, from coordinate 127,743,066 downwards.
CTTGGGAAGCTCGGTGCTCCACACCACTGAAGATGATGACAAACCGGCCTTCTCTATAGAAGATAAAGAGTTCCTGAACGTCATGAAAAAAGAATTCAGGAAAGGCGAGGCGAACAGCTGGATGGCACCCCTCCCATTTCGTAAGCCCAGGTCTCGGCTCCCGAACAACAGAAGTTACGCCCTTTCTCAACTTGCTTCACTGCAGAAAACTTTGAGAAGGAAACCAGAGATGAGAAAGCATTTCATAACCTTCATGCAAGAACGTTCACCGCAGAGTCTGAGCCTTCACACAAGGCGAAGGAAAAAGAGGTCCGAGCAAGAACGCTTACCGCAAAGTCTGAGCCTTCACACAGGGTGTGGGCAAAAGAGACCGGAGCAGTCGCTCTCAAGCAGGATATTGGTTGAACTCCCTTGGTCTAAATCAGAGGGAGCTGGACAGCCACACTCCGCATCAGGCGCCAACCAACCGGCAGCAACGTCAGCTGCTCAACTTGAAGCCACAGCAAGAGATGAGTCAGTAGAGTATCTGACCAGCAAAGATCTGGGGAGCACGGAGCATACCCAGTCCAGCGATCGCCCTGAGCGCTACAGGACGGAGAAATCCAATTCCGAGAAGGCCATAGCAAGTATGAAGCTTACTTCTAGGCAAGAGAAGTACACAATGCTGCATGGGCTGAGAAAGGAAACAGCCGCACGTGTAGAAGAATTGAATCCAGATCATCCTGCCAAAGACGGGGAAGTACCTATCAAGGGTACAGAACATGGCAACGACCAGAGCGTCTATGCAGTACACCCAGATGATGCAGAACCGAACTCTAAACCCGAGTCGAATCATGGCGGGGAGACGGAAGAGGAAAAGGCACCAACATTGCAAGCCACTCCGAGATGCACGAAGGTGTGTGAAGGAAACCGCGAAGGGAGATGCTGCACCAAGACATGCTTGACCGAAGTGCACCTTGAAGGACGACGTGGCAAAGCAGCTAAAACGTATGTCGTCATAGATGAGCAGTGCAACAGGCCTCTCGCAAGATCAGAACGCCATGACCTGTTCGACATCCACCAAAACTACTCCCCAGACAGTATCAAAACTTGTGCAAAGGCCGTACAGACAGCAAGGCAAGCAGCAAGCGGTGACAAAATAGAGTATACAAATAGTGACACCATGCCGCGGTCACCCTCAAGGGCTGAACGTGAACAGATACCAGATGACAAGGGTGAGATTCCCACGCTACAGGCTGCCCGGAATCACCCTTACCTGAGGCCCACAACCGACCAGATTGCCTACTTGAATCCAGATGCTGAGATCTTGCTGTTGCCGGACAGAGATGTACCAGAATCCCTGGACACCCGTGAATCATGCAAGAGCCCACGCAGTGCTCCCTATGCACACCCACCCAACTTGGGTTGGACAACAGTAGGCGATGCCTGCCTCAAGCGAACAAGAAAGTCAAATGTCAAGGTACTTTACACCAATGTCCTAGACAGTGGGCGCTCTTCCTTGTTCGAGCCGTGTACCAACCATCTAACCACCAAAGAAGCTCCCGCCCAGAAGAAACAGAGCATTGTCCCAATGCTCTACAAAACAGTCTCTCAAGCAAACCTAGGAGAACACCTGAGAAGCTCAGTGTTCCAGAACACCAAAGATGGAGACGAACCAGCCTTCTCCATAAAAGATAAAGAGTTCCTGAGCATGATGAACAAAGAGTTCAGTAAAGATGAGTCATTCCCTTCAGTAGACCATGCCAGAGACCTGAAAGATCCAGATTTGGGTGTGGACACATCCTTGTTTCAACGCCGCCTTGGCCTAAGCTGGGAATTCACCCTTTGGGTCTCCATCCAGCTGCAACAGCGCACCCAACGAAGCATCCTGTTTACAGTGAATGGCCTGTATGATCCACCACCAAGATTTCGCTTCCTGGACCACCCGAAGAAGCACAAGCACAGAGAGTCGCCATCCTCCCATGAAGATCAAAGACTCTCTCTCTCTCTTTTGTGTTGTCTAGAGTTGTTGTTGTCTGTCTCTCGTTTCAGCTCCTGTGTGATGAAAAAGATGACCCTACAGCCAGTGTCGCAACTGTGGTCGTGATCCCTCTCTGACTCACCCTTTGTCCCGAGGCTCCCGTTCCTGTCAAGTTTGTTCCAGCATTCTGAATCCTGTTCCCGTCCAGCTTGTTCGAGTATCCTGAACCTGGTTCCTGCCAAGCCAAGCTTGTTAGCTCAGTCCTGCTTGGGAGGCCTGCCGCCTGCTGCCGTTCGATGACAATAAGCCAAGGACTCACATTGTTCCAGAGTTCGCGACTGTTTATTTAAAGCCTGGGGTCGTGACAGCTGACAGACAACCTGAATACAGACAACAGACCTTGCATGCTATTAGTTTGATAACGTGCGATAATAATAATAGTGGTATCTCCGATACCAGACGGGGAGTGTTCTGTCCCCTGACAGCCTGGCACTAGTTATAATGTGACCCTGAAATGTGTTAATATCTTCACTGCTAGGATATGTGTGTGAGCAATGCATTGTGTGTAATGTAGTTCACAGACAACGCAACCCAACTTGCTTGTCTGTGTAAGATCCGTTACTATTGGTTGTGATGCTGCTTAGATCACTCCTCTGTCTCAGCCAAGCTTGGCTTCTTTGGTTATGTGCCAGCACTTCCTGGCCATTCTTGCTATCCCTGTCCTGAGAGGTCAGCCAGGTATGACCTTTTCCTCCAATCAGGGGCTGCCCCCTAGAGCCGCCCTTGCCACTCGAGGGCAGGCTTTGTCCCTATTGGCCTTTCTACTCTTTCTTCTCTGAGTCTGTATGAGCTTCTAGCTCCGCCCCCCCCTGTCCATGAGGGGCACAGTATCCATTTTGCTCCAGGACAAAGCAATGATCCTGTTGTAGCTCTGGAAAAGCACTAGTCTTTTCACCCCGAAAATACCTTCCTAGAAGAGGATACTGCACTCCCAAACACCTAACTCTGAGCTGCCTCTATCTGTGGAACTACTTTTCTTATGTCTGCAATGAACTGATCCCACTTAAGCTTCTACCTTCTCTCCACTGATACAGCTCATGAAACTACAGGGTTCCTTTGTGCTTATGAACATCTAACTGTGAGTAATCATCTATGTTATTCAATAAAGGAACTTCAGAAAAGAACAAGAGATTTAGGGTGTTGATGTGCTAGGGGTTTATACTTCAAGATATTGAGACTTATAGCTAAATAACTCTTAAGAAACAGCTATACAAGTCTCGAGAGACTTGACAAAGGGGTTAGAATTCCTCTTGTATGAGGAAAGGCTAAAGAGGTTAGGGCTCTTCAGCTTGGACAAGAGATGGATGAGGGCAGATATGATTGAGGTCTACAAAATCCTGAGTGGTGTAGAAGTAAATCATCGATTTTTTTACTCATTCCAAAAGCACAAAGACTAGGGGACACTCAAGGAAATATATGGAAATACTTTTAAAACAAATAGAAGGAAATATTTTTTTACTCAACGAATAATTAAGGTCTGGAACTCTTTGCCGGAGGATGTGATAACAGCAGTTAGCTTATCTGGGTTTAAAAAAAGGTTTGGATAAGTTCCTGGAGGAAAAGTCCATAATCTGCTATTGAGACAGATATGGGGAAGCAACTACTTGCCCTGGAATTTGTAGCATGGAATGTTGCCATGATTTGGGTTTTTGCCAGGTACTTGTGACACAGTTTGTCCACTGTTGAAAACAGGATACTGGGCTAGATGAATCATTGTTCTGACCATTGTTCTTAAAACCACGAACTAGCACCTAAACTTCCAAAATAAACTAAAAACTCACCTTTTTAGAAAGGCATACCCCACAGAACCAACATAAATGACCAGCCACAGAAACACAACATCACTAAAATAAGAAATAGACATAACACAAAACCTTCCATTGCTCTATCACCTAGTGGGAGGGGCCTAAGTACCATATACTGCTGAAGATGGCCAACTCTAAATTTGTTTGTATAGCACTGCTAAATATATGCATTTTTTAATACCATGTCTAATGTTTTAAAACTGTGATCGCTATTTGCACTGATAATTGACCTGACAGTAAATAATATAAGGGTTGCTATTCAGCTGTAGCAGTCAGTGTTTTTTAAAACATGGGTGGCCTTGGGCTTTTTATACCTGGATATTCAGTGCTGAGCTGTAACCAGATAAAGGCACTGAATGTTTGAGTATAGGGCAGCCACTATTGTCACAAGGTTAAGAGTAGAAGTGAGCCCTTGTGCTGATCCAAAGACCAGCAGTCAGAAACCCAACGCTTCACCTGCGGCGACCACTGTTCCCCAGCGGTTGAGCTCCTGGGTTCGGGTGGCCAACAGGACTTAGGAGTCGGGTGAGGAAGAGGACTCGGCTCAGACAGAAGGAGGCGAAGACAGAGCAGAGCAAAAGTCAGTACCAGGCAGAAGTCAGGTCAGGCAGCGATCCAGCAGTGGTCAGGTCCAGGCAGAAGTCAGGTCAGGCAGCGATCCAGCAGTGGTCAGGTCCAGGCAGTAGTCAGATCAGGTAGAACAGCAACAAGAAAAACACACCAGACACCAAACAGGTTGTAGCTGAGGCAACGAGGTAGTGAGCAGTTCCTGGTTTTAAGGTGAAGGCGTCTGACATCAGAAGAGGCACAACCAAAGTGTAGACGTGCCCAAGGTGTAGACATGCCCAAAGAGTAGCCATGCCCAAAGTGTAGATGCACCCTAATTGTAGACACGCCCAAAGTGTAGGCAAGCCCAAAGTGTAGATGCACCCTAATTGTAGACACGCCCAAAGTGTAGGCACGCCCTAAGTGTAGATGCACCCAAATTGAAGATATTCAAAGGAGAGGTATAAGCGCGTCATAGGTGAGTGCATCTGGCTCCATGTTTGATATTCCAGCCTCATGACAGTATCCCCCCTTTTGCGGCCCACCATCTGACCCGGTCTGGGCTTGGATGGATAATGAGAATGGAAATCTCTAAGCAGGTCTGGACCATGTAGGTTAGTAGCGGGCTCCCAGGAATTATCTTCTGCACCATAATGTTTCCATGAGATTAGGTAATACAGCTTGCCTGCATGGCGTTTAGAGTCTAAGATTTCTGCTACCTCAAATTCAGGGTCTGGAGAAGTGTCAAGCAGATTGGTTCATGTAGGTTCAGGGTGCCATTTAGAGAGTACGAAGGGCTTCAAGAGTGATACATGGAATGCGTTACGTATCTTGGAGTTGGAAGGCAAATGTAAGTGATACGTAAGGGTTCCAATACGGGATCGGATATTGAAAAGTCCAATAAACCTAGGGACAAATTTATAGAAGGGTAGCCAAAGGCGCAGGTATTTGGTATTTAACCAGACCTTTTGTCCTGATTGGAAGACAAGAGCTGGTCTATCCTGTTGATCAGCGAAGCATTTATGACGGCCTGCAGCTTGCTGGAGATGAGTCTGAACTTGATCCCAGATGTCCTGAATGTTTTGGAGAGTGGAATGAACTGCTGGAGGTTCCAAGGTTCCAGGGATGGACAGAGGTAAACGAGGATGGCGACCATAGACTACATAGAATGGAGACATGTGAGAGACTCATGCAGGTTATTGTTGTATGCAAATTCAGCCCAGTGAAGAAGGGAGGACCAGTTGTCCTGTTTGCTGTTTACATGCATACGAAGGAAATTCTTGAGTGCTTGATTGGTTCGTTCTACCAGTCCGTTTGTCTACGGACGGTAAGCGGACGAGTAATCAGTGGTGATTCCAACAGTGAAGCAAAGAGTTCTCCAGAATCGGGAAGTAAAGTGAGGACCCCAGTCACTCACCATCCTTTGTGGAAGCCCATGGAGGCGGAATATGTGCTGGATGAAGGTCCGAGCCAAAGTTGTGACAGATGGAAGAGAGGGCATAGGAACGAAATGGGCCACCTTGGAGAGTTGATCCACCACCACCCAGATTACCGTGTTCCCGTCAGAAGCAGGCAGGTCGGTGATGAAATCCATGGAGAGTTCCTGCCAAGGGACGTTAGGGACAGGCAAAGGTTGAAGGAGGCCCCAGGGTTTAGCATGAATGTTATTACGTGCACAGGTAGGGCAGGTAGTGATGAAGTGTCGGATGTCCTGAGCCATCCGAGGCCATCGGTAGTACCGTTGGATGAGATGCAGAGTCTTTCAAAACCCTGGATGTCCAGCCAGACGTGAAGAGTGACCCCAATGCAAGACAGAATGACAAAGTCTGGAGGGAACTGGAGTGATTCCTGGAGGAATGGGTAGATTAGCTGAAGCTACAATACAAGCAGGATTTAACATGGGTCGAAGTTCGTCGGTGTCTTCTTGTGGTTCAAAGGCCCTGGACAAGGCATCCACCTGAGTATTCTTCTTCGCCGGCCGAAATGTCAGGCGGAAGTTAAAGCGGGCAAAAAACAAGGACCATCTAGCCTATCTTGGATTTAGACGTTTCGCATCTTCTAGATATAGGAGATTCTTGTGATCTGTTATGACTGTGAATGGATGGCTCGCTCCCTCTAAGAGAACTCCATTCTTGAAGCACAAGCTTCAAAGCTAATAATTCCTGGTCCCCAATTGTGTAGTTACGTTCAGTGGATGTAAACTTTTTGGAAAAGAAGAAACATGGGTGGCATTTTCCAGCCAAGGAGGGTTGAGACAAAATTGCTCCAGCCCCCAGAGAGGAGACATCCACTTCCAATATGAAGGGTTGAGTCACATCCGGGCTCTGGAGAACCAGAGCAGAAAGAAAAGCCTGTTTCAGATGGTTGAAAGCTTGAAGGGCTTCAGGAGTCCAATTCTTGACGTCTGCCCCTTTTTTGGTGAGAACAGTAAGAGGGGCTGCAATGAGAGAGTATTGGTTGATGAACTGTCTGTAGTAGTTGGGGAAGCCCAAAAAAACATTGCAAAGCTCGCAGGGTTTGGGGTTGAGGCCATTTTTAAATACCCTGTAATTTATCCGGATCCATCAATAATCCAGTAGCGGAAATAATGTACCCCAAAAAGGGAATGAAGGTTTTGATGAAAGGAGCAGTTCTCGAGATTAGCGTATAGTTGATTGTCTGAAGTCGTAGGAGCACAGTTCGTTTATGGGTCGGATGTTCTTGAGGGGATGAAGAGAAAATGAGTATATCATCCAGGTACACTATAACAGAGGAATATAGGAGATCCCGGAAAATGTGATTGATGAAGTTTTGGAAGACAGCCGGAGCATTGCATAGGCTGAATGGCATAACCCGGTATTCATAATGCCCATCGTGCGTATTAAAAGCCATCTTCAATTTGTTGCCAGTTTATATTCGGATCAGATTGTAGGCTCCTCAGAGATCCAGTTTGGTGAAAATGGTAGCCCCTTCTAGGCAATCAAATAACTCTGGTGTGAGTGGAAGTGGATAGCGATTCTTGACAGTGATGTTGTTTAATCCTCAATAATCTATGCAGGGTCGAAGAGTCCCATCCTTCTTTGTGACAAAGAAAAACCCAGCCCCTGCTGACAAGGAAGAAGAATGGATAAACCCCTTTTTAAGGTTCTCATGAATGTAGTCCTTCATGGCCTGGGACTCATCTTGAGAAAGAGTATACAGTCGACTGCGTGGAGGCATCTTCCCAGGGAGTAAGTCGATGGCACAGTCAGTCCCTGTGGGGAGGAAGACGATCGGCTTCCTTCTTGCTGAAGACATCAGAAAAGTCAGCATATTCAGGTGGGAGATGGGACCCCTTGGTGGTGCAAGAAAGGTTAGGAAGGGTGACAGACCTGGGGCATGACAGAACAGTGTCCAGACAGTTAGAAAAACATTGTGGCCCCCACTTGACGATCTCACAGGTGCTCCAGTCGATACTAGGAAAGTGCAGGCACAGCCAAGGAAGACCTAGGACTATGGGGTGGATGGATTGCGGTAAAACTAGAAGCTGGATTGTCTCGTGATGTAGGCTTCCCAATTGTAGGTAAAGAGGAATAGAGATCCAAGAGACCACCCCAGGAAGTTACCTGTAGAACTGGATCCATGGGTACTGTGGGAATCCTATGGTGCCGCAGTAGTTTAGTGCTAATAATGTTTTCTGCAGTCCCCGAGTCTACGGGGGCGACAGTCTCAATCATTGCCCTAGCCCATTGGAGGGTGACTAGGAAGGTCAGCAAAGATTGGGGAGGTTTGAAAACAGGCCCAGGATCACTCTCCCTGAAGTTCCCAGGCCTAGGCGTTTCCCGCTGTCACGGCTGTGGTCTTGACCCCTCTTTGACTCGCCTTATTTTCCCGATGGTCAGCTTCTGGGCTGGCTTCTGTCTGCATTGTTGCTTCTTTCCTGTGTGTTTCAAGCCTCACTTTAGTGTGCAATGTGTTTCTTGCCTCTGTCCTGTAGGGTTTCCACTTCCTGTGTGTCTCAAGCCTCACTTTGGTGTTAAGTGTATTCCCGGCCTCTGTCCTGTAGTTGTGACATCATTAGTGAGGGCCTTTATAAGTAAGTGGTGGACTTTCATTCAGGGCCTTTGCAATGCCAAAGATTTCCAGGTTAGTCCATGTGCAGTGAAGCTTCCATTCCAGCCTAGCCTGTTTGAGAATCCTGAATCCTGTTCCTGCCAAGCTTGTTTGAGAATCCTGAATTCTGCTTGAGTACCCTGAATCCTGTTCCAGACAAGCCTGTTTGAGTATCCTGAATCCTGCTTGAGCATCCTGAATCCTGTCCAGCCCCAGTTGGGGGTTTTGCCTCTTGCTGCCGCTCGACGACAGAAGGCCAAGGGCTCACGTTGTTCCAGAGACCATGACTGTTTGTTTAAAGCCTGAGACCGTGACACCCGCCTTCTGAGGGCATTTGCTGAGAAAATGGCCAGCCTGTCTGCAATAAAGACAGAAGTTGTTGAGTCGACGATGGGACCTCACATGTTACGATAAGCGGTAATGGCCAAGCACCATTGGTTCATCAGATTTCTCCGGTGAGGAATCCGGACTAGGAGGCAGTAGCAGGGGTCGCTGAAAGCGAGGAGCTAGGCGAGGAGGCCACCGCTGGGCAGCGCGTTCTTGAGCCCTCTCCTGGAACTGAATGTCAATTCGAATGCGTAAGGCTATAAGTTCATCGAGGGTGGCCGGTCTGTCCCGTCCTGCAAGCTCATCCTTTATTCGTTCAGCTAGTCCCTGCCAAAACATGGCAGTTAGGGATTCTTGATTCCAATGCAACTCTGAAGCAAGGGTTCAAAAATGAACTGCGTAAGCCCTTATGGAGAGGGTTCCTTGTTGGAGCCAGAGGAGCTCACTAGCGGCCGAAGAAGGACGTCCAGGCTCATCAAACACCATCCTGAAACGATGAAGGAAAGCTGTAAGATCCATATGGATAGGATCCTTTTGTTCCCATAGGGGAGGAGAGTCCCACACTAGGGCTTGAACCGATAATAGAGATATGATGTAGACTACCTTAATGCGGTCCTTGGGGAAAGACGCTGACTGGAGCTCAAAATGCTTAAGGCACTGGTTAAGGAAGCCTCAACAGGCCATAGGAGATCCATCAAAACGAGGCAAACCTGCTGGAGTGGGTGCAGGCATCTACCGGTGGCTCTGCCGGTCGGTGCTGTGCCCAGATAGCAAAAAACTGGGAACAGAACCTTGGAGAACTCTCGATAACTGATGCAGTTGGGACTGCTGCTGTCGTATCATCTGCTCTAGGTCAGGTAGGTTGGGCTTGTCTGACGAGCTTATGGCCTCAGCTATCTGTCACAAGGTTAGGAGTAGAAGTGAGCCCTTGTGCTGATCCAAAGACCAGCAGTCAGAAACCCAACGCTTCACCTACGACGACCACCGTTCCCCAGTGGTTGAGCTCCTGGGTTCGGGTGGCTAACAGGACTTGGGTGAGGAAGAGGACTCAGCTCAGACAGAAGGAAGCAAAGATAGAGCAGAGCAAAATTCAGTACTAGGCAGTGGTCAAGGCAGGCGGCGATCCAGCAGTGGTCAGGTCCAGGCAGAAGTCAGGTCAGGCAGCGATCCAGCTGTGGTCAGGTCCAGGCAATAGTTAGATCAGGCAGAACAGCAACAAGAAAAATGCACCAGACACCAAACAGGTTATAGCTGAGGCAATGAAGTAGTGAGCAGTTCCTGGTTTTAAGGTGAAGGCATCTGACATCAGAGGAGGCACGCCCAAAGTGTAGACGTGCCCAAAGTGTAGGCGCACCCAAAGTGTAGACGAGCCCAAAGGGTAGGCGCACCCAAACTGGAGATATTCAAAGGAGAGGTATAAACGCGTCATAGGTGAGTACATCCAGATCCATGTTTGATATTCCAAGTTTGTGACAACTATAGGGTAGATTCAAGAAAGAAAGCCAAAATGTAGGAGCTGGGATGATGCGTGCTAAACACAAATTCTATAACAGCAATTCTGCGTAAAACTGCCATAGCAGAATACTAGCATTAGTCCACAGTTTTGCACCTAACGTTAGGCACAACCACTTACACCAAGTCAAAAGCTGGTGTAGGTGCTTCTGCCTAACTGTTGGCAGTTAGATGCATAACTCCTAGCATTCTACAACATGCATACTTAATTCTTAGGCACATCCATGACCCACCCATGCCCCTTCCACATCTATACACCCTGGAAATTATGCACAACAGAATCTGTGTGCAAAACGTCTAGCATAGCAGTTGTAATTGGTGCCAAATAACACCAATTTAAGTCTATAATTGACTGTTAACTCATAAGAACATAAAAGTAGCCAGATTGGGTCAGACCAATGGTCCATCTAGCCCAGTATTCTGTCTCCAACAGTGGCCAATTCAAGTCACAAGTACCTGGCAGAAACCCAAATAGTGGAACATGTCATGCTACCAATCCCAGGGCAAACAATGGCTTCCTCCATGTCTGTCTCAATAGCAGACTATGGACATTTTCTCCAGAAACTTTTCCAAACCTTTTTTTAAACCCAGATACACTAACTGCTGTTACCACATCCCCTTAGTGAGTTCCAGAGCTTAACAATTTGTTGAGTGAAAAAATATTTCCTCCTATTTGTTTTAAAACTATTTCCATGTGTCCCATGGTATTTGTAGTTTTTAAAGGAGTTAAAAATCGATTCACTTTTACCCATTTTACACCACTCAGGATTTTATAGACCTTAATCATATCCCCCTTCAGCCATCTCTTTTCCAAGCTGAAGAGCCCTAACCTCTTTAGCATTTCCTCATACGAGAGGAGTTCTATCCCCTTCATCATTTTGGTTGCTCTTCTTTGAACCTTTTCTAATTTCGCTATTTCTTTTTTGAGATACGGTGACCAGAACGGAATGCAATACTCAAGGTGCGGACACACCATGGAGCAATACAGAGGCATGATAATATTCTTGTTCTTATTTACCATCCCTTTCCTAATTAATAGGAAACTCTAATTAATAGCCAATTATTAAACTGCACACACAACTGACCTTGTTCTGTAAATTGTGCATGCAAAATTGTGTGCTAAGCATAAATTTGGGCATTCAAGTTTATAGAATTAGGGGATGTTATAGATTGATAGGTAAATAAATAGATATAGTTAAGCAGTTTAACCTAAGACTGCTGAAAATCTTTACTATACATGGAGCTAGTCACTCAGCTCTTGCTCAACCCTGACTCTACCCCAGTAGTATCTAGATAGTAACATGGCGGTTAGAAGGATTTTTGCTGGCATTATCCAGGTGGTTCCATTGAAAATCTGTGGATAGAGGACTTACATATTTAGAACTAGATTGTCACGGACCGGGGAGGGTGAGTCCTTGGACCACAGCCATGTTTACGCTAACCTGGAGACTAGGTGTAGGCCATGACTGGCAGCAGGCAAGTCACACCCAGACAAGGATCAGGGCTGGTCAGGTCTTGAGGTTTACCAGTAGTAGAGAGTACTATAATGGAGACCAGCCTCTGGCAAGCTAATCCAGATACCAACAATGGTACTGAAGAGGTTCAAGAAAGTCCAAATAACACTGCCAGGGGAGAGGGCCAGGAAAGTCCAGGCAATACTGGAGGTCAGGGCAGGTGCAATCAAGGCATGGTCAGGCAAGCAGGAGTCAGCAGGGGCATAGCTACGGGTGGGCCTGGGTGGACCCAGGCCCACCCAATCTCAGCTTAGGCCCACCCAGTTTTCCCTGCTCCTCCAATCAGTGCACAGCCAGCCTTTGAGTTCTGTCATAGCCCCGCAGCCGACAGGAAAGAGCAGCTCTCCAAAATGCATTCTTCTTTCTTTCTCTCCTTCCAGCATCGTGACACAAGGTATTCCCCCCCCCCCCCCAAGCCTTCCAATCCCCCGATCTGCTGATAGAGTCAGCGAGAAAGCAGTACACATGCTGCTTTAGACCTGCCCTGAGAAGCTTTTCTTTCTCCTTCAACTTCCTGTTCCCTTGTAGGCGGGAAGTTGTAGGAGAGAGAAGGGCTTCCAGGCAGGGACAGGTCTAAAGCAGAGTTTGTACTGCTTTCTCGATGAAGCTGCTGCCGACTCGAGGGATTGGAAGACTAGGGGGAGGGGATGATACTGGGCAGCACGGGGCTGGAGGGAGAGAAAGAACTGGAAGACTCCAGTGTTGTGGCGGTGGCGGGGTGGGGGGGTTGCTGGAAGGAGAGTGAGAGAGACGGGCAAGACCAGCCGGCAAAGGGTTAAAAAAAATGAAACCACCGGGGGGGGGGGGGGGGGGGGAGTAAGAGAGAGATGGAAAAGGAACAGAAGATGGTTGGGACTAGGGAGTGTGAGGGAAGGGAGAGGGAGCAGAAGATGAATGCAAATATGTGGAGGAGAGAGAGGGAGCAGAAGATGGATGACACTAGAAGGTGGAGGGAGGGAGAAGAAGAAGATGGGTGTGGGGGAAAGGGGAACAGATCAGAAAATGAGTGGGACTTGGTGATTGAATGGGAAAGGAAGACGACAAGAGGAAAGAGAAGAAATGGAAAAGAATTTAGAAGACTGACACATGGAAAGTTGAAGAAAGTGGGACCAGCCCAATCAGAAAAATAAAGTGCTCAGACAACAAAGGTAGAAAAGAAAAAAAATTATTTCATCTTTTTTCCCTAGGCAGTGAAGAGCTCACCCCCACCAATAATGTTGGGTTTTAGAGTGGGGATGGTCTCTGCAGTGCCCAGGTTTAAAATAAAAAAAAAACATATTTAATGTAGGCAGTTTCCCGGGTGGGGGTGGCCTCTGCAGTGCCCAGGACATTAAAAAAAAAAAAAAGGTTTTATATTTAATGCTGGTGTGCTTCAGGGTGGCAGGGGGGGGGGGGAGATGCCAGACTATTGGGGGGGGGGGGGTTAGGGGGGGCTGATGCATAGCTATGGGATGGATGATGGGGAAGGGAAGGGCTGATGCTGGGCTATGGGTCGGGGGGTAGGGTAGAGATGAAAAGGGCTGATGCCGGGCTAATGGGTGTGGGGGGTGGGTAGGAAAGCAAAGTTTGAAGGATATCATTTCTGAAATTATATTGTAGGATCCTGTCATGTGTGTTGAGATGTTTGCCATTATAGTAGACTTACACCTGGTCAAGTTTAAGATGTGGCATAGTGTAAACTATATTTTAAAATATTGGTTTTTCCATATGTTGATGCTGGCCATACTACTTAGAAATCCATCATCAAGTGCATTCTAATGCATTATTTTGTAGCAAGAAACACTACTCATACCTATATACACAGTGCCCACCCATACTAGCTCTGGGCCCACCCAAAATGTTAGGTCTGGCTACGCCACTGGGAGTCAGGACAGGCAGCGGTCCAGAGGAATAGAGGAGACAAGCCAGGGTCAAAGGCAAGAAGTCAGTCTGAGGAAGGGAGCAGGAACAAGGGCAGGCTGGCTAGAGACACAGACTGGAATGGGGGCAGGCTGGCTGGAGACAGACTGGAATGGGGGCAGTCTAGCTGGAGACACAGGCTGGAACAGGGGCAGGCTAGCTGGAGACACAGATTAGAATGGGGGCAGGCTGGCTGGGGACCCAGACTGGAATAGAGGCAGGCTGGCTGGAGACAGACTGGAACGGGGGCAGGCTGGCTGGAGATACAGACTGGAACGAAACCAGGACCAAGGCAAGGACAGGAACAGTGAACAGGAACAGGAATCAAGCACAGCAACTCACACTAAGTAGAGGCTAGGAGACCTGTTGCAAAAGCAGTACAGAAGAGTCCCAAGATCCCTTATAAGGGCCCCAGCTCATGATGTCATCGTCAGGTGTCCTTGTTGGTTTCCTGCCACTGGCACCTTAAATCCTGGCTCTCAGCACACGCACACACCTAGGAAAGCCAGCATCCTAGGCCACAAGGGAGAGACCTGCACAACAGATGGGGAACCCCGGAGCGCCCTGTGACAGCGGCAGAAATGACCCGCTGCACCAGGAAGGCAGCCCAGATCCCCAGGGAGAGCTGCAGAGCCTGACCCGGATGCCCCCAATGGCAACAGGTGAACCTGGGTGTGGGCCATGGTCATGGCCCTCACATAGATTCAGTAAATAGTGCCCAAATTTGGATACTGAAAAAAAATGAGCACTAAGCTCTATTCTATAAATGTCACTCTGAGTTGGGTACCGTTTGTAGAACAGCACGTAGCACCATGACCCGCACCCAACTGAACCCTGGTATAAATCCTTGTACATAAATTAGGCACAGATCCCTTGACTTCTATAATAGTGCATACATTCTAAGTGAATGCCCATGCCCCTCCCATGACCACACCCCCTTTTCAGTTGTGTGCTAAATGATTTACACACACCTAGCAAGATGCATGTGTGAATCTAAATTGGTGCCAATTAGCGCCAATAATTGATTGTTACAGCTAATTGGCTTATTACTCTATTAAATTGCATATGCACCCAAATTTCCACATGCAACTTTGAACGCCATGTATAGAATCCAGGGGTTAGTGATGATTGCTAAACATATACGTCCTTTTGACTATTGAACCCTATGGTTATATAATCATTTTAGTGATTCCTTGCCATTGATACTATTCCCTAGCAGGGATTGTGTTTGTTTGAGTTTAACAGGTTTCACAATATTGTTATAGTGAATATTCGTTTGGCTTTATTACTTTATAAATTAATGTATGGAGGAGGTGATTGTAATGAGTTATAGACTATATGAAGATAAGGTTGGCAGGATTCATTTTATAAACATGGGTCAGATAGGTTGTTAGTTGTGGGTTCCATTTTTATGCTGTTTTAGGTAGAAGGCAGAGACATCTAGTAGCTGTACTAAAGTATTGTACTGTGACCTGTTTGTACCACAGAGTTTCCAGAACATGGGGAGGGCTGTTCTAACAAGTGAAGTAATGGTAGGAGAAGACCTTTTTGGAAGGAAACTGGAACTGGTAGAAAACCCAAGCCCAAAGTGTGTTGCCTGTCTTTGAATCCCCGGCCATTGTACCACACTGCAAAAGGACAAAGACTCCTTTTACCTAGCCCAGCCATTGTACCAAGAGGAGCAGAAAAAATACTGAGAGGTGACAGAGTTTGCTTAGGCCTCTGTACTTTCCTGAAAGTGTGTCCTACTTAATTACACCAGTATACTTCTGCAACTAGAGTGGAGATAAAAAGCAGCTCTGAGCTACAAGAGCAGCAAGGAGACACTCTCCAGGAAAGGAGATAATACAGTGGATCAGTGGCATAGCTAGATGGGGCCTGGGCCCCCCAAACTCACTCTTGGCCCCTGGTTGACTGGCGGGGGTCCCCAACCCCCACCAGCTGAAGATTTTGTCTAGCGCTGGTCTGCTGCGGCGCCGCCACATTGCCTGCCCTGCTCTCTCTTCCCCTCACATCGGGCACGTTCCTTTTAGTGAAATTGGCCCCCTCTCACCTTGAGGTCTGGCTACGCCCCTGCAGTGGATATCCCCCGGATCTTAAAAGGGCCAGGAAGACAATTTTTGTAGTAAATTTCTGGTTGTAGAACCCTAGTCCTGGCCAGGACTGAGATATTAAATCCTGAAGAAGAGTGAAGATTGTGGATTAAGTTGGCATGGTTATACTGGTCCTGATCTGGACCCCAAACCTTTATCCAGCAAGAATAGTTCTGTAAGTCAGAATTACCTCTGTGAAGGTGTGCCCCCAGTCTGCCAAGCAGTGAACAATAATCCTGTGAAGGCCACTCCATACTGCTCAGAAGTTACATTATTTTTTACTTTGTGGATTTGTATGAGTGCTTTTACATGTTTAGTATATTGTTCCATGCCTGGAATATCACTAAGGGTAGGCAGGTTATAAATTTTTGAAAGAAATGCCTCTCGGTGTTTTATTGCTAAACTATTCCATATTTTATTGAACTGTGTGAGATTAAAGGGAAAGAAATATCTTTCCAATGGGAAGCAAGCATTACCAGGCTAAAATGAATCTGTAGTTTTGTAGAGATAAATGTCAAACGCTGACATTGCGAATTGATACATTTTGGGGTATAGATTCTAGTAATTTGGCATACATAAGTGAAGACATTTTTCTAAAAGGTTTGAATAAACCGACAGCCCCACCAGGCATTGCTTGAATGTGCTTTTATCTAAGCAGAACTTTCAACTAGTAAAAGCAGTCAACTCAAGGTTTTCCAGGAGATTCCTGGGCGGTCTGCTTCCATTATTGCATCTTCTGCAGGTCTCCCTGCTACAGTGATGAGGCCAAAGACCCCCAATTAGGATCAGCCCAAGGCTGCCTCTCCTGATTGCCATGTATTCCCTAGCATAACTACTGTGGGAGTAGAGTGCCATATTCACTGTCCTTTCAGAAGGTCATCCTCCTGTTCTCCGAGCCAGTCTGTACTTCTTTAGAAAAAAAGCATCAAGGGGAAAGAAAAAGTTGGAAGGGTATTCAAGAGCACAGTAAGCATGGAGTGGAGGAGTGGCCTAGTGGTTAGGGTAGTGGACTTTGGTCCTGAGGAACTGAGTTCAATTCCCACTTCAGGCACAGGCAGCTCCTTGTGACTCTGGGCAAGTCACATAACCCTCCATTGCCCCAGGTACAAATAAATACCTATATACAATATGTAAGCTGCATTGAGCCTGCCATGAGTGGGAAAGCGCGGGGTACAAATGTAACAAAATAAAAAAAAATAAAAAATAAATGTGCTTTCTATCCTTGTTCCTGTAGTACCAGACTCCTGATTCGATTATTGCTGCCTGCTCTGGCCCTGCAGGCTTCCATCAGCCAGGTCCTGCCAGACAGGAAATGATGAAAGCAAGGGTGGGACCTGGCTGATGGAAGCCTGCAGGGCCGGCTCAGGCAGCAATAATTGAATCAATGCAGGTGCCAGGGACGCCTGTAAGGTACACCAGGGAGGGACGGGGTTCAGCGACGGGCGGGCAGATGCCAGGACGCCACAGAGGAGGAGAGATCTTGATGTGGGGTGCCACTTCTGGGTGGGCCTGGGCCCACCCAGGCCCACCCATAGCTATGCCACTGGGGTGAACTAACCAGTCTTGCAATATAGCAGTACCTGAGGATCCACATTACATTACATAATAGCATTTATATCCCATGCATACCATTCCTGGCTCAGTGTGGCTCACAAAAACAAGAGGCTAGGCATGGAATGGGCTTCCAGAAGAACTGCGGTGATGAAATATTACCTTCTTTTCTGTATATGTCTGAAGGTATATCTTTTTACTCATGCTTTTCTCCAGTGAAAAGATTGTATAAGTTACTATGCTGGACTCAGTGTTATGTGTTTGCAGGGAGCCTGCTTGATTGTGGGGATAATGTGGGGTATATATACACTAATAAATAAATGAATGTTTTAAAATTGTAAATCACCTAGGACCTAGGATAGTGCGGTCTAGAAACTGTGTAATAAAATAAATGAATACCCTGGACAAAATTACAGCAAAATACTTTAAGAGCCATTAAAATCAACTACATCCCTAACTACTTCTTGTACATGTAGGTCTTTAACATTTTACGAAACTTTCCATATTCTGTGTCCAAATCTTCATTCACATTTGCAGAAAATATCTTTTTATAAACTATCCTCTTTGGATTGGGATAATGCAAAATCAGAAACTCTTTCAAAGCAGGATTGAAATTCCTAACTGATAAATCAATGGTAGCATGTAGCTTGGGGCTTAACCTCATAGTATCAAAGGGGCCGATATTCAGACCACAGGAGGGAGCTAACTCCTGTGGTTTGCGGTCAGCCTGGATATTCAATGCTGGGCCGTTTCTGTGGACCAGCATTGAATATCTGGTTCATTTTTGGCTGGTTAGTGTCCAATGTTCCCATCAATTTGTTCCCATATGGCTTATTACGGGAACATTGGACACTAAAGGGTTAAACTTAACCGGCTATGTTGATATTCGGAAATGGCCAATTTCAGGGATAGCCGGCTATATTACGCGGTATTACTGGTTATATCCTAGCTGCTAACTGGGTATACTCAATGGGGGATAGCCAGTTATCCCCCACTGAATATCGCCGGATACCCAGTTAAGTGCCGTTTAACCAGCCAGGCACCATTCCTGGCCAGTTAAATGGCTTTGAATATCAGGGGTTGGGGGGTGGTGAAGACTAAGAAATATATCTTAAAAGTCATGCGTGAATGAATTGGCAGCCATTGCAAGTGTTTCAGAAGAAGTGTTGCTCTTTCAAATTTTGGGGCATTTAAAAATCAAACGAGCCACAGTGTTTAATAACATTTGGACTTTCTGCAAAACAGCCTCCTTAAAATCCAGTAACGAGCTAAAACCATAGTTTGTGCAAGAATTCTAAAAACATCCGGAGAGAAACTGTCTAATTTTTCTTAGTCTCCACAGCAGTAGAGGGCCCACTCTCCTCTAACCAGTAAAAAAAAGTCAGGTGTGTGGTTAGGGGCCCATAACCTTTATTACCCATGGGCCCAGATCTGTCAGTCTGCCCCTGCTTTGATGAGAAAGGATATAGATAGAGATAAGCCATAAAAAGTTGTGACCTGATTGTTTTCAAACTGCTTTATTGATATCTGAAAATCTGAATTGTTGTTTTCAAACTGCTTTATTGATATCTGAAAATCTGAAAAACTAGATTTCAGATTTCAAAACTGCCAGATAGTATTAGAACTCTCTTTCCTTGACTGTAATTGTGCTGAACTCTCCCCCTCCCCCATCCCCATCCCAATCCCACCTGGCTTTCTGCAGACAATCTAAAACGATTAGGAGGGGCTAGTTTCTGTTGAGAGCTGGGCAGCTTCAAGGGCCTTACTTGTCTCCTGCCTCGAGGAAACTCACTCAGATAAGACTTGTGCTGGCTTTCTTCCTGGATATTCCTACTCTAAAACTGTGCTTTTGGACATTTCTGGTGCATTTTGTAACCTTGTCTTCCCCTTATCCTAACCAGCTGTGTATATAAGTGGCTTAATACAATTCTAGAGATAGGTTTTACAACAAACACAATCCACACATTTTAAATTTTAACCCCCCCACCCCACCCCAAGACTTCCACTTCCTAAATACTACTACTATTTGACATTTCTAAAGCGCTACTAGGGTTACGCAGTGCTGTACAATTAGCTTTCCTAAATACACTACTTATCACAAATTAACTCCACCCAAATACAAATCTCTCTGCTTGTGTGGCTTAAGAGTAAAGTAAATCTTGCATACTATTAACCCCATCATAGCATAACTATTCATACCAAATAAATCAGGATGACTCTTATTCTCTGTAATAATTGTGGTGCTTTAGTTTCAAGGCCAATCATCTGGACACTAAAAGCTTGTCCTATATGTCATCAGCTCGCTAGTTTAAAACAGGAGCTCAGTACACTAAAGGAGGAATTAGATGCACTTAAAGCAGCTTCAAAGACTCCACAAAATCATACTGCACAGAATCAAAACAAATTCACACCACTGCCTCAAAGGATAAAACCACCTAAAAATAGATGGTTCACAGTAGGCTCAGGCAGACTTCGTTATGTGACACACAAGCATCCGCCCTCACAAGTGTTGCCCCTACAGAATTCTTTTGCGCCCTTACAGCACTGTGATATTCCTGAAAATAGAACGGATGCAGAAGAAAAAGGAATGAAGGTAGAACAAAAAGATAGGAAGGTACCCAAAGGGTTAAGACACCCTCAAATCACTAATGTTGAAACACATACCAGGAAATGTAGATGGAATGGGATGACCACAAATGCTCGCAGTCTAAGCAATAAAGTTCATGACCTTCAAGCCCTGATGGTGGAGGCAGACTTAGACGTTGTTGCAATCACAGAGACGTGGCTAAATGGTTCCCATGAATGGGATGCAAACATACCAGGCTATAATCTATTTAGGAAGGATAGAGAGGGTCGTAAAGGTGGAGGAGTAGCTCTGTATGTGAGAAATGATATCACAGCAACTGAAATGATAGGGACCTGGGGAAAAGAAGAAGTGATATGGATCACCTTAAAACCTCAGAACCTCAGTCCACGTGGGTGTTGTCTACAGACCCCCGACACAACTGGAGGAACTGGATAGGGATCTGATCGCGGATATTCAAAAGTTAGGAAAGAAGAGGGAGGTGCTGTTGCTGGGAGATTTCAATCTGCCGGATGTAGATTGGAAGGTTCCGTCGGTGGAATCAGAGAGAAGACCGATCGTGGATGCTTTCCAAAGTGTTTTGCTCAGACAAATGGTGACGGAACCCACGAGGGAGGGAGCGACGCTGGATCTGGTGCTCACAAATGGGGATAGCGTGTCAAGTGTCCGAGTGGATGCCCACCTGGGCAGTAGTGACCATCAAATGGTTTGGTTTGCCACTCAAAACACAAAGTCCTGGATTTCAAGCGTGCTGACTTTACTAAAATGGGGGAATACCTGAGGAAGGAGCTGATGGGCTGGGAGGAAGTACAAGAAGTGGAAGGACAGTGGTCCAAGCTGAAAGAAGCTATAAATAGGGCCACAAACCTTTATGTAAGGAAAGTAAATAAAAGCAAGAGAAAAAGGAAACCGATATGGTTCTCCAAACAAGTGGCTGAGAAAATAAAGGCTAAAGAGTTGGCGTTCCAGAAATACACAAAAACTCAAGAACAGGAACACGGGAAGGAATACCGGAGGAAACTGAAAGAAGCCAAGAGAGAGATACGTCTGGCGAAAGCGCAAGCGGAAAAACAAATGGCTAGAAATGTAAGGAGGGGTGACAAAAATTTCTTCAGGTATATTAGTGAAAGGAGAATGACTAAAAAGGGAATTGTGAGACTAAAGATACTGCGAACCGCTATGTAGATAGTGATGAAGAAAAAGCAAATTTGCTAAATAGATACTTTTGTTCTGTTTTCACAGAAGAAAATCCGGGAGCAGGACTGCGATGGACTGGAAAAAGTACAAATGAAAATGGAGTGGATACAGCATCATTTACAGAAGAGAGTGTGTATGAACAACTTGTAAAGCTAAAGGTGGACAAAGCCATGGGACCAGACAGGATCCACCCCAGGATATTAAGGGAGCTCAGAGAGGTTCTGGCGGGTCCTCTTAAAGATTTGTTTAATAAATCCTTGGAGACAGGAGAGGTTCCGAGGGATTGGAGAACGGCGGAGGTGGTCCCTCTTCACAAAAGTGGTGATAGGGAAGTAGCTGGAAACTACAGGCCAGTAAGCCTCACTTCGGTTATTGGGAAAGTAATGGAAGCGATGCTAAAGGAAAGGATAGTGAATTTCCTGGAAGTCAATAAGTTGCAAGATCCCAGACAACATGGTTTTACCAAAGGGAAATCGTGCCAAACGAATCTCATTGAGTTCTTTGATTGGGTGACAGGAGAATTGAATCAGGGACGAGCTATGGACGTAATCTACTTAGATTTCAGCAAAGCTTTTGACATGGTTCCCCACAGAAGGCTCTTAAATAAACTAGACGGCCTGAAGATAGGACCCGAAGTGGTGAACTGGATTAGGAACTGGTTGACGGACAGACGCCAGAGGGTGGTGGTGAATGGAGTTCGCTCGGAGGAGGGAAAGGTGAGTAGTGGAGTGCCTCAAGGATCGGTGCTGGGGCCGATTCTGTTCAATATATTTGTGAGTGACATTGCCGAAGGGTTACAAAGTAAAGTTTGCCTATTTGCGGATGATGCTAAGATCTGTAACAGAGTGGACACCCTGGAGGGAGTGGAAAACATGAAAAAGGATCTGAAGAAGCTAGAAGAATGGTCTAAGGTTTGGCAATTAAAATTCAAGTGTTGTGCTAACATGCTCCTTTCAAAACCTTTCTACATCGGTGCAGATTAGCTGATATCAGTGGCGTTCCTGGCCTGGATGGCACCTGGGGCGGAGCGCCGATGCGCCCCCCCCCCGCCCGCTAGATGACACCCCCCCCCCCCGGGTGCACGCCGCTGAGGGGGGTACCGCGGCGCGTGCCTGCTCCTCCGAGTTCGCTAAACTTCGTTCGTTCGCTGCAGCTCCCTCTGCCCCGGAACAGGCGTGCACCCAGCAGCGTGCGCCCGGGGCGGACCGCCCCCACCGCCCCCCCCCCCCCTTGGTACACCACTGGCTGATATCCTGTTTACCATTTATTTATGGTGTATGCCAATGGTCACCTGAGAAGCTAACTCTTGCGGCCAACTTATTCCTGCATTGCAGGCTTGCATACACCTCATGGTAAAAATGAGATGTTACCCATGTTAGTTTTTTTCATTGTTATCCCCCCCCCCCCCCCCCCCAAGTTGGAAGTGATATGCTAAGACTTCAGAGAACATTCCTTATGGGAGGTTACTGTATTGTTGCAGTTTGTAATGGGTTATTTATTAAATGAATTGTACTTTTTTTTCTGATGATTGAAAGTGTGCATGGACAAATTTCCTCAGATTCTGAAAGTTTTCCTTCATTGCTCAGATTTCTGATTTTCATTATTTTGTTGTTTCTAGCTCTTAATGGCAGCTGAGCTATTTAATGTGAGTAAATCAATTCAACGGCATTGCAAGGGTGCAGTTTCTTTTCCCAGGATGCCTATTGTGCCACTCCCTGGACTTGAGCTTTGTACTGTAGCATGGCGAGGATACTTGTGACTTGCAGCCTACTAGCACATAGGACCTGATGCGGCGTCTTGTGGTCTACGCCTGAGGGAGCCTTTAGCCGGCATGTAGCCGAATAGATGGATGATTATATAACGGTGGTTCCTCCTGAGGAAGATCTAGTGAAATGCGGATCAGCATCGGGGAACCGGTATATACTGGAGACACCAAGGGTTAAATAAGGAGTCATTCACCGACTTCTTAACACCTGTTTAATGCTGCACAAGTGGGATTTATGACCTGGGAACGGCAAACGGAGGATTCACATTTGATTTGCGAGTGGTGCATCTGGGACAAACACAACCAGCTAAAGTGCAGTGGCCACGTGGAAAGCGGGGCGTGAATCGCTGCATCATAAAGACTGAGTAGTGTGTTAGTAACTGTGATGTGCAATGTGAATACAACAAAATGTGAATGTCGTTTATTATTGTAAACATTATTTAGTGCAGCACAGGGCAAGAAGGGTGGTAGGATGGTATGAGTGGTATGTTTTAATATAATTAAAGTGTTTTTTGATACAAATAGTACTGGAGTCTTTTTGAAATAAATTAAAATTCAATGCCAAGAAATGCAAAGTGATGCACTTAGGGAATAGAAATCCACGGGAGACGTATGTGTTAGGCGGCGAGAGTCTGATAGGTACGGACAGAGAGAGGGATCTTGGGGTGATAGTATCTGAGGATTTGAAGGCGATGAAACAGTGTGACAAGGCGGTGGCTGTATCTAGAAGGTTGTTGGGCTGTATAGAGAGAGGTGTGACCAGCAGAAGAAAGGGAGTGTTGATGCCTCTGTATAAGTCGTTGGTGAGGCCCCATCTGGAGTATTGTGTTCAGTTTTGGAGGCCGTATCTTGCTAAGGATGTAAAAAGAATCGAAGCGGTGCAAAGAAAAGCTACGAGAATGGTATGGGATTTGCATTACAAGACGTATGAGGAGAGACTTGCTGACCTGAACATGTATACCCTGGAGGAAAGGAGAAACAGGGGTGATATGATACAGATGTTCAAATATTTGAAAGGTATTCATCCGCAAACGAACCTTTTCCGGAGATACGAAGGCGGTAGAACGAGAGGACATGAAATGAGATTGAAGGGGGGCAGACTCAAGAAAAATGTCAGGAAGTATTTCTTCACGGAGAGAGTGGTGGATGCTTGGAATGCCCTCCCGCGGGAGGTGGTGGAGATGAAAACGGTAACGGAATTCAAACATGCGTGGGATAAACATAAAGGAATCCTGTTCAGAAGGAATGGATCCTCAGGAGCTTAATCGAGATTGGATAGCAGAGCCGGTAGTGGGAGGCGGGGCTGGAGGTTGGGAGGCGGGGATAGTGCTGGGCAGACTTATACGGTCTGTGCCAGAGCCAGTGGTGGGAGGCGGGGCTGGTGGTTGGGAGGCGGGGATAGTGCTGGGCAGACTTATACGGTCTGTGCCAGAGCTGGTGGTGGGAGGCAGGGATAGTGCTGGGCAGACTTATACGGTCTGTGCCAGAGCCGGTGGTGGGAGGCGGGGCTGGTGGTTGGGAGGCGGGGATAGTGCTGGGCAGACTTATACGGTCTGTGCCCTGAAGAGCACAGGTACAAATCAAAGTAGGGTATACACAAAAAGTAGCACACATGAGTTGTCTTGTTGGGCAGACTGGATGGACCGTGCAGGTCTTTTTTCTGCCGTCATCATCATCTTTTCTGGTTGAATCAAGGCAGGAGCAGTGCAGTGTTAGCCCCCACCCTTACAGTGACATCAGTAACTGCCAGTATCTTCTGCATTTAAATGAGCCAGCTCTGAGGCATGCCACCAAAGGGACACACTTAAGGATCATATCTAGCCCCTCCCTTTGTTGACATTACTGTATAGGTTTATTCTGGTAGATGTGCTGCTTGAATAATATAAGTGAAAATTGAATGACCAACAATTTTACAGTCTTGCATGGGTGTAGAGGGGAGGACAAGAGGAGGCATTCCCCCTCCCCCTGAGTTTCTTAGCTGCTTGCTCTTGCCTGATACTGCTGCTACTCCCCTCCCCTCGAGCATTCTAAAACATTCAATCTCACCATATATAAGGCAATTCTCATCAGCATCACCTTCCCTATTACTACCTGTTCCACAGAAAGCTCTGTTGCATAATGCAAAAACTTTGCCCCCCCCCCCCCCCCCCCCCACCAGCCCTGAAATTTCTCCCAAAGTTCAGATGTTTAATTTCCATAAGAACATAAGAATAGCCAATAACCACACTGGGTCAGACCATCTAGCCCAGTATCCTGCTTCCCAACACTAGCCAATCTGGGTCACAAGTATCTGGCAGAAACCCAAATCGTGGCATCATTCCATGCTGCAAAAACCAGGGGAAGCAGTGTCTTCCCCATGTCTGTCTCAATAGCAGACTATGGACTTTCCTCCAGGAATTTGTCCAAACCTTTTTTAAACCCAGATACATTAACTTCTGTTACTACATCTTTGAAGTCAGAATGATTGAATATTTTGACACTCAACAGACAGGACTTAACAAGGATCTGGGTTTTCTAGCCCATTATAAACCATAAAATTGTATTTCTCTGTTTACCACCCTCCTCTCACCTACCCATACCCATCCTGTTAGAATATCAATGAAATTCTTTGATGTCCCCATGCATACCTCCTACCCACCCCCACCCTCCCACCCTGTCAGACTGTCAAAGTAATGCTTGGATGTCTCACTCATATATACTATCTGCTACCACATTTGCTTATTTCCGATCTGACGAAGAAGGGCAACCTTCGAAAGCTAATCAAGAAATGTATTAAGTTATGTCCAATAAAAAAAGGTATCTTATTTTCTTTTCCATGTTTTATTTTGTTTGATTTCTATTGATAACCTTAAGAGTGGACTAACACGGCTACCATACCTCTCTACATCTTCCAGCAAAGAGTTCCAGAACTTAACTATTCATTGAGAAAAAAAAAATATTACCTCCTATTTGTATTTCCATGTAACTTCATTGAGTGTCCCCTAGTCTTTGCACTTTTTGTAACAGTAAAACATTGATTCAATTCTACTCATTTGTAGACCATCCCTTTCCTAATCATTACTGGCATCCTGTTTGCTTTTTTTGGCTGCTGCCACGCACTGGGCAGAAGATTTCAGGGTATTATCTACAACAACACCTAGATCAATTTCTTGGGTGCTGACCCCCAAGGTGGACCCTAGTATCAGATGTGTATCACTTTGCATTTGTACACATTAAATTTCATCTGCCATTTGGATGCCCAGACTTCCAATTTCTAAAGATCTTCCTGCAATTTTTCACAGTCAGCATGTGTTTTAACAACCTTGAATAGTTTTGTGTCATCTGTAAATTTAATCACCTCACTTGTCATTCTAATGTCCAGATCATTTATAAATATGTTAAATAGCACCAGTCCCAGTACAGATCCCTGTGGCACTCCACTATTCACTCACCTCCACTGAGAGACATGGATATTTAACCCTACTTTCACGAAACGGCTAGCCACCAGCCTGGGGCTAGCCCATGGCCACTTAGAGGGACTATCTCCAGCACAGCTCAGGTTCGCTTGCACCTGCTACTTGTGGTCTACACTAGCACCCTGCTCCCACTGACTGGGTCCCAATTGCCTCTGGGCAAATTTCCCACTCTCAAATTATCCTCTGTGATTTCTAGGTTACTAGGGCCACACTCCTAGTGGTCCCACAGTTCCTGGAAAGCACTCACAGACCCAACACACAAACCACCAGGATTCTTAGTCAATCCAGACATGCAGAGGCAATAAACTACAAATGTTTATTGTCATGAAAAATTAGAACAATGAACAGAAAAGGTGCAATCAGTAAACAGTAACAAGTAAGTGAAATATGGATCAATTATAATAGTATCTAAACATTTGTTTGCTATCTGAATAGTACCTGGGGAGTTCAGGACATATAGCTGCTCACAAGTTATCAACTATAACTGTTCAAAGGGCCTCAGCAAAGAGATCGTTCTCCCTGGCTAAGACTGGAGAAAAGGCTAGTACATCCTAGCTGAAATTGAGCTCCTGGGCCAATCAGAGCCCAGAACAGCAAAATTTAAAAGTAGCGCTGGCCACATTACTGCTGGTTAACATCTTCTCTCTGTGCTAACTAAAGAAGAAACAGTCATTTCTCTGTAACAGCTTTAAACATAAATATGCACCACCTGCTAGCCAAAGTAGAGGAATACAGTGTAAATTCTAGGGGCCCTCTTTGCGCCCCAGGAATACCCTTCTGTAGGGCCAAAGGGTCTGTTCTTCCACTATGTGTTGGGCCGCCTGCCTAAATCCTTTTGATATTCCATTCCAGTGATATGTCTCTTGTGTAGATACCAGAAGGCATAATTCTAGGATACTGTCCATGACCATAGTCTTCTGTCTATCAGGATCTAAGTAGATACTTGTACATTTAAGTGTCTATAAATATATGGTATTAGAAATCTATAAAATTTAGTGTAAAAAGTGTGTGTGTGTCTTAGTTTCTAGTTAAAATGACAGGTAAAGAGTAATTGGAAATAAAGACAGAGATAGGTTTCAGAAAGAAGGCTTTAATCTTACCAAGTGTTCAATCAAGTACAGACATCAAACAGATTCTGGATTCAATTGCACAGAGCTCTGCCGTCTGAGAAGTGTCGGGGAAGACTCCGAAATTAAGCCAAAATCTCCCTTCTTTTATACCCACAGATCTCAATAGAAGTCTATGGCAGGACCTATTTTTTTATAATATTTCACAATTTCTGAGATCATACTTTCGCATCCGGCCAGGTGCTTCCGTTCTTGTAAACAACTTGTTCCTTAATACCAAAAATATCTGTTCTAGCTATTACAAATTATTGTGCAACTTCCTCTTTTGTCAACATGTTTTCTCCTCTGCCAGAACATCTTATTCTTAGCATATCAGTTTCACTTCCCCTTTTTCTATTTCATCTTATAGAAAGACAAACTCCATTTTAATAAGTGCTACATTCAATTTGTACCTGATTTTATTAAGACTCATCTATAAGGCCATTAGTAGGTTATCAGGCCTAGTTAGTGCTTTTCAGCAGTACAAAGCTATGTAGCTTGGCCCACCACTATTCCAGTGGATATATCTTAAACTAGAACGCATATTAACTTGCAGGAAAAGCAAGTCCTTGCTCAGCCAGTCATTGATTTTTAAATCCAGCTGGTATTTTTACAGCCTGAGTCCTAAAATCTGGCCTTCCACCCTTCCGGTGGGCATCCAGTGAGGGCCTCTTGCTGTAGTATAATTATACATTCCCCACTTGTCACCCCCTCTGGAGAGGGGTGACACAAAGCTCGTCAAGCTCGTCATCATCCATTCCAGAAGGTGGCAAGCTATCAAACGAGAGGGGGAGTTTTGGTCTTACAAATTGCTAGAAGGTATGGTGCAAGACAGGAAACTTCATTCTCAGGTTATATATTATTTGGGCATATGGAATTCCCTTTATATTACCTAACCCCTTGGGCCTTAATCTTGATGTTACCCCTCTTGAGGCAATAGCAATTTCAGGTGGATCATACTAATAAACACTTTCAGGTCTTTCTATGGCTTCCATTATATCTGTTGCATAGCGCATGGAGAGATAATCTAATGTATCTATCTCAGTGGTCTTGGGAAGGAATAGTGGTTTTGATTAAGCATTGTTATGGGCCCAACAAATATATGGTTAGTACTCTGATTGCAGGCTGTTTAAGGTTGTAGGTATTCAGAATCCTTAAACAGGTCGGAATTCCTGGACCTTACTATTACTCATCATTAGCATCCAATCATGAGCACTAAAAAGTGGATAGCAAGTATGAGGTTGCCTCATACAGCAAAAAATGGTCAATCCTAGGAAAATTTATATTAACAAAGGTCATGCATGGATCTTGACATATGCATAATGACCTGGAAATATGGGAAGCTTTTTATATATCCTTTACCCCACTTGGAGCTTAGTCAAACCTACAGAAAGACATGCAGCTTAAGTAAGCCTACACCAAAGTTAAACAATTGAATAACTGGTTGATACTAACCGGGTTTACACCTACATTATGATATCATAGCCAGTATTAGGGTTTGATGTTACCCTTGTATCTGAGCAATGTCAACTTCAATTTCAATTACATAAACAGAAATAACGGGAAAACTGTTAGAAAAGCAATTAGAACAATAAAGGAAATAATGGGAAAATAAAAATAAAACCTTTTCAATATCTAGACAGGATTACTGCTAAACTGAAAATAAAACAAAATATGAATCTATAATGTCCATAAACAGCAACAGTAAATCTCAAATGAAGTATCAGCTCTAAAGTCTCTTTCATCGATCATGGTTGAGGCGGTGGAAGCGTTGAAGAATCTGGACGGAGTTCTGGAAGATCTAACAGGGCTGGATTTTCAGGCTGGCCTGCTGAAGGAAGTGGCCAGACTTGAGATGGTTAGGCTGGTAACATCTGGTTCTGCGGCTGAGTAAACCCGTATATCTTTCACATGGACCCAAAACTTGTGATCCAGTAGTTTGCAAGGTGTAAAGATTATTGCCACAATCTTGGGGGATCTAACATCATTTGGGCCTGGATAGATCTTGAAGACGTACTTGTGGTGTACAAACTTGGATCTTTCCATGTCTTTATTCTAGGCATGCACAATCATAATTAGTCTATCAAGAGTCAGAGTTTGGCAAAGGAATAAGCAAAATGACTGTATGCCTGTATGATACATTGCTATATGTTGGTGGGCATAATCAGCGTAAACTGAATAAGCAAAAATAATATATAGATGTCAAGAGACATGAAAGACAATGTAAACATGGAGAAAACAGTGCTAATTAAGTGCAAAAGCAAAAGCGAAACCATAAGGGTTCAATAATGAAAAGCCAATTTACATAAATAGCAACAGTATATATGAATTTATATCTCCTGATTGGTAGGGATCAGAGCTTCAACTGCAACCCTCTTAATACTAGGAATTGGGATCTATATAATATATCCCCACTTCTGGCTTGCATAATGTGCGAGACAGATTGGTAATTTTTACGAAGACATGATCAGATAACAATGGTTAAGTATATGGAACAAAAGATAAGAGTAAAAATTAAAATTTAGAGATGATGTCGATTGTTCAAGTTATTGAGGTATGGAGGGTTAGGATTATGGTGCACAAAAATAGTCAATGCATTGAAATCGATCGCCAATAGGTATGGAATCTTCACCTGCGATGACTAACATTCACCAAGGGTTGAGCCCTCAGCTGCAGAAGGCCAGCAGGACTTACGAGTTAGATGATTCAGAAAGAAGGGTAGAGGCCAAAGCTTGTCCCAACTCCAGTCATTGGAGAGCCTGTCTCTTTCGTTCATGGACCAATTGATGCATCTGTTGAAACTCACACTCAATAATGTCTCGTATCTCACACCGGGTAATGTTGGGGTCTGTGCATCTGCCTTTTAATCTAGCGATTCTTTGCTGTAACATAGCCTTCAGATCAGATATATAATCGGGTAGCTCTTCTTTGCTAGCAGTCTCCTTGGTGAGGGACGTTGACGGAATTCCTGTATCCATTTGGGGAAAGGCAAAACTTAAACAGACCAGCAGTGCAATTTATGTGGTTAATTTATTGAATGAAGTCATAATGCTAGGAGGCGGGTCGTGGGTATAAATGGGGGCCAGGAAGGAGGGATGGTAAGAAACAAAGCATCGAGAATGAAAAAACAAAAAAATTAAAAAAGCACCCTGAAGGGTGTAAGGGGAAAAAAGAAAAATAAAAAAAAAATAAAACAAAATATGATACATCTGAATTGCAGCAAGGCATATTCAGAAGGCAATGCCAGAAAAAGGTTCCTTGAAAAAGACTAATGAAAAAAAACATTCAAAAGTGCAGACACCATTGATTGACCTTCACATAGAGTTTAAGTAACCCTTTTCAATCAGACAAAGAAGTAGGAAGAAGCATATCGCTTCAAGACAAAACCACCACGTGGCAAGAGTTAGTTGAAGCAAGGTGTTAGTTAAATACACAAAGCATAAATTCCAGGACCGCTGCACACAAATAGTCTACACCAGTTTTTTTCACTAGCACTCGCAGTGAAAGACAGAGAGATAAAAAGTGCAATAGTTGGCATTCAAGGGGTTATTGTGATCACTTGTATTAAATAGAAAGGAATCAGAAAGTGGAGTGCATAATTTTCCTTAATTATGTCTGAAAGCTTCACCAATTCTCGATTCAAGAATACTACAAAATCTATGATCTGCGCAAAATGTTCCCCCAAATGGCCAGTTCAAGGGAATATTTCTCGCATTTATTCCATAAAACGGATAATGGTTATTAAATATTTTTTCTTTCTTAGACAAGGAAATAATGAAAAGCTTTCAGATATCACACACAATAAAGAGATTTCAAAAATGAAGGCTTTATATTCATGAAAAAACTAAAGAAGTAAATGTTACATCAATTTAATGAGCAATACATAGCATTTATTTAAAAGGGATCCCGTATAAAGTAAAATGGCATAAATAAGTCAGTTAAGGTATTTTATAAAAAAAACACAAAATAAACATCCTCTGGGGATCGCTCATCCCTGCAGTCGATAAGAATTCCCCAGGGAAGGTATGCATAAAAGCAAATAAAGAACTTGCTGACTCAGTTAGGTCATTTGTATGGTACCATAAATATACACATGCAATTAAACCAAGAGAAATATAAAATAAAAACATGTTACCTGCAATAGAAACAGAAACATCACACCAACACATATACAGAGAAATGGTTTCTGGATACTAAATGAGGAGCTGAGTACTATGAGTAACTGTGAACTACAAAATCAGATCGGGTTCGGAATACGCCTAGTCATTATGGACGGGTGGGGTGGGCGATTTTGATTTCTGGGCCAATGTTGAACTGGCAGAAGACATTTAGATGCATAATGTCCAATTTGACGGCAACGGAAACATGCCACACTAGCACGGCGATAGGGACTAGATTGGGAATCCTGGTTTCCAGCTTTAAGGCCTCTGCGATTGTCAGCATACCTGAATTGGGGGTTATGTTTTTCATAATCTGGCAAATCAGGGTAAACACGAGGGCAAGTAGTAGGTGAACTGGAACTAAGGATAACAGGGTACCTAGTGCCATGAGGAGAGGAAAGCAAATATAGGGTAGACGGGGTGCTAGAACTAGAAGGTGTGGAGGGGCTGATCTTAGAGGACATCTTAGCCTTCAAATCAGCAATCTGCAACATTGTGAGATTCCTGTGCAAAACCTGGTCCCGGCGGACCTCTCTTTGCCTATTCTCAATTAGTTGCCTACAATAGTGAAGGATATGTTCCCGAACCTGTGGCCATTCCATGTGTTGTAAACCTATCGTCTTATCTAGGTTCTTCCTGACCTTAGAGGGTAAGGTCTGTTTAAGTAAGTAATAGAATACAGGGAGAGCATTGTCTGAGTCAAATCTTTCCTCAATCTCATCATGAAACAACTGCTGCATCCTAATTAGGTAAGCTTCAATCAGTTCTGACCCCACCTCCCATCGTTGTGAAGTGATGACGGAGAAATCTTTCTGGGCAGGGAAGGAAGTACGTATCTCTTGAAACAATTTTTCTTTAATCACTGTCAAGGGGGCACTATCATACTGATTCTCAGTCACAAGTTCAGCATAGCCTGCTTGTGTGAACAAATCAGTGATGCTAGCATGGGCGGTCCTGCCCAATATGGCCTTCATATTTCCTACTGAAAGAGCTGTCCCTAGAGTGGCCTGTTGTAGTTTTAGTAGCCACTTGTTCCCTCCTTTAGTAATATTCGGGAGTCGCAGAACAAGGCCATTCAGCTCAGTTGCAGACAGGGGAGTAGTAATATACTCTGTATGAGGAAGACCAGCTGACATTCTATTCAGCAGGGGGAAAAGATTTGCAGCTCGGGAAAAGTTTAGCACCCTCTCCCCAGGAGGGGGTGGTGTGAGGGTGATCATATTGATTAAAATATCCAATGGTGGAATTTCAGCAATGATCTAGAACGTAGGTAGATAACTGTGGGCTAGAGCAAATATACATGAAACCCAGGCCTAGAACCAGTGGTTTGAAGCCATAAGTTAAGGACGGGACAAAATAAGTATCAGTGATAGTTGTATAGTTGTATAATAGTGAAAATAAATTATATAATAATTTTTTTCAGAGCCGCTATAGAACCCGATTTTGAACACAGTCCTAGGACCAAGGTTTCAGAGAATACAGTAGAATTATGAAAAGAGCTAGGGGCGGTACGCCAATAGTTTACAAGAGCATGCGATACTCACGTGTCTTCTATTATACTCAAATTCTGTGTAGGAGGTCTAAAATATAAATGATCACTCGGCATAAAGATCTACATACTAGTCGACATACAGAGGAGAGGTATAGAGAATTCATATTAAGATAAAGGTAAAGATAAGAATATACGCTAGTGTGTATGCAACTATGTATAAATACTGCCTTCCAGGGTAAGCCTCTGGTCAAGAGCCAAATAAGCGCCTCATCAACCACTCTAGTCAAGAGCCCACTAAACGCTTCATCAACCACCAGGAGCCAAAATACACGCATCCCCGGTGCCAGGAGCCACAATACACGCTCACTGGTAGAGCCCTAAATCAGGGAGTGCACCCATCAAGGGATTCAAGTACCCGTGAAAAAGGTACAGTGAATCCGGAAGGCAGTAACCCAATGAGTTTTCACGTGCTAGGAGCCTTAAACGCATCAAAAACGCATCAACTGTGACAAGAACCCTAAACGCTTCAACCAGCTCCCACTGGGTTTTCAATTAATCAAACTATAAATTTACAACCTCTGATTAGACTAGCTAGTAGGAAACGGTACAGAGGCGTCCCTCAGGAGTACCGGTGCTACAGGTTCTAGCCTAATTGGAAAAGAGGCAAGTGTTATAGACTGGGGGGCCGGGCACACCCTGAAAACTGGGTGGTATTAATGGCCCAATCCCTAACAATTTAGGTACCGTCATCCATCCAAGGGACAAAAATTTTGCCCCGTAGAGGGGTGTAAGCCCTTCCCCTTACCTTTCGCCAGGCATCGGTACGTAAGCCAATGGTTCTAGCGTAACACAAATAGGAATGAGAGTAAGGGTATAGTATGTATCAGGGAAGAGTCCCTAAAATATACTTCAGAAAAGGAAAAGAGGGGTGGGTGTGGATCATTAAAAGGAGTTTAGCCTGTAACAGGAAAAAAACTTTTGGGCACCTTATGGGCGGCGGCCGATCCAGAAGACTTTAAGGATCCAGCCACGAAATAAAAATAAAGTGTACATATTATATGGAAAAAACTGGGCCTTCCTAATTTGTAATGTAAGGCCAAAATAAGCTGTAAGGGTAGGTTGGGAGCTGTATATGGAATCAAAATATAGACTTTAAACAAGACATGAAACTACTACATACTATAATAAGAGGAACAGGGGAGAACCATATATGTAACTGGAACACCGATTTCAACAAAAGGCAAGAAAATGTATATTAACAAAGACATTATAACATGTGTAGTCCGGAGCTATACCCCTAGAATAAATGGAATAAAGGCAAATACATATTAAATGCTTTTGGGGCGGGTATCGGATAGGTTGGAAGTAGCATCTAAACAGGAAAATATAAGAGAAGCATATATTATAATAAATTCTCAAACAGGATGCCAGAATCGTGGTGCAAATATGACAGGTTAATTACCCATAAATATGACAAATTAATACCCATACACTCCGAAAAGGAACATAGTAAATAAAATAAACCCGAATGCGATGGCAGGAAGCTTTTGTGCCTAAACAGGTGAAAGGGGGAAAAAAACAAATTAAAGCATGTGATTCTTACACCAAGAACTTCCAATGATACGGCATAAAACATACATACTAATCAGTGACTGAAATGATATGTCTAAATGATGACAAACAGGACAGCTGCAGCATTAGAAGGAAAGAGAAGGTGGGGTTATAAAGAACCAACAGGAAATAACTGAAGAAGTTAAGTAACACTGTATTCTCATGGCACGCAGCCATCATCTTCTCAATCGGAAAGGTAAAACTTATTTTATATACATATCTATTAAGGTAGAAGCAAAGAAATGCTGCTATATAGTACATAATACTTCTACTATCATATAAGTTATACAAGGGGTTATCTAGCTCTTAATGTAACAATAATCCATTGTAATTTCATGTGACTTTTTGTGTTGGATCCTAGTTCATATCAAACTTGTTATAAAGACTTACACAATTTAACTCTTTATAGAACCATATTATTTAAAAGCGATTGTCATTCTCAGGACGTGGAAATATTCATCCGGAAACATTATAACATAAGTCATTACTGCAAGTGTTTAAAATAAGCCAGTCCAGGCTGTATGCACTCGGAGGACGAAAACCACAATGCAAGCGAGGAGGTGCAGTATTTCCTGTAGATAACGTTATAATATAGTCAGGCTCACCGGTTATTGAAACTATCAAAAAGCATCCTTAAAAAGAGACTTTTATAAATTTTTCTAACAATCTATAATACTGGTCAAAAGCAGGATTCAAAAACCCATGTTCCCTGAAGATAAGCAGGCTTGTGGTACAGTTTTAAGTCAAACCATGAACTAACACGATAGCACGGTGCTGGGGCTCCAACAGATATTTCTTTCAAACAAATACGCCATTAAAGCAGAGCACAAGAAACCAGAATTATATGAGTATCGGAAATGCAAAGTATATGAGAATCTTATCTAGAGAGTGAATAAGATCTCCTCATATCTAGTGCCGTATAACACAAACAGTAAAATGTCCATATATAGTACAAGCAATAGAAGCTGATGGGCGGGGACAGCATAACCCCTAGCTTATAACGGGAGCAAGATATAATCTATATAGCATCTAAACAGCAAACTGTAAAGGTATGTTTCCTAATTATGTCACAATAAATACCCATTTCAAACTACAAATTCAGGAAAACCTCAGCAATCACATATGAAATTATGCACAGCTTGGGAGAAAGAAACATCGGCTGGCATTGTCAACAACAGGAAACCTTAATATAAAAGTGAATTTAGAATCGATTACACAACCGAAAGCAAATGTCAAATAGGAAAATAAATGACAAACCTTAAGCATTATTAATTAAAAGTATAACATTGTCCCAAAACAAATTGTAAATTAAAAGGGTGTGATAACAGCTACTAGGACAAGTACAAAAAGATAAAATTACAACTGAAAATAGTAGCCAAGAGACCGTTTGCAAGGAGAAAGTATAGGTGGAAGTGAGATAAATTGCAACAGAATATAACAGTCTTACAGCCGAAGCAGGCAGCTTAAGGGAGACAACAGTCAGGATCGGTGCAGGACTTTTGGGACTTTTAGCAAAGACAAAATAGAACGGTAGAAGACTTAGAGCGCAGTAATAGTTGCATATATAGTGAGTAGGACAAAAAGGTGTCGAAAGTGGCAGAGACGGGGTTTATGCGGAGAAAAGTTAACCCGGAAGTGTAGCTAAAGTGGCTACGGGGAAACTATGCACTTATAAATTGAGAAGGCAAAGATACAATAGTAATTATCTGTGGTTTCCTGTGGTTTCCGGTGGCTATGGAATTATTCAAAGTCAGATCAAGACTAGCAATCACTTGGAAAAAGCACATAAGTTAATGTTTTGTCCGTTTCCAGCTGTACGGCCCTTGTACTGAAATGCTTTTACAGCTCTGAATATGGTTCCTTAATAAGGCTGTGTTATAACAACAGTTTTAGTTAGTAAGTAATAGAAACTTGCATGTTCCTGTTTGACAGAAAGGCTGTTTCAAAGCAGGTTAGAAAAGCAAATTAAAATGTGTCATTCTTTCATCATAAGCCTCAAGTTTACAGTATATAACATATTGAATCAAGCAGTCCAAATACAATGCTTAATGATTACGAACAGAACAGGCTCAGCATTTGAGAGAGCATGGCTAGTACAGGAAGACAGCACAGTCTGAGGAAACATTGTGGTTAAAAGACTGCTTCTGAAAAGTAAAGCTTTTAATATGATTTAGCAGTAATACTGTAGAGAGTTTAAGAAGAACCAGAACATATTTCAAAAATCAAGGAGGTTTACAGAAAATTGTTATAAGGATTTAATGTTGACGTAGATGTTATAAGAAAAGGAAAATAAAAACCAGAAGGGAAGTGTGCTTCCTGTGCTTAATTTGAGTTTACTGCTCACTGCAAGCATTGGACATTACGGCTACTGAAAATAGAACTATACAGCACATAAAAACTGTAAGTTTAATTTTTCATATTAAAACTTTCTGCTGTTATAATTAATCAGGGTAGGATTTTATCAGATCAAACGTATTGCAGTTCTTAGGAACTATTGTGTAAGGAACCAGGGAGTTAATGTTTGAGAAAGTATGACAATTCTAACTGCGTTATTACTTTACTTACTCAGATAGACAGCCGTAATCATTATGTGTTCATATGAAAGCTGAAACTGTTAATTCTACACTTGATACGGCAGCTCCTTCAAAGCAAAAATTTCTAATGTCTTCTACTGTGTTTTTTAAAATAACGGCAATCTAAATTTCATTACTACCAGCATATCGCTTGATTCTGTTAAGTAAGGGTTAATTTTTAGTTTCCGGACTAAGGCTTCCTAGACGATTACAACTGAATGTATGTGCTAAGAAGTATTTTGTTTTGGCATCCTCTTGAGCCTCCCCCTGTTATAGAAGCAGAACAATCAAACTTAGCACAATTTAAAACCCATTTTTAGAAAGAAAATGCTTTAAAAGAACAGACACTATAGCATTATAGAATTCTGTACCTTATTCAAAGGGTTAGAAAGCAAAGGTCTAGGGATGAACGGAAACTGTGACATAATCCTAAAGATATAAGCGAGGAAGTAGAGAGAAAGAGAGGCATTTGAGACAGCCGCATTTCTCTTAAGAGAGGTCTGGCCACAACCAAAATCTAAAAAGGGATTCATTACACCGTTGAAACTTATACAAAACAGATCACAAAAGGTGTAAATTCAGGTGACACAGAAACACAGGAATATACAAGGAGAAAAGTATAATAAAAGTGTGGAATTAGAAAAGGTGTCTTATCTAACAGCATTGACCCAGAAGGGGGGGGGGGGTCACATGAAGACCACAACGGAGCTTCAACACCCGATTTAAACAAACAGCAGCCGTTGGGACGCACTCGCGTGGCCCAGCCGGTATGCGTCAATCACTCAGCAACCGTGCAGTTACACACACCATGCAAATCAAAAAGGGATAGCAAATAGAAGAACAGTATAGGGACCAGTAATAATTAATAGACCATATCACAAAAGGGACAGAGCAACAGAGAAATATGACAGAAGAGAGAGTGGGCATCCGTTCTGGGACGCAACTTAGAAGCTGCGGTTAGAAGAGCAAACCACAGGAAAGAGTGAGACATAGAAAGAGAAAGCAGAATGCTTTAAAGATAGAGAAAAAGTGACAGGTCAATTAGGGACATGAGACACCAGAGAAAAACTTCTGGATCGCAGTTAGCCCACGATCAACAGAATATCACAGAACAAAAACCTGTCTCTGAGTTTAAACGAAACCGGGCAACAGAATAGATTGCCGAATAAAACATCTTAATTCTGAAAGTCTCAGAAACAGTTTTTAGGAAGCAAAAATAAACCCTGGAAGTACAACTAAGGTGGTTACGGGGAACAGAGACAGAATACAGACCGGGACTTCTGAAGTGGGGATTTATAATATCATGAAAGTTTCAGACGGGAGTTTCCAATGCAGACGGGCATAGAAAAAAGTGTGGTTTATCAAGCCTAAAGCTGTATAACAGGAAGGAAGGGGGGGGGGGGGGTTCTGTGGGCTGTCAGTTTTGAAGAGTAGTTTAGAAAACACACAGAATGATTTTAGGATTTCAGGGAACTGCAGTGAATAGGAGCGCAGACAAAAGTAGGAACACAGGTAGGGATGGAGGGAAACATGACAGGGATCAACTTCAACATACACCGAATAGCCTAAAAGAACAATCGTTAGACAGACTCACAAAAGGACAAGAACAGAAAAACAAATGTGCCAGCTCAGGGCAGAAGGAGAAAGCGATAAGAGAACAGAGGAAGAAGGCAGAAAAAACAGAGGAGTACCAGAGTAAGGGGTTAGAAAAGGAGCGGACTGAATACCAGTTCCCAGTACCCCTCAAATGGGCACTTTTCACCAGGGTATATGCCAGTCCAGTGAAATTAAAGCAGAAGAATAGGGTTAGTAGACATTCATAAGATAACTACACAAAATAGGCAAGTGAAAGCAGAAGTGAAAAGGTGGGGGCTGTTGTCAGTTTTAAAGAACAGAGAAACAGGCATAGTGTTTCAAGAAATTTTAGTGGTGCAGACCAGGGTAAAACCACCGGGTCAAAAATGACAATGACAAAACCAAGTACGAAGAAAGGAGCGGAGAAAGCATAGAGTGCACTGCAGGAGATGCGAAGGTTATAGAGTTCACTGACAGTAATAGAAAAGTATAACGGAAGAGCAAGTGGCGAGGAGATAACCACAGGAAAAAGTGAAATAAGAACAGAAAGGAGGCGGCGAAGGAACCGCACAAGGGAAAAGAAC
This sequence comes from Microcaecilia unicolor, assembly GCF_901765095.1. Lineage (NCBI taxonomy): Eukaryota > Metazoa > Chordata > Amphibia > Gymnophiona > Siphonopidae > Microcaecilia > Microcaecilia unicolor. The sequence goes on along the minus strand of NC_044038.1, from coordinate 127,703,626 downwards.
AAAGGAAGTCAGAAGGGAAAGGAAAACCGAGAATAGAATGGGAAGGGAACAGAAACGCGTCTGAAGCAGGCAGAACATCTGTAGTGAGGCAGAAAGCATACAGAGAATGTAGGGGTATAAAAGAGGAGAGAAGAGAACAGGAAAGAGAAAAAGAGAACGCGCAACCTCTAAGGATCGTTGAGCCAGAATGCTCGCATCAAGACCAATCCAAAGAATTGAGCGTGATATAAACAGTCAGCAAACTCCAAATCGCAGTCGCCTGGATTCGTTGTTATGCACCAATCACACAGTCAAGCACACTCTTGCGCACATCACGCAAATCAAAAAAGATGGACAGGATAGAAGAAAGAAAAGAGGGTGAGAAAGAACAGAACAGAATATTGAAAGACAGAAACGAAAGTTTGAACGCAAATATTCATCCCCACTGCGTTCAAAAATTAGGGAAAGAAGGACAGTATTGGGGGGCTATTGTGTTACATCAGCGATCCGGGGTCACCAAATGTAAATTCTAGGGGCCCTCTTTGCGCCCCAGGAATACCCTTCTGTAGGGCCAAAGGGTCTGTTCTTCCACTATGTGTTGGGCCGCCTGCCTAAATCCTTTTGATATTCCATTCCAGTGATATGTCTCTTGTGTAGATACCAGAAGGCATAATTCTAGGATACTGTCCATGACCATAGTCTTCTGTCTATCAGGATCTAAGTAGATACTTGTACATTTAAGTGTCTATAAATATATGGTATTAGAAATCTATAAAATTTAGTGTAAAAAGTGTGTGTGTGTCTTAGTTTCTAGTTAAAATGACAGGTAAAGAGTAATTGGAAATAAAGACAGAGATAGGTTTCAGAAAGAAGGCTTTAATCTTACCAAGTGTTCAATCAAGTACAGACATCAAACAGATTCTGGATTCAATTGCACAGAGCTCTGCCGTCTGAGAAGTGTCGGGGAAGACTCCGAAATTAAGCCAAAATCTCCCTTCTTTTATACCCACAGATCTCAATAGAAGTCTATGGCAGGACCTATTTTTTTATAATATTTCACAATTTCTGAGATCATACTTTCGCATCCGGCCAGGTGCTTCCGTTCTTGTAAACAACTTGTTCCTTAATACCAAAAATATCTGTTCTAGCTATTACAAATTATTGTGCAACTTCCTCTTTTGTCAACATGTTTTCTCCTCTGCCAGAACATCTTATTCTTAGCATATCAGTTTCACTTCCCCTTTTTCTATTTCATCTTATAGAAAGACAAACTCCATTTTAATAAGTGCTACATTCAATTTGTACCTGATTTTATTAAGACTCATCTATAAGGCCATTAGTAGGTTATCAGGCCTAGTTAGTGCTTTTCAGCAGTACAAAGCTATGTAGCTTGGCCCACCACTATTCCAGTGGATATATCTTAAACTAGAACGCATATTAACTTGCAGGAAAAGCAAGTCCTTGCTCAGCCAGTCATTGATTTTTAAATCCAGCTGGTATTTTTACAGCCTGAGTCCTAAAATCTGGCCTTCCACCCTTCCGGTGGGCATCCAGTGAGGGCCTCTTGCTGTAGTATAATTATACAACAGTTACCTATTTCATCAAAGCAGTTTTTAATCAAAATCATATTTTTATCATGGGCCTTATGGCAGTGATGTTGTCTGCATACCTATAGAAAGTAACATTTAAATAAGAGATTTTAAAAAATCAATAAATTGAAAAAAAGGGTTGAAGACACTGTTATTTTAACAGGCATATGGAGTAGGATAGAGTTGCAGTGTGTCATGTTCCCTGCCTGCGTAGGTTGGGCATCTGAGGAGATGGCGGCCATCTTGGATGTGTGTATCTCCAGGATTGGGCGGCCATCTTAGAGGTGGGCGTCTTAGGATGGGGCGGCCATCTTGGAGCTGGGCAGCCCCAGGAAGGAAGTCCATATTTGGGCTTGAGGAGTCTCTGGTGGGGGCAGCCATCTTGAAGACAGCTGTGCATGATTTGGCCTAATTCCTGTCCTATTTAAAGCCCTGCCTCCAGTCCTCCCATGCTTCAGCTTCTATTCTGTTTCCTGGGTATTTGCAGTGCTTCTGGGTTTTCTTCAGTTTGTTGCCTGGTATCGACCTCTGCCTGTTCCTGGATTTGCTACTGATTGCTGCCTGGTACTGACCACTGCCTGTTCCTGGTTCTTCTACTGATTGCTTCCTGGTAGTGACCTCTGCCTGTTCCTGGATTCGCTACTGTTTGCTGCCTGGTACTGACCACTGCCTGTTCCTGGTTCTTCTACTGATTGCTGCCTGGTATTGACCTCTACCTGTTCCTGGATTTGCTTCTGTTTGCTGTCTAGTACTGACCACTGTTGCTCCTGGTCCTTCTTTTGCCCACGGCTTGGCCGTGCCCCGTGGACTTTGTTCTGGACTCAGTTCCTCCTGCTGTTGGCTTCTCGCACCTGGGGGCTCAACCCCTGGGGAACGGAGGGAGACACAGGGGGAGCTCGGGGTTGGCTGACAGCTCGGTGGGGAATCTTCTTTCACTGGGCACAAGGGCTCACATCTCTACTGGGCGAACCTGACACAGTGTGTGGTAAACCCACGGTAGTTCAGGAGGAAGGGCTCAGGGAGAGGGGCAGAGCAGGCAGATTCTCTCCTCAGTTGAGGGTCTCAACTACAAACCTCCGGCTCCTGAGTGCAAAAATGCCACTCAACCTCAGAGGTACAGGCAACCCAGGATCCCGGGAGGGGAGAAGGACTACAATTCCCAGAAGTCCCGGCAGCCACCAGGGGAAGCAGGGAGGGAGGAGAAGGAGAACTAGAAGTCCCAGGAGGCTGTTGGGGAAAAGGAGAATGGGAGAATGGAAACTAATGAGGCTGATAAGGAACAGCTGGGGAACGTAAAGGGTGAAGAGCTAATGGAATGGGAGACAGAGCCTGGAGGAGGTGAAGGCGCTCAGGAAAGAGAAGCAGGGGAAAATGAAGCCATGGATATCTCTGCTCTGGCTCAGGTACAAAAGAGGAATTTAAAAGACTTTATAGCCACTTTGTTGAGCCATTTGAAGGGGGCTTGGGGGAGAGGTTGGCTGCAGCACAAGGAGGTTGTGCAAGCCAAGTGGCAGTGAAAAAGACAGATAACAAGCAGCTCCTTCTGCCTGGGAGAAAGGGGGGAAGGGCTGAGTTGAACTGGATCAGGCGACCCTCAGGGGGAAGAATGCTGGCTTCGGCCTAACCCCTGGTAAGCCTTTCCTCAGCTGAGAGGTGCCCAGCTCTACCACCGGCTGCCTTTCAGGTGCTGTAGAGGACTTCCAGCTCATCTGCATATCCTTACAGCCTTCTCCAGGGTGACACCCAGGTCCACTCTGATCCACTCAGGGCCTCCGCTCTAGGGCATTTTTCTCTTTACATCTAATCTTCTTCCCAGTTGCTAAAGTACCTCAGTCGTTTATGGCCCCTATTCACATTCTCTTCCTAGCCCTGTCCCTTCCTAATCTTTTCCCTCACCCCCTACCTCTCTCCGCTACAGGAACTCACTGCCCATCCATCGACTTCATCACCTCACCTTCTCTCCTACCCTCTTCTTCTCTCTTGGCTTTTAATCTCCGTCTCTTTCTTCCCTCCATTTTGCCTTCCCCATTCCACCTAAATACCTCTCACCTTCGACGCCTTCGTGGCCACACCTCTCCTACTCTCCTCCGCTCTCTTTTACTCCTTCTCTTACTCTCAGCCGGTGACATCAATCCCAATCCTGGCCCTCCTCACCAACTATTATCCCAACTCTACAGATCTCACCGCGACCTCTCTAACCTCATCTCTATTCCTCTACTCCCCTCCTCTTCTCTGCCCTTCTCTTGCGCCCTATGGAATGCCCGCTCTATCTGTAACAAACTCCCCTATATCCAGGACCCCTCTATCTCGCGTCACCTCCATCTGCTCACCATAACAGAAACCTGGCTCTGCCCTGATGACTCTGCTTCAGTCGCAGCCCTCTGCCATGGCAGTTATCTTTTTTCACATACTCCTCGCCCTGCTGGTTGCGGGGGCGGTGTTGGCCTACTTCTCTACCTCCTCCAGATTTCAACCCCTTCTTCCACCTCAATCTCACTGTTTTTCCTCCTTTGAAGTCCACTCTATCCGCCTTTTCTCTCCTCTGCCTCTTCGAATAGCGGTCATTTATCGTCCCCCTGATAAGTCCCTTTCATCCTTTCTCAGTGACTTTGATGCCTGGCTTGCCTTCTTCCATGATCCTTCCTCCCCCTCCCTCATCCTTGGTGACTTTAATATTCCTGCTAATGATCCTTCCAACTCTTATATTTCTAAGTTACTCGCTTTAACATCCTCCTTTAATCTCCAACTATGCTCCACCTCCCCCACTCATCAAAATGGTCACTGTCTTGATCTCATCTTCTCCTCCAACTGTTCACCCTCTAGTTTCCTTGCCTCTGATCTTCCCCTCTCTGATCACCATCTTATAACTTTCACACTTAAATCTCCTCCCTCCCAGTCCCGTCCTATCTTATCTAATTTATCTAGGAATCTTCACGATATTGACCCCTCATCTCTATCCTCCCATGTTTCAAACCTCCTCTCTATTGTGGCACCATCCACATCTGTCAACGAGGCTGTTTCTTCTTACAACAATACTCTATCCTCTGCCTTAGACATACTTGCACCTTTGATGACCCACCCTATAAGGCGTACAAAACCCCAACCTTTGCTGACTTCTAATATCCGCTACCTACATTCCTGTACCCGCTCCGCCAAATGCCTCTGGCGGAAATCTCAGGCCCTTGCTGATTTCTTACACTTTTAAGTTCATGCTGACTGCCTTCCAATCTGCTCTTTTACGCACCAGACAGGATTATTATATCCAACTGACCAACTCTCCTGGCTCTAACCCTCGACTTCTCTTCACCACATTGAACTCTCTCCTCAAGGTGCCCCCTCCCCCAACTCCCCCTTCATTATCTCCTCAGACCCTTGCTGAATTTTTTCACAACAAGGTTCAAAAGATAAACCTTGAATTCTCTACCTCGCCACCTCTCCCTCCACTAGTCCGTTCCCCTCTCTCTCCTTCCCCTCATTCCTTTTCCTCCTTTCCTGAAGTTACTATAGAGGAAACTACACTTCTCCTTTCTTCCTCAAAATGTACCACCTGTTCCTCTGATCCCATTCCCACCCACCTTCTTAATGCCATCTCACCTGCTCTTATTCCTTTTATCTGTCACATTCTCAACCTCTCACTTTCCACTGCAACTGTCCCTTCTGCCTTTAAACATGCTGTGGTCACACCTCTCCTTAAGAAGCCTTCACTCGACCCTACTTGTCCCTCTAATTACCGACCCATCTCCCTCCTCCCTTTTCTCTCCAAATTACTTGAGCGTGCTGTTCACCACCACTGCCTTGATTTTCTCTCCTCACATGCTATTCTTGACCCACTACAATCTGGGTTTCGCCCTCTCCACTCAACCGAAACTGTGCTTACTAAAGTCTCCAATGACCTATTACTGGCTAAATCTAGAGGTCAATATTCCATCCTCATTCTTCTTGGTCTTTCCACTGCTTTTGACACTGTCGATCACAGCATACTTCTCGATACCCTGTCCTCACTTGGATTCCAGGGCTCTGTCCTTTCCTGGTTCTCTTCCTACCTCTCCCTCCGCACCTTTAGTGTTCACTCTGGTGGATCCTCTTCTACTTCTATCCCTCTGCCCGTCGGTGTAACTCAGGGTTCTGTTCTTGGTCCCCTCCTCTTTTCTATCTACACTTCTTCCCTTGGTTCATTAATCTCATCCCATGGCTTTTCCTACCATCTCTATGCTGATGACTCCCAAATCTACCTTTCTACCCCTGATATCTCACCTTGCATCCAAACCAAAGTTTCAGTGTGCTTGTCTGACATTGCTGTCTGGATGTCTCAACGCCACCTGAAATGAAACATGACCAAAACTGAGCTTCTCATTTTCCCCCCAAACCCACCTCTCCACTCCCCCCGTTTTCTATTTCTGTTGATGGCTCTCTCATTCTCCCTGTCTCCTCAGCTCGAAACCTTGGGGTCATCTTTGACTCTTCTCTCTCCTTCTCTGCTCATATCCAGCAGATCGCCAAGACCTGTCGTTTCTTTCTTTACAACATCCGTAAAATCCGCCCCTTTCTTTCCGAGCACTCTACCAAAAACCTCATCCACACCCTTGTCACCTCTCGTTTAGACTGCTGCAATCTGCTTCTTGCTGGCCTCCCACTTAGTCACCTCTCTCCTCTCCAATCGGTTCAAAACTCTGCTGCCCGTCTTGTCTTCCGCCAGGGTCGCTTTACTCATACTACCCCTCTCCTCAAGTCGCTTCACTGGCTCCCTATCCGTTTTCGCATCCTGTTCAAACTCCTTCTACTAACCTATAAATGTACTCACTCTGCTGCTCCCCAGTATCTCTCCACACTCGTCCTTCCCTACACCCCTTCCCGTGCACTCCGCTCCATGGATAAATCCTTCTTATCTGTTCCCTTCTCCACTACTGCCAACTCCAGACTTCGCGCCTTGTCTCGCTGCACCCTACACCTGGAATAAACTTCCTGAGCCCCTACGTCTTGCCCCATCCTTGGCCACCTTTAAATCTAGACTGAAAGCCCACCTCTTTAACATTGCTTTTGACTCGTAACCACTTGTAACCACTTGCCTCCACCTATCCTCCTCTCCTCCTTCCTGTACACATTAATTGATTTGATTACTTTATTTTTTGTCTATTAGATTGTAAGCTCTTTGAGTAGGGACTGTCTTTCTTCTATGTTTGTGCAGCACTGTGTATGCCTTGTAGCGCTATAGAAATGCTAAATAGTAGTAGTAGTGTTGCAGGAATTGATGCATAAATTTATGATACTTCAGGAGTCAGACAGCACACCAGAATGAGAGAGAAATCTTCTTTATTTGCCAGCAAACAAAGTAGAACATCAGCATTAAGTCTCTTCTTCTCTTTCTCAGCTCTCTTTGTCTCTCTCTCAGCTCTCTGTGTCTTTCTCTTCTTATGCTGTCTTCTCCTTCTTCTGTCTGTTCCTTCTGTCCTTCTCTTTCTTCTGAGCTCCTTCTGACGTAAACTGCTTCTTCTCCCACTTAAATACAGTTCTATCTAGCCTAGCCTAGCCCCCTTACTCTCCAATTGGTTAAGGAATAGATTGATTACCTTGCCTCAACCAATCAGTTCTATACAAATATCAGTTACATAGGTTCCAGACATCCTAAACTGACCTGTGACCTGGGGCCCCTTACACCAGACATTTGGTCTCCAGAACTCCTGCATGTTATTATGATTGATTTCTCATATTCCTAGTACTAACTGCTAACTAAACTCTGGCATTCATTAAAGGGGTCAAGGGCCAATCTTACTTAATAGCATACATATCAGGTTATTACTTTCAAGACCATTTCTACATTTTACCTATAATTAATCAAGGAGAAGAGAGCTGACTAGTCCTGACCTTTTTCACCTATCAGCTTATACATTGAACCAGCCAGAACTGCAGATAACTTAAAACACATGTTGGCCTCTTCACTGCAGTCCTTGCTTAGAAAGTCAGACAAAGAATTGAACAAATATTCTACATAGAAATTACAGAATAAAACATATTCTAAAATAAGCATCCTTATAAGACATATTCTAAATATCAAGAACTTCTAAATTCTAATCTATTGCCTCTCTCTAAACAGTATTTCTGCCTAATCTTTAAACTACAATATGTCATATGTCTGGCTCATGCCTGCTTACAAAACTACAGTATGCCTAACAGTATACAGATGTTGAGCTAGCATTCATCATTCACAAGGGTGAAAGAAATTCCTGTCTCTGACCTTTCTAACCTTTTGCTCGGCAAGCTAGACATTGAGTAATTAACCTGAACCATCTGGCATTCCTTCATTTGCAGGGCTGAGAATTTAAAATAGTATTTGAGCACCTTTAAACAGAATTAACCCTTAATATGATTTCTTATATATATTATGCCCATGGCTGCCTCAGTAGGACCTTTTTTGAGAGTAAAAGAATTGTGTTTCAGGTGCACTGAGGTGGGAGAAATAAAGGGCTCTGTGAGGAGGGGAGGTAGAAAATCCTAAGTGCAGGCATGCCAACTATAAAGATTGCAGAGGCTGGCTGAAGCCTGGGGGAACCCTGCCTTCATTTAAGCAGTGATCCTGGCGGGTGTGGAATGCTAAACCGGAGAAATAGAGCAAGTCTCAGTACTGCATAAAGAGAAAAGGGGGGAGGGGTCCTGAAGGTAAAGGGAGTTGTGGAGCTATTCAAGGACTGCATCAAGGCTGCGGAGTGGAACCGAGGAACCCAGCATTCGGGAGTGGAGGAGAGGAGCTGGGGGGGGGGGGGCACTGGGGCAGCGTGATGACAAGTGTTTTAAGATAGTCTTCTCTTCAGTATCATATAAGTTTAACTGAAGAGAGTGGATTAACTGAGGAGTTATTTTTGTTTTCATTTTAGGCACCCTGCTTTGTTTATTGCATTTTGTTTTTGTGTTTATTTTATGGTTTTAATATAGTTTTCACTTTGGTTTTTAAGATTGTATTATGTATGTTTTTATTGTAAACTTCCACAAATTTTTAAAGGTTGTATGGGTTAGTAAATTTGTAAATAAATAGATAAGGATTGGGAAAGGATCCCGCATTACACCCTCCAAACATCAGATGTTTCATCATTGAAATCTACCCTATAGGTTCTTTGGTTAAGGGAACCTTCCATTTATTTGAAGACTTTACTTGGGTCAGGTTATTCCTTCCTGGAAGATCCCTTCTATTCTCTTTTGCATCCTTGGTTGTTAGGAGAATAGGGCAAGGATATTTACAACTCTTATTGGTGCAAAAGAAGACCGCATGGGGGGGAGGGGGTTCTCCTCAGGCAGTAAGTACCCCTGGAGGTGGAAGAGAGTGCTTGGTACAGCTGTGAGGGACTCTGAGAAGGAATCTGGTGTTTATTCCTAGTGAAAGTAAATATTCCCCATTTTCCTAGTTCCAGCAGAGGTTACACCCCAGATTTTGGAAGACATGGATTTGCACTCAGGGATAGAGCAAGCTGCTGCAAAACAGATTCTGTACCAAGGAAGTTGCAGCAGGAGTATGAACTACCAGAGAATTTTCAGACCTTTGGTATCAAACATATAAATGGCAAGAGGCGTACTCACTCGCAAATGTGCAGTAGAGACCCTCTCTGTCCCGCCCCCGCGTCAATACATGATGACGGGGGCGTGACAGAGAGGGAACCTGCGCACCTGCGAGTGAGGGAACCACTGTCGCCACCGCTCCCCCCCCCCCAGGGTTGCCGCTACCGCTCCCCCCACCCACCCGGAGTCGCCGCCGCCGCCACCACCCACCCTCCACCCGGCCCGGGAACCTGGCTTCACTGTTCAAACCGCCGGAACGCAGCACACAGCTCATCTGAGCTGCCGTTGGCCTTCCTTACCTGCCTGTGTCCCGCCCTCGTCGACGTTACGTCACACGAGGGCAGAACACACGCAGAGAAGAAGGCCGACGGCAGCTCAGATGAGATGTGTGCTGCGTTCCGGCGGTTTGAATAGTGAAGCCAGGTACCCGGCCCGGGTGGAGGGTTGGCGGAGGGGAATCCGGGGGGGGGGGGGGGCGGCGGCGGCAACTCCGGGGGGGAGGGGCGGCGGCAACCTATCCAGGGGGGGCCTTTCAACCTTCCTTTACTAGCCCGTTTTTACGGGCTCAACGGCTAGTCTTATATAGTCACACACTGATGATGTCATCACATTGGGCAGGATAATCCAACAGCTACTGCTGAAAACAGAAGCTCACAAGCCCTTCATAGCAATTTTATGAATGTCTTCAATGTAATAATTATTTACCTCTTGTCTGTGCAGAAGTAGGGTTACCATATTTGCTGTGATAAAGAGTATACCCACCACACCCCCATCACACCCCTGCACCGTAGTGTCACCTTGACCCCCCCCCAAAAAAAGCTAGATTCCCTCCCTCTCCCCCAATGTATGTCCCCTCCCCAATCTTTTTTCCAGCCTCACTCTACCCACCTTTTTTTATAGCTCACTCCAACCATATCCCCTCCCATTCTGTCCCGTACCTGGTGGTCTAGTGGCTTCTTCGGGACAGGAAAGAGGGTTCAGGGCAGGAAAGAGCCCCCTCTTTGCTGCCTGGCGCTGCCACAGACCTCTCACTCCATGCGCTGCTTCTAAATGGCTGCCGAGAGTTTAAGCAGTGACCTCGCAAGACTTCTTTTCTGCCCTGAAGAGGCTACTAGACCACCGGGGCACGACGATAAGATACAGGAGGGGAGAGGAGGACAGGACACCGTGGGGCTCGCTCGCCCGCCTGCAAGCCTAGGCAAGCTGGCAAAACCCACCAGGACATCCTGCGGTGTCCTCAAAACGTGGATGTGTCCGGGTAAAACCGTACGTATGATAACCCTATGCAAGAGTGCCCTGAAAAGCCAGAACACAGTAACTCAAATTTTTGTCAAAACTAAGTTAACTCGCTAGATGTCCTGTGGTTATTGTTTATTTCTTAATATGGAAGCCATTTAACATTTAGATGCACTTTCAAGCCTGTAGCAAAAGTCCAAACCACAGTATTTCTTGACAAACGGCAGAGATGTTAAGCCAGAACCAGTGGCGTTCCTAGGGGGGCGGACACCCGAGTGCAGCGCCCCTCCCCGATGCAGCGCGGACCCCCCCCTGCAAAAGAGCCCCCCCCCGGGTGCATGCCGCTGGGGGGGGGGGGGGTGCTGCAGCGCGCACCTGCTGCGAGTTTACTAACTTTGCTCGTTCGCTGCAGCTCCCTCTGCCCCGAAACAGGAAGTAACCTGTTCCGGGGCAGAGGGAGCTGCAGTGAACGAGAGAAGTTAGCGAACTCCCGCAGCAGGCGCGCGCCACAGCACCCCCCAGCGGCGTGCACCCGGGGCGGACTGCCCCCACCACCCCCCCCCCCTTGGTACGCCACTGGCCAGAACATAGCACTGTATTAGTTTTGGTCCTTGGGGATTTTTTCAAAGAAATCAGTTTTTTGGACTTTTCTCATATTTACATTCTCAACAATTACTGGGTTTTGGCTTTTCAGAGCAGTATATTCCACCAATATATACAATATATACAATATATATAGTGGAGGAGTAGCCTAATGGTTAGTTCGATGGCCTGAAAACTAGAGAAACCAAGTTCAGTTCCCACTGCAGCTCCTTGTGACTCTGGACAAGTCACTTATCCCTCCATTGCCCCAGGTACATAATAAGTACCTACAACGCAACAATGATTTGCTACTGAGAGAAAAACATGTGATTTATACTAAATTGAACCCGCCGATTCCAAATATAAACTCAGAATTTGCCTGACACGTCTAGATTTTAAGTTATACATGCAAAGCCTATTCACTTATAATATTAATGCATTATATATTGGAAATATTCCAACTGACATGCTCAGACCTGTCCGGACGCGCTCAGACAGGTCTAATGGCTGATGTCAGCAGTAAGTATATAAGGCAAGATGGATAGACGCAAATGTGTTAACGATCCGGACAATTTCTGCTACTTATGTGGCAAATACAGTACTTATGATCAGTGCAAGAATCTGACAAAGTGAGTGCGCCTTGCTTACAAGTATTACTTTGACTGTCAAATTGGAGATAAAGATAAAAGCTGGGCACCTCATGTTTGTTGCACTGTGTGTTACTCTGAGCTAATGCAGTGGTTGAATGGTAAAAGGAAAGGAATGGCTTTTGCAGTGCCGATGGTTTGGCGTGAGCAGAAAAATCACCATTCAGACTGTTATTTTTGCATGACTAAAATCGCCGGATATTCAAAGGGAAACAAGTCACAAAATGTGTATCCTGACTGTGAGTCTGCTCTTAAACCAGTACCACATGATGTAGAGAATCCCGTGCCTGCTCCTCCCGCAGCAGGAATGGCAATTGAAACTGATGCTTCTGATCCTGATGAAGATGATGTTGATTGGCATGATGTATTTCCTGATCCAGAACAACTGGACGGTCAGCCGCACTTGCTGAGCCAATCAGATTTAGATGATCTGGCAAGAGATCTGTCAGTATCTAAAGAAAAGTCAGAACTGCTAGCTTCTAGACTTCGGGAATGGAATTTGCTACAACGAAGCACCACAACTTCACACTTACGTCATCGACACACCAAGTTAGCTGCATACTATGCAATGGAAAGCAATGTCTGTTTCTGTACTGATGTAAATGGTCTTATGATGGAGTTAGATGGTACACATGTTCCCGATGAATGGAGGCTATTCATAGACTCTAACAAAATGAATTTGAAAGCTGTCTTGTTGCACAATAGTAACAAAAAACCATCTGTTCCATTGGCTCATGGGGTTGGAATGAAAGAGCCCCATGCTTCTATGGAGTTAATTTTGAGAATGATCAAATACTCTGAACATAAATGGAATATTTGTTCTGATCTGAAAGTGGTAGCACTGCTGCTTGGCCTACAGTTAGGGTACACGAAGCATATGTGTTTCTTGTGCCTATGGAACAGTCGTGATGACAAAAATCATTACAAAATGAGATAGTGGCCTCTCAGAGTCGAGCACACAGTTGGTTGGTACAATGTACAACACAAATCACTGGTCTATCCACTTCAAGTTTATCTTCCACCACTTCACATTAAACTTGGTTTAATAAAAAAATTTGTAATTGCACTTGATTGTGATGGAAATGGTTTCCAGTATTTGAAGGAGATGTTTAGCACACTGAAAACTGAGGCTAAAATAAAGGCCGGAATTTTTATTGCCCCGAAATAAACAAACTAATGCATGATGACACATTCAGAACAAAACTCAGCCCTCTGGAACTTGCAGCTTGGGATGCATTTGTGCTAGTAGTGCAGAACTTCCTTGGGAACAGACAAGCTGAAAACTATGCTGAACTAGTAGACAACATGCTTAAAGCATATGAACAACTTGGCTGCCGAATGTCATTGAAAATGCATTTCTTACATTCCCATCTTGACTTTTTTCCACCCAATTTGGGACACGTAAGTGACGAACATGGAGAGAGGTTCCATAAAGACATTTCTACAATGGAGAACAGATATCTAGGCCGCTGGAATCCCAACATGATGGGGGACTACTGCTGGTTTTTGCAACGGGAAAATATGACCGCTCACAAATGCTAGAGCAGATGCCTGAAGCACTTTTAACAGTACTGGGCCTTGCTGAAGTAAGACTTTTAAACTAGAATACGAGACATTTTTGAAATTTTGTTATTCCATTACATTTTCATATACTGTTTACTAAGAAAACTTTGATGTAGATCAGGTAATTGTTGGAGTAAAAGTGTTCTGTAAAAAAATAATTCAATGCTTTCCAAGTGCTTAATTCACCAAAGGGAAATCGTGCCAAACGAATCTCATCTACTTAGATTTCAGCAAGGCTTAGATTAGGACGTCATCTACTTAGATTTCAGCAAGGCTTTTGACACGGTTCCCCACAGGAGACTCTTAAATAAACTAGACGGCCTGAAGATAGGACCCGAAGTGGTGAACTGGATTAGGAACTGGTTGACGGACAGACGCCAGAGGGTGGTGGTGAATGGAGTTCGCTCGGAGGAGGGAAAGGTGAGTAGTGGAGTGCCTCAAGGATCGGTGCTGGGGCCGATTCTGTTCAATATATTTGTGAGTGACATTGCCGAAGGGTTACAAAGTAAAGTTTGCGGATGACACCAAGATTTCCAACAGAGTGGACACCCCGGAGGGAGTGGAAAACATGAAAAAAGATCTGAAGAAGCTAGAAGAATGGTCTAACGTTTGGCAATTAAAATTCAATGCGAAGAAATGCAAAGTGATGCACTTAGGGAGTAGAAATCCAAGGGAGACGTATGTGTTAGGCGGGGAGAGTCTGATAGGCACGGACGGGGAGAGGGATCTTGGGGTGATAGTATCTGAGGACCTGAAGGTGACGAAACAGTGCGACAAGGCGGTGGCCGTAGCTAGAAGATTGCTAGGCTGTATAGAGAGAGGAGTGACCAGCAGAAGAAAGGAGGTTTTAATGCCCCTGTATAAGACACTGGTGAGGCTCCACCTGGAGTATTGTGTTCAGTTTTGGAGGCCGTATCTTGCAAAGGATGTTAAAAAAATGGAAGCGGTGCAAAGAAAAGCTACGAGGATGGTATGGGATTTACGTTCCAAGACATATGAAGAGAGGCTTGCTGACCTGAACATGTACACCCTGGAGGAAAGGAGGAACAGGGGTGATATGATACAGACGTTCAAATATTTGAAAGGTATTAATTTGAAAGGTAATAACTTGTCTGGAATGTTTTTACGTTTGGGGAGCGTGCCAGGTGCCCTTGACCTGGATTGGCCACTGTCGGTGACAGGATGCTGGGCTAGATGGACCTTTGGTCTTTCCCAGTATGGCACTACTTATGTACTTATGTACTTATGTACTAATCCGCAAACGAATCTTTTCCGGAGATGGGAAGGCGGTAGAACGAGAGGACATGAAATGAGATTGAAGGGGGGCAGACTCAGGAAAGATGTCAGGAAGTATTTTTTCACGGAGAGGGTGGTGGACGCTTGGAATGCCCTCCCGTGGGAGGTGATGGAGATGAAAACGGTAACGGAGTTCAAACATGCGTGGGATATGCATAGAGGAATCCTGTGCAGAAGGAATGGATCCTCAGAAGCTTAGCTGAAATTGGGTGGTGGAGCAGGTGGGGGGAAGAAGGGGTGGTGGTTGGGAGGCGAGGATAGGGGAGGGCAGACTTATACGGTCTGTACCAGAGCCGGTGATGGGAGGCGGGACTGGTGGTTGGGAGGCGGGAAATACTGCTGGGCAGACTTATATGGTCTGTGCCCTGAAAAGAATAGGTACAAATTCAAGGTAAGGTATACACATATGAGTTTCTTGGGCAGACTGGATGGACCATGCAGGTCTTTTTCTGCCGTCATCTACTATGTTACAATGAGGCTCATTTTCAAAGCACTTAGCCTCCCAAAGTTCCATAGAAACCTATGGAACTTAGCCTCCCAAAGTGCTTTGAAAATATGCCTCTATGTAATTCATTTGGGCAAACTTATGCATAACAAACTTTCCTGACGTGTTACAACAATTCTGACTTCAGATTTGGAATACGCACACTGAATTAGGACAAATGGTTTTTGCCCAGTAGCACACGAAAAAAAAAATTTTGTTGTGCATATGTAAACCGCTTTGATTATAACCACAGAAAAGCGGTATATCAAATCCCATCCCTTTCCCATACAAGGAGACATTCTAATCATCCCTTTACCCTAACTCATAGTACCTCATCAATCCTGCAGTTCTGTTGCTTTAATATTTTTAGACATGTTTCGCATCTTGCAATCACTATCTGTCTTTGTTGGTACAGCTGTATGCATACTTCCTTTTGAAATGAGGAGACAAAAAGCAGTGCAGCCACTGAGACAGTGTTGGCTGTTAAGTGTAGCAGATCTCTCAGGTGAGTGGGGCTGAAGGACATAAGCACCAACATTTTCAAAATGATTGGAGATGCCAAACAGAATAGAAGTGACCCCTCCCTGGACACACTGAAGCAGTTTGCTTAATACTGGAGGTGCTCAGCACCCACTGGCACCCACAGACCTGGCTCCATGCTGAGGGATACCCCAGAGGCCACAGTGTCTATGGTCAAAATGCACTCCAATTCTCCTCTCACAATCCACAGGACTGAATAAGGGTCCCCTAATGGCAGACTTCAAAATTAATAGTTAGCAATAGATAAATACAAGCATAAACAAAAGATGGCATAGAAAAACAATGAGGCAAACAGGCCATTAAAATAAAGTACAGTGGAAGTCCGGAAATCCAGACCACCTGAGAATCTGGACCCTTCTAATGTTCGCGCCAACCGCCTGATAATCCAGAAAACTGCCCGAGAATCCGGACTCCTCCTCCCTCCATATGGTTCAGCTTCTCTCTCGGCCCTGCGCACTCCCCTTCCCCGCATGATCCTTCACTCACTCTCCCAGTCCACCAAGACCCCCCCCCCCCCCCCCCCTGTGGGTATGCCTCCCTCCCTCCCTGCACGATCTGGTGTCTTTCCCCCCACTCGCAGCCCTGCTAACTTGCTCTCTCTCTAATCTCAAGTCCTGAAATCTTGGCATTGCCAGCAGCAGCCTTACTCATTAGCTGCCTCTGGCATGCACCGGCCCTTTCCCAGGGCCAGTGTTAGACATGCTGGGGCCATAGGAGCCAACTTTTCAAAATTATTGGGGGTGCTAATCCCAATGGAAATAACCCTTCCATGGACACATACAAGCAATTTTCTCAATATTGGGGATGCTGAAGCACCCACAGCACCCACAGAGTCAGATTCTATGGCTGGAGCCCAGGGCAGAAATTAAGGAGGGAGGCCCTAATCCCCTCTCCTCCCTGCCCCCTCCCTCGATTTCCCCACACATCATTACTACCACACATAAAACAACCTTAAATGACTTCTTCACACACAAAACACAGACAGACCTTCACCAAATACAGAACAAGGGATCACAGATTAGAAATATGAACACCAAAAAGGAACTGGGAACCCCAAGAAGTTAAACTTGGCAAGTACTGCAACACTGGACAAATAAAAATAGAAATGCAATTCATTTTGTACTGAACACAATCAGTGGCATAACCAACGAGGGGGGGAGGGGGAGAGGACTTAGACACACTCCAAAATTAACATCTCCTTTGCTGTGGCTGGTGGGGCTCCCCAAGCCTCACCAGCTGATGACCACCTCCTTCCCCTCCTCAAGGCCAGTGACCAGAACTCTCCAAGTTCTGTAGCTAGCAGCAGAATTTCAGAGCTGCTGCTGCTGCCCTCATCCCCCCCCCCCCCCCCCACACACACACACACACCTGCTAGTCTTTCAAACATTCATGAAATCTGAACAAGTGTGGAGGGGGCAGTGGCAATTTGGGGATACTGCCACTAACTGCAGAGCTTTCTGGTTGCCAGACTGGAGGAGTAGGTCTTCAGTTGGCAGGGCTTGGGGGATCCCCATCAGCTTACAGTGGGGGAAATAAGTATTTGATCCCTTGCTGATTTTGTAAGTTTGCCCACTGACAAAGACATGAGCAGCCCATAATTGAAGGGTAGGTTATTGGTAACAGTGAGAGATAGCACATCACAAATTAAATCCGGAAAATCACATTGTGGAAAGTATATGAATTTATTTGCATTCTGCAGAGGGAAATAAGTATTTGATCCCCCACCAACCAGTAAGAGATCTGGCCCCTACAGACCAGGTAGATGCTCCAAATCAACTCGTTACCTGCATGACAGACAGCTGTCGGCAATGGTCACCTGTATGAAAGACACCTGTCCACAGACTCAGTGAATCAGTCAGACTCTAACCTCTACAAAATGGCCAAGAGCAAGGAGCTGTCTAAGGATGTCAGGGACAAGATCATACACCTGCACAAGGCTGGAATGGGCTACAAAACCATCAGTAAGACGCTGGGCGAGAAGGAGACAACTGTTGGTGCCATAGTAAGAAAATGGAAGAAGTACAAAATGACTGTCAATCGACAAAGATCTGGGGCTCCACGCAAAATCTCACCTCGTGGGGTATCCTTGATCATGAGGAAGGTTAGAAATCAGCCTACAACTACAAGGGGGGAACTTGTCAATGATCTCAAGGCAGCTGGGACCACTGTCACCACGAAGACCATTGGTAACACATTACGACATAACGGATTGCAATCCTGCAGTGCCCGCAAGGTCCCCCTGCTCCGGAAGGCACATGTGACGGCCCGTCTGAAGTTTGCCAGTGAACACCTGGAAGATGCCGAGAGTGATTGGGAGAAGGTGCTGTGGTCAGATGAGACAAAAATTGAGCTCTTTGGCATGAACTCAACTCGCCGTGTTTGGAGGAAGAGAAATGCTGCCTATGACCCAAAGAACACCGTCCCCACTGTCAAGCATGGAGGTGGAAATGTTATGTTTTGGGGGTGTTTCTCTGCTAAGGGCACAGGACTACTTCACCGCATCAATGGGAGAATGGATGGGGCCATGTACCGTACAATTCTGAGTGACAACCTCCTTCCCTCCGCCAGGGCCTTAAAAATGGGTCGTGGCTGGGTCTTCCAGCACGACAATGACCCAAAACATACAGCCAAGGCAACAAAGGAGTGGCTCAGGAAGAAGCACATTAGGGTCATGGAGTGGCCTAGCCAGTCACCAGACCTTAATCCCATTGAAAACTTATGGAGGGAGCTGAAGCTGCGAGTTGCCAAGCGACAGCCCAGAACTCTTAATGATTTAGAGATGATCTGCAAAGAGGAGTGGACCAAAATTCCTCCTGACATGTGTGCAAACCTCATCATCAACTACAGAAGACGTCTGACCGCTGTGCTTGCCAACAAGGGTTTTGCCACCAAGTATTAGGTCTTGTTTGCCAGAGGGATTAAATACTTATTTCCCTCTGCAGAATGCAAATAAATTCATATACTTTCCACAATGTGATTTTCCGGATTTAATTTGTGATGTGCTATCTCTCACTGTTACCAATAACCTACCCTTCAATTATGGGCTGCTCATGTCTTTGTCAGTGGGCAAACTTACAAAATCAGCAAGGGATCAAATACTTATTTCCCCCACTGTAAGTATTTATATTTTGCATTTGGGTGGGGAGAAAATTTGGTGCCCACCCATTTTGGACTCAAGCCCCTCCCCCAAATCAGCCATCTGGCTATGCCACAGAATACAATACAAAAATCATCTATGATGCATGTATCCCAAAGCTAACATATTTCAGTTAATAAATTTAAAAAACTTTTTTCTACCTTTTTTGTCTGGACATTTTGTTTTTCCATCATCTTGGTTCCAGTTTATCTTTTCTGCTTTCTTGTCTGTCTTCTGTTAATTCTCTTTCCAGTGTCTGCTGTCCATTTTTATTTTCTGCTTTCTTCTTTCTTGTTCCATTCCCTCACTATACCTGTCTCTAACATATTGGTTTTTTTCCCCCCTTTCAGCTATTTCCTCCCTTTTTTCCCTTTTCTGCCTCTGTCCACTCAAATTTCACTCTCTCATTCTCTCTCACATCCTTCTTCTTTTTAATTTTCAGCTACCTATCAATTTTCCATCTCCTCTCAGTCCTTAGCTCTCCCATTTCCCATCTCACTCCTTTCCCAGCCTTCTATTTCCTTCCATCTACTCCCCATTACCATATCTCTACCTCTGAAGACTATTCACCTCTCACTTGTCTTCTTGCCACCCCCCTTTGACTTCTCCCACATGGTTCCACCATTTCCAGAATCTCCTCTCCCTCTCTCCACTCTTGTAGCCCACCCCAGTCTCACTGCTTGACATCTCCCTGTCCCTTTCCATCCACCCCCTAGCATCTTTCTTTCCCATCGTTTTCCTCCTGCCCCCCCCCCCCCATGGGTTTATCTCTCCTCCTCTCTCTCCCCACCCTATGGTCCAACATTACTCCCTCCATTTTCTGTTCTTCTTCCCTCCCCCTTGATGTAACATCTCTTTCCTCCCTCCATCCCACTGTTCAGCATCTATCTCTCCCACCCCCAAATTCAACATTTCTCCCTCTCTCTCTTCCCTCCCTTCCATCCCCAGTTCCAGCTTCTTTCTTTTTCTTCCAGAATGCCCTCCCCATCCATCATCTCTCCCCACCACCTTGGGCCACCACCTCGGGTCCACCACCTCTCCCTTTCTCTTCGCAACTGCTTTCTAATCCAGTATCTCTCTCTCCCTCCCTCCGCACCACCCCCAGGTCCACAATCTCTTCATTTCTCTTCCCAAATGCCCATCCACCCAGTATCTCTATCCCATTCCCTCCACACCCCGGGTCCAACTTCTCTCCCTTTCTCTTGCCTCCCTCTATCCTACTGTCACCATCTCTCTCCCTCTCTTCTGTTTCCAAGCCCATTATTTCCTCCTCTTCACCTCTCCTCTACCCTCGTTCCGGCATCTCCCACTCTCTTTGAACCTTAACCCCTCCCCCCATGTTTAGTACAAAAACAACTGCTCCAGGGCGACCCCATTGGCCGGAATGTCTTCCCATTCTCTCCACTCCTGTCTGGTGTCTCTCTCACCTTCCTGTCTAAATTTAAATTTATTTTTTTTTCTAAGCAGAGAGTTTCCAGTATGGGAGTAATTCAAATATCTGCCTTCAGCCTCCTCAGCACAGCACTCTTCCTCTGCCACGGTTGATTTCACTTGTGACGCAACTTCCTGTTTCTGCCTGGGTGGACTGCGGTGGCAGAGGGAGATGCCGAGGAGGCTGAAGGCAGCATGTTTGAATCGCTCCCACGCTGGAAACCCTCTGTTTAGAAAAAAAACAAATATTTTTAAGTTAGACCCGACTAGGAAGGGGAGAAAGACACTGGATGGGGGTAAAGAAAAGGGAAAGACATGCCAGCCCATGGGGAGCCCCTGTATCTGTGAGGCCCAGGGCAGCTGCCATTTGCCCCCCCCCCCCCCTTAATGCCAGTCATGGCCTTTCCCCACTGACCTGTACCACCCCTTCCAAAGACAGGAAGTTGCATCAAAAGGAGCAGTACGGGTCAGAGGAGAAAGGCCCAGTGCATGCCAGAGGTAGCCAGTGAGTAAAGCTGCTGCTGCCGCTGGCACTGCGGTGATTTCAGGACAAAGAAAGGGAGCAAGTGGGCAGGGCCAGGAGTGGGGGGAAAGATGCCAAATCATGTGGGGTTTGACGGAGGGAAGGGGGAGGTGTAGCCACGGAGGGGGTCTTTGGAGAGTGATTCAGAAAGGCTGTCTAAGAATCCAGGAAATCCAAAAATCTGGACTGACCCAATCTGCAAGCAGTCAAAAATTTTGGACATCCAAATTCCGAGGCGGGGAGAAGGTCATTCTCGAAAAAGATGGATGTCCATCTTTTGTGTTCAAAAATACCATGTACGTCCTTGGACGTTTTGCGATTTGGACGTCTTTGATTTTTGGCCATTTTTGAAACAAAGCCATCGTCCAAGTCTAAAATGTCCAAAGTCAAGCCATTGGGACGTGGGAGGAGCCAACATTTTTACTAGACTGGTCCCCCTGACATGTCAGGACAGCAATCGGGTACTCTAGGGGGCACTGCATTGAACTTCATAAAATGCTCCCAGGTACACAGCTCCCTTACCTTGTGTGCTGAACCCCCCCCCCCCCCCCCCAAAACCCACTACCTCCCAACTGTACACCACTACCATAGCCCTTATGGGTGAAGGGGGCACCTATATGTGGGTACAGTGGGTTTCTAGTGGGTTTTGGAGGGCTCACAGTTTCCTGCACAAGTGTAACAGGTAGTGGGGGGATGGGCCTGGGTCCACCTGTCTGAAGTGCACTAAACTACTCCAGGGACCTGCATGAAGCTGTCATGGACCTGAATATGACATTTGAGGCTGGCATAGAGGCTGGCAAGTAATGTTCTTCACCACACATTTTGGGGGTGGGAGGGGGTTAGTGACCACTCGGAGAGTAAGGGGCGGTCATCCCTGATTCCCTCCAGTGGTCATCTGGTCATTTGGGGCACCTTTTTGTGCCTTATTCGTAACAAAAACAGGTCCAGCTCAAAACGTCCAAGTGATAGTGCTGGACGTTTTTGCTTTGTTCCATTATGGCTCAAAGACGTCCTAGGAACGTCCAAGTCCCGCCTTGAACACGCCTCCGATACGCCCCCTTGAGATTTGGACGTCCTTCTGACGGACTGCTGAGAAAGACGTCCAAAATGTGGTTTTGATTATACCGATTTGGACGTTTCTGTGAAATGGACGTCCAAGTGCTGATTTATGTCACTTTTTGGATGTCCATCTCTTTTGAAAATGAGCCTGTTGGTTTCCTCTACGCAGTACTCTTGATTCAAACTCGGGCATTTTTCACAGCACCTTGCAGACTGGAGAGTTGTAACACTCCTCTCCTGTATAGTGGTTTTATCTTTCTTGATGTTAGTCAGTAACCCTCTCCTTTACCAGTTACTGTGGTCTTTTGGGCAGTGGTTAAATCTGGTCTTTTACTCCTCTCTCTCTCTCTCTCTCTCAGTGTCAGTTTCTGTGTGCTCTACTCACAGTTGTATCTTCTCTCTTGCTCTTGTGGCTCTCTGTTTCCCTAACTGCATCAGTTGGGCGTGAGCATTTACATCATTTTTGGCAAATGTAATGCTCATACCCAAAGTTAAGCTGGAGAAGTCTGCTAAGCTAGTATTCTGCAAAGGTAACTTGATAAGACCCTGGTTGGGTTCTATCTCCTGTTACTTAATGTATCAGCATTCACCAGCTCAACCACTTCCAGCTTCCATATCTCCTCCCTGTAAAGGAGTATCTGGGCAGCAGCTTCACTCTTTTAATCTCTTCTTCAGAGGATGAGGATCAGGTCTCCCAACAACCAATCCCTTCTTTTTAGTGTGTGGTACTCTGGACCAGATTCAGTAAATGGCGCCGTTAGGATCCACGTCAAGCTCTGCACAGAGCAGCCTTTACAGAATACTATCCTAGCAGACTTCTCCAGCTTAACTTTGTGTATGAGTATTACATTTGCCAAAAATGATGTAAATGCTCACGCCCAACTGATGCAGTTAGACTTGCAAATGCCGCTGTTCTATAACATCATGCCTACGTTTTAGGAACGTACGTGCCTCTCCCATGGCAGTACCCATTTTTTGCATTGTGTGCTATAAAATTTAGGAGTGCATGTTATAGAATAGGGTGGAGGGAAATCCGCATGTAATTCCTAATTATTGTCAATTAATACTTGTTAACTCCAATAACTGTTCAACTCCTAATTGACTTAGTTTACATGTGGATCTGGAATCCACACCCAAATTTGGGTGATCTATACAGAATCCAGGACTGTGCCTCAGGGTCAGATAGGCATTATTAATTCAATCTTTCTTGGGAATAGACCTCTCTTTCCACTATATACAAAGTACCCCCAATGCTTATAACATCCATGTGCTCATAAACCCCATCCATTCACTGACACACTCTGCCAATCATAACACCCTCTTCCACTCGGCACCTGCTCGGTTAAATGCCACTTAACCAGCTATCTGTGAATTTTCAGGGGGGGGGGGGGGGCGTGGCCCTCCATGACCCACTGAAAATTTGCGGCTAGCCAGTTATATCGCCCAATATAATGGCTATCACCAATTTTCAGTGTGAATACCTGGAATATTTTTGGCCAGTTCCAACTTAATCGGCCAGCACTAATACCGGCTTGGCTAGTTAAGTTGGAACTGGCCAAAAATAAACCGGATATTCAATGCTGGTCACTGGAAATGGCTGACATCAAATATCCGGGCTCAATGCTGACCGCGGGAGTTAGCCAGGCCTACTGAATTTCCCTTTTGTTTTGGGACATGCCTAGAGGGTATGTGCACTCTGTCTTTAGAAAATCTTTATAGGGAATTTGGGACCCTTTACAAGTGTCATTAATTGAGACTTGAGAGGAGCATTATTACTAGAAACAAAAATACCTGAAGAAAACTACAAACAATAATCATTTGTAGCAACAAAGAGGGAGAAAAAAAATCAACTTTTGTATTTGCAAGGTGCTATAAGGACATCCTATTTAACTGCTGCACAAAGTTCTTAAAGAGAACCTCTCAGAAGACCTCGGAATTTTAGCATCCCTTATTATGAGTGATCGATGACATTCATGAACATGGCAGTTACATTCATTTTCCCCATCCTGGCATCGACCAACACCTGCAAGAAATCTGTAGATTTATGATATTCTCACAGCAAGACCATTTCACCAATCAGCACAGATTGCTCCTTGTACACATGCAATCCATATGACAGCTCCCTGGACACAGAGAAGGCAGCAGAGGCACAGAATTAATGCATCTCAGCTGTTAATGGCACCAAGATCCTTAAGAAAACATTTTTATTTCTAATTGCTTTGGTAGTTTGAGGTTACTCTAGTGTTCTTGGGCCTTATGGGTCCTAATGCATTTATCCAGCAATAACTAGATTGACCTAGCTAGTATGAGCTATTTGTGTCACATATGGCTTGATAAATGGAGTCCTTTCTGGTGCAATAGGAACTGTCATGCTGTAATTTTTAAATGTTAATTCCAATACAAATAATAATGATCATTAAACATTCCTGCAGTAGGTACTAAAATGAGATAAAAATACATGCTACTACTGGTATGCTTGAAAACACTTTGACTCTTTCAACAAATGCACTAACCTACAAAACATTTTGCAGGCTAATGCCATTTTTCCTCTTTTGCGATTTTTATCTACAGCTGCAATGAACGCGTGGCTCATCAGTATTGTCACAGTGTTCAGGAATGGAGTGAGCCCTTGTGCTGATCCGAAGATCAGCAGTCAGAATTCCCAACGCTTCACCTGCGGTGACCACCGTTCCACAGCGGTTGAGCCCCTGGGTTCAGGTGGCCAGCAGGACTTAGAAATGGGATGAGAACAGAACTCAGGAGATGATAGAGATGGGCAGCAAACAGCAGAGGTCAGGTCCAGGCTCAGAGTCAGGGCAGGCAGCAATCCAGCAGAAGTCAGGTCCAGGCTATACTGCTATGGATTTACAGCCTGCTTCACTGACACAGACTACTCAATAATTACCGTGGATTCTTTTGGATTCGTATTAGGTAAATGAGACCTTTATTAGAGGTTCTAAAATCTACAGTAATTTAGATATATACAATGATTAAGCTATATACGCACAATGATTAGCTATATAACTAAAAAGAAACAATACCTATGTATAAACAATCATCACATCACTGGTCTCTACATCTAAGCAATGCTAAGAGTTCTTAGACAAGGAAAAGAAGCAATAATACACTATATACAATCATCACATCATCTAGGCTCTTATCAGCTGGGGGGGGGGGCCCTGTTCACAGCGAAAGCCAGGAGTTTCTCTGACCAGGAAACATGGTTCTCTGCGCAGTTCGTACGTTACTCACAGATGAGCTCCCAATTTCACTGAAAGAAACTCCCCTTTTTGTAAGGCTTAGAACTCATGTTCACAGCTAAGGAAAATTACAGGAATGCTTGAGAAACAAGCCATACTGTGGGAATGTGGTCACATGTTTCCATGTCCAGGTGGCCAGTCTGAACTCGAAAACAAGCGCCATCCTCCTCTTCACATACCAAATTAATTAGAGCTGTCTCTTATCTTCTACATTCCAACTTATTTTCACACAAGCAAAGTTAAACAGAATTACTTCTAATTAAAGATACAGACCCCGAGTGCACTTGTTGGTCAAGACAGATATAGTTGAAAAGCAATCTCTAAAATCCTTTTTATTACACAGGCACAGAGTCAAAACCAGATAAAACAGGAGTCTTCACAACAGGAACGCATCAGATACCAGGAAGAAGTAGCTGAGGCAAAGAGAGGAGGGAAACTTCAAGTTTTAAAGTGAAGGCGTCGGATGTCAGAATAGGTGCGCCCAAAATGTAGGCGCGTCAAACCGGAACTGGAGAGAGAAGTGTATGGTAGCCTCTGCCTCCACATCTGATGTGCAAAGAAAACCACCCCAAAGGGGTGGAGGTACACTTGTTCCTACATAAAAGGTTGCAGAAGCAAGAAGTAGGAAAGGTAGGCCTTCTTCAGGAGTCTAAAACATAAGATTTATAAAAACACAAAAACAAATAAAGTATGCCTAATGCCATAGATAGAAAAACATATCTTTGTAATAAAAATGTATAGGAATTAAAAACATATATATCAAAACATCAACAGAAATAATAATTTTTTATATATAAACAAACAAATCAATATTAATTTATCCACAAATAAATGTATAAAATGATAACAGCTATCACCGAAACACAGCTGTGTTAAGTCATTGTTACTTCACTTGCAATAAAAAATTGTTTCTTTATAGACGTCTCCTCCGGTTTTTAGAAGAGCCTACCTTTCCTACTTCTTGCTTCCCATCTGATGTTCCACCTGACAAGTATTTACATTGTTCACATGTTCCCAGCCATGGCAAGGCACAAACAATTGTTTTAATGCCCCCTTTTGTGCCACACTGACATCATCCCCCTAATTCTATAAAAGTTGCCAAAAATTGCAAACGTGCAATTTAATTCAATGAGCTAATTAGCGCCAATAATTGGCTTTTTAACAAGCAATTATTGGCACTAATTAGATTTAATTCGAACTTCTGCATGTAAATTTAGGTGAGAGATCCATGTCTAAATTTTATACGCAAGTAAAAAGAAGGAGGTGTGGAAATGGGAGGTCATGGGCAGAACGGGGGCATTCCTAGCATTTACATATGTTATAGAATACGGGGGATTTGCGCCCAACTTAGAAACATACATTTGTACCATGTTTCAGTTGGTGCAAATGGCCGTACCTAAGTTAGGCAGAATTCCCAGGCATAAGTGCCATTCTATAAACCATGCCTAACTTTAAAAATGCAGTTTATAGAATAGTACTTTTTTGGCGCCATATATAGGAGTCACCCCCATATGTTTATAGGGTCGATTGTCCCAATGTCAGAGACCTCTCGGGGGCCTCAATCCCTGGCAGGCTAGTGACGTGCTAATACCCTCTTCTCTACCCCAGTCTGGAGCTCAAGTAGGCTGTGATAGAGTCACATCCAGGATAGTTGGGTTAAGGCAGTTTCAGTCTGAAATACAAATCCCAGAAGGCATTGCAGGCAAGGAGCCAGGGGGTGAGATGAAGAACCCGGACTGGACTCCTAGCTGCAATAGGGGAAGACATGGGTGTATGCTGGCAGGACGTGTAGATTGGCTGCCACTAGGGGGAAAAAGAGATAGGAAACCCTGTGTGCAGGAGCTCATCATTAGTCTAATGCTCAACTCAGCTGGTATGGGTGTACGGGAAGCTAATGGAAGGAGAATGACTGGTTGTGAGAGCAGAAGCCAGGGATTGGTTAGGCAGGTGGGAAGGACTACTACTACTACTTATCATTTCTAAAGCGCTACTAGACGTACGCAGCACTGTACACTTGAACATGAAGAGACGGTCCCTGCTCGACAGAGCTTACAATCTAATTAGGACAGACAGACAGAACAAACAAGAGATAAGGGAATATTAAAGTGAGGATGATAAAATACGGGTTCTGAACAAAGTGAATAAGGGTTAGGAGTTAAAATCAGCATCAAAAAGGTGGGCTTTTAGCTTAGATTTGAAGACGGCCAGAGATGGAGCTTGACGTACCGGCTCAGGAAGTCTATTCCAGGCATATGGTGCAGCAAGATAAAAGGAACGGAGTCTGGAGTTAGCAGTGGAGGAGAAGGGTGCAGATAAGAGAGATTTACCCAGTGAACGGAGTCCCCGGGGAGGAATATAGGGAGATATGAGAGTGGAGAGGTACTGAGGAGCTGCAGAATGAATGCACTTATAGGTCAATAAGAGGAGTTTGAACTGTATGCGGAAACGGATAGGAAGCCAGTGAAGTGACTTGAGGAGAGGGCTAATATGAGCATAACGACACTGGCGGAATATTAGTTGTGCAGCAGAATTTTGAACAGATTGAAGAGGAGAGAGATGGCTAAGTGGGAGACCTGTGAGAAGCAAGTTGCAATAGTTTAAGCGAGAGGTGATAAGAGTGTGGATGAGGGTTCTGGTAGTGTGCTCAGAAAGGAAAGGGTGAATTTTGGTGATATTATAGAGAAAGAAACGACAGGTTTTAGCAGTCTGTTGAATATGTGCAGAGAAGGAGAGGGAGGAGTCAAAGATGACCCCAAGGTTACGAGCTGAAGAGACAGGAAGGATGGGAGTGTTATCCACAGAAATAGAGAATGGGGGAGGAGGAGAGGTTGGTTTAGGGGGAAAGATAAGAAGCTCAGTCTTGGTCATGTTTAGTTTCAGATGGCGCTGAGACATCCAGGCAGCAATGTCAGACAGGCAGGCTGATACTTTGTCCTGGATTTCTGCTGAGATTTCTGGTGTGGAGAGGTAGATCTGGGAGTCATCAGCGTAAAGATGATACTGAAAACCATGGGATGAGATCAGAGTACCAAGGGAAGAAGTATAGATGGAGAAAAGAAGAGGTCCCAGGACAGATCCCTGAGCTACACCAACTGACAGTGGGATAGAAGTAGAAGAGGATCCACTAGAGTATACACTAAAGGTATGCTGGGAGAGATAAGAAGAAAACCAGGAAAGAAAAGAGCCCTGAAATCCAAGTGAGGACAGCGTATTAAGGAGTAGGCTGTGATCAACAGTGTCAATTGGGAGACCCAATTGGGAGACGCCAGAGAAACACCCTTCTGCAAATTGGCTGACCGGAGCCAACACACGAGACTGTCCCTGGCCCGGCTCAACCAAGGAAGGCGTCGTTGATAATCCAGCGACGTTGGCGACCATCTACTCAAAAGAAAATTCTGAAGAGGCTGCATGTGAGCCCTTGCCCATGGAATGATCTCCAAGGTTGCTGTCATGGAACCGAGGAGCTGAACATAGACCCACACTCGGGGAGCGCAACGACTTAATAAGGTTCGTACCTGAGAAAGCATTTGATTCTTCTCCCCTTGGGGAGAAACACCTTCCCCCGCTTCGTATCAAATTGCACTCCAAGGTACTCTAGACTCTGAATAGGAACCAGATGACTCTTGTCCATATTGACCACCTAACCTAAGGTTTGCAACACCGCAATTACTCGGTCGGTGACCACTCGACTCTCCTCTGCTGTCGTCGCCCGAATCAGCCAGTCGTCAAGATATGGATGCACTCGAATCCCCTCCTTCCACAGGAACGCCGCCACCACCACCATGACCTTGGAAAAAGTGCGTGGAGCAGCGGCCTTTCCGAAAGGAAGGGCCTGAAACTGGAAGTGCTGACACCCCAAATCTGAGTAATCTCTGATGGGGCTGCCAAATGGGAATGTGCAGGTAAGCTTCCCTCAAATCGAGAGCTGTCAAAAACTTGCCTGGTTGAACAGCAGCAATAACTGCCCTTAATGTCTCCATGCGGAAGTGACGAACCCGCAAAACCTGGTTTACTTTTCTGAGATCGAGAATAGGCCGAAAAGCCCCTCCCTTCTTTGGAACCACAAAGAAGATGGAGCACCGACCTGTGTGCCTTTCGAGAGGAGGAACAGGCTTGATAGCCCCTATCCTTAGCAGGTGTCGCATCCCTCACCTGTGGCACGCTCCTCGCGGCCGGTCCGCTCCCCGGCTCCGCCCCAGTAGCGGGGAGCATCGGCCATGCGGGCTAGGCCGACGCTCCCGGTTCCCGTACCTCGCCCTGTTTGCTCTGCTGCTGTCATGGTGGCACCAGCGCACCGCTGCTGCGTCCTGGAACGCCAGCCATGTTGGCAGCGCCGGCGTTCCGAGGGGGATTGCCTCCTTCCGGACGCAGTGCCCGGGAACCTTTGCCACGCCTCATTTCCCCCGGATTGGCCAGTCACGGCCAGACTCCGCCTCAGTCTGCCGGCGGTCCTATCCGAGTGGCCTGGCCGATGACTGTGGTCGCTGGGCCCCCACGTCTCCCTGCCTCCTGCCAGCTGACTCTCATTTCCCTGATTGGAGGACTATTTAAGAGGCAGGGATGTTCCACTGACTTTGCTTCGGCTTCTACTTCGGTAGGTTCACTGCTGGTAGTGGATACTTGCTTTGCTAATCGCTTGACTGCTTGCTGCCTGACCTGACCTGACCTCTGCTTGGAATCTGACTACTCTCTGCTTGTTGCCTGACCTGACCTCTGCTTGGAATCTGACTACTCTCTGCTTGTTGCCTGACCCGACCTCTGCTGGGACCCCAACTACTCCCTGTTCGCTGCTTAACCGAACTGCTGTTTGATTCCAATACCCTCTGCTTGTCTCCTGACCAACGCTAGCTTCTGTCTGAGCCAGTCTACCCTAACCTGTTGCCTGCGGCCGTCCAACCCCTGCCGTATCTGGAAGTCCTGCGGGCCACCTGCACCTGGGGGCTCAACCCTCGGGAAACGGTGGTCCTCCCAGGTGAAGCTTTGGGGTTTGCTCAGCTGCCCGACAGAGCGCAGGCTCAACTCCTCCTTGCTGTGCTCCGTTTGGGCACAAGGGCTCACGAACGTGACAGTAAGCCGAAGCCGGGCAAACCTGAACTAGTGGTCCTGGCACAGGTTCTGCAGCAACAACAAGCACACAAGTAGGCTGTCAGGGGCCTTACAATAGGTTTGTACCCAGGTGACCGTTCTCCAGGCCCAACGGCCACCTGTCACCCCGATGCAGAGATATGCCCTCTCGGTTTCAGGGTTGCGTCTTCTGGAACCTCCTTGGTTCGACGGGACTCCTGCCGCCTGCCGGGGATTCCTGAATCAATGTATGATGCTTTTCGAGATGCAACCCAGGTCATTCCCCTCTGAGAGTATTAAGATTACTTATATCACTTCCCTCCTCTCCGGACCTGCCCTGGCTTGGGCCTCTCCTCTTTGGGAGCAACGCGATCCCCTTCTATCAGATCTGGGGAGTTCCTCCGCCAGTACCGGATGGTGTTTTATGTTCCAGGGAGGCCTTCCTCGGTGGTGGCGGACTTGCTGCGGATTCAGCAAGGGAGCGGATCCGTGGGAACATACGTAGTTCGGTTTCAGACCCTAACCGTGGAGGTCTGTTGGCATCAAGAAGCCCTCACCGCAGTTTTCTGGCAAGGGCTGAATGGGCGGATAAAAGACGAACTGGCCGGCCGAGACCTTCCAACTACCTTGGACGCCCTGATCACCCTTTGCATACGGGTGGATATTTGTTTCCAGGAGAGGTCACAGGAATGGGTCACTCAACGCCTGCCCCCTCGACAACCTTCCCAGCCAGCGCAGGCTCCATCGCCACAGGGTGCGACGTCTTCCCAAATGGGAACTTCTGAAGAGCCAATGGTGATCAGAAGACAGCGTCTTTCTGAAGCAGAAAGGGCTCATTGGCGAAGTAATAGACTTTGTCTATACTGTGGGCAGGCTGGTCACTTTGTAAACTCCTACTCCAACCGGCCGGGAAACGCCGGAACAAAGGCCCCATGAGGGGAGTGGCCTTGGGTTGATCCTCGCCCATCCCGGACAATCTGATAACCGTTCCCATCACCCTTTGTTGGCAGGAGTTCTGCATCAGTACTATGGCCCTGCTGGATTTGGGAGCAGGAGGTAATTTCATCAGTGCTGATCTCCTTGAATGCTTGGGACGTCCCGCGATGCCCTGTTGGCCCCCACTACAGGTAACCTCCATTCAGGGATCGACCCTGCCTCAACCCATCACCCTGATCACTCCACCGTTGAAGATGCAGGTCGGAGTCCTGCATCAGGAAGAAATCCAACTCCTGATACTACCCCAAGCAATCCACCCGCTCATTCTGGGCCTACCATGGCTACGCCGTCATGCCCCCAGTATTGATTGGGTTCATGGAGAGATCAGTGGCTGGGGAGATTGCTGCTTCAGCATGTGTCTTACGCCTGTGAAACCTCCCCGCAAGACCATTTTGGCTCTCCCGGGAGCTCTTCAGCCTTGTAGAGCCTCATTACTAAAGGAATACCAGGACTTTCAGGATGTGTTCAACCCGCTGGAGGCCGACACACTGCTCCCGCATCAACCTTTCGATTGCCCAATTGACCTGCTCCCGGGCAAGATGCCTCCTAGAGGCAGGTTGTATACGCTTTCCCGGAAGAGTCCAGGACTATGTGTTATGATTGGGGTCAGAACCCCTCTGAAACTTACCTCTTTCCTGGGGGTCAGCTTTTTAGCTGGCTTCTGTTCTGTTTTTCTATCCTGTTTGAGCTAGCTCTCTCTCTCTCTCTGTGCCGGCTGCTGCCAGCATGGGGCTAATTGTCTCACTTCACTGCAGCTGTGGGTGTAGTTTGAGTTCCTCTAACTCTCTTTGGGTGTACTGGCTTCAAGAGCTTCTCGGTGTTGCATTGGTGTGGGTTGGGCCTCTATGGGTTTCAGTGTGCTCTCTGGGTCAGTGTGCTGTTGCCTGGGTCTAGGGAGTGTGACATCATCAGGGAGGGCCTTGATAAGGAAGTGGTGTTGTTTCCTTCAGAGCCTTTGCAACGGTGGTGTTTGCTTTAGGTAGGGTGGTGCAGTGTGCACTTCCGACTTTGTGTCTAGTTTCCCTGCTTGATTTTGCTAAGGTCCAGGTTAGTGTTAGTGCAGTGTGCACTGGTGTCTGTGTGTTTAGCTTTCCTGCTTTTCCCTTGGTTCCCCTGCTTTTCCCTCTTGGTTTTGGAAGCATTGCTATGTGTAGGGCTTTGGAAGCTCTGTTGTTGATAGAAGTACCTCAGGGTTTGGTGTTGTTAGGAACACTGCAGAGTTTGCTGTTAGAAGTACTTCTGGTGTTTGTGCTATGGGGAGCATTGCAGTCTTTGCTGTTGATGTTTGGTGCTTTAGAAGCACTTTTGGCTTATGTGTTAGCTTCCCTGCTTTTTCCTTGTGGCTCCCCTGTCTTCCCTTTTAGTGCTAGGAGCTCTTCTGGTTGCTTGCCAGAGTAGTGCTTAGGAAGCACCTTGTTAGTTTTGTATCTAGCTGGCTAGAGCAGTGCTTAGGTAGCTTGTTAGTTTTGTGTTTAGCTTTTTAGTGTAGAGCACTGCTTGTAGCTTGGTGCTTAGTAGTACCTGTGTTAGCTTGTGTGTTTAGTTCCCTGCTCTGTTAGTTTAGGGCTTAGGAAGTCCCTTTCTTGAGCAGGGCTTAGGAGCTCCTGTTTAGTATAGGGCTTAGGAAGTCCTTTTGTCAGTTTTCTGTTAGGAACACTCCTGCTGGGTTAGGGCTTGGGAGCACATAGATCAGTTTAGGTTTAGGAGTACTTCTGTTTCCAGTCCTGGTCCCTGTGTCATCTGGTATCCAGTAAGTCCTGCCAGCTACTCGAACCCAGGAGCTCAACTCCTGGGAGGATTAGTAGCTAAGTGCAGGTGAAGCTGTGTGGACCAGTCCGGTGTTCCAGTCCTGTGTCCTCCAGTCCGGGGGATTCCAGTCCAGTGTTCCAGTCCTGGGGTTCCCAGTCCTGTGTCCTCCAGTCCGGGGGATTCCAGTCCATGTGTTCCGGTTCACTGGGCAGTCCCTGCCGGTGTGCTTGCCCAGTGTTGGTTGGTGGGTTTTGCCTGCTGCTGTCGCTCCTCGGCAGCAGCCCAAGGGCTCACGTTTGCTCCAGAGCCCGGCCCTGCGGGCTCTGAACCTGAGAACCTGACACTATGAAGTCCTACATCCAGAAGAATCTCCAAAAAGGGTTCATTCGACCTTCTTCGTCTCCCGCAGGAGCAGGGTTCTTCTTTGTCTCTAAGAAAGATGGGTCCCTCCAGCCTTGTATTGACTACCGGGGTCTGAATTTATTTTATTTTTATTTATTTTATTTATTGCATTTGTATCCCACATTTTTCCCACCTTTTTGTAGGCTCAAAGTGGCTTACAATACATCATGGATAGTGGAAATGAGAGGGGAGTAAACATTTGGTCTTACAGAAGGATTTTGGGTTGCATGGTAATGGAATACATGATAGTAATATAACAGAAGGCATTATAGCATTTCTGGATATATGCAGGAGTTTCACATGTTTTGGTCTTTGTGGTATATCTTGTCGAAGAGATGGGTCTTTAGTAGTTTGCGGAAGTTGGTCAGTTCATAGGTCGCTTTTAGGTTACGTGGCAATGCGTTCCAGAATTGCGTGCTCATATAGGAAAAGGTTGACGCATGCATTAATTTGTATTTCAGACTTTTACAGTTGGGGAAATGAAGATTAAGGAATGTACAAGATGATTTTTTGGCATTCCTGGATGGGCAGGTCTATCAGGTCTGACATGTAGGCTGGGGCATCGCCATGGATGATTTTATGTACTAGGGTACATACTTTGAACGTGATGCGTTCTTTGAGTGGAAGCCAGTGCAGCTTCTCTCGTAGGGGTTTTGCACTTTCGTATTTTGATTTTCCAAATATGAGTCTGGCTGCCGTGTTCTGGGCTGTTTGGAGTTTTTTGAGTATTTGCTCTTTGCAGCCAGCGTAGAGTGAGTTGCAGTAATCTAGATGACTGAGTACTAATGATTGTATCAGATTATGGAAGGCGGTCCTTGGGAAGAATGGTCTTATTCTTTTTAATTTCCACATTGCGTGGAACATCTTTTTGGTTGTGTTTTTCACGTGATTCTCAAGTGTTAGGTGCCGATCAATGGTGACTCCAAGAATTTTCAAGGTTTCCAAACTTGGTAGATTTAGTTTTGGTGTGCTGATGGTGGTAAATTTGCTCATTTTGTGTTGAGAGGTGAGTATTATGCATTGGGTTTTTTCTGCGTTGAGTTTTAGCTGAAAGGCATCTGCCCAGGAGTGCATGATATGTAGACTTTGGTTGATTTCATTGGAAATTTCTTTTTGGTCTTGTTTGAATGGGATGTAGATCGTTACATCATCAGCATAAATGTACGGGTTGAGGTTTTGGTTTGATAGTAGTTTGGCCAAGGGTGTCATCATTAGGTTGAATATAGTCGGTGAGAGGGGAGATCCCTGTGGAACTCCACATTCAGGTGTCCATGCGGCTGATGTAGTCGAATTTGATGTCACTTGATATGAGTGTGTGGTTAGGAATCCTTTACATAAGTAATGCCATACTGGGAAAAGACCAAGGGTCCATCGAGCCCAGCATCCTGTCCACGACAGCGGCCAATCCAGGCCAAGGGCACCTGGCAAGCTTCCCAAACGTACAAACATTCTATACATATTATTCCTGGAATTGTGGATTTTTCCCAAGTCTATTTAGTAACGGTTTATGGACTTGTCCTTTAGGAAACCGTCCAACTCCTTTTTAAACTCTGCTAAGCTAACCGCCTTCACCACTTTCTCCGGCAACGAATTCCAGAGTTTAATTATACGTTGGGTGAAGAAACATTTTCTCCAATTTGTTTTAAATTTACTACACTGTAGTTTCATCGCATGCCCCCTAGTCCTAGTATTTTTGGAAAGTGTGAACAGACGCTTCACATCCATCTGTTCCACTCCACTCATTATTTTATATACCTCTATCATGTCTCCCCTCAGCCGTCTCTTCTCCAAGCTGAATAGCCCTAGCCTCCTTAATCTTTCTTCATAGGGAAGTCGTCCCATCCCCGCTATCATTTTAGTCACCCTTCGCTGCACCTTTTCCAATTCTACTATATCTTTCTTGAGATGCGGCGACCAGAATTGAACACAGTACTCAAGGTGCGGTCGCACCATGGAGCGATACAACGGCATTATAACATCCTCACACCTGTTTTCCATACCTTTCCTAATAATACCCAACATTTTATTCGCTTTCCTAGTCGCAGCAGCACACTGAGCAGAAGGTTCCAGCGTATTATCGACAACGACACCCAGATCCCTTTCTTGGTCCGTAACTCCTAACGTGGAACCTTGCATGACGTAGCTATAATTCGGGTTCTTTTTTCCCACATGCATCACCTTGCACTTGCTCACATTAAACGTCATCTGCCATTTAGCCTCCCAGTCTCGTAAGGTCCTCTTGTAATTTTTCACAATCCTGTCGCGATTTAACAACTTTGAATAACTTTGTGTCATCAGCAAATTTAATTACCTCGCTAGTTACTCCCATCTCTAAATCATTTATAAATGTATTAAAAAGCAGCGGTCCTAGCACAGACCCCTGAGGAACCCCACTAACTACCCTTCTCCATTGTGAATACTGCCCATGTAACACCACTCTCTGTTTCCTATCCTTCAACCAGTTTTTAATCCACAATAGGACATTTCCTTCCTATCCCATGACCCTCCAATTTCCTCTGTAGCCTTTCATGAGGTACCTTCTCAAACACCTTTTGAAAATCCAGATACACAATATCAACCAGTTCCCCTTTGTCCACATGTTTGTTTACTCCTTCAAAGAATTGAAGTAAATTGGTCAGGCAAGATTTCCCCAAACAAAAGCCGTGCTGACTTGGTCTCAGTAATCCATGTCCTCGGATGTGCTCTGTAATTTTGTTTTTAATAATAGCCTCTACCATTTTCCCCGGCACTGACGTCAGACTCACCGGTCTATAATTTCCCGGATCTCCCCTGGAGCCTTTTTAAAAAATCGGCGTTACATTGGCCACCCTCCAATCTTCCGGTGCCACGCTCGATTTTAAGGATAAGTTGCATATCACTAGCAGTAGCTCCGCAAGCTCATTTTTCAGTTCTATCAGTACTCTAGGATGAATACCATCTGGTCCAGGAGATTTGCTACTCTTCAGTTTGCTGAACTGCCCCATTACGTCCTCCAGGTTTACCGTGAAGTCAGTAAGTTTCTCCGACTCGTCCGCTTGAAATACCATTTCCGACACCGGTATCCCACCCAAATCTTCCTCGGTGAAGACCAAAGCAAAGAATTCATTCAGTCTCTCCGCTACGTCTTTGTCTTCCTTGATCGCCCCTTTTACCCCTCGGTCATCCAGCGGCCCAACCAATTCTTTTGCCGGCTTCCTGCTTTTAATATACCGAAAAAAATTTTACTATGTTTTTTTGCCTCTAATGCTATCTTTTTTTCGTAATCCCTCTTGGCCTTCTTTATCTGCACCTTGCATTTGCTTTGACACTCCTTATGCTGCTGCTTGTTATTTTCAGACGGTTCCTTCTTCCATTTTCTGAAGGCGTTTCTTTTAGCCCTAATAGCTTCCTTCACCTCACTTTTCAACCAGGCCGGCTGTCTTTTGGACTTCCGTCTTTCTTTTCTAATTCGCGGAAAATGTATGGCCTGGGCCTCCAGGATGGTATTTTTGAACAGCGTCCACGCCTGTTGTACAGTTTTTACTCTCTCAGTTGCCCCCCTAAGTTTTTTTTTTTTAACCATTCTTATTTTATGATAGTCTCCTTTTTTAAAGTTAAACGCTAACGTATTTGACTTTCTGTGTACAGTTACTTCAAGGTCGATATCAATTAAACCAATTAATAACATTGCCTCCAATACCGAAGTATTCAAGGATGTGTAGTAGGATTCCATGATCAACCATGTCAAAGGTGCTTGACAAGTCGAATTGTAGAAGTAATATATTCTTGCCAGTTGCAATCGTTTGTTTGAATTTCGTCATGAGCGTAACTAGTACTGTTTCAGTACTGTAATTAGAGCGAAATCCTGACTGGGAGTCGTGTAGTATTGAGAACTTGTATAGATAGTCTATGAGTTGTTTGGTTACCATCCCTTCTGTTATTTTGGTTATTAAGGGAATGGATGCTACTGGTCTATAGTTGGTTAATTCACCAACTATAGACCAGTAGAATTCATTCATTAAGTAGAATGTTTCCTCTCTCCTTTGGGAAGAGTTCATTTTGTAGCATAAAATTCACGTGTTTCGTTAGATCTGTTATAAAGTGTTGAGGGGCCGATTTCATAAGAACCGGTACCCTCTCCCGCTGATTCCTGAACTTTTTGACCGCCTACAAGGAGCAGTGATCTTTACTAAGTTAGACCTGCGGGGAGCGTACAACCTGATCCACATCTGTCGAGGGGATGAGTGGAAAACTGCTTTCAACACTAATGAGGGCCATTTTGAGTATTTGGTGATGCTTTTTGGACTTTGTAATGCCCCTGCGGTTTTCCAAAATTGTATTAATTTTATTCTGCAAGACCTCCTATACTCATCGGTAATCGTATATTTGGATGACATCTTGGTGTTTTCTTCATCCCCGCAGGAGCACGTCCGTCATGTCCATACCGTGCTTCAACGGTTACGGGACCATCGTCTGTTTGCTAAGTTGGTAAAGTGTGCGTTCCACCAGCGAGATGTTCCTTTTCTGGGGTACACTATCTCCCCCAAGGGACTTCAGATGGACCCCGGGAAACTGCAAGCCATCCGGGATTGGCCAATACCCCAGGGACTCAAGGCCCTGCAACGTTTCCTGGGATTCACTAATTATTACAGCCAGTTCATTCCCCACTACTCCCAGATCACCATGCCCTTGACCGCCCTTACCAGGAAGGGCGCGGATGTCAAGAATTGGTCACCTGAGGCTCAGGAGGCCTTCACCTTTTTGAAAAAAGCCTTTCTGGCTGCTCCCATCCTGTGCAGTCTGGATATCACGAAACCCTTCATCGTGGAAGTCGACACTTCGTCACTGGGAGCCGGGGCCGTGCTATCCCAGGTCACGCCCTCTGGTAAACGACTCCCGTGTTTTTTCTTCTCCCGGAAGTTCTCCCCCGCGGAACAAAACTGTACTGTCGGGGATAGAGACTTACTTGCCCTAAAACTCGCCTTCCATGAGTGAAGGTATTTGTTGGAGGGAGCCTTGCATTTAATCACAGTAATCATGGATCATAAAAACCTCCTGTATCTGCAGGAGGCCAAGAGGTTGAACCCACGGCAGGCACACTGGTCACTCTTTTTTGCCAGATTTCATTTTCGACTGATCTTCCGCCCAGCAGAGAAAAACATACAAGTGGATGCCCTATCATGAGCCTTTGAAACACCAGAGGACCTCGAAGAACCTTACCCTATGTTGGATCCAGCCTGTGTACCGCCCATCCCGACAGCCTCGATCACCCTAAGAACTTTTGTGCCTCCCCGGTCCAGGAAAAAGGTGCTCCAATGGGGGCACTCATCGACCTTCACCGGTCATTTTGGATTCCATAAGACTCTGCACCTTATCTCTCGACACTATCAATGTCCACGTATGGCACAAGATATCCTGCACTTCGTCTCTTCCTGTCCCACCTTTGGCCGAACTAAATCTACAGCAGGGAAACCGTGGGGAAATCTTCAACCCCTGCCGGTTTCCTCACAACCATGGTAGGAGCTCTCCATGGATTTTATCACTGACCTCCCTCGTTGTCAGGGGCACAAGTTGTCTGGGTGGTGATAGACAGGTTTTCCCGAATGGCACATTTCATTCCCCTGAAGGCCCTACCATCATCAGCTACCCTGGCTTCCAATTTCATCCAGCACATATTCCGCCTACATGGTCTACCGATGCATATTGTTAGTGATCGGGGCTTGCAATTTACCTCTAAGTTTTGGAGGGCACTGTGCACGGCACTCGGGGTGACTACACATTTCTCCTCAGCCTACCACCCTCAAACCAATGGAATGGTGGAGAGAACCAATCAGACCCTCAAAGCCTTCCTGCGAGCCTTCACCAACGACCGTCAGGATAACTGGTCATTATTACTCCCTTGGGAAGCGTTTGCCTACAATAATAGTCTTCACTCTGCCTCCAAGATGTCTCCTTTCTTCGCCATATATGGGTGACACCCGCGTCTTCCTCCTCCAATTCCTACTGAACAATCAATTTCACAGCTTCAGCATACTCTTATTAATATCCAGGAGACTTGTAAAAAGGTTCAAGGACATTTACAGCAGGCTGCAACCAGGGACAAACATTTCGCTGACCAGCGAAGACGAACTGCTCCAGTCTTTCAGCCTGGTCTAAAGGTATGGCTCAACACTA
This sequence comes from Microcaecilia unicolor, assembly GCF_901765095.1. Taxonomy (NCBI): domain Eukaryota; kingdom Metazoa; phylum Chordata; class Amphibia; order Gymnophiona; family Siphonopidae; genus Microcaecilia; species Microcaecilia unicolor. Next base: position 127,664,392 of record NC_044038.1, on the reverse strand, counting down.
AATATTTAAGACTACGGCTGCCTTCTCAAAAATTTGCTCCACGATTCATCGGTCCCTTTTCTGTTCAGTCTTGAGTGGGCACTGTCACATACTGGCTGCATCTACCCAGAACTCTTCGTATTCATAATGCTTTTCATATCTCCCTACTAAAACCATTTGTGAGATCTCAGTGGCATTCGGATCCGGAGCGGAATAGCATACCCGAGTCCGAACCCGACCCTGAGTTCGAAGTGGAGGAGATTGTGGATTCCAAGATTCTGAGAGAGAGACTCTTTTACTTATTGTCATGGAAGCACTTTGGTCCAGAGGACAATTCCTGGGAGCCCGCTGGTAATGTACATGCACTGGACTTGGTCCACGAATTTCATTCCCGATAATCTTCTAAGCCCGGACCGGGACGGGGGGGGGGGGGCTTCCGGGGAGGGTACTGTCACGTCCCTCACCTGTGGCACGCTCCTCACGGCTGGTCCATTCCTCGCAGCCGGTCCGCTCCCCGGCTCCGCCACAGTAGCGGGGAGCGTCGGCCATGCGGGCTAGGCCGACGCTCCAGGTTCCCTTACCTCGCCCTCTTTGCTCTGCTGCTGCTGTGGTGGCACCAGCGCACCGCTGCTGCGTCCTGGAATGCTGGCCATGTTGGCAGCGCTGGCGTTCCGAGGGGGATCGCCTCCTTCCGGGCGCAGAGCCTGGGAAACTTAGCGACGCCTCGTTTCTCCCGGATTGGCCAGTCGCGGCCAGACTCCGCCTCAGTCTGCCGGCGGTCCTATCCAAGTGGCCTGGCCGATGACTGTGGTCGCTGAGCCCCCACATCTCCCTGCCTCCTGCCAGCTGACTCTCATTTCCCTGATTGGAGGACTATTTAAGAGGCAGGGATGTTCCACTGACTTTGCTTCGGCTTCTACTTTGGTAGGTTCACTGCTGGTAGTGGATACTTGCTTTGCTAATCGCTTGACTGCTTGCTGCCTGACCTGACCTCTGCTTGGAACCCGACTACTCTCTGCTTGATGCCTGACCTGACCTCTGCTTGGAATCTGACTACTCTCTGCTTGCTGCTTGACCCGACCTCTGCTGGGATCCCATCTACTCCCTGTTCGCTGCTTGACCAGACTGCTGTTTGATTCCAGTACCCTCTGCTTGTCTCCTGACCAACGCTAGCTTCTGTCTGAGCCAGTCTACCCTAGCCTGTTGCCTGCGGCCATCCGACCCCTGCCGTATCTGGAAGTCCTGTGGGCCACCTGCACCTGGGGGCTCAACCCTCGGGGAACGGTGGTCCTCCCAGGTGAAGCTTTGGGGTTTGCTCGGCTGCCCAACAGAGCGCAGGCTCAACTCCTCCTTGCTGTGCTCCATTTGGGCACAAGGGCTCACAAACGTGACAGCAGGTCTTGCAAACACTGCAGAACCACTGTCCTCTTGGCCCGCGATACACAGTGAGACTCCAGAAAAAGGTCTGTGACAGGAGAGAAGAATTCTAGCTTGTAACCTTCTCCCACCACATTGAGGACCCACTGGTCCAAAGTAATTCTGGCCCACTCTGGAAGAAACAGAGAAAGCCGACCACCGATCTGCTCTCCTCCCGAGTGGACCTGCGCCCCATCATTGGGAGGCCCGAGAAGGAGCCCCCTGATGAGGGGGGGTCGAGCTGGATGCTTCTCATTGCGAAAGGAAGAACGCTGCCCAAAACGAGGACGCTGAAAGGCTGCGTTAGACCGCCCCGGTGCAATACTGTTGCGTCTCTCTGAAACGTGACCTCGAGGCTCCCTCCCTGGAAGTAGACTTGGGTCTATCCTCGGGAAGACACTGAGGTTTGGAATCCCCCAAATCTTTAACAATATTTTCTAAGTATTCCCCAAAAAGCAATTTCTCTCGGAAAGGCAATTTAATGAGCCGTTGCTTAGAGGCCATATCTGCGGCCCAATGACGGAGCCACAGAAGATGCCGAGAGGAAACGGTCAAGGCCATGAGTTTGGCCAAAGCACGGACCAAATCATACAAGGCATCCGCCAAGTACGTGTCACATCTGTGGCCGTGACCACACTCAGACTTACCTTAATTCTGGGGGTCAGCTTCTAAGCTGGCTTCTGCCTATCCTCTCTGGAGTAGTTTTCCTTCTGTGTGCTGGCTGCTTCCAGCATAGCTCTAATTACTCCACTCTACTGCACCTGGGAGTGCTGCCTGAGTTAGCTCTACCTCTGTCTCCAGCCTGGCTCTGTTTGCTCCTCTGTGCTGCACCTAGGTATTCTAAGTCTCTCTATGTTCTGTGTGCGCTCTGCCTGCTGCTTGGTTTGTGCTCCTCTCACCCGCTGGTGGCCAGAGCCAGTGGCTGCCATAGTTTGTCTTGCTGTTCCTACCCGTTCCAGACTTTAGCCCGGTCCGGTTCTTCCAGGCTGCCGGACTTGTCTCTCTTGTTTGTGCCTGGACAGCCTCCGTAGTTGCTTACTGATGGCTGCAGCTGCTCCTCAGGTGTTGAAGGGCTTTATTAATCACTTAGAGACTGCAGCCTTTGCATTGTCTAAGGTCCCTGGTATGTTAGAGTGCTCTGTGCACTGCTACCTTGTCCAGTTCAGTGTGAGTTTCTAGCTTGTTACTAGTAGCTTGGGCATAGCTTTTCTTGTTGGCTTCTGTACAGCTTTACTAGTTCTCCTGTGTATTGTGTTGTGTGAGTTCCTAGCGTGTAACTAGTTAGCTTCGGCATAGCTTTGCTTGTTAGCTTGTGTACAGCTTTACTAGTTCTCCTGTGTTTAGTGTGAGTTTCTAGCTTGTGACTAGTTAGCTTGGGCATAGCTTTCTTGTTAGCGTGTGTACAGCTTTACTAGTTTTCTTGTGTTTAGCTTTCTGGTTTTCCCATGTGTGTTTTCCTTTGCTTCTGGAGCTTCAGCCCTAGTCCTATCCGCTGCCAGTACTCCTTGCTACTGGAGCTCCAGCCATAATCTTGCTACCTGACCTGACCATTGCCTGTATCTGACTACTCTCTGCCTGCTGCCTGAACCCCGATTCTTGCTGCCTGCTGCCGGACCCGACTACTACCTGAACCCGGATATTCTGTCTGTGGCCAGACCTGACTATTGTCGGAACCCGTACATTCCCTGCCTGTCTGCCTTGCTTTCGCCTAGGTGCCTGGGGGCACTTCTGTATCCTAATTCCTGTTGTTCCTGCTTGCTAGTTCCAGTTCCGGTTTTCCTGTAAGCCCTGCCGGCTGCCCGAACCTGAGGGCTCAACCCTCGGGGAACGGTGGCTAAGCGTAGGCGAAGCCTAGGTCCAGTGTGTTCCTGTCCAGCGGGTTCCGGTCCCGTGGGTTCCAGTCCAGTGGGCTCCACTCCCGTATGTACCAGTCCAGTGGGCTCCACTCCAGTGTGTTCCAGTCCAGTGCGCACCAGTCCTGTGTATTCCAGTGCAGAACTCCAGTCTGGGGTTCCAGTCCAGCCTTGCCTCATCTCTGCTTTGAAGTTGACCTTGCCTGCCACTGCCGCTTCACAGTAGTGGTCCAAGGGCTCACAAACCCAGTGCTTCCAGGGAAGAAGCCTGACAATACGCCAGCCCAATATCCATCAGCAACAGCTGAGGAGTTCCCGGCATATCAGACTCCGAAATCGAATCCATGACGGTATGTAGCCAACTGAGACAAGCTCTAGCCGCATAAGAACTACAAACAGAAGCTTAAAGTGTCAAAGCGGCCACCTCAAAGGCACGTTTTAAAGAGGCCTCTAGCTGTCTGTCTTGCAAATCCTTAAGTGCCACACCACCTTCCAGTGGAACAGTAGTCTTCTTAGTGACTGCCATCACCAGGGCATCCACCCTAGGCAAAGCAAACTGCTCTAAAAGGTCTGCTGAAAACAGATACAGCCGGGCCATAGCCCTGGCCACTTTCAGCCCCCCATCCGGATCCGCCCACTGGGCCAAAATCAACTCTTCAATAGCTTCATGTACCGGAAAGGCCTTAGAAGGTCATCTGGTACTAGCCATCTTGGGGTTGACCGCCTGAGAAGCCGCAAGCTCAGGGTCCTCTATTTTCAGGGTTTCCAGCGCCAGAGAGATAAAGGAGGACAACTCCTCCTTATGGAAAATCCTCATGGCGGAAGAGTCCTTGGTCAGTGAGGACACCATCCTCCACGTCCTCTACCCCCGTCTGCTCCGAGAGAGCCACCACGGAGGAACCTGCAGGCGACCGTATGCAGGACCCATCCTCAGACCCCAAAGAAAGCCTAGGCTTTTTAAGGGAGGAGAAATCCTCTGGGGAAAAACCCATAATCTCTTGGTTACCTCCAGACCCCCTGAGAGGATCAAAGGCTGAAGCTGTTGCAGCCGCATGAGGGGGGAACAAGGCCCTTTTCAACAAAAATGCCTAATGGAGTAGCAAAATAAACTCTGGCGAAAACTCCTCCCCTGCAACGGAGGTCGCAGGCATGGCATCTGCACCACCGTCCACAGTGCCTGACGCCCCCCCCCCCCCCCCCGACTCCCCTACCAGCAGAGAAGAAGCTTTGCCCAAAACCGCTACCGGAGCCGGCTCCGCAACCGATCGCAAAATGGCACAAGAATCACCAGGCTCTGGGCAGGAAAGCACGCTCTGGGGGGGGCACCGCTCCATCGAGTCCCGCCAAATCAGCGCATCCAGCGCTGCAAAGGCCCGCCACCAAATGCTGTTTCCTGTATCGGGAACAGCCATAGGCGGTCGGTGGCCCAACTGTATGGGGAGGCTAAAGGGGCGTGGTTAGGGGTGGGGCCATGGGTGGAGCTTAAATCCATAATTGTCTGATAACACACAGAAAAAATAAATAAATAAAAATAAAAGTCACAATACCTTTTATTAAATTTAGATATTAGCTATGTATCATATGTCAAAGAATAAAGTGGTTGCTCAAAGCATATACTAACCACAATCGCTCAACTGCAAAACACTATGCACAACTTTGTGCAAAAACACACTCAGAACCTTACTGTACCATAAATATTACACTGGGCAGAACCTAATACACCAATATACCACCCATACGGAAAATGCAGACCGTCAACAATATGAAACAAGGGATCATAATATCACAATTCTCAAGTAGAGCCACAAAACACCCTAATTCATGTTTAATGTGGGATAAAATGCCATAAATAAGTAAAAAATATAAACTTTTAATGGTGAGCACCTGATTCTCAAAGTGGACATATTCCAAACACTATAATGAAAATAAAATGATCTTTTCTACCTTTGTTGTCTGGTGACTGTTTTTCTGATCATGCTGGCCAAGTATCCGATTCTGCTGCTATCTGTCCTCTTAACTCCGTTTCCAGGGCTTCCTTTCCATTTATTTCTTTACTTTCCGCCTTTCTTCTTCATTTCTTGCCTTACATCCGTAAGTAAAAGCTGGGTCCTCTGCAGACTTGACTGTCCAGTGGATCCAGCTTCTGCCTATTTTCTCCATCGATGTGCAGGTTTTCTCCCTTTTCCCTCATCTTATCTCCTTCCTCTCTCTTCTCTCCCCTCCATCCATGCCCAACATTTTTTCTCTCTCCCTCCCCCTCCATCCATGTGCCTTCCTCTGTCTTCCCTCCTCTCCATGCATGTCCAGAATTTCTCCTCTTCATTCATGTGCATCTCCTTCCTATATTCCCTTCCCTCCATCCATGTCCAGCAACCCTCCTCTCTACCCTGCCCTCCATCCATCCAAGTCCACCAACCCTCTTCTCCCCTCTAGCCACCCATGTCAAGCAACCCTCCTCTCTCCCCTGCCCTCCCCTCCATCCATGTCCAGCAACCCTGTTCTCTCCCCTGCCCTCCATCCACCCATGTCCAGTAACCCTGCTCTCCCCTTTAGCCACCCACCCATGTCCAGCAACCCTCCTCTCTCCCCTGCCATCCCCTCTAGCCACCCACCCATGTCCAGCAACCCTCCTCTCCCCTGCCCTCCCCTCCATCCATGTCCAGCAACCCTGTTCTCTCCCCTCTAGCCACCCACCCATGTCCAGCAACCCTCCTCTCTCCCCTGCCATCCCCTCTATCCATCCACCCATTCCAGCAACCCTCCTCTCTCCCCTGCCATCCCCTCTATCCACCCATTCCAGCAACCCTCCTCTCCCCTGCCCTCCATGCACATCCAGCAATTCCCTTCTGTCCCCTGCCCCCCTCCATCCATACCCAGCCCGATTCTCCTCTCCCCTGCCTCCATCCATCTGGGCCAGTGGCGCCCTGGGTCTCCCCTTTCCCTCCCCTTGCTTACTATCTGCCCCGCACCATCTTTAATTTACCTCCGCTCTGTCCCCAGCGTCGACTCGGCTGCATCATTTCAAAACCCGCCCTGCTGCCCGTCTCTATTCTCCCCTCGCTCCCTTCGCGACGTGATTCGTGCCGCAGACAGAGTCCCGCCTTCTGACATCATTTCCTCGAGGGCAGGACTCTGTCTGCAGAACGAATCACGTTGCGAAGGGAGCAAGGGGAGAATAGAGACGGGCAGCAGGGCGGGTTTTGAAATGATGCGGCCGAGTCGACGCTGGGGACGGAGCGGATGTAAATTAAAGATGGCGCGGGGCAGATATAGTAATAAACGGAAAGGGAGGGAAGGGGACACTCGCGGCGCCACTCGCCCGGCTGGGGAGGCTTAGCCTCCCCAAACCTCTTATACCGGGCGCCTATGGGAACAGCGTTTTACCGCTTCCACTGCCATCGCTCGTCCCGAACAGGAACCCAGCAGGACTTACCCCGGACCGGGAAAGCACAGGAACTCACAGCTGAGCCGAAGGAAAAAAACTCTCTGACTCCACTTCGAGGCAGGCTCAGACAAGCAGGCAACAGAAAACAGGACTCGGATAGCAGTAACACAAACCTGCTCTCAGGAAAAACACACTTCCCTGTGCTTCTCTGTTTCTCTTTAAATAAATTCTATGGTTCTCTCTTTTTTTTTTTTTTATTTTAGTGAGGAGGCAGAAACAAACAGGGAAGGAAAGGAACAGCAAAAGCCTGTTCAGAGGGAATTTGAGGTGCAGCAGGGACCCAGCAACTGCGTATGCTGCCAAAGGGGAAACCACCAGTCTGCCACCCCCGGCTCAAACTGGCCACCGGCCCAGGAGCTGGAGAAAAAGCCGTCTACCACCTGCTGAGATACAGACATACTAACTAACTGAGAAAGGAGCTGGCCGTCTGGCATCATTGCCTTTAGTTTGTTTATCTCTATCTCCACCTGCTGGTAGGTGGACTTAACCCACTAGTTCCTGGATTCATCTGCTGCAAGTGACAAGGAATAGTTGTTATCGTTTTACCCAGCACTGACATCAGGCTTACTGGTCTGTGGTTTCCCCGACCACTCTGGAACCCTTTTTAAAAAATGTGACCATCTCTGGAAAAAGGTGACTAACCAGCTTTTTTTCGAAAGTGATGGGCGCCCATATTTCGACCCAAATCGGGAGATGGGCGCCCCATCTCGGTATAATCGAAAGCCGATTTTGGGCGCCTTCAACTGCACTCCGTCGCGGAAACGGCCAAAGTTGACAGGGGGGGGGGGTGTTGGAGGCGTGGTGAAGGCGGGACTGGGGCGTGGTTATCGGCCGAGGCGAGATGATAAAATTATGTTTCATACCTGATAATTTTCTTTCCATTAATCATAGCTGATCAATCCATAGACTGGTGGGTTGTGTCCATCTACCAGCAGGTGGAGATAGAGAGCAAACTTTTGCCTCCCTATATGTGGTCATGTGCTGCCGGAAACTCCTCAGTATGTCGATATCAAAGCTCCATCCGCAGGACTCAGCACTTAGAGAATTACACCCACGAAGGGACACTGTGCCCAGCTCACCACCGCCGAAATGGGGGAGGGAATTAACCCAGCTCATCCCCACACAAGTGGGGGAGGGGAATCCGTCCAGCTCATTACCGCGGAGCGGGGGAGGGACACCACACCCGCCGATGCGGGGGGATCTGGCTTATCCTGCAACCGCAACCGCGGGAGGAGCTGACTGACTCTAACACCGCCGAAGCGGGAGGGGTACAAAGCTGCCCTACAACCGCACGAAGCGGGAGGGAGTGCCGGCAGAATTTTAAGTCTCAATCCAGCCCCGTAAAACGGAGGGGAGAGGAATGCAGCAGCTCACTGTAACACAAACTCGTCTCAACTCTTGAAGAATCCAAGTGAAAAAACTTGAACACGAAGTCTTTCTGAAGTAACTGAAGACTAAACTTGAACCTGAAATGCAACCAGAATAAAAACAGTACAGATATCTGGGAGGGGCTATGGATTGATCAGCTATGATTAATGGAAAGAAAATTATCAGGTATGAAACATAATTTTACCTTCCATATCATCATGCTGATCAATCCATAGACTGGTGGGATGTACCGAAGCAGTACTCACCCAGGGCGGGACATTGAAATCCCTGAACTCAACACTGAATCTCCAAACCGGGCCTCCGCCCGTGCCGCCACAGACAAGCAGTAATGCTTGGAGAATGTATGGGCCCAAGTTGCCGCCTTGCATAACTCTTCCAAGGAGACGGACCCGGCCTCTGCCATCGAGGCCGCCTGAGCTCTAGTGGAGTGAGCCTTCAGCTGTATAGGCGGCACCTTCCCCGCGGCCACATAAGCCGCTGCAATGGCTTCCTTGACCCATCTGCCACTGTAGGCTTAGCAGCCTGCAGACCCTTACGAGGACCTGCAAACAGGACAAACAGATGATCCGATTTCCGGAAATCATTGGTCACTTCCAAGTATTTGATGATGACTCGTCTCACATCCAGATATTTAAGAGCAGAGTACTCCTCTGGGTAGTCCTCCCTACGAAAGGAAGGGAGACAGAGCTGCTGATTCACATGGAAGCGAGAAACAATCTTGGGCAGGAAGGAAAGCACTGTGCGAATAGACACTCCTGCCTCAGTGAACTGCAGAAAGAGCTCTCGACATGAGAGTGCCTGGAGCTCGGAAACTCTTCCGGCTGAAGTGATAGCCACCAAAAAGACTGCTTTCAACGTCAGGACTTTCAGAGATGCCCTCAACAAGGGTTCAAAAGGCGGCTTCTGTAATGCTCTTAGCACCAGGTTAAAATTCCACGCAGGCATCACTGAGTGCAGAGGAGGGCGCAGGTGCTTAACTCCCTTGAGAAAACGCACCACATCTGGCTACGAAGCCAGGGAAGCACCCTTCAGGCGGCCCCTGAAGCAAGCCAGGGCCGCTACCTGGACTTTAAGGGAACTGAGCGACAGGCCTTTCTCCAGACCTTCTTGCAGGAATGCCAACACTGAAGAAATTGGAGCAGTGAATGGAGAAAATGAGCCTGCTTCACCACGCTGCAAAGGTACGCCAAACCCTGGCGTAAGCAGTAAAAGTAGAGCGCTTCCTCGCACTCAGCATAGTGGCGATGACCTTGTCTGAGCAGTCCTTCTTCCTCAGACGCTGCCGCTCAATAGCCAGGCCGTAAGACCAAAGGGGGAGGGATCCTCCATTACCACGGGACCCTGATGTAACAGACCCTGCTCCACTGGCAGCCCCACCAGGATTATCCGGCCCGGATGCTTTGCCAATCGGTCTAGCACCCTGCCCAACATGGGCCAGGGCGGGAACACATAGAGAAGCTCTTGTGTTGGCCACTGTTAGAGGAGAGCATCTACTCCCAGAGATCGAGGGTCCCGTCCTCTGCTGAAAAAAGCGCGGCACTTGGCAATTGGCCGATGACGCCATCAGATCTAGGCTCGGGCTGGCCCCAGCGCTTCGTGATATCCAAGAACGCCTGAGCCGATAACTGCCACTCTCCGGGATCCAAGGTATGGCGACTGAGAAAGTCCGCCTTGACATTCATGACTCCGGCAATGTGGGCTGCTGACAGCTGCTCCAGGCTCGCTAACCGCCCACTGGCATAGATTCATGGCTTCCTTGGCTAGAGGGCGCTCTTGGTACCTCCCTGGCGGTTGACATAGACCACAGCCGTGGCATTGTCCAACAGGACCCGTACTGGCTTCAACGCCAGTACCGGGATGAACTCCAAAAGCGCCAACCGAAGGGCTCTGAGTTCCAGGAGGTTGATAGACCACTTTGCCTCTGCAGGAGACCAGAGCCCCTGCGCTGTCCTTCCCAAGCAGTGGGCTCCCCAGCCCGACAAAGAGGCGTACGTCGTGACGACAATCCACTCCGGGGTCACCAGAGGCATTCCTGCAGACAACTTGTCTGTCTGTGTCCACCAGCTCAGCGCCTTGCGCACTGCTGGGTCCAAGGGAAGGCGCACAGCATAATCCTCCGACATCGGAGTCCAGCGCAGCAGCAGAGATTGTCGTAGTGGTCTCATATGAGCCCTGGCCCAGGGCACTACATCCATCGTGGCCGTCATAGAGCCCAACAGCTGCACATAGTCCCAAGCCCGAATAGGAGAGGCTACTAGGAACTAGTCCACCTGAGCCTGAAGCTTGACAATCCAATTGGCTGGCAGGAACACTCTGCCCACTTGGGTGTCGAATCGAACTCCCAGATACTCCAGGGACTGAGTTGGGCGCAGCTGGCTTTTCTCCCAGTTGATGATCCACCTCAGGGAGCTCAAAAGAGCAACCACCCGGTTCACAGCATTGCCGAACTCTGCATAAGAGGGGGCTTGGATCAACCAGTCGTCCAGATAAGGATGGACTTGAACTCCTTCCTTCCTCAGGAAGGCCGCGATGACCACCATTACTTTGGAGAAGGTCTGCGGAGCAGTAGCCAACCCGAACTGGAGGGCTCTGAACTGGAAGTGTCGGCCCAGTACTGCAAAACGCAGAAAGCATTGATGAGGAGGCCAGATGGGAATATGCAAGTACGCGCCCTTGATGTCCAAGGATGCCAGGAACTCTCCTGCCTTCACTGCCGCTATAACAGAGCGGAGGGTCTCCATGCGAAAGTGCCGAACTTTCAAGGCCCAATGGACCCCTTGAGGTCGAGGATAGGCCGTACAGAACCTCCTTTCTTTGGAATCACAAAGAAAATGGAGTAACGTCCCTTGCCAAGCTGATTTTCTGGCACCGGAACGACCGCCCCCAGGCGGATCAGATTGTCCAAGGTCTGCTGCACTGCCACAGCTTTGACCGGAGACTTGCAGGGAGAGAGTACAAACCCATCTTTTAAGGGTCGGCAGAACTCTAGCTTGTAGCCGTCTCTGATGACTTCCAGCACCCAAGCGTCTGAAGTTATTGTGGTCCACTCGCCCATAAACGAGGACAGCCGTCCTCCAATCTGCACTGGGGCGTGGACCAAGGCCCCGTCATTGGGTACGAGACCCTGGGGGAGGACCGGAGGGAGCACCTCCGGGACGGCGGTCTCTGCGAAAGGAATGCTGCTTGGGGAGAAGTTCCTCTTGAAGGAAGAGGGGGCAGAGGAGCCCGACCTGCCGGGCGGTACCGACGGGCTTCCTGAAACCGTCCTCTGGAGGTACCAGGGCGAGTACTAGCCCGAGCCCTGACCTCTGGTAACTTCTTGCCCTTAGACGTGCCGAGATCGGTCACGATTTTGTCCAGCTCGACCCCAAAGAGCAGCTTGCCTTTAAAAGGCAATCTAGCCAGGCGGGGATTTAGAGGCATGGTCAGCAGACCAATGTTTTCAGCCAAAGCCACTGCCGCGCAGAGATTGTCTGAGCCATGCCTTTAGCTGAGGCTCTCAAGACATCATACAGCAAGTCTGCCAAATAGGCTAAGCCCAATTCCAGGGCCGGCCAAACAGCCCTCAAGGAAGGATCCGAGGGGGAAGCCCGCTGCACCATAGTCAGGCACGCCCTGGCCACATAGGAGCCGCAAACTGAGGCCTGCAAACTTAAAGCAGCCGCCTCAAAGGACGACCTTAAGGCCGCCTCAATCTTCTGTCTTGGGCGTCCTTTAGGGCCGTGCCACCTTCCACTGGTAACGCCGTTTTCTTAGTCACCGCAGTGATTAAAGAATCCACGGTAGGCCACAGAAAGGCCTCACGTCACTTTCAGGCAAAGGATAGAGGCGGGACATAGCCCTAGCCACTTTAAGGCTCGCTTCCGGGACATCCCATTGAGCCGAAATTAAGGTGTGCATGGCATCATGCACGTGGAAGGTTCTAGGCGGGCGTTACGTCCCCAGCATAATGGCAGAGCCAACAGGCGCTGAGGGAGAGACGTCCTCCGGAGAGGAAATCATCAAAATGCCATGGCCTGCACTAACAGGTTGGGCAAATCCTCTGAGCTAAAGAGCCGCGCTGCAGAGGGGTCATCCACTCAATCCGAGCGGGGATCCGTCTCCTCCAAGGAATCCGCAAAGGACCATTGGGAGAACTCAGATACGCTGCCCTCATCTACATCGGAGGAGACAAAGTCCTCAAAGGCCTGGGAATCAACCCGAGGGCGTTAACCTCAACCTCTTTACCAGACGAGGGAGCAGGGGCAGCGTTTTGCATAAGGAAGGCCTGATGCAGCAGCAAAACAAACTCGGGGGAGAACCCCCCAGACTGTGCACTTCCGCAGCCTGGGCAACAGCCCTAGACGCACCCTCAACTGGCGCTCGCATGAGCGGGGGAGAGACATGCTGCGCATCCAAAATGGCATCCGGCGCGACACTCCGCAAAGGAGCCGCGCGGGAAGAGCGGCGCTTAACTTTAGCCGCTTTGGTGCCGTCGCCCAATTAAGGGCGTTCATGGCATTAATGTCTCCAACCTCAAGGGCGGCCCAAGAAGAAGCCGTCCGTGCCGCGTGGCCGGCCAAGATGGCGGAGGCGAGGAGCGGGGGATGGGCGTTTATGGCGGGAAAAACCGCCACGCCAGATGAAGGACCGGGACATTCATCGGTCACGAAACTGTCACCCAACAAGGGCGAATCAGGCTTTAAGACCCCCGCATCCCCTCTAGAAGCGCTCAAGCGATCCGGGGAGCGACTCTTTACGCCCTCGCCCTCCGACGCCATATGCCACGTGGAGATAAATCGGGGATCCCCTGCCCGCTATAAAAAGGTAAAAATTACCTGCTTTCCGCTCCGAGCTGTAACGACCTGGTGTCCCAGTGAGTAGCTGCAATGAACGTTTACATATGCCACGTGGAGATAAATCGGGGATCCCCTGCCCGCTATTAAAAGGTAAAAATTACCTGCTTTCCGCTCCGAGCTGTAACGACCTGGTGTCCCAGTGAGTAGCTGCAATGAACGTTTAAATAAACGTCGAAATAAACGCCTTTAAGGACGTTCAAATTTTTTTTTTTTTTTTAACGGAGCCAGCGGGAGGGGGGAGAAAAGGAGGGACCTGGCACCACCAGGTTTGCACTTGCTCAAAAGAGCCCTCAACCCCAGGCACTCAACAAACCTAAGAATTAGGCTTGGAGGCCTAGCCAGAGCTGCTGCTGTGTGTGACCACCACCTGCTGAGATAGAGAACATCCTGAGGAGTTTCCGGCAGCACATGACCACATATAGGGAGGCAAAAGTTTGCTCTCTATCTCCACCTGCTGGTAGATGGACACAACCCACCAGCCTATGGATTGATCAGCTTGATGATATGGAAGGGCACCTTTGGCCGATAATCGAAAAAAAATGGGCGCCAGTAGCGAGAATTTAGGGTACTTTTTTGGGACTTGTTCGGGAATCGGGGATGACCTTCCCTGACTCCCCCAGTGGTCACTAACCCCCTCCCACCACAAAAAAAAGAACTTTCAAAACTTTTTTTTCCAGGCTGTATGCCAGCCTCAAATGTCATACCCAGCTCCCTGACAGCAGTTTGCAGGTCCCTGGAGCAGTTGTTAGTGGGTGCAGTGCACTTCAGGCAGGTGGACCCAGGCCCACCCCCCCCCCTACCTGTTAACATATGGTGCTTAATGCTGAGCCCTCCAAAAAACCCCAAATCCACTGTACCCACATGTAGGTGCCCCCTTCACCCCTTAGGGCTATGGTAATGGTGTAGACTTGTGGGCAGTGGGTTGTTGGGGGGGATTTGGGGGGCTCAGCACACAAGGAAGGGTGCTAGGCACCTGGGAGCTCTTTTAATGTTCTTTTTTAATTTGTAAAAGTGCCCCTAGGGTGCCCAGTTGGTGTCCTGGCATGTGAGAGGGACCAGTGCCACTACGAATCCTGGCCCCTCCCACGACCCAATGCCTTGGATTTGTTCGTTTTTGAGATGGCGCCTTCAGTTTCCATTATTGCTAAAAACCGATAGCACCCAGCTCAAAAACATCCAAATCCTAGGCATTTGCCCCACACAGCCCGTATTATCGAAAAAAAGATGGGTACCCATCTTTTTCCGAAAATGCGGTTTGTCCCATGGAGATGGGCGTTCGCGTATGCCCTTCCACGTAACTGATCCAAAATGTTTAGAATGGCTGATTTTTCATGTCATGAGTCCATAAGCAGTCTTCAAAATTTACATGTTTGAACTTCTGTAACTTTTATTTTTCACACAAAAGGATGGGGTTTGAACTGTCATATTACACATTGTTTGCTCTAAAATAATTCATTAAAATCTCATTTTTTGTTTTGTGAGGCTTTAACCACCTTTTCCAGGGATGGTCACAAAAAGCGTTGCATTGGCTATTTTCCAGTCTTCAGATATTGTGGACGATTTTAATGGCATGTTACAGATTACCAACAGTAGATCTGCAATTTCATTTTCGAGTTATTTCAGTACCCTAGGGTGTATACAGTCTGGTCCACTGAGCCTCTGTCCCACTGTCCAATGGAATAATCACAGGATTTGGGGTTACATTGTAGGTACGAGCTATGCAACCATTTCACATTGTCAAGAAGGAACTCCATGTCTTGCTAATTTTTTTGAAACCTGTTTACAAGCGTAAAACTTTCAGCAGTTTGGGTGGAGTGACAGTGACATCTAGCTGTCACTACATTAAATAATATTTTACTTTTGAGATAATCAGGCTCTTATACTTTTTCCCCTCAATAGATTTGCTTGAGCTGTGAAATCATTTTCTAATTTGAAATTGCTTCCCAAAGTTAGTGAGAGTTCTAGTTGCATCTCTGAAACCAAGAGTAACCAATGCAATCAGCTGGGGGACACCTCTACCATCTCAGTCTTTTTAGTATAAACAAAACCCCAACAGGGAACCAGCAGATAATCAAAACAGAAAGTCCAAAACTGATGGAAAACCTAAACTTATGTGTACTATAAAAATGTGAGACCTCCAAAACAATTACTAAATTGATTCATAGATGTTGGGTATGGTATATTTCAATTATAAGTCATTAAAATCCACCTCACTTTATCTTTACAAAAATAACAAACTGAAAACCTCTATGAATTATTGCATGGCAAAAATGGATTGAACTGGATTGGGAATTGGTTGACAGATGGCAAAGAGTGGTGGTAAATGGAGTCTACTCAGAGCACAGAAATGTAAGTAGTGGAGTACCTCAGGGATCGGTACTGGGCCGATTCTATTCAACATATTTGGGAGTGACACTGCTGAAGGGTTAGAAGGAAAAGTTTGCCTTTTTGCAGATGACACCATGCTTTGCAACACAGTGGACTCCCCAGAGGGAGTGGACAACGTGAGACGGGATCTACAGAAATTAGAAGAATGATCAAAAGTTTGATAATTAAAATTTAATGCAAAGAAGTGCATTCACTTGGGGTGTAGAAATCCAAAACAGCAGTATGTGCTAGGGGGTGAGAGACTGACTTGCACAGATCAGGTGAGAGTCCTTGGGGTGATAGTGTCTGAGGATCTCAAGGCGGCAAAACAATGTGACAAGTTGGTGGCAGAGGCGTAGCTAGGTTTTGATGTCTGGGGGAGCAGACTTTTGTAAAATAGGCGCCAGACATGAGCATAGTTTGACTGTTTCATTTAGGGGGGGGCAAAGGGTGTAGCTTGGCACATTTGCATATTCATTTGCATATGTACATCTCATACATAGTCGTTAAGGCTATTTTAAAAAAACACACACACACACACACCAGACTAAAATGCTGAATATGAAGCCAGCATATTAAGGCCAGACACTTTATGAAATATCACAAAACCCTACAAAAAGACACTCAAAATCTATACAGAAAACTTAACACACAAGAGCCCTAACCCACCTATGAAAAGACACTGGACCCTAGAGCACCAGTATACCTGCTACTGGAAAATGAACATGCTGGACTGTTACACATTCCTACACAAAACAATACACGCTAGCAGAATCTGTCACCTCAGTCACATTTGCAGAACATGGACAGACCCTCATGTGATACAAAATAGGGAACTACAAAAAACATGCCCACAAAAACGAAATATAGATCTCTTCAAGAAAGCCAGACTCTGTAAGCAGTGCAAATACAGAAACAGAAAAAGAGAAACAGAAATGTATTTTCTCCTGTACGCTGCAAAATACAATACAAAAAAATGTACATTTCACAAAGCAGGCACATCTTAGTCCTTAAAAAGCATTAAATAAAAAGAATGTTTTGTTTTCTACCTTTGTTGTCTGAGCATTCTATTCTTCTAGTTGGGCTGGTCCCAGTCTCTTTTCCACTTTTCATGTGTCAGTTTTCTCCTAAATTCTTTTCCAGGTTGGCTTTTCCATTTCTTTGCTCTTCTCTTGTCTTCTTCCTGTCCTTCTCTGCATCTGTCTGCCACAGATCTTTCATTTTATGTCCCCCCCCCCCCCCCCCCCCCCACTTTTCTCTTACTCTTTAGTCCTTAGTATCCGTCTACCTACTGGCTTTGACCATCTCCCTCTCATTCCCTTTCCAGCACTCCCGTTCCCCCCTCTATCTCTCCCTTACCCAGTCTCCTAAGTTCCTCTCCCATCTTTCACCCACTTCATTAGTCCCCAATTCCCATCCTCTGTACTCACTCTCTGTCATCATCTACCCTCCACTGCATCACATCACCCTATCGGTCCCAGCTCCATCCATGTCTCCTTCCCTCCCTTGCCTCCAAGGTCACTCTTCTGTCTGTTACCGTATACCCCATGCCCAATAGCTTCTCTTTCACCATCTTTTTAACCCCTTTCTACCCTAACTCAACTCCCTTCAGAAACTCATCCCCTTCTCCTATACCCCTCACCAGTACCCCAATGCCTTTTCAATGCCTCTGATCCTCTTTCCAGTCTTCCAGGTCCTTCACATTATTTCTCAACCTTTCCCCACATCATCCCCTTTTCTTGCCTTTCTTCTTATATCCCTATTTTCACATCCTGCTTCTTCCCCTCTCTCACACCTTCCTCTGCCCACCTCTCAGTCCATCCTCTACTGCTTCTTCCCTCTGCTCACCACCCCTCCCAGTCCCATCAATCTCCTGCTCCTTCCCTCTCCCTGGATCCAGCAGCTCCCTCATTCCTCCCCTTGTCCCCCCCCTCCAAAGGTCTGGTATCTCCTCCTTGTTTCCTTGCTCCTTCCAATCCCATCAAGTCTGACATCAAGAAGGTTGAAGAAAACAGGAGATGGGATAATGACATCAAAAAGTGAAGCCAATTAAGTTAGTCTATGTTCCCCTTTCCCTGCACAGCCATCATCTAGTACATTCAAAACCAAGTAAGCAAACCTATGAGCTGCTACTCCTTGATGTCGTTCTTTTATTCTTGTAGCATTTTTATTTAATCTCACTTATTTTCAAACATGCTGGTTTGTGCAGCATATGGATACACAGGGAAGTATGGTTTCATCGATTAGAGTACTAATTTGTTCTACATTTTAAATCAGTGTCATTTGGAGGGGCTGGCTATAGGGTCGCCCCCTGTATTCATGCAGAATGTTAGTAAAGGGCCACCAAGTGACCAAACAGACATCAGATGCAGATGTGATTCCATGTGCCCCCAATGGAGAGTTTAATTCTATTTCCATTTAATCTCAATATATCCCATCTTTATAACACTAGGCTTCCCAAAGGAGATTACAGAAACAGATGAACAGTTAGATCAAGATCAAGAACAGATATTCTCACTGAAATTTCTACATCTGTATTGTAAAGAACAGTGCAGAAAATGAGTACAAAATACAGAGATAACTGCTTGTTTCTACAATTCCCATATCTAGAATTTAAATATCATGAAATAAAATTGAACATCACTAAAAGCTGTTTTAGTGATGTTCAATTTTATTTCATGGTATTTAAATCTAGATATGGGAAGCTTTCAAATAATTGAAAAGCTGTAAAAAAAAAAATCCAAAAAAATTAAAAATATATTTTGTCCTCCACCTTTTAAGGCACCCATCCAACTAGAACAGTTCTAGACAGTTTACATATGGATGACCACACATAGGCAACCCCTTATTGCTAACAATCTTTTTGCTATTGTTTTCAATAGCGTTACTATTGTTTTGGGTCAAAAGTCTAGGTAGCCTCCCCCGTCTCCTGCTTTATCTAACCTCCTTGCCTTCAACCCACCCTCCCCGCGTCCCCCCCACTTTCTGTTTGCCCTCGCTCTTCCACTCCCCAAGTCCAGCACTGGCTGTATTCCCTCTCATCCACCCTCCCCAAGTCCAGCATTGCCTTTGATTCCTTATTCTCCCCCCACGAGTCAAGGCACCACTTTGTTTCCCCTTCTCTTCTTTTCCACAGTCCAGAACCGTTTTGTTTCCCCACCCAAGTCCAGCAACCGATTTGTTTCCCCCCTCTCTTTACTCCCCCCAACCGGACCGTCATCAAACCTCTTCATTTACCAGCCCCTGCAGCGATAGCATGCTCCTTCCCTCTACCATCCACGTGAAACGTCCTGTGTGCTAGGCAGTGTTGCCAGGTGGGCGGTTTTACCGCCCAATTGGGCGGTTTTCCGCGACCCGCCGCAGGAAATTTTTGCCCGCGGCGGGTTGCGGTTTTTTGGGCTTCAGGGCGGGTTTTTTTCGGCCGCGGGGGGCGGGGTTAGTGACGTTTTGGGCGGGGCCGATGACGTGGGGAGGCGGGGCCGGTGACGGAGGAGGCGGGGCCTGGGACGGGGGAGGCGGGGCCGGTGACGGCGGGGCGGGGTTGATGACGGCGGGGGCGGGGGTGTCAGGGGCGGGGTTTGTGTTTGGGCGGGTTTTGGGCTGTTTCTTGTGCGGGATTTTCCACCTGGCAACCCTGGCGCTAGGGAGGGACTCGAGTCCTGACGCAAGCAGTGCAAGTAATCATCTGAGCCCGGTCCAGCGTCAATCAGGCAGCTAGTAAGTGTTGCAGGGCTTGCAGTTGGGGGAGGGGGGAGAGGGAGAACTGAAAGTGGCGTTGGTTTGGGCTGGAGGGAGGCGTACCATGGAACGGTGGGGTGGGAAGGGAGAAAGTGCAACTTTTAAAAAAATGTTTCGGCCCCACTGGTTAAAGATAGGCGCCGTTTTAAAAAAAAATCCATTTGGGGGAGCGATCGCTCCCCCTGCGCCCCACCTAGCTACGCCACTGGGTGGTGGCTGTTGACCGAAGAATGCTAGGCTGCAAAGAGAGAGAGACATACCAGCAAAAGAAAGGACGCGTTGAGGCTCCACTTGGAGTACTGCATCCAGTTTTGGAGGCCGTATCTCTTCAAGGACATAACAAGAGTTGAGGCGATTCAGAAGAAGGTGACAAAAAATGGTACAGGGTTTGTGCCATAAAACGTATAAGAGACTGGAGGACTTGAATATGTATACGCTATAGAAGAGGAGAGAGAAAAGTGATAAGATACAGACATTCAAGTACTTGAAAGGTATTAATAGTCAACAAACTCTCCAGAGACGAAGAAGCGGTAGAACTAGAGGATATGAATGACGTTGCAAGGACGTAGATTTAGGAGTAACATCAGGAAATACTTTTTCACAGAGAGGGTAGTAGACACTTGGAATGCCCTTCGAGGAGAGATGATAAAGTCAAAACAGTGAGCAAATTAAAAAATGCATGGGATAGGACACAGAAAGAGCATGGAAACCCAAACCATGGCTAGCTGAGGTATTATCTTGGACCAGAGTAATGGGAACTGAGGCTGATTGCGGACAGACTTCTACGATCTGTGTCCCACAAATGGCAAAAAACTGAAAGAAGATTAGCCAAATCCAGCATGAGGAAATGAGGCCAATGCGTACAGACGTCTATGGTCTGTCCCACAAATGGCAAAAGACTGAAAGATTGGGATCTCAGCACTGGGGGAACTGAGGCCAATGCCGAACAGACCTTCTATGATCTGTGTCCCAACAAGCAGCAAAAGACAGATGAAGCTTTGGTAACTCCAGTGTTGTAGTAACATAGTAACATAGTAAATGACAACAGACAAAGACCTGAACGGTCCATCCAGTCTGCCCAAGACTTTATTGTCACATGCTACAAGTGAGGATGCTGTGCAGCTCAGAGAGGAGGGGAAGACGTCTTGACTGGCCACTTTGTTGGGCAGACTGAATGGACAATGCGGGTGTTTATCTGCTATCATTTATTGTGTTCCTGTATTACTACATGGCCATCATAACAGTTACCGAATGGCTGTGGCATTTACCATGTGCTAATTTACAGAACTGCTTCCATATGTCCCACAGCAGGGGATAAAAAAGGAGTGTAGAACAGGCGAGTTATGGGCATGGACAGTGCTTACAGTTAGTATTTGGTAAATTATCATGCATTGCATGACTGGCAATACTGCATTTAGGGCTTCTTGTACTAAGTTGCGCTAGTGATTCTTACGCGACAAATGAGAGGAAGCCCATAGGAACTGAAATAGCTTCCTCTCATTTACCACACAGGAATTGCTAGCATGGCTTTGTAAAAGAAGCCCTAAATTCACCCAAGTTCCTAAGTTATCAGCATGTATATAGTGCAGCCTGATGTTTTTGGAAAAATTTAATAGCCCCCCCACCATTTGAATCTGCTAACATCCCCACCCTCCCAGTCCACATTCAGGAACCCTTCCACTCCTCAGTCCACATCTTCCTTCATCCTTCCCACTCCCTCTTGAACCCTCTTCTACCCTGATCAGTGTCTTAAACCACCACCACCCCCCACCCCCGATCCACACTGACACCAGGATTTCCCTGGTGCCTAGTGGGGGGAGGCAGGAGCAATCCATGGACACTCCTGTACAATCACCAACCTGGGTTCAAAATGGCAGTTCTGACCACAGGCTGTGATGGAGCAGGAACATTCGGAAATCATTCCTGGTCCCCACTAACCTACCAGGGACACCCCCAGTAGATCTAGGCAGAAGGAATTGAGGGGGGTTGGAGGAGGGTTGAAGAAGCTAATAGAGAGGTGGAAGGGGTAGGGTAACAAAAAAAAATAATAAAATGTATGGTAATACATTTTTTTTTTGTTACATTTGTACCCTGCGCTTTCCCACTCATGGCAGGCTCAATGCGGCTTACATAGGGCAATGGAGGGTTAAGTGACTTGCCCAGAGTCACAAGGAGCTGCCTGTGCCTGAAGTGGGAATCAAACTCAGTTCCTCAGTTCCCCAGGACCAAAGTCCACCACCCTAACCACTAGGCCAATCCTCCACTCCCCTGGACATGTCCTTTTTATCAGGGGACTGTCGGGGATACAGGCAGTTTACAAGCTTCTGGACAGATGGGCGGGCAGGCAGGCTGGCTGGTGGGCAGACAGACAGGCTGGCTGGCGGGCGGGCATTCTCTCTCCCCTGCCTGAACCTACATAACACGCCCTGGTGGTCTAATGGCCTGTTCGGGGCAGGAAAGAACCCCACTCTTTCCTACCTGCTGCTGCTTCTTTAAAATGGCTGCCAAGACTTCAGGCAGTCTTGAAATCTCTGCAGCCATTTCAAAGAAGCGGCAAAAGTGGGCAGGAAGAGTAGGATTCTTTCCTGCCCCAAAGAGGTCCCTAGACCACCAGGGCTGTAAGGTAGGCAAGAGGAGAGGAGGGGAGGGGGGTTGATATGCTGCTGCACATGGATGGAAGGGGAGGGAGTAGAGTTACCATATGTCCGGTTTTACCCGGACATGTCCTGTTTTGAGGTCACAGCTGGTCAACCGGGCAGGTTTTGCCAGCCTGCCCGTTTGTCCGGATTTGCAGACGACTGGGCAGGCTGGGTGGGCAGGCGGGTGTCCTATCCTCCTCCTCCCTTCCTTTACCTTACTCTGGTTCTCTGGTGGTCTAGTGACTTCTTCATTGCAGGAAAGAGCCCCCTCTTTCGTGCCCGGCACATTGCAGACTGTCTTTCTCCCTGCGCTGATTCAAGGTCTTGCAAGGTCAGTACTTGAACTCTCGGCAGCCATTTTGAATCAGCGCCGGGAGAAAGACAGTCTGCAGATGCGCCTGGAAGGAAAGTGGGGGCTCTTTCCTGCTCCAAAGAAGTCACAAGACCAGGAGGGCACCACACTAAGGTAAAGGAGGGGAGGGGTAGTGAATGGAGTCATGTGGGTGGAAGGAGGCTGGAAAATTGGGGAGGGAATCTACATGGGGGGGAGAGAGGGAATCTGGGTTTCTTTGGGGGGCTCAAAGTGACGGGGATATGGAGGGTGTGACAGAGGCGAGGCAGGGCATGTGTTCTCGTTTCTCTTAGGGCAAATATGGCAACCCTAGGAGGGAGCTCATATGCTGCACGTGATTGGATGGGACAGAAGGGATAAGCACATGGATAGGAGGGATGGGGGGTTGATATGCTGCACATGGATGGGAGGAGAGGGGGTTCATATGCTATGGCAGAGAGAAGGGGGCAGAGTTGCACATGGATGCCAGGGAGAGAAGGGGGCAAGAGCTGCACATGGATGGGAGGGAGAGAATGGGGCAAGAGCTGCACATGGATGGGAAGGAGAGAAGGGGACAAGCTGCACATGGATGGGAAGGAGAGACGGAGACAAGCTGCACATGGATGGAAGGGAGAGGAGAGGTGCACATGATGTACATGGAGGGAAGAGAAGGGAGAGAGGGAAGGGAAAAGAGGGAATTGCAGCACATGGATAGAACGGGATGAAAAGGAAAGGATGGGAGGTGTTTATATGGGACATGCAGGTTATGAACTATAAAATAACTTTGCAACAGTAACTGAGAATTATGAGCACAGCTATGCCTCTGTGAACAGGCTATGAACAGGTTAAGAATCACTGAGAAGCTAAATCATAAGAAATTATTCAGAATGTGAGTCTCATGTCAGCTTGCTCCTTCTGTTGGAGACACAGGCAGATATGGAGTCATAACAAAGATATGTGTGACAAGAGAATACTATAATGTAAGAGGGAAAATTTGCTGTTGACCATGGAAGCAGATAATGAAGGAGACATAACTTTAGTTGCTGGGAAGATGGTTTTTGCAAAGTAGGATAATCTTACTGACCTTACTTATTATAAACAAATATGTTATGAAGAACTCTGCTTCTGTAAAGATAGAATTTGCTAGAATGGGCTGGAATATGAGAGAAATGCTGACTTTGTACTTCTAATACTAGCCTATGAAAGAAAAGAGTATAAAAGGAGAATTATGGAAAGAGACAACCAGAGAGCTAATGTCAGAGGTCACCTTTGTGTCCTGGCTGCTGTCTCATATGAGAATTAATTAATTATATTATGTAGTCTAATTGTATTCCTGATTGGTAAGTGTAATAAACAATTATTGATTATTCTCATATTATTATTATAGCCTTCTGTGTCTTTCTGTCTCTCCACCTGGTAGTGTTAGGACCATATTCTCTGCAGTGCTGGACATTCCAGCTTGCAGGTAAATAGTACCGTTATGCCTGGGAGAGGGCAGAAAGATAAACAGATGGAAAGGAAAGGGGGACATACAGCTCATGGATGCTTGCTTTTTTGGACATGTACATCCTATATAATAATTCTCACCTCCAACGTTCTGTCTTGCTGCCTGTGTTCACGTCTGAGTTGGTCTGCTAGGCTCCGAAGCCAGGCTGACATCACACGCAGCACTGACCAACTGCACGACAGCAGCATGAGGCCCCGCCCCTGCTGCCACACCCCTCCCCCAAGGTCGCCGCCGCTGCTCACCCCTCCACCCCCCCCCCAAGGTCGCCGCAGCCACTGCTTCCCCCTCCACCACCCCCCCGAGGTCGCTGCCCAGGCCCAGCCACTTTCCCTCCAGGCCCGCCCACCCAAACAGACCTGCCAAGTCTCCCGCGAAACACATGGCGCCAGCTCCCATTTCCAGCCACTGCTGCTTCTCCTGTTGAGCAGCAGTAGCCACTACAAAAACAAAAACAGCTGTTTTTAAAAAGCAAGCGTGGCACCACAGGCAGCCATCAGGCATTGGCTGTCGGCTCTGCAGCCGCTCCTCTCACGTTGCTGCGCTCCTCCGGGGTCGTCCTCCAGGGGCAGTGACGTGAGAGGCGAGAGGAGCGGCTGCAGAGCCGACAGCCAATGCCTGATGGCTGCCTGCGGTGCCGCGCTTGCTTTTTAAAAACAGCTGTTTTTGTTTTCGTAGCGGCCGCTGCTGCTCAACAGGAGAAGCAGCAGTGGCCGGAAATGGGAGCTGGCACCGCGTGTTTCGCGGGAGACTTGGCAGGTCTGTTTGGGTGGGCGGGCCTGGAGGGAAAGAAGGGGATAGAGAGAGAGACAAGGATGGGAGAGGGGGGTAGATGGATGGAAGGATGGGGAGAGAAAGAGGGAAAACAGATGGAAGGATGGGGAGAGAAAGACATGATGGAAGGATGGGGAGAGAAAAGGGAAGATGGATGAGAAGGGACACTGAACAGAAAAGGGTAGAGAGACACTGGATAGAAGGAGGGGGAGAGAGACATTAGATGGAAGGATCAGGAGAGGGGGTAGATGGGTGGAAGGATGGGGAGAGAAAGAGGGAAGACGCTGGATGGAAGGGTACGGAAAAAAAGGAGACACTGGATGGAAGGATGCAGAAAGAAAGAGGGGAGACATTGGGAGGGGGTCCTGAGACCAGAGTGGAGGGGGTCCTGAGACCTGAGGAGGGGGAGAGGGAGGGGGAAGGGGCCTGAAACCAGAGAAGGAGGGGGAAGGTATCTCTGTCACACACACTCTCTTTCTTTCTTTCTTTCTCTCTCTCACTCTCACACACTGTCTCTCACACACTCTGTCTCACATTCATTCTCTATGTGTCACACAGTCACTCTCAAACACTCTTTCGATCTCATACACTCTCTTGGTCTCACAGAGAGTCTGTGTTTCGCACACATACTCTCACACTCTATCTGTCTCACACACACTCGCACCCACACTCACTCTCTGTCTGTCACACACACACGCTCACACATTCACTCTCTCTCTCACACACACAGTCACCTTGCTAGCACCCGTTTCATTTGTGTCAGAAACGGGCCTTTTTTACTAGTATTTTATATTTAGCAGAGTACAGAAGAAAATGCATGTCTGTTACTTTTACCAGTATTTTCATCGCTTATAGAATCGGGGGGGGGGGGGGGGGGGGGTGTCAAGGTAACTGTGCGGAAGGGTGAGGTGCAGGGCTGGGGGCAAGGCAACATTTTATTTTTTGTCTACGCAAATATGGTAACCTTAGGAAGGGGGTGGGAGTCCAAGTTTTTTTTTACTTCTTCACAGTGATCCAAAAAACTGTATTGCCAGATGCGTGGATGCACTTACCGCGCTGTCTCCTAATGCATTTACCATGTGGTAAGTGTCTGCCCTGTTTGGCACCTTTGAATATGACATCACAGATTCAGAGTGTTTTTCAGTACTTTTTAAACTTCAAGTTTTACTTAGGAAGCCCATTCCTGTCCTCCAAAGTCTTTGTATTGTGGTTCAGGTTTTGGTCATGCCAAAAAATTCTTTATAAAATTGCTGCCAATATGCTTATTACAAGAATTCATTCAACCATACAAAAAACTATTCAGTATTTCTTCTGTCCCTGTACATAAAACAAATATGTCATCAATATAATAACTCCAAATACATAACTATGGCAAAAATGGAGAATGTCCAATTCAGTTATACTCAAATGCCAACATGTAAAGTATCACATACCATGTAAAGATGTTATGATTCTACTGAGACAGGCAGGGGAATGACTGGGACTCGCTTCTGATTGGCCTGTCAGGGATTGAGCTGACTTCTGAAGCAGCAGACCTCAGAAGTCAGACCTATTTAAACTTACCTCTCCCTACAGCATACGCTCTAGCATTAATTCCTGTCAGCTGAGCTCTGGTTCTCTTTCTCTGTCTGTGCTCTTGGCACAGTGTGTATTTTGGGGAGCTTTGCTTGCTCTCCTTTTGTGTGTGTGTGTCTCCATGTGTGTGTGTGTGTGTGTGCTGGTTGTAACCAGCCTGTCCTTGATTGCTTCTCTGCAAGGCAGCTAGGTCTGTCTTCTGCCTCATCTCTCTCTGCCTCTGTTAAGCAGCCTTTCTGTCAGTGGTAAGCTCATTCCTACTTTGTTTGTTTAAGTTTCCCTTTACTCAGTGTTAACCCTTTATGTGCGGTGCTTGGTATTTGCCTTCTGTGAGTGCTGCCTCTGTTAGACAGACTTTCTCTGGTGTCTGCCTTATCCCTTTCTGTACTCTTGCGTGCCTGCTCCTTTCCTATCCTTATTTGAAAGCAGACTTGTCCTTCAGCCTGTTTTTCCCTGTTTAGCCATTCCTGTGGAGCTTCGCTCTTGTAGAGTCCGTGTCTATAGTGTCCCATTCTGTCCCCGGTTTTTCCTTTTTTCCCTGTGGGCTTTGCCCTCCGCTACCTGAGTTTCTGTGTAGCCTTTGTTTGTTTTCTCTCCCTCTGGTAGTAGGCTGTATCTGCCAGTTTTGTCTGTCACCCTTCCCTTTGTGTCACTGGCTACCGCTGTGTACATTGCTTGAGCTCCAGTCCAGCAATGTCACCGAAACGGCCATTGTCTTGACCTCGTCCTCTCCTCCTCCGGCTCTCCCTCCAATTTCCATGCTTCAGCTCTTCCTCTCTCCGATCATCACCTAATCACCTTCACACTTCTTCACCCCCCCCCCCCTCAGCCCCGTCCAACTTTAACCACTACCTCCAGGAATCTCCAGGCTATTGACCCTCCCACCCTAGTATTTCTAATCTCCTCCCCTCCATCATGTCCTCCAAGTCTGTCGACAAGGCTGTCTCCGCTTACAATGCCACTCTCTCCTCTGCTCTGGACACCCTCGCACCATCCACCTTCCGTCCCACAAAGCATACTAATCCCCAGCCCTGGCTGACCCCTTTCATCCGTTACCTTTGCTCCTGCACCCGATCTGCTGAACGCCTCTGGAGGAAATCTCGCACCCATTCAGACTTCCTTCACTACAAATTCATGCTATCCTCCTTCCACTCCTCCCTATTCCTTGCCAAACAGGACTATTACACCCAATTGACCAACTCTCTCAGCTCCAACCCCTGTCGTCTCTTCGCCACCCTTAACTCCCTCCTCAAAGTGCCCTCCGCTCCCACCCCCCCCCCCTCGCTCTCTCCTCAATCACTGGCTGATTTCTTCCGCGACAAGGTGCAAAAGATCAACCTTGAGTTCACTACCAAGCCATCTCCTCCTCTTCACCCTTCAACCCTCTCCCTCAACCAACCAACCAACCCAGGCCTCTTTCTTCTCCTTTCCTGTCATCACCAAGGAGGAAACCGCTCGCCTTCTTTCCTCCTCAAAATGCACCACCTGCTCTTCTGATCGCATCCCCACCAACTTACTTAACATCATCTCTCATACTGTCACCCCCTCCATCTGTCATATCCTCAACCTCTCTCTCTCCACTGCAACTGTCCCTGACACCTTCAAGCATGCCGTAGTCACACCTCTCCTCAAAAAACCATCACTTGACCCTACCTGTCCCTCCAACTACCACCCCATCTCCCTCCTACCCTTCCTCTCCAAAATACTTGAGCGTGCCGTTCACAGCCGCTGCCTTGATTTTCTCTCCTCTCATGCCATCCTCGATCCACTTCAATCCGGTTTTCGCCCTCTACACTCGACAGAAACAGCACTCTTTAAAGTCTGTAATGACCTGTTCCTTGCCAAATCCAGAAGCCACTACGCCATCCTCATCCTCCTCGATCTATCCGCCACTTTTGACACTGTCAATCACGACTTACTTCTTGCCACACTGTCCTCATTTGGGTTCCAGGGCTCTGTCCTCTCCTGGTTCTCCTCCTATCTCTCCCACCACACCTTCAGAGTTCACTCTCATGGATCTTCCTCCACCCCCATCCCCTTATCTGTTGGTGTTCCCCAGGGATCTGTCCTTGGACCCCTTCTCGTCTCAATCTACACCTCCTCCCTGGGCTCCCTGATCTCATCTCATGGTTTCCAGTATCATCTCTATGCTGATGACACCCAGCTGTATCTCTCCACACCAGACATCACCGCGGAGACCCAGGCAAAGGTATCTGCCTGCTTATCCGACATTGCTGCCTGGATGTCCAACCGCCACCTGAAACTGAACATGTCCAAGACCGAGCTCATCGTCTTTCCACCAAAACCCACTTCTCCTCTTCCTCCACTTTCTATCTCAGTTGATAACACCCTCATCCTCCCCGTCTCATCTGCCCGCAACCTCGGAGTCATCTTTGACTCCTCCCTCTCCTTCTCTGCGCATATCCAGCAGATAGCCAAGACCTGTCGCTTCTTCCTCTTTAACATCAGCAAAATTCGCCCTTTCCTCTCTGAACACACCACCCGAACTCTCGTCCACGCTCTCATTACCTCTCGCCTTGACTACTGCAACTTACTCCTCACCGGCCTCCCACTTAGCCATCTATCCCCCCTTCAATCTGTTCAGAACTCTGCTGCACGTCTTATATTCCGCCAGAACTGATATACTCATATCACCCCTCTCCTCAGGTCACTTCACTGGCTTCCAATCAGACACCGCATTCAATTCAAGCTTCTCCTTCTTACCTACAAATGCACTCAGTCTGCTGCCCCTCACTACCTTTCTACCCTCATCTCCCCTTACGTTCCCGCCCGAAACCTCCGTTCACAGGACAAATCCCTCCTCTCAGTACCCTTCTCCACCACTGCCAACTCCAGGCTCCGCTCATTCTGCCTCGCCTCACCCTATGCTTGGAACAACCTTCCTGAGCCCATACGCCAAGCCCCCTCCCTGCCCATCTTCAAGTCTTTGCTTAAAACCCACCTCTTCAATGCTGCGTTCAGCACCTAACTCTTACCGTTCAGTAAATCCAGACTGCCCCAATTTGACTGCCCCTATCGGACTGACCGTTCACTTGTCTTCTAGATTGTAAGCTCTTTGAGCAGGGACTGTCCCTCTATGTTAAATTGTACAGCGCTGCGTAACCCTAGTAGCGCTTTAGAAATGTTAAGTAGTAGTAGTAGTAGCAGTCCCTTCGGGGACCCCTCGTTGTTCTTTTCCCTTCCCTAGTGTATGATTCAGTTCCAGTGAGGCCCATACGCTTGGACTCTGTAAGAGTGGATTCCGGATCGGCGTTGCGGCCTGCCTGAGTGGTCTATCTCCCTTTTCTGGTGGTGCTTGTTGATTGGCCTGAGTGTGCGGGACTTTGTGCCCCATGATATTGCTTAGCGCCTCTTTGGTCTACCCTAGGCCTTGGCCAAGGTCCTTCCTAAGCCTCGGCTTAGGCACAAGGCTCACGATCAGATTAACAAAAAAGAGTTTATCTTGTTGGGCAGACTGGATGGACCGTACAGGTCTTTATCTGCCGTCATTTACTATGTTACTATGTAAGGATTGGTAATTCAAGGTGCCTGTGGTACTCATTTTCAAAGCAGAAGGACATCTCAAAATGGCCAAAAAACAAACATCCATCTGCCAAAAAAGTCCAAATCACAATTTTGAAAAAGCAGAATTTGGATGTCCTACACTGCAATTCATCCAAATAACAAGGGGAAGTGTTGTGGGCGTGCTTTGGGCAGAACTAGCAATGCCCACATTTAGGATGTACAACAGAAATAATCGAATGGGAAGAAACATCCAAATCAAAAAAGAAGGATGTCCTTAGTTAGATGTGTTTCAATCATGTCCGGGGTATTAAAAGGTGCCCTGATTGAGTAGTTGACCACTGAGAGATTAAGAAATTACCCATCCTCAGTGCTTTTTTTGTGCCGGTATGCGCCGGTACGGCATACCGGCACCTTTTTTTTTGAGGTCCCGCTCCCGTTCATTCCTTCTCTGTTTAAATATTTCCAGTCACGATTCTCCTCTCTCCCCTGCCCTCCCCTCCCCTCCATGCCAGCAATTCTCTCTCCCCTGCCCTCCATGTCCAGCATGTCCCCTCTCTCCCCTGCCCTCCCCTCCCCTCTCCAAGTCGCGACGAACTGGCTGGCAGTGAAGACAGCGGTACTCACTGAGGCAGGCACGCAGGGCCCAAGCAGTTTTGTCTCCTCTGATCTCGCGTTGCTTCCCTCTCAGCACGTCCTGCCCTCGAAGGCAGGACGCACTGAGGGAAACAACGCGAGATCAGAGGAGACGAACCTGCTTGCGCCCTGCGTCTACATGCCTGCCTTAGTGAGTACCGCTGTCTTCACTGCCGTCCGGTTCATCGCGACTTGGAGAGGGGAGGGCAGGGGAGAGAGGGGACATGGAGGGCAGGGGAGGGGAGAGAGAATTGCTGGCATGGAGGGGAGGGCAGAGGGGAGAGGAGACATGCTGGACATGGGCAGGGGAGGGCAGGGGAGGGAGGAGAATTGCTGGGCATGGATGAGGGGAAGGCAGGGGAGGGAGGCGACATGCTGGGCATGGAGGGCAGGGGAGGGGAGAGAGAAGTGCTGGACATGGAGGGCAGGGGGGAGAGAAGACATGCTGGACATGGGCAGGGGAAGGAGGAGAATTGCTGGGCATGGATGAAGGGAGGGCAGGGGGAGGGCAGAATCGCTGGACATGGAGGGGAGGGCAGGAGAGAGAGGAGAATTGCTGGGCATGGATGAGGGGAGGGCAGGGGAGGGAGGTGACATGCTGGGTATGGAGGGGAGGGGAGAGAGAAGTGCTGGACATGGAGGGAAGGGGGGAGAGGAGACATGCTGGACATGGGCAGGGGAGGGCAGGAGAGAGAGGAGAATTGCTGGGCATGGATGAGGGGAGGGCAGGGGAGGGAGGCGACATGCTGGGCATGGAGGGCAGGGGAGGGGAGAGAGAAGTGCTGGACGTGGAGGGGAAGGGAGGGGGAGAGGATACATATTGGACATGGGCAGGGGAGAGAGGAAAATCACTGGGCATGGCATGGGTGGATGGAGGGGGGCAGGGGGAGAGGAGGGTTGCTGGACATGGGTGGATAGAGGGGAGGGCAGGGGGGAGAGAAGAAATGCTGGACATGGATGGAGGCGAGGGAAGAGAGTGAGGAAGGAGATGAGATGAGGGAAAAGGAAGAGAGGAGAAAAACTGCACATGGATGTAGAAAATAGGCAGAAGCTGGATCCACTGGACAGTCAAGTCTGCGGAGGACCCAGCTTTTACATATGGATGTAGGGCAAGAAATGAAGAAGAAAGGCGGAAAGTAAAGAACTAAATGGAAAGGA
The DNA here is from genome assembly GCF_901765095.1 of Microcaecilia unicolor. Taxonomy (NCBI): domain Eukaryota; kingdom Metazoa; phylum Chordata; class Amphibia; order Gymnophiona; family Siphonopidae; genus Microcaecilia; species Microcaecilia unicolor. The sequence goes on along the minus strand of NC_044038.1, from coordinate 127,633,228 downwards.
AGCCCTGGAAATGGAGTTAAGAGGACAGATAGCAGCAGAATCAGATACTGAGCCAGCATGATCAGAAAAACAAAGTCACCAGACAACAAAGGTAGAAAAAATCATTTTATTTTCATTTTAGTGTCTGGAGTATGTCCAATTTGAGAATTTACATCTGCTGTCTTATTTTGCACTGGGTATACTGGAGCTGTAACAGCTTACAGAAATTATTTATAATGAAAAAAAAATCACATTATTTTTTTCTCCTATACTAGTATAATATTTTCAATGATGTCTGTTTATATGCGCTATGGCTGGAATAAGGGGTGTGGCTAATGTGGGTGTGGTTATAATAGGGGTGGAGTCATATGTGGTGACTTCACCCACAATGAGTACCGGCACCTTTTTTCCTACAAAAAAAGCACTGCCCCTCCTTAATTCCCCAGTGGTTGCTATCCCACTCCCTCACCCCTGAAAGCAACACCAGAAATGGAAACTAGTCTCCCTGACATCATCAGGTATTATAAGCATGCTGAAGACAACAGTAGAGGCCGACTGAATTTCGGTTTCGGTGCCGATAGTGGCCCAAAATCCTTTTTCTGCCTGGTTTCACTTTCGGAAAAAAGCTACGGCCATGGTTTCAGCCAAAACTGACCGTTTGCTTTCGGTGGAAGCCAAAAGTTTGTGCTTTGTCCATCAGTCTCCCTTCTCCCCTCCCTCCCAAACAGGAACTGCCTCTCCCCCATCCCCATCTCTGCCCAATTGTAGATGCCCCTCCTTGGGTCTATCCTACAATCCTTAGAGGTTTAGGGGTGTAGTCAGGACAGGAGTGATCCCCAGTTGCTCCTGCCCATGCTGGTTCTGCTCTCAAAATGGCTGCCATGATCTCTAGTGGCAGTCTCGTAAGACTGCTGCAAGAGGTCACAGCAGCCATTTTGAGAGTAGAGCTGACATGGGCAAGAGTAACTGGGGATCACTCCTGCCCTGACTATACCACTAGACCACCAGGGATTGTAAGGTAGTCTGGAGGAAGGGGGGACTCTTTGAATTCTTTTTTTTTTGTGTGTATGTGTAATGTGATTATACTTAATACAGTTATGATTTTGCATATTTAATTAATATGGTAAATAGAGTGTATCAAATAAATGCTTTTGATACAATAGTTTGGCCGGAATTAAAGCCTATAGATATGGGAAGATAGGCTCCTTAGGAATTAGCCTTTCTGTGGAGATATGACATCAGCTGTCATTCCAAATGTGGCGCAAAGTCAGACACATTGTAAAAGCACTGTGGCTTTTAGTTTCAGTTTTTATTAACTGTAGTTCATGTGTGTGGAGGCTATTTTGCTTGGAGGTAAAATATGTTGCTTCATTATTTAAATTATTATATACTAGTAAAAAAGGCCCATTTCTGACACAAATGAAAAGGGTGCTAGCAAGGTTTTCCTCGGAGTGTATATGTTTGACAGAGTGTGTGTGAGAGTGACTCTGTGAGAGAGAGTGAATGTGCGAGTGTGTGTGTGTGACAGAGAGAGAGTGAGACTGGGTGCAAGTGTGTCTGTGAGAGAGAGAGTGTGTGTGTGTGTGAGAATAAGAGTGTGTGCCAGGCGCCCCCCTCCCTCCCTCCCAGTTCCAGGGTCGTCCCCTCCTTCCCTCCCTCCCTCCCTCCCTCCCTCCCAGTTTCAGGGTCCCTCCCTCCCTCCCTCCCTTTCTGTTCCCCATCCCAATTCAGCATCTCCCTTCTGTCACCCTACTCCCACCATGTCTACTATCTACCCTTCTCTCTTGGAGCAAGCATATTTCCTTTCTTTCAATCCTTCCTTGAACCAGTATCTCCTGTCTTCCCTATCCTCTCTACTCCTCTATCCAGCATCTTCCCCTTGACTAGTGGCATAGCGAGGGCGGTCCGCCCCGGGTGCACGCCGCTGAGGGGGGTGTCGGCTCCGCTGGTTCCCTGCTCCCTCTGCCCCGGAACAGGTTACTTCCTGTTCTGGGGCAGAGGGAGCAGGAAACCAGCGGAACCGACACCTCCCCCCCAGCAGCGTGCACACGGCAGGCAAGAATGCACTCGGGGGGGCTTGGGTGATGCGCTCGGGGGGGGGGGTGATGCACCGAGGGGGGGGGGCTTGGGTGATGCACCGAGGGGTGGTGTCATGCTGCACCCCCCCCCAGGTGTTTCGGGAGGGTGGCTGTTGAGCGCGTCAGTGGCGTCAAGCAGGCTCGAGCCTTTTTTTTTTTGTTTGTGTTGCTGTCAAGCTGTATGGCAGTTTGAGGGGGGGGGGGTTGGATCAGCTGTGAGGTATGTTTTTTTTTTTACCCCGGGTTCTGATGTTGACATCACAATGCGTTTGCTGACATCAGCCTGTGCTACGGAGCCTAGCAGACCAACTCCAAAGAAGTCACGAACACAGGAAGCAAGACCAATAGAACGTTGGAGGTGAGAATTATTATATAGGATTTCTGGTTTGGATACAATTTAGGCAATTCTATAGAATTTCCAGGCTCTGTTGGGTATGATGAAGATGCAGCATTTTAATCAAACTTGTGGCGTGCAGAAGCAAGATTCTATGAGAAAGGGACCTGCAGTGATTGCTTTCAAGTACAAGCACTGGTCATCTTATAGTGTTAGTAGGAAAAGCAAAGATACTTACCAGGAGATGAGCATGGAAGCCTGATACATCTTCCACCCAAAAGAATCCAGGGTTCTAGCTTCTCTGCCAGGAAGCGCCGAAGCATAGACCCTAGAACTCCTGGCCCTTTTGAATGCAAGTTCTCTCACCAGGGAATGATGAGGCAACTGGGGCCTATCAAATCCAGGGGAAGACTGAATCCGGTATATGGTGTCAGTCTTCTTGAGGAGGAGAGGGACTGACAGAGGGGACTCTCAGTTCTTCACTTGAACATCCCATAAGATCTTGTGAAGCAAGACCATCAAAGCCTCTCAAGGAGGAGAGTCATAGTCCAGGACCTCAAACATCTTAGCCTTGGGCTCATCCTCCACTTCCAAACGAATCGAGATGACAGCCACCATCTCCTTCACAAAAGAGGGGAAGGAAAGGCTCTCAAGCATTTCTGTGAAGGGGAGGGATCAGATGGGATGCCATAAGACTCCTCCTCCAAAAAGTACTGTGGATTCTCTTCTGAGTTCCATGAGCGCTCCTCAACAGTGTCAGTCAAGATCTCCTCACAGGAGGGCTGAGACCGAGCCCACCTTGACAACAAGGTTCCATGATCCCGAGAGGGGCATCGAGGTGTCAGCTCCAGCCTCGACTCCGGCAAAGCTTGCTCTACTGACGTCAAGGGTGTGCCAACATGAGTGGCAGTCAACACTGAGACCACAAGTGGCATCGGTGTCGGAGACCTGGGACTAGAGCAAGAAGCATGGCTCGTGCAAGCATCCCAGACACTGATGCACTCTGCAAGAACTCCACCAACAGCTCAGGGAACAAGGTCTGGAGACGCTCATCGAAGGCCAACATCAGGAAAGGCTGGGGTGCTGGTGTAGAAGCAGGATGCTAAATCTGCGGGGGAGCAAGTGCCTGTTCCTGGCTGTGTGGAGACCCATGTATCGTCACCTCCTGAATGGAAGGGGAACCAACACTTTTCGGGGACCAGTGAAACCCTTGGTGCCCCAGAGCTCCCAGCACCATGCGTCGAGGGAGATCAATGCCGATGCTTCTTCCGATGCCTGGCATCAATGCTGTCTGGTGCCGAAGAGAATGACTTCAAGTCCTCTCGTCTTCTCAGGGTCAGGTCAGACACCGATTGGTCCCAGGGGGCCTGCATAGCGGCTGGCATCAAGGCAGGTGGAGACCCACTCGATGCATGGTCACTCCCGGTGTGAAAGGGTCTCGCAGCCTATGGACTGATGCGCCCGATGTTGATGCAACACCCAATGCCTATGTTGATGCTGAAGACACCAATGGCAACACAGACGTCGAGACTTTGGTCCTGGCTCCAAAAATCTTTCTCTGAGCCTCTCTGGCCAACTGCGTTGTCTTCTTCATACAGACAGAGAATACAGTTTTGGGGGTGCTGATCAGACCCCAAACACTGTAGACACCAAGAATGGTGTCTGCTTACCCTGGGATTGGTAGCAAGGAATGTTGCTGCTAATTATATTTCTGCCAGGTATTTGTGACCTGGCTTGACCACTGGGTTAGATGGAGAATGGCCACTCTTATGTTCTTAAACGTCACTCTGCTGTTCCTTAAATCACATTGGCTCTCAGTAGAACAACAGATCAATTAAAAAAGTCTTACACTCGCTTTCAAAGCTCATTGTTCGTGTTACCCCCCCCCCCATATCTCTCCTACTATTCCTTATTCCCCTACTCTTCTCCTTCACTCAATAAATGACCACCAATTATACCTACCTAATCCATGCTCTGCTCAAATGGAATCTATCCGACGTCAGGCTTTCTTCTTTGCTGCACCTTCCCTCTGGAACTCTATGCCCCTTTCAATTCATGTAGAATATCATTTAAAAGATTCAAAGCAACACTCAAAACATGGCTCTTTCAGGAAGCATTTAATCTCGCATAAGGCGTTATCGTTTTCCCACCCAGTTCTTGCAATATTCCCCTCTTCCTCTTCTCTTCCCTTCACTAACGTATGTATGGCTGAATGATTGGGATCTTTGATCATTGTCCTATCCATTTTTGTAGTTCTTTTCTGTCTCCTCTTTGTTTTTAGAATAGTACACCACTGTGATCTGCAAGTTAGTTAATGGTGGTATAACAAACCCAAATAAACTATAAACGCTTCCTCCAGTTTCTAGAATTTTATATTTACCTGCTGTTAAGAAAACCTGGTGGTGAAGGGATAGATAATATAGCTCCCATCTCTCAGTACAGTTTGGACAACTGCCTTTCTGGAATCATCTAAAGAAGGTGGGCCATAATTTGTGGCAGTATGCACTCAGGTGGGCGGTATGTACTCAGGAACTCTCATAATGGTTCCAGAGTGCAAGAACCTGCTGTTCCCTGAGAGGAAGGAGTCTCTGAGAGCTTGGGCTCGCAGCCAACGGGAGTAGAGCATCTGGTGTGAGGACACAGGGAGAGCAGAGATCTGCTACCATATTTAACAAAGGATCCAAGTGATGTGAATAATGTGTGAGTGTGTGTTTGTACCGATACGGTAGAGAGCAGAGTAACACGAAGCCCGAACCTCAGACACCGGCGAAATCGGCGAGACGCAGCACTCCGGTGAGCCAGACAGCGACACATCCGACCACCCATCACAGTCTCAGCCACCCACTACCTCGAGCTCAATAGGGTGAGATGCGATCCAAAACGAACTAGCCAAGGGAACACCAAGCTGAACTTAAAACCTATCTTCGGAGCAAATCACCACACTAATCGTCCGGCTGCTCGGGGCTCCCGCGGCTCGGGGTCCCTGCGCGGAGGGGTCGGGCGGGCCGTAGTTTGCTGCACTGGTCGCACCTCGTGGTCCTGTGCACTGCCGCCGCACTCCCCTGCCGGAACGGCCTGGGCGCGAATTGCAGTTGCGGACCACGGGACCGAGACGCCTGCGGTGGTTTTGGGGAGCGACCAGGCCGACAGGGAGGGACGGGAACCGAGGGAGGCAGAGTCCACCAGCCCCGGCCTGTTCCAGCCCGCCGATCCAGCGTCCTGTGCGTCGGGCAGACCGGGACAGGGACAGAGACCGTGGGGAAGCAGAGTCCATCGGCCCCACCTTGTCCCAGTCTGCAGACCCAGCTTTTCCCTGTCTGCCTGCTCTGATCCATCTACCTGCTCCAGCTCACTCCAGTCTGCAAACCCAGCTCTTCCCTGCCTGCTCTGATCCCATCTACCTGTTCCAGCCCATCTGCCTGATCCGGTCCATCTGTTCAGCGTGTTCCAGGCCACCTGACCCAGTTCTCGACCCAGTTTCTCCCTGCTGTTCCATCCAGTCCGCATGATCCAGCTTCTTCCTGCCTGTTCCAGTCCACCTGTTCCAGCCTCTCCCTGCTTGTTACAGCCATCTGCTCCAGCTTGGTCCAGCCCGCCTGATCCAGCTCGTCCAGCTTGTTCCATTCCATCTGATCCAGCTTCTCCCTGCTCGTTCCAGTCCATCTGCACCAGCCTGTTCCAGTCCGTCGGATCCAGCTTCTCCCTGCTTGTTCCAGCCATCTGCTCCAGCCTGTTCCAGCCCGCCTAATCCAGCTTGCTCCAGTCCGCCTGATCCAGCTTCTCCCTGCTCGTTCCAGTCCATCTGCTCCAGCTTGTTCCAGCCCGCCTGATCCAGCTCGTCCAGCTTGTTCCAGTCCATCTGATTCTGCTTCTCCCTGCTCGATCCAGTCCATCTGCACCAGCTTGATCCAGTCCGCCTGATGCAGCTTCTCCCTGCTTGTTCCAGCCATCTGCTCCAGCCTGTTCCAGCCCACCTGAGCAGCTTCTCCCTGCTTGCTCCAGTCCTTCTGCTCCAGCTGTTCCAACCCGCCTGATCCAGCTTGTTCCAGTCAGCCTGATCCAGCTTCCCCCTGCTCGTTCCAGTCCATCTGCACCAGCTTGCTCCAGCCCGCTTGATCCAGCTTCTCCCTGCTTGTTCCAGCCCGCTGTTCAGCTTCTCCCTGCTTGCTCCAGCTTGTTCCAACCCGCCTGTTCAACTTCTCCCTGCTTGCTCCAGTCCTTCTGCTCCAGCCTGCTAACCAATCAACCTGCCTACTAGCCAACCACCTGTTCCTGCCCGCCTGCCTGCTAACCAATCATTCAGCCTGCCTGCTGGCCAATCAATCTGCCTGCCACTTGTCAGCCCTTCAACTTGCCTGCTTGTCTGCCCCTCAACAACCTGCCACTTCCCAGCCCTTCACCCTCCTGACTGGCTACTCACCTTGAAACCTGCCTGCCCCCAAGTCCATTGTCCTGCCAGCCCATCACTCTCCTGCACGGCTGCTCACCTCAACCTGCCTGTCTCCCAACCAGTGCCGTAGCAGGGGGGGGCGGGAGGGGCGTTCCGTCCTGGGTGTCAGCTCAGGGGGGGGGTGCTCCCTGCCAGCTCCCCCCCTCGGCGAATCGACTCCTCCCCCCCGACCAGCTTCAGCACCCTACCTTTAAAAAGAATATCGGGAGGCGCTGCGCCCTGCACATAAATGAAATGTGGACCGTCGGGTCTTCCATCGCTGTCTGTCCCGCCCTCCGCTGACGCAACTTCCTATTTCCGCAAGGGTGGGACAGACAGCGAGGGAAGACCCGATGGTCCACATTTCCTTTATATGCAGGGCGCAGCGCCTCCCGATATTCTTTTTAAAGGTAGGGTGCGGGAGCTGGTCGGGGGGGGGTGTCATCGTGCTGCACCCGGGGGGGGGGGTGCAATGGCGAACCACCCCGCCCCGGGTGGCAGCCCCCCCCTGCTATACCACTGCTCCCAACCCAGCTACTTGCCCCCATAAACACCTCACTCACTACTTATGGCCCCCATTCACATTCTACTCCTCACCCTATCCCTCCCTAATCTTTTCCCCCTCCCACCGCTGTATACCACACGAACTCACTACCCATCCTCCCCCCGTCCTGCTCACTACTGCAATACCCTACCTACCCCTATCCCCCACCCAGTGGCGTAGCCACACAACCAATTTTGGGTGGGCCTGAGCACAAAGTGGGTGGGCACAAAATTTTCTCTCTCCCCCAGCAGTTCCCCAACTCAAAATATAAATACTTTAGCTGATGAGGATCCCCAATGTCTGTCAGCAGGGGTCCTCCACTAGAGATGGCCAGAACTCCTCTCCGCCAAGCCCAGCAGGCAGCAGCAATTCCTCGAGCCACTGATGCCAGCACCCCATACATGCTTAGTTGTCAGTGGCTCCAGGATGCTGCCCCCATCTGCCAAGCTCGGTGGAAGGCAGCTCTGGCCAGCTTCGGAAGAGATCCCCAGCTGGTAGAGCTTGGGGATCCCCACTAGCTATAGCAAGGGTCAGGGCTGCTGTTAACCATGCTGGTGACCAGGGCAGAAAATAAAGAAGCCCCTCCCCAATTCCCTCTCCTCTCTAATCTCTTCATCTGCCGTTACAGTCACACTGACAGACCCTCACAAATTACAGAACAAGGGATCACAAATTAGAAATAAAAATATATAGACAAAATTGAACTGGGAACCTCAGCATGCACTGCAACACTGGAGAAAAAAAAAAAGCGCATTTCCTTTTCTACTTAACACAATAAAAAGACATCCACTATGCACATTTCCCAAAGCTAACATATTCCATTTAAAACATTCAAAATAAAGTGATTTTTCTACCTTTATTGTCTGGACATTTTATTTTTCCATCATGTTGGTTCCAATTTCTCTTTCCCGCTTTCCTGTCTTCTGCTAATTCTTCAAGGGGCTGTCCATTTGTCTTTTTTTCTCCTGTCATTTCATTTCCTCACTGCACCTGCCTTTAAAATATTGATCTTTCCTTTCTTTCTTTCTTTTCTGCTTCTGTACACTCAAATTTCATCCTCTTTCTAAATATTTTCCTTCAGATATCTATCACATTTCCATTTCCTTTCACCCACTAGCTCTCCCATCCCCCATCTCTCTCCTTCCCAGCCTATCATTCCTTTCCATCTTCAATCTAAGCACCATTACCATATTTCTACCTCTGTAATCATTGTTCTCTCATTTATTTCCTTGCCGTCTCCCTCCCTCCACCCTTCCAGCCCAGCATCTGTTCCCTCTTTCTCATAGCCTGATATCTCCCTAGTCCTTTTACCACCAGCATTTTCCTGTCCCATCTCTCTCCCCTCTCCTCCTCCATTGTTCAGCATTTTGCCCTTTCTGTTCCCTACCATCCATTGTCCATCTTCTCTCCCTGGATCCATCTTCCCTCTTTCTCCCCTCCCCCGCTTGTGCATCTCTCCTTTCCTCTCCTCCACCTTCATGTCCAACTTTTCTCCCTCTCCCTGCCTTGAGCCCCTGGTCTAACATCTCACAACCCCCCCCCCCCCGCCACGCCACGCCACACCACACAGCATCTCTCCATATTTCCTTCCCCTCACCTCAATGCCATGTTCAACATTTCCCCTCTCTTCTCTCCCTCATTTTCTTCCACTTCCATGTCCAACACTTTTTTTTTCTCTCTGGTCCTTTACCACTCCTATGCAGCCTTTCCCTCCCTCTCCCCATCCCATCCCACCCCCATCCAACAATTTTCCCTCTCTTTCCCCTTGCAGCATCTCTCCATCCCTCCCCCCACATTGAACAATTATTCCTCCATCCCATCTAGCACTACCCTGTCTCACTCCCTACCCTCAACCCAAGTGCTCCTGTCTCTCCCTCTCTCCTTGATCCCTCAAGAAAACCTGCCAGCATGGTGTAGGTTTATTTCTCTCCCTCCCTCCTCCCACCCGCTGACATGCTGCACATTTTTTCCCCTTCCCTACCCCCCCCCCCCCCCAGCCAACCACTGCTGTTTTTGCTCTCTCCCACCTCCCAGCCACCCGTGACCCGCCAGCGCGCTGCAGGCCTTCTTTTCCCTCACTCCCCTTCCATCTCCATCCAACGGCGATCTAACTCTGTCTGCAGCAGTGCAGGGGAGCCGAGCCACTACGTGCCTCCTTCCTTCTGGCTGGCTTCACATTCTCCGACCCGTCCGAACTCTCTGAAGAGGAGGCGGGGCCAGCGCCGCGGCAGAAGAAGCATATTTTGTAGCAGCGTGCAGCTAACACACAGCTGCCCGACAACACGGATGACGGGAGGGAGCAGGGAGGGAACAAAACCTGCGTGCCGGCGGGTGGCTGGGAGGAGGGAAAGCGGAAGTGACGGTAAGCAGCAGCAAGGGAAACGTCGCGGTTTGGGCTTGAGGTGCACCATTGCTGGCCAGGCCTGAGGCCAAAGTGGGTGGGCCCAGGCCCATCCAGGCCCACCCGTGGCTACGCCCCTGCCCCCACCACCTCACCATCCCTACTGTCCTCCTCCTCCTTCCTTGCTCTCAACCTCCAACACCTCCTTCCTGCCATGAACCCTTCCCCATTCCTCCTAAGTGCATCCCGCCTTCGTCGCCCTACCTCCCCCACCCTTCTCCACTCTCTCTTGCTCCTTCTCCTGCTATCCACGGGAGACATCAATCCCAACCCAGGTCCACCACACATGTCCTCGTCCCATCTATGCAAACATTCCCGCGATATCTCCAATCTCATCTCCATTCCCCTCCTCCCCCCTTCCTCCCTCCCCTTCTCGTGTGCCTTGTGGAATGCCCACTCAATCTGCAACAAACTTACCTTCACCCATGATCTCTTCATCTCCCATTCCCTTCAACTGCTCACCCTAACCGAAACCTGGCTCACCCCCGACGACTCTGCCGCAGTCGCGGCCCTATGCCACGGAGGTTATCTTTTCTCCCATTCGCCCCGCCCAGTTAGCCGCGGTGGCGGTGTTGGCCTACTACTTTCGCCCTCCTGCAGTTTTCAACCCCTCCTCCTACCACAGTCTCACTGCTTCTCATCCTTTGAAGTCCATTCCATCCGTCTATTCTACCCGCTGCCACTCCGAGTTGCAGTCATTTACCGCCCCCCTGATAAGTCCCTCCCTTCCTTCCTTACCGACTTCGATGCATGGCTCTCCGTTTTTCTTGAGCCCTCATCCCCATCCCTCATTCTTGGTGACTTCAACATACACACTGATAACCCATCCGACTCATACGCTTCTCAATTCCTCACTCTAACCTCCTCCTTCAACCTCCAACTGAGCTCCACCATCCCTACTCACAAATCTGGTCAATGTCTTGATCTCGTCCTCTCTTCTACCTGCTCGCCCTCCAATTTCTGCGTCTCTGCTCTTCCCATTTCTGACCATCACCTGATCACATTCACACTTCATCACCCTCCCCCTCAGTCCTGCCCAACACTAACCACTACCTCCAGGAATCTCCAGGCTATTGACCCCCCCACCTTATCCTTTAGTATCTCTGATCTCCTCCCGTCCATCATGTCCTCCAAGTCTGTCGACAAGGCTGTTTCCACTTACAATGCCACTCTCTCCTCTGCCCTAGACACCCTTGCACCGTCCGTTTCCCGTCCCACAAGGCGCACTAATCCCCAGCCCTGGCTTAACCCTTGCACCCGTTACCTTAGCTCCTGCACCCGATCAGCTGAACGCCTATGGAGGAAATCTCGCACCCATACTGACTTCATTCACTACAAATTCATGCTATCCTCCTTCCAGGCCTCCCTATTCCTCGCCAAACAGGACTATTACACCCAATTGACTAATTCCCTCAGCTGTAACCCTCGTCGTCTCTTCGCCACCCTCAACTCCCTCCTCAAAGTGCCCTCCGCTCCCACCCCCACCCCCCTCACTCTCTCCTCAATCACTGACTGACTACTTTCGGGACAAGGTCCAGAAGATCAACCTCGAATTCACCACTAAACCCTCTCCTCCTCTTCATCCTATCACCCACTCCCTCAACCAACCAACCCAGGCCTCCTTCTCCTCTTTTCCTGATATCACCGAAGAGGAAACCGCCCATCTTCTCTCCTCCTCGAAATGCACCACCTGTTCCTCAGACCCCATCCCCACCAACTTACTTAACACCATCTCTCCTACTATCACCCCCCGCCCCATATGTCATATCCTCAACCTCTCTCTCTCCACTGCAACTGTCCCTGACACCTTCAAGCATGCTGTAGTCACACCTCTCCTCAAAAAACCTTCCCTCGACCCTACCTGTCCCTCCAACTACCGCCCCATTTCCCTCCTACCCTTCCTCTCCAAAATACTTGAACGCGCCATTCACAGCTGTTGCCTTGATTTCTCGCCTCTCATGCCATCCTCGATCCGCTTCAATCTGGCTTTCGCCCATTACACTCAACAGAAACTGCATTATCCAAAGTCTGCAATGACCTGCTCCTCGCCAAATCCAAAAGTCATTACTCCATCCTCATTCTCCTCGACCTATCCGCCGCTTTTGACACTGTCAATCACAACTTACTTCTCGACATACTGTCCTCTTTTGGGTTCCAGGGCTCTGTCCTCTCCTGGTTCTCCTCTTATCTCTCCCATCGTACCTTCAGAGTACACTCTCATGGTTCTTCCTCCACCCCTATCCCGCTCTCTGTTGGTGTCCCTCAGGGTTCTGTCCTTGGACCCCTTCTTTTCTCAATCTACACCTCTTCCCTGGGCTCCCTGATCTCGTCTCATGGCTTCCACTATCATCTTTATGCTGACGACACCCAGCTTTATCTCTCCACACCAGACATCACTGCGGAAACCCAGGCCAAAGTATCGGCCTGCTTATCCGACATTGCTGCCTGGATGTCCAACCGCCACCTGAAACTGAACATGGCCAAGACCGAACTTCTTGTTTTCCCACCCAAACCCACTTCTCCTCTACCTCCACTCTCTTTCTCGGTTGATAACACCCTCATCGTCCCCGTCTCATCTGCCCGCAACCTCGGTGTCATCTTCGACTCCTCCCTCTCCTTCTCTGCGCATATCCAGCAGATAGCCAAGACCTGTCGCTTCTTCCTCTATAACATTAGCAAAATTCACCCTTTCCTGTCTGAGCACACCACCCGAACTCTCATCCACTCTCTCATTACCTCTCGCCTTGACTACTGTAACCTACTTCTCACTGGTCTCCCACTTAGCCACCTATCCCCCCTTCAGTCCGTTCAGAACTCTGCTGCACGTCTTATCTTCCGCCTGAACCGATACACTCATATCACCCCTCTCCTCAAGTCACTTCATTGGCTTCCGATCAGGTACCGCATTCAGTTCAAGCTTCTGCTACTAACCTACAAGTGCACTCGATCTGCAGCCCCTCCTTACCTCTCAACCCTCATCTCCCCTTACGTTCCTACCCATAACCTCCGCTGTCAAGACAAATCCCTCCTTTCAGTACCCTTCTCCACCACCGCCAACTCCAGGCTCCGCCCTTTCTGCCTCGTCTCACCCCATGCGTGGAACAAGCTCCCCGAGCCCATACGCCAGGCCCCCTCCCTGCCCATCTTCAAATCACTGCTTAAAGCCCACCTCTTCAATGTCGCCTTCGGCACCTAACCACTACACCTCTACTCGGGAAATCCAGACTGCCCCAACTTGACATTTCGTTCTTTAGATTGTAAGCTCCTTTGAGCAGGGACCGTCCTTCTTGGTTAATTTGTACAGCGCTGCGTAACCCTAGTAGCGCTCTAGAAATGTTAAGTAGTAGTAGTAGACTACTCTATTTCCTCCGGTCTGCAAAGCACCCCCGTGTCCAGCTACAATGCAGGTCAGGTACCAGATGAGCTGGTTGCTGAAGTCGCTCCTGGAATTCTGAAGGAGGCAGCTCATTCTGCTGAGTATTCCGCCGTAGGCCTAACAGAATCTCTGGCCTTGAGCGGCATGACCCTGGATGGCGTTTGGAGGGTGCTCTCCAAGTTGGAAGCAATGCTGACTAAAACATCAACGGATGATTCATCTTTCATGAATAAGATCGATTTATTAACTATGAATATGGACAAAAGTTAAACAGGAATTTTCATTCATTCATTGATTCATTTGAGTACTTATATACCGCTTACACTTAAGCAGTTTACAGTTTCATTTTACAGGTATTGTGTCTGTCCTTAGTGGACTCACAGTGTAGGTAGTACATTGTACTACTGTTGAACCTAGGGCAACAGAGAGTTAAGTGACTTGCCCAGGTTCACATGGAGCTGCAGAGGGAATTGAACCTGGTTCCCCAGGTCCACAATCCACTGCACTCAACACAGCCCCAACAAGTTAAGAAAGATGTACAGAGTAATCAAAAAGTTATTGCTGCTATGGCTAAGGACAAGTTGAATATACATAGGAAAATCAAACAATTGGAAAATTTCAACAGGAGATTAAACCTCCCTTGGAAATATTGAAAAAGTATTTAATTGAAATTTTCCAATATTCCCCAGATTTTACCAGTTTCTTCAATGAAGAATGGTAGCGATATCTCCCAAGGAAATATACAAAAGGATGAGCGAATTGAAAATGATGGCGTGGATGTGAATAATTTAACAGCTTTCTTTGAAAATTTTACTATGGTGTGATTGAGCATTCTACATTGCTTGTGATATTTATCTTTGAGAATGATCTGAACTCTCTTTTATGGCTATACTTGAGGAGGTCACAGGAATTATTCTTGGGACAGAAACTTTGGAACTTTCCAGATGTCACAAAATCAACACAAGACAGGAGGAAAGTCTTTTTAGCATTAAAGCAGCAAGTTAGGGAATTGGGTGCTTCTTTTTTGTTGAAATATCCTTGTAAATGTATAATTCATTATCTTGGAGTTAAATATTTCTTTTTTTTACACCTGAGCAGCTGAAATTTTTCGTTGATGCTGAAAGGTTATCTTAGCCTCTAGCTTAATGTGGTATGCAGTAATTTAGGATAATATGAGGATATTTTATGTTTTAATAGCCTTTCTTTTTTCATTGTGTATTTGTTTCAATTATTTGTCTCTGCTCCTACTTATTGTGGTCTAAGAAAGAGATGGGATTTTTCTTTCCTTATTTTTTCCAATTATTGGTTATACCTTAATGTATTCCATGCCTACACTCACCTCGCCTCCGGGTGACCAGGCCTATGGCTGCTGTGGACTGTCTTCTTCCTATTTCCCAGACATGTTCCAGAGTTCATTCCAGTCCTGATGTTCCAGCACTCCAGACTTGCCCTGGTGTTTCCGCTGCTAATCCTCACCTGTGACCTCATCTGTAATTGCTTTTATTAAGCACCTGGGAACTTTCAGACTTGCCTTTGCAACAGAGGTCTTCAGATGAGTTTTCGTCTGTGAGTGCTTGTTGCAGTTCCAGTCCTGCTAGTTCTTGTCTTGTTGTCTTTAGCTTCTGTTCCTTTCCTGCTTGCGTCTGCCCTGTTTGTCTTTGGCTTCAGTTCCCTTCCTGTTTGTGTCTGCCCTGTTTGTCTTTGGCTTCAGTTCCCTTCTGTTTGTGTCTGCCCCGGTTGTATTTAGTTTCATTTCCCATCCTGCTTGTGGCTGCCTTGTTTGTTTTCAGCTTTCATTCCCACCTAGCCTGTTCCAGTATCCTAAATCCTGTTCCAGTATCCTGAATCCGGTTTCAGCCAAGCCAAGTCTGTTCCAGCATCTGGTTCCAGCCAAGCCAAGTCCATTCCTGCATCCGGGTCCAGCCAAGTCAAGTCCAATAATGGGTGACTTCAATTATCCAAATATAGACTGGGTAAATGTAACATCGGGACATGCTAGAGAGGTACAATTCCTTGATGAAATCAAGGACAGCTTTATGGAGCAGCTCGTGCAGGAGCCGACGAGAGAAGGAAAAATTCTAGACTTGGTCCTTAGTGGAGCGCATGATCTGGTGAAGGACGTTATTGTAACATGGGGTTAAGGATACTTGTGCTGGCGAACATGCCGCCGGTCAGCAATGCAGCTTGGAAGTTTGAGAAGGGTTTGGAACCCCAAGCTAAAGCCAGTTTCCTAGGTGACCAAGTGAGTGGGCAGTTAGCAGAGTTGGTTAGGCAGCTGGAGTGAGTGGGTGTGCTGAGCAGGGTGTGAGAGAGATAAGGAGAGATTTGAGGTAAAGGAAGATTTGAAGAGAGGGTTTGAGTGATAAAGAATGTAATGTTGTGAATATGATAGTGTATGGATTGGTGAGATGAATTTTATTTAAAGTTTAGCTGACTTTGAAGTTCTGGTATAGGAGGAGAAGGATAGATAGGCAAAAAGGTTTGGAATATTAAGGGGAGGTGTTATCTAAGGCAATGCCATAGGAGGGGTGTTAATCTTAGGGGTTTAAACTCATTTTTTTTTAAAGAAAAAGAACCTGTAGGCTGAGAGAGCTTACATAGTGGGAAATAGGGTGGAATGTGAGGGTTTGGTGCAGAGAACGGAATGCTGTGAGGATGTGCAGTGAGTGAGAGTAAGCCAGCCACACTGTACAGTATAGGGACAGTAATTAACAAGCATAGGCCTGGAAGAGGAGGGGATTTCATTTAATTTTATTTGATATAGTTTCTGGCCACAGTCTTTGTTAAGAATGCCATCCAGAATAGAGTTTCTGCTGCAACAATAGGCAGTCAGGGTTTTGCCTACCATTACTTTAATTAAGAGAGAGGTTTAGAGAGAAGAATTACAGAGGATCAACGGCATTCGACTGACGTCAAGGGCCCCACCACAAGAAAGTGAATCGTTCATCTTGGAAAGAGGAAAAGAATTCGCCGCAGCTAAGTGACTGTGTGGGACACGGGGACACTTGGGATGGGGAGAGATAATAGGGAATAAAGGAAAAAGAAAATACTTACCTTTCTGCTCCTGGATAGCGGGTGGTGTTGAGGTTAAACCTGAAAGAAAAAAAGAACAACACAAAGAATCAAATTCTTGGGGTTAATAATTGAAGATGAAGTACAAACGTTATGCTGGGTTGAATAAAATTGAGAAGTGAGGTATCATACTTATCTGAAAGTGATACTGTTGAAGGGATGAGATTCCTGTAAAAGGAAAGGGATAGAAGTTATTCCCAAAGTGCATTTCTAAAAGGAAACATATTCATTAATAGTGAATTCTGTTACATGAAAATTACCATTGTTTTGCATCTTACCAACATAAAGTGTTTCAAATGAAGCCTGTTACTATGTTAAAGAAGAACTGAAGTGTTGTGTTGATCAAGGTAAATTTTGAAAAGAATTCCAAAATTAGTTTATTTTTTCCTCTCCCATTCTTTGAGAGTGGGAGACGTGGTTAGTGTCTCTGCATCACTCCTGGTGTTTTGCTGTGTAATTTCAGAACCTGGCCCGACTACAACCATCCGGTTCTGGGAGATGCACAGATTTCATCAGGAACACCGGGGGTGCATGTTAGATTTGGCGTAGTCGGCAGGATTCTTTCCTAGATTTTCCGAGAGTTTCAGGGAAGAGAGGGTGAAACTGCCTCTACTTTCAACAGGTTGTTCCCAGTGGCAGGGAGACTGCTGCCTTATTAATAAAAAAAAAAAAGGTCTTGTGTGTGTGTCTCTCGTGGGGGGTTTTCTTGTCCCTGAGGCAACATCCATTCAATGATGGAAGGTGAAGCAACTGGGAGCCGGGTTGTCCCTCAAATTCTGACACATACCATCATCATTCCGCAAGACCGGACGATGCCCGATTTCCAGGGTTTTCCGAGTAGTGCTGAAGATTTGGGAGTCGAATGGATCGACAAAATGAAGACCAGGATGAGGATAATGCGGGTTCCTCAGGATGACCAAGTGGAGGTGGTCAGGGACCATCTCAGAGGTATCGCGTCTGACACTGTGAAATACTCACTACCCAGGGACTGTACGGTGGATGAGATTTTTGACTTGCTCAGGCAAGTGTATGGGGATAAGATTGCCCTGGGGCTCAGAATTCAAGAATTCTACAACCTCAGGCAAGGGGAAAGGGAACCAATTCATGTTTTCGCTTACAAGCTCCAGGAGAAGCTTGACGCCATCATGAAGAGGGACCGGAGAAGAATGGGCAACCCTATCGACACACTGAAAGAGCAGTTTGTGATCGGTTTAAAGGATGAAGGGTTGAAGCGAGAGGTGATGAAGAGAAGTGAAGACAATCCTACTATGCCGTTCGCGGATCTAATGCAAGCTGCAATCCGCTGGGCAGGGGAGGAAAGAGGATTAGCCCCAGGAGAAACTTTTCCAAGAAAGATTTTATATAGAAGCAGAGAAGACGCAGGAGATTACCGCAGGACAGAAGACTCGGTTGCAGAAATAATGATGCAACAGATGACACAAATGTTTTCCCGGATGTGCGAACGCCGGGAGGAGGAATGGAATAGACAGCGACGAGAAAGGAGTAACGTGGGACCTTCCAGTTCTCGAGGAGGCTACATGGGATACACTCAGCAAAGACCGTCCAGGACCAGCACTGGGGAGATAATATGTTACCGGTGTCATGAACCGGGTCACTTTGCCAGGGACTGTTGTAGTGAACAAGTGAGTCATTCTTACTCTGCAAGAAATCTGGAGGATACGGAGAAACCAGGTCCCAGTGGTGTACCCCCCAGAAGTGAAAGAGCTCATGAGGAACCGACTCAGAACATGAAAAATGATAAGCCGATGGTCAGATTGCAAAAACATCTAGATAGTGGAAAGGTACAAGAGGAGATGCTATTTGGGGAAAGAGCAATTGGAGCAAGTCCGCTACTAAAAGTCTCGAGGGTGTAGAAACCCTATGTACGGTTGACACCGGGTCGAATGTATCCACAATCCTTGCAAGTTTCTTTTACAAATATTTTCCTAACACTGATAGATTGAAGGATGCCAGTAAATTGACCTTGGTAGCAGTGAATGGGATGGAACTGCCAGTTCTGGGGTACATTGACACGGATGTCCAGTGTCTGGGACAGCTTGTACCAAGGAGGTGCATTTTTATTGTGAGAGACAATTTCTGCGATGGACAAAATGAGAGTCGGTCCTTCCAAGGAATTTTAGGGATGAATGTCCTTCAGCATTTAGAAGGACTTTTCAAGGATCTCACTTGCTTCTCCTTAGAACCGGTGAAAATTGCGGGAATTCTGACCAAGATTTCTCAAAAGTCTTCCACTAAAATCAGGGAATCTGATAGAGTGGTTAAGTTGCAGGGAAACGTGGGAAAGATTGTCCCTGCAATGTCAAAGAAGGTCTTGATTGAGACGTGTCAGCACAAACGGAAGAGTGCAGGAGCAGTTATGCCATCTGCTTTTAGGAGAATGAACTCACCCAAGGATAATACCTTGATCACACAACGGCGTGAAAATGTTTATGTCCGGATGATAAATGTGGGAGAACGAGTCTTTCCAGAAAGAGAGGAAAAGGAGGAAATAAGTTCAGATTCTTGGAACAATGTGGAACAAGGCATGGTAGAAGCGGTGGAAAGCAGTGAAGCCTTGTTGGATGCTACCATAAAGGAAGTGAAAGAGGAAGGATTGCCTGAGAAGAGAGAGAAGGCCGATGCAGGTCAATTAAAATTGCTACAAGATGGTAAAACAGTTGAGTGCACAGAAGAAATGAGAGTGCCTTCCAAACTTGAAAAACTTAAGGCTTTATCAGAAAATCAAGGGACAGCTGTTGGGAAGATGACATCTGTGACACGAGGTGCGGGGGCTGATAAAAGTCCTTGTTTTAAAAAGGAAATGGAAGAAGGGATAAAGAAGAATACTACTTTAGTGAATGTCAATGGTGACATTATTCTTGGGGAAAGCGATAAAGCCAAGGACGTGAAGTCAGGAGTGTCTGCAAGTGCAGGAGAGAAGGGAGGGGTGGAGAGTGAGGGAGGGGTGGAGAGTGAGCAAAGGCTAAAGTTGACAAAAGTCCATTATGGGAGGAAGATAACCAAAGTGGCACAGTCACTTGCTGCACAGACCGATTTAAAGTTTGGGAAGGTCGGTCTGGAAACTGGAAATTATTCACAGGAAATCAAGGACTTTGAAGCTGGTCTCGCGTTACAAAAGCAGCCGTTGGAAGCTCGACCTCTTGCTGGGTCACCTGTCCGACTGGCATGTCGTTACAATAATATGAAGAGACGGTATGATAGGAAGTGTGAAGCGGAGCAACTCCATGTAGGAGAGTGGGTGTTGCTTCGGGAGCGGGGTTTCCGCGTGAGGCACAAGATACAAGACTTATGGGAGAAACAACCTTATAAAGTTGTGGAAATTTTAGGTGAATCTGGAAATGTTGTGAAAATTCAAAATACTGAACAAGGGGTGAAAATTGTTCACCGCGATGCAGTAAAAAAGTATGTTTTAGAGGGGGTGGATTCTAAACTGATGCAACCGCAGGGTAAGAATATTTCCAGAAGAGTTGCATCGTCAATTCCTGAAAAGGAATCTGCTGGAAATGCTTGCAGTTACCTAGTTTATACTGAAGTAATTGTGAATCCTGTTAATGAACAGGGGCGGGAAAGTGGTGAAAAGTGAGAAATTCTACTAGGTATAATAAAGAGGTTTGTTCTTCCTATTTAAAGGAGAATTTCATTTTAAAGTGAATACAAAGGATGAGTGTGGGGAATAGGTGGTGAATGTATGATTTTGTTGGGTGGATTGGATTGAGTTGAATATTGGGGACAATATTGTGTTTTTCAGCATGGGTGAATGTAACAAGGGGTTAGGGATACTTGTGCTGGCGAACATGCCGCCGGTCAGCAATGCAGCTTGGAAGTTTGAGAAGGGTTTGGAACCCCAAGCTAAAGCCAGTTTCCTAGGTGACCAAGTGAGTGGGCAGATAGCAGAGTTGATTAGGCAGCTGGAGTGAGTGGGTGTGCTGAGCAGGGTGTGAGAGAGATAAGGAGAGATTTGAGGTAAAGGAAGATTTGAAGAGAGGGTTTGAGTGATAAAGAATGTAATGTTGTGAGTATGATAGTGTATGGATTGGTGAGATGAATTTTATTTAAAGTTTAGCTGACTTTGAAGTTCTGGTATAGGAGGAGAAGGATAGATAGGCAAAAAGGTTTAGAATATTAAGGGGAGGTATTATCTAAGGCAATGCCATAGGAGGGGTGTTAATCTTAGGGGTTTAAACTCATTTTTTTTTTTGAAGAAAAAGAACCTGTAGGCTGAGAGAGCTTACATAGTGGGAAATAGGGTGGAATGTGAGGGTTTGGTGCAGAGAACGGAATGCTGTGAGGATGTGCAGTGAGTGAGAGTAAGCCAGCCACTCTGTACAGTATAGGGACAGTAATTAACAAGCATAGGCCTGGAAGAGGAGGGGATTTCATTTAATTTTATTTGATATAGTTTCTGGCCACAGTCTTTGTTAAGAATGCCATCCAGAATAGGGTTTCTGCTGCAACAATAGGCAGTCAGGGTTTTGCCTACCATTACTTTAATTAAGAGAGAGGTTTAGAGAGAAGAATTACAGAGGATCAACGGCATTCGACTGACGTCAAGGGCCCCACCACAAGAAAGTGAATCGTTCATCTTGGAAAGAGGAAAAGAATTCGCCGCAGCTAAGTGACTGTGTGGGACACGGGGACACTTGGGATGGGGAGAGATAATAGGGAATAAAGGAAAAAGAAAATACTTACCTTTCTGCTCCTGGATAGCGGGTGGTGTTGAGGTTAAACCTGAAAGAAAAAAAGAACAACACAAAGAATCAAATTCTTGGGGTTAATAATTGAAGATGAAGTACAAACGTTATGCTGGGTTGAATAAAATTGAGAAGTGAGGTATCATACTTATCTGAAAGTGATACTGTTGAAGGGATGAGATTCCTGTAAAAGGAAAGGGATAGAAGTTATTCCCAAAGTGCATTTCTAAAAGGAAACATATTCATTAATAGTGAATTCTGTTACATGAAAATTACCATTGTTTTGCATCTTACCAACATAAAGTGTTTCAAATAAAGCCTGTTACTATGTTAAAGAAGAACTGAAGTGTTGTGTTGATCAAGGTAAATTTGGGAAAGAATTCCAAAATTAGTTTATTTTTTCCTCTCCCATTCTTTGAGAGTGGGAGACGTGGTTAGTGTCTCTGTATCACTCCCGGTGTTTTGCTGTGTAATTTCAGAACCTGGCCCGACTACAACCATCCGGTTCTGGGAGATGCACAGATTTCATCAGGAACACCGGGGGTGCATGTTAGATTTATTGTTCCACAATGCCCCCACACTCTTGAGTGTGATGTATAAGATGACCGTGTTCCAACAGCTTGATGGTTGTAGTCGTGCCAGCCTTGTCGGAACACCTGACACCAAGAATGAGGAGTGGGTACAATAACTAACCACGTCACTCAGCCCCTCAGGCCCAGTGAGGAAATGAAACTAAATTTCAGGATACTTGCTTGCTTGAGCGTACAAACCCAGACAGCAACAGGTTTCTTTTCAATAACAAAGTAACATTTATTAGTACTCCTTTTTCAGTGAAAAAGACAAAGTAATTTTAATGCAATTAAGAATTGTACAACAAACCCAACAGTTAACTCTAAAAATACTTTTTTTCTTTCGAGGAGTTCACACCGCTGCATCAGATTAAAGGAGTCAGATAAGTATTACATTTCTTTTTCTTTAGTTCTGTTCCCCTTTTAAACTTTTCTTAATACCCCTTTTGGTAACTTTCTTTCTGAATTTGATACTTTGTGTCAACTTTTATGTTTTTCAGGAGACGTCTCCACTCACTTTGTACAGGAACAGGTAAGTGCTTTATTTATTTTCTTTCTCTTTTCCCTTTCCCTTCACAGGTAAGTCTCTCCCACTTTTCCCTTATCTTTTACCCCAGTCCCGTTTTTCCCCACAGTCACTTAGCTGCTGATGCTTCAGACTTCTTTTCTCCCAAACGTGCAGCGAAACCTTTCTTGCATCGGGGCCCTTGCAGTCGTCTTCAGAAGAATGTATACACGACTCTTCTTCCTAAACCTTTCCTTAAATTTAAGGTACATGGAGGCAAGACCCTATCTACTCTGTTTAAGCCAATAAGGATTCTACACTTCAGGGAAGCAAATGTTTTTTTTTTCTCTGCACTGTGGCCTTCTAGCTGAAGAAATAAAATAATTTCAAATTCCCTCTCTGTTAGACCCTTTCCTTCTCTACCTAAACTTTTTTTTATTCCCTAACTAGCACTAACACAGGTGTGTTTGGCAGTCTTCTTCTTTTCACCATTTAATCACAACACATATCCTCATTTCACATTCCATTCAATTTAAAACTAAGCTGTGACCCTATTAACCTACAACTTAACCCCTACTTAACCCTTATCCCTATGTGCTTAATTCTTGCTTATCTACCCTATTTCCTAAACAATCCTTTCTAGACCCTTCCCTGTTTCCCTTATAATTAGCCCCTTAACCCCAAAAATCCCACTAAAACACCCTAAAAATCTTCTCTTTTAACCTGTAACCTTCCCACTAAGCCTTAACCAATTTCACTGTAAAATCTCTCAAATTAAACATCTCAAACACCATACAATTCTCCACATCATCAACTACACCTCCTCTCTCTCAGACTGTCCAACACACTCTCTCCAACTGCCTGCAACCACTGTTTCCTAGGAGACCAGCCCGGCTTGCCATTCCGAGGTCCACTCAGCCAATCACCCACCCTTTTCAACATTCCGAATTGGCTGAGCTGACCTGCGGAATGTTGGGCAGCGCTGCTCCAGCTCCATTTTGAAACTACTTTTCCCATTGAAAATAATGGAAACCATACATTTTTGCCAAAACTTACCTGAAAAATTATCAGAAATACTTCCAACTCCAACCAAAAATCCAACCCCACATTCCCTACACACCCCTAATTTCCAATTTTAAAAATCCCAAATTCCAAAGTCCGCCCCTAAATAACCTATCCTAAACCTTTCTCAAAATCCCAAATCCAATCAAAAATCATCCCAAAAATTTCTAAATCCTCTCCCGGACCTACTCTGTCAAATTAAAAAAATTAACTCTTTCCTAACCCTATTAAACCCACGCCCATCAAAAACCCCTACTTAAAAATTATAAATTCAAAAACTAAATCACCACAAAAATCCTAAAAAATTCCCCGAACACAAAACCAAAATCAGAATTTAAAAAACTTTAACCCTTTATTTTTTAAAAATAAAAGAACGCATTTTCACAATTTAAAATTAAACTAATTAAAATTTTTAAATAAAAACCCCCTTACCTTGAAGATGATTTTCTTCTGACGTCTAGACTTCCCTCCGTTCCGGTCTCAGACGTCCACAAACCAAAACGGAGCTAAAAACAAAAAAACTCTGAAGCCGGCCCAAAATTTAGGCCCCGGCTTCGGCCTACCCGGAGTTTCTTCGCCGATGCGCGTCGCCGATTCGTGCATGAGGCGCGCTGCCTCATGTACGAACTCCTTCGCTCCTCCCGCCTCTCCTCTTCACTCCGGCCCTGCAGAATGGGCCTCTCACGCTTCTTCGGCGCCTCGGCGCCCACCACCAGACTCGAAACGGCCCCGGAAACCCCAGCCCACATCTTCGTGTCCGGGGACATGCTCCACAATCCCCGGACCTCCGAAATCCTGCATGCCCACCTTCGCACCCGGGAACTTGCCCAAACTTTCCCGGGAGCCCAATCAGCCTGGCGCCTGCCTTATTGCTTCCCAGAGACGTTCTCGATCGTCTCCGGGACAAAAACAAACTAAAATCGCCACACTGCCCGGGACAACAAACAATGATCCGGCCCCATCTCACTGCACCTGCCCCCGGAGAAGCCCGCTCAGCCCCCGAAAACGGCAGGACCCCTCAGACCCCAAGTAAGTTTATTTTTAATAAGTTTATTTTTAATTTTTCTTCCCTCTTTAACCCCCTGCTACATTATGGTACTGGGGCCGCTTGATAACAGTGATCATAATATGATCAGTTTTGATATCAACCTTGAAGTAACTATACACAGGAAGTCAAATACGTTAGCGTTTAACTTTAAAAAAGGAGACTATGATAAAATTAGAAGAACGGTTAAAAAACAAACATATGGGGGCAACTGAGAGGGTAAAAACTGTAGAACAGGCATGGACGCTGTTCAAAAATACCATCCTGGAGGCCAGGACAAACATATTCTGCGAATTAGAAAAGAAAGACGGACGTCCAAAAGACAGCCAGCATGGTTGAAAAGTGAGGTGAAGGAAGCTATTAGGGCTAAAAGAAACGCCTTCAGAAAATGGAAGAAGGAACCATCTGAAAATAACAAGAAGCAGCATAAGGAGTGTCAAAGCAAATGCAAGGCGCAGACAAAGAAGACCAAGAGGGATTACAAAAACAAGATAGCATTAGAGGCTAAACAACATAGCAAAAATTTTTTTTGATATATTAAAAGCAGGAAGCTGGCAAAAGAATCGGTTGGGCCGCTGGATGACCGAGGGGTAAAAGGGGCGATCAAGGAAGATAAAGACATAGCGGAGAGATTGAATGAATTCTTTGCTTCAGTCTTCACCGAGGAAGATTTGGGTGGGATACCGGTGTCGGAAATGGTATTTCAAGCGGACGAGTCGGAGAAACTCACTGACTTCACGGTAAACCTGGAGGACGTAATGGGGCAGTTCAGCAAACTGAAGAGTAGCAAATCTCCTGGACCAGATGGTATTCATCCTAGAGTACTGATAGAACTGAAAAATGAGCTTGCGGAGCTACTGTTAGTGATATGCAATTTATCCTTAAAATCGAGCGTGGTACCGGAAGATTGGAGGATGGCCAATGTAACGCCGATTTTTTAAAAAAAGTTCCATGTGAGATCTGGGAAATTATAGATCGGTGAGTCTGACATTAGTGCCGGGGAAAATGGTAGAGGCTATTATCAAAAACAAAATTACAGAGCACATCCAAGGACATGGATTACTGAGACCAAGTCAGCATGGCTATTGTGTGGGGAAATCTTGCCTGACCAATTTACTTCAATTCTTCAAAGGAGTAAACAAACATGTGGACAAAGGGGAGCTGGTTGATATTATGTATCTGGATTTTCAAAAGGCGTTTGACAAGGTACCTCATGAAAGGCTTCAGAGGAAATTGGAGGGTCATGGGATAGGAGGAAATGTTCTATTGTGGATTAAAAACTGGTTGAAGGATAGGAAACAGAGTGGGGTTAAATGGGCAGTATTCACAATGGAGAAGGGTAGTTAGTGGGGTTCCTCAGGGGTCTGTGCTAGGACTGCTGCTTTTTAATGTATTTATAAATGATTTAGAGATGGGAGTAACTAACGAGGTAATTAAATTTGCTGATGACACAAAGTTATTCAAAGTCGTTAACTCGCGACAGGATTGTGAAAAATTACAGAAGGACCTTACGATACTGGGAGACTGGGCGGCTAAATGGCAGATGACGTTTAATGTGAGCAAGTGCAAGGTGATGCATGTGGGAAAAAAGAACCCGAATTATAGCTACGTCATGCAAGGTTCCATGTTAGGAGTTAGGGACCAAGAAAGGGATCTGGGTGGCGTCGTCGATAATACACTAAAACCTTCTGCTCAGTGTACTGCTGCGGCTAGGAAAGCGAATAGAATGTTGGGTACTATTAGGAAAGGTATGGAAAACAGGTGTGAGGATGTTATAATGCCATTGTTTCTCTGCATGGTGCGACCGCACCTTGAGTATTGTGTTCAATTCTGGTCGCCGCATCTCAAGAAAGATATAGTAGAATTGGAAAAGGTGCAGCGAAGGGCGACTAAAATGATAGCGGGGATGGGACGACTTCCCTATGAAGAAAGACTAAGGAGGCTAGGGCTTTTCAGCTTGGAGAAGAGATGGCTGAGGGGTGACATGATAGAGGTATATAAAATAATGAGTGGAGTGGAACAGTTGGATATGAAGCGTCTGTTCACGCTTTCCAAAAATACTAGGACTAGGGGGCATGCGATGAAACTACAGTGTAGTAAATTTGAAACATATCGGAGAAAATGTTTTGTCACCCAACGCATAATTAAACTCTGGAATTCGTTGCCGGAGAACGTGGTGAAGGCGGTTAGCTTGGCAGAGTTTAAAAAGTGGTTAGACAGTTTCCTAAAGGACAAGTCTATAAACCACTACTAAATGAACTTGGGAAAAATCCACAATTCCAGGAATAACATGTATAGAATGTTTGTACATTTGGGAAGCTTGCCAGGTGCCCTTGGCCTGGATTGGCCACTGTTGTGGACAGGATGCTGGGCTCGATGGACCCTTGGTCTTTTCCCAGTGTGGCATTACTTATGTACTTATATTCCAGAATTCTGTCCAGCCAAGCCTGTTTGAGAGTCCTGAATCTTGTACCAACCTCTCTGTGTTTAGTCTCGTTTCCTGTTGGGTGGTTCACTTGCTGCTGCCAGTCCCCGGCAGCGGCCAAGGGCTCACTACTCTGGATCATTCCTTACAGTTGTGACAATATATATGCTCTGTGTTGTTGTAGCAAGATTATTCTTCTGACATTGTTTGTAAAGTTGTTTGTAAAATTATAAATAAAGAATTTTATAAAACCTCAATATACAAAAAAGAAATCCTGATTCTGGTGTCATCTCAGTAACATCATAAACACTCTCCAGTACCACGCATATTGTGAACTAATACAAAATTCTACAAAGTCACTCAGGACCTATAGAGCAAATCTACCATTCCATAATGGTAGCAACTTTCAAAACTCACAGAAGGAGCCTACCCAGAAAAAGGCAGCACCACAAATACTGCAACAGGATCTAGAACACCCATATGCCTATTGGGAACCTGAACAAGTTGGAATACTACAATACAGATTAATGATAGGCATTCATTTAAAATGAAATGTTTCATGTTGTTTTTAGCCTCTAAAAAAAAACCATAAATCTTTGGGGGATCACCTTTGACAATTTTTAGCCTTTGAAGCACACATTTCTAGTCTTCATCCTTTGACAGTTACACTGCATACAAGCACTTTTGGACTACGATGCTTTATGTCTCTTAATAAACGCTCTTGTCCTATCAAGGACTGATTATTGTGATTCTCTTTACGAAGGTTTACAACTACCCAATATAAAAAGACTTCCAACTTGATCAAAACACTGCTGTGAAATTTCTTAGGTGCCAAAAAAAAACGATCATGTCACTCCTTTACTATCCTTTGAACATTGGCTTCTGATTTCTCACCTCAAACACTTTAAGTTTTTCACTATAGCACATCAGATCATTTATACCGGACTGCCACTGCTTCTTCAAATGTCACTGATTCCCTCCCATATGCTGTTCTTCACCACACAGTGGACTTGTTCCCAGTCATTTAGGATCCAGTTGGATTATGTGTGTAGTTCCTGTTTTAGTGCTGTTGCTCCAGCATTATAGAATAGTCTGTCTATGGTCCTTAATACTGAAACCTCCTATATGGCTTTCAGAAAAGCACTGAAAATCCATTATTTTACAATTACATACCTTTTAAATTAGTTGTCTACTTCTGCTCCTGCTATGAGCATGGCTGCCTTCAGTTGGTGTTCCTGATAGCTTCCTCCTCATGTCTTGTTTTGATGGCTACTTCCTGCCTTTTGTTTCTATTGTTACTAGGTTTAAGGTTAAAATTTTGGTCATATATTATAACATCAAAAACAGTTTGAAAAATACGCTATATAGATGTCTCTCTTTGTTATTAGAGAATTCAATCAACGAGTTCCTTACTTCTAGATTAATCAACAAGGAACCTCAAAGCTCCTAATAGGGAAAATACAAAAAGTATTTGTCAAACCTCTATTAAAGTCAGGAGTAGAGTACTATCATGGGTCCCAGTGAAAGGAGCAGAGGAGAAAAAAAGACCAAACGCAAAAAACTCATGTGTACTTGAGAAAAACGAGTGATCTGAAAAACTCACTATCTCCTTCACAAATTATACTAATAGACAAAGTGAGACAAAAATCACATAACCAAAAAATACGGGGAAAACACCCGGAAACCTACTCACGATTCAACCTATGTAGACTTAGGATCCTCCCCGCATTCACCCTAATCCAAAAAGCCCAACCTTCCCCTGCCGCCTAGGGCCTGCAGTCCGCAGCCGTGCTGCTTTTCATACAACAATGATAATTGCGTTATATAAAAAATCATTCACTTATCCTTGATGCTTGGCTCCTGGCGACAATATCTCTCAGCAGTCAGACTGTTCACTTTCATCCAACTGATCAGCGGAAGTGGATAACCTCTTCTGTATCAGATGTCCTTTACAAGTCGGTCTATTCCTGGTGCGATCAGGGAAATAATCCAGTTATTCACCATACATTCATGACACCATCCCGTGTCACCCTTCAACAAGTGCGCCTCGTTTCACCCAGTTATTGGCTGCCTCAGAAAGGGCACTATTAAGAATCCACAACCGGACCTGAAAAACAAAACTGTAGCAATCGTGATCACTAATTTCATTTTCATTTATTTCCGGGTGTTTCCCCGGTATTTTTTGGTTATTTATTTATTGCATTTGTATCCCACATTTTCCCACCTCTTTGCAGGCTCAATGTGGCTTACAATACATCATGAGTGGTGGAAATACATTAGAAAATAGGCATTTAGTGTTACAGAAGGATCTTGAGCAGCATGATATTAGTGTAACAAGCAGATACTGTAAGATAGTTCTGAATATATGTGGTGGAGTTGTGTATATTTACATTGGTTGGTCTTTGTGGTATGCCTTGTTAAAGAGATGGGTCTTCAGTAGTTTGTGGAAGTTCGTTAGTTCGTAGATCGTTTTTAAGTTGCGCGGTAGAGCGTTCCATAACTGTGTACTCATGTAGGTAAAGTTTGACGTGTGCATTAATTTGTATTTTAGACCTTTGCAACTAGGGAAGTGCAGATCAAGGAATGTGGAGGATGTTTTTTTGGCATTTCTGGGTGGTAAGTCTATCAGGTCTGACATGTAGGCTGGTGCGTCTCCGTGAATGATTTTGTGAACTAGGAAGCAGATTTTGAACGTGATGTGTTCTTTAATTGGGAGCCAGTGTAGTTTTTCTCGTAGGGGCTTAGCACTTTCATATTTTGTTTTGCCGAATATGAGTCTTGCTGCAGTGTTCTGGGCTGTCTGAAGTTTCTTGATTATCTGCTCTTTGCAGCCGGCGTAGAGTGCGTTGCAGTAATCTAGATGACTAAGCACCATTGATTGTACCAGATTACGGAAAACAGTCCTTGGGAAGAAGGGTCTTACTCTTTTTAATTCCCACAATGAGTGAAACATCTTCTTGGTTATGTTTTTCGCGTGGCTCTCGAGTGTTAGGTGTCAATCGATAGTAACTCCAAGAATTTTTAGGGTGTCCGAAATTGGAAGGTTCAGATTTGGAGTGTTAATGGCTGTAAATTTTTTCTTGTTATGTTGAGAGGTGAGTATTAGGCATTGGGTTTTTTTCTGCATTAAGTTTCAGCTGAAATGCATCCGCCCATGAATGCATGATATGGAGATTTTGGTTGATGTCATTGGAGATTTCCTTTAGGTCTTGCTTAAATGGGATGTAGATCGTTACATTGTCCGCGTATATGTATGGGTTGAGGTTTTGGTTTGATAATAGTTTGGCCAAAGGTATCATCATTAGGTTGAATAGAGTCGGCGAGAGGGGGAAATCTGTGGAACTCCGCATTCAGGTGTCCATGTGGCTGAAGTAGTCGAGTTAGATGTCACTTGGTATGATCGTGTGGTTAGGAATCCCTTGAACCAATTGAGAACATTACTTCCAATTCCGAAGTACTCAAGGATATGCATTAATATTTCATGATCAACCATATTGAAAGCGCTTGACATGTCGAATTGTAGAAGTAGTATATTCTTTCCAGTTGCAATCATTTGTTTGAATTTAGTCATGAGAGTGACTAGTACTGTTTCAGTACTGTGGTTAGACCGGAATCCTGACTGGGAGTCGTAGAGTATTGAGAATTTATTTAGTTTGTGAGTTGTTTGGTCACCACTCCTTCTGTTAGCTTGGTTATTAAGGGAATGGATGCTACTGGTCTGTAGTTGGTTAGTTCATTGGTACTTTTCTTTGCGCCTTTGAGTATGGGGGTGAGTAGAATGTTTCCTTTCTCCTTCGGGAAGAGTCCATTTTGTAGCATATAGTTCAAGTGTTTTGTTATGTCTGTTATGAATTGTTGAGGAGCAGATGTCATAAGGTTATTTGGACATATATCTAGTTTGCAATGAGATTTGGCAAGTCTTTTGAGCGTTTGGGAGATGATATCCTCTGATAGTGTCTCAAAATTGGTCCAGGTTCTGTCTGCTGGGTAAATGCCAGGGTCTGGGTCTAGACAGTCGAGGAGTTCAGCATAGTCGATGGTACTGGTAGGTATCTTAAGTCGTAGTTGTACGATTTTCTCGTTGAAGTATTATGCGATTTTTGTCTCATTTTGTCTATTAGTATAATTTGTGAAGGAAATAGTGAGTTTTTCAGATCACTCGTTTTTCTCATGTACATGTGAGTTTTTTGTGTTTGGTCTTTTTTTCTCCTCTGCTCCTTTCACTGGGACCCATGATATTACTCTACTCCTGACTTTAATAGGGGTTTGACAAATACTTTTTGTATTTTCCTTATTAGGAGCTTTGAGGTTCCTTGTTGATTAATCTAGAAGTAAGGAATTTGTTGATTGAATTCTCTAATAACAAAGAGAGACATCTACATAACATATTTTTCAAACTGTTTTTGATGTTGAACTATATTAGTTTGAAAATCCCTGGTTCAATATAGAGGGTCATATATTATATAAATGTCAGTGCAACCTAGAGGTCTTCTTTTTGCCCTGTGCTCTCCTGCCCGCTAGCCCAAACCAATTTTATTATTGTAAATTACTGACAAAGCCCTTCTGATGGGCGATATATCAAATAAAGTATGACCTGTGACATATTCCCTGCATCATAAATAGTGTGCGCTGTTTGTTTGTTTAATTTAAATTTATGCTAATATTACAAGCAAAAATTAGATAACAGAAAAATATCAAAATAACCACAAGGATATTAAACAATAACTCCAGATGTTTTTTTTGTTACATTTATACCCCGCGCTTTCCCACTCATGGTAGGCTCAATGCGGCTTCTAATTATGGCGCCTTATTTTCCACACAGAAATCGAAGAGCATTCTATAACAATGCATGTAACTTAATTGGTTAACTAGCTAATCAGTGCTGTTAATTGGATGTTAACAAACACTTATGAGCACTAATTGGTATTAAGATTTATGCACACAAGTCACTAAGCATATTCTGTAACATGGTATGCGTAAATTCTAAGTCACATAGTTGAAAAGTGGGTGTGGTTATAGGAGTGAAATAGGTGGGTCATGGGCATTTCTAAAATCTATGCACATTATTATAGATGCACCCGCTCCGCATCTAATTTACGCATCAGGATTCACACCAGGTTTACACTGTGTGAAAATGATGAGGCTACTGTGATGATGAAGCTCCCACCTCAGGCTCCCAGGTCCCTCTTTCACTCAGGGTGAGCTGGTTCTCAGTATGCAGATTTTATGCAAATTAGTATCGTACCCCTTTCTACTCGGGGTGACCTGGTTCTCAAAAAACAGTCAGGTCTCACCAATCAGGCTATTTTCAAAACACATCTTTATTCCAGCCTCTGGGGCACACTTCTTTTAGCTTAAAACACTTTCACAAGCTTAAACCGTTCTTCCAGCTTAACCATTTCTTCTTTTAGCTTAAAACACTTTCCCCAAGCTTAAACAGTTCTTCCAGCTTAAACATTTCATTTCTTTCTACTCAGTGCAATCTTCCCTTTTAAACCTTTCTTCTTGCACTGTTCAATATCCATGGATTTCTTCCCCCTGAGCCCTCTCACCCAGGCATTTGGGCTCAGTACTAACTCAGTCCCTGGACACACAGTCCCTCCTTGTAGCACCCAGCTCTAGACACACAGTCTCTTCCTCTGGGACACACAGTACCTCTTCCCTGTTCTAGACACAGTCTTTTTCTCTGGGACACACAGTACCTCTTCACTGTTCTAGACACAGTCTTTTCACCACCAGGCCATAGGGCTCAGCCAGTACTTCTCACAGGGATCCCTCTGCTTCAGTTACCAGCCCTCTTCCTCAGCTGCCAGCTCTTCTCCTCCCCTCACAACTCAGGTGGAGTATACGTGGTTAATAGCCAAACAGGACCCAGCCCATAACCTGCTGCACCTGTTTCCACCTCCAGGACTCTCCCTGGTCCTAGCGACCTCCAGCTATACCTCCCCTTTCTGGCTCCCTATAGCAACTCACCCAGCCCTTCTCCCTGGACATTTTAGGGGGTCTATGCCCTCTAGGGGCCTAACCAGGGTAGGACAGCCTCTTCCTTCTTACATACCCCCACCCTTAAGATATTTGCTGCTCAACCTCAGCCACTCTGTAAGCCTTTTCCACTGAGGAGCAGCAATTCTTCCAAGAGGGCATCCACTTTTCCAGGCTCATCCCTGTTCTATCCCTGGGTCTCACCAACCCCCATCTAGGCTCCTCATCCCCCTCTTAGCACATCCCATGGCCCCGGGCCCCTCCCATTCACCAGGGCCGAGGGGTTTCCGCTGCAGCGGGCCCTTCCTGACCCTTTTCTCCTGCAGCCCCCTCCCGCCTCTTGGGCCACCCGACGCTACCATGAGCCCTCCGAGGGAGGGGTCACCTAGCCCGCCTAGGTCCCTTATCTTTCTCTTAGCACCTCACATGGCTTGGCCCATCCCCCCATTCCCGGGGACCTGAGGTGCCTAACCGCCGCAGCAGGTCCTATCTGACCCTCCAACTGCAGCCACCTCCTACCGCCTGGGGCTTCCGACCTCACCACGATCCCTCCGAGAAAGGGGTCACCTGACGACTCTTCTCTTAGCACCTCCCATGGCCTGGGCCCTTCCCTCTCACTAGGGTGCCCGCCACTACCATGCTCCCCCAGGCTGGGGCCCCTGCAGTAGGTCCCTTTTGACCCTCCCCCTGCAAGTCCCAAAACCTGGTTCTTAATGTCCAGCTTTAATAGATCCTCTCCAGCAGTAGTTGACTCCGGTGAGTGCTCTGGCCTTCTCCTCTCCAGCTTGAACTTTTCTCCAGCTTCTCAGGCTTCCATCCTTCCTGGCCGTCCGATGGGGTGCAGCCTGCAATCACACAAAACAAGATCCAAGTGTGGCCTGTTTACTCTCCTGGCCCCCTCACTTGTGCCCCCCCTCCTGGGAAGGGGTTTGTGGCCTCCTCCATCCCCTACAGCCACTCCCAAGCCTCCAGTTCTCACTTACGTATCCATTCTCACCTCCCCCCTAGATACCCTTTACCTGGGGTAGGTGAGCAAAGCGCTTTTGCTAGTGTTGGCCCCCTCGACAGGCTTCTGGAACACCGGCCTCTGGAACCTCCAGGGACACCTCCACCTCACGCCGACCCCTCATCTGGTCTGATCTAGAATCTGACTGCTCCCACGTGGAAGTTCAGCAAAGATCCCACCACTGCCACCATTTGTGAAAATGATGAGGCTACTGTGATGATGAAGCTCCCACCTCAGGCTCCCAGGTCCCTCTTTCACTCAGGGTGAGCTGGTTCTCAGTATGCAGATTTTATGCAAATTAGTATCGTACCCCTTTCTACTCGGGGTGACCTGGTTCTCAAAAAACAAACAGTCAGGTCTCACCAATCAGGCTATTTTCAAAACACATCTTTATTCCAGCCTCTGGGGCACACTTCTTTTAGCTTAAAACACTTTCACAAGCTTAAACCGTTCTTCCAGCTTAACCATTTCTTCTTTTAGCTTAAAACACTTTCCCCAAGCTTAAACAGTTCTTCCAGCTTAAACATTTCATTTCTTTCTACTCAGTGCAATCTTCCCTTTTAAACCTTTCTTCTTGCACAGTTCAATATCCATGGATTTCTTCCCCCTGAGCCCTCTCACCCAGGCATTTGGGCTCAGTACTAACTCAGTCCCTGGACACACAGTCCCTCCTTGTAGCACCCAGCTCTAGACACACAGTCTCTTCCTCTGGGACACACAGTACCTCTTCCCTGTTCTAGACACAGTCTTTTCCTCTGGGACACACAGTACCTCTTCACTGTTCTAGACACAGTCTTTTCACCACCAGGCCATAGGGCTCAGCCAGTACTTCTCACAGGGATCCCTCTGCTTCAGTTACCAGCCCTCTTTCTCAGCTGCCAGCTCTTCTCCTCCCCTCACAACTCAGGTGGAGTATACGTGGTTAATAGCCAAACAGGACCCAGCCCATAACCTGCTGCACCTGTTTCCACCTCCAGGACTCTCCCCGGTCCTAGCGACCTCCAGCTATACCTCCCCTTTCTGGCTCCCTATAGCAACTCACCCAGCCCTTCTCCCTGGACATTTTAGGGGGTCTACGCCCTCTAGGGGCCTAACCAGGGTAGGACAGCCTCTTCCTTCTTACAACTGGCATAATTGATTGTGACTAAATTTAGACATGCAGAGCAGCACTTGGTATATTCTATAACATACACCTAAAGTGTACTTGATAGAATACGCTTTGATTTCCAAGCAGAAATCAAGGCGCAATATATAGAATCTAGCCCTAAATCTGCAAGTCCACATCAAGGGGGAGAATCTAAAATTCCAAACAGATGAGATCAGAAAACTTTCACTAAACCTATTAACTAAGGGCTGTTTTTCCAAAGCCACGCTGGCAATTCTGATGTGGCAAATGCAATGAAGCCCATAGGAACTGAATGGGCTTTGTCACATTTACCATGCCAGAATCGCTAGTATGGCATTGTAAAAGGCATCCTAAAAATGCAAGCAGAACAAATCAAATCTTAGAACCACCCCCCCCCCCAACAAAAAAAAAACAAAAACAAACGATCATGTGACTCCTTTACTATTCTCTGAACATTGGCATCCCATTTCTCACCGCAAACCCTTTAAGTTTTTCACTATAACACACATCAGATCATTTATACTGGCCTACCACATTCCCCAGGTGCTATAGAAATATTTCAAATACAGTCAACCCTCAATTTAATGGACTACTTGGGGGAAGGAGGTGTCTGTTAAATCGAATTGTCTGTTAAATTTAAATGTCTGAAAAATTGTGTTTATGCAATACCAAATATAAAATTTTATATTTTTAAGTGCAATAAAATGAGTTGTCATATTGAAAACCACAAATTTATCTGTGACCATCGAATAACTAATGTCAGCACTGTTGTTATATAACATAGCCGCTTGCAATTTATGCTTAAAACAACGGGGAAGTGCCAAACTGCATATAACTTGATGAACTCCTAACGTTGTTGAATACAAAATTGGTTAAGCCGGGGTCCATTAAATCGAGGGTTGACTGTATATCAAACTCCCACCTTATCTTTAAGAGCTAATTTATTAAGTATAAAAACTCTTCAATTGGGTGGGATCTAAAAAAAACCATAATTGTTGTTCCCATAGTCAATCAGACATTTACAAAGGAAGGAATTTAAGGAAAAAGGAGGCTCCTGCAGCCTTCCTACAAAGTTGAGTAGGTCTGGAGACATCAACGAACAACATCACTGCTTGCCCACAAAATAGTAAGGGGGTCTTTTACTAAAGCTTAGCTCGAGTTATCTGCAGCAGGGTCCATAGGAATAAAATGGGCCCTGCTGCAGATAACTCGAGCTAGGCTTTAGTAAAAGACCCCCTAAGTTATTCTTAGGAAAATAGGCTTCAGAAATTGCTAACTTGAGTTCCTCTAACTACAGCATGACCAACAAAGTAGCCTGCTTGCTAATAATATCCTGAGAAGATTCTACAGTTTGACACATGCAAGCTATCAGGGGACTTAGTAACATCAAATTCTCCTTCTTCCTCAACTTCCTTGGAACCTCTAGGTATGTAATACAGTTTAGATACAGCTACTACTTCAAAATTAGGAAACTGCAAAATATCATTAAGATATATTTTAAACAGCTCTAAGGTGCCCTTTTACTAAACCATGTAAGCATCTACGTGCGCCCAACGCACGCCAAAATGGAGTTACCGCATGGCTACCATGTGGCTCTTGCAGTAATTTCATTTTTGGTGCGTGTCTGATACGCGTGGTATAAATGTAACAACCGATGATGCGTGCATACTGGACGCGCGCCAAGTGGCATTTGGTGTGCGTAGGTCATTATTGCCCAGTTACCACATGAGACTTTACCTTGTGGCTTTAGGCAAGCCCCTTAACCCTCCATTGCCTTGAGATGGCACAACCTCACCCACTTAGGGCCTACCATAGGTACCATCACTCTTGAGGCAGCCCCCATAAACTATTCATGGTGTCCCGTTCCGGGCTCTTACCTGGCGCCCCGCGGCCCGAGGCGGTCGTCAAAGGCGTCAGGGGAGCGCTGACCGACGGGTGGGGGCTGCCGCGGGGATCGTCGCGACGATGGAGTGCTTCGAGGCCGGCGATCCCAAAGAACTAACGCCGGCCTCGGAGAGTGAAACCCGCCCGCCAAGATGGCGGCGCCGACGTCGGCGTCCTCCTCGCTGCAGCAGGACCAGCGAGGAGGCTCCGCCCACCCGCGCCGGATTGGCGCATCTTCTGGGGAACTCCGCCCATCAAACGAAGGGACCAATCCGGTTCCCGGGGTCGGCGGGGCTGGAGACGATTGGCGCCAGCTGTTCTTCAGTCAAGGCAAGCGGGGGATTTAAACGGAAGCACGGAGGGGAACCAGTGCTTCCGTTTTCTTGTCTGAAGCCGTCCTGCCAAGAGGATTCCAAGTTTGTTTGTTCGTCAAGACTGCTAGCTGCCCTGCTAGTCTTTTCCAAGTTTGTTTGTTCTTCAAGACTGCTAGCCGCCCTGCTAGCCTTTTCCAAGTTTGTTTGTTCGTCAAGACTGCTAGCTGCCCTGCTAGCCTTTTCCAAGTTTGTTTGTTCTTCAAGACTGCTAGCCGCCCTGCTAACCTTTTCCAAGTTTGTTTGTTCTTCAAGACTGCTAGCCGCCCTGCTAGCCCTTTCCAAGTTTATTTGTTCTTCCAGACTGCTAGCCGTCCTGCTAGCCTTTTCCACGTTTGTTTATCCTTCAAGACTGCTAGCCGTCCGGCTAGCCTTGTCCAAGTGTTGTCTGTTCTTCAAGACTGCTAGCCGTCCTGCTAGCCTTCTCCAAGTTTAAGTTGTCCTTCAAGACTGCTAGCCGTCCTGCTAGCGGTTTCCAAGACTGTGTTCCTCCTCCATGCCCGCTAGCCGTCCGGCTAGTCCGTTCCAAGACTGTGTGGTGCTCCAAGCCAACTAGCCGTTGTGCTAGCTATTGTCTAGTCAGCGTACGTCCCTGTTGTCCGCTAGCCACCCGGCTAGTCCACAGTACCTAGGACGCTGTACCCAGATCCGACCAGGCCAGCCGTTCCCCGTGGTTCCAGCAGTCCTGCTGGCCGCCCGCAGCTGAGGGCTCAACCCTCGGTGAACGGCGGTCGCCGCGGGTGAAGATTCGGGGTGTTCGGTTATTTCCTGGTCTGCGGAGCTCGGGAAATCTCAAGAGCTCACCTCCACAAACGTGACATCAGAGACGCGACAGAAAACGGAAGCCATGAGCTCGCCGACACAACCGGATCTACGGGACCTGGCCAAGGTTCTACAGCAGCAACAGGAACAGCTGAATGCCCTGTCTGGGGCGCTCCAGAATGTATGTTCTCAACTTTCCACGCTTCAGGTACAGAACCAGGCCGCTGCGGTCCAAGGGGCCGCAGCAGCTCCCCGTATGGGAGGGTTCCGCGTGGGACCTCGGTTCCCTGAGCCGGCACGATACGACGGGAACCCAGCAGGTTGTCGAGGGTTCCTCCACCAGTGTAATCTGGCCTTCCGGATGCAACCAGAGGCCTTTGCTTCGGATCACAGTAAGATAGGCTACATTATGGGCCTGTGTACAGGAAAGGCCCGGGACTGGGTGGTTCCTCTGGACGAACAACAGGATCCTATTTTGGAGGACTATAGCGAATTTCAGCGCCGGTTCCGGATGGTGTTTGACATTCCGGGCAGACCCTCCTCCGTGGCATCGGAGCTGCTTCGGATTCATCAGGGAGAGGGTACAGTGGCCGACTATGCCATCCGGTTTCGTACCGTAGCCGCAGAACTGCGTTGGAATCCGGAATCCTTGACGGCCATTTTTATGGAGGGATTACAAGAACGAATCAAGGATGAATTGGCCGGACGGGAGATTCCCGGATCATTGGATGCCCTCATCTCACTCTGTATCCGGGTAGACACCCGATTCCAGGAGCGAGCCAGAGCCCGGATGGAGCGGCAGAAGTGGGGACGAGGCGCCCCCAAGACGAGCAAAGGGTTGGCCTCTCGTCAGGCGAGCCGGGACGCTACGGAGCCCGGAGAGGAGCCCATGGTAATGGGCCGGCAGCGGTTGACTGCCGCCGAAAGACAACAACGACAGTCTAAGGGATTGTGCTTCTATTGTGGACAGGCTGGGCATTTCCTGCGGACTTGTTCTCTCCGGCCGGGAAACGCTCTCCCCAAGGCACCCTGAGGGGAGGTTTCTTGGGGCACTCCGCTCCCCTACAGGAGACCTTGCTCGTCCTACCAGTGACCTTGCGGTGGCAGGAAGCCACGCTTCAGACCCGGGCCCTGGTGGACTCGGGGTCTGGGGGTAATTTTATTGGACTTGAACTGCTCCAGCAAATGGGCTGGCCCCTGCTCCCCCAGAGACCAACGCTGCGAATAACCTCCATCCAGGGAACTACCCTTCCACAACCGGTCACGGAGATTACGCCGATCTTAGGATTGCAGGTTGGGGAGGACCATCGGGAGGAGGCCGAATTCTTAGTATTACCCCGGACCATTCACCCGGTGGTTCTGGGATTACCTTGGTTACGATACCACAACCCTGTTATTGACTGGACCAGAGGGAAGATTCAAGCTTGGGGCACTTCCTGTCAAGAAACTTGTTGTAAGGGTCGGGCTGGTTGTTGTCCGGCGTTAAATACGGTGCCCGGAGAAGAACCAAGTGAAGGGAGCGCCCTGCCTGCGGAGTATAGAGACTTTGCCGATGTGTTTAGCCCCAAGGAGGCGGAAGTACTACCTCCACATAGGCCTTTTGACTGTGCCATTAATCTGAAGACAGACACAGTGCCTCCTCGGGGTCGATTGTACAAATTGTCCCGCGGAGAATTCAAGGCTATGCGAGACTATATCAGAGAAAATCTACGGAAAGGATTCATCCAGCCGTCGACCTCCCCAGCCGGAGCGGGGTTTTTTTTTGTCGCCAAGAAGGATGGAACCCTGAGACCTTGTATTGACTATCGAGGATTAAATGCCATCACCGTGAAAGATCGGTTTCCTCTGCCCCTCATTCCGGAGCTCTTGGACCAACTTCAAGGGGCCCAGATCTTCACGAAGCTAGATTTACGGGGAGCCTACAATCTAGTACGAATCCGGTCAGGGGATGAATGGAAGACGGCCTTCAATACCCATGAGGGACATTTCGAATATCGGGTAATGCCATTCGGTCTGTGTAACGCCCCTGCGGTATTTCAACGTCTGATCAATTGTGTTCTAGAAGAATTCCTCCATTCCTCGGTGATTGTATATCTGGACGATATCCTAGTTTACTCCAAGGACCCCAGGGAGCATTCGGGCCATGTACGGGCGGTATTGCACCGCCTACGTCAAGCCCATCTTTTTGCGAAGCTGAGTAAATGTGCCTTCCATCAGCACTCCTTACCATTTTTGGGGCATATCCTGCTTCCAGGAGGGTTACAGATGGAACCAGATAAGCTCCAAGCCATTCGGGAGTGGCCTCAACCGAAGGGCCTGAAGGCCTTGCAGCGATTCTTGGGCTTCGCCAACTATTATCGCCAATTTATTCCCCAGTAC
The DNA here is from genome assembly GCF_901765095.1 of Microcaecilia unicolor. NCBI lineage: Eukaryota > Metazoa > Chordata > Amphibia > Gymnophiona > Siphonopidae > Microcaecilia > Microcaecilia unicolor. Next base: position 127,593,187 of record NC_044038.1, on the reverse strand, counting down.
TCCAGCTTGACAACACCGCTGACGGCGCTCACCCGTAAGAACGCAAGGGTCAAGGATTGGCCGCCTGAGGCGCAAGCGGCTTTTCGTCTAGTCAAGGAGGCCTTTGAGTCCGCGTCTATTCTGTTGACTCCTGACCCTGCGAAGCCCTTCACGGTAGAGGTGGACGCATCCGCGCTGGGCGCCGGAGCGGTCATTTCTCAAATCAACCCCGAGGGCCGGCGTCAACCGTGCTCCTTCTTCTCACGAAAGTTCTCTCCAGCCGAGCGGAACTATACGGTGGGGGATAGGGAACTATTGGCCCTGAAACTAGCACTACAGGAGTGGAGACATTTACTGGAAGGAGCGGAACACCGGTTTACGGTCATCACGGATCATAAGAACCTCCTATACCTTCAAGAGGCCCAGCGGCTGAATCCCCGACAGGCCCGGTGGTCATTATTCTTTGCTAGGTTCCATTTCCAACTAGTGTTCCGGGCAGCCTCCCAGAATACCCCGGCCGATGCACTCTCTCGGGCCTTCGAGGTACCAGAAGAGACTACGGAGACTCACCCCATGCTAGACCCCGATTGTCTTAGTGTGGCCACGGGGGAGCTTGCCCAAATCCCGAAATTCGTGGCGGCCGCGGATCGGAAGAAGGTGATGCAATGGGGACACTCGTCAAGATGGGCCGGGCACTTCGGGTATCACAAGACGCTCCGATTCATCTCGCGACAATATCGATGGCCACAGATGAGACGAGATGTCTTCCAGTTTGTGACCTCCTGCCCGATATGTGCCCGCACCAAGCCAATAGGAGGACCTCCCGTGGGAGACCTACAGCCCTTGCCCGTACCGACCAGCCCTTGGACGGAGATATCCATGGACTTTATCACGGAGTTACCACGGTCCCAGGGTCATACGGTGATCTGGGTGGTGATCGATCGATTCTCTAAGATGGCTCACTTTGTTCCCTTTGCGAACATTCCGACGGCCGCCGCTCTAGCTCAAGCATTTATTCAGCACATCTTTCGACTACATGGACTACCCACCAGGATCATCAGTGACCGAGGGCCCCAGTTTACCTCCCGGTTCTGGAGAATGTTATGCAAGGCCTTGGAAGTGGAGAACCATTTCTCATCCGCTTACCATCCACAAACCAATGGCATGGTAGAGAGGATAAATCAAACCCTGAAAGGATTCTTAAGAGCCTTTGTTAACCAGCGACAAGATAACTGGGCGTCTCTACTTCCGTGGGCCGAGGTCGCATATAACCAAAGTACCCATTCCTCCTCAGGACAGTCCCCGTTCTTCCTGGTATATGGACGACATCCGCGGGTTCCAGGGCCGTTCCCGGCTACTGCCATGACGCCAGCTGGGGACCAAGTGGTCGCCGACCTACAGAAGGTCTGGAGAATGGCTAGGGAACAATTACAGAAGACCGCGACCAGGAACAAGCTCTTTGCTGACCGTCATCGGCGGCCCGCCCCCGTGCTTCAGCCAGGACAGAGGGTATGGTTAAGCACGAAACACTTGAGACTCCGAGGGTCTTCCCGTAAGCTGGGACAGCGATATGTGGGACCGTATGCCATCCAAGAACGAATTGGATCAGTAACATATCGCTTGCGGCTACCCGCCACCCTGCGAGTACATAACGCCTTTCATATCTCGCTATTGAAGAGGTTCCGGGAATCCAGGTGGCACCCGACTCCACCCCAGGAGAAAGATCTCCAGGTGTCCCCAGAACCGGAGTACGAGGTAAGAGAGATTCTCGACTCAAAGTGGCGGCGGGGAAGACTGTATTACTTATTATCCTGGAAATCTTTTGGCCCCGAAGATAATTCCTGGGAACCCGTGGCTAATGTTCATGCTCCAGAACTGGTCAAAGCCTTCCATGCTCAATATCCATTCAAGCCCGGCCCCCGAAGGAGGGGGTCTTCCGGGGAGGATACTGTCCCGTTCCGGGCTCTTACCTGGCGCCCCGCGGCCCGAGGCGGTCGTCAAAGGCGTCAGGGGAGCGCTGACCGACGGGTGGGGGCTGCCGCGGGGATCGTCGCGACGATGGAGTGCTTCGAGGCCGGCGATCCCAAAGAACTAACGCCGGCCTCGGAGAGTGAAACCCGCCCGCCAAGATGGCGGCGCCGACGTCGGCGTCCTCCTCGCTGCAGCAGGACCAGCGAGGAGGCTCCGCCCACCCGCGCCGGATTGGCGCATCTTCTGGGGAACTCCGCCCATCAAACGAAGGGACCAATCCGGTTCCCGGGGTCGGCGGGGCTGGAGACGATTGGCGCCAGCTGTTCTTCAGTCAAGGCAAGCGGGGGATTTAAACGGAAGCACGGAGGGGAACCAGTGCTTCCGTTTTCTTGTCTGAAGCCGTCCTGCCAAGAGGATTCCAAGTTTGTTTGTTCGTCAAGACTGCTAGCTGCCCTGCTAGTCTTTTCCAAGTTTGTTTGTTCTTCAAGACTGCTAGCCGCCCTGCTAGCCTTTTCCAAGTTTGTTTGTTCGTCAAGACTGCTAGCTGCCCTGCTAGCCTTTTCCAAGTTTGTTTGTTCTTCAAGACTGCTAGCCGCCCTGCTAGCCTTTTCCAAGTTTGTTTGTTCTTCAAGACTGCTAGCCGCCCTGCTAGCCCTTTCCAAGTTTATTTGTTCTTCCAGACTGCTAGCCGTCCTGCTAGCCTTTTCCACGTTTGTTTATCCTTCAAGACTGCTAGCCGTCCGGCTAGCCTTGTCCAAGTGTTGTCTGTTCTTCAAGACTGCTAGCCGTCCTGCTAGCCTTCTCCAAGTTTAAGTTGTCCTTCAAGACTGCTAGCCGTCCTGCTAGCAGTTTCCAAGACTGTGTTCCTCCTCCATGCCCGCTAGCCGTCCGGCTAGTCCGTTCCAAGACTGTGTGGTGCTCCAAGCCAACTAGCCGTTGTGCTAGCTATTGTCTAGTCAGCGTACGTCCCTGTTGTCCGCTAGCCACCCGGCTAGTCCACAGTACCTAGGACGCTGTACCCAGATCCGACCAGGCCAGCCGTTCCCCGTGGTTCCAGCAGTCCTGCTGGCCGCCCGCAGCTGAGGGCTCAACCCTCGGTGAACGGCGGTCGCCGCGGGTGAAGATTCGGGGTGTTCGGTTATTTCCTGGTCTGCGGAGCTCGGGAAATCTCAAGAGCTCACCTCCACAAACGTGACATCAGAGACGCGACACATGGCTTGGTGCATGTGCGCAAGGGAAAGATCAAAAGCACAGAGATTACTCAATTTTTCTTGTCTTGTTATTCCAAGCACTGTTATGCTGCATTTTGATTACTGCATTTCTCTATATGAGGATCTTAAAAAATGACATGTTCTATCTCTCAAATTTATAACATACTTGCAGGGGAAATGGAGCTGAAATCAGGCTCCCCTGGAGATCACTTCCTGACACATAGCCACAAATTCACCACCCTCTCCACCATAGGCGCCCGGTATAAGAGTCTTGGGGAGGCGATGGATCAGCTGTTTCTACAGAAATGCTAAATAGTAGTAGTAGTAGTTCTCCGGTGAGTCCAATCTTAAATAGCAGCAGCTGCAGTGAAAGCCGTCTGTAGCCTTTTGTAACCAGTTGTAATTTGATTACCTGCTGGGAGAGCAGAGCAGGGGGGGGGGGGGGGGGGGTTGGCTGGACTTGTCCTGGGTTGCCATGGAGATATTTACCTAGGCTGAATTCCTGCACATGAGCACTTCATACCAAAGAGAGTTGCACTGACCCCTGAAATTTTAAAAGTGCTAAAAATAAGTTTTAAAAGTATTTGAAAGATCATTTTATTTTCATTATAGTGTTTGGAATATGTCCACTTTGTGTTATGATTCTGCCGGTTTGGCTGAGGGGGAGGGAGGACATCTTTTCTGATCGGCTGCCAGGGGTTGTGCTGACGTCAGGGGATAGTACTTTAGCCTGCAGCTGAAGAGTTTCTCTGCTTTTGCGTTACTTACTTGGTAGTAACAGGAAAGCCTGATAGGTTTCTCTCAGAACGTGCTCTAGGTTCTGACAGGGATCTGTGTTGTATTTGTGTGTGTGTGTGTGTGTGTGTGTGAATATCAGGGTCAGCTGCTCGTTTGTTTAGTGGGGGCTGGGCTTTGCTCAGCCTCCGGGGGGGGCTGGGCTGAGTGAGAGCGTTCTCGTTTGTTTGTTTTAAGGATTTCTCTTCCCAGTGTCCCGGCCTGCTGGCTCAGTGAGTTTAACCCTTTGTGTACTGTGTGTATTGTATTCCTGCCTCTGCCAGTGTGTTTGTTGGATGGGCCCCACTCCCTCTCGGGAGGGGAAGCGTTCTCTCTGATTGTTTGTTGATTTATGGCACTCTCTCTGCTGGCTCTACAAGCTTAACCCTTTGTGTTCCGTGTGCCTCTGTTTACAGTGGGTTTGAGGCAAAGGCTTTCTGCCTTCCTTTTGTGTCTGGGTCCTCTGGCTTCTGCCTGGGGCTCCTACCCTGGTGGGGGGGGGGGGGGGTTGCTGTGTTAGTTCCCCTGTCCTGCGCTAGTCCCCTGCATGGGCGGGGCCCGCTCTGGTCCTTTGTTTCCCCCTCTGCCCTATTGCTGGTGTTCAGCGCGTGTCTGGCATCTTGGGGCCCTCTGGGTTCTTTCACCCCTCCCTGTGTGTGATTGGGTTCCAGTTCAGCCGTGAGGCTCACACGAGTGGCTCTGTGTGCGTGGGTTCCGGTTCGGCCGCGAGGCCCACCTGTATGCCTATTTCCCTTCTTCCTGAGGGACTGTGGGGAGGGGTAGCTTAGGGGGTATTGTGTAGCTGGGGTGTGCGGTGGTGGGTCGGTCTCCCCTTGGCCTGGGTCGGCGCCCTGCTGGCTTCGGCCAGGGCCCAAGGGCTCACAACCAACCCAACTGATTACAGAACGCAAAAGCCATGAGCTCGACCGATCCATCCCCCATGCAGCTGCTCCAGCAATTGCATGCTCAGCTACAACAGGTATCGGGAGTCGTGAACGCACTGTCTCAACGGGTAGACACGCTGACTGTCACGGGGGCTGCGGAGGGCCCGCCAGCAGCTACTCCGCCGGGTTCCCACACATGCGGCCGAGGGATTCGGGTGGCTACGCCCCCGAGGTACGAGGGCGACAGTAAGACCTGCCGGGGGTTCCTCAATCAATGCCAAATTGTCTTCGAGTTGCAGGCCCGGGATTTTCCTTCGGATCGGGCGAAGGTGGCTTAAATTATCTCTCTACTGGCAGGCCCCGCTCTGGCCTGGGCCTCGCCCTTATGGGAGAAGAAGGATCCCCTCCTAGATAATTTGGCAGAGTTCTTGAAACAATTTCGGCTCATCTTTGAGGAACCCGGGAAGCCCTCTTTGGCGGCGACTCAGCTGTTGAACCTACATCAGGGGCGACTCTCTCTGGGTGAGTACGCCATCCAGTTTTGGACCTTGGCTTCGGAGCTGGGTTGGGATAACCCAAGCCTGACTGCGGTATTCTGGCATGGGGTCTCGGCCAACATTAAGGACGAACTCATAGGCCAGGAGCTGCCCTCAGATCTGAACGACCTCATCCGTCTCTGCACCCAGGTGGACATCCGGTTCAGGGAGCGGGCCTGTGAACGTCGCGCTGGTCAGCAGGTTGCAGGGGCTAACTTGAGGAGCTCGCACAAGAGCCCTGCTTCCCCGTCGCTGGGTGTGCCAGATGGGTCTGAACCTATGCAGGTTGACCGGGCGGCCCAGGAGAGACAGCGGAGATGCTCTAAGGGGCTGTGCCTGCATTGTGGAGTGAAGGGGCACTTTGTCCATGAGTGCCCGAAGAGGAAGAAGTCGGAAAACCAGCAGCCTTGATACCGGCTAGGGAGACCGGGTCAGGGCCAAAGTCCTTCTCCCCTTGGATTCAGGTTTTGGTGCCAGTTCTACTGGCGATTAAGGATACCCCTTGTTTTGAGGCGCTAGTTGACTCGGGGGCAGGAGGCCCCAGGATTATGGCCACTGAGGCCATAATCCTGGGATTACCCTGGCTTCGCCTGCATAACCCTTGCATTGATTGGGCCCGGGGTGAATTGACGACGTGGGGCCCGGGCTGCCAGAAGGTCTGTTTGGATAAGGTCTCGCCAGCCCCAGTGACGCTTCCTTTGGATCGTGTTACCGGGGCCCTACAGATCCTTTGGAGATGTTTTTTCCAAACAGCAAGCAGAGATTCTGCCTCCTCATCGCTCCTATGACTGTGCCATAGAGCTACTACCTGGCACTGAACCTCCCCGTGGCTGCGTGTACCCCCTATCCCAGCCAGAGACGGAAGCCATGTCCCAGTATATTCGAGAGAACCTAGCTCGAGGCTTCATCCGGCCCTCTAAATCGCCCGCGGGGGCTGGATTCTTCTTCGTGGAGAAGAAGGATGGGGGGTTGCGCCCCTGTATTGACTACAGGGGACTGAATGCCATCACGCGGAAGGACAAATACCCCCTTCCCTTGATTTCTGAGATGTTTGACCGCCTCCAGGGGGCCCAGATCTTCTCCAAGCTCGATCTCAGGGGGGCCTACAACCTTGTGCGGATCAAGGAGGGGGATGAGTGGAAGACGGCGTTTAACACCCGCGACGGGCATTACGAATATCTGGTAATGCCGTTTGGACTTGCTAATGCTCCAGCCATCTTCCAAGCCTTCATGAATGACATCTTCAGGGATCTCCTGTATAAGTTTGTGATGGTCTACTTGGACAACATTTTGATTTTTTCAAGGGCTGAGGAAGAGCACCAGGAGCACGTGAATACCGTATTGCAGTGGTTGAGGGAGAACCACCTCTATGTGAAATTGGAAAAATGTGAATTCCATCGCTCCAAACTGCTCTTCCTGGGGTACATCATTTCTAACCACGGGCTGCATATGGACCCCAGTAAGCTGACAGCCATCCTGCACTGGCAGCAACCTAAGGGGCGTAAGGCTCTACAGCGCTTCTTAGGTTTTGCAAACTACTATAGGCAGTTTATTTGGAATTACTCGTCCCTTGACTGCCCCTCTTACTGCCTTGACTAAGAAGAACGCTGACGCTCGCAACTGGTCGCCTGAGGCGTGTCAGGCCTTTGAGAATCTGAAACAGGCATTTGTTGGAGCTCCAGTGTTGCGCCATCCCAACCCGACAAATAAATTTTTTGTGGAAGTGGACGCATCATCGGTTGGCGTAGGAGCAGTGCTGTCCCAGGCCCACCCCAGTGGGAAACTTCTCCCATGAGCTTTCTTCTCTAAAAAGTATACCCCTGCCGAGAAGAATTATGCCATCGGGGATCAGGAGCTATTAGCCATTAAATTGGCCCTGGAAGAATGGCGTCATCTGCTGGAAGGGGCGCAGGAGCCCTTCACGGTGTTCACGGACCATAAAAACCTGACTTATTTACGAGAAGCGAGAAGGCTGAATCCTCGCCAGGCCCGGTGGGCACTATTCTTCTCCCGCTTTGATTTCATTCTGACTTATCGTCCAGCGTAGAAGAACATCAAGGCAGACGCCCTCTCCAGGTCCATGGAGGCTGACCTGGAGGAAGAACCCCTGCAGTATGTAATTAAACCCGATGTCATTGTGCCCGCGATGACGCTAGCAGTACCTGCAGGTATGACCTTTGTGCCACCCCGGCTGAGAGAAAAGACACTCCAATGGGGGCATGCCTCTCGAATGGCAGGACATCCCGGGATCCTGGGAACCAAGCGGTTCATCTCCCAGCAGTATTGGTGGCCTTCACTTGATCGGGATGTGCAGGAGTTCGTGGCTGTGTGTCCTGAGTGCGCCCAGCATAAAGCTGACCGTCGGAGACCCCAGGGGTTGCTGATGCCTTTACTGGTACCTGAGAGACCGTGGACCCACATTGCCATGGACTTTGTTACGGATCTGCCTAACTCTGAAGGGCACACAGTTGTCTTGGTAGTGGTGGACCGGTTTTCTAAAATGGCCCACTTCATACCCATGCCTACCCTTCCTTCGGCGGTGAAGCTGGCACAGTATTTCATCAGCGCTATTTTTCGTCTCTATGGTCTGCCAGAATCTATTACCTCTGATCGAGGAGTACAGTTTGTCTCAAAGTTCTGGAGAGCCCTGAATCGGGCCCTTAAAATAAAGCTGAACTTTTCATCGGGATATCACCCACAATCCAATGGCCAAACAGAACGAGTGAACCAATGCTTGAAGCAGTTCCTGCGGATGTATGTCAATGAGTACCACAACGACTGGAGTCAGCTGCTGCCTTGGGCAGAATTCGCTCATAACAACCGAGTGAGCTCGGCCACGGGCGCTTCGCCCTTTTACATCGTATATGGACGACATCCGCGGATACCAGCCCCCTTGAAAACCAACTTGGATGTCCCGGCAGCGGCCGATGCGGTGACCTCGCTCCAAGCAATTTGGTCATCAGTTCAGAAAGCGCTGCGAGTGACCTCCGCTCGTATGAAATGCCAAGCGGATCGGTCTTGCAGAGTGGAACCGCGCTTCCAGCCTGGCGACTTGGTGTGGTTGTCCACACGTAATCTTCGTCTGAAGATTCCCTCCTCCCGCTTTGCACCTCGATTTGTGGGCCCATATCCCATTGTGAGGCAAGTGAATCGGGTCTGTTATCAGCTAAAGTTACCACCTACATTAGGGGTACATAACACCTTTCAAGTGTCCTTGCTGAAGCCTGTGATTCTGAGAAAAGGGGCTTTGCCCGCGTTGCCTACTAGTCCAGCCATCTCAGCCTCCCAGGGGGAATACGAAGTCCGGGATGTCTTGGATGCAAGGCGCTTCCGGGGACATCTCCAGTATCTCATTGCGTGGAAGGGATATGGACCGGCAGACAATTCCTGGGAAGACGCTACTCATGTCCACGCGCCAGTCCTAGTCAGACGGTTCCATCGCCTTTTCCCTCACAAACCTAAACCTCGTGGACGGGGTGGGGGGGGGGCCCTTGAAGGGGGGTGATGTTATGATTCTGCCGGTTTGGCTGAGGGGGAGGGGGGATGTCTCTTCTGATTGGCTGCCAGGGGTTGTGCTGACGTCAGGGGATAGTACTTTAGCCTGCAGCTGAAGAGTTTCTCTGCTTTTGCGTTACTTACTTGGTAGTAACAGGAAAGCCTGATAGGTTTCTCTCAGAACGTGCTCTAGGTTCTGACAGGGATCTGTGTTGTATTGGAGTATTCTTTTCCTTCCCTCTGGGTTAGCTGCTGCTGTGTGTGTGTGTATGTGTGTGCGTAGCTCTGTAATCAGGGTCAGCTGCTCGTTTGTTTAGTGGGGGCTGGGCTTTGCTCAGCCTCCAGGGCTCTGGGCTGAGTGAGAGCGTTCTCCTTTGTTTGTTTGTTTTAAGGATTTCTCTTCCCAGTGTCCCGGCCTGCTGGCTCAGTGAGTTTAACCCTTTGTGTACTGTGTGTATTGTATTCCTGCCTCTGCCAGTGTGTTTGTTGGATGGGCCCCACTCCCTCTCAGGAGGGGAAGCGTTCTCTCTGATTGTTTGTTGATTTATGGCACTCTCTCTCTGCTGGCTCTACAAGCTTAACCCTTTGTGTTCCGTGTGCCTCTGTCTACAGTGGGTTTGAGGCAAAGGCTTTCTGCCTTCCTTTTGTGTCTGGGTCCTCTGGCTTCTGCCTGGGGCTCCTACCCTGGTGGGGGGGGGGGGGGGGTTGCTGTGTTAGTTCCCCTGTCCTGCGCTAGTCCCTTGCGTAGGCGGGGCCCGCTCTGGTCCTTTGTTTCCCCCTCTGCCCTATTGCTGGTGTTCAGCGCGTGTCTGGCATCTTGGGGCCCTCTGGGTTCTTTCACCCCTCCCTGTGTGTGATTGGGTTCCAGTTCAGCCGTGAGGCTCGCACGAGTGGCTCTGTGTGCGTGAGTTCTGGTTCGGCCGCGAGGCCCGCCTGTATGCCTATTTCCCTTCTTCCTGAGGGACTGTGGGGAGGGGTAGCTTAGGGGGTATTGTGTAGCTGGGGTGTGCGGTGGTGGGTCGGTCTCCCCTTGGCCTGGGTCGGCGCTCTGCTGGCCTCGGCCAGGGCCCAAGGGCTCACGACCAACCCAACGGATTACACTTTGAGAATCACGTGCTCAACATTAAAAGTTTATATATATTTATTTATTTATTTATGTATGGCATTTTATCCCATATTAAACATGAATTAGGATGTTTTGTGGCTCTACATGAGAATTGTGATATTATGACCCCTTGTTTCATATTGTTGACAGTCTGCATTTTCCGTATGGGTCATGGTATGTTGGTGTATTAGGTTCTGCCCAGTGTAATATTTCTGGTACAGTAAGGTTCTGAGTGTGTTTTTGCACAAAGTTGTGCATAGTGTTTTGCAGTTGAGTGACTGTGGTTAGAATATGTTTTGAGCAACCACTTGATTCTTTGACATATGATACATATCTAATATCTAAATTTAATTAAAGGTATTAATTGTGACTTTTATTTTTATTTATTTATTTTTTCTGTGTGTTATCAGACAATTATGGCTTTAAGCTCCACCCCTGGACCCACCCCTAACCCCACCCCCTTTAGCCTCCCCAAACAGTTGGGCCACCGACCGCCTATGCTCTCCACAAAGAAGATTTTCTTCAGGTTAGTTCTGAGTCTGGCCCCTTTCACCTTCATCCTACACCCCTTCATTCCAGAGCTTCTTATCAACTGAAAGAGACTTGTCTCCTGTGCATTTATGCCACAGATGGCTTTAAGTGTCTCCATCATATTTATTTATTTATTTACCACCTTTTTGAAGGAATTCACTCAAGATGGCGTACAGTAAGAATAAATCAAACATGAGCAATAGACAATCACAGCACTAAAATATTCACATACCAAGACAAAGTATAGCATAGTATACTACTTACAATGTCAACATAACACGTAATAGAACATTTTAGTAGACAGCATAGGGTAAAAGCAAAGATGAAATATATAGATAGGTAAGAGAGAAAGAGGAATTAAAAAAATAAGATCTTCCCTCTCCCACCTCTCTTTAAAAGTGTACATATTGAGATCTTTAAGTCTGTTCCCATAAGTTTTATGGGAACTGACCATTTTAGTAGCCACCCACTGGACCAACTCCATCCTGTTTACATTTTCTTAAAAGTGCGGTCTCCAGAATTGGATATAGTTCTCTAAATAACATCACTCTGTATTTGTTTCTTCACCGGAGGTGGCTATCACCTGAGGGTACTATGTAAGCCACATTGAGCCTTCAAATAGGTGGGAAAATGTGGAGTACAAATGTAACAAGTAAATAAATAAATATTTGGGATTGCCAGTTATGTCTTAAAAGCATTACATGTTGCTCAGACTGCTGCAGCAAAATTAATATCAGCGTGTCCAAGGTATGAACATGTTTCATCTGTTTTATTCACTCTTCATTGGCCCTCCATAACATGGTGCATTCAATTTAAGATTTTATTACCGATTCACAAGCTTTGAACAATGAAATATCCAGAGTTATAAAGGCATCCTTAAAAATCTATCAGCACCATGATCACTGCGTTCTGCAAACAAGGGCCTGTTGGATGTGCTCTTTTCACACATCTGCAAGCAATTGAAAGCATATTGTTTAAAAAAAAAAGATTTATGGCAAAAATATGGAGGAGTTTTCAGCAGACTTAGTATCCTGTGTGGGAGGTTCTCCCTCATAGAGCTTGGAGTTATCTGTTAAATTGATGCTTTGTCCTGGTGTGTCAGACATGCAGTGTTTTGGGTGGGTGGAGGGATTGGGTCTGGAATAGGGTGTGTGTGTGAGGATATACAGTTCACAGGGGATAAGTTCTGGGGGGGGGGGGTCGTTTCAGCAGAGGTCACCATGAAGGATGCACATGGGTAATCCCACATATATTGTTTTGCAGTTTGTGAGGTCTGTGAGTCAGGAAAAAAGGGGAAGGAGTAGAAATGGATAAGGGAAACTGTTTGTACTAATTTGTACTGTATTTTGGAGTATGTTTTTGGTTCCTTCTTTCAATAATGAAAATAATTTTTGTTTAAAAATCAGCTTTTTGTTGAACTATGGTTGTTAACAGCACTTTCATCTGTAATTTGAGACTAGTGCCGATATTGACTGTCATGTTGCACACAGTTTTCTTGTGTGTTACACTCCTTTCTGTATAGAGCATTCATAATAATGCAAAATAATTTGCACAGAACACACTTATTTTTACAGTGGCCCTGCAAGGTGAGAGTAAAGGGAAAAAACGGGGTAAAATATGAATGTTAGCAGTGCAGGGGCAAAAAAAGAGAGAAATGGAGAAAAAGAGGGAAAATAAAAATCAATGTCAGAATGCATGTACAGCAGAAGGGTAGAAGCAAGGAAATGGAGAAAAAACTAAGCAGAACACTGACACAAATAAAGTGGGTAAGAGAGACTTAGACCTACAACATTCAGCTGCAGCGGTCAGCGTTTTTAAAAAATGTTAACTGCCACACACCGAGTTAGACCCAGGTAATTCAGTGCCAGGGCCTAATCTGGCTACCAATAACGAATATCCGCATGTTTGCAAGCTGCTGAAAGTTATCCGGGTCCAGCCAATATTCAGTGGATTGGGAACTGGTTAAAAGAGAGAAAAGAGAAAGTAGGGTTAAATGGACAGTTCTCCAGATGGAGGAGAGTGAATAGTGGAGTGTCACAGGGAACTGTACTAGAACCAGTGCTTTTCAACATATTCATAAATAATCTGGAAATGGGAATGGCGAGTAAGGTGATCAAATTTGCAGATAACAAAACTATTCCAAGTTCTCATCTAGGGATCCAAGATGCTGACACTCTCACACCTTGATCCTCTCAGCAGCAGAGTAGTTCCTCTGCACTGGGTGCTATTGAAAAATGTTTGCAGAGGTTCGGGTCTCAGATGACATCCAAGAACGCTGAGAGCCTGCTTGAGGATTTCTCGATGAGTGGGGGCTCATCAACTCCTCTAGAACTGGAAGTCAGCCTCAGCCCAGATGCTAGACTGCTGCCCCCCTCAACCTCTGTTTACTGATCTACTGACACAGCTGCAGCAGACACCCTACATGGATAGCAGTAATGGTGCCGAGCGGCGAGAGGGGATATTCCATCTTTCGGAGACAAGCAGCAAATCTTGGATGGTTCGGTACATCAAGCAGACGCGGTGCAGCCATTTGGAAGGCCAGTTTGAAGAGCATCTAGTGAGCAATTTTCATTCAAAAGTGATTCTTTTTTTCTTCTTCTTTTTTTTTTTTTTACTTTGACCCCTTCTGAAGTCACCCTGGAATTTATTTGGAAAACCTTGGTGGACCTTGGAAAATTGATGTTACATCAGAATAATGCTTTACAACAGATGGTGGTTAAACTACAGTGTTAAGTAGATATTTGGCAGATAGACAGAAGCTAAGAAATAAGATTTGTGATAATGAGAAGAATATTAAGGACTTGAAAGCAGCTCAAGCTGCTGTTATTGTTGATATAACAAACTTAGGGCCCCTTTTACTAAGCTACGTAGGTGCCTATGCGCGCCCAACACATGCCAAATTGGTGTTACCGCCCAGTTACTGCATGGCCCTTGTGGTATTTTCAATTTTGGTGCGCATCTGCTACGCGCGTCTGAAAAATATTTTTTATCTTCTGGCGCATGTAGTGGATGCGCACCAAGTGACATCTAATGCGTGTAGGTCATTACCGCCCAAATTCTTTACCGCTAGGTCTATGGCTGGCGGTAAGGTCTCAGACCCAAAATGGACACTTGGCAATTTTGATTTTGCCAAATGTCCATTTTCGGCAAAATTTTTAAAAAAGGCCTTTTTACAGGGGCGCTGAAAAATGATTCTGCGTGCACCGAAAACCCGTGCCTACACTACCACAGGCCATTTTTCAGCACGCCTTTGTAAAAAGACCCCTTACATAGAAGAAATGAAGGTCTGGAAAATTATGCCAGAAGTGATCATTTGCGTTTTTTTATTGTTCCTTGCTCAACATTGGTAACGCTAATGTTAAAGAAATGTATACAGGAAGTTTTGAATGTTCCAGAATATAAGGTTCCACCATTTACCCAGGTTTATTATCTGCCTGTGTCAAAATTTTCATAGAAGTTTGATGGCCCACAGGATTTAGAGACTCCTTTGGATGCGTCTGCTATTTTAGAGACATCAGATAATGGATCTTTGACTAGTTCTACTCAGATTGCTACAGTGGCTTTATCCCCAGATAAGATTTGGTTGTTGAATTTATTTTTCAAGCACAGAGATTAGCTTTTTTTATGGACAAAAAATTAGAATATTTCCTGATGTCTCACGTGACACCCAGAGGCATAGGCGACAATTTTTGTTGGTGAAACCCAGTGTGATTCAGTTAGGGTCAACTTTCTTTTTAAAGTATCCCTGCAAATGTATTGTCTGATATCAAGCTTGTAAATATGTATTCTTTGAGCCAGCTCAGCTTACTGCTTTTTTTTGCGACAAAACAGATAGCTACCTCACCACTAGCTGTTCCTGAAGTCACCATCTATGGCAGCCACGCCCATAGTAGCCAAACCCCTTATATCCGCCGTGGCGCATATAAGCAGTATCATTAAAAATACTATACCAGTATAGGAGCAAATAACTTGTGATTTTTTTTTCATTATAAATAATTTCTATACGCTCTAGTATATCCAGTGCAAAATAAGACAGCAGATGAAAATTCTCAAATTGGACATCTTCCAAACACTAAAATGAAAATAAAATGATTTTTTTCTACCTTTGTTGTCTTGTGAGTGTTTTTCTGAACATGTTGGTCCCAGTCTCTGATTCTCAGGCTCTTTATCTGATCCCTTAACTCCGTTTCCAGGGCTTCCTTTCCATTTATTTCTTTACTTTCCTCCTTCATTTCTTGCCCTACATCCATAGGGAAAAGCTGGGTCCTCTGCAGACTTGACTGGAGGAGGTATAGAGTGGATCCAGCTTTTGCCTATCATCCATGTGCAGATTTTCTCCTCTTTTCCCTTTCCCTCACCTTGTCACCTCCTTCCTCTCTCCATCACGGCCAGCATTTCTCCTCTCTCCTCCCCTCCATCCATGTTTATCTCACTTCTCTCTTCCCTTCCCTCCATCCATGTCCAGCATTTCAACTCTCTCCTCCCCTCCATCCATGTCCAAAATTTCTCCTCTCTCCCCCCCATCCTCCCACCCTGTCAGACTGTCATAGTAATGCTTGAATGTTTTCACTTATATACACTGTCAGCTAGCACATTTGCTTATTTCCGATCTGACGAAGAAGGGCAACCTTCGAAAGCTAATCAAGAAATGTATTATGTCCAATAAAAAAAGGTATCATCTTATTTTCTTTTCCTCTCTCCCCTAAATCCATGTGCATCTCCTCCTCTGTCTTCCCTCCCCTCCATCCGTGTCCAGCATTTCTCCTCTCCCCCTCCACTCCATCCATGTGCATGTACTTCCTCTGTCTTCCCTCCCCTCCATCCATGTCCAGTATTTCTCCTCTCTCCTGTAGAATAAGGTTATAAGGTTAACCGAAATAAACTACAGGTTGCCCAGTCTCAGGTTACCTTTCTTGGCCATCAGATTGGCTCCCAAGTGCGTAGCCTTGGTCCTGATACTCTGCAACATGTTTCTTCTTTGCGCATGCCCACTACTGTCTCAGATCTTAGAGCAGTGTTGGGAATGCTCAATTTTTGTAGACTTTGGATTCCCGATTACTCTCCTAGAACCTAGCCATTTTATCAGAAGTTATTGGGAAAACAAAAACTTAAACATGATCCACTCCATTTTTCTGCTGATGAAACTGAAAACCTTATGTCCCTGGTCAAGGATGTTATGCCCAACAGGAAAATTCCTGGTATTATGCCCAACCATGGGCTTCTGACCCTGCGGGTTGGTCTGAGTCTCTCCAGCCGCAATCTAACCTGTTTTCCCCAGAAGGCAAGTGATGACAATATTCTACACTCCCTTCCCCTCCAACCGTGTGCATCTCTTTCCTTCCCTCCAACATTTCTCCTCTCTTCCCTGCCCTCCACTCCATCCATGTCCAGCATTTCTCCTGCCCTTCCCACCATCCATCCATGTCCAGAAACTCTGCTCTCTCCCCTGCCCTCTCTTCCCATCCATGTCCAGATTCTCCTCTGCCCTCCCATCTGTGTCCAGTGATTCTCCTCTCTCACCTGCCCTCCATGTCCAGCGATTCTCCTCTGCCCTCCCCTCCCATCTATGTCCAGCGATTTCTCCTCTCTTCTCTCCCCTGCCCTCCCCTCCCATCCATGTCCAGCGATTCTCCTCTCTCCCCTGCTCTCTATGTCCAGCGATTCTCCACTGCCCTCCCCTCCCATCTATGTCCAGCGATTTCTCCTCTCTCCCCTGCCCTCCCCTCCCCTCCGTCCAGCAATTCTCCTTTGCCTCCTATCCTCCCCTCCATGTCCAGTAACTCGCCCCAGGCCTCCACCTGTCCCCCCCTTTTCAGCCCCCGTCGAGTTCCAGTGCCCCAGCCCCACCTGCCTGCCCTTAGCTTCCCAACAGCCCCACCACCCCCCGCGACGCGTTTAAATCTTTTTTTTTTTTTTACATGAAGTTGCAGCGCCGGCGTGAGAGAACCAGGCTCACCTCCTCCTTCCTTCCCTTCATTCCCTCTCAGTGTCCCGCCTTCAAGTGACGTAGTTTCCTGTTTCCACGAGGGCGGGGAACAAAGGGAAGGCAGGAGGAGGCGAGCTTGGTCCTCTCACTAATGCCGGCACTGCAACTTCACGTAAAAAAAATAAAAGATTTAAATGCGTCACGGGGGTGGGGCGCTGGAACTCGACGGGGGCTTAAAACGGGAGTCGCGGGTGGTAGAAACGGAAAGCAGGGCTGGGAAGCTAAGGGTGGGTAGGTGAGCCTAGGAAAAAAAGGTGCCGGTACGCTGTACCGGCGCATACCGACACAAAAAAGCACTGCTTAGGACCCTCAAGTCTATCAACATTCATATCAAGACCCCTGAGGCAGGCATTTTGCCAAAACATGGTGCTATGTCGAGTAATAACATTTTTCCACTGTATCTCCGCCTTCCTGTTGTTATTTGAGGTACCTTGCTGGTCTCACTACTCTTTTGCATGGACTCTCATACGTAGTCTCCTTCTTCTACGGTTCTCCTTCCCTTACTAATTGTGTTTCTGCCAGGTACTTGTGACCTGGATTGGCCACTGCTGGAAGCAGGATACTGGGCTACATGGACCATTTGTCTGACCCAGAATGGCTGTTCTTATGAGAGTATCTTCACAAAATAAGCAACGATAGATATTAGATTTTCCGTCGCTGACAGGAGTCAATTGTAAATTGATTTATGGCAAACTGATTCATACCCTATTATTTAGAAAATCTTTAAAAATCTTTTTGTTCTCCAATCAAAATGTATAAATTTTTTATGATTTCATTCTCTTACTGAATTGTTTCAAGTTGCAAGTAATCTCCTTCTGAAAGCAGGTCTATTATTGTAATCCGCTTTGCAAGTTACATTAAAGGCAGAATAAAGTAAATAAATAAGCATACAAACAAATTATTCCAAGTCGTTCCAGACTGTGAGAAATTGGAGAAGAATATTACGAGACTGGAAGACTAGGCATCCATAAGGCAGATGAAATATGGACGAGAAGAATAAACCAAATTATAGCTACATGATGCTAGGTTCCATATTAGTAGTCACCACCCAGGGAAAAGATATAAGTGTTATCGTGTATAATGCATTGAAATCTTCTCTTAAAGGCCCTGTTTACTAAGGTGCACTAGTGTTTTTAGAACTTGCTAAATGCTAAAATCGCCCTTATGTTTCTATGGGTGACTATAGCATTTCGGGTGCACTAAAAATACTAGCCTGCCCTTAGCACTACTTGGTAAACATGGCCCTTATGGGCTAATGATCAGAAGCAAATGCAGGCACTAGAGGCTGTTAGCGCCATACTAGCACCTGTGTTTGCTACTGCCCCATGATTGGAGCCCCCGAGTGCATGAAACAACACGCTCGCCGGCTCTGAACACAACTAGCATGCAAATGCATGCAAACCAAGGCTCTTAGCACAAGAAGCATGCAAATGCATGCTAAAACTATTCATCCCCAATAATCAGTGACCAAAGATTGGCTTGCTGGCCGCAGGAAACCCTACACCAGCTCGGAATGCTACAAACAAGTGGTCTCTGTCTCTCTATTCAGAACCCAACCCACCTCCTGCTGTGCAGTGATTACCTCACAGTGAGTCAGCTAAGTGCTATATCAAAGAAATTCCCCTAGAATATACCTTTCCTTTTGTAAATAAATCTAAATATTCCCAATAATTATAGCAGTTTCATCAATGTAAAATGCAACTTTATAACCACAATGCAGTTTGAAAAGCCTATCCTCTATCAGAGCTAGGCAGGAAAAGAAAGAGGGTTCATCTTTATAACCTCAATGCAGTTTGAAAAGCCTATCCTCTATCAGAGCTAGGCAGGAAAAGAAAGCGGGTTCGCAAGACAAATTAATTAAGCAATAAGCATTAAATTAAAGAGAATATCAGGTATCTCAACCTTTAGCCAAATAGTTGAGAAGTTAGAATAAAATAATCAGAATTTACTTAGCAGTAATTTGGTTCAGGTCCAGCACTTGGAATGCTACAAACAAGTGGTCTCTTGTCTCTCTATTCAGAGCCCAACCCACCTCCTGCTGTGCAGTGATTACCTCACAGTGAGTCAGCTAAGTGCTGTATCAAAGAAAGTTCTCTAGGTGTGACCAGAAATGGTACAGTCTGATCAAATAATTTTCAGTTGATTTAACTTTCAAATTCCCCTAGAATATACCTTTCCTTTTGTAAATAAATCTAAATATTCCCAATAATTATAGCAGTTTCATCAATGTAAAATGCAACTTTATAACCACAATGCAATTGAAAAGCTATCCTCTATCAGAGCTAGGCAGGAAAAGAAAGAGGGTTTCAACTTATAACTGTTGCAGGAAATTGATGCATGAATTACCCCTATTGTTAGCAGAATCTGTGGTACTCAGAGTCAAACAGCACACACCAGAATGAGGGAGAAATCTTCTTTATTTGCCAGCAAACAAAGTAGGACATCAGCATTAAGTCTCTTCTTCTCTTTCTCAGCTCTCTGTGTCTTTGTGGCTTCTGTCTCAGCTCCTTCTCTTCTGCTGTCTCTCCCTCTTCTGTCTGTTCCTTCTGACGTAAGCTGCTTCTGCTCCCACTTATATACAGTGCTATCCCCCTCTCTAGCCCCCCTTACTTTCCAGATGGTAAAGAATAGATTAATTACCTTGTCTCAACCAATCATCTCTATACATATGTTCAAAATATCAGTTACATAGGTTCCAGACATATCCTAAACTGACCTATGACCTGGGGCCTCTCACACTAGACATTGTGGCTCCCATCTCTTACATTTTCATTATGATTAATTTCTCAGCTATAGCTTAAACTGAGTTCATTTAGGGGCTAAGGGGACATTCTCATATTCCTAGTCAACTTCATACTAACTACTAACTGAACTCTGGCATTCATTAAGGGGTCAAGGGCCAGTCTTACTTAATAGCATACAGATATAGTCTGTTATTACTTTCAGGACCATTCCTATACTTAGCTAATCAATCAAGGAGAAGAGAGTTGACTTCTCTGACCTCTTTCACCTATTAGCTTCACACACTGAACTAGCTAGGACTGTGGCTAAGTCAAACCATATGCTGACCTTTTCACTGCAGTCCTACTCAGAACGTAAGGCAAAGAGTTGAACAAACATTCTACACAGAATAAAACATATTCTAAAATAAGCATCCTTATAAGACATATTCTAAAATACACAGAAATCAGAATTCCTTATAACAAAATCTACATATCAAAAATATCTAGTATTATTTAAACAGCATTCAGCCTACTTTTAAACTACAGTATGTCTGGCTCATGCCTTGTTTATAATAGTATACATATGTACTAGCATTAGCAATCCATCACTCACAAGGTGTCAAAGAAAGTTTCTGTCTCTGACCTTTCTAACCTTTAGCTTTGCCAAAGCTAGACTTTCTAAGTAATTAAATCCAGCTGGCATTCCTTCACTTGCAGAGTGAAAAGTTGAATTCAAACACCAAGCTTTTAAACCCCAGATTTTTTAACAGAATTAACAATTAATATGATTTCTTATATATATATAATTATGCCCATGCCGCCTCATAACCACAATGCAGTTTGAAAAGCCTATCCTCTATCAGAGCTAGGCAGGAAAAGAAAGCAGGTTCACAGGACAAATTATTTAAGCAATAAGCATTAAATTAAAGAGAATATCAGGTATCTCAACCTTTAGCCAAAAAGTTGAGAAGTTAGAATAAAATAATCAGAATTTACTTAGCAGTAATTTGGTTCAGGTCCAGCACTTGGAATGCTACAAACAAGTGGTCTCTGTATCTCTATTCAGAGCCCAACCCACCTCCTGCTGTGCAGTGATTACCTCACAGTGAGTCAGCTAAGTGCTGTATCAAAGAAAGTTCTCTAGGTGTGACCAGAAATGGTGCAGTCTGATCAAAGAATTTTCAGTTGATTTAACTTTCAAATTCCCCTAGAATATAACTTTCCTTTTGTAAATAAATCTAAATATTCCCAATAATTATAGCAGTTTCATCAATGTAAAATGCATTGTTACATACTAATACTTTTAAAACAAATAGAACAAAATATGTTTTAAATTAACATACAGTTAAGCTCTGAAACTCACTGTCAGATATTCAGCATAAATACGTATCTGGATAGTAGCTGGTGCTGAATATTCAGATAGGAGTGGAGGAATATCCCAATGGGCTGAGAACCAGGGGAACTGGGTTTGATTCCCATTGTGGTTCCTTTGGAGGGTTAAGGGGCTCTTTTACCAAGCTGCAGGAAAACCGCATGACCGTGCGACAGGGAGCCCCTACCACCAACCATTGTGGTGGTGATAAGGGCTCCCGTGCTAACTTGGTGGTAACTGGGCAGCATGTACTGATGCCTGATTACTGCCGAGTTATTGCCACACAAGCCATTTCCAGGGATTTTCTTTTTCCCCCGGAAATGGCACACGCTCAAGGTGGGACTACCGCCGGCAGCCAAATTGGCCCAGCAGTAGTCCTGAAAGAGCGAGCATTAAGTCTATGTTGGGCTTACCGCCAGTCTGTGAAAGGGCCCCTAAGTGACTTGCCCTGTGTCATAAGGAGCCACAATGGGAATCAAATCCCATTCTTCTGATTCTCAGCCCAGTGCGCTAATCATTGGGCTACTTCTCCACTATCTGAATATTCAGCACCAGCTACTATCTGGATTCTTTTGATGAATATCTGACAGTGAGTTCCAGAGCTTAACTGTATGTTGTGTGAAATAATTTGTCCTATTTGTTTAAAAAGTATTACTTTGTAACTTCATGGTGTGTCCCCTAGTCTTTGTACTTTTTGAAAAAGTAAACAATCAATATGCGCTTACCCATTATACTCCACGCAGGTACAAAACTTAGATTATGAACCTATTAAGGACAGAGAAAGTTCCTGTATGTAATATGCAAACTGCTTTGGTTGTACCAAATAAAGGTGGTATATCAAAAATCTGATAAACATAGGGTGGTCATTGCCAGCACTATCTGGATAGCAATGATATTGAGCCTACTATCCAGACAGCTAATTGGATAAAGTTGGGACAGCCTTTTTTGCTGTCCTAACTTTATCCAGATAGTTATCCAATTAATGTGGAACTACACCAGCATTATCCAGATGAGGCAGAGGCAGACTGTAAAGATATAGTTGGTCCAACTCCTTGGTGGACTAGGTGTCTGCCTTAGGTGGCAGCATTTGGCAGGAGCAGTACAAGACAGCAGCATCTCTCCCCACCCACCCACTTCCCTATCTTGTCCAGGACCGGGCCCCATATCGCAAACTGATACAGTACCAGTATGAAACCTTTAAACAAAGGCCTGTGCTCAAGTGCTGTCGTGTTCCACCCTTCTCCCAATAGGAACTTCTGTGTTAAAGGGAGGGTGGGTGGGCTGCAGGCGTGTGGGCCTGTGTTTAAAGGTCCGACACTGGTTGCCCAAGTCCAGTAAGGGGTAGGGCTGCAGCGGAAAATTTAGGGGACAGGAGACAGATGCTGAACATGGGACATCGGGGGAGTGGGGGAAGAAATGCTGGGCTATGGAGAGTAAGAAACGGAAGGAGAGATGCTTGCATTAAGGGGGATTACAGAAGGAGAGATGATGGACTATAGGGGGGCATGACAGTAGGGCCTTGAGCTGCCCCAGGAGGGAGAGGCACACACTCCTTGTGGCCTTGGGCAAATCACTTAACCTTCCACTGCATCAGTTAGAAATGTAGATTGTAAGTTCTTCTAGGGACAGGAAAATGCCCACAGTACATGTAACTCAACTTGAAATACCAATGAACAGGTGTGAGCCAAATACTATATAAATAAATAAAAACATCAGTGGTAATTTTATTTGTTAGTTGTAATAAATTGAAATAAAACTAAACATAGAAAAGAAAATAAGATGATACCTTTTTTATTGGACTAGCGTAATACATTTGTTGATTATTTATTTATTTTATTTATTAGGATTTATTTACCGCCCTTTTGAAGGAATACACTCAAGGCGGTGTACAGTAAGAATAGATAAACATGAGCAATAGACAATTACAACAGTAAAACTATTAAAAACAATACAAAGTATGACATGGTATACTATTTACAATGTCAACACGTAATAGAACATTATAGGTGATTGCGAAGGGTAAAGCAAAGATGTAACATACAGAAGGGTAAGAAATTTGGAAGAGTTAGAAAGTAAGGTGACTGATTTAAAGAAAGTTGCACATGAGGTTAGAGAAATGGTTAAATGTTATCTCAGCTAGGGTAGGAGTGGATAAACGTGTTCTGCTGCAGTACTCCTTGTGTGTGTGTGTGCAGGGCCGGTCTTAGCAAGTGCGGGGCCCTATGCAGACCAATTTGGTGGGGCCCCATCCTAGCCCCGCCCCTATCCTAGCCCCGCCCATTGATAAGATTATTCAATTTTTAGAAAATTTTTTAATTATGAAATTTCAAATAAAGACAAATGAAGCTAAACTTGTACAGAAAAACTGATTGAAATAATAAGCACAATGCTATCATGAAACCCCCCCTCCCAAGAAATTATTCAGTTCAAGTCCACAATTAGTAGTTCAAATTCTCATAACCCCGGGGGGTCAGAGGTGCGGACATACAATCTCTCCACTGCAAAACACTATACACAAACTTGTGCAAAAACACAGTCAGAACCTTACCAAACCATAACAGCACTAATTCCAAGGACAGGACGAGCTACAACCTTATGCATGGAAAGGCAGAACTGTAATTACACCAGGCTCTATATTTCACCAATACACTACCTTGTGAAAAAAAAAAAGGGCTGCAAATACTACACGCTAGCAGGATACTGTACCTTGATCACACATGAAAAACACATGACACAACAAATATGAAAGCAAAATACTGAATGGAAAGTTACCTCAAGAAGTCAGACTCAGCATGCAGCAATACTAGAAAAATTGAAACTTACATGCAAAATATCACAGATGCACATTTCTAAAAGCTGACATATTCCAATTAATAAATTCTGAATAAAATACTTTTTTTCTACCTTTGTTGTCTGATCATTTCGTTTTTCTATTCGCTTTGGTCCCAGTGTCTTCTGTTTTATGCAGTGTCTTCTTTCCGTTTGATATTTTTTCTCTCACCGTGTCCACCATTCTCCTGTGTCCTTATGTGTTCCGTCTACCATCTGTAGCCCCCTGTCCCTATCCTTTCTCCAGTTTCAGCATCTGCCTTCAAAGTGTTCCGATCCAGCCCTTAAATTCAACAATTTGCCCTCCATCCACATCCAGCATTTCTCCTCTCTCCCCTCCACTCCATTTCCAGCAATTTCTCCTCTCCCTGGTCCCTGCCATCCCATCCAAGTCCATCCTTGGCCCTCTCTACCCTTCCCTCCTCCATCCACATCCAGCAATTCTCCTCTCTCCCCTCCCCTCCATTTCCAGCAATTTCTCCTCTCCCTGTGCCCTGCCCTCCCATCTGTTCCTCTCTCCCCTGCCCCCCTCCATTCACCCATGTATCCAGCAATTCCCCTCTCTCCCTGGGCCCTGCCATCCCATCCAAGTCCATCCTTGGCCCTATCTGCCCTTCCCTCCTCCATCCACATCCAGTAATTGTTCCCTCTCCCTTCCCTTCCATTTCCAGCAATTTCTCCTCTCCCTGGGCCCTGCCCTCCCATCTGTTCCTCTCTCCCCTGCCCCCCTCCATTCACTCATGTATCCAGCAATTCCCCTCTCTCCCTGAGCCCTGCCATCCCATCCATGTCTCTCTTTCCCCTGCCCGCCCTCTTCTCTCCCCCACGATGCACGATCGATCATCGATCCCTTTCCTTTTTTGCTTTTAAATTTACCTCCAGTCCGGCAGCGTCAGTGAAAGCGCTCCCAGCCAGTAAAAGCGCTTGTCTTCGTTGTGCCCCGCCTTCTTCTGACGTCATAAGAAGGCGGGACACAGCGAAGAGAAGCGCTTTTACTGGCTGGGAGTGCTTTCACTGACGCTGCCGGACTGGAGGTAAATTTAAAAGCAAAAAAGGAAAGGGATCGATGATCGATCGTGGGGGAGAGAAGAGGGCGGGCAGTTCGGACGAGCGGCGGCGATCCCCGGCCGGAACTAGGTCAAGGCTGACTGAGGCACGCCGCGCGGGGCCCCCCTAAGCGCGGGGCCCTATGCGGCCGCCTCGGCCTAAGACCGGCCCTGTGTGTGTCTGTGTGAGTGAGAATAACGAGTTAGTTACTTCTTCCAGTAAAGGCCTGGTTGAAGAGCCAAGCTTTCACCTGATTCCTGAAGTAGAGATAGTCTTGTGTTAAGCGCAGCCTTTCAGGCAGTGCATTCCAGAGTGTAGGGGCTACTCCGGAGAAGGCTCACTTGCGGGTATCAGATCGTGTAATGTCTTTTGGAAAGGGTGTGGTTAGTGAAAGTCCTTGGGAGGACCTTGGCGGTTTGAGGAGGATCATCCTATTTTCCAGGTACTCAGGGCCATTTCCTTTCAAGGCCTTGAAGATCAGACATAGAGTTTAAATTTAGACCTGTATTGTACTGGTAGCCAATGAAGTTTTTGCAAAAATGGTGTGATGTGGTCACGCCGTTTGCAACCTTCTATGAGTCTTGCTGCTGCATTCTGAATCAACTGGAGCTCGTGCAGGCCCTTTGTAGTCAGACCATTGTATAGTGCATTGCAGTAATCCAGTCTTGATGTTATCATGGCATGTACAACTGGGATAAGATTTACCTTCTCGATGTAAGGAGAGAGGCAGCGTAGCTGTCGCAAATAGTAGAAGCAGCTCTTGAAGGGTACTTGGATTTGGGGAATCAGTGTAAGTGTTGAATCTAACTGTATTCCAAGGTTTCTGACTTGTGATTTGAGGGGGAGTTCATACTTCCCAAAAGTGATTTGGATGTCGGGTATGTATCCACTTGTGTTAGCGACCCAAAGAAGCTCTGTTTTACTTGGGTTCAGGCAGAGTTTGTTGTGTTTAGCCCATTCTTGAATTGATGTTAGACAGATAATCAGTTTATTCAAGGCTGTAGGTAAGTCAGGTTCAATGGGTATGAGTAGCTGCACATCATCCGCATAGATGTAGAACTGAGTGTCCATTGACCGAATGAGCTAAGCTAGTGGTTTGAGGTACATATTGAACAGAATAGGTGACAGTATCGATCCTTGTGGTACCCCGCAGGTCAGTGGCCATGGTGGTGATGAGTTGCTGCCAAACATTATGGATTGTTGCCTGTCTGATAGGTAGGATCTGAACCAAGGAAGTACTGTTCCATTGATAACTGTTTCCGTCAGTCGTGCTAGCATGATATCATGGTCCACGGTGTCAAAAGCTGCAGAGAAAACAAGCAATACTAACATTGAGGCGAATCCCTTGTCTTGGTTTCTGTGAAGATCATACAAGGACCATTTCTGTACCATAACCAGGTCTGAATCTAGACTGACATGGATCTAGCTAGTTTCTCTTTTCTAACCAGTGTAAGGAGTTGCGGAGAAGACGGCCTCAAGGAAAGCGAGAGCAGCCCCGGAGGGAGATTAAAAGACATTTGCAAATGTGCCCTCTAGTGGCCAAGAGACCGATTAGAATAAGGGATAAGCCTAGGAACCACGATTCCCACAATGCATCTGACCCAATACAGGACTCACAGGAAGTGGAAGGGGAGGAGCAAGATTGGGAGATGGATTCTAATCAGGGCGATGAGGAGCAGCTGGAGGAGCCCTGTGAGGAGATAGAAGAGATGGAATGGGATAAAAGGGAGGAGATAGAGGAGAGTATGGAGGTGGCTGCATTCACACAGACTGCTGGTGCTAAGGTGAGGGGTTTCTTGGCCAAGGTATTTCCTCAACTGTCTGGGATAGGAAAGACAGAATTGATGCAGCTGGGAAGAAACCTGTGGCAGCAAGCAATTCAAAAGGTTAAGGGTGCTAGAAGCTAAATACTGTGTGTTGTGAGGAACTAATGATGAACTACTACTACTACTATAAATCATTTCTATAGCACTACCAGTCGTACGCAGCGCTTCACAATTGAACATGAAGAAAAGACAGTCCCTGCTCAAAAGAGCTTACAATCTAAATCAGGACAGACAGACAGGACCAATAAGGATAAGGGTAGGACAGACAGAAGGACACATAGGGAAACGGACTATTGAAGAGAGGAAGACAAGATAAAGGTTACGAGCAAGTGACAAGTTAGGAGTCAAAAGCAGCATCAAACATGTAGGCCTTTAGCCCAGATTTGAAGGCAGCCAGGGATCGAGCTAAACGTAACGGCTCAGGAAGCATATTCCAGGCATAAGGTGTGGCGAGATAAAAGGATCGGAGTCTGGAGTTAGCGATGGAGGAGAAGGGTGCAATTAGGAGAGATTTGCCTAGTGAACAGAGTTCCTGGGAAGGGGTGTAGGGAGAGATGAGGGTGGAGAGATAGTGAGGGGCTGCAGAGTGAATGCACTTATACATCAATAAGAGGAGCTTGAATTTTATACAGAAACGGATAGGGAGCCAGTGAAGTGACTTCAGGAGAGGGCTGATATGGGCATAACGACTTTGGCGAAATATTAGTTGTGCAGCAGAATTTTGAACAGACTGAAGAGAGAGGTGGCTGAGTGGAAGACCTGTGAGAAGCAAGTTGCAGTAATCTAAGTGAGAGGTGATGAGAGTGTGGATGAGGGTTCTGATAGTGTGTTCAGAAAGGAAAGGGCGAATTTTGGCGATATTATAAAGGAAGAAACGACAGCAGGTTTTAGCAATCTGTTGAATATGTGCAGAGAAGGAGAGGGAGGAGTCGAAGATGACCCCAAGGTTACGAGCAGATGAGACAGGAAGAATGAGCGTGTTGTCGACAGAAATAGAGAATGGGGGGAGATTGGTTTAGGTGGGAAGATAAGGAGCTCAGTTTTGGACATATTAAGCTTCAGGTGACGGTGAGACATCCAGGTAGCAATGTCAGAGAGGCAGGCAGATACCTTGGACTGGATTTCTGCTGAGATTTCTGGTGTGGAGAGGTAGATCTGGGAGTCATCAGTGTAAAGGTGATACTGAAAACCGTGAGAAGAGATCAAAGCACCAAGGGAGGAAGTATAGATGGAGAAAAGGAGAGGTCCTAGGACGGATCCTTGAGGTACACCCACTGACAGCGGGATAAAGGAAGAGGAGGATCCACCACAGGCTGATTAGTGACTAACTAGGAAGATGAAAAAGATGGTGTTAGACAGTGGTGTGCTGGAGCCGGCTCGCACCGGCTCGCAAGAGCCAGTTGTTAAATTTTCTTCTGGCTTGCGAGCCGGTTGTTGAAAATAGCGAGCCGGCTCTGGCTGTCCTCCCTCCCTCCGGATCCGCCTCACCGCCCGCTTGTTTCGTGAATTCTTCGGGGCAGGCAGTCTTGCCTGCCCGCTTCCAGCGCTGACTGTCCTCCCTTGCCGATTCGCCCTTTAAAAATGGCCGCTGAGACTTCCAGAGGCGGCCTCGCGAGACTTCGGCTGAAGTCTCGGCGGCCATTTTGAAGCGCGAGTCGGCAAGGGAGGACAGTCGGCGCTGGAAGCGGGCAGGCAAGACTGCCTGCCCCGAAGAATTCAAAAAACAAGCGGGCGGTGAGGGACCGGATCGGGAGGGAGGGTGGGAGGGAGGAGAAGAATTCACGAAACAACTCGGGAGGGGGTGGCAGGGGGGAAAAGGGAGTCGCTGCTGGGCATGGGTGGATGGAGGGGGTTCCTGGGTATGGGTGCATGCAGGGCCGGGGAGAGGAGGGTACACTGCTGGACATGGGTGCATGCAGGGCAGGGGAACGGAGGGTCACTGTTGGACATGGGTGCATGCAGGGGAGAGGAGGGTCACTGCTGGACATCTGGGTGCATGCAGGGCAGAGGAGTGGAGGGTCACTGCTGGACATGGGTGCATGCAGGGCAGGGGAAAGGAGGGTCACTGCTGGACATGGGTGCATGCAGGGGAGAGAAGGGTCACTGCTGGACATCTGGGTGCATGCAGGGCAGGGGAAAGGAGGGTCACTGCTGGACATGGGTGCATGCAGGGGAGAGGAGGGTCACTGCTGGACATGGGTGCATGCAGGGGAGAGAAGGGTCATTGCTGGACATCTGGGTGCATGCAGGGCAGGGCAGAGGAGGGTCGCTGGGTATGGGTGCATGCAGGGCAGGGGAGAGAGAAGAAATGCTGGACATGGATGGAGGGGAGAGAAGAGTGAGGAAGGAGATGAGATGAGGAAAAAGGAAGAGAGGAGAAAAACTGCACATGGATGAAGAAAATAGGCAGAAGCTGAGGACCAGAAATGAAGAAGAAAGGAGGAAAGAAATAAATGGAAAGGAAGCCCTGGAAACAGAGTTAAGAGGACAGATAGCAGCAGAATCGGATACTGGGCCAGCATGAGCAGAAAAACAGTCACCAGACAACAAAGGTAGAAAAAAAATCATTTTATTTTCATTATAGTGTTTGGAATATGTTCACTTTGAGAATCAGGTGCTCAACATTAAAAGTTTATATTTATTTACTTATTTATGGCATTTTATCCCACATTAAACGTGAATTAGATTGGAACCTGGGATCATTTAAATTTTTTTCCTGGAGAGAGTAATGCATTGCCCCCCCCCCCCCCTCGGCTATAGCCAGCTCTGCAATTTTGGGGGGGCGCCGAGGTGGACGGGGGGCGCAGTGGTGGATGGGGGGGGGGGGCGCCGAGGTGGACTGGGGAGAGAGCCTGTTGTTAAACATTTACCAGCACACCACTGGTGTTAGAGAACATTGGACTATGTTCAGCAAACTGATAGGAAAGCTCTGTCTGGCATTGTGAACATGGAAATTGTCAGAGTTTATGATGATACAGTTTATTGTGCTGCTGAAGTCACTACAACTGAATGGATGTGAATAAAAGAGAACCCTTTATTATAAGAAGACGTTTGGAGTTTCTGCCCGTTTGTTGGGGTCATCATTGAATGGTGAGCTAACTGAACAGTCACTCACGGAAGCTGTGGCCACAGGGACAGAGAACTGGAATTAACTGGTGCTGCGAGGGAGAAAGGCCAGCATTGAAGCACATCAGCTAAGCAGGGTCGATCTGGGCTGAAGAGCAGAAGGGGGACCTGCAGACACCAGTCATTAAGTTGAACACAGACTGTTCTGTGAGTTTCCTTAGAAACAGATGTTGGATACTGGCCTGTAATTTTCAAGTTTGTCCTGGTCAAGGTTGTTTTTCTTCAGCAGAGGGTGGACCACTGCCCTTTTTAATGCTGTTGGTAGCTGCCCATTAGAAAGAGAGGTGTTCACAATTTTTGTGGCGTCTTCTATGAGGCCCATACTTGCCTGCTACACTATCTTTGATGGGCAGGGATCGAGGGAGCAGGTAGTAGGTCGAAGGTCTCTTAGGATTTTGTCAAGCCTCTCCTCTGTCATTGAGTTAAAAGTGTCCCATCTGTCTCTGTCAGGAGGGGGTGAGTTTGTGCACCCCTGGTTGACTGGGTGGGATTGCCAGTGAATCCTGGCAGAGACTTTTAATTTTGTTGGCAAAGTATGCAGCAAAATCACTGCAATTCAGTTTAGACTGGGCAGGCTGGTTCTGTTGTGGGGGCTGCAGTAAGCTGTTTACTATACTGAACAACTGCTTGGTTGAATTGCCAGACTGTGCAATGCATTGCGAGAAATACTGTTTTTTGGTTGCTGTTAATGCTTGGCGGTACTTTGCCATGTGCTTCCTAATGTTTAGTCTGTCTTCATCCAAGTGAGATTTGCGCCATCTCCTTTCCAGAAGGATCCGAAGTTCTGGAGAAAACCAAGGTGAGCGTTTGTGAGTGGAGCTTTCGAAGTTAACCCTTCTTCAGATCAGACATGAGCAAATGTTATTTTCTATGTTATTTCTATTTATTACCTTTAAATGTGAACTAACACGACTACCACACCACTTTACTTGTTAGCTGAAAATAGTTTTGGTGAGCTACTTCAAATTCAAAGGGAGGTAACAGAACTACTGACGAATCGGGTCTTCTGTACCATATTATGCTACATAAACCAGAGTGATTACTTAAGAGCTAAATCAAGGAGGTTTAATAGACAGGAGATGAAGTTACGTCAGAATGCTAAAACCAATTAGATCAATCTAAGTTTCCCCTTCCCAGTGCAGCTGTCATCCCTGTTCACTTAAAACAAAGCAAGCAAACCTATGAGCTGCTGCATCCACCTTGTCGTTCTTTATTGTTGGTAGCATTTGTATTTAATCTCACTTATATTTTCAAACATGCTAGCTTGTGCAGCATATGGATGTACACAGAGGATGTATAATAACGGAATAACTTTTCATAGGTAGAGTAGTAATTTGTTATAAATCTTAATCAGTGGTCAGTTGGAGGGGCTGGTTATAGGGGCACTCTAGCATGTGTTATATTCATGCAGAGATTTTTTCTCCTGGTAATGGGCCACTAAAACAGACATCATGTTATGAGAATCAAGTGCTCAACATTCAGAGCTTCTATTTATTTATGACATTCACTAGCCATTCAGCCCGTAAAAACGGGCTAGTATAGGAGGGGGGGGGGGTTGAAAGGCCCCCCACCCCGCCACCGAGTTCGCCGTCGCCACCCACCTTCCACCCGGTCGGGCCCTCGCTCCGCTATTGAAACAGCGAGGGCACGCAGCACACAGCTCTACTGCTGAGCTGCCGTCGGCCTTCCTTCTTCTTCTCTGCCTGTGTCCTGCCCTCGTGTGACATAACGTCGTCGAGGGCGGGACACAGGCAGAGAAGAAGAAGGAAGGCCGACGGCAGCTCAGCAGAGCTGTGTGCTGCGTGCCCTCGCTGTTTTAATAGCGGAACGAGGGCCCGACTGGGTGGAAGGTGGGTGGCGGCGGCGACTCCGGGTGGGGGGAGCGTTAGCGACGGTGGTGTCCCTCGCAAATGCGCAGTAGAGACCCTCTCTGTTCCGCCCCCGTCATCACGTATTGACGCGGGGGCGGGGCAGAGAGGATCTCTACTGCGCATTTGCGAGTGAGTACGACACTCGCCATTTATATATATTGATATCCCACATTTAACATGTATTAGGTTGAAACCAGGGAGCATTTGTAAGCTTTTTTTCCCCTGTGCCTAGATCAAAAGAGAAAGATGGTTTGTGGAAACTTGCTCCTTCTGTTTTGAAGAATGCAGTGGTATATTATAAAAATGCACTTAATATTGTTTATTACTATTATTTACTACTGGTTGATATACAGCAGAAGTTAACCAGGTCAACTTCATGCTTTGTAATATAATTTTTAATAGCATTTTCTCAGTTATTACCCAAATACAAATAAAATTATAATGTTAATTATACGACCGTGTCTGTCTCTTATGGTAGTTAGGATAACCTGGTTCTGGAGTTACCTAAGGCAGTCAGGTTTGTCAGGATATCGACAATGAATATTCATGAGAGAGATTTGCCTACAGTGAAGGCAGTGCTTGTTATGAAATGATTTGAGTTCTACTGATATGTACATCTATTGTGTTATTTTGGCAGGTGGAAACAGGTGGGCTTATAGAGAGGGAGGGGAGTATGGGAAGGGAAGGGTTCTTGGGATAAGTTCTCTGTAAATGTTTTTATTGTGCCATGTTGGATGGTTTACTGTTTTTCTTGTTCTGTATGAAGCTTAACAAACCAACATGTTTTGCTTTTAATAAAGAAGATTAAAACATAAAACATAAGTTTGGGATGTTACTGAATTCTATTATTCTGTTTCACTGTATTTCCAGTTTTGGCACAGTATAAGCCATCACAAGAACAAAATATAAGAAAACCAATGGAGTGCATTAGGGGCTTATAGCCTATTTAGTTATGTTTCAACAAATGAGAGATCTGTTTGACAGAAAATATTTTTATTATTTTTACTTATAAACCACTTGTCCCTGAAACGTGCTCAAAGAAGAGAATAATCCATTTGTGTATCTAAAAGGTAAACTTCTACAAAATAGATGAAGATGTGATTCCATGTGCCCCAATGAAAGAAGAGTTTAATTCTACTTCCATTTAATTTCAATATATTCCATCATCTTTATAACACCAGGCTTTCCAAGGCAGATTACAAAAACATTTAAGATGAACCCATCAGAAAACAGGATATCCTCACTGAAATTTGGCCATCTGTATTGTTAATGGTAAAATTATGTATCATACCTGTTAATTTTCTTTCCATTAATCATAGCTGATCAATCCATAGACTGGTGGGTTGTGTCCATCTACCAGCAGGTGGAGATAGAGAGCAATCCTTTTGCCTCCCTAAATGTGGTCATGTGCTGCCGGAAACTCCTCAGTATGTCGATATCAAAGCTCGATCCGCAGGACTCAGCACTTAGAGAATTACACCTACAAAGGGACACTCTGCCCAGCTCACCACCGCCGAAACGGGGGAGGGGAATCAACCCAGCTCATCCCCACACAAGTGGGGGAGGGGAATCCATCCAGCTCATCCCCGCAGAGTGGGGAAGGGACACCACACCCGCCGATGCGGGGGGCTCTGGCTTATCCTGCGACCGCAACCGCGGGAGGAACTGGCTGACCCTAACACCGCTGAAGCGGGAGGGATATAAGGCTGCCCTACTGTCGCACGAAGCGGGAGGGAGCGCCGGCAGAATTTAGATCTCAATCCAGCCCCGTAAAACGGAGGGGAGAGGAATGCAGCAGCTCACTGTAACACAAAATCGTCTCAACTCCAGAAGAATTCAATCGAAAAAAAAAACTTGAACACAAAGATCCTCCTGAACAGGAACAGAAGACTAAACTTGAACCTGAAATGCAACCAGAATATAAACAGAACAGATATCTGGGAGGGGCTATGGATTGATCAGCTATGATTAATGGAAAGAAAATTATCAGGTATGATACATAATTTTACCTTCCATATC
Source organism: Microcaecilia unicolor (assembly GCF_901765095.1). NCBI lineage: Eukaryota > Metazoa > Chordata > Amphibia > Gymnophiona > Siphonopidae > Microcaecilia > Microcaecilia unicolor. The sequence continues at coordinate 127,559,902 of NC_044038.1, read as the reverse complement.
ATCATGCTGATCAATCCATAGACTGGTGGGATGTACCGAAGCAGTACTCACCCAGGGCGGGACATAGAAATCCCTGACCGCAACACTGAAGCTCCAAACCGGGCCTCCGCCCGAGCAGCCACAGTCAAGCGGTAATGCCTGGAGAAGGTATGAGCTGATGCCCAAGTTGCCGCCTTACAAATCTCTTCCAAAGAGACGGACCCGGCCTCTGCCATCGAGGCTGCCTGTGCTCTAGTGGAGTGAGCCTTCAGCTGGATAGGCGGCATCTTCCCCGCGGCAACATAAGCCGCTGCAATGGTTTCCTTGACCCATTGTGCCACTGTAGGCTTGGATGCCTGCAGACACTTACGAGGACCTGCGAACAGTACAAACAGATGATCCGACTTCCGGAAATTATTGGTCACTTCCAAGTATCTGATGATGACTCGTCTCACATCCAGAAATTTGAGAGCAGAGTACTCCTCTGGGTAGTCCTCCCTACGAAAGGAAGGGAGACAGAGCTGCTGATTCACATGGAAACGAGAAACAATCTTGGGCAGGAAAGAAGGACCGTGCGAATAGACACTCCTGCCTCAGTGAACTGCAGGAAAGGCTCCCGACATGATAGCGCCTGGAGCTCAGAAACTCGTCTGGCTGAAGTGATAGCCACCAAAAAGACTGCTTTCAACGTCAGGTCTTTCAGAGATGCCCTCGACAAGGGCTCAAAAGGCGGCTTCTGCAAGGCTCTTAGCACTAGATTGAGATTCCATGCAGGCACCACCGAGCGCAGAGGAGGGCGTAGGTGATTAACTCCCTTGAGAAAGCGCACCACATCAGGCTGCGAGGCCAGGGAAGCACCCTTCAGGCGACCCCTGAAGCAAGCCAGAGCCGCCACCTGGACTTTAAGGGAACTGAGCGACAGGCCTTTCTCCAGACCTTCTTGCAGGAACGCCAACACTGAAGAAATTGGAGCAGTGAAGGGAGAAAGAGCGCCTGCCTCACACCACGATGCAAAGGTACGCTAAACCCTGGCGTAAGCAGTAGAAGTAGAGCGCTTCCTCACTCTCAGCATAGTGGCGATGACCTTGTCTGAGAAGCCCTTCTTCCTCAGACGCTGCCGCTCAACAGCCAGGCCGTAAAACCAAAGGGGGAGGGATCCTCCATCACCACGGGACCCTGATGCAACAGGCCCCGCTCCGCTAGCAGCCGCAGAGGGCCGTCCACTGAGAGCCTGATCAAGTCCGCATACCAGGGACGTCTGGGCCAGTCCGGACCCACCAGGATTACCCGGCCTGGATGCTTTGCCACCCGGCCTAGCACCCTGCCCAACATGGGCCAGGGCAGGAACACATAGAGGAGCTCCTGTGTCGGCCACTGTTGGAGAAGAGCATCTACTCCCAGAGATCGAGGGTCCCATCCTCTGCTGAAAAAGCGGGGCACTTGGCAATTGGCCGATGACGCCATCAGATCTAGGCTCGGCTGGCCCCAGCGCTTCGTGATGTCCAAGAACGCCTGAGCAGATAGCTGCCACTCTCCGGGATCCAAGGTATGGCGACTGAGAAAGTCCGCCTTGACATTCATGACTCCCGCAATGTGGGCCGCCGACAGCTGTTCCAGGTTCGCTTCCGTCCACTGGCATAGATTCATGGCCTCCTTGGCTAGAGGAGCGCTCTTGGTACCTCCCTGGCGATTGACAAAGGCCATAGCCATGTCATTGTCCGACAGGACCCGTACCGGCTTCGCCGCCAGTACCGGGGGAAACTCCAAAAGGGCCAACCGAATGGCTCTGAGTTCCAGGAGGTTGATAGGCCACTTTGCCTCTGCAGGAGACCAGAGCCCCTGCGCTGTCCTTCCCAAGCAGTGGGCTCCCCAGCCCGTCAAAGAGGCGTCCGTCGTGACGACAACCCACTCCGGGGTCCAAAGAGGCATTCCTGCGGACAGCTTGTCTGGCCTCAGCCACCAGCTCAGCGCCTTGCGCACCGCTGGATCCAAGGGAAGGCGCACAGCGTAATCCTCCGACACTGGAGTCCATCGCTGCAGCAGAGAGTGCTGTAGAGGTCTCATATGGGCCCTGGCCCAGGGCACTACTTCCATCGTGGCCGTCATAGAGCCCAACAACTGCATATAGTCCCAAGCCCGAAGAGGAGAGGCTACTAGGAACTGGTCCACCTGAGCCTGAAGCTTGACAATCCGATTGTCTGGCAGGAACACTCTGCCCAGATACTCCAGGGACTAAGTCGGGCGCAGCTGGCTTTTCTCCCAGTTGATGATCCACCTCAGGGAGCTCAAAAGAGCAATCACCCGGTCTGAAGCTTTGCCGCACTCTGCATAAGAGGGGGCTCGGATCAACCAATCGTCCAGATAAGGATGGACTTGTACTCCTTCCTTGCGTAGGAAGGCCGCGATGACCACCATTACTTTGGAGAAGGTCCGCGGAGCAGTAGCCAACCCGAACGGGAGGGCTCTGAACTGAAAGTGTCGGCCCAGGACTGCAAAGCGCAGAAAGCGTTGATGAGGAGGCCAGATGGGAATATGCAAGTAAGCTTCCTTGATGTCCAAGGATGCCAGGAACTCCCCTGCCTTCACTGCCACTATAACAGAGCGGAGAGTCTCCATTCGGAAGTGCCGAACTTTCAAGGCTCGATTGACCCCTTTGAGGTCGAGGATAGGCCGTACAGAACCTCCTTTCTTTGGTACCACAAAGTAAATGGAGTAACATCCCTTGCCAAGCTGATCTTCTGGCACCGGAACGACCGCACCCAGGCGGATCAGATTGTCCAAAGTCTGCTGCACTGCCACAGCTTTGACCGGAGACTTGCAGGGAGAGTGCACAAACCCATCTCTTAAGGGTCGGCAGAACTCTAGCTTGTAGCCATCTCTGATGACTTCCAGCACCCAAGCGTCTGAAGTTACCCTGGTCCACTCGCCCAGAAACGAGGATAGGCGTCCTCCAATCTGCTCTGAGCCATGGACCAGGGCCCCGTCATTGGGTACGAGACCCTGGGGGAGGACCGGAGGACGCACCTCCGGGACGGCGGTCTCTGCGAAAGGAATGCTGCTTGGGGGAGAAGTTCCTTTTGAAGGAAGAGGGGGCAGAGGAGCCCGACTTGCCCGGGTGATACCGCCGGGTTTCCTGAAACCGTCCTTTGGAGGAACCGGGGCGGGCACCACTGGCCCGAGCCCTGACCTCTGGTAACCTCTTGCCCTTAGACGTGCTGAGATCGGTCACAATCTTGTCCAGCTCGACCCCAAAGAGCAGCTTGCCTTTAAAAGGTAACTTAGCCAGGCGAGACTTAGAGGCGTGGTCAGCAGACCAATGCTTCAGCCAAAGCCAGCGCCGTGCAGCGACTGTCTGAGCCATACCTTTAGCCAAGGCTCTCAAGACATCATACAGCAAGTCTGCCAAGTAGGCCAAGCCCGATTCCAGGGCCGGCCAATCAGCCCTCAAGGAAGGATCCGAGGGGGAAGCCCGCTGCACAATCGTCAGGCACGCCCTGGCCACATAGGAGCCACAAACTGAGGCCTGCAAACTTAAAGCAGCCGCCTCGAAGGACGACTTTAAAGCCGCCTCCAATCTTCTGTCTTGGGCGTCCTTTAGGGCCGTGCCACCTTCCACCGGCAACGCCGTTTTCTTAGTCACCGCAGTGATTAAAGAATCCACGGTAGGCCAAAGAAAGGCCTCCCGTTCACCTTCAGGCAGAGGATAGAGGCGGGACATAGCCCTAGCCACTTTAAGGCTCACTTCTGGGAAATCCCATTGAGCTGAAATCAAGGTGTGCATGGCTTCATGCACGTGGAAGGTTCTAGGTGGGCGCTTCGTCCCCAGCATAATGGCAGAGCCAGCAGAGGCTGAGGGAGAGACGTCCTCCGGAGAGGAAATCTTCAAAATGCTCATGGCCTGCACTAACAGGTTGGGCAAATCCTCTGAGCGAAAGATCCGCGCTGCAGAGGGGTCATCCGCTCCATCCGATCAGGAATCCGTCTCCTCAAAGGAATCCCCAAAGGACCATTGGGAGAACTCAGATACGCTGCCCTCATCTACATCAGAGGAGAACGAGTCCTCTAGGGCCTGGAAATCCACCCGAGGGCTCTTGCTTCCGGAGGCCTCAACCCCTTTATCAGCCAGGGGAGCAGGGGCAGCGTTTTGCATAAGAAAAGCCTGATGCAGCAGCAAAATGAACTCAGGGGAGAAACCCCCCAGACTGTGCACTTCTGCAGCCTGGGCCACGGCCCTAGACGCACCCTCAACCGCGAGCGGGGGAGAAACATGCTGTGCATCCAAAATGGCGTCCGGCACGAAACTCCGAGGAGCCGCGCGGGAAGAACGGCGCTTAACTTTTGCCGCTTTCTTGCCGTCGCCCGAATGAAGGTCGACCATAGCATTAACGTCTCCCACTTCGAGGGCGGCCCAAGAAGAAGCCGTCCGAGCAGAGTGGCCGGCCAAAATGGAGGGGGCGAGCAGCGGGGGATGGGCGCTTATGGCGGGAAAAACCGCCGCACCGGAGGAAGGACCGGGACACTGACCGGACTCCAAACTGACGCTCAAAAAAGGCGATTCAGGCTTTGAAACCCCCGCATCCCCGTTAGACACGCCCACGCGGTCCGGGGAGTGATTCTTCGCGCCCTCGCCCTCCGACGCCATAAGCCACGTGGAGACCGATCGGGGAACCCCCTGCCCGCAACAAAAGGTAAAAATTACCTGCTTCTCGCTCCGAGCTGTAACGAACTGGTGTCCCAGTGAGCAGCTGCAATAAACGCTGATATAAACGTTGAAATAAACACCCTTAAAGGACGTTCAAATTTTTTTTTTTTTTAATGGAGCCAGCGGGAGGGGGGAGAAAAGGAGGGACCTGGCGCCACCAGGTTTGCACTTGCTCAAGAAGAGCCCTCAACCCCAGGTACTCAACAAAACCTAAGAATTAGGCTTGGAGACCTAGCCAGAGCTGCTGCTGTGTGTGACCACCACCTGCTGAGATAGAGAACATACTGAGGAGTTTCCGGCAGCACATGACCACATATAGGCAGGCAAAAGGATTGCTCTCTATCTCCACCTGCTGGTAGATGGACACAACCCACCAGTCTATGGATTGATCAGCATGATGATATGGAAAGTGTATTTATTTAGTTTTTAGTGTAGAAAAATGAGCACAAAATACAGAGTTTAAAATTGCTGTTTCTACCGGTTATAATAAATTTTTAAGCTGTTTTAGTGATATTCAATTGTTATTTCATGACATTTATTATCAATCATTTTTATTGAACCAAATGAAAAGTTGTCAGATAGCGTAAATAACATATTACATTTTGAAATCCAACACCCCACCCTACCCAACCTAGCCCTTTTGTTATGCAAGAAGCAGTACTTATTCTGTCTCAATGAAATCAAAACGACCATTAAATATTGAGCAGTCTACTCCGAGCAGTGGGAGTTAATGTATTCCAAAATGGGCTCCAACATTTCTGGAATCGATCACCCGCGGCAGAGGCAAAACCTTGAATTTCCAAGCGTTCTAGTCTCAACAGGAGGATCATGCAGGAGCACCATTGTTGAACTGAAGACTCTTTGTAGGTCAACCATTCAGACAAGATGACTTGTTTCACAATTAATGTTGCTTTCAGTACTAAAGCTGCAAACCCCAATGGGGTAGGTGGGCCCAACTTCAGTAAACCAAAGTGCTGACTCATAATGCCATCCCACTTGCCACATTCTGGAAACCTGCAATAAAACTGTCTTCCAAAAACATGTAGTGACAGAGCACTTCCAGAACATGCGTCCCAATGTTGCACCATCTGCTCCACATTTCAAACAGGATCCCCATGGGGAGAGGCCCATATGAAAAGCCCTGCGAGGGGAAACATACAAGTGTAATGCAAATGTATATTAAAGTTCCCAATGTACCACAGAAGACGTCAGTTTGCAGATACTTAATATATGTCTTTTAAGTTACACCACATTCAAGGTAACCTGAAGGTCTTTCTGCCACAACGTAAGCAGGCCTTTATAATCCAATTCTGGGATAGTGTCTTGAATATGCCTGTAGTGATATGAAAGCGGCACCTTTTCCTGTGCTTCTAGAGAAAATGCAGTTGCAAGCTCCTCTTGCTCTGCTAGCGCTTTCCACAGTAAAGATCGCACATAATGATTCAATTGAGCATAACAAAACACATCTTTTTGCTCAAGATCAGATTCTTTTTGGAGCTCACCAAATGATTTAGGTCTCCCCTCCAAGGTCACCACATGAAGTAAGTAAGTGATTCCGCATCTTTGCCACTGACGAAACGTGGGATAAAGTTGAACCGGAGCAAAGGCCAGATTATTGCAAACAGAGAGGAAAGGCGTCAACTTGGAAGAAAAATGATGCAAACGGCATACCCATCTCCATATGGCTTTGGCGGTACGCACTATGGAAGAGATCTTTAAATACTCTGGAACAGGGCCCCCCGCCGTATGTAAAAGGTTACTGAAATGGAAGGTAGGCGATAATTGGAGCTCTAGAATGGTACTGCAATAATCCTGTTTGGTATGAAACCAGTCATTGATATGCCTCATACCGCTTGCTATGGTTAGGGTTACCATATGTCCAGTTTTACCCAGGCATATCCTCTTTTTGAGGACATGGCCGGGCAACTGGGGGGGTTAACAGGCAGGCGGGTGGGCCTAGTGGTGTCCTATCCTCCACTCCCCTTACCTTACTATACTGCTCTAGTTGTCTAGTGACCTCTTCAGGGCAGGAAAGAGCCCCCTCTTTCCTGCCCGGAGCGCTTGCATACTGTTCCTCTCTGACGGTCCCAGCAAGATTCAAAATGGCCACCGAGAGTTGAAGTCTCATGAGGCCGCTTCAACTCTCGGCGGCCATTTTGAATCGGTGTCGGGACCAGAGTCAGCAAGGAACAGTATGCAAGTGCTCCGGGCAGGAAAGAGGGGGCTCTTTCCTGCCCCAAAGAGGTCACTAGACCACCAGGGCAGTATAGTAAGGTAAGGGGAGGGGAGGATAGGACACCCTTAGGGGGGTGTGATGGCAGGGCAGGGTGTGAAAGGGGCGGGATGTGGGCGTAGCAGGTATGTGTCCTCTTTTTGGGGGGAGCAAATATGGTAACCCTAGCTATGGTTATGTGGCGCATGCTGATCAGTCCCAAACCTCCATACTCCACAGGAATATGCAAGGTAGTGAGAGAAAGGCATGACCTCCTCCCTTTCCTTAGAAAATTGCGCAGCATTGTATTCAACTTTGTCTCATTAGACAATTTCAAAAACAATGGTAACCACTGAAAGACATACAACCATTTAGGAACAATAATCATATTATACAAGGCTATACGACCCAATAAGGACATGGGAAAGGCTTTCTAAGACCTGAACCTTTGTTGGGTTTCATTCAATAACCCCTGTACATTTAGTGGGTATAATTGGAATAGATCTGCAGGAATTTGTACCCCCAAATATTTAAGTGAATCTTGCGCCCACTTAAGGGGAAAATCTGTTCACCAGAACCCCTGAACATCAGGTAAGGGAGAAAGTACTTGTGACTTAACTAAATTTAACAAAAAGCCCACGTATCTCCCAAATTGCCGCAGGCATACAAGTAAATTTTTAAGGGAATTAGTGGGGTCTGTTAGTACCACCATCAAATCGTCTGCTTATGCTAAGGTTTTAATTTGATGACCCGAGAGATAACCCTCTCACCCCCTCCAACAAGGGAAGCTTCCATAAGAATGGCTCCAATGATATTATAAATAGCAATGGGGAGAGGGGGGTACTCCTGTCTAGTACCTCTTGGAATCGAAAAATCTAATTACTACTAATATTTAGCATTTCTATAGCGCTACAAGGCGTACGCAGCGCTGCACAAACATAGAAGAAAGACAGTCCCTGCTCAAAGAGCTTACAATCTAATAGACAAAAAAATAAATAAAGTAAGCAAATCAAATCAATTAATGTGAACGGGAAGGAAGAGAGGAGGGTAGGTGGAGGCGAGTGGTTACAAGTGGTTACGAGCCAAAAGCAATGTTAAAGAGGTGGGCTTTCAGTCTAGATTTAAAGGTGGCCAAGGATGGGGCAAGACGTAGGGGCTCAGGAAGTTTATTCCAGGCGTAGGGTGCAGCGAGACAGAAGGCGCGAAGTCTGGAGTTGGCAGTAGTGGAGAAGGGAACAGATAAGAAGGATTTATCCATGGAGCGGAGTGCACGGGAAGGGGTGTAGGGAAGGACCATTAAGCAGCAGACAGGCCATAGGCCGATTATACAGGGATTTGACTGCCTGCAGGAACCAACCCCGAAACCCGATGTATGACAAAGTATGAAATAAATAATCCCACCCACTCTATCAAAGTTTTTTTCCGCATCTAGACTCACAATCAGAGATGGTGTCCCTGTGTCCGGACAGTGAGCCATCGCCAGCAGCAAACGGTGCACATTGTGAACCGGATGATGCCAATATTTCATGATATTTATATCTACACTAGTAAAATAGGACCGTTTCTGACATAAATGAAATGGGCGCTAGCAAGGTTTTCCTCCTCGGAGAGTGTATGTTTGAGAGCGAGAGAGAGAGAGAGAGAGAAAGTGTGTGTGAGAGATGGAGTGTGTGTGTGAGTGAGAGACAGAATGAGTGACAGAGAGAGAGAGTGTGTGTGAGACAGAGTGAGTGTGTGTGGGAGGGCTCTGAGTTCCATGACCCTCTATCCTTCCTTCCCTCCCTCTCCTCCAAGTTCCAGGCCCCCCTTCCTCCCTGCTGAGTTCTTGGCCCCCCCCCCCCCTTCCCTCTGAGTTCCATGCCCCCCTCCCTCTCCTCCCCAGCGTGTTCCATGCCCCCCCTCCCCCGTTTCTTGCAGTGTGTATGTTTGAGACAGAGTGTGTGGGTGAGAGATGGAGTGTATATGTGAGAGAGAATGAGAGAGTGTGTGTGTTTGTGAGAGAGAGTGTGAGTGTGTGTGTGAGAGAGAAAGTGAAGCCTTCAAGCATTCGCTCTGTAAGGCTCCATCTCCATCTCCTCACGTAGTTCCAGAACGTTGCAGGAATGCTTCAAGGCTTCACTTTCTGGGCTTCAGAATGTTGGAGGTGCGTTTTATTATTAGGGTTACCATATGGCTCCAGAAAAAGGAGGACGGATTGAGCCAGCCACTTTTATTATATAAGCTATGGGACCCTTTCAAATAAATTAAAAAGCTGTCCAATAAGTAAAAGAAAACCCCCAAAACGTTTGTCCTCTACCTTTTAAGGCACTGCCTATCCAATTGAAACAGCTTTAGACTCGTTACAGATGGACCAACAATAAAAAAAAACAAAAAAAAACGACACTGCTGATGCCGTAGCTCATAAGTTTGCTTGTTGTTTTGAGTGAACGGGGATGACGGCTGCGCTGGTAAACTTAAATAGTCCTAATCGGCTTCCTTGCTTACAGTGGACTAGATAGGCTCACTTCCACTCCTGTTTATTAAACCTCCTTGAGCTAAATAGTGTGTCAGACGCCCCTTAGACCTCTGCACATGACCCTTCCATCATCCGCCTCTGGCACGCTCTGATGTAATCACACTGCAAGAGTCACGTTTCAGCCTCCGGAAATGACACATGAGGTGGCCCTGGCAGACTTTCGTAACGTTTATCGTCTGACCTTGAGCGGAATTTGTCCATATGGATCCACAGTTGGTTGTCTTTACTAATGCCTGTCTGGAGCCGTAAGGTGTGCGCTTACTAAAGTCCTGTGCTGCACCTCTGAAGACTGGAAATCGGATGCAAAACTAGCCCAGCTGAATGCAAACTGAGATGTTTCTCACAGTGGATAACACCGGTGGTAGCGGGTGACGCCGATCGGATCAGGCTATGCTAAGACGGTCGCGTGGGGAGGGCTTCTCTCCTTGAACTCTGTAGGTAACCCACGTGGTTGGAGATTTCCAGAAAAGAGGCTGCTGCGCGGCGGTGTGCGTGCTTTTACCGGCGTGTGGCTGTTCGAGTAAGAGACTTCTCGCGCTTTCTCATCTGACTAGCACCTCACGTCCCCTTCTCGCACACCATGCTGAATGCCAGCCGCTGCGTCTCCCGCCTCCTTCACCCGCCGCAGAGCTCCACCTGCACATCTCACACTCTGCTGACCTGCGCCCGACAGGTGAGGACGGGGGACTCGGGGTTCGCTCTCTCCGGTTAGGTCACCTGCGAGGCCCTCCCTGACAGGCGATTCCGCAGCTGCAGGTGTTAGTCGCCTCTGGCACGGCAGGCCCTTTTTTAAGGGCTGTGATCTTCTATTGCTCGATATCGTTTAATTTTATAGCTACCTAATAGGGTTGGTCAAGTCCTTAGCTGAGCTTTCTACTCTGTAAATGGATTTAACGAATTTATAAAATCGGTAAGGTAGGTATGCAAAAGGTTGAAGCTCCTAAGTTGGTCTCTATGAAAATGTACTGGAGCCTAATTTCAGGAGGCTCCTACTTCATACATTATATGGGTAGGAAGGGGGGAGGGAGGGTTGGAATTCAGCAGTACTGCTTAAGCCCAAAGGAACGGGCTAAGAGAATATAACTTTATAGGTTTCTTAGATTTGATATAGAGTAATTTCAACAGCCAGTTGAGACATAGGACAGCCAGGGTTCAGGTCCTGCTTCTCGCAATGACTCTTCTTGACGCCCTGAGCAAGTTACTTCATCTCCATCACTTTAGGCACAGCTTAGATCGTAAGCCTATTTGGATGAGAAAATAAACTTGTACCTGAATTTGTAACGTTTCAATCTTGGATTTGGCAATATGGGTAACTAAATTTCAAATCCCAAACTTGAGTATCTATCTAACTGCAACTTGTAAAGTTCAGGAGCTTAGTATTTTTTGAACACTTGACTCAGGATATAGCTTAACAACCCTATACAGTTCTACAAGGTTACAAGTGCTAGTTAGCCTTTGTCTTATTTTCATGTAGTTGTGTAACTTAGAATATGGCCTTTTCTTTTTTTTAGACAAAGTATCTTTATTGAACATTTGTGTACAAGGTACGAAAGAAAAAAAAGAAAATGATGTGGACTATTAAGAGTTCATCAATGAAAGATGATAGACCATTTGAATGTGGACGTGTGAGATTTCTTAGCAATATATGCCTCAAACTTGTATGTAATACAAACAGTATTCCACCAGCCATTAAATGATATATATATATATTCAGGTTATCCATGAACCAATTATAAATTTCAAGGTAAAAGCTAGGAGTATCCAGACAGGGTCTCTTTAAAACAGAATGCAGGACACTAAAGTTAAATTGAATGACAGAAGGTACAGTAAGACTTTGCATCTACATCAGTCTATCCAAAAAGGATGCATACAAGAATATTCATATAACATGTCAAATGATTTGGGTTCTTTTAACCCATTAGTGCCCAGTGTTCCCCATATGGGAACAAATCAGTTTGTTCCCATATGGCTTATTATGGGAACATTGGGCACTAATGGGTTAAGCACATGAGCAAGATGAAGTGGTTAGGATTTATTGGATGCCCATTAAGGCATTTCGTATAAGACCAGTGTATTACATAAACATTGGGTTACACTGGTCAATGTAGAAGAGGAGAAAATGGTGGACAAAAATATTTCCCATTCCTTCTCCTGAAATGTGTAATCTGTGTCCTCTTGTCATGCTTATAGCCCTGAAAGGGCACTCACTTTAATAGATTTCAACAGCTTATAGAATAGTGAGGCAGAGTGACCCAGAGCACGAAATTGTTTATAGCAGGTAACTAGAGAGGGTGGTTGCTTAGAGAAGGAGTTAGTATGAATACTAGCTTTTAAAATATCTTGTGATAATTGCAGCCATTGATAAAATTGTGTATCGGGTAAATTAAAATCGGCTTGTAATTCAGCAAAAGAGGAAGAGTCATCAGGTATATAAATGTCAGCAGAATCCCTCGAGTAAATCTTTACTCCCCCAGGCAGAATTCCAGGCAAGAAAAACTGGCTACTAAATAAGTATTAGGCATAATAAATGTTTATTCAAATTGTCAAAGAAGCCAATCAGTAATTATTGAAATATTAACAAATAACATCCCAGTACAGTATAATATGTAGCAAACTAAAGTAGAGTTCTCCCTGGGAGCTCTCAATATGTTCACCTGCTAGTGTAGGCACATTGAGGCTCGCCATCCTCGGTTCTGTTTCCTCTTAAATACTTTTTCTTCCTTTCTTCATTCTTAATTATAGTTACCTTTCCTACCTAATGAATATGCATCTTTCCAGAATATTCTGTTTCCTGTTATGAACCATGTTCCATCAAATTCTATCATTTATTCCCTTATTATATTGGCAGTTAGGCCCTGTCATGCATATAAGCATAAATTTTCATTTGATATGGGTTGACCTATGTCCTTGGTATGCACAGTCATCATACTAGTCCCGTCCACCCTCTTGCTTAGCCTACAGTTTTGCCCACACCCACTTACTTCTCCTTCTGACTGTTTATCTGGCTACAGCAGGCGTCCTTAGTCAAAGGAGTCTCTGGCTCTTAGTTGCTGACCAGCAACTTATCACAGGTTAGCATAGGTCAAATATCAAACCACAAATTTCTACAGCCTTAGAAAGGTATTTACCAGAAAAAATGCTGTCTTGCAATTCCAGATCTGCTCCCAGCTCAAGAAAAGCAAAATAGCTATAATAAAATAAAAACTAGAAATATATATGGTTTGCACCTTTTCATGGCCTCTATGATATACACCACAGAAATAGAGAATGAGGGAAGAGGAGAGGTTGATTTAAACGGTTTTTATTTAGGATCAAATATATCCAACAACTATCGACTAAATATCAAGTCTAGACAAGAACAGCCATCAAACATAACAGAATAATACTACTACTACTATTTATCATTTCTACAGCGCTACAAGGCATACGCAGCACTGTACACAAAAAAGACAGTCCCTGCTCAAAGAGCTTACAATCTAGATAATAATCAAATAATAATAATCAAAGATGACAAAAATCAAAGAGCTGGAGAACACATGATCCCATTTTTGTTTTATAAGAATGCTCCCCCACCCTCCCCTAGTCCCTGTTCAAAGTAACAATTTGCATTCAAAATCACCCCTCTTCCCCTTCCTACCCTACCACACCCTGAATTGAAACACACGGTATCTGAACTCTTATGATCCCAGGTCATCTTTGTTAAAGTAATATCTAGCATACCCGACCCATCCTCCCCTAACCAAGCAGAGAACCCCTAAAATAACCCCAATATAACAATACCAACTTAGGAAGCACTCTAAAATCTATTCAGTACTGCACATCTTGCTTTACGGGAGAGATTTTGCAAGTAGCAATTCCAAATACACATGAAAGCCCTTCTTCCCTTTGGAGAATTCCTAACTGCCCTTGCCTCCCACAACATAAGAGTGTGCAGTCTATTTCTCCAAAACCAAAAGGAGGGGGACTCCTTCTGCATCCAGTGCCTAGTATGCACCTCTTTCCCAATGCATAGGCTTTACACAGTAATAAACATGAATTTTTGTCTGAGATCCCATATGTCTCCCATTTATTCCGCAAGACTCCTTTCCAGGAGAAAATTAACGACCAAAAAGAATCCCTAAATATCGATGAAGCGACTTCCAAATTGCTTGAATGCCACTACATCGCCCAAAAGCATGAAAAAAAGGTATTGACCCCCTGCTGACATTTGGAGAATTGACCAACAGGCACCCAACCTGCTCTTGCAGCCTGATGTAATATATATGCCCTGTGGTTTATTCGATATTGACTCTCTTGAAGTTCAGCATTTCCAACCTGCTTTGGAATAGCTTTAATTGTTTTTTGAAAATCCACCCCCTGCAGGTCATACCCTAGATCTCTACTCCAAGCTGCTTTAAGAGGACCATATTCTCGGGGAGGAAGAAGAGAAACCAGAGCTCTATGTAGACCTGATTCAGAAACTTGGCCAAAAGTATCTCCCTGCAAAAAATCTCAGATTTTTTGACCTAGCCTTGTTTGCACAGCCTCACAAGCTAGACTGTTGATAAGCGAAATAATCTGTGTAAGTTAGTGAAAACCTCTGCTGTAAGTCTTGAAAGGAATAGAAAACGCTCTCCTCATTGAGAAAATGCTCAATCAAAACAATGCTCTTGTCCGCTCATCTCTTAAACTGTGCGGGTTCCAGGCCCGGTGGAAAATCAGCATTACCCCTACAGGGCAATAAATCACTAACATTCGGATTCTGATTCCAACACTTCATAAGAGCCCGCCAGATACTCCTCAGTGGCTGCAGCAATGCACTCCCACGACATGAGCGAGGCAAACTCTGTGTCTGGGCATGCAAAAGAAAATTCATATGCCAAGGTGTAAACAATTCCCTTTCCCAACGCATGGGTGTAAAGTGCTCAGCTCCAAACAGCCAATCCCTAAGAATGTCGCAAAAGACAAACCTGTTTATAGAGCCTAATAAGCACACAATTAGAACATTCAAATAACATTGCTCTGATATTAATGCCAGGGCATTGAGAATGGGGAGGAAAGCAGTCCATTCACCAACACTTGAGCTTGCAGAAGAAAGTACAAAGCCTATATTGCATCATAAAAAAAAAAACCCTGTATGCCATAAGCATCCAATACCCCAAACAAAAAAAAATCCCCCACCACCCTATCAAAGGCCTTTTCAGCATTGAAACTGATCAGCACTGAGGGAACATCTAGATCGGCTGCCAACTCTAGAGTAGCAAGAATCTTTCTCTCATTCTTGGTAATATTACGGCCTTGCACGAAACCCACTTGAGAATCCTCTTATCATATCAGGAAGTATATGAGATAAACGGTTTGCCAAAACTTTTGCAAATGATTTCGCTTCATAATTGAACAATGAGATCGGTCGATATGTTTCCGGTTTTAGTGGATCTCGACCTGGTTTTGGCAAAACGACTATCTGGTCTAACTGCAAAGATTCGGGCAACCGTCCCTCTTCCACTATAGTGTTAAAACATAAGTCAGCAGGGGTACAACTTCCTCTCTCAACATCTTATAGAATTATGGCAATTCCACTTAATATAATCACAGTAGGAACTGATGGAGCAGCATCAATGATAGGGCATTACCGTGGATATATTGCTTATTTGAAAAATGCAATACCAAATGTTTTTATCTTTCATTGTTTTGTTGAAAGATGATATATCAACCTAATAAACAATTATGCACATAAGTGCTAACTACTGATTATAACATCACAAGCTAAGATATTTTGGTGTGTGAGGGGGTGCAAAAATGAGTGTAGTGCAGGCAGCTCATGGACATGTCTTGGAGATGCACACACAAATTATAGAATATTATAAGGTACATGAATTTCAGGGCCCAGTTAGGCACCAACAGTTACAACTGCCATTTACTTGGTGTAACTGGTGCCTAGCTTTAGGCATGCTAGATCCCTCTTTCACTAGTATTATATGATGGTATCTTTACACCAAGATATCATTATTGAATTGATGCCATCTAATCATTGCTAAACTTGTTTGGTTCCACGCCTTCTAAACAGGATTCCTTTGTGTTTATCCCATGCATTTTTGAATTCTGTTAACCATTTTCATCTCCACTAACACTTCCCAAGGGAGGATATTCCAGGTATCAACCACCCTCTCCTTGAAAAAGTACTTCTTGACTTTATTCCTGAGTTGCCCCCCCCCCCCCCCCCCCCCCGGCAACCCCAGTTCATGCCCTTTCTACCTCTGGAAAAGGTTTGTTTGTAGATTAATACCTTTCAAATATTCTAATACCTTTCGAATATTCTAATGTCTGTATCATCACTTCTGCCTTCCTTTCCTCCAGGGTATATGTCTCCTCATATGTCTTGCGATGTAAACCTCGTACCATTTTTGTCGCTTTTCTCTGAACTACTTCCATCTTTTTACGTCTTTAGCAAAATATAGCCTCCAAAACTGAACACAGTACTTAAGGGGGGGGGGGGGGCCTCACCAATGCCTTGTACAGGGACATCAATACTTTTTTCTGTTGGTTATACCCCTCCTTATGCAGCCTAGCATCCTTCTGGTCATGGCCACTGCCTTGTCACATTGTTTCGTCTCCTTGAGATACTCTGACACCATCACTCTAAGGTCCCTCTCCTGAGCTGTGCTCATCAATCTGTCTTCTATCTGGTACATATCATTTGGATTTCTGCATCCCAAGTGCATCACTTTGCATTTTTTGGAATTAAATATTAGGTTTCTTCTCATGGTTTGTGCTCCCTCCAGGGTATTAGCTATCTTTATGTCATCTGCAAAAAGACACACTCGCAAATATATTAAATAGAATTGGGCCCCAGTACCAACCGCTGAGGCACTCCACTAGCCTTCCTTTTCTCCAAGCAGATTCCATTTACCACCACCCTCTGTCGCCTGTTGGTCAACCAGTTTCCAATCTAGTTCACCAGTTTGGTTCCTAAGTTCAGCCCTCTCAGCTTATTCATGAATTTTCTGAACCGTATCAAAGGCTTTGCTGAAATCCAAGTATTACATCTAGCACATGTCCTTTATCCAGTTCTTTGGTCACCCAGTCAAAGAAGTCATTCAGATTTATTTGGCAGGATTTTTCTTTGGTAAAGCTATTTTGCCTTGGATCCTGCAACCTGTTGGCTTATAGAAACTTGACTATTTTCTTTCAGCAGCAACTCTATTGTTTTCCCTACCACCAATGTGAAGCTTAGAGGCCTATAGTTTCCACTTCTTTCTTGTCCCTGCTTTTGCGAAGAGGGACCACATGAGCTCGTCGCCAATCCTGTGGAACGTCTCGTCTCTAAAGATCTTCTATTAAATAAATCCTTGCGAAGTCCTGCCAGGACTTCTCTGAGCTACCTCAGTATCCTGGGAAGTATCCCATCCGGCCCCATAGCTTTGTCTACTTTCAGATTTTGCAAGCTGTTTATAAATGCTTTCTTCTGTGAACGGTACAATATCCACTCCACCCTTGGCATCCGACTTGCAGTCCTAGATTTTCTTCTGTGAACACCAAAGAGAAGTAGTTTGGCATGTTCACTTTATCATTTGTAGATAATTGTTTAATGTGAGGAATTACAAAGTGATGCTGATGATATTAAGGATGTGCAAAAGAGGAATCCAAACTAAAGCTATGTGATACAAGGTTCCACATTAGGAGTCAATGCTCATGAAAAGGATCTAGGTGTTCGTTGTGCATATGTTGAAACCCTCTGCTCAGTGTGCAGCGGCAGCTAAGAAAGCAAGTAGAATGCTAGGAATTATTAGGCAAGGAAAGCAAAACTGAGATTATTATAATGGCTTTGCGTCACTCCATGGTGTGACTGCACCTCGAATACTGTTTGCAATTCTGGTCACTGTATCTCAAAGATATAGCGGAATTAGAAAAGGTACAGAGAAGGTTGATGAGAATGGTAGAGGGGATGAGACGACTTACCTATGAAAAGCTAAAGTGGCTAGTACTCTTCAGCTTGAAGAAGACTTCTGAGGGACATGAGTGGAGTGGAACGAGTAGACGTGAATCCACTTTTTTACACTTTCCAAAAATACTAGGACTCGAGGACACGCAATGAATCTACCAAGTAATAAATTTAAAACAAACTGGAGAAAACTTCTTCGCTCAACATGTAATTAAACTCTGAAATTCATTGCCAGAGAATGTGGTAAAAGCAGTTCGCTTAGCAGGGTTTAAAAAAAGGTTTGGATAATTTCCTAAAAGAAAAGCCCATAAGCCATTATTAAGATGGACTTGGGAAAATCACGTTCTTATTTCTAGGATACACAGCATAAAATCTGCTTTACTGTTCTGGGATCTTTCCAGGTACTTGTGACCTGGATTGGCCACTGTTGGAAACAGGATATTGGGCTTAATGGACTTTTCGGTCTGTCCCAATATGGCAACAATTGTGTTATGTTCCCAGGCACCTGAAAACTAATGCCTGGCACTTGTTCCAGGCCTAAGAAGAATCACTGCAGGTTTAATCTGTTTGGGGTGGGGGTTGGAAAAATATCCATAGAGATTTAAAATATTAAAAGACGGAAGAAAGTAAATAAAACCAAGGAAAGCAAAAAAGGTACAAGGAAATCTTTTTTTTTTTTTTTGTTTTTTTTTTTGTTTTTGTTCCTTGCCTCCAAAAAACCCCCCACCAACTAATTCTGAACATAGAAGGCTTAGGTATTTAGAAACTTTTGCTATTGCTTTATTTTTGTTGTCTTTGTTGAATAAAGATAAAATAACTTTATAGCACACATTCTTTACAATCTAGGTAGGTTACAGATTAAACATGCATAATATAAATCTAATATAATAAAACGCACCGTGAACGTTCTGAAGACAACGTTCTGAAGTCACTCAAACATTACTTGAAGGGTTCGTGGATTCGTGGTGTGAAGCCAGCCACGCTGCCAGCCGTCTCTGCCCCGCCCTCGCGTCAAACGTCATGACGTCCAGGGCAAACGTCATGACGTCGAGGGCGGAAAAAAAAACCAAAGCGCAGCGTCAGGGAAGGAGGCGGCGCTCCCGACGTCTCTAGTCTTCCCTTCGCTGTGTTCCGCCTTCTTCTGACGTCAAGGATGACGTCAGAAGAAGGCTGAACACAACGAAGGGAAGGCTAGACGTCGGGAGCGCCGCCTCCTTCCCTAACGCTGCACTGCCGGAACCGCCGACACGGAGGTAAATTTAAAAAAAAAGGATGTTGGGGGAAGAGAAGAGGGTGGGCAGTTGAACAGTGGGAGCGGGAGGGCAGAGGAGAAACGACAGCAAGGATGCGAAGGGGTGGGGGAAGAAGAGGGCGGGACAGGCTGGGACATGGGAGACAGAAGAGCATGGATGCGAGGGGGGGGTCATGGAAGGGAGAGAGGGAAATTGCTGGAAAAGGATGAATGGAGGGGGCAGGGGACAGAGAAGCATGGATGGGCATGGATTGAGATGGCAGGGCTCAGGGAGAGAGGGGAATTGCTGGAAATGGATGAATGGAGGGGACAGGGAACAGAGGAGCATGGATTGGGAGGGCAGGGCTCAGGGAGAGAGGGGAATTGCTGGATAGGGATGAATGGAGGGGACAGATGGGCATGGATGGATATGGATTGCAGGGCTCGGAGAGAGGGGAATTGCTGGATAAGGATGAATGGAGGGGGCAGGGGACAGGAGCATGGATTGGGAGGGCAGGGCTCGGGGAGAGAGGGGAATTGCTGGATAGAGATGAATGGAGGGGACAGATGGGCATGGATGGATATGGATTGCAGGACAGGCCTCAGGGAGAGAGGGGAATTGCTGGATAGGGATGAATGGAGGGGGCAGGTGACAGGAGCATGGATGGGCATGGATTGGGAGGGCAGGGCTCAGGGAGAGAGGGGAATTGCTGGATAGGGATGAATGGAGGGGACAGATGGGCATGGATGGATATGGATTGCAGGGCAGGGCTCAGAGAGGGGAATTGCTGTATAGGGGTGGATGGAGGGGGCAGGTGACAGAGGAGCATGGATTGGGAGGGCAGGGCTCAGGGAGAGAGGGGAATTGCTGGAAAAGGATGAATGGAGGGGGCAGGGGACAGATGGGCATGGATTGGAAGGGCAAGGCTCATACTCTCTCTCTCATATACAATGTGTTTCTGACTCTCACTCTCACACACTCTGTCTCACAATGTATCACATTCACTCTCTATGTGCCACACAGTCACTCACACACTCGCTTAGTCTCATACACTCACTCTCACAGAGAATCTGTGTCTCACACACACACACACACACACACACTCTCACATACACACTTGCACACACTCTCATTCTCACACACACACTCTCACAAACACACTCACACCCAGACTCACTCTCTCACACACACACACTCACACTTTCACTCTGACTCTCACATAGTCACTCTCCCAAACATACACACTCCGAGGAAAACCTTGCTAGCGCCCGTTTCATTTGTGTCAGAAACGGGCCTTTTTTACTAGTGTTTAAATAAAACAAAAATGAACCCCACAAACCATGACACAGTTCAATTTAACTAAACATGCGATATTGCATGAAATCAACCTAAACTATCTGAAATGCTAGAACTACAAATAGTGAGAACAAGTTGCCTCTAACATCTCAGAACGCTTGTTGAAACAAATAAGTCTTCAGGCCTTTTATGAAGGGCCAAATTGTAATACATGTCCACAGTTCAACAGGCAATGAGTTCCAAAAACACAAATAGCAAGATGGGTGAAGCTTTGGCAACTCCAGTGTTGTAGATCATTTTGTCTCATGCTGCGAGCGATGGTGCTGTGCAGCTCGGGGGAGGGAAAAACATCTTACAGGTAAGCTGAATACTGTCAGCAGAACTTGGGGATATGTGGTTATAACCAAGATGACACGTTTGGCTGCCTGTATAGCTGGTATGGCGGAAACCTGACAACCAGCATTTTAAGCATCAGTGGCTAGGGCCTGCAGAGAGTGGTGGGTGTGTCCTTGGCCACCTTATTGGGCAGACTGGATGGACTGTGCGGGTCTTTATCTGTCATTCTTTTACTGTGTAATGCATGTATATGGACCTCTGCCAGGTGGCAAATTTTTAACAGCAGGAGCTTAAAGTATACCAGTACCCACAGAGTGCAGTGATCTTCAAGGACAATGGATGTTAAGAGGAGAACAGGTGTTCAATAGTGCTTCATTACATAGAGCCTTAAACAAGCACCCAAATCATGACTTGCATGTTCCATAGGATTGGCAGTCAATGGAAAGCCCATCATAAAGGGGTTATGCTCAGATCAAGTATACATGCTGTTCAAATAGTTCAGGTCCTAAATATAGATTGTTATAATAGAGGCGATAAAACCAACACTTGCATTACATTACAGAAGTCGTCATTAGTTAAGAGGCTTAAATCATCAAATCAAGAGTAGAAAGCTTCTTTGCTTCCATAACATTGTGCTCATAAGCAGAGGAAAGAGTACATTTCTCCATTATCTTCCCATCCTTGCACCTGCCTAGCCAGCTTCTTGCCCTTGCTCTCCCCGTGATATCCGTGCCTTGTTTTAGACAACTTAGCATCCAAGGCTTGTCCAGCCCTCTATATATACAGTGGTGGAAATAAGTATTTGATCCCTTGCTGATTTTGTAAGTTTGCCCACTGACAAAGACATGAGCAGCCCATAATTGAAGGGTAGGTTATTGGTAACAGTGAGAGATAGCACATCACAAATTAAATCCGGAAAATCACATTGTGGAAAGTATATGAATTTATTTGCATTCTGCAGAGGGAAATAAGTATTTGATCCCCCACCAACCAGTAAGAGATCTGGCCCCTACAGACCAGGTAGATGCTCCAAATCAACTCGTTACCTGCATGACAGACAGCTGTCGGCAATGGTCACCTGTATGAAAGACACCTGTCCACAGACTCAGTGAATCAGTCAGACTCTAACCTCTACAAAATGGCCAAGAGCAAGGAGCTGTCTAAGGATGTCAGGGACAAGATCATACACCTGCACAAGGCTGGAATGGGCTACAAAACCATCAGTAAGACGCTGGGCGAGAAGGAGACAACTGTTGGTGCCATAGTAAGAAAATGGAAGAAGTACAAAATGACTGTCAATCGACAAAGATCTGGGGCTCCACGCAAAATCTCACCTCGTGGGGTATCCTTGATCATGAGGAAGGTTAGAAATCAGCCTACAACTACAAGGGGGGAACTTGTCAATGATCTCAAGGCAGCTGGGACCACTGTCACCACGAAAACCATTGGTAACACATTACGACATAACGGATTGCAATCCTGCAGTGCCCGCAAGGTCCCCCTGCTCCGGAAGGCACATGTGACGGCCCGTCTGAAGTTTGCCAGTGAACACCTGGATTATGCCGAGAGTGATTGGGAGAAGGTGCTGTGGTCAGATGAGACAAAAATTGAGCTCTTTGGCATGAACTCAACTCGCCGTGTTTGGAGGAAGAGAAATGCTGCCTATGACCCAAAGAACACCGTCCCCACTGTCAAGCATGGAGGTGGAAATGTTATGTTTTGGGGGTGTTTCTCTGCTAAGGGCACAGGACTACTTCACCGCATCAATGGGAGAATGGATGGGGCCATGTACCGTACAATTCTGAGTGACAACCTCCTTCCCTCCGCCAGGGCCTTAAAAATGGGTCGTGGCTGGGTCTTCCAGCACGACAATGACCCAAAACATACAGCCAAGGCAACAAAGGAGTGGCTCAGGAAGAAGCACATTAGGGTCATGGAGTGGCCTAGCCAGTCACCAGACCTTAATCCCATTGAAAACTTATGGAGGGAGCTGAAGCTGCGAGTTGCCAAGCGACAGCCCAGAACTCTTAATGATTTAGAGATGATCTGCAAAGAGGAGTGGACCAAAATTCCTCCTGACATGTGTGCAAACCTCATCATCAACTACAGAAGACTTCTGACCGCTGTGCTTGCCAACAAGGGTTTTGCCACCAAGTATTAGGTCTTGTTTGCCAGAGGGATTAAATACTTATTTCCCTCTGCAGAATGCAAATAAATTCATATACTTTCCACAATGTGATTTTCCGGATTTAATTTGTGATGTGCTATCTCTCACTGTTACCAATAACCTACCCTTCAATTATGGGCTGCTCATGTCTTTGTCAGTGGGCAAACTTACAAAATCAGCAAGGGATCAAATACTTATTTCCACCACTGTACATTTTCATTTGCTTGATCCATCTCAAGATTTGTTTAGAGAATACCTGTGGTAGTTTTGTATTTGAATTTTATGATCTGAGCTCTTTTAAAGTTGATTTAAATGTTCTATATTTGTGTTGAAAGTGTTTTTAAAAGCTGCATTGTTTTCAGTGGCAGAAATCCCTTTGAATTTTAGCTGTGTAGATTTTATGGTTGGAACTTGCCACCTGACTGCTAGTGGGAGAAGTTTTATTAAGTCTTAATTGAGGGCATTTTTTTTTTCTCTTACACTTTTTCAGTGCTAAGTTTTGCTAGTTTTTCCTACTCATCCCTCATCTCAGCTTTACTTCCTGAAGTGCCAAATTTTGGACAACCTGGCACACAGATATGGATTGGGTTTTATTTTTTTTTTCCAGTCCTGTGTAAAGTTTATGCAATGCTAGTCCTTCACTTTGTGTTGGCTGACTCAAGGTTTTTTTACTAAGATACAGGATGCTGACAAATTCATGCATGCTTTTTAACTTGGGGACTAACCTATTTCTCATTTTCTTAGGGTCGTTGGAATGGTCTTAGTCAAGATGTTGTCAGAAAAGTATCAAGACGTAATTATGCGTAAGTTACACATACCAGGATGAAGTATGTTGTGTGAATCTTTAACATTATTAAATCTTGTTTGCTTTTTTTTAATTAAGTTTTTGTGTGAATAAATTATGTACATAAATATTTAAGCACCTTAGTGTTCAATGTAAACACATTCTTTAAGATTAGTCTAGGTAAACAAGTTATCCTGCTACCAGCAGATGGAGGTAGAGAAACGGAACACTTTGTGACTTCATTGGTATACAAGGGCTGGTGCAGTCTGAAATTCTCCATTCCTTGTCATTGGCAGCATATGAATCCAGAAACTGATGCGTTATGTCCATCTTCCAGTAGGTTTTCTACTACTGTGCCCGGCTCCTATCCATATTTTGGTTCAGTTAAGCCTTAGGGGTGCATTAGACTATAGCTGGTGCCTTCCTGGGGTACACCTGGTGGTGCCAGGTCCCTTCCCCCTTCTCCCCCCCCCCCCCTTGCCACATCATCTTCCTCACAGGTTAAGCAAAAAAAAAAAAAAATGAATAATCGCAGGTCCTACACTGTGAGCGGCTCATTCTGGGAGAGCTCAGCAGCAGTGTTTGGTTCTGGTGGATAGTGCTTCCTAGTTCGGTCGGGCATGTTTGTGCACTTTTCCTCAGCAGGGTCGTGGCAGGCACATCAAGTTCTTGCACTGGTTTTTGCTGCTGCCTTAGGTATGGCTGCAGCTTCGGCAGCCATTTTAGAGCCCCTCAGTTTCACGGAGGAGTCACAGCTCTCTTCTGGCAAAACATGGCACTTCTGACTCGTAAGTTGGCCTCAAGGGACTTCTGTGTCACAGGTTCCTTTTTCCCTGGATTTTGTCTTGCTAATGCATCAGGTATCCTTCTTTGGACTGGGATCCTGGTTCTTCTCATGTGGGCTTTAAGGGGGAGCTTTCGGCAGTCTTGGTGCCCTCTACTTTGCCTGAGTTACTGGAGGAGGGGGGAGATTACTGATATGATAGAGGTCTATAAAATGAGTGGAATTGGGTGGATGTGAATCGCTTGTTTACTCTTTCCAAAAAAATATTAGGACTAGGGGGCACATAATGGAGCTGCTAAGTAGTAAATTTAAAACCAATCGGAGAAAATCTCTTCACTCAACGTGGAATTAAACTTTGGAATTCTTTGGTAAAAGCAGTTAGCTTAGCAGGGTATAAAAAAGGTTTGGCTAACTTCCTAAAAGAAAAGTCCAAAAGCCATTATTAAAATAAAAATTGGAAAAATCACTGCTTATTTCTAGGATACACAACGTCAATTTAGACAAAAACTGTTATATTGCAAATAACATCGAGAATAACTTATATAGGCTGTAGAGGTAATCTCATATCATTTTAGGACATTGCATATCAACCTATACAGTAGCTCCCAGGTCAATGCAAATTTCTAATCATCAAATACCTCCAGCCAACCGGTAGTGTTTTATACTGATACTCTAATTGCGTTTCAGCTGTAAATAGCTTCAAACATCCTACCGTTCAAAAAATCAACATTATTGCAATGTAAAAGCAAATAATGCACAGATATAACTTAGCTTAAATGCTCCCGCCTTGGTATATTGTCTTCTGTGGCTGGGACTTAGCTGGTTCCATCAAAATTCTAGTGAAACCTCATTGGCAACACCGATACTGTGATTAGCCCGACAGGACCCTGTTTTGCGGTCTCATGCTTTGTCAAGGGCATCAATCTAGCAACAGTACTTCATCCCTAAGGTACTGTTGCTAGATTGATGCCCTTGACAAAGCATGAGACCGCGAAACAGGGTCCTGTCGGGCTAATCACAGTATCGGTGTTGCCAATGAGGTTTCACTAGAATTTTGATGGAACCAGCTAAGTCCCAGCCACAGAAGACAATATACCAAGGCGGGAGCATTTAAGCTAAGTTATATCTGTGCATTATTTGCTTTTACATTGCAATAATGTTGATTTTTTGAACGGTAGGATGTTTGAAGCTATTTACAGCTGAAACGCAATTAGAGTATCAGTATAAAACACTACCGGTTGGCTGGAGGTATTCGATGATTAGAAATTTGCATTGACCTGGGAGCTACTGTATAGGTTGATATGCAATGTCCTAAAATGATATGAGATTACCTCTACAGCCTATATAAGTTATTCTCGATGTTATTTGCAATATAACAGTTTTTGTCTAAATTGACGTTGTGTATATTTACAAGGTGCTGAGACAAAACTGAGCCATTTAATTGAATAGTTGTATTTCTAGGATAAGCAGCATAAAATCTATTTTACCATTTTGGGATCTTGCCAGGTACTTGTGACCTGGATTGGCCACTGTCCCAGTATGGCAAACACTTATGTTCTTGTGGACAACCCTACAGCTGTCCATTGTTGTATAGGGAGGAGTTGCCTTCATTCATTACTAAGGCATTTGGAAGTGTTAAATATTGCTCTCCGACCTCGCAGACACCTTTAGTAATCTGATGATGGCTAGCACAAAGCACCGTCCTAGGACCTTCCGGTCCATGAAGCCATGCAGGAGTTTATTTCAGTTCAGTGGGACACTCCAAATGTGATAGCCTTAGAGTAGCTAGAAGTATGGTGCACTTATGTCTGCAGGCCCAGGAGTTAGATTAGCTGCTTTTTCCCAAGGTAGATGCCCATGGATTTCCCATGGAAGACCTTGCAAAAGCAAGTAGCAGTGCTTTCCACTCTGCAGAACCTTTCTACCTTGGGGGCTGTCATCCTAGTTCCTCTAGAGCGGGGTTGATGGCATTCCATCTATTATGTGATGCCAAAGAAGGGAGGTGCTTTTGCCCTGTACTGGATCTCAAAAGAGTGAACAGGTTCTTTCTAGCACTTTTGCATGAAAACCTTATGGTCAGTCATTGCAGCAGTGCATCCATGGGAATTTCTCATGTCTCTGGATTTAAAGAAGGTGTATTTTCACATTCTCATCTGGCCGCCTCATCTGCGCTTCTTGATGTTTGCAGTTCTGGGTCAACATTATCAATTCAAGGCACTGTCTTTCAGTATCTTGATTTCTCCAAGGCCATAGTAGTGGTGGCAGCATTTCTGAGGAGGGAGGACATTCGGGTTCATCTTTACCTGGATGACTGGCTGATCAGAGCTTCTTCCTTTCAGAAAAGTCTGAGTCACTTCGCAGGTGATTTCTCTACTCCAGTCTTTGGAGAGGATAAGTCTAGTCAAGAGCCAGGTGCATTCTTCTCAGACTTTGGAGTATTTGGGGGTTCATTTTGTTACCCTGCAAGGGAAAATGTTTCTGATAGGTCATCAATCTCTCTAACTGCAGAGTCTGGTTTGATCCTTGCTGCAGCTTCAGAACCCTCAAGTTTGGGACTTCAAGTTCTGGGAATGATGACGACCCTTGATGTGGTTTCTGCGGACCAGGTATCACATGAGACCTCTCTAGTCTCTCTTGTCCAGGTAGTCCCCTGTCTCTCAGGAGTACAATCTATGCCTGCCTTGGATGTTGCAGGCGAGACTCAGCATGATAGAGGCTTCAGCCTCACAATCTGCTTTGGGGCATAGCTTTGGTGGTTCCTCAATGGCTAGTGGTCACCACAGATGCCAGTCTGATGGGTTAGGGTTTCCATTGCACAGCTCAGGGTCATTGGTCCAAGGTGGAAATCCTCTGGCCAGTCAACTGCCTCGAGCTCAGAGCAGTCTGTTTGGTGCTAGAATCCTTTCATGACCTCCTCAGGGTCACCTGGTGCAGATTCTTTTGGATAGTGTGACCACAGTGGCATACATAAACAGTCAAGGAGGAACTCGCAGTGCTCTGCTGGCTCAGGAAGCTCACCTCTTGATTCAATGGGCAGAAAGAGTATGTGCCTGTGATTTCGGCAGTCAACATTGCCAGGAGTTTGAATGTACAAGTGGATTATCTCAGCAGGAACTCCCTGGATCTAGGGGTATGGGAGCTGTCTCCCAAAATCTTCAACCTGATCACTCGGAAGTGGAGAGTCCTACAATTGACCTGATGGCTTCCAAGCTCAATGCAAAGGTCATCAAGTTCTTGAGCAGAGGAAGAGTATGGTTCAGAGGGTCTGGATGCTGTAATCCAGAACTAGCTGGCTCAGGAATAAATGCCTTTCTGCCCTGGCCAATGATAGGTTGAATTCATTCAGGTCACATGGTTGTTGTGACTCCGGATTGGCCCAAATGATTGTGGCACACAGACCTTGGTGCGGCTCCTGGTCAATGAGGTGTTCATCTTTCTCTCATCAGGATCGTCTCTCTCAAGGGCCCATTCATACGAAGGATCCGTCTCCCTTTAGTCTTACGGCTTGGCTCTTGAAAGGGCGAAATTGAGGAAGATTATGCTTAGATGTCATTGTTACAAGCCTACAAACAGTTTACGTCCTCAGCTTATGCTCGAGTTTGGCAGTTGTTTGATCTTTGGTGTTCTGAGAGAGCAATTTCCCCTTTTTTTTTTGGCTACTTCATATACTACCTCTCTTGCTGGCCAGCCTCGAGAATTTCGTTGGTTGGTCAGATCACCTCTTTGTCCTGTTTGGGGAGCCCAAAAATGGGTCAGGCAGCATTTAAGGCCATGATAGCTTGGTGGACCAGGGAGTCTATCTCCTGTTCTAATTTTGCTTTCAGGTATCTCAAAGATTATAGCAGAATTAGAAAAGGTTCAAAGAAGACTGACCAAAATGATAAATGGGGGGTGGAACTCTCTCATATGAAGAGGCTAAAGATGTTAGAACTCTTCAGTTTGGAAAAGAGATGACTATGGGGAGATATGATTAAGATCTGCGAAATCCTGAGTGGTGTAGAGTGGGTAAAAGTGAATCAGTTTTGTTTAACTATTTCAAAAAGTACAAAGACTAGGGGACATTCAATCGACTTACATGGACATACTTTTAAAACAGGGAGGCAATATTTTTCACTCAATGAATAATTAAAGCTCTGGAATTCGTTGCCAGAGGATGTGCTAACAGTGGTTAGTATATCTGGGTTTAAAAAAGGCTTGGACAAATTCCTAGAGGAAAAGTCCTTAGTCTACTCCTGAGAGAGACGTGGGGAAACCACTGCTTACCCTAGGATTGGTAGCATGGAATGTTGCTACTATTTGGGTTTCTGCCAGGTATTTGTGACCTGGATTGGCCACTGTTGTAAACAGGATACTGGGCTCGATGGACGATTGGTCTGATCCATTATGGCTATTATGTTCTAACTAGTAAAAAAGGCCCGTTTCTTACACAAATGAAACGGGTGCTAGCAAGGTTATCATGTAATGGCGATTGTTTTTAAGGGAACCGTTAGGAGAAATGTTCTGTCATGATAAGTAATAATTGGGAAGGGCATATAATGAGTAATATGCTCCAGGGGCACTCAATCTGCAGCCCCTCATTACCTCTCTACCCTCATCTCCCTGTATGTTCCTACCCGTAACCTCCGCTCACAGGACAAATCCCTCCTATCAGTACCCTTCTCCACCACCGCCAATTCCAGGCTCCGCCCCTTCTGCCTCGCCTCACCCTATGCTTGGAATAAACTTCCTGAGCCCATACACCAAGCCCCCTCCCTGCCCATCTTCAAATCCCTACTCAAAGCCCATCTCTTCCCTGTAGCTTTTGGCACATAACCATTTACCTCTATTCAGGAAACCTAGACTGCCCCTATTGATTGACTGCATACTTGTCCTTTAGATTGTAAGCTCCTTTGAGCAGGGACTGTTCTTCTTTGTTTAAAATTGTACAGCGCTGCGTGACCCTGGTAGTGCTTTAGAAGTGTTAAGTAGTAGTAGTAGTTTTGTGTTTTTTGTTTTTTAATTTTTGTGATTTTTATTTATAGTATTTTTTTTAAAAGAGAATACACAGACTCCATCCATGTCCAGCATTTCTCCTCTCTTCCCTCCTCTCCATCCATGTGCATCTCCTTCCTGACTTCCCTCCCCTCCATCCATCCATGTCCAGCAACTTTCCATTCTCCCCTGCCTCTCCTCCATCCATCCATCCATGTCCAGCAACTCTCCATTCTCCCCTGCCTCTCCTCCATCCATCCATGTCCAGCAACTCTCCATTCTCCCCTGCCCTCCCATCCATGTCCAGCTATTCTCCATGCCCTCCCTCAGCTCCTTTACAGCCCTCCTCTCCGTTCCTCTCCCCCACCCCGCGCGCTTAACCCTTTTACTTTCAGGCGCAGCAACGGCAGTGAAGAGGGACAATACAGCTTCTCCCTTCCCTCACACAATGTCCCGCCCTCGTGGAAACAGGAAATGCATCATCGCAGTAGGCGGGACACTGTGAGCGAAGGGAGAAGCTGGAGGTGAGCCCGCTGTGTTGTCCTCTTCACTGCCGTCGCTGCGCCTGAAAGTAAAAGGGTTAAATGTGCATGGGGGGGAGGAACGGAGAGGAGGGCAGGAAGGAGCGGAGGGACCGTCTGAGAGCTGCCTGGCTGCAGTGCTGCTGTGCCAGGCAGCCCTATATTTGGGGGGCAGCAGCCAGGGGAAGAGCATGGTTGGGCTCTTATATGGGGCACCTATGACTGTCTTCCCATCCCATCCGTGTCCATCAATTCTCCTCTGCCCTGCCCTCCCCTTCCTCCCTCCCTCCCTCCCTCCCCTTAATGTTCAATGATTCTCTCCTCCTGACATCATCTCACCTCCATTGTTCCCTTCCCCCTCATTGTTCCGCCCTCTGACATCATTATGTTTTGACGCGAGGGTGGGACAGTGAGTGGGAATGGATGTTACAAACCCAGGCGTTCAGATGTAGAATGTTGGAGGTGCAAATTATTATATAGGATGGGTAAGCACGCTGCTTTGTCTCTGAAGGCACACTTCATCAGAGGACTTGCCACTTTCTGGGTATAGTCTCATGGCTTTTCTTCAGGGGACATCTGTAGATCTGCAACATGGGCTTAGTTACTCCTTTGCGAGACATTATCAGGTGAATGTTGCAGCTAGATCAGAGGAATCCTTTGAATCCTTGGTTCTTTCTGCGGCCGTCTCTGGTTCCTTCTCTAATTTATTGATTTGCTACATTCCATCAGTTTTTGTATTCGTATACTGCTACTGATGAGGAAGATAGTTGTCTTACGTGATCGTTTTCTTTCCTTTAGTCACAGTACATGCATCCAGGATCTTGCTCTCTAAATTTTGCTTAGTTTTTTTTTTTTTTTGTCTCTGTTCAGGTTCTGTTGATTTTGTTTCCATTTTTTCTTTTCACATGTTCTGTACTGCTTCCCAGTGGAGAAAGAGAAGTATTGGTTGTATTCATATTTTCCTTCTGTTTTGTTATGAGAAATAACTGAACAGAAGCCTCAGTCCTATAAGACAGAGTTCCGTTGTGCTCTTTCTCTCTACCTGCTGGTAGATGGACATAACCCATCAGTTTCTGGATTCATATGCTGCAACTAAAGGAAAGGGAAAGTTGGGAAAGAGAAATGGGACTTGATATACTGCCTTTCTGTAGTTTTTAACTACATTCAAAGCGGTTTATGTGGTATATAAAGGTACTTATTTGTACCTGGGGCAATGGAGGATTAAATGACTTGCCCAGAATCACGGAACTGTAGTGGGAATCGAACCCAGTTCCCCAGGATCAAAGTCTGCTACACTAACCACTAGGCGGCTATTGCACTCTGAAGAAAATTATCAGGTAAGACAATTTTACCTTTAGTTCTCTACCTCTAGCTGTGGTGTAGGTTGGTCTTGGTGTATGTTTTACCTTGATGACTTGCATTTTTTAACATATAAATCAAAGCAATGTACAAAAAATACATAATTAGTTAAAATGAAGAGAGTACTAATAAAAACAGGAAAGAATCTTGACTACAAAGATCAAACAACCAAAAACACACAGTTCTATCTGCTTAGTGCTACTACTCCCATTTACAGGGATGCTTTAGAGTATAAAATGTTTTTTTTTTTTTTTAAAGTGTTTTTCAAAAGGACTTTAAATTTCTTCAGAAGGTTTGTTCCTGCACCTGATTCCCCTGCTATGTATCTCTAGCAGTGAGCTTGAGTCCTTGACCAAAAAGCTCCTAGGGTTTGGGCCATGGTCAGGCACATTCTCCCTTTGAAGCACTGAGCTTAGTTCATGGTCTTATACTTGGTGCAGTGACTTGGCACTGCTCTGTGTGAAGCCCCTGCCAACAGAGGGGCATATACCCCCCCCCCCCTTCCAGTGTGCCCCTACAGTGCATAAAAAGAGACAGTTTTTTTTGGTAGCTGGCTTTATTTCCCTGGTTGTGCTAGAGCAGTTCTTCTCAACCCAGTCCTCAGAGCACACCTAGCCAGTCAGGTTTTCAGGATATCCACAATGAAAATACATGAGATTTGCATACACTACCTCTTTTGTATGCAAATATATTTCATGTATATTCATTGTAGATATCCTGAAAACCTGACTGGCTGAGTGTGCTGTGAGGTCTAGGTTAGGAAGCAAATGCTAGGGAAATATCTAATGGGGTGGGGGTGGTGACCACAAACAAGTCTGAGTGGCCTGTTGTCTCCGGTCAGCTTGCTCATAATCTTTAGTCGCAGACAGAAGCAGTATGGACCATCAACTAACTGGAGATAGGGGCCGTTTGCCTGACACTGCAGCACTTCCTGCCCCTGTTGCATGGCAAGGTGGTATCAATAAACAAGGGGAACCTGGCATGTGGAAGTAGAGCTGGAAGCCAACTGGTTGCACAGCTGAGCGGTGTAGCATCTGGCGCACTCAGGTGTGTATCTCATAGGAGCAGACAACACACATAGATGGACTTTCTCAGCCAGAATATCTTAAGGGAGTGGGTGCTGAATTCCACAGCCTTCAGTCCCTGGTGGACAATTGGGGAGCTTCTGTGCTATGGCTTGATGCTGCAGTGGAATGAAAAATGTCCTCTGTTCAGCTACAGGACAGAGTATCGGTCAGCCAGCATCAATGCTCTCGTGCAGCTGTGGCCATAGCAGGAGACTTTGCTTCCACCCTGGCTCCTCCTCAGCAGCGTTCTCTAGATGGTGGCCAAGCAGGGTTTCTTGTGATCTTGTAGTTCTAGACTAGTCTTGCGAGCCCTGGCACATGGACCCGTTTTTGCTTTCTTGCAGGACTCCCGCTATCTTTTGCAAGGATGGGGCCATATGGTGCCAGGCCTGGCTGTCATTGAAGACCCAAACCCTTTTGGATTACAGCCTGGCCCTTGATAGGTGTTGCCTGAGAAATAACAAGCTACCATTCCTTGGTGACGTTCTTTGTTCAAGGCATAAAGATGGTCTACATCCTGGCTTATGGTGTGGTGAATTCAGGGGGTAGTGCACTAAACATGACCTCTCCCTGTGGCAAGCAGTGCTTGTCTCCATTCAGGAATTTCTGTAGCAAGGACTGGAGCAGGGATTGGCTCTCAGTTCTCTAAAGATTCAAGTGATGACCGTCTCATATTCAGGGCAAGGTCTATGGTGCATCCTCTAGCAGGACACCCTGATGTGTTTCACATTCTGCAAAAAAGTGCACATTTGGCCTCTGTCTGTCTTATTGCAATGGGACATCAGTTTGGTTCTTAATATCCTGGTAGGACTGCCTTTCAGGGCTTTGAAGCAAGCCGCTCTAAAGGACCTTAGCTTAGACTGTCTTCCTGGTTGCCATCTGCTCAGCCAGATGGGTTTCTGAGTTGCAGGCCTTTCTTGCAAGGATCCATACTTGTGCTTTGCAAATGACTCTCTTCCTACCTCTCCCTCCGCACCTTTAGTGTTCACTCTGGTGGATCCTCTTCTACTTCTATCCCTCTGCCTGTCGGCGTACCTCAGGGTTCTGTTCTTGGTCCCCTCCTCTTTTCTATCTACACTTCTTCCCTTGGTTCATTAATCTCATCCCATGGCTTTTCCTACCATCTCTATGCTGATGACTCCCAAATCTACCTTTCTACCCCTGATATCTCACCTTGCATCCAAACCAAAGTTTCAGCGTGCTTGTCTGACATTGCTGCCTGGATGTCTCAACGCCACCTGAAATTAAATATGACCAAAACCGATCTTCTCATTTTCCCCCCCAAACCCACCTCCCCGCTCCCCCCGTTTTCTATTTCTGTTGATGGCTCTCTCATTCTCCCTGTCTCCTCAGCTCGAAACCTTGGGGTCATCTTTGACTCTTCTCTCTCCTTCTCTGCTCATATCCAGCAGACCGCCAAAACCTGTCGTTTTTCTTTACAACATCCGTAAAATCCGCCCCTTTCTTTCCGAGCACTCTACCAAAACCCTCATCCACACCCTTGTCACCTCTCGTTTAGACTACTGCAATCTGCTTCTTGCTGGCCTCCCACTTAGTCACCTCTCCCCTCTCCAGTCGGTTCAAAACTCTGCTGCCCGTCTCATCTTCCGCCAGGGTCGCTTTACTCATACTACCCCTCTCCTCAAGACCCTTCATTGGCTCCCTACCCGTTTTCGCATCCTGTTCAAACTTCTTCTACTAACCTATAAATGTATTCACTCTGCTGCTCCCCAGTATCTCTCCACACTCGTCCTTCCCTACACCCCTTCCCGTGCACTCCGCTCCATGGATAAATCCTTCTTATCTGTTCCCTTCTCCACTACTGCCAACTCCAGACTTCGCGCCTTCTGTCTCGCTGCACCCTACGCCTGGAATAAACTTCCTGAGCCCCTACGTCTTGCCCCATCCTTGGCCACCTTTAAATCTAGACTGAAAGCCCACCTCTTTAACATTGCTTTTGACTCGTAACCACTTGTAACCACTCGCCTCCACCTACCCTCCTCTCTTCCTTCCCGTTCACATTAATTGATTTGATTTGCTTACTTTATTTATTTTTTGTCTATTAGATTGTAAGCTCTTTGAGCAGGGACTGTCTTTCTTCTATGTTTGTGCAGCGCTGCGTATGCCTTGTAGCGCTATAGAAATGCTAAATAGTAGTAGTAGTAGTATGACTCATCCCCTTATTACAGACCCATCCTTCCTGCTGAAAGTTGCTTCACCATTTCATGTGAATCAGATGGTGTCTGTCCTGGCGTTACCCCAGGGTGATCATCAGATTCTTCCCAGAAGCTCTATAAATTGGATGTTCAGGGTACTGTTGTGAGAACTTGGAGGTCATGAATTCCTTCTGGAAGTTGGACTTTTTCTTAAGTACATAAGTGTTGCCATACTGGGACAGACTGAAGGTCTATCAAGCCCAGTATCCTGTTTCAAACAGTGGCCAATCCAGGTCACAAGTACCTGGCAAGATCCCAAAAGAGTACAATACATTTTATGCTGCTTATCCCAAAAATACACAAATATAGGAAGAGCAGACTACTACAACAGCAAAATTTTAATAATGAGGGGGATGTCTCATATAGTCATGCAGGCACGCTGTATTAAGCTCTGCAATTATGACACAGTATAATCATCGACTGCCCCCGACCACCAGTAGTGCACTATGTTTGCTTATCGTGAATTTACTGATACTAAATTTTAAATATAAATGTCTTTATATAGCATTGTGCTCACATCACTTTTTTTATAAAATAATTTTTGGTGCACTGCTGTTGAAATACTGAAACTCCGAGGAGCTCTACCACTGCTGCAGTCAAAAATGCAAACACAAAAAAATAACTTAATATTGTTGGAAGCTACGTAGCTTCGAGCAATATTAAGATATTTTTTTGCATTTGCATTTTTGACTGCAACAGTGGTAGAGCTCCTCAGAGTTTCAGTATTTCAACGGCAGTGCACCAAAAATTATTTTATAAAAAAAGTGATGTGAGCACAATGCTATATAAAGATATTTATATTTAAAATTTAGTATCAGTAGTTTGCCCTTCCTATATTTGTGTATTCTACAATATTATTCAGGCAGAGCATAGCCAATTTTTCTATTTTTGAATATCCTAAAAATAAGCTGTGGATTTTCCCAAGTCCATTTTAATAACGGCTTATGGACTTTTCTTTTAGGAAGCTATCCAAACCCTTTTTTTAAACCCCACTAAGCTAACCGCTTTTACTACATTGTGTGGCAACAAATTCCAGAGTTTAATTACACGCTGAGTGAAGAAATATTTTCTCTGATGATTCGTTAACTTACTACTTTGTAGCTTCATTGCATTCCCCCTAGTACTTTTGGAAAGAGTAACAAGTGGTCCGTGTCTAACCATTCCACTCCACTCAGTATTTTATATACCTCTACCATATCTCCCCTCAGCCGTCTTTTCTCCAAGCTGAAGAGCCCAAGCAGTCTCAACATTTCCTCATAGAGAAGTTGTCCCATCCCCTTTATCATTTTCGTTGCCCTTCTCTGTCCTGTTTCTAATTCTACTATATCTTTTTTGAGATGTGGCAACCAGAATTGCACACAGTATTCAAGGTGCGGTCGCACCATAGAGTGATACTTTGAAACTTAATGCCTTTGTATCATCAACGATGACTCCTAGATCCTTTTCCTGGTCAATGACTTCTAACATGGAACCTCGCATCACGTAGCTATCCTCTTTCCTCATGCATTACTTTGCAGTTGCTCACATTAAACATCATCTGCCATTTGAATGCCCAGTCTTGTAAGGTCATCTTGCAATTTTTCACAATCCTTTTGCGATTTAACAACTTTGAATAACTTTTCAGAAAATGTAATTACCTCACTAGTTATTCCCATATCGAGATCTTTTATAAATGTTAAAAAGCAACGGTCCCAACAGAGACCCCTTGAGAGCCCCACTAATCTACCCTTCTCCATTTAGAATACTGACCATTTAACCCTACTCTCTGTTTTCTATCCTTTAACCATTTTTTAATCCACAATAGAACAGTACCTCCTAACCCATGACTTTCCAATTTCTTCTGGAGTGTTTTCATGAGGTACTTCCTGAAATTCCTTTTTAAAATTCAGATACACAATATCGACCGGCTCACCATTTATCCACATGTTCGTTCACCCCTTTAAAGAAATGTAGTGGATTGTTTCTGGGACTGTGTAGAGGGGACATGCGTTCAATACTGGGCCAGACCAGTGGTCCATCTAGCCTTGTATTCCGCTACCAATAGCGGCCAACCCAGGCCACAAGTACCTGGCAGAAACCCAGTTAGCAACATTCCATGCTTCCAATCCCGGGGCACGCAGTGGCTTCACCCATGTCCATTTCAATAACAGATTATGGACTTTTCCTCCTGGAGCTTGTCCAAACTTTTTTTTTTTTAAACCCACATACGCTAATCGCTGTTACTACGTCCTCCAGCAAAGAGTTCCAGAGCTTAACTATTCGTTGAGTGAAAATATATTTCCTTACTATTTTTTTTAAAGTATTTCTACGTAACTTCATTGAGTGTCCCCTAGTCTTTGTACATCTTGAAAGAGTTACTTGTTCTACATCACTCGAGATTTTGTAGACCTTGATCATAGCTCCCCTCAGCTGTGTCTCTCTTCCAAGATGAAGAACACTAACTCTTTAGCCTTTCCTCATGTGAGAGGAGTTCCATCCCCTTTATCATTTTTTCGTCTCTTCTTTGAACCTTTTCTGCGTATTGTCTACAATGAAACCTAGATCTTTTACTTGGGTGCTGTCCCCTGAAGTGGACCCTAGCATCAGATAACTGTGATTCAGATTATTCTTTTTGATGTGCATCACTTTGCATTTGTCTACATTAAGTTTCATCTGCCATTTGGATGCCCAGTCTTCCTGTTTCCTAAGGTCTTCCTGCAATAATTCACAGTTCGCACGTGTTGAATAGTTTTGTTTAACCTTGAATAGCTTTGTATTGTTTGCAAATTTAATCCCCTCACTCGTCCAATTTCCAGATCATTTATAAATGTTAAATAGCACTGGTCCCAGTACAGATCCCTGCGTTGCTCTGCTGTTTAGTCTCCTCCATTGAGAGAGGTGACAGTACAGATCCCTGCAGCACTTCATTGAGTGTCCCCTACTCTTTGTACATCTTGAAAGAGTAAAAGATCAATTCACTTCTTTCAGGATTTTGTAGACTGCCATCATATCTCCCCTCAGCTGTCTTTTTCAAGCTGAAGAGCCCTAACCTTTTTAACCTTTCCTCATAAGAGGAGTTCCATCTCCTTGTCAGACTGTATTGCATTCTACTTTGTGTACTCCCACGTTTGCCATATGAATAAGCATACATCATTCTGGGGAGAGAATCACAGGTAAGTTTCTCTTTCTCCTTTCATAATTGACATATGAAAACCTAATACATGGGTTGTGATAAGACCAATGGAACAATTTTGAGTTTCTCATCCAGACCTGTAAAGCTCCTTGGACCACACTTCCAGAGACTAGCCTTTCACAGGAGTGGCACCTTGTGCTTTCTACTCGGAAGTCATCCATGTGCGGCTGATTATATCCTGTTTATTCATGGAGAAAGTGAGGTTACTTGTAATAGGAGTTCTCCATGTTCAGTAGGATAAGTACATTCTCTCTTGTGTCCCCTTTATTAAAATTCTCTAAACTGTGGAATGGACTGAGAGGGAGGAGTAATGGTCACTCAGGAGCGAGTGTGTTTCTAGACTCCTATAGGCTCTGGAATGACAAAACCTTTGCGTGGCTGATTTCTCATGCTGTCTGTGGAGAACAAATGTTAAAGATAAGTAACTTTATTTTCTCAATGAGCTGATAATTGAGTCTTAACATTCATCACTTTGATTCCTCAGCAGCTACTACCAGATGCTTTCATAGTTTGCTGTAATTGCACTTGAAATACTGATAGGAGTGGTTGCACTTGAAATACTGATAGGAGTGGTTGACTCAGCAGTTTTCCTTCTGGACATTAAGCTGAGACTGAACCAGCCTCTACTGTGGTTACATTACCATGAGCTTTCATTTGTAAATAAGAGCCTTTTCATTTTAAACAATTTTACCCTTAAATATAGCCAACCTAGGATATGGGTTATATTGAGGCTTCTTCTAGAATCTGGTACATGAGCTCTTGATATCAACTGCTAGAAGTTTTTTGGGGTTCTTGCAGCATCCAGAGCTGAGAAACAGAAGCTGAGTTTGGGAATCACCTACATCTCCCATATAGTAGCATTACTACTCATCACTTGAACCAGAGTTAATATTGACATTTGTCATGATTTGCCCCCCCCTTTTTTTTTTTTTTTTTTTGCAGTTCAGAAGCAATTAAGGGGGCAGTTGTTGGAATTGATCTGGGCACCACAAACTCCTGTGTTGCTATTATGGAGGGCAAGCAAGCAAAGGTAAGCATGATCAGAAGGCATGGGTCATGATTCTTAAATTTTGATTTGTAAACTTTTACATTTCACAATACCTGCTGCTTCAGATCCCTATCTCTGGTGCCCTGTGAATCTACTTCTTCCCTCTTTCCTGTGGAGCTCTTTTCCAGCACAATAAACTTTACAAAATAAAGACGAGAAGGAAAGGGGTTTGCTATAGTCTCTCATCCGTGGTAAAACTTGTGGAGACTATGATCTTGGGGGTCTGCAAGTTCTACTTTATTATTTATGGCATTTCTATCCCACATTAGCCCAAGTGGAACTCAGGTTCAATGTGACTTACAATATAAACATTAAAAAAAAGAAATGAGTTAAAGAATACATTATAAAACATATTATATAGGAAGTGATAAGGGCACGTTCAGTGGGCTGTCAGGAAAAAGAGAAATATAAGGAACAAAATAATATTCAGCACTTGAGTTCTAACATTGTTGAAGATTGAGCTAAAAAAGTAAGTTTTCAATAAATAACCCATAATCACTAGTATATCTAATTTGTTTAGGAAGAGAATTCCAGATTTTTGTGCATTGAAAAGAAAAGTTAGTATTGTGGATTTTTTTGTAAGATACATTTCAGAAATGTAAAATGAGATATTCTCCGGATGACACGGAAGCATTGCGTGGAGGTAAATCAATGAATTCATTCATATAGGACGGTGACATACTAAATAAAATTTGATGGACCAATGCATATAGCTTGAACGAAATTCTGTTCTTTATAGGTAACCAGTGTAGGTTATAGAGGAGTGGGGTAGATTTAGCAAAGCGCATTGATTTTACAAATTAGACAAGCAGCCGTGTTTTGAACAGTTTATAGGTTTTTTTTTTTTGTTTGTTTTTGGTTTTTTTTTTAAGAAGGTTGCATTTAATTCCAGCATAGATGGAATTACAATAGCCAATTTTTTTTAGAATAAGAGATTGGGTTAAGATACGGAAACCAATCTTGTGAAAAATGATCGCAATCTCTTTAGTTTCCAAAGCATATGGAAGGAACTAGACAGCATTCAAGACTTGACTTTCTAAGGATAAAAACTGATCAATTGGAACCACAAAGATTTTCATTGAGGATACAAGATGATAGTTATAAATCTTTGTGAATAGTCGGATAATAAGGATTTGTTATTAATAAAAACTTATCTTCTTAGTATTAAGTTTCAATTTAAAATTAGGAGCCCAGGATTCAGTTAGTGATACCTTATCTGATTTTGTTAATATCATAAAGAGTTTTGGAAAATGGGATGTAAATAGAGTTGTCATCAGAATATATAAATGTAGAAAGACCATTGCTCTCAAGTAGATTACCAAGAGGAGGAATCATGATAAAGTAAGATGGGAGACGAGGAAGAACCCTGCGGTACTCCAAAACTAGAAAACCAGGAGGGAGAGTGCCTACTTGTGTAACTTGGTATGATCTAGATTTTAAAAATCCTGAGAGCCAATCATGGACAGCACCACGTATACCATAATGGTCAAGAATATTTAAGAGCATATTGTGGTCAACAGTATTGAATACTCTGGACATATTGAATTAGAGTACTATACTTTTGTTATTTTTTTGTTACATTTGTATGCCACATTTTCCCACCTATTTGTAGGCTCAATGTGGCTTACATAGTTCCGGAGAGGTGTTGGCAGACTCCGGTGTAAGCAAATACAAAGTGATATTGTGGTAAGATAAAGTTCATGTGGCACAGCCATATTAGGGAATCTAACAGTAGAGTTGTGCTATGTCCATTACTTACTTTAGTTTTGTTGTGTTGCAGAGATCAGGCTTTTATGTTGGATTGGTAGGGTATGCCTTTTTTTAAACAGGTTAGTTTTTAGTTTTTTTTCCGGAAGTTTAGGTGGAGCCAGCTCATCTAGTAGTCCGTGGAAGGAGCTGAGATGAGCAAGCTAGTCATTTGATCTTTAGACCAGAAGCTTACTGGATCAATTTTGTCTCTAGTAATAAAGGTATTAAGTTTATCGACTATATTGGGACAACTTGTAGCTTCTTTCCAATTAAGTTTGAATATTAGCCTACTAGGATCCGACCATGGAATAGGAGACCACTGTTCTGATATAAAAAAAAGTTTGTGGGATCGCTAAATTTATTCGCTAATATATCTAATTGAGGACAAGCCATTAAAAACTGAGAATCACCAAATACCAAGAAAATAAAGGAAATTTCTGATTTATTAGTGTCTTCTAATACGATATTATCGTTATTGATACAAGTATTAACTCATTTAATTCCTCATCTACTTGACTCCAACTTCCTGGAGGACAGTAAATTAAAAGTAAGCAGTTGGATTTAGATAAGGAATAGTCTTTTTATAGAACAAGCAGTAATTTCCAATCAAGGAGATAGGAATTAATCTCAAAAAGTGACTTATAAATGATAGATACGCCACCCCCTCTTTTCTTTAATCTTGGATGGTGGAGAATGGAATATCCAGGTGTACAGATATCAGTGATTTTAAGATCATTTACCAAATGCAGCCACGTTTCTGAGATAAACTATGCCTAGCTCAGATTCACTTATCCAGTCTCTCTGAGTTCCGTTTTATTAACAGAACGTTCATTTATGTAACCTACAGGAATTGGTAGATAAGAAATGTTCTTTGGTTTTGATAGAAGAATTTGGATAAAATTTTGTTTATTATGATTCAACTTTGAATCTTTTCTGTTAAAGCGATATGTGGCGAATGTAGAGTTGTGTCCTGATAAGACACCTCAAATGAATGCAAAGGTAGATGGATTGTGATGGAATCTGTTAGTCAACCCAGTTAGGATAGGGTCCAATAGCATAAATGATAGGAATACAAAATACTATTTTAGTAAAATGTATTTTGACAAGATAAGGAAATATAATAACCAGTGCAGTAGGATATTCAATGGAACCCATCAGCTCTTCAAAAGGCAGTTGCAACTAGAGAGATTCAATTAAGGGATAAAGGAGAATGGTGAGAGAATTTTTGTTTGAGG
The DNA here is from genome assembly GCF_901765095.1 of Microcaecilia unicolor. Classification (NCBI taxonomy): domain Eukaryota; kingdom Metazoa; phylum Chordata; class Amphibia; order Gymnophiona; family Siphonopidae; genus Microcaecilia; species Microcaecilia unicolor. Next base: position 127,518,636 of record NC_044038.1, on the reverse strand, counting down.
AAACAAAACTTGAAAGTAATATACAGAGTTCTGGTTATTTTGGTAAGAATATGCTGCGTGAAGAGTTCAACAAGACTAAGGAATTACTAGAAAACAATATATGTCGGCGTTAAAGTAGACTACCAGGTACAACTCAAAATGGCATCTCTTTGATGTAGTTGAGCTGCACTGATATTACCAATCAACGCAATGGTAGCGGGAACTACTTTGGGAAGAGCAGACCAACTCCATAGCGGATGCTGGAGTATCTGTTGTATTTGACACAGCACAGGAGAGGAACTTCCTTGTAGAGTGCAGGAGATTGAAGCTGGTTCAACAGATTCATTTTTTCAGTCAAGGCAGGGCCTGGGCCTGTGTCTAGGTTCTGGGGTCAGTGATGGCAGCAGTGGAAGTGGTCCCATGGACAAGGGCTCATATGCAGCCATTACAGGAATCTCTTAGACACTAGTCTCTGATGTCAAAGAAGTATGACCTTCCTCTTCCTTGGATGCTGGTTGCTAGATGGAGTATGCAGTGGTGTTTGTTGCCCAGAAACTTGACTATCAGAACTTCATTTCCAATAACACAACGGAAGGTGGTGATGACAAAACGCCAGCAGGTCAGGTTGGTGAGCTCATTACAAGTTCCATCTTGCACAGGGCACCCAGATGGAACAGGAGTCTCAATAGTCAATAAATTGGAGCTTAGAGCAGTGTGGAATGCCTTACGCGACGTGGCTCCCTTTCTGGTGGGGGGCCCTGGTCCGAGTTTTCTCCTTCACTGCGACACGGGTGGCTTATATCAACAAGCAAGGTAGGGCCAACAAATGTCCGATGGCAATGGAGGCAGCTTCCCTCATCATTTGGACAGAGAAGTCGTCTGACAGCAGCTCACATCGCAGGGTCCTTGAAAGTGGAGGTGGACTTTCTCAGAAGGCACACCTTGGATCTGGGAGAATGGGAATTATCTAGCCAGGGTTTTCACTTCTGGACTTGATGGCGACGAAAAGGAAGTGACCAAGGTCTTCAGCTGTCGGAAAGAATTGGGCTCAATAGGGATTGATGGCCTACTGCAGCCCTGGCTGGAGACATATCTACTCTCTTCTTTCCTTGACCCATGATAGACCACGTGTTGAAATATCACATTGCAGCAATTCTCATACCCCAGATTGGCTGTGGTACATGGTCCTGATTTGATTTCTGGATGTTGGTCATCTTCGTCTTCTTCAGGTACACAGCCTACTGAAGCAAGACCCAGTGCTCATGGAGGATCTGTACCTGTTTGGTCTTACGGCTTGGCCATTGAAAGGACTTGGTTGAGACAAAAAGGTTATTCTGATTTGGTCATTGCTACCTTGCTTCAAGCTCAGAAATACTCTACATCCATGGCGTAAGCAAAGGTGTGGAGGATGTTCAAGGGCTGGTGTTCTGAGCGCAGACTTTCTCCCTTCTCTGCTGAGATTGTACATATCCTAGCATTTCTTTGGGCAGATCTTCAGAAAGGATTGGTGTTGGATTCTCTAAAAGTTCTGGTTGCAGCTTTGGCCTGTTTCAGGGTCTGACTACAGAAGACATTTCTTGGTGGCTCGCTTGGATATCGTTCGATGCTTGTGACCTCCCTTTCATACATTTTGTTCAATGGAACTTTAATTTAGTTCTTTGGGCTCTTCTGAAACCTCCTTTTTGAGACACTCCGGAAGACCTTCTTGAAAGATCTTACGTTAGACAGCATTCTTAGTAGTTGTACGGCACATAGGGTTTTGGAGTGTCAGGCTCTCTTGTTGGGATCCCTTTCTTCACTTTTTGGAGGCAAGGATTGCCCTGCACATGGTTCCTTCCTTCCTTTCTTCTGAAAGTGGTATAAGCACTTCATTTCAACCAATCTGCAGAACTTCCATCCTTTTTGAAGAGAAACTGAAGAGGCTCAGTATTCTTTGAAGCTTCTCAATGTGCATAGAGTCCTCAGATATCTGGAAGTCTAGAGTTTCGCAAATTGGACAGTCTGTGCTTTTTGGTAAACAGAGGCTTGGTCTTATGGCTTTCAAGCCCACAGTTGCTAGATGCCTAAACAAAACTATCATGTCAGCTTATTTGCTAGCAGAGAAGCAAGCTCCTCGGGCCTTTTGGGCTCGTTCTATGAGTCGTACAGCAACATCCTAGATGGACACTACCTTACTATATCCGGTGGATATTTGCACGGCAGTGACATAGTCAACGTTGCATACCTTTGCCAAGCACTACAGGGTGGAAGTTGCAGCATTCTGAAGCTAGTTTTGGAGCTCTGTCCTCAGAGTGGTGGCACCAGGATCTCACCTGCTCTAGGATTGCTTTTGAACATCACATAGGTCCTGGAATAGCTTTTTCAGAGAAGCAACCTTTTAGAGAGAGTCTGCCTGCAGATAACAGCTCTGTCTCTTAGGCTTAGTCCCTCCCACCCTCCCCCAGAGTGACATCTCTTAACTAGCCTCCCTACAGCCAAATTATCACTACTGACCTCTTCCGACTGCATCTATTCCTAATTCATCACCTTCCCCCAGTAGCCCAACCTACCAGTTTCACCCATTCCAACATTCGTGTTCCAGCAATCCAATTCTGCATGACCATAACCCCTATACACACTCTCTTCCTGATGCTGTCCCTTCCTAACCTACTTCTTAACCCAAAAACACTTTGAACTGCTGCTACACTTTACCCTCCCCTTACCCTCATCACCTCACCTTCTCTCCTTTCCCTTTCCTTCTCCTTAGCCCTTAACCTTCAACATTTCCTTCCTGCTGTTGACCCATCTCCATTCCTCCAATGCACATCCCGCCTTTGTCGCCCTACCCCCCCCTACCCTTCTTCGTATTCTCTTACTCCTTCTCCTACTATCTGCAGGGACATCAATCCCAGTCCAGGTCCCCCACACCAATCCTCATCCTATCTATACAGACCACTCCGGAATGTCTCCAACCTCATTTCCATTCCCCTGCTCTCCCCCTCTTCCCTCCCCTTCTCGTGCGCCCTATGGAATGCCCGATCTGTCAGCAACAAACTCTCCTTTACCCATGACCTCTTCATCTTCTGTTCTCTCAAACTCCTCGCCCTAACTGAAACCTGGCTCCCACCTGACGACTCTGCCTCAGTCGCTGCCCTATGCCATGGAGGCTACCTCTTTTCCCACACTCCTCACCCACTTGGCCGCAGAGGCGGCGTCGGGTTTCTGGTTTCACCCTCTTGCAGATTTCAGCCCCTTCTCATACCTCAGTCTCACTCCTCATCATTTGAAGTCCATTCCATCCGCTTATTCAACCCGCTGCCACTCTGAGTTGCAGTCATTTACCGACACCGACACCCCCCCCCCCCCCCCCCCCCCCCGATAAGTCCCTTTCTTCTTTCCTCACTGACTTTGATGCCTGGCTCTCTGTTTTTCTTCAACCTTCATCTCCGTCCCTCATTCTTGGTGACTTCAACATCCACGTTGATGATTCCTCTGATTATTCTACTTCCCAATTCCTTGCCTTAGCATCCTCATTCAGTCTTCAGTTGTGTTCCTCTGCACCCACTCACCAAAATGGTCACTATCTCGACCTTATCCTCTCCTCTAACTGCATTCCCTCCAGCTTCTGTTCCTCAGATCTCCCCCTTTCTGACAATCACCTATTAACCTTCACACTTAAGCACTCTCCTCCCCGATCCCACCCAATCTCAATCCCCACATCTAGAAATCTTCAAGCTATTGACCCTCTTATGTCTCTAACCTTTTCTGTACCACCACTCTATCTAAGTCTGTCAATGAAGCTGTTTCCTCCTATGATACTATTCTCTCCTCTGCACTGGACACTTTGCTCCTCCCATGCCCCGTCCTGCTAGGTGTACCAAACCCCAGCCTTGGCTAATCTCTAAAATCCACTACTTTCGTTCCTGTGCCTGCTCTGCTGAACGCTTTGGCTTAAATCCCGCACCCTTGCCGACTTCATTCATTTCAAATTCATGCTTAACTTCTTCCAGTCTGCCCTTTCACTTGCCAGACAGGATTACTTCACCCAATTGACAAATTCCTGTGGCTCCAACTCTCGACTCCTCTTCGCCACACTGAACTCTCTTCTCAAGGTACCTCCGCCCCCAATTCCCCCATCTTTCTCCTCAGACCCTAGCTGAGCACTTCCACGATAAAATCTGTAAGATTAACCTTGAATTTTCATCCAAACCCTCCCCACCTTTCTCTCCCTTAGTCCTCACCCCCTACTCTCCTTCTTCCTCTTCTTTTTCCTCCTTCTCTGAAGTGTCTATTGATGAAACTGCCCTTCTTCTTACCTCCTCTAAATCTACTACCTGTTCCCTCTGATCCCATCCCCACTTATCTACTTAACACTATCTCTCCTACTATCATTCCTGTCATCTGTCACATCCTTAATCTTTCACTCTCCACTGCAACTGTTCCTATGGCCTTTAAACATGCTGTAGTCACTCCACTCCTTAAAAAAACCCTCACTTGACCCTACCTGTCCCTCCAACTATCGCCCCCATCTCTCTTTCCAAATTACTGAAACGTGTTGTTCACCGCCGTTGTCTTGACTTTCTTTCTTCGCAACCTATTTCTTGACCCACTCCAATCTGGTTTTCGCCCTCTTCACACTACTGAAACTGCACTTGCCAAAGTCTCTAATGACCTGCTACTGGCTAAATCCAGAGGTCTCTATTCTATCCTTATCCTTCTTGACCTATCTGCTGCTTTCGACACTGTTGACCACACTATGCTTCTGGATAGCTGTCTTCGCTTGGATTCCAGGGCCCTGTTCTTTCCTGGTTCTCCTCTTACCTCTCGCTTCGTTCTGTGTGTTCACTCTGGTGGATCCTCTTGAACTTCCATCTTGCTTTCTGTTGGTGTGCCTCAGGGTTCTATCCTTGGACCCCTCCTCTTCTCCATCTATACCTCTTTCCTTAGTACCCTGATTTCATCCCATGGCTTCCAGTACCTTCTTTATGCTGATGACTCTCAGATCTACATCTCCACCCCTGAAATCTCAACCTCGATCCAGGACAAAATCTCAGCCTGCTTGGCTGTCTCAACGCCATCTAAAGCTCAACATGACCAAAACTGAAATTCTCATTTTTCCCCCTAAACCCACCTCCCCTCTTCCCCCTTTCTCTGTCTCTGTTAATGGCACTCACATCCTCCCTGTCTCCTCGGCTCGTAACCTTGGAGTCATCTTTGATTCCTCTCTCTCCTTCTCTGCCCATATTCAACAGATCGCCAAAACCTGTCGCTTTCTTTATCTACATCATTAGCAAAATTTGTCCCTTCCTTTCTGAATATCAATCCAAAGGTCACTATTCCATCCTCATCCTCCTCGACCTATCTGCCTTCTTTGACACCGTCAATCATAATTTACTTCTTGACACACTGTCCTCATTCAGGTTCCAGGGCTCCGTCCTCTCCTGGTTCTCCTCGTATCTTTCCCAACGCACCTTCAGAGTATTTTCTAATGGCTCTTCTTCCACCCCCGTCCCGCTCTCTGTTGGGGTTCCTCAAGGATCTGTCCTTGGACCGCTTCTTTCCTCGATATGCACCTCTTCCCTGGGCTCGCTGATCTCATCACATGGTTTCCAGTACCATCTCTATGCCGATGACACCCAGCTTTACCTCTCCACTCCTGACATCACAGTCGAAATCCAGGCCAAAGTTTCGGCCTGCCTTTCAGACATCGCTGCCTGGATGTCCAACCTGCATCTGAAACTGAACATGGCAAAGACTGAGCTCCTTGTCTTTCCACCCAAACCCTCCTCTCCTCTTCCCCCACTTTCCGTCTCTGTTGACAACGCCCTCATCCTCCCCGTCTCTTCAGCCCGCAATCTCGGAGTCATTTTCGACTCCTCCCTCTCCTTCTCTGCCCATATCCAGCAGACATCTAAGATCTGTCGCTTCTTCCTCTTCCTCTATAATATTAGCAAAATTCGCCCATTCCTTTCTGAACAGACCACCCGAACCCTCGTCCACTCGCTCGTTACCTCTCGTTTTGACTATTGCAACCTTCTCCTCGCTGGTCTCCCGCTTAGCCACCTATCCCCCCTCCAATCTGTCCAAAATTCCGCCGCACGTCTTATCTACCATGTGAACCGATACTCTCATATCACCCCTCTCCTCAAGTCGCTTCACTGGCTCCCGATCCGCTACCGTATACAGTTCAAGCTTCTCCTACTGACCTTCAAGTGCACTCAATCTGCAGCCCCATTTCCTCTCTACCCTCCTCTCCCCGTATGTTCCCACCTGTATCCTCCGCTCTCAGGACAGATCACTCCTATCTGTACCCTTCTCCACCACCGCTAACTCCAGACTCTGCCCCTTCTGCCTCGCATCACCTTATGCCTGGAACAGACTTCCCGAGCCCATACGCCATGCGCCCTCCCTGCCCAAGTCCTTACTCAAAGCCCATCTCTTCTCCCTTGCTTTTGGCGCCTAACCACCTTCCCCACTCATGATACTACACTCACTACATAGTTTACCTTTAGATTGTAAGCTCTCTTGAGCAGGGACTATCCTTCCTCATGTTTAAACTTGTACAGCGCTGCGTAACCCTAGCAGCGCTATAGAAATGCTAAGTAGTAGTAGTAGAATATGCTGTCAGAACTCTTATCCACACCCTTGTCGCCTCTCGCTTGGACTATTGCAATTTACTTCTCACTGGTCTTCCGCTCAGCCATCTCTCTCCTCTCCAATCTGTCCAAACTTCTGCGGCACGACTTGTTTTCCGCCAGAATCGTTATACCCATACTAGCCCGCTCTTCAAGTCACTTCACTGGCTCCCTGTGTGTTTCTGCATTCAGTTTAAACTTCTCGTACTGACCTTTAAATGCATCCACTCTGCAGCCCCCCATTACCTCTCCGCTCTCATCTCTCCCTACATTCCTCCCCGTGAACTCCGCTCGCTTGACAAATCTCTCTTGTCGTCGTCCTCCTTCTCCTCCACTGCTAACTCCAGGCTTCGCTCCTTTTCTCTCGCGGCACCTTATGCCTGGAATAGACTTCCTGGACCTATATGTCTAGCTCCATCTCTACCTGTTTTCAAATCTATGCTGAAAACCCACCTTTTCACTGCTGCTTTTAGCTCCTAGCCACAATTGCCCTCCCCTTGTCCCTTCCTCCCTTCTCACCCATTACTTCCCTCACCTGTAACTGTCTTGTTTTTTTTTGTTAGTTACATTTGTACCCCGCGCTTTCCCACTCATGGCAGGCTCAATGCGGCTTACATGGGGCAATGGAGGGTTAATTGACTTGCCCAGAGTCACAAAGAGCTGCCTGTGCCTGAAGTGGGAATCGAACTCAGTTCCTCAGTTCCCCAGGACCAAAGTCCACCACTCTAACCACTAGGCCACTCCTCCACTGTATTACTTAGATTGTAAGCTCTTTTGAGCAGGGACTGTCTCTTTGTATCAGGTGTTCAGCGCTGCGTGCGTCTGGTAGCGCTATACAAATGCTAATAATGATAATAATTGAAGGAGGAATTAGGTTTTACCTGATAATTTTCTTTCCATTAATCCTTCCCACTTCCAGAGGCTAGCCTGAGGTTTCGATGATGTTTAGTTGGTGAGAAGTAATGGGTTAAATCAGTGTTTCCCAAGTCCAGTCCTGGAGTACCCTTGCCAGTCAGGTTTTCAGGATATATACAATGACTATGCATGAACGTTTTACATACACTGCCTCCATACAGTGAATATGCATGAACGTTTTACATACACTGCCTCCATTATATGCATCTTTCATGCATATTCATTGTGCATAACCTGAAAACCTGACTGGCAAGGGGTACTCCAGGACCAGACTTGGGAAACACTGGGTTAAATAACTGTCACCTTGCATGGTGCTTCCTGAATATCTCTTGTTCTTTTACATGTCCAGAGATGAGGTCTATACATGTCTGCTCGTCTGGTTAGTGTTAAGTTAGCGAGTTGTTTAGATTGTTGTGTGCGTAAATCCTGAGGAGCTGGACTGGATCAGGGGCGTAGCCGTACCACAGATTTTGGGTGGGCCTAGGCAAGAATTGGGTGGGCACCAAGTGTTCTCCCCCCCCCCCCCCCCCCCCAAAAAAAAAAAAAATCTCAGCTGGTGGAAAAACGCCGGTGTTGTGGAGAGTAGCGTTTTCATTACCATCAGGGGAAATCTTCAGCTGGCGGAGCTTGGGATTCCCACCAGTTACCACTAAACATGTGCTACTGTTGGGTGGTCCTGAGCCATAAGTGGGCCCACCCAAGCCCACCTGTGGCTACGCCACTGGACTGGATACTAAGAAATGTCTCTGTTCAGTTTTCCATTCTCTATCTCCACCTGCTGGTGGCTAGACACAACTATCCCCATGGGTTCTAGAATTATCAAGTAAGACCTAATTTCTCCTTTTTATTCAAGTTTGGGGAAATTGGTATAATTAATTCTAAAAAATTTTATTCTTTTTAGACATATTTTGAATGTGTAAGGGACAGAAAAGGCAGGCTATTTATTTTTCACTATTTAGAGCTGCTCTTCTTGGGATAGTTTTTAGTTTTTAACATAATTGCCATACTGGGTCAGACTGAAGGTCCATCAAGCCTTGTGTACTGTTCTCAGCAGTAGCCAATGTAGTTCACATATATCTGGAAGGTAAAAATCCCCCCCCCTCACCTCCACAGATATTTTTTTCCCCCCTATTGCATAGTTCTAAGCAGATTATAGTAAAGCAGATTTATGCTATGTTTCTACTTCAATGCAGGTATATCAAATAAAAGCATTTCCAATATAGTTATTAAAGTGCTTCAGCTAATTGTTTCAGCTGTTTCCTAAAGTGGTTGGCTGAGCAGTTCATTAACAGATATAGGAGCAGGTGCCATAATCAAAGGCCAGTAGCAGAGCAAGCATGTTCCCACATATTAATAGATGTAAATGATTTGTTTAAAACAGAGGTTCTTATCCACACCCTAAAATGTGTAGGAAAAGGTCAGATAAGGTGTGGAGAAGGGAATTAAAATGACAGTTTATTAAACTACCAATAACTGTCCTAATACCTGTGCACTACTGTAATTCTACATGTTAGCACTGTTAGCAGCTAATGGCAGTATGTGTAGCTGTTGGTAGTTGCTAGTGGGTGTGTGGTTTAGGAGGGAGATGCATAGGTTTAACTGATCAGTTAAAGGGGTGCAGGAAGCAAAACGGAATACTTTAAAAACTACTGTGGTACTTTTCTCTTTCCGTTTCACCAAGTAATTCCCATACTACCCTCTGTACATGGTATTACTATCCCATTGAGTGACTTTGTTATTCTAGATAATCATCTCAGTGTCAATCACATTTTTCAGTACAGAAATCTTTTCATACAATAAGACAGTCACTCTGTTCATTCCCTCTTTGATGCTAAGACCCTATGGTTGCTGGTCATTCCTTAGTGCTCATGGCAGCTTAGTAAAAGGACCACTGTGTCTGCAATCAGGAACACATGTTTTACTGCAGCTAAAAATGCTTTACCATAGGTGCGCTCAGGCTTCCAGAGGTACATTTTGGAATCGGCAGACACTCCCCACGTGGTCAAAAATAAATTTTTTTAACAGTGGGAGTGGGTCTGGGGTGAATATTTACCGCCTTTTTGAAGAAATTCACTTGAGGTGGTGTACAGAAATGCCATGTGCTTGATCAGTGCGTGAGCCCTTACTGCCTACAAAATAGGTTGTGGTAGGGGCTCACACACATTGGGACAATTAGCATATGACCATTAACACAGAAAATAGAAAAATTGGCCTTTTTACCCCTGCAGTAAGGATGCATTAAGGCCTCTCCTTCTTTCTCCTCCTTCTCAGAAGTTTCTACTGAAGAAACTGACCTCCTTCTTTCCTCCTCTAAATGTACTACCTGTTCCTCTGATCCCATCCCCACTTACCTACTTAACACTATCTCTCCTACTGTCATCCCTGTCATCTGTCACATCCTTAATCTTTCACACTCCACTGCAACTGTTTCTACGACCTTCAAACATGCTATTGTCACTCCACTCCATAAAAAACCCTCGCTTGATCCTACCTGTCCCTCCAACTATCGCCCCATCTCCCTTCTCCCTTTCCAAATTACTTGAACGCGTCGTTCACCGCCGTTATCTTGACTTTCTCTCTTCTCAACCTATTCTCCGAGGACAAGCAGGCTGCTTGTTCTCACTGATGGGTTGACGTCCTCGGCAGCCCCCTCCATCGGAAAGTTTACTAGCAAAGGCCTTTGCTAGTCCTCGCGCGCCCATGCGCACCGCGCATGCGCGGCCGTCTTCCCGCCCGAAACCGGCTCGAGCCGGCCAGTCTTCTTTCGTCCGCACTCGGTACGGTCGTGTTACGCCGTTCGTGCCCCAGAGAGTCGACCTCGCGCGTCCTTTTCGACGTGTTTTTGTCCTTTTTTTTTCCTGGAAAAAGTTCGGGAAGCGCTCTGGTAGTGTTCCGGAAGACCCTTTCGGGTTTTCTGCCCTTCCCGTATTTCTCAGTTTTTGCCCCGTAAGTTTTCTTTCGTTATCGGGGTAGGCCTCTTTTGGCCTCGGTCGAGATTTTTCTCCCTCTAAATTTTGGTGCTTCAATTTTCGCCATTTCGGCTTTTGATTTCGCCGGCGTGATTTTCCGCCCATGACATCGAAGCCTTCCAGCGGCTTCAAGAAGTGCACCCAGTGCGCCCGGGTAATCTCGCTCACTGATAGGCACTCTGCGTGTCTTCAGTGTCTAGGGGCCCAGCACCGCCCTCAGAACTGCAGTCTGTGTTCCCTGTTACAAAGGCGGACTCAGGTAGCGAGATTAGCCCAGTGGAACGTTTTGTTCTCGGGCTCTTCGTCGGCATCGGCACCGGAGGCATCGAGTGCATCGACGTCGTCAGCGTCCGGACCATCTTCCTTGGCTGCCGCTCCATCGACTGCATCGAGGCATCGGACCTCTGCATCGGCGCCGAGGCATCGGGCGACTGTATCGACGTCGGTGGTACCGAGACTTCGTCTGCTGATGTCGTCGGACGGAGGTGCATCGTCAGGAGTGCAGGTGAGGGCTGTCCATTCCCCTGCTGGTGGCGGTGAGCCTTCGGGTGGGTCTCCTCCTACCCTGAGGGCTCCTGCGGTACAGCCCCCCCGGGATCGACCCTCTTCGGTCTCGGCCCCGAGGAAGCGACGGATGGATTCTACGTCCTCCTCGTCGGTGCCGGGGAGCTCCGGTGACATGCTTCGGAAGAAGTCGAAGAAGCATCGACACCGGTCTCCTCCCCATGTCGGCACCGAGAGCTCTGGGTCGCCGAGGGATTCGGCACCCAGCAGGCATCGGCACCGAGAGGACCGCTCACCCTCTGTTCAGGAGGTGTCGATGCGCTCCACTCTGGACAGCCCAGAACAGCCTCCTCGCCCGGAACAGGTTCTGACGTCGACGCCTGCATCGGCCTCTCAGCAGCCGCTCTAAACGAGAGCCTCCGGGCCGTTCTCCCAGAGATTCTGGGAGAGCTGTTGCGCCCTACCCCTCCGGTACCGGCGGTGCTTGCGCCTCCGGTACCGTCGAGCGTGGCGCCGGCTGGCCCATCGCCCAGGTTGAGGTCCCCGACGTCGGTACCGCGTGCGGTGCCGACCGCGGCCACCTCCCAGGAAGGCTCCCCGACTACGTCGGCGGAGGGAGCTTCGCCGATGCGGGCGAGGGAGTCTACCTCTCGACGCCCCCACCGTGGACGGGGTTCCACCGAGTCGAGCAGGGCGAGGTTGCAGACACAGGTTCGTGAACTTGTGTCTGACACCGAGGGTGAGGCCTCGTGGGAGGAAGAGGAGGACCCCAGATATTTCTCTGATGAGGAGTCTGAGGGTCTTCCTTCTGATCCCACTCCCTCTCCTGAGAGACAGCTTTCTCCTCCCGAGAGTCTGTCTTTTGCTTCCTTTGTCCGGGAGATGCCTACGGCCATCCCCTTCCCGGTGGTTGTGGAGGACGAGCCCAGGGCTGAAATGTTTGAGCTCCTGGACTATCCTTCTCCACCTAAGGAAGCGTCCACTGTTCCCTTGCACCATGTCCTGAAAAAGACATTGCTTGCGAACTGGACCAAGCCACTAAGTAATCCCCACATTCCCAAGAAGATTGAGTCCCAGTACCGGATCCATGGGGACCAGAGCTGATGCGCACATCAGTTGCCTCATGACTCTGGAGTTGTGGATCTGGCCCTAAAGAAGGCTAAGAGTTCTAGGGAGCATGCTTCGGCGCCCCCGGGCAAAGACCCTAGAACCTTAGACTCCTTTGGGAGGAAGGCCTACCATTCTTCTATGCTCGTGGCCAAGATCCAGTCTTACCAGCTCTACACGAGCATACACATGCGGAACAATGTGCGGCAGTTGGCGGGCTTGGTTGATGCTCTTCCCCTGAGCAAGCCAAGCCTTTCAGGAGGTGGTCAGGCAGCTGAAGGCGTGCAGAAAATTCCTGGCCAGAGGAGTTTATGACACTTTTGATGTTGCGTCCAGGGCCGCTGCTCAAGGTGTGGTGATGCGCAGGCTCTCATGGCTGCGTGCCGCCGACCTGGAGAATAGACTCCAGCAGCGGATTGTGGACTCGCCTTGCCGTGCGGACAACATTTTTGGAGAAAAAGTCGAACAGGTGGTAGAGTCTCTCCACCAGCGGGACACCGCATTCGACAAGTTCTCCCGCCGGCAGCCTTCAGCCTCTACCTCTACAGGTAGAAGATTTTTCGGGGGAAGGAAGACTGGTCCCTATGCTTCTGGTAAGCGTAGGTACAATCCTCCTTCCCGACAGCCTGCGGCCCAGGCTAAGCCCCAGCGCGCTCGCTCTCGTCAGCAGCGTGCGCCTCAGCAAGGCCCCGCGGCTCCCCAGCAAAAGCAAGGGGCGAGCTTTTGACTGGCTCCAGCAGAGCATAGCCGACATCCAAGTGTCAGTGCCGGGCGACCTGCCGGTCGGGGGGAGGTTGAAAGCTTTTCACCAAAGGTGGCCTCTCATAACCTCCGATCAGTGGGTTCTCCAAATAGTCCGGCAGGGATACACCCTCAATTTGGCATCAAACCTCCAAATTGTCCACCGGGGGCTCAGTCTTACAGCTTCCAACACAAGCAGGTACTTGTAGAGGAACTCTCCGCCCTTCTCAGCGCCAATGCGGTCGAGCCCGTGCCATCCGGGCAAGAAGGGCTGGGATTCTATTCCAGGTACTTCCTTGTGGAAAAGAAAACAGGGGGGATGCGTCCCATCCTAGACCTAAGGGCCCTGAACAAATATCTCGTAAAAGAAAAGTTCAGGATGCTTTCCCTGGGCACCCTTCTCCCCATGATTCAGCAAAACGATTGGCTATGCTCTCTGGACTTGAAGGATGCCTACACACACATCCCGATACTGCCAGCTCACAGACAGTATCTGCGATTTCAGTTGGGCACACGCCACTTCCAGTACTGTGTGCTACCCTTTGGGCTCGCTTCTGCGCCCAGGGTGTTCACAAAGTGCCTAGCTGTGGTAGCAGCGGCACTTCGCAGGCTGGGGGTGCACGTGTTCCCATATCTTGACGATTGGCTGGTGAAGAACACATCCGAGGCAGGAGCCCTGCAGTCCATGCAGATGACTATTCGCCTCCTGGAGCTACTGGGGTTTGTGATAAATTACCCAAAGTCCCATCTTCTCCCAGTGCAGAAACTCGAATTCATAGGAGCCCTGCTGGATTCTCGGACGGCTCGCGCCTATCTCCCAGAGGCGAGAGCCAACAACTTGTTGTCCCTCGTCTCGCGGGTGTGTGCGTCCCAGCAGATCACAGCTCGGCAGATGTTGAGATTGCTGGGCCACATGGCCTCCACAGTTCATGTGACTCCCATGGCCCGCCTTCACATGAGATCTGCTCAATGGACCCTAGCCTCCCAGTGGTATCAGGCCGCGGGGGGTCTAGAGGACGTGATCCACCTGTCCACGAGTTTTCTCAAATCCCTGTATTGGTGGACGATTTGCTCCAATTTGACTCTGGGACGTCCCTTCCAAATTCCTCAGCCACAAAAAGTGCTGACCACGGATGCGTCTCTCCTGGGATGGGGAGCTCATGTCGATGGGCTTCACACCAAGGAAGTTGGTCCCTCCAAGAACGCGATCTACAGATCAATCTTCTGGAGTTGCGAGCGATCTGGAACGCTCTGAAGGCTTTCAGAGATCGGCTGTCCCACCAAATTATCCAATTCAGACAGACAACCAGGTTGCCATGTACTATGTCAACAAGCAGGGGGGCACCGGATCTCGCCCCCTGTGTCAGGAAGCCGTCAGCATGTGGCTCTGGGCTCGCCGTCAAGGCATAGTGCTCCAAGCCACATATCTGGCTGGCGTAAACAACAGTCTGGCCGACAGACTGAGCAGGATTATGCAACCTCACGAGTGGTCGCTCAACTCCCGAGTGGTGCGCCACATCTTCCAAGCGTGGGGCACCCCCTTGGTGGATCTCTTCGCATCTCGAGCGAACCACAAAGTCCCTCAGTTCTGTTCCAGGCTTCAGGCCTCCGGCAGACTAGCATCGGATGCCTTCCTCCTGGATTGGGGGGAGGGCCTGCTGTATGCTTATCCTCCCATCCCTCTGGTGGGGAAGACTTTGTTGAAACTCAAGCAAGACCGAGGCACCATGATTCTGATTGCTCCTTTTTGGCCGCGTCAGATCTGGTTCCCCCTTCTTCTGGAGTTATCCTCCGAAGAACCGTGGAGATTGGAGTGTTTTCCGACCCTCATCACACAGGACGAGGGGGCGCTTCTGCATCCCAACCTCCAGTCTCTGGCTCTCACGGCCTGGATGTTGAGGGCGTAGACTTTGCCTCTTTGGGTCTGTCAGATGGTGTCTCCCGCATCTTGCTTGCTTCCAGGAAAGACTCCACTAAGAGAAGTTACTTCTTCCATTGGAGGAGGTTTGCCGTCTGGTGTGACAGCAAGGCCCTAGATCCTCGCTCTTGTCCTACACAGACCCTGCTTGAATACCTTCTGCACTTGTCTGAGTCTGGTCTCAAGACCAACTCTGTAAGGGTTCACCTTAGTGCAATCAGTGCATACCATTACCGTGTGGAAGGTAAGCCGATCTCAGGACAGCCTTTAGTTGTTCGCTTCATGAGAGGTTTGCTTTTGTCAAAGCCCCCTGTCAAGACTCCTACAGTGTCATGGGATCTCAATGTCGTTCTCACCCAGCTGATGAAACCTCCTTTTGAGCCACTGAATTCGTGCCATCTGAAGTACTTGACCTGGAAGGTCATTTTCTTGGTGGCTGTTACTTCAGCTCGTAGAGTCAGTGAGCTTCAGGCCCTGGTAGCCCAGGCCCCGTACACCAAATTTCATCATAACAGAGTAGTCCTCCGCACTCACCCTAAGTTCCTGCCAAAGGTTGTGTCGGAGTTCCATCTGAACCAGTCAATTGTCTTGCCAACATTTTTTCCCCGTCCTCATTCCTGCCCTGCTGAACGTCAGCTGCACACGTTGGACTGCAAGAGAGCATTGGCCTTCTATCTGGAGCGGACACAGCCCCACAGACAGTCCGCCCAATTGTTTGTTTCTTTTGACCCCAATAGGAGGGGAGTGGCTGTAGGGAAACGCACCATATCCAATTGGCTAGCAGATTGCATTTCCTTCACTTACGCCCAGGCGGGGCTGGCTCTTGAGGGTCATGTCATGGCTCATAATGTTAGAGCCATGGCTGCGTCGGTAGCCCACTTGAAGTCAGCCTCCATTGAAGAAATTTGCAAAGCTGCGACGTGGTCATCTGTCCACACATTCACATCTCATTACTGCCTGCAGCAGGACACCCGACGCGACAGTCGGTTCGGGCAGTCAGTTCTTCAGAACCTGTTTGGGCTTTAGGATCCAACTCCACCCCCCGAGGGCCCTGTTTGTTCTGTTCCAGGCTGCACTCTCAGTTAGTTGGTAAATTTTTTAGGTCAATCTCATTAATGTCCTCGCCGTTGCGAGGCCCAATTGACCATGGTTGTTGTTTGAGTGAGCCTGGGGGCTAGGGATACCCCATCAGTGAGAACAAGCAGCCTGCTTGTCCTCGGAGAAAGCGAATGCTACATACCTGTAGAAGGTATTCTCCGAGGACAGCAGGCTGATTGTTCTCACAAACCCGCCCACCTCCCTTTGGAGTTGAGTCTTCCCTTGAAGTGTATTGTCTTGCTACATACTGGACTGGCCGGCTCGAGCCGGTTTCGGGCGGGAAGACGGCCGCGCATGCGCGGTGCGCATGGGCGCGCGAGGACTAGCAAAGGCCTTTGCTAGTAAACTTTCCGATGGAGGGGGCTGCCGAGGACGTCAACCCATCAGTGAGAACAATCAGCCTGCTGTCCTCGGAGAATACCTTCTACAGGTATGTAGCATTCGCTTTAGTAGTAGTGCTTTTTACGGCAGTCTGGTAAAAAGACCCCATAGATTACTGCAATTTGATGCTTTAGGGTTTACCTCCATATCAGCCAAGGCTACAAATTTGTACAGACCACAACTGTGAAGTTGATGCATAGAGCAAAGAAATTCAGCTGTTAAGCGGCTTCTCATCTGCACATTGGTTCAGTTTTCTTCCATATAAGTTTTAAGATTTGGACATTGGTATATGAAATTAAACATGCTGATCTTGCTTCTTCTCTGCTTAGCTTTCTTACTCTGTATATACCACCCCAAGCTCTCTGTTCGGTTGTCAATATCTTGTCATTTGTAGCCATTAACAGATTTGTTCTCACTGTTAGATTGAGCTTCAGTGTTGCTATTAGATGCTAGAATTTGCTTCCATTGGAGCTTCGATCGGAACCTTCCTTAAATTGTGTTAAAGCTATGCTCAAGGCCTAATTTTTCAGCTTTTCCTCTAATTGTGTGTTGTGAACTGCTTTGATAGTATTTGTGTCTAAGCAGTATATCGAGCCTTTTAATAAACTTAAAACTCTAATCAGAATTGGAATGAAAAGATTTTTTTTTTTTTTTTTTTTTGCAGTATCCTAAAATTTCCTTCCCTCATCAGCATTGTTCTTTCACACTTTCTTCCCGCCCACCTCGTTTGCAATTCTCATTGTTTTAATATTATAATTCTAACCTTTACTTTTTTTATAAATTAATTTTTTGAAATTGTAACTTAAGCCACCACCTTGTCCTCCTTTTCTTCCCCTATGCTCTTCTTCTAATAGTCGTAAACTGTTGATATCTTTTATTTACAGTATATAAAACTATATGTAAAAACTCCTGGTTTAAAGTGATCCATATAAAATTTGGTCTGCAGTAGAGGTGGTCTGTCATTTCAGTGGGAGGGTGGGTATCCAGAGTTGATTGAATATTCTTGATAACTGTCAACCTGCATGCAGTATGAAGCTAGTCCTGTGATCCCTTGATACTAATCCTCTGCTTTTTAGCTTACATGGTGGGAGGAAGTATCTGAAATTCTAAGCTATTTTATTTCCAGAGAATCATTGACAAAGATCTGTTTTCTCTTTAGGTATTGGAAAACTCTGAAGGTGCCAGAACAACCCCCTCAGTTGTAGCATTTTCAGCTGATGGTGAACGATTAGTAGGAATGCCAGCTAAACGCCAGTCAGTAACTAACCCAAATAACACGTTCTATGCCACCAAGCGACTGATTGGACGACGCTATGATGATTCAGAAGTACAGAAAGATGTGTATGTAGAACTTAATTCCATTCGTTTTCTTGTTGTATCACCATCCAGAGGGGAACCTCAGCAGTCTAGCTATTCCATCTAAGACTTCAAACAGCATTATACCTGAAATGAAATGTGTACAAATCCAAGAAATAGAGATGAACAGGTAGATTGTCTCCCCCCCCCTCCCCCACCGGTGTACGTTTTCAGAAGCAAGCAAATCTTCTGTCCTGCAGCGGCAGCCTTGCATGATGCTTCTGGCCTGCACCGGGCCTTTCCCTCTGACCCATCCCACCTCTTCTGATGCAACTTCTGTTTGGAGAAGAGCAGGCTGAGTCAGAGGGAAAGGTCCAATCCAGGCCAGAGGCACACTGGTGCTGCAGGATGGCAGAGTTGCTCTGAAAAGATACATGGGGGGGGAGTTAAGAGAGCCACAGGCAGGGATGGGAGTGGAGGGAGAGACACTGGACTGTCAGGGTTGAAAACGGTGACTATTGAAAAAGGCAAGGAATCCTTATACAGCATGAAGATGGAATAAAAGAATAGAGCATCTCCACTTACAGTAAAACTTTAAACTTTCAAACTTTAAAAAAAAGAAACATGGGAGAGTTGGACTGCACTGTGGGCGTCAGTTAAAACCCTAAAGAGAAAGTGTGTGTTGGGGGGGAAGCAGGGTAAACCATACAGAATCGCAGGAACAACCCTGGCTGCCTTTCTGAGCAGGCTGGATGGACCACACAGGTCTTCTTCACCATCATTTATTAGCACCTTGGGGAAACACTGATTTGCATGGTGGCATTTTAACAATTAAATTACATGACTCTGCAGCAAAACAGAGAATGGGATGGAGAGAGTCACTCCTATCTGAGTCTAAACAAAAATCTTCAAACAATATATTTTTGGACCAATATTCTAAAGTGATTTAGGGCTCCTGGCAGCTTAAATTGCCCGGGGCTGCCCAATCGCCAATATTCAGTGGCATTTAACAGGCCAGTACTACTATCTACTCCGGCCATGTTTAAATTGGGCAGGTCAGGGGTGGTACGGAGAAGGAGTTGATTAGGAGCATGCAATTATGCGACTGCCTGCACCTGTATAGCTAACCAGGCAAATTTAGGACAGCTTCAAAGCTGTTCAGAATTAATCATTTCATGGCTGGTACCTGCATAGCGAAATTTCAGCCAGGACCCACATAACATTTAAGATGGCAGCCTTTCCGATTTTCCTCTCCCCGTCATCCGAAACAGCTGACAACCTTCAGATGCGCCCGTCCCCTGGTAAGAAAGGAAAACACCCCTGGGTCTTTCCGGTGGTCCATTTGGGGCAAGAGCAAAGCCCACTTGCTCCTTCCCCTAGCTGCTTCTGCAACAAAATGGCCACCATGACCTCTAGTGGCAGACATTTTGCTGCAGCAGCAAGTGGGCTTTGCTCCTGTCCCCACTGTGGACTACTAGGGATCCTGGGGGGGGGGGGGGGGGGGGGTGTCCTTTCTGGGGAGAGCAGATTTGAAAGTCAGCTAGGTGGTAGAGGGGATCAGAGAGGCGGCTGTCTTCAAAAAATGAGGCGGGTCCTGGCTGATCTTCATCTGGGGCCTACATAACTGTCTTATGCAGACCCTGGCAGGACCACTTTAACTAGCACCAGATATTCAGTGCCGGCTCTGTATCGTTTTTTTTTTCCCTCCCCTTTCTATCCTATAGTTCTCTCTTTTGCCCTAATAGTTCATGTCTGAGTCTTGTGTGTTGTCCCCTTTTCTTTTTTTTTTTTTTTGAATTTGAAAAAAGTTTTTTATTTAATCTCATTATTCATAAGTACAATCACAAAATCAGCTACCCACTGTGCAGCAGGTCCTAATGAAATGTACTACAATATCAACTATTGAAAACATAATGAATTTTACTCCCCTCCCTCCCCCCCATCTCTACTTAATGGCTGAATACACTGTGTAGTAATGGCATTAGTCCATAAACGCTCTAAATGATTCCATTCCTCCGCCTTCGGGTCAAATCTGCCCTTTCGTCTGTCCGTCAATTGTTCAAGTCCCATTATGGTGCGGAGCCTTGTTTTCCACTCCACAGTTGTAGGACCCACTTTCTTTTTCCAGTGGGCTGCTATTTCCAGCTTCGCAGCTGATAAGCATAGTCTTTTAAGCTGCTTCTGCCATTTCTTGCCTCTTTTATTTCCCCACCCTAATAGGCACCACTTTGGTTCCGCTACAAACTGTGTCCCCAGAATAGAGGTCATGCACATAGTTATATCGTCCCAGAAAGAACGGATAAGTGAACATGACCACCACACATGCATAAAATTACCCAGATCCTTATCACAACGCCAACATCTGTCTGAGGCACTAGCATACATCAATTTTACCCTGTCTGGTGTATAGTACCATCTGCTTAAAACTTTGTAGGCATTTTCCTTTATTAATACACACGTGGATGCCTTTTTTACCTCTATACAAACCCTTTCCCATTCTTTCACACTCATTTCACAGTTCAAATCTTTCTCCCATGCTTTCATATAGGATAGTTTAGTCAGTGTACTACCTCTAATATAATTGTACAATTTGGAAATGCCCCTCTTCCCCACCTCTAGGGTAACCCAGATGTTTTCTAAGGGCTCTCTTCCCCTCTGGTCCCCTTGTAACCACCCCTGTTTACTCATATAATGTTTAACCTGCAGGTAAGCATAATTATCCGACGCACGTAGAGCAAACTTCCTTTTTAGTGTCTCAAATGTCTTTAATGAACCATCTGACATCAAGTCTCGAAATCTCCTCAGGCCTTTTTTATACCATTCATGAAAAGTTCCCCCCTCTTCGCCCGCTGGGAACTCAACTTCATGAGTAATATGCGCCAATGTAGATGTTTTAACTCCTTTTTTAAATTTTCGTTTCAATACCTCCCATATATGTAGCAGATGTCCTATAAAAGGGTTGTCAGTTCCCCCCCGTGGGCCATACATCCTGCCAGATCCCCACAGGCCCCTCTCCAAATTGCACCTAGGCTCCAGTTGTTGCTCTAATACAGCCACCGGAGCCCCATCCCCCTTACTCCATTCCGCCACCTGTTTCAATTGTGCTGCCTGATAGTACCATGTAATGTTGGGCATCCCCCTCCCTCCTTCTTCCACTCCCCTCCACATAATTCGCTTAGATATTCTCGCCCTTCTCTCTCCCCACGCAAAATTTGACATTTCAGACTGTAGTCTGCTCAGGGTTCCTGAGGGTACTTCCAATGGTAACGTTTGGAAGAGGAATAGCAACCTAGGAAGCCTTTTCTTATATATTTTAGATTGTAAGCCACCCTGAAAGTACTGCAAAGGGCTGGTAGTAAATTAAAAACTTGGAACTTGACTTGGCACTGAATATCCAGGGATAATTTAACAGGCAATGATCAGCGTTTAAAAAAAAAAAAAAAAGAAGAAGCTGACTACCACAGCTGAATATTGGTCTGTTTTAAATTAGTAGCACTGTATAATAAAACAGAAGTAAATCCATTGTCAGGGGTGTCGTACTGCAATTCAGAAGAGCCACGGCCATTCTTAATGCATCTTCTCCATTGTGTGCAAATGTGCATCTTCATTGAAACCTAGACTGGTTTGTGGCTTTCCAAGACTGCATCACCCCCTAGAAGTACTCCCTAGCCATTCCTCCAGCTGATCACTTTTGTTAACCTCTCCCCTTTTCAGTCTTTCATCTATCAGTCTCTCCCCCCACCCCCCCAAGCCAGTCTGCTATTTCAGAATCCTGTGCTTCCCTGTGTTTAATTCATTTGTGAATAGCAGAATTCCACTGTGCTGTACTACTGTGCCAGTCAATGGGGAGGAGTAGGAGCAAACTGATTCTGTGCTTCAGTGACACATCTTTGCAGGTGAAGGAGGAGCTGGCCATCTGGTATCACTGCCTTCAGCTTTGTAATCTCTATCTCCACCTGCTGGTAGATGGACACAACCCACCAGTTCTTGGATTCATCTGCTGCTACTAAAGGAAAGAAAATTATCATAGTAACATAGTAGATGATGTCAGAAAAAGACCTGCACGGTCCATCCAGTCTGCCCAACAAGATAAACTCATATGTGCTACTTTTTGTGTGTAACTGACCTTGATTTGTTTCTGCCATTTTCAGGGCACAGACTGTAGAAGTCTGCCCACCACCAGCTCTGCCACCCAATCTCGGCTAAGCTTCCCCTACAGTGCTAGTATAACATAAAGAAAAATCCCTAAAACATTCAAAGTAATGAATCCATACAATTCAATATACTATAACACATTGTAAAAGCAATAAGTTAGTCAATAGAACATCCAGTTCAACAGGGATGCATAGATCATGAAAATGTGTGCTGGAACCAAAGCAGAAACAGTGGCCACAACTTGTCAAATTTCATCAGCTTACCACTTTTTTGAGCAGTCAGCTAACACAAATAATAAGCTTCCCAAAGCATTTCTTACTTGAGAAGAGGTAGGAAGCACCTTTGTACACTAACATTTAGCCACCTCACGGCAGAGGACCACAATACAAGGCAATAGCAATTTAACAATCTCTGGTGGCACTGATGTGTGTGGCAAATGCAAAAGAAAAAGACTAGGATTAGCCATTATGGAAAACACAAACACATTAGAAAACATTATCACCTACTCCTTCCAAAAGTGGTAAACAAAAGCATATTCCCACCACATAAGCACGTAGGTGCCATCCTGCCCACAGTCTCTCCATCATGGACTCCTCCGAGATGAGGACATATATCACCCATAAAGAGATTTTATCCCATTCTCCACCAAGCTCACAGAGTTGGAGTCAAAAAGTATTCTGGGAGATATGTGACCAGTCCTGATTAGAGCGTGAAAGGCCCAAATCTCTACCCCATATCTCTACAAACTTGGGTATACAAGGCCCAGAGTTCTCCATTAAAGTATACAGCAGGTAAGGCATAATTTTACCTTATTCCCTTCCCCAACCAGCTTGTACACGTCAAAGGTTGGCCCTGCAAAAGTGGCTGTGTGCTTCTTAGGGCGCAGTTGTGACCCCACTGAGGGCCACAGAACTTAGTTTGAGAACTGCTGTTCTATGTAGAAACTGACACGTGCATATACTACTGAAAATAGAGGTAGGCTTTATAAAAACACACAAAAAAAATCCTCAAACCTCACTATCCCCATAAATATGGGGGTACAGTTAATACAACAGATACATATGGCCAATGCATTCTACATTACTATATTAATAGTAAAAGCATTATAAAGCATTTGCCACTTTACAAAAGGTCTGTAAATGAGACATACATTTTCAGGACAAGTTAAGGAGAAATGGGGATTGTGTGTTTAATCCATGAATGTGCTTATTATTGTTGACCCAAATAAGTTTCAGATCCATACCAGTCTTTTGGATATGTTGGGTTCAATGACGACCATCAAAGTGTGCCATGGACCTATGTGTTCCACAAATAAATTTTCCCCTCCTCCTCCACATCTTCCTCCCAAATAATTTTTTGTGCTATCCACACAGCTTTTCAGGTTTTCCAGTAGCTGTTTTGTTTTTTTTTATTTCCACCATTCTAATTTGCTGTGTTTCTTCCCTACCTCCACGCATTTGACCTAGTTATACCAACTTTCAAGATGTCACAGGGAATACTTAAGGTTTCTTACAGGAGTGGGTTCTTTACTGGTCTCTGTCATGAGTGCATGCTTGCATACATCCTGGAAAGTCACATTACCTTTGGCTGAAACTTTAAGTTGTGCTTCAGTAATGATTGTATGTACATTGGTTCCCCCATCCCCAGGTTGCTACTTAGGATAAGCAAAACTGATTATTTGCAGCAAATACTAGATTTGTCATTTATCTGAAGATTGAACTTAATGAAAGAAATACTTATTTTTCCAGTAAAAATGTTCCTTTTAAAATTGTACGTGCCTCAAATGGCGATGCCTGGGTGGAAGCTCATGGAAAACTATACTCACCAAGTCAAATTGGAGCTTTTGTATTGATGAAGATGAAAGAGACTGCAGGTTAGTATACTAAAATTGGATACATCTTGAATGCCAAATGTATGTGGAATGTCTTTCCAGGAAATGATTTTACTTTGCAGTAGTTGTAGTTTTTCATGGGGCTAGCTCTCTGGCTCATTGGCAAACTGTTAAGGGCAGACTTATTCTCTGGGTCAGCTGGGGATCCTTTAGAAGGAGGGGTCACAACCCCTTGGGAGGGGGGATGAGAGGAGAGTGTCTCAGGCATTGCTTGGTAGCCAAACTGTATAGAAGTTCATGTTTTTTTGGCTCTAGTTACATATGGTGATTGAACTGAGAGGGCAAGGGGGGTGGGATGAGACTGTTTCTATAGAGTTTTAATATTGAGCATGTTGCCACTTTTAGAGACTGATGCAGAAAGCTACCACAAGCCAAAATGCACAGTTACACTGGCAGAGCAATGCAGAAAGGGGTTAACTTGATAAATGTGGCCGCATATGGCATTAGTAAATGGTAATGAGGCCATTGCCTATTTCCCTGCAATGCTTTCTATGCACATCAAAAGCCATTTTTTTTCTTTGCAAGAAATTTTTCACAAGGTCTGGGGCAGCATAGGACTGGTTTAAAAAAAGAGAGGGTGTGTAGTGGCACCTCCTCCCTTCTCCAAATCTGTCCTGCTTGCTCTTGATAGCTTTCTGCATCAGTCCCTGTTGTCTCCCTCTGATTAAAAAAAAAAAAAAATCCCTGGTGACTAGGTTGTTCTCCCAAGGACCCCCCCCCCCCCCCCAAAAAAAAAAAAATAAAAATAAAATAAAAGCATACCTTAAGAGGCAGGAGCAATGCCCATTTGCTTATGCCTCCAGGGCCACCAGAGTACTTAAATAATAAGTTTGGCCTTTACAAACCTTTAAGACCTCTAAGGTCCTCTCAGGGGTCATCACTATCTTTACCTTCATCAAAAGAAATTGTGTGATGTGATACCCGCCAGCGAGCCTTCTCAGGAGTAGCTCCCACACTCTGGAATTTACTCCCAGACGGGCTGAGTATAACTTGAGACTACCTCTACTTCAGGAAGCAGGTGAAAGCCTGGCTCTTCTCTCAAGCTTTTAATACATAGGGTGACTGACTATACACTCATTCTGCACCTGGTCTAGCTTGCTACACACACTGTACCTTAGATCAGTTCCTTATCTCTTGTTTAACTATACAAAGAACTTGCCTTGAGTTTAGCTAACCACCAAATTATCTCAGCTGACTGTATCACGCATCTTGTTCCCATCATATATCTGTTCTTGGTCCCTCAGCTATATGGTGAGCCGTATTGTAGAAAATCTTTAGCATCATATCTGTGTTAAGCTGAATGTTCTAATGCATGCTTTTTAGGTGCATCTTTAGTAACATTGTATTATATCTCTGGTATTTGAACTCCAGTTCTGCTAAATGTGTATATTTTTGATTCTGTTTGATGGTAGTTCTATTATAAGGTTTCAAGTTACTGTTTTCAAGTTTCTTTTTTTTTTTTAATTTTCAAGATGTCTTTATTGAAGTATTGAAGCAGTAGCATAAAATACATCCAAGCAGGAAAATAGTTACATATGAGAAAAGAGTGAGTTACATAAGCACAGTGAGTGCCAAACTCATCTAATATGTGAAAAACTCCAGCAACAGGAGTGGCCTAGTGGTTAGGGTGGTGGACTTTGGTCCTGGGGAACTGAGGAACTGAGTTCAATTCCCGGCACAGGCAGCTCCTTGTGACTCTGGGCAAGTCACTTAACCCTCCATTGCCCCATGTAAGCCGCATTGAGCCTGCCATGAGTGGGAAAACGCGGGGTACAAATGTAACAAAAAAAAAAAAAAAAATACAGCAATGTAGAAGTAAATACAACTTCTAATATTTAGAATATTTTCATAATTGGAAACCCCCACTACTTCCCACCCTCCCAAGAACACCCCTGAAACCTCTCACCAGAAATAGCACCCCCACCTCTTATTCGATAACCAATGCACCAGCACACCAGACATGTCAGAAAGAGCAGTGTTTCAAGAAAGGGTCCCAAATTGTCTCCCATTTTAGCTAGTGACATTTGATTGCCCAATGTTTTTTCATTTTGCAAATATACCAGAGCTTATTTAACCACTTTGAGGAGGGTTGTTTTGAGTGTGCCGCAAGAGTCACCCTCGCTGCTGACATAGCATGGCGTACCGACAGACTGATTTAGTTAAATCAGACGGCTTTTTAAAATATAAAAAGTGACAACCATTGAATCAGCTGAGCCAGCCAACGTTGTTACCTGTGCTGTATAGCTTTCCAATAGGCCTTAGCCTTAACACAAGACCACCAGAGGTGACCCATAGTACCCCTCTCTCCACATCCCCTTCATCACAGAGAGGCTACCTCAGGAAACGTATGGTTGTGATGGACCAGGGTTAGGTAACATCTGTATAAAACCTTAACAGAGTTCTTTTAGGGGAACAGAAATAGAGACATTTAAAGAGGTCCGATCCAAGAGAGTCCAGTTATCCTCACTAATAGTAATCCCCAGCTCATCCTGCCTCTGGCGGCGATACGCACACGAGCCCGGGATCTCTGAAATTTGTATAGGCAGGAAATAAGGCCCTTTGTGCCTCTTGAATCCTCACAAAAATCCTCCAAGAATGAGTCCTCTCAAAGTACCTGTGTTTTAATAGTCAGAGAGGATAGAAAATACTTCAGTTGAATATGTGCAAATTGTTTTGTGGGGTAAGATCAGGAACTCTTCCACCAAAGAGCCCTATGGAAGCCCGGCGAGCAAAAGGCCCGGAGGAAATAACGGATTAGAGGCTATAGGGGATAGGCGTGATAGAACTTGATCAGACTTAGAAAACAAGCCATCCCCGTAGTAAAAAGTATTATGCATTGAAGGGCAAATATCCAACAGTAGCCTACGATGTTTACATGGGATCCACATGAGCAAATGAAGAGGAGAGGGTCCCACAGCCGCCTGTTCCAAGTGGACCCTCTCCAGTGCTGCCCGATTGTACCAAATGACATTAGGCACTCCCAGACCCCCCTTCCGAGGATCTTGATATAAGAGAACGAGGCAACTGGGGGTGTCTGTTAAGCCAAATGAAGTGGTTCAAGCGACTTTGTAAACTGGAGAGAAAATTCCAAGATAGCTGAAGAGGCAGAACCTGAAAAAGATACATCAATTGAGGCAGAGCATTCGTTTTCAGGGTGGCAATCCAACCAAACCATGAGAGATCAGATCAATCCCAGTGATCCAAATCCCTGTAGATCTTTCAATAAAGGAGGGTAATTTGCAGAGAACAGGTAAGAGAAAAGAGGTGTGAGAACCACTCCAAGGTATTTAAGCCCCTTAGGGTCCCAGTGAAAAGGGAACTTACTTTGGAGAGATGACAGTAGATTTGAAGGCACTCTGCCATAACTTCCATCTTGTGCATATTCAGCTTGAACCCAGAAACCTTGGAATATTCATTGAGAACTTGAAGGTCAGGGAATGAGATCAATGGCTTACTCAATGTGAGCAAAATATCGTCAGCAAACAAGGATACCTATTATTCTAAACACTCCTCCCCTCCCCCCCCCCCCCCCCCCCCCCGGTCAAGACACCAGTGACAGGGTGGGAACACAACATCTCAGCAAAGGGGACATCCCTGACGAGTTCCCCTGGAGAGGGGCAACCATGAGGAGTTATATTAATACGTACACAAGCCCTAGGGATGCGTAGAACACTTGAATCCAGCCCCTAAAGCATGAGCCAAACCCAAATCGTTCTAAAACTTGTCTAAAAATGGCCAATGGACTCTGTCAAATGCCTTTTCAGCATCCAATCCGAGGAGACAAAAGGAGAGGTTTTCTCAATGAGCCAAGTAAAGCAAGTTGACTACTCACCGGTATTGTCCATTGCCTGTCTACCAGGCACAGAACCAACCTGATCAGGGTGGACCAAATCTGACAAAACTCTTGCAAATCTATTTTCCCGAACTTTAGCCAATAGTTTAACATCAGCGTTTAGAACAGAAATGGGACGAAAAGAAGCACAATTTGTCTTATCTTTACCTGGTGGTGGGATCACTACTATCCATGCTTCCTTCATAGAATTTGGAAAAGGGTCTTCCTCTCAAGTCTCATTAAGAAGAGCTGTTAATAGTGGGGACAATTCACCACTAAAAGTTTTTTTGGGTTTTTTTTTTTTAATTGTATTTATGATTTTACAAATTTACGTCCATTATATACATGTAAAGGATATTAGAAATATAAGAAGTAAAAGAAAAAATCTCTCCATACAGAGATCAGTCAGATAAACATTCTTTTTACATTGACCACAATATTGGGACAAGGTACTAGGAAATATAGATTTCACAGAAAATTCTATCAAACTGTTAAATTCAGAGAGGAAAAGCAGATAAGCTCACTAGCTAATATTACCAGCATGTTATTCTGTGTGAAGATTCAGGGAGAAATACCACCGTTGCCTCCTTCTTTAGAAATTACATATTTTTGCATTTACTTGGGATCAAGAAATACATAATTCACTCCGAAAGATACAAAACATCTGCAAGGATATTTTAATACATAAGTTCCACCTAGTGCGAGTATTCTTGGTTTTAATACCATGAATTCTCGACTTCTTTTTTGTGTTTCTTTATTCAAGTCAGGAAATATTTGAATCTTGGCTCCCAAGAATTGTGCATTCATACGTCTAAAATATAAACGGAAGATATTATTTCTTTCGGGTTCAAGTGCAAAAGTCACTAGGAGGGTTGTTATCACCTCCAAAGAGCTTTCCAGGAATTCCGTAAGATTAAGACCAGATTGAGATCCCAAGGGCTGAGTCCTACCAGTAATATATTGAGCTCTGGTAATGGGTGGGTAACCCTCCATCGGAATTCCTAAGATTTCTCCAAAATACTTTTTTAACATTTTAATTGCAGGAATCAATGATCATTTTGAAAAATTGAGAAATCTTAAGATTGTCTCCTCCCTTGGTGATCAAGATACTCCAGCTTCCTAGCCAGAATATCTCTGTCTTTAATCATTGTCCCTGTTAATCTCTCCTCCTAGCAGTTTGTTTTTCCTTCATTTTCTTGCACTCTCCTCTCCCAAACAGAGAATCTTGTCCTTGTTTTAGATTTACAAGTTCTGTTTTAATTGTTTGTTACCTGGATAAGGGTGGAATTCATTCCCTGAATGGCGTCCCACAGTGTCTCCAGCATTATCACAGCAGGTTTCCTTTGTCCTCCAAAAGCCCGAGATACAGCCTCCAGATCCAAGGAAAATACAGCGCTATCAGCTCTTGTATTCCCAGATGTTAACATTTCTGGGGTCGAGGTAGTGGCAGGGCCGCCTCCAACTGCCTGAGTAAACTCCACTTCGGAAGATAACTCTAGCTGCGTCCCTGTCAGTAACAAATTGCTTCCGGGTCGTGAGGGAGCTGTGGTTTGAGGCAGACTAAGCGAAGCTGCCTCCATGCTGCGGTCCGTCTGACCAGCATTGGGTCCCGTCAGAGTGGGCGTCTGTGCTTTCAGCTCCTGAACGCCAAACTGTTCCAGCGTCCTCTGCTGAAGAGCTGGATTTCCAGGGTCGGAGGATGGTAAAACCCTGGTATTTCCCTTCCTCTTTCCCATACAGACTGCAGGGAGAGAGTGCTGCTTCCTCAGGTAAATCGGCTGGAAGTCGGGAGCTCAGGATCGCATGACCTCTCTAGGCCCAGTTTGTTGGTATGAGCATAGTGGTTTTGGTGGTTGCGATGAAGTACAAATTGAAGGTGAGCCGAGTAGATACCATCTAATTGCAAGCATGAGGCCTGTATCTTCAGGAAAACCATGGTGGACCTAGATGTTTTTATGTTAAATCATTTTATTGATGCTCAACTTTCCAATCATAACCATTACATTTCTTTCTTTTCCACAAAGTTTCCATTTCTTGTTAATATAGGTAAGTAAAAATGGTCAACTGGAGCATCCCCCCCTCTCTCTTTTTCTCCACCCCCGTCCTTCCCCTTTGCAACAATAGAATATACCCCTCTGTTTTATTTCACCATCAACAAAATCAAATTCAGGGTTATCATATATGTCCTCAAATCCCTTCTCTCCTCCCCTATTTCCATTTCCCCTCTCCCTTCCCACCATTCAGCACAAGATGTCAATCCTCTAGAACAAAATGTTTTATATCAACAGAGGTTCAAATGTTCAACAGTCGGCCTCTGGCAGCAGGGGGGCAAAGTCATCCAAAATGGAGCCCATCTTGTTTGAAATTGCTTTCCTGATGTTGATGAAATGTCTCTCACACCAACTGTCTCCAAACACAACAGTGATATCATTTGCATTCGCCACTGCTGTAGAGTTGGGCCAGTTGCAGACAACCAGTTTATTAGAATGGCCTTTTTTGCCATGACAGTAGTCCGAACCACAAATTCCCGCAAGCCCTTCGGTGTTGGCGGTCTCAGATTCGGCTGGCCAAATAGTAATTTAATGTCTGGTTGCCAACTTGTTTTCCACCAACTTCCCATCTGTTGCGTAATTTGCGACCAAAAACGCTTAATATGCGGGCAGTCCCAAAACATGTGTCCCAAAGTAACACCTTCGCTTCCACATTTAGGACATGCACCATTTGATGAGATTCCCATATGAAAGGCTCTTCTGGGTGGAATATACCAGCGTAAAGTAAACTTATATTGTAATTCCCAGTGCGACTGTGCTCACATTGTCCGTCGCAGCGATAAAATGTGTTTTGTAAAGTTCCACAGGTAAAGACACTCCCAGATCCATATTCCAAGCTTGAGCAATTACGTGAAACTGCAGTTCAGGAGCCACATCTCTGATATGCCTATGGTGGAAGGATAGTGGTACTTTTTACTGTGCTGAAAGTGAAAATGCATCTGATAATTCCTCTTGGACATCCTCCGTGAGATCTTCCCAACTCAAACTGTTCACAAAGTGTCGCAACTGTCTATAGTGAAATATATCTTTATCTGGCAATGAAAATTCTTGTTGTAGAGTTGGAAAGGATTTGAGCTTCCCCTCCACAGTCAATACCTGATACAGGTAAACGACCCCCTTGTTCTTCCACACTGTAAATCGGGGGTATAAGTTTCCAGGTGGAAAGGAGGGGTTCCCACAGATCGCTAGAAATGGTGATATTGTGGGCTTAAAATGATGAAGGCGGCAAATCCAACGCCAAACCGCTCGCGCTGCGGGCTTGATCCCTGTTGTCGAGGACTTCTGGAATAGTACTACTCCTTGAGTGCAGCATACAACTAAAATGGATCTCTCCAGTCATTTGTAATTCCA
Organism: Microcaecilia unicolor; assembly: GCF_901765095.1. Classification (NCBI taxonomy): domain Eukaryota; kingdom Metazoa; phylum Chordata; class Amphibia; order Gymnophiona; family Siphonopidae; genus Microcaecilia; species Microcaecilia unicolor. Next base: position 127,487,835 of record NC_044038.1, on the reverse strand, counting down.
CTGTTGTTACTGTATAGTCTTGTGCGGATCTGTACCAATCTGCTATGTGCCTCATCCCTCATCCCATAGTAATATGTCTTAAGCTGATCAGGCCCAAGCCCCCATATTCTACCGGGATTTGCAACACAGCTAATGGCGCCCTTGGTTTTTTCCCCCTCCAGAGAAATTTATCTTTTTAAATTTTTTATTACATTTGTACCCCGCGCTTTCCCACTCATGGCAGGCTCAGTGTGGCTTACATATTGTATAAGGTACTTATTTGTACCTGGGGCAGTGGAGGGTTAAGTGATTAAATGATTGTGTAACTCGATTTAACTGTTCATCTATTTTTTTTTTAAATACAAAGGCAAGACCTGAAAAGTATATAGCCATTTGGGGATAATAATCATATTATATAATGCTATCCTGCCTAGTAGGGATATTGGATAGGAGGACCATTCTTGTAAGATCTTGTGGATTTCCTTCACTAGTTTTAGAACATTAACATCGTACAGTCTACATAGGTCTTTAGGAATCTGGACTCTCAGGTACCGGAGAGAATCCCCCATCCACGCCAGAGAAAACTGATCTTTCCAGGAGACATTCTCTCTCCCCCCCCCCCCCCCCCCACACACACACACACACACACTATGTTGAGTACCTGTGTTTTCTGGACATTAAGGGTAAAACCCAAAAGAGCCCCAAAGCGCTTTATAATAGATAGTAATCTCGGCAAGGAATCTCTAGGTTGTTGCATTACCACCAAAAGGTCATCTGGAAAAGCTAATACTTTCATCACTTCCCCCGCTAACTTCACCCCCTCCACCTCTCTTCCCCTCTGAATAGCTTGAATTAGGGGCTCTATCTTTAATATAAAAAGTAGTGGGGATAGGGGACACCCCTGCCTGGTACCTCTACCTACGGAGAATACAGATGTTTTCACTCCATTAATGCTTAACATAGCTTTGGGGTCCGCATATAGTGTCTGGACTGCCCGTAAGAACTAACCTCGTATGCCTATGTATCTTGGCACTCCAAACATGTACTGCCAATGCACCTTGTCGAAGACCTTTTCAACATCGATGCTCATCGCCAACGCTGGTAATTCCTGCTGTTGGCAGTGTGCCATGGCCATCAACAATCTACGCATGCTTTTAACTATTTGCCTATTTTTGACAAAGCCCACCTGCTCAGGTCCAATCAACTCAGGTAATATGCATGCGAGCCTATCCGCTAGTATCCTTGCCAAGATTTTTACCTCTACATTTAACAATGAGATTGGCCAGTAGGAATCTGCCTGGTCTGCTGGTTTCCCTGGTTTTAACAGCAAAGTTATTTGTGCCTCATTAGTATAGTTGGGGAACTTTCCTTGTGCTACTACTTGTTCATAATAGGCTGCTAATGGTCGTATAATCTATAGCTGTAACAATTTATAAAATTACCCAGTAAATCCATCGGGACCAGGTGCTTTAAAATTCTTTAGGGTTTTAAGAACCCCTTGTAGTTCCTTCCCTGATATTGGCTCATTCAACCTTTCTATCTCCTGTAATCCCACTTTTGGCAATCCCACCTTTGCTAAATGTTTGTCTAGTTGCTGTTGATCCACTGGCTTTTGTGATGTATATAGAGTAGAGTAGTACATGCGTAATAACTCTGCTATTTTTCCTGAGTCAGTATGTACCCTACCTTGCGTGTCTCGAAGTGTAGTAATAACTCTGGAATGGTCCCCATGTTTTGGTTATACGTGCCAGCAATGGGCCCATTCTATCACCATATTTTTGGAATCAATATTATTGATGTTGCAGTGATCTCGTTACCCTCTCATGTAAAAGTGTATTGAGGGCCACCTGTGCCGCATGATGTGCCTCCCTATTACTTCTTGTGGGTGCCCTCACAAAGCGTCTTTTAGTCGTACGCAACTCTTTTTCTAACTGCCATATGGCTCTAGTGATCTGTTTGTTCCTGGCGCTAACATAGGCGATAACATCCCCCCCTAAGCACCACTTTACTGTAGACCAGTATAGGGCCGGGTTTCCAGAATGCTGTTGATTAAATCTGTCAAAGTCCTCCCATTTCTGATGTAGATAATTAAACTCTGCTTACACAGATAAGTCGGGAATCTCCAACCCCTTGGTAATATGGCGGCGCCTCCAAGTCTATCCAGACCATTGCGTGGTCGGAGATTTCCTCCGGCCCTATGCTAGCTTCCAGTACCCGTGGAAACAGTCCCCGATCCACTAATATATAATCTATTCGTGAGTACGTACCGTGGGTGCTTGATGTGTATAATCAAGTTCTCCGGGATGAAGGGCCCTCCAAGCATCCTCTAGATTTAATTGGTGCATAAAATCTGAAAGGGCCCTAGCCCTTGGACCCCCCCCCCCCCCCCTGATGTGCCCCCCATGGGGATAAGCAGTCCATCTGCGGGTCTCCTACCAAGTTGAAATCTCCCAATACCACGGATTGATGTGGCACACATTTTTGGACTATCTGTTTAAAGAAATCCTTATCATAGGTATTCGATGTGTATAACGTTAACAGTATCTCCCTATTTTGTAACCACACATGCAGTAACACAAAGCGGCCCAGGGGATCCGCACTTAGTAATCTAGTCTTTGCAACTAATCCTTTTCTAATCAAAATTGCTACTCCACCTTTTCTACCAGCCTGTGATGCCGAGTAGACTTCTCCCACCCAGCTCCTCTGTAATTTGTTGTGTTCCTCTGTTGTTAACCGCATGTCTTGTAAACAGGCGATGTCTGGTTTATGCCTTTTTTAATGATGCTAAGATCTTAACTCTTTTTATGGGTGATGTGATACCTCCCACATTCCATGTAATAACTCGCACCCCCTTACCCATAGCCTTGTAGGGGTCAATTTCTATCTTGTTGTCTGTTATATTCAAGACCATTGAGTGCCCAGCCCCACTCAACAATCCCTCTTTTCTCCGCCCTACCCACTAACAGAGTCCATCCCGTCCTTTGTCTTCCTCCTCTGTAATCCAATATAATGTTCGACATCTCTACCATTTTACTACTATTTGTTTCTTCAAAGTCCCCCTTACCTCCCAATTTCTCCCTCTTCCCGTCAACAACCCTTTGTAATACCCCATATATCCCCATCGCTTCCCAATTTGAAAAGGAGTGTTATGTGATGGTGGGCAACCCCTCCCCCTGCCCGTCCCTCTCAGTGTATAGTAGCGCGACCAGACCCGTAATACCTCTAAGTTATTCCGTGGGGATTCTCCCTTGTCCACCGCCCCCTTCCCCTCTATTGTTCTACACTCAGTTATACAGTTCTTAACCCTGTGAATAGCATGCTAGATGTTAATCATATTACTTTAAACAGCAAGTGCATCTATAGGTTTGGGGCAATGGCTAAGAGATCAATCCAACCCAGGCACAATACTTTCCCTCCTTGTCTATTAGATCTTATACCAGTTACTGCGTTATGTCTTCCGTAGTGCTCAGGTTTATTACATCCTCACAGAAGAGCAGACAGGAACAAACTTCTTAGCGTCTTCAGGGGTGTCAAACGTTTTCCATGCTCCATTATGTTGGATCTTTAGAATTGATGGGTAGATAAACATGAATCTTTTATTATCCTTGTACAGTTCTTTGCATAAAGGGGTGAACAGTATCCTTTTTTCCTGCAGCGCTGGGGAATAATATTGAAAAACGTTTACTGGGGATCCCTCATACTGTAAAGTCTCTTTTCTGCCTGGCTCCTCTCATAATCTCCACTTTGTGGATAAAATTATGTACCTTTGCGATTACAACACAAGGTCATAGCGTACCTTCTTGTTTGCGGCCCATCCTGTGGACTCTCTCCAAACATAGTGGGCCCACGCTGTCCAAGGGGGCAGACTCCGAATTCAGCCATCGCTCTAGGATTGAAGGCAGCACTGAGTCTGTTACTGTTTCCGGGATCCCCACAATGCGTATATTCGAACATCTCGACCTGTTTTCCAGGTCATCGATCTTTTGTTCCTGCATGCGGACTTGTTTCTGCAGCGACGCTATTACTACAGTCTGCCTCTCCGCTTCTTTGTCTTCGGTGTCAGACACGCGTCTTTCCAGCTCCCCAGTACGACGGACAGTTTCCGCCAATTGTTCTTCCAGGCCAGTAAGCTGTTCAGATAATTGCCGTAATTGTGGTTCCATAGCCTTTTTACAGCTTCCGTGAGCTGCTGTAGGGTGGGAAAACAGCGATTGCCCCGGTCCCGGGCTCCGCCCCATTTTGGGATCGCAAGTTCCATGCGGTTTCTCATTTTCCTTTTTCCCTGCTTTCCCGGGCATCTCGACTTCTCCCATGATAACGAAGGGGTCCATACACCAGCCTCCCTCGTTTTCTTCAGTCTGGGCGCTCTGGTATTTTTAATTTGCGGTGCAAACAGGCATTAGGTCGGGGTTGCCCCAGAGAGAAACAGCCTAACGTCTGTTCTCTCTCAATGCATCACGTGACTCCTCGGACCTAGATGTTTTATGTTCTATGCTCCATAGCTGGGACATGTACTTTTGACTTGGATTGGCCACTGTTGGAAACAGAATGCTGGGCTTGATGGACCTTTGGGCTGTCCCAGTAAGGCAATATTTATGTATTGTAAAGTGGTTAATAAATCCCAATAAATATACATATTGAAAAATTGAGCACCTAATCCTTCGACATTTTGAGATGCACCGCATGGGGTTGGTCTGCCAAATAAGGGAATTTCCCCCTATTTAATAGTCTCTGACCAGATTAGCAGATAAGGGAATAATTCCCTTATTTGGCAGACCAACCCCACTTGGTGTATCCTAGGATGAACAGTGCCGAGTTAGCTGCTTTCATTTTATTCAATATATATAGCATACTGCTGGGAGAGATGGACTACCTTAGTTATAATTTACATAAGAGTAGCCATACTGGGTCAGACCAGTGGTCCATCTAGCCCAGTATCCTGCTGGGAGAGATGGACTACCTTAGTTTTAATTTACATAAGAGTAGCCATACTGGGTCAGACCAGTGGTCCATCTAGCCCAGTATCCTGTTTTCCAAACTGTGGCCAAGTCAGGTCACAAGTACCTGGTAGAAACCCAAATTGTGGCAGCACTCTGTACTACAAATCCCAGGGCAAGCAGTTGAGAATTCACAGTTCCAAATAGTCCCAAACTCAAAATTTTCAAATTTATGCATTTATTCCAGTTTTTCAATTTGTACTTAAGGTGTATTACCTGCACGTTGCACATCAATTCCTGCTTCATTATAATTACTGTGAGCAGATGCCGAATGTGCTTTAAATTATACCACCTGACCCACATCTTCCAATGAATACAATGTGAAGACTCGGCCCCAATGAAAATACGCTTACATGACTGAAGCCCAATCAAGTTCTAAGTTCAGCCCTCCACGTGTCACTGTGCCCAATGAAAAAAATCCACCATTGTTTTTTATAGTTAAACTGTGAATCCCTGCTCTTCTACCTCATCTCTATTTAATCAATATCTCACCAGCATATATCACTCCAGACATAATTCTCAATCCAGTGGCTCACAACGGGGGTTGTCAAAATTGTGTTGTTGTTTTATTTATTTATTTTGTTAGGATTTATTTACCGCATTTTTTGAAGGAATTCACTCAAGATGGTGTACAGTAAAAATAGGTCAAACATGAGCAATAGACAACTACAGCAGTAAAAATATTCACTAACAATATAAAGTATGGCATAGTACACAACTTACAATATCAACACTATGTAATAGACCATTATAATTGGTAGTGAAGGGTAGGGCAAAGTTGTAACATATAGATGGGTAAGAAAGTAGGAAGAGTTAGAAAGTAAGGTGACTGTTTTGAAGAAAGTTGCACATGTGATTTATGTTAATTTAATCACTGTTTAGTGGACCTTGATGATTTGCCTATATAAACTAACTTTCAAGGACTCTGGATTAAGTAAATTACATTATATTACATTACAAGAGTACTTATAGACCTCTAGGATTCAAAGCAGAAATACAAAAGAAACTGATTTAAAAAATCAGGAAGTTACAAAGTAGCAATAACAAACTCTAATTACCTCTATATCACATTATTAATATTACAATCTATATTAGCTGTTGCCACTATCCTATGTTGATATCCTGGGACCTGCCAGTCAATACCCTCCATTGTGAGGGGGCCACACTTAGAATGTCTATTTAATGTGATATCTTGATGGGAGTAATCACTGCACTTATAAGTGAATATTTCACCTAAAGTTTTACCCCTCTGATCAGCAATCCGGGGATGTTCCTGCAAACTAGGGTGACTTTGTAAAATCTCCCAATACTTATGAATTAAAACAGTAACCCTAGAACTGCCTATTTTGTATGGAAGCATGGCCACTACTCTATTTTCAGTATCAGTATTGGAGTATTGTAATAATAATTCTCAGAGAACAAGCAGGCTGGACATCATCACGCATGGGTGGTTGTCCGCAACGGCCCAGAAGACCGGAAGTTAAAACAAAAAGTTTTAAAAAGTTTTAGAAGCGACGTGCGCGGGGACAATGCACCGCGCTTGCGCGAGTGACTTGATGTCCGCGTGCTTCCCTCAGTTCTTTTTTTTATCCGCTACGCGGAGTGGTGGTTTTGCACTGCTCCTCGTGTGTTCGGCCCAGGAGAACGTCTTTGCGTTTATCGTGCCCTTTTTCCTCGTGGTAGGTAGTTTTTTTCCTCTAGAAATTAAAAAAAAATTTTTTTTTTTTTTTTTAGTTTTTTTTTCCTCATTTTTCAAGTTTCCTTTCTTTTTCGTTGCGGCTGCTTGGCCGCGTCTTTTTTTTTTTTTTTTTCCCCTCTTTTTGTGCCTTTTTAATTGCCACCATCGAGCCGTTAGATTTCGTGGATGCTATCTTCCCGCCCATGTCATCGAGGACTCCCAGCGACTTCAAGCGCTGTACTCGCTGCAACCGGACCATCTCGTCTACCGACCCTCACGCGTGGTGTCGCCAGTGCCTCGGGGCCGATCATCTTCCAGCTACTCGCAAACTGTGTAAATTAATGAAGAAAAGGACCCAGGTGGCTTGAGAGACTCAATGCAAGAGACTTTTTCGGATCGGTCCGGACTTGAGAAGCAGCAACGAGAGACCACTTCGAGCTGGGAGCAGCGAGGCATCGAGCGGGTCTCCACCCGTCTTTAGGCCTACTGCTATGCAGGCCCCCCGGGACCGACCTGAGTTGGACCCGGCCCCGAGGAGGAGTGAGGATTCCACGTCCTCATTGGTACCGAGGAGTGTCTCTGACTGGCGTCGAGCGAAGGTGAAGAAGCATCACCATCGATCTCCTTCCAGACCCGGTACCGAGAACTCCGGGGAGCTGAGGGAGTCGGCACCCGAGAAGCGTCTGCGCCGGGAGGACCGCTCACCCTCCATTCAGGAGGTGCCAATGCGTCTGTCGTCCGGCAGCCTGGTACCGGCTCTCAAGCCCCTCAGATTCTGGCACCGGCCCCGCGGTCTTTTCCAATGGCAGCTCTCGATGAGCGTCTCTGGGCCATTCTTCCAGGAATTCTGGAAGGACTGCTGCTTCCATCTGATTCGGTACCGGAGGTGCTTGTGCCTCCTGTGCCTACTGCTGAGACGGCGTCTGGCCCATCTCCTGTGAGGAGGTCCCGTACGGAGCCAGTTGCCACCCGGGTCAACTCTCCCTCGACGTCGGTGGAGGAAGCTTCACCGGAGTCCAGGCAGGGGTCGACTTCTCGACATCCCCCACGAGGACGGCGATCCTCGAAGTCGAGACCGGCTCGGGTTCAGGCTGCTCTTCGAGAGCTTCTGTCCAATACCAAAGAGGAGAGTTCATGGGGGAAAAAAGGAAGACCCCAGGTATTTTTCGGAGGAAGACTCCTGTGGGCTTCCTTCTGATCCTACTCCACCTATTGAAGTCTGACAGTCTCCAACTGAGTCTTACTTTTTCATCTTTTGTGCGGGAAATGTCTAAGGATATTTCATTTCCCATGGAGGTTGTGGACGAGCCCAGGTCTGAGATGCTCGAGGTCCTGGATTAGTCTTCTCCACCTACAGAGGTTGCAACGGCCCCCCTGCACAATACGCTCAGGGAAGCGATGTTGCGGAATTGGTCTTGCCCTCTCTCTAATTCAGTTGTCAACAAGAAGTCAGAGTCCCAGTACAGAGTCCATGGTGAGCCTGTTATGGTGAAGGCCCAACTTCCTCACGATTCTATGGTGGTGGACTCTGCTCTCAGAAGAGCTAAGAGTACTAGAGACTATGCCTCTGTGCCCCTGGGCAGAGAGTCTAGGACCTTGGATTCTTTTGGGAGGCGTAGGTATCAGGCTGGAATGCTTGCCGCCAAGATCCAAACATACCAGCTGTACACGAGCATTCACTTACGGAACTCGGTGAGGCAACTGTCCAGTTTAGTTGAAGCTCTACCTCCGGAGCTTGCTGAACCTTTTCACCAGGTGGTCAGGCAGCAGTAGGCATGTCGCAAATTCCTGGCCAGGGGGGCTTACGACTCTTTTGATGCCGCATCCCGAGTAGCTGCTTAGGGTATCGTGATGTGCAGACTCTCATGGCTGCGTGTCTGGGACCTGGATCAGAAGACCCAGCAGCAAATGGCGGATGTTCCTTGTCGGGGGGGGGGGGGGGTAATCTTTTTGGAGAGAAGGTTGAGGATATGGTCGATACCCTCAAGAAGCATCATGATGCAATGGATTCTCTTTCCCGCCAGACGCCTTCTGCTGCTACCTCCTCCACTAGGAGGTTTTTTGGAGGGAGGAGGAGTGCTCCCTATTCCTTTAATAGGCATAGGTACACTCCTACCTCTCGACAGCCTGTTCAAGCTCTCTCTCGTCAGCGGCGTGCGCCTAAGGCCCCTCCGGTTCCCCAGCAAAAGCAAGGGACGGGCTTTTTTTTTATATTAATTTTTATATTAAGGTTTATATTGGTTGTAATATATTTGATATAATTTGTTTTTATCTTTTATTTAATGTTTCATTTAATTATATATGTGTTTTGTTATTATTTTTTAGACCCCTGATGAAGGTGTTTTTAAAAACCGAAACACGGACCGTGTTGGGTCCTTAATAAAGTTTTTTTTGGAGCATCTTACCCCTTATCTTGGATTGGTCTCTTGAAGTTATTTTTCCACCTTTTTTTTTGTGTTGGACTTTTGTGGAAATTTTGGACCTTTCTTGTTTTTGCTCTTATAACCTCCGACAGGTGGGTTCTTCAAATAGTCCGGTTAGGATACGCTCTCAATCTGATATCCAAACCTCCAAATTGCCCACCGGGACCTCAATCCTTCAGCTCCCAGCACAAGCAGGTACTTGCAGAGGAACTCTCCGCCCTTCTAAAGGCCAATGCGGTCGAACCCGTACCACCAGGGGAAGAAGGGCTGGGATTCTATTCCAGGTACTTCCTTGCGCAAAAGAAAACAGGGGGGATGCATCCCATCCTAGACTTAAGGACCCTGAACAAATTCCTGCTCTGAGAAGTTCAGGATGCTTTCCCTGGGCACCCTTCTTCCCATGATTCAGGAAAACAATTGGCTATGCTCTCTGGACTTAAAGGACGTCTATACTCGCATCTTGGTGCTCCCAGCTCACAGGCAGCACCTTCGATTCCGCTTGGGAAATCAGCATTTTCAGTACTGTGTACTACCCTTCGGTCTAGCATCTGCGCCCAGGGTCTTTACAAAGTGCTTGGCAGTTGTCGCAGCATCGCTACGCAGACTGGGAGTGCATGTGTTCCCTTATCTCGATGATTGGCTGGTGAAGAGCACCTCGGAGGCAGGAGTTCTATGATCCATGCAGATGACTATTCAACTGCTGGAGCTTCTGGGGTTTGTAATAAATTATACCAAGTCCCACCTAGTTCCAGCGCAGAAATTTTAGTTCATTGGAGCTCTGTTGTATACACAGACATCTCGAGCTTATCTTCCCCAGGCAAGGGCAGACAATCTTCTGGCCCTAGTGTCCTTGGCTTGAGCTCTCAACAGATCACAGCTCGGCAGATCTTGAGACTTTTAGGGCACATGGCTTCCACAGTTCATGTGACTCCCATGGCACGCCTAACTATGAGATCAGCTCAATGGACCCTAGCTTCTCAGTGGTGCCAGGCCACAGGGAATCTAGAGGATGTAATCTATCTCTTCACCGAGTTTTGCAGATCCCTTCAGTGGTGGACCATTCAATCCAGTCTGACCTTGGGACGTCCATTCCAAATTCCTCAGCCACAAAAAGTGCTGATGGATGCTTCCCTCCTGGGGTGGGGAGCTCATGTAGATGGACTTCACACTCAAGGGGTTTGGTCCTTTCAGGAAAAGGGTCTTCAGATCAACCTCCTGGAATTGAACGCTCTCAAGACTTTCAGCGATCGACTGTCCAACCAGATCATCCTAATTCAGACAGACAATAAGGTTGCTATGTATTACACCAACAAGCAGGGGGGCACTGGATCTCGCCCTCTGTGTCAGGAAGCTTTCAGGATGTGGCTTTGGGCCCACCATCACGGTATGTTTCTCCAGGCCACATATCTGGCAGGTGTAAACAACAGTCTGGCCGACAGGTTGAGCAGGATCATGCAACCTCTCGAGTGGTCACTCCGCATGGACGTTGTCCACAAGATCTTCCGAGCGTGGGGCACCCCCTCGGTGGATCTTTTTGCCACTCACTCCAGTCACAAAGTCCCTCAATTCTGTTCCAGACTTCAGGCCCAAGACAGGCTAGTGTCAGATGCTTTTCTCCTGCATTGGGGGACAGGCCTCCTGTATGCGTATCCTCCCATACCTCTGGTAGGGAAGACTTTGCTGAAACGCAGGCAAGACCGCAGAACCATGATTCTGATTGCACCTTTTTGGCCTCGTCAGATATGGTTCCCTCTTCTTCTGGAGTTGTCCTCCGAAGAACCGTGGAGATTGGAATGTTTTCCAACCCTCATCACTCAGAACGAGGGGTCGCTTCTACATCCCAACCTCCAGTGTCTGCCTCTCAACATGGATGTTGAGAACCTAGAAGTTGCCTCTTTAGGCCTTTCGGAGGGTGTCTCCCAAGTCTTGCTTGCTTCCAGGAAGGATTCCACGAAAAAGTGTTATTCTTTTAAATGGAGGAGGTTTGCCGTCTGGTGTGACAGCAAAGCCCTAGATCCTACACGGACCCTGCTTGAATACTTTCTACACTTATCAGTCTGGTCTCAAGACCAACTCCGTAAAAGTTCACCTTAGTCAATTAGTGCTTATCAACGTGTAGAAGGTCAGCCTATCTGTACAGCCTTTAGTGGTTCGTTTCATGAGAGGTTTGCTTTTGTCAAAGCCCCCTGTCAAACCTCCACCAGTGTCATGTGATCTCAACGTTGTTCTCACCCAGCTGATGAAACCTCCTTTTGAGCCACTGAATTCCTTCCATCTGAAGTACTTGACCTGGAAGGTCATTTTCTTGGTGGCTGTTACTTCAGCTCATAGAGTCAGTGAGCTCCAAGCTTTGGTAGTCCATGCACCTTATATCAAATTTCACCATAACAGAGTAGTCCTCCGCACTCACCCTAAGTTCTTGTCGAAGGTGGTGTCGGAGTTCCATCTGAACCAGTCAATTGTCTTGCCAACATTTTTTCCCCGTCCACATACCTCCACTGGTGAGGACAAGTTGCATACCTTGGACTGTAAGAGAGCATTGGCCTTTTACGTGGAGCGGACAAATCCCTATCGACAGTCTGCCCAGTTGTTTGTTTCTTTTGATCCCAACAGGAGGGGGAGTTGCCATCGGAAAACGCACCATCTCTGATTGGCTAACAGATTGCATTTCCTTCACTATGCCCAAGCTGGGCTGACTGGAGGGCCATGTCACGGCTCATAATGTTAGAGCCAAGGCTGCGTCAGTGGCTCACTTAAAATCAGCCTCCATTGAAGAGATTTTCAAGGCTGCAACGTGGTCGTGAGTCCACACATTCACATCTCACTACTGCCTTCAGCAGGATACCCGACGCAACGGCTAGTTTGGGCAGTGCGGCAGAATCTGTTCAGGGTTTAGAATCTAACTCCACCCTCCTAGGCCCATTTGTTTTGTTCTAGGCTGCACTCTCACCTAGATGATTTTCTTTCAGGTCAATCTCTTTTACGTCCTCACCGTTGCGAGGCCCAATTGACCAATGTTCTTTGTTTTGAGTGAGCCTGGGGGCTAGGGATACCCCACACGTAAGAATATTGAGCCTGCTTGTCCTCCGAGAAAATGAAGATACATAACTGTATTCTCAGAGGACAGCAGGCTCAATATTCTTAAAACCCTCCCTCCTCCCTGTTGGAGTTTTCACTTCTATTGTTTTGCTTGTTATTAAACTAATCACTGGGTCGTCCTGCGGAGTGGAACGTTCAGGAAGGTTCTTTAGCTTTTGAAGTTTTTTTTTTTTTTCTTTTTCCGTCTCCTGGGCTGTCGCGTAAGACCCACATGACCTACACTTAAGAATATTGAGCCTGCTGTCCTCGGAGAATACCTGCTGCAGGCATGTATCTACATTATTTTCTCTGGTTTTAAGTTTACAACTTAGCTTCACTGCGTGCCCCCTAGTCTTAGTATTTTTGGAAAGAGTAAACAAGTGATTTATGTCTACCTGTTCACTCGTTATTTTATAGACCTTTCCTTTATCATTTTTGTCCCCTTTCTTTATACCTTTTCTAATTCTGCTATTTTTTTTTTTTTTTGAGGTTGGTGACCAGAATTGTGCTTTGATCTCTTGACGCTAAGCTTTTGGTACTGCCTTCTATATATATATAGGAGAGAGAGAGAACCAAAAGCTTAGCGTCAAGAGATCATATATATATATATATATATATATATATATATATAAAAAGAGAGAAGAAAAAAGGCAGAGATTCGAGTGGATTCTTTATTTATATATATATATATATATATATATATATATATATATATATATATATATATATATATATATATATATAGTGACGTTCTAGGCGGGGCCAGTGACGGGGGAGGCGGGGGCGGGGTTGATGGCGGGGGTGGGGGTGTCAGGGGTGGGGGTTTGAGTTTGGGCGGGTTTTGGGCTGGATTTAGGCTGGTTTGGGTGGAAAAAAAATTTTCCACCTGGCAACCCTGATTCTTTCCTATTTTTAATTGGAGTTCCCATTTCTCAAGATTTTATGTGGATATACTGTCTTTGAGAAGGCGGTATATCAAGTTTTAAAATAAGTATGTGCAGCAGAACCGTTCAGGACAAGATGGGCAGTTGAGAGACACTACTGGAGCCATGGTAGAAGTTTACTTGAGACTGGTGGGGAGGAGGGGCATTGAGTGCTGCTCAGAACAAGGTAGGGGATTAAGGGAGTGAAACTGCTGAGTTAATAGCCAGGTTGTGGGTGGGGAAGGTTGAAACAGAGAGGAATGCTGGTGACTAGGTTGGGCGTGTGCTTGTGACCAGGAAAAAAAACGTTCTTAAGACAACACCCACGAACAGTCTGTCTCTGACCACACCTACTAACCCTGTTCAGAGCAGCTATTTCTGTACCGTCTTCTACCTTGTCACCAGTGATATCTCACCCCATGCTTAGCTGTCACCCCCCCCCCCCCCCACCTTGTCCTCAGTTCATTAGTCTCACTGTCACAGATCCACCTCACTTATGCTTTAGTTTAGCTGTATTTACCTCTGACTAAAACTCGCAGCTCAAATGAATTGCTTCCTTGGTTCTTTGGCCTGCAGAGTCACTATACTGCCACTGTTGCCTCCTTGTGTTTTTGCACCATGGAGACTTACTGTCACTTCCTCTTTGGTATTGGCTTGTGTGGTGCCTTTGGTGCTCCTTCCATTGGCCCATCTCACAATAGTGTGTTTCAGAATTTGGAAAGTGACTATAGCGGCTCTTAGTAAGCTATTAATTTTGGGGAGTATTGAAAGGGCAGTGTTCTTCCAACAGGCCCCCAAGGCATACCACAGGTTAGGAACCTCTGCTTTTGCTCATTCATTTTTGTAGTGTGTTAACTTGTTTGTTTTCCTTTTCAGAAAGTTACTTGGGACACTCGATGAAGAATTCAGTTATAACAGTCCCGGCTTATTTTAATGATTCACAGAGACAGGTAAGATCATATTGTCTTCTCCATTAATAAAACACTTTCTGGATCTTATAACAATATGGGGATATAGGTTCTTTATGTTTAGAACCCCCCCCCCCCCTAATTTCCTGTGATGGGAAGAATCTGTATTTTGTCACTTGTATTTTTTAAATTCTTTGCCATGTTTGGTATAAGTTTTGTATAAATTCGATGTTACATTTTAACATTATAGATAAGATTTATGATTGATCAGTTTTTCTGTCATGCAATATATCCACCCTCTGGTCTTTCATGCCTTTTCTTTTCACTCGGTGTGATTTTTCTTTGTGTCCTTTCCACCTAAACTCTCATTCCTTCTGAATACTGCTTTTTCCCTGCTGTTTTCATTCACACCCAACTTTATTTCCTCATCTCGTTTGTATCTCTCTCCCTTCCTCCTCCAAATACTGGTTCCTTCCTCTCACTGCAGGAGTACAGTCAGCTTCATGTCATATCTGCTGCTCAGACCACACTTGCCGTTACAAGTTTGATAGGACATTTGTGGCGCCACATATACTGCAGTTTAAAAATCTGGGCAGTGGGTGGCGGTAGATGTGACTAAGCTGCCTATTCCTGTTGCTTTATTCCTTTAGCTGATCAGGCTCTGCATTTGAGAGGAAGGGGGTTGAGACAGATGTTCCCTCCAGTTATTAATAGTTTCCTGTGTTTTTGTGGGAAATAAAAAAAATTTCTGTGAGGAGGGTTAGGGTTTTTTTTTTTTTAATTGCTATATCACAACAATAAGGATAAATGATAGTTGAAAACAAAATCCAATTTTATCAACTTTCTACTAAATTACAAAAAACAATGTTACATTGCCATTTTCTAATAAATTCGGGAGCAAAAAATGTTTCCAAAGAAGCAAATGGAGGGGGGAATCCCACTAAGAATAGCCTGCAACTATCTTAGGGGCCCTTTTAGAAAGCAGCAATAAGCCCCACCACGGGCTTATTGCACAGCAATCTGGAATTACTGCTGGCAGCATTTCCAGCACTAGCGGAAATATTTGAAAAATATTTCCACAAGGGGTTACCCGGCGGTAATCAGGCAGCACCACTCGCTACTTGGTTACTGCCAGCTAGCATGGGAACCCTTACCTGAATGAGTAGCAGTAAGTGTTCTTCCCCCACTCCCTGCATGGTCACACGGTAAGTACAGTCTTAATGCGTGGCCATTTTTTTCTCGGCCTTTTTACCACTGTGGTAAAAAGGGCCTTGGCGCATAGCAAAAGCAGCCGCCGCTGCTAGCGCAGGGCCCCTTTCACCACAGTTTAGTAAAAGGGCCTCTTAGACTTAAATACCCTCCAACTGGGTCTAAATTTTTCTTACCAACTGTTGCCCTTAATTTACTTACCAGATATAAAGTTTTCTAACTGTGCAGGATCAAAAGACTAAAATTACCATTAAAGATCGCCAAACATTTGCTGGGAAACTGCCCAGCCATATTTTCAGAATATCCACAATGAAAATTCATGAAAGGTCTGCATGCACTGCCTCCACTGTGTGAAAGTCTCTCATGAATATCCATTGTGGATATTCTGAAAACCTGACTGGCTGGGGTTTCTCCAGGACCAGGTTTGGGCCACTGCATTACTGGCTATGCGATTCACCATCTCTTTACCATCTGGTACCTGTATTCTATGGCTGAACTGGTAGCTAGGAAACTTTTTCAGTGCAGTTTTGCCCCGCCCCCTTGTGAGATCTGTACCTGCCAGACTTCACCACAAAAGTGTGCCAACACTGGCGCATGCCACTGAAGGGGCACCCCTAAGGAACATATCCTGCCCCTTAGTGGTGAATGTAACCATGTTTGGATTCTAAAATCTCCTTTGTATTTTATGGTTTGATTTTACTCAGTTGTACTGCAAGGACAAACGGTATGAAAACATTCTCGTATGTGGGTGATGCCATCTAATAAAGCCAGTAAGAGAATGCTATCTAGTGTGTTTTCTAGAAGCTTTTGGCAGCATTGTATTGCACATGCATGCACCTTCCCGCCTGAAGCTGTTGCACAGTCCAGCTCGGTCCTTGTTTTTCCATGGAGCAAGATAGGTGTGTTTTTCAGGTCCCCTTCAACTCAGTGAAGTACTTCAGTTTCTTCAAAAACTGTACCAGTGTATAAGTCCTTTTCATGCGGATCCTAATTGCCCAGTAGTTTCTCCCTAGTTTGGGTTTTCGGCCCTTATAAAGTTTATTTTCTAAGGCCTTCGACACCCAGCAAGACTATTTTGTCAAAAATTGACCTCTTTGATTTTGCTACCTCTATTTTACTGGTCACGACCGAGAAAGTTCTAGGTAGCTTTAGGAAGTGCACCCAGTTCAACAAGATGATATTCTCGTCATCACACACAACTGGTTTCCGCAGTGCCTGGGCCTAATCACGATTCCTTTCATAAACCCTATTTGCAAATGTCAAGACACATCAGAGTTTGTGAGAAGCAACACAAGGATTTTTGGCACTGACGTCAGTTCGACATTTGCATCAGGAGCCTGTCTTCATGGCTTCAGGAGCAGCTTTGGGCACTGAGATACTTCAACATCAAGGTTCTCAACTTTTGTCAATAAAGAGCATCAGGATAAGGCATTCTGATCCCACCCTGAAGATCAGGGGGGGATTTGTCCTTCTCATCTGAGAGATGCCAATGGTGGTGCATTGGGTGGAAGCCAAGAAGCATCACTATAGCTCCCCCTTCGAAGCATGGCGCTGAGAGTATCAAGGTACCAAGATCACCAGTGCCCTTGAACCACCTATAACGTGAGAGTAGCTCGTCCTCCCAAGCATTGAATGAGGTGTGCCAGTTTTTGAGGAGCCAAGACACAGCCCCCAGTACACCCCAGGTGTCTCTGAAGGACATGACCACACCTACTTGTGTTCCCATCTTTATTGATGGCAGCTTATAGGCAGGTTCCACGAGGAGATACAATGCTGTTTTGCTCGGCAAGAGGCATGTCATTGAAGGCATCGATGCCAAGACTCGAAGCAGTAAAGCATATCCTGAAGGCCCACTTACTGCCTGTAGGTGATACATCGACACAGAGGCCTTGAGGGGCATCAGAGTCATTGCATTCTGTGCTTGTATCCATATCCAGCCCTTTAAGGGAGGAAGGTTCTCGGACAGTCCATGTGTCATCATCCCAGGCCTAACTCTGACGTTGTGTTGAGGTAGGCAGAGGCTACCTCTGAGTCCAATTCTGAGCATTGCTGAGTGTCTGAGGAAGCATCAGAGATCTTCAGAGGAGGAGGGGTCTGTTGGTCTTCCCTGAGATCCCTTCTTACTGTATGAGCTGAAAATCTCCCCCAGAGGAGCTCTCATTCTTAGTTTTGTAAGGAGATCCATTTTATAAGTCCATCCCATTTGAGCTGAAGACTGAGTATGAGCCAGGGCAAAAAATGTTGGGCATCCTCCTTCAGTTTGTTTATTTTTGTTACATTTGTACCCCACACTTTTTCCCACTCATGGCAGGCTCAATGCAGCAGGCAATGGAAGGTTAAGTGACTTGCCCAGAGTCACAAGGAGCTGCCTGTGCCGGGAATCGAACTCCATTCCTCAGTTCCCCAGGACCAAAGTCCACCACCCTAACCACTAGGCCACTCCTCACAACATCACAGTGACTAGCATGTTCCATTTTGCCAGCAACCATTTATCTATGTTCCAAATCTGATATTAGTAAAAAGCCCCTAAACATATTGTTTAGCAAACACCTTGCTGGAACATTTGCTTCCTGTCCTCTTTCTGCAAGCCTGTGCAAGAGCTCATGAACCTCTGGGTCATACAGAGGGCATGATTTTTATATCTGGCTGACAGCTGCAGGCCTCTTGGCCTGGTTAGGCTCATTGTATACACAAGACAAACTAGTTATTTATGCTTTTAATGGGGTCCATAAGGGTGAAGCGTCCTTGTTCCCATTGGACTCAAGAGGCTGTCGTTTCTGCTTATGTATTAAAGCCCAGTGCCAGTGGCTTTTGGGCTCATTCTTTGAGGGCGGAACAGCATACTGTGCAAAGTTTAAGAATGGTATCTAGGTCAGTTCCATGGTTTCATTCCCTCGTGAAGCACTGTTGGTTGGGTGTGCAAGCTAGAGAAGATGCCATCTTTGAAAAGAGCCCTTGGGGTGGCCTTGTTTTCCTCCTGCCCAGTTTCTTTAAACGTGGTAAGAAGCCACTTTTCATAATTTTCCTTTTCTTTACTCCTGTTAGACCAGGCTAGGTTAGATAGGGATTTTTTGTGTTTTTATTTTCTATTTTTAGATGTTCATGTGTGTATATCGGCTTTGTCAATATTGTAGTGGCAAGTTCAGGGCTGCATTAGTCCTTTTATAGTAGTAGTAGTAGTAGTAGTAGTAGTAGTGTGATTGGGGGAAAAACCATGTTATGGCAGAATGGCATAACCCATACATTTAGATGGGTCTAATAAGAATCAAGAAAAGGAAATTAACATGTAAAACTAAATATCCACATCATAGACTGCAAGATACCGTACTTTGTGACCAACAGTAAACTTCCAGTGTGAAGTGGAGGAGTGGCCTAGTGGTTAGGGTGGTGGACTCTGGTCCTGGGGAACTGAGTTCAATTCCCACTTCAGGCACAGGCAGCTCCTTGTGACTCTGGGCAAGTCACTTAATCCTCCATTGCCCCAGGTACAAATAAGTAACTGTATATGTAAGCGGCATTGAGCCTGCCATGAGTGGGAAAGTGTGGGGTACAAAAAAAAAATTAGTCTGACACAATACAAAGGATAGTGTCTTTCGTACCCTTACAGGTGAAGGAAGCTTTTTTTCTCTCTTGTAGGTGATTGTTTTCCACTTGCTCAAGAAAACTCTTCTGTGGTTAGCCATTTCTGAACACTGTTTGCAACTCAATAACAGCGACAAAGTCTTTAAGAGATGCTTGGAAACTGCTATAACACCAATGTTATGGTTGTAACTTTGTTCCAGGCTACCAAGGATGCTGGCCAGATTGCTGGCTTAAATGTTCTTCGAGTTATCAATGAGCCAACTGCTGCCGCTCTAGCCTATGGCTTGGATAAATCTGATGACAAGGTGTAAGTATGTTAATTATGTAACTGCATGGCTCTAAGTTCTTATGTTTTTTGTATACATTCTGCATTAAACTGATCGTTCCATAGCGTCCCTCTAGACCAGCACAGATGGGTTAAGCACTCCTACCAGCAGATGGAGACTGAAAACCACCAAGTTTCAGATAAGCCTATAAGTGAGCTGTGTAGTCCCCTGAAAGTCACTCTGTCTCAGCAGGTGGTAGAAGTGGTAAGCCTGTGCAGTTCCATTTTTGATTCCTTTGCCATTTGGGTGGTTTTTCCTTTTATTCCTGGCTAGGTTTTTGTCTGGCTTTGGCTCATAGTAACATAGTAGATGATGGCAGAAAAAGACCTGCACGGTCCATCCAGTCTGCCCAACAAGATAAACTCATATGTGCTACTTTTTGTGTATACCCTACCTTGATTTGTACCTGTCCTCTTCAGGGCACAGACCGTATAAGTCTGCCCCGCCTCCCACCACCGGCTCTGCCACGCAATCTCTGTAGGCTCATTGTGGCTTACATAGTACCGTAGAGGCCTTTGCAGGCTCTGGTGTGAACAAATACAGGGTGGTGATGTGGTAAGATCAAGTTCACGTGGCACAGCCACATTAGGGAATCGGAGCACGAAGAGAGTTGTGTTTTGTCCATTCTCTGAGGACAAGCAGGCTGCTTGTTCTCACTGATGGGTGACGTCCACGGCAGCCCCTCCATCGGAAACTTCACTAGCAAAGGCCTTTGCTAGTCTCGCGCGGCCGTCTTCCCGCCTGAACCGGCTCGTGTTCGTCAGTCTTCTTTTGTCGCGCTCAGTACGGTCGTGTTTTGCGCCGTTCGCGCCCCTTAAGTTGACCCTCGCGCGTCTTTTTGACTTTTCGCTAAAAAAAAAAAAAAAGGGATTCCGGAGAAGGGCCTTTGGTCTTTTTCCCTTCCCCTATTTCTAGTTTTGGCCCCGTTACGTTTTCTTTCGTTTTCGGGGTAGGCCCCTTTGAGGCCTCGGGTCGAGTTTTTTTCTCCCCATCTTTTTGTTGCCTTACCGCAATTACGAGTTTTGATTTCGCCGGTGTGATTTTTCCGCCCATGTCATCGAAGTCTCCCAGCGGCTTCAATAAGTGCACCCAGTGCGCCCGGGTATTCTCGCTCACTGACAGGCACGCGTCGTGTCTTCAGTGTCTGGGGGCTGGGCACCGCCTGCAGGCCTGCAGTCTTTGCGCCCTTTTACAGAAAAAGGACTCAGGTAGCGAGATTGGCCCAGTGGAACGTTTTGTTCTCCGGGCTCTTCATCGCACCGGGAGTATCGAGTGCGTCGCGTCGACAGCGTCAACATCTCCGCCCTCGGCCGCGACGGTATCGATTGCATTGAGGCATCGACCCTCTGCATCGTCGGGCCGAGGCATCGGAAGGCTGCGTCGGCGTCTGTGGTACCGGACCCTCCGCTTCTGCTGATGTCGTCGGACAGTGGTGCTGTCGTCTGGAGTGCAGGTGAGGGCTGTCCATTCCCCTGCTGGTGGCGGTGAGCGTTCGGGTGGGTCTCCCCTACCCTGAGGGCTCCTGCGGTACAGCCCCCCCGAGACCGACCTTCTTCGGCCTCGGCCCCGAGGAAGCGACGGTTGGATTCTACGTCCTCGTCGGTACCGGGAAGCTCTGGTGACATGCTTCGTTTGAAAAAGTCAAAGAAGCATCGACACCGGTCTCCTTCCCGTGTCGGTACCGAGAGCTCTGGGTCGCCGAGGGAGTCGGCACCCAGTAGGCATCGGCACCGGGAGGACCGCTCACCCTCTGTTCAGGAGGTGTCGATGCGCTCCACCTTGGACAGCCTGGAACAGCCTCCACGCCCGGAACAGACTCTGACTTCGACACCTGCATCGGCTTCCATGTCTTTCTCCACAGCCGCCCTGCACGAGAGTCTCCGGGCCGTTCTTCCAGAGATCCTGGGAGAGCTGTTGCGCCCTTCCCCTCCGGTACCGGGGGTGCTTGCGCCACCGGTGCTGTCGAGTGAGGCGCCGGCTGGGCCCTTGCCCGGGGTGAGGTCTCTGACATCGGTGCCGCTTGCGGTACCGACTGCGGTCGCCTCCCAGGAAGGCTCCCCGACGACGTCGGCGGAGGGAGCTTAGCCGGTGCGGGCGAGGGAGTCTACCTCTCGACGCTCCCACCATGGCCGTGGTTCCACGGAGTCAAGCCCAGCAGATCACAGCTCGGCAGATGTTGAGATTGCTGGGCCACATGGCCTCCACAGTTCATGTGACTCCCATGGCCCGCCTTCACATGAGATCTGCTCAATGGACCCTAGCTTCCCAGTGGTTTCAGGCTGCTGGGGATCTAGAAGACGTGATCCACCTGTCCACGAGTTTTCTCAAATCCCTGTATTGGTGGACGATTTGGTCCAATTTGACTCTGGGACGTCCTTTCCAAATTCCTCAGCCACAAAAAGTGCTGACTACGGATGCGTCTCTCCTGGGTGGGGAGCTCATGTCGATGGGCTTCACACCCAGGGAAGCTGGTCCCTCCAGGAACGCGATCTGCAGATCAATCTCTTGGAGTTACGAGCGGTCTGGAACGCTCTGAAGGCTTTCAGAGATCGGCTGTCCCACCAAATTATCCAAATTCAGACAGACAACCAGGTTGCCATGTATTACATCAACAAGCAGGGGGGCACCGGATCTCGCCCCCTGTGTCAGGAAGCCGTCAGCATGTGGCTTTGGGCTCGCCGTCAGGGCATGGTGCTCCAAGCCACATACCTGGCAGGCGTAAACAACAGTCTGGCCGACAGACTGAGCAGGATTATGCAACCTCACGAGTGGTCGCTCAACTCCAGAGTAGTGCGACAGATCTTCCAGGTGTGGGGCACCCCCTTGGTAGATCTATTTGCATCTCGAGCCAACCACAAGGTCCCTCAGTTCTGTTTTCTGTTCAAGGCTTCAGGCCAACGGCAGACTGGCACCGGATGCCTTCCTCCTGGACTGGGGGGAAGGTCTGCTGTATGCTTATCCTCCCATACCTCTGGTGGGGAAGACTTTGTTGAAACTCAAGCAAGACCGAGGCACCATGATTCTGATTACTCCTTTTTGGCCGCGTCAGATCTGGTTCCCTCTTCTTCTGGAGTTGTCCTCCAAAGAACCGTGGAGATTGGAGTGTTTTCCGACCCTCATCACACAGGACGAAGGGGCGCTTCTGCATCCCAACCTCCGGTCTCTGACTCTCACGGCCTGGATGAGAGAGTAGACTTTGCCTCTTTGGGTCTGTCAGAGGGTGTCTCCCGCATCTTGCTTGCTTCCAGGAAAGATTCCACTAAGAGGAGTTACTACTTTCTATGGAGGAGGTTTGCTGTCTGGTGTGACAGCAAGGCCCTAGATCCTCGCTCTTGTCCTACGCAGACTCTGCTTGAATACCTTCTACACTTGTCTGAGTCTGGTCTCAAGACCAACTCTGTAAGGGTTCACCTTAGTGCAATCAGTGCATACCATTACCTTGTGGAAGGTAAGCCGATCTCAGGACAGCCTTTAGTTGTTCGCTTCATGAGAGGTTTGCTTTTGTCAAAGCCCCCTGTCAAACCTCCTACAGTGTCATGGGATCTCAATGTCGTTCTCACCCAGCTGACGAAACCTCCTTTTGAGCCACTGAACTCCTGCCATCTGAAGTACTTGACCTGGAAGGTCATTTTCTTGGTGGCAGTTACTTCAGCTCGTAGTCAGTGAGCTTCAGGCCCTGGTAGCCCAGGCCCCTTACACCAAATTTCATCATAACAGAGTAGTCCTCCGCACTCACCCTAAGTTCTTGCCAAAGGTTGTGTCGGAGTTCCATCTGAACCAGTCAATTGTCTTGCCAACATTCTTTCCCCGTCCTCATTCCTGCCCTGCTGAACGTCAGCTGCACACATTGGACTGCAAAAGAGCATTGGCCTTCTATCTGGAGCGGACACAGCCCAACAGACAGTCCGCCCAATTGTTTGTTTCTTTTGATCCCAACAGGAGGGGAGTGGCTGTGGGGAAACGCACCATATCCAATTGGCTAGCAGATTGCATTTCCTTCACTTACGCCCAGGCTGGGCCGGCTTTTGAGGGTCATGTCACGGCTCATAATGTTAGAGCCATGGCAGCGTCGGTAGCCCACTTGAAGTCAGCTACTATTGAAGAGATTTGCAAAGCTGCGACGTGGTCATCTGTCCACACATTCACATCTCATTACTGCCTGCAGCAGGATACCCGACGCGACAGTTGGTTCGGGCAGTCAGTGCTTCAGAATCTGTTCGGGGATTAGGATCCAACTCCACCCCCCTAGGCCCATGTTTTTTCTGTTCCAGGCTGCACTCTCAGTTAGTTGGATAAATTGTTAGGTCAATCTCAGTTATGTCCTCGCCGTTGCGAGGCCCAATTGACCATGGTTGTTGTTTTGAGTGAGCCTGGGGGCTAGGGATACCCCATCAGTGAGAACAAGCAGCCTGCTTGTCCTCGGAGAAAGCGAATGCTACATACCTGTAGAAGGTATTCTCCGAGGACAGCAGGCTGATTGTTCTCACAAACCCGCCCGCCTCCCCTTTGGAGTTGTCTTCCCTTGTCTTTGTCTTGCTACATATGGGACTGACAAACACGAGCCGGTTCGGGCGGGAAGACGGCCGCGCATGTGCGGTGCGCATGGGCGCGCGAGGACTAGCAAAGGCCTTTGCTAGTGAAGTTTCCGATTGGAGGGGCTGCCGTGGACGTCACCCATCAGTGAGAACAATCAGCCTGCTGTCCTCGGAGAGTACCTTCTACAGGTATGTAGCATTCACTTTACGTGCTTTAGTTTGGTTGTGTTGCAGAGATTAGGCATTTAAGTTGGCTCGGTAGGGTATGCTTTTTTAAACAGGTCACTGGCCTGTTTGTTTATGCTCATGTGCCACTGGCACGTGAATGTCCATTTCACCATCTACTTTAGAAAAGATTCTAGGTCAGCAGATCTTCAGGCCTAAATTCCAATTTGCATGGCCTTTCTAAAATGCCACATCTTTATCAACACGTTTACAATTTCAAAAAACCTACAGAGACTGGTAGACAAGACTTGCCTATGAGAAACTACTTCGGTCCACACAATTCCAACGTATATAATATTCACAATGTAAATGTATCACTATCTCTATGAATTGTTCTAATATGCAAAGCATATTTTCAGCTAATATACTGTGAATTCATCACTCATTTTAAATGCAGTCAGTGCTGAACTAAAAAGATGTTAAGCAAACGTCCAGCACTGTAATCATGCAACATGCAGAGCTAGTCACTATTAAAATCACATTTCAGGAAGCGCAAGCACTAAACACAGGCCATTTCTCCCAAAATAAAATATACTTTGTATTTATAAAAGGCAAGTAGATTTCACAAATGGATAGTACATACAACATATAATTAAACAGATTTTAAACATGTTGTATTAACAAAGCAATGAGAGTTGCACACGATTCACAGCATAATACATTTACAACAAGAAAGAAGAAAGGCACCTGGAGACATCTGACACTGGGCATGCTCTGCAGGCATCTGTGTGCACATGCTCGCTACCAGATTGGAGCAGCCTAGCCACAAACACCTTTGGCACAGAACACTGCAGGGTGACAAAAAGGAAGGAAGAGAAGAAGCGGGTTAGATGCCACAACAAATCACTTCACTTAAGCAACTATTAATATATTTAAAACTGGACAGGGGTTGAGGCCCATGCGGGCCTTTTACCCCAGGGGTGCTAACACAGGTGGCTGAGTTCCTACCCCTCCTTGGATAGTTGTCTTTGGGCCTTGGCTGCCGTCCTTTGCCTGCTGGTAGACAGGCAGTCTTTAGAGCCTGAGGGGGTCTGCTCATATGCCTTTGGCCTTTGTTGTGAAATCTGTGTGTTTAAAAAAAACAAAAATCGGATTGTTTGAAGAGCCAACATCCTACCTTTTTCATTCTGGTTTGTGCTGTGCGCGCCTTCACCGGAAGGGAGAGGGTCCTGGGGCCACTTGTATTTTTGTAGCGCTTCTCTGTTTTGCAGCAGCCAACAAGAGCTCCAATGCTTTAAGCACTGCGTGCTCTGTCAACATTGGGTCATTGATTCCACAGGTCACTGCTCCATCTGTAAGGGCAGGGAGATGGCAGCAGCAGTTCTGCTGGCTCCTGAGTCTGAATCACAGGACCTTCATGCGCGGTTGTAATGGCAGCCACTTCATTGTCAGCTAGTGAACGTTCAGTAACTGTGGTGGTTCCAATTTTGGCAGGAACTGCCGCCATCTTGAAAACCGCGCTAGCTTAAGATCAGCCTTGCTGGTGCCTATGTCTTCTGCTGGCTCTGGACAGGAGTCCTCGATGTCCTCTCAGTATTCAGGGGTTGATTTTCCACCTGACTTTGTGTCGGCTATGTATAGGGCCTTCTACCTTCCTCTAAGAAGCAGTGGGTAGAGGAGAGAGTGGAAGATTTGTTTGGACTCTGCCTCTCCTCTGTCAGAGAGAGATCAGGATTGGGCAGACGAGGAGGTTTGAGAACCAGAGCATGGTTTAGGGGCTGAGAGTTGGATGAAGGACTTGCCTCCTAGGAAGCGCCTCAGTGGTCTGTATTTTCCATCGGGAGGAGCTCTAGGAACTTATTTCTCAGGTTTTTTCTGTTTTAAAAATTAAGGAAGCTCACGGGATGGTGAACCCTCTTTTAAAAGGCATCAGGAAGTCTTCCCAATCTTTCCCTATGCATCATGATATTAGGGATGTCATTCAGACCCAGTGGAAGGCTCCAGACTGTCCTTTTTGGGTGGCTCAGCCCATGGTCTGCCTTTATCCTATTCTGGAGCAGGACATGGAATCTCTGCATCCTCTGATGGTGGATGATGTGGTAACGAAGAGCACAGTCCCTGTGGATGGGGGCACTGCGCTGCAGGATCCTCAGGACCGTCGAATGGAGGCTCTCTTGAAGCAGTTTTGATGCTGTGGCCTTGGTAGTGAAAGCAGCTATTCTCGGAGGTTTGGTTGCATGAGCCTGTTTTCGCTGGGCAGAGAGGATCTTGGACCGTCTCAGATGATCGGGCCCTTGTGGATCAGGAAATGGCTAAACTAGAGATCGGTTCATCTTTTCTTGCTGATTGATGCTCTTTATAATCTTCTCCATACTTCGGCTATGTCTATGGCACTCGATGTGGCCACCTGGCGCTCGTGGTTGCGGGGCTACAGTCAAGTCCAAACTTAGCAAGTTTCCTTTCCGTGAGTCTTTCATGTTTTGGTGAGGAGTTGAATAAATTGAAGAGCCTAGGAGAGACCAAGGTTCCTCGGCTTCCGAAGGATAGATCTAGACAATCTGTCTCTGGGAAAGGTAGATTCAGTAGACTGAGGTATAAGCCAGGTAAAGGCAGTGGTACTCAGAGTAGTCGCTATTTTCAGAGGGCTCAGTCCTTTCAAGGGGCGCGTTGAGGGGGGGATGGGATTCCAGTTTATCAGCGTCTGCTCCTGGATGAACCTCCCAATGAAGGTGTGGGGGTCCATGTTCCGGTAGGGCCAAGGTTGCGGTAGTTTGGAAAGGCTACACTTTGGAGTTTGCCTGTCCTTTGGCGAACTTCTTCCTGGAATCTCCCTATCGGGCTTGGTGGAAGATGCAGACATTTTACAAAATCTTCTCCATCTGCGAGCTTTGGTTCTGAACGGTGAGAGGCCTGGGTTGTTTTTCTGGACTTGAAGGGTGTCGGGCACTTTGTGTGCCTTCCTTCACATGGACTTGAGCAAGGCTTATCTTCACATTCCGATACAACCTGTGCATCAGAGGTTGCTTCGCTTTGCTGTTTTGGGATGGCATTATTGGTTCTGTGTGCTCCCCTTCGGTCTCGCGGCTCTCCTCGAACCTTTTCCCATGGTGGTGGTGGAAGCATTTGTTTTATTTATTTATATACCGCCTAGGCCTTGTTTGTTCACCCCTTCAAAGAAATGTAATAGATTGGTGAGGCAAGATTTCCCAACTCACTAAATCCATGTTCGCTTTATCTCATTAATCCATGCTTTTGAATATGCTCTGTAATTTTGTTCTTTATAATAGTCTCTGCCATTTTGCCCGGCACCGACTTCAGGCTTAATGGTTTATAATTTCCCTGATCCCCTCTGGAACCTTTTTTTATTATTTATTTATATTCTTTAATCATTTTTATTTTCAACAAATGCTGCATAGTACATCACAGGCGTGAAATAAAACTTACAAATTAGATCAGCCATGTTGAATTTTCCATTAACAAATAGCTTTACAACCCCAAACCTTGAACTAACTCCCCCCCCCCCCCCCCCCCCCCCCCCGTGAGTCATTCAAATGTTCAAAATATAACTTCTCGCTCGTGAGGGCATAGTCAGCCACAAAGGTTCCCACAGTTTGCGGAACTCCTCTCCCTCGGTGCTGTCCAATACCCGCACCCTACATCTATCAAGCTTCATTTGCTGTATCGGAGCACGCCAGCATGGCAGAGGAGGCCTCAACTCTGACCGCCAGGATTTTAGAATTGTGAAAATCCCAAATAGTATCGCCCACTGCACATATCTCTTTAACCCTGGTGGCGGCATCTCTGTAAATTTATAGGTATAAAATAGAATTAGAGGGTCGCACACTAAAGAGCACCCCCATTGTGTGTAAGGAATGAAGGACATCCCCCCCAAAATTGCTGTACCAGTGGACAAAGCCAGAACATATGTCCCAGCGTGGCTGATCCACTCCCACACCTGGTACAAGTCCCATCCCATGATTCAGTTATACGAGCTACTCTCTTTGGTGCCAAATATGTCCTCATGAAGAATCTATATAACTTCTCACACTGCAGGACTGACAGGTGTAGCAGATAAATTTTCCTTATGAATTTCTTACAATTATCAGGTGTTAAGTGTGCAACCCAAGTCCTCCGACCAACTTCATATATAAGCCAACCACATATAATCTATTTCTTGGGTAGTGTCTTTAAGCTGTTGGAGATCAAACCGCAGTGGGACAGATACCTGTGCCCCAAGAGAATAATTCTCAGTGAGTATATCTACTACATCTGTGAGGTCAGACCACAAGAGGGAAGACACGTAATGTTTTAATTGTGTGTATGCAAAGTAGCGTGTGCCAGGAATGCCAAACTCTGCTGTTAGTGCAGCAAGTGTTTTAAGCTGCCCCTCTTCATTAACTACTTGGGACAAATAAACAACACCTCTGTTCCTCCACTGACTAAAAACACTAGCACCCAGCCCCGGAGGAAACTCTGGATTATTGCAAATAGAAAGCAGAGGTGTAACATTGGCGTTGAAATTGTCTCCTACACACCCACCTCCAGGTAGCTCTGAGCGAGTGCAATAAGGGATGTCGTTGATATGCTAGGGGTGGTAGGCGGTAACCTGTGTGCAGGAGATAACTAAAGTGTGTCCCGGGGAAAATTGACATCTCAGCCACAGTATTAGAAAACTCCGCTGATCCCCGAAACCAATCGTTGACATGCCGCATTGCACATGCTATCGAAAGGTTCCTTAAACTCAAGAGCCCCATCCCGCTCTGTTCTTTTGGCGTGAGGATCACTGACACAGGCAATCTGGGACGTCTACCCCACCAGAGGAAATTTTGCGTTAGCCTATTTAAAACCCGTTCCTCTTTCCCCTTCAAAAACAGTGGAAGCTGTTGAAAAAGGTAAAGCCACCTCGGGGCCATAAGCATGTTAAAGAGTGCAATCTGCCCCCATAGAGAGAGTGGAAGAGCTTGCCACAGTGTCAATTTAAGTTTCATGCTTTCCATCATTGGGCTGATATTGAGTTTATATAAAGTCAACAGGTCCAGTGGAATTAATATTCCCAGATATTTTAGTTCTGTATCTGCCCAGCGTAGCGGGAAGCTCCCCTGCCAAGTATGTTGCAACCCAGCATCTAAGGCAAGTGCGCATGACTTCTGAAGGTTCAGCGAAAACCCCGACAGAGCCCCATATCGCCCCACAACTTCTAGAGCATGTCGCAAAGACACCTGGGGCTCCCTCAGGACCAGCAGAATGTCATCCGCATAAGCCAATGTTTTCACCTCTTCACCAGCAATGTTTACCCCCTTAATTTCTCTTGCACCATTCAGAGCCCGTATCAAGGGCTCCAAAGAAAGATCAAATAAGAGGGGTGACAGGGGACACCCCTGTCTTGTTCCCCTGCGAACCGGAAACCAATCAGATCTCCCCCCATTTGCTACTATTTGTGCCCCTAGCCCTTCATATAGTGCTCTTATAGGGCGAATAAATCCCTCTGGAAACTCCATCCACTCTAACACCCTAAACAGATATCTCCAATCCACATGGTCAAATGCCTTCGCCGCATCTAAGCTGACTAACTACCAGGTTCTTTTTGACCAGTGCATTGGGCCATGGCTAAGAGAATTCTCCGCACGTGTAAAACAGAATGACGTTTGGGGATGAACCCCACCTGTCCTGGACTTTTGAGGTCCGATATATTCGCTGCTAATCTATTAGCCAGGATCTTTGCTAGAAGTTAATCGTTTATGGCCCCTATTCACATTCTCTTCCTAGTTCTGTCCCTTCCTAATCTTTTCCCTCACCCCCTACCTCTCTCCGCTACAGGAACTCACTTCCCATCCATTGACTTCATCACCTCACCTTCTCTCCTACCCTCTTCCTCCCTCTTGGCTTTTAATCTCCGTCTCTTTCTTCCCTCCATTTTGCCTTCCCCATTCCACCTAAATACCTCTCGCCTTCGACGCCTTCGTGGCCACACCTCTCCTACTCTCCTCCGCTCTCTTTTACTCCTCCTCTTACTCTCAGCTGGTGACATCAATCCCAATCCTGGCCCTCCTCACCAACTATTATCCAAACTCTACAGATCTCACCGTGACCTCTCTAACCTCATCTCTATTCCTCTACTCCCCTCCTCTTCTCTGCCCTTCTCTTGCGCCCTATGGAATGCCCGCTCTATCTGTAACAAACTCCCCTATATCCAGGACCTCTTTATGTCACGTCACCTCCATCTGCTCGCCATAACAGAAACCTGGCTCTGCCCTGATGACTCTGCTTCAGTCGCAGCCCTGTGCCATGGCGGTTATCTATTTTCACATACTCCTCGCCCTGCTGGCCGTGGGGGCGGTGTTGGACTACTTCTCTCTCCCTCCTCCAGATTTCAACCCCTTCTTCCACCTCAATCTCACTGTTTTTCCTCCTTTGAAGTCCACTCTATCTGCCTTTTCTCTCCTCTGCCTCTTCGAATAGCGGTCATTTATCGTCCCCCTGATAAGTCCCTTTCATCCTTTCTCAGTGACTTTGACGCCTGGCTTGCCTTCTTCCATGATCCTTCCTCCCCCTCTCTCATCCTTGGTGACTTTAATATTCCTGCTAATGATCCTTCCAACTCTTATATTTCCAAGTTATTCGCTTTAACGTCGTCCTTTAATCTCCAACTATGATCCACCTCCCCCACTCATCAAAATGGTCACTGTCTTGATCTCATCTTCTCCTCCAACTGTTCACCTTCTAGTTCCCTTGCCTCTGATCATCCCTCCTCTGATCACCATCTTATAACTTTCACACTTAAATCTCCTCCCTCCCAGTCCCGTCCTATCCTATCTAATTTATCTAGGAATCTTCACGATATTGACCCTTCATCTCTATCCTCCCATGTTTCAAACCTCCTCTCTACTGTGGCACCATCCACGTCTGTCAACGAGGCTGTTTCTTCTTACAACAATACTCTATCCTCTGCCTTAGACACTCTTGCACCTTTGATGACCCGCCCTGTAAGGCGTACAAAACCCCAACCTTGGCTGACTTCTAATATCTGCTACCTACGTTCCTGTACCCGCTCCGCCGAACGCCTCTGGCGGAAATCTCGGGCCCTTGCTGATTTCTTACACTTTGTTCATGCTGACCTTCTTCCAATCTGCTCTTTTACGCGCCAAACAGGATTATTATATCCAACTGACCAACTCTCTTGGCTCTAATCCTCAAATTCTCTTCACCACATTGAACTCTCTCCTCAAGGTGCCCCCTCCCCCAACTCCCCCTTCATTATCTCCTCAGACCCTTGCTGAATTATTTCACAACAAGGTTCAAAAGATAAACCTAGCTTTCTCTACCTCTCCAGCTCTCCCTCCACTAGTCCGTTCCCCTCTCCTCTCCTTCCCCTCATTCCCTTTCCTCCTTTCCTGAAGTTACTATTGAGGAAACTACACTTCTCCTTTCTTCCTCAAAATGTACCACCTGTTCCTCTGATCCCATTCCCACCCACCTTCTTAATGCCATCTCTCCTACTCTTATTCCTTTTATCTGTCACATTCTCAACCTCTCACTTTCCACTGCGACTGTCCCTGCTGCCTTTAAACATGCTGTGGTCACACCTCTCCTTAAGAAGCCTTCACTTGACCCTACTAGTCCCTCTAATTACCGACCCATCTCCCTCCTTCCTTTTCTCTCCAAATTACTTGAGCGTGCTGTTCGCCGCCGCTGCCTTGATTTTCTCAACTCACATGCTATTCTTGACCCATTACAATCTGGTTTTCGCCCTCTCCACTCAACCGAAACTGCGCTTACTAAAGTCTCCAATGACCTATTACTGGCTAAATCCAGAGGTCAATATTCCATCCTCATTCTTCTTGATCTTTCCGCTGCTTTTGACACTGTCGATCACAGCATACTTCTCGATACCCTGTCCTCACTTGGATTCCAGGGCTCTGTCCTTTCCTGGTTCTCTTCCTACCTCTCCCTCCGCACCTTTAGTGTTCACTCTGGTGGATCCTCTTCTACTTCTATCCCTCTGCCTGTCGGCGTCCCTCAGGGTTCTGTTCTTGGTCCCCTCCTCTTTTCTATCTACACTTCTTCCCTTGGTTCATTAATCTCATCCCATGGCTTTTCCTACTATCTCTATGCTGATGACTCCCAAATCTACCTTTCTACCCCTGATATCTCACCTTGCATCCAAACCAAAGTTTCAGCGTGCTTGTCTGACATTGCTGCCTGGATGTCTCAACGCCATCTGAAATTAAATATGACCAAAACCGAGCTTCTCATTTTCCCCCCCAAACCCACCTCCCCGCTCCCCCCCCCCCCCCCCGTTTTCTATTTCTGTTGATGGCTCTCTCATTCTCCCTGTCTCCTCAGCTCGAAACCTTGGGGTCATCTTTGACTCTTCTCTCTCCTTCTCTGCTCATATCCAGCAGATTGCCAAGACCTGTCGTTTCTTTCTTTATCCGCCCCTTTCTTTCCGAGCACTCTACCAAAACCCTCATCCACACCCTTGTCACCTCTCGTTTAGACTACTGCAATCTGCTTCTTGCTGGCCTCCCACTTAGTCACCTCTCCCCTCTCCAGTCGGTTCAAAACTCTGCTGCCCGTCTCATCTTCCGCCAGGGTCGCTTTACTCATACTACCCCTCTCCTCAAGACCCTTCACTGGCTCCCTATCCGTTTTCGCATCCTGTTCAAACTTCTTCTACTAACCTATAAATGTATTCACTCTGCTGCTCCCCAGTATCTCTCCACACTCGTCCTTCCCTACACCCCTTCCCGTGCACTCCGCTCCATGGATAAATCCTTCTTATCTGTTCCCTTCTCCACTACTGCCAACTCCAGACTTCGCGCCTTCTGTCTCGCTGCACCCTATGCCTGGAATAAACTTCCTGAGCCCCTACGTCTTTCCCCATCCTTGGCCACCTCTAAATCTAGACTGAAAGCCCACCTCTTTAACATTGCTTTTGACTTGTAACCACTCGCCTCCACCTACCCTCCTCTCTTCCTTCCCGTTCACATTAATTGATTTGATTTGCTTACTTTATTTATTTTTTGTCTATTAGAT
Organism: Microcaecilia unicolor; assembly: GCF_901765095.1. Classification (NCBI taxonomy): domain Eukaryota; kingdom Metazoa; phylum Chordata; class Amphibia; order Gymnophiona; family Siphonopidae; genus Microcaecilia; species Microcaecilia unicolor. Next base: position 127,454,996 of record NC_044038.1, on the reverse strand, counting down.
TGTAAGCTCTTTGAGCAGGGACTGTCTTTCTTCTATGTTTGTGCAGCGCTGCGTATGCCTTGTAGCGCTATAGAAATGCTAAATAGTAGTGGTAGTACATTGATGAGAGATGGGGCGATAGGAGTCGGGGTCTTCTGCCGGCTTGCCCTGTTTAAGTAGTAGTGTGATCAGAGCTGTGTTTTCGTGCTGTGGGAGCTTCCCATCATCTATCACCACCTGGTAGTAATCCATTAAAGGTGAGACAATGGACAACTGTAATGTTTTGTAAAATTCCCCAGAGAATCCATCTATCCCGGGGCCGATCCCAACTTGAGGCTGCGAATAGCGTTTTGGAGCTCTTTTAGCTGCAGGGGCAGTTCCAAGGCATCACGGGTCCCCTCGTCTAACCGGGGCATCCCCGAGGTAGACAGAAACCTGTCCACCTTCTCCACGGAAGGCGGGCCGGCAGATGTATACAAGTCTCTAAAGTGGTTCTGTAACAGACTCGGTAACTCATTGGTTCTATTGAGCATATTCCCTCGCGTGTCCTTCAGCACAGTGATAGTACGATTTCCAGTCGGGGGACTAACCAACTTAGCCAACAGACCTCCCTGTCTATTCCCATATTTATGCAATCTAAATTTCTGGTATGTGATGTTCTTTTGTGTTTGTTCTTGTATTAAAGAATTTATGGTAGCTTGCAACGCTTCATAATTATCTCTATGCATCTGTGTGGGGGAGGTTATAAGTTTGCGCTTGGCATTGCTCAATTGCCCTGTCAGATTAATGATACTAGCGGCCACTTTTTTCTTTCTGGCCGCCATGTAAGAGAGAACCTCTCCCCTCATTACTGCCTTTGCAGTGCACCAATATAAAACTGGGTCCATTCTGTGTTGCTGATTGTGGGAAGAGAACTCCTCCCATTTTTTCTGTAAGAAACTGGTAAAATCTACGTCTTTTACTAAATATCCAGGAAATCTCCAATGTTTTGTTGTGTGGTTCCCCCCACCTATTTCTAGAGTAATCTTCATCAGAGAATGGTCTGAGTATAATTTGTTCTATGGAGGCTTCTATGGCACATGGGAATAAGGATGCCGATACAAAAATGTAATCTAAGCGTGCCCAAGTCCCATGTGCACGGGATCTATGTGTGAAATCTTTGCCCTCCGGGTGTAGAGCTCTCCATGTGTCTATTAACCCAAGCGAGGTCGTGAAAGATGACAGTATATCCTGCCCCTTTCTATTATCTGCCCTCATGTTCCTCCTCCCCGTACAATCCACCTCGTTGTCCATAATTGCATTCATATCTCCTGCAAGAATTATCTCCTTATCTCGAAACGGGAGGAGGGCCCGCATCAATTCAGGAAAAAATTCTGGTGTTTGAGGAGTGGGAGCATATACTGACAAGTACAGTTCTTTTCCCTGAATATTCAGCCTGACCATCAAATAGCGCCCCTCATCATCTTTTAGCAAAGTTTCTGATGAGTACACTAAATGTTTACGATATAAGTTTGCAACCCCCCCTCTTCTCCAACCCGAGGATGCATAATCTACCTGTCCCACCCACATTTTCTTTAGCTTTCCGTGCTCTTCGGCAGACACTGGTCTCTTGAAGGCAAGCTATGTCTGTATTAAGTCGCTTTAAATGCATTAGCACCTTCTTCCGTTTTATTGGGGAGGAGATCCCCCCCCACACATTCCAAGTTATAAGTTTATAAGAGGCAGACCCTTATGAATATATGATCTTTCCACAGCATACTGTAATCAGGTTCTATGGATATGGGAGCCCAGCCCCTCTCCCACACCCAGTTGCCATCTTTTTCTCCACTCACAATAGACAAGACCCGTTGCTTACCTTGCCCTCTGGCAGTGTTATTATATGGCTCACAAAGTTCCCCTATAACCATTCTATACCCAACCCCCTCAACCATTCACTCCCAACCCCCCTGCCCCAAACATCCCATAGAACTTGGCGATGATTTTGCGTTCATCACAAGGATTCACCGTAATGCAAAGGGTCCCCTCTCCCTTTAAGGTAACTACACATCCATACATATACTCATACATATGCCTCTAAAACAAAACAGCATAGAAAATGTGTAAACCAGTAAGTTCCCCTCATGTTCACTGTCCCAAGTCAGTCCGGCATAATCGCTCTTGTGCGTTACCGCCTCGTTGTCCTCTTCACAGCTGGGTTCACTCAGGTCTCACTATTGAGGTCAATCTGTTGTTTGTTGATATATTCCATCGCTTCCTTTTCTGAGTCGAAGTTGGTCCACTTGCCACCAAACTGAATCTTTAAAGTTGCAGGATAGGCCAATGTGAATCGGATCTTTTTCTCTACCAACTTCGAGCACACCGGGTGGAAGCGTAGTCTTTTTTCCTGAACGCCCACTGGATAATCAGGAAAGATCAAGATCGGTGCGCCATTATATCTTAAGGAGTCTCTCATAGATCTGTATCCTTGCATAATTTCTTCCTTGTGTATGTAATTATGAATTTTCACGATTACAACTCGTGGTTTCGAGTTCTCTTTTTGAAGTCTGCCCAGGCGGTGCGCCCGTTCAATACAGAAGGCCCTGCAGCTATCTGAGAGCGCGAACTCCTGTTGCAGCCATGTTTCAAGGAGGGCCCCCAGGTTCCTTTCTGGAGCCGATTCAGGAATCCCAACTATTCTTATGTTTGAACAGCGGGCTCTGCTCTCCAGATAAGCAAGCTTTTCGCCTTGCGCTCTTACTTTCTCTTCCAGTTCTTTGAGCGCAGGCGTGCTTTTATTCCATGAGTCTTCAGCCTCCGACATGCGTTTCTCGAGTTCTGTTGTCCGCCTCACCGTCTCCGATATGTGCGCCTCCATCTGTCCCAGCTGACCCGCAAGAGACTCAAATCTTGGTTCCAGGGCCGCCTCAACCGCTTTTGTTATTTGCGCAAGCTGCTTTTCGGAAAACTCTGGTTGCGCCTCACTCACCGGATCCGCCATCTTGGATTCGACCGTGGCCGGTGGCGATTTGCCTTTATCGCCTTTTACACTTCTTTTTGTGGCTCCGGGAGGCATCGGCACCAAATAAGCTTCCATACACTTTTCCGGATCCCGTTCACCGTCTCAGGTTAGCACAGGAGGGGAATTGAGAACAGTCTGCACTGCAATTACGGAGAGGGGACCCCGGAGCACAGTCTAAACACTGCTGTTGCTCTCAGTGCATCACGTGATCTCCTCATTTATATTCTTTATTAATTTCATTTTAAACAAAGATGATAATGTTTGAAAGATACACCACAATAATGGAGAGAATCTAATTTTTTTACCAAATGAAGTTGGTCTTAGAGGAATCATTATAAAACAAAGAAAGAGAGCAGGAGGTTACCCCTTTATCAATTTAACCAGCTTCATATCTGTCAGTTTTTTTCTTGTTACCTTGCATATTAAGAAAATTATGCAATTGTTCAGGTTCCTAAAAAACATCTATTATTCTGGAACCTTTTTAAAATGTCGGTGTTAACTTTGTTTTATATTGTATGTTATTTACATTAGTTTTGTATTGCACCTGGGGCAATTGAGAATGGAGGGCTAAGTGAATTTCCCAGGGTCACATAGAGCTGTAGAGGAAATTGAACCCAGTTCCCCAGGATCTCAAACCATTGCTGATCATTAGGCAGCAGTGGGAATCCTTCAGAAGGAGGGGATTTTGGTGCATCCTTATCTCAAATGATTGGCTCATTTGGGCCAAGTCGTTCCAGGAGTCTGTTCAGGTCACTTCCCAGAGTAGTTAGTGCAAGTGCTTCAGTTGTTGGGCTAGGTAGTCAATCTGGCTAAGAGTCATCTGGAGCCATCTCGGACCTTGGAATATCTGGGGGTGCTTTTCGACACTCAAACGGACCGCATTCTTCCTCCTGCAAGAATTCTGAACTTACATGTTCAGATTTGTTCTCTTCTGTGTGCTCAGTCTCCCCGGGCCAGGATTGTTTTTGCAGGTTCTGGGGTTCATGGCGGTGGCATTGGACATGGTGCTGTGGGCCAGAGCTAACATGAAGACAACTACAGTCAGCTCTTCTGTCCATGTTGGTTGCCTCATGTCACTGGAGTTGGAGGCCTGGCTTCCCCTTCTGGGTCTTGAATCAAAGGCTGCACGGCTGGACCATCCTTAATGGGTGATGCTGACAATGGATGCCAGTCTCCTGGGCTAGGGATATCATTATGCAGGACAAGTGGCTCAGGCCCGTTGGTCTCAGGGGGAAGCACGGTTTTCAATCAGTGTGTTGGAGACCAGGGCCATTCGCCTGACATTGTTGTCGCTCCAGTCCCTTCTCAAAGGCGAGGTAGTATGAGTTCTGTCAGACAATGCCACGGTGTTCCAGCATTGGCTTGTGCCTCCCTGCTGATTGACATAAAATCCACAGGTGGTGCGGGAGGCTGCTGTGCTTCTCTACTGAGCAGAGCTTCATCTGTTGGATCTCTCTGGCAGTGCATGTTGCAGGAGTGGACAATGGCCAGTCAGCCTACCTCAGCAGACACCTCCTAGATCCGGGGGAGTGGAGTTTGAGTCCCACAGCCTTTGCCCTCATCATGGGCAAATGGGGAACTTCCATCATGGACTTGGTGGTGACTTCTTGCAACGCCAAGGTTCCTTTGATTCTCCGCTGGAGAGACAACACTGCAGAGGGCATGAATGCTCTACTGCAGACTTTGCATGTGTCAGGGCTCCTTAGTGGTTCCACTGGCCATTATTAATTGGCCGGATCATTCAGCGAATAGAGCATCACAGGAACTTCATCATTAGTTGGCCGGATCATTCAGCGAGTAGAGCATCACAGGACCTTCGTGATTCTGGTGTCACTCCAGATTGGCTGCGTAGACCTTGGTACGATGATCTGATCTGGTGCATCTCCTGGTGGAGGGTCCACTTCTGTTGCCTCAGATGGAAGACTTGCAGTGTCCAGAGCCTGGTGCGGCTACCCAATCCAGCTCATTTCTTGCAGCTCGGCTCTTGAGAGGGAGTGTTTGAGGAAGAGGTGGCTGTTTGTTGGTGATTGCTATGCTTCTGCGGTCTAAGAAGCGGTCTACCTCTCTTGCTTATGTTCGGGTGTGGCATGTCTTACGAGTGGTGTGTCAGTCTTCAGATTGCACCCCTTCATGTGTCGTTGCCAAAAGTCTAGCCTTGTCACTTAAAGGTAATGCCCTTATCTTGTTTCAGGGGCTTGGTCTGGGGTAAATTCCTGGCAACACATTAGGATATGGTCTATTTCTTTAGCAGCATGTATCGTCTTCGGCCTCCAGTGCAACTGACTGTCCCTCAGTGTGGTTTTGTCTGCATTGGTGGTGGTGCCCTTAGAGCCTTAAGGATTTAACTTTAAAAGTGGTGTTTCTGGTTGTCTTGACTTTGGCTCGCCAGATCTCAGAGCTGCAGGCCCTTTCTTGTTGGAAGCCTTTCCTATTCTTTAAGGACAAAGTTGAGCTTCGGTTGGTTACTTCCTTTCTATCCAAGTCACTGATTTTTATGTGAATCACAGTGTCTCTGCCTGTGCTGGGAGATTGGGCTGGTTCGGCAGAGCAACAGCAGTTACGTTATCTGGATGTGCAGTGGATTCTGTCTAGATAACCTGTGCGTTGCTCAGGAATTTTGCCGCTTTGATTGACTGTGCTCGTTGGAGGCCATTGGAAGGGAGAAGCCAGTTCTAAGGCTGCTGTTACTCAAGGGGGCGGTTGTCAACTTGTGCTCAAGGGCAGACTGATTCCAGTTATTTTAGGGGCTCACTCCACTCGGGCTCAGGTGGCTTTATGGGCAGGGCATTCCTTTGTGTCTCTGCTGGGCATCTGCAAGGCAGTGGTGTGATCTTCTTTGCATGCTTTTGCGCATCATTACAGGTTGGATGTGCAGGTCTGTCGGGATGCAGTGTTTGGATCGCATGTGTTGGAAACAAAGCAGATCAGTGGTAGATACGAACAAATCTTTATTGCAGAATTTCAATCTAATAGAATACCAACACAGGCAGTGTTTCACACAAAGGGGCTGTGTCAGGGTCTATACCGTGATCTTCATCACCATAAGAGCTAAATGGTGTATTTGCTAATTACCACTAAAGTGCATGGTAGCACGCTGCTCTCTACTGGAGAGCGCCTTTGACTTTGAAGTAGAGATTGTGCTATTTTTTTGTCTTTCATCGGCCCTGGTGCCCTGCTCATTTGGCCCCCAATTGTGTATGGCGGTAATTAGCAAATACACTATTTAGCTATTTTGGTGATCACAGTATAGCACCCGATGCAGCCTCTTTGTGCAAAACACGGCCTGTGTTGGGCATTCTATTAGATCAAAATTCTGCAATAAAGATTTGTTCGTATCTTCCACTGATCTGCTTGCTTTTTTTCCACATTGGGGTTTGTGGATCGTTTGCCTTGTTTTTTTGGCACATGTATTGGAAGCAGGGCTGTGAGGGTCCCACCCTTGATGGTCACTGCTTTGGTACTTCCCATCTGTGCTGCTCTAAAGGGATACTTTGGAAGGAGAAATTAGGTCTTACCTGCTAATTGGTTTTCCCTTAGTCCTTCTAGACTGACACAGAGCCCGCCCACATCGTCTGTGTTGTATGGCTTGTGCTCATCGGCAGTGCTCCTTGCAGGTCAGTGGACAAGGAGTTGGTGGTTGGCGGTTTTTACTTAAGAGGTCAGAGTACACAATGTTGCGCCTTCAAATACGGGGGGGGGGGGGGGGGGGGGGGGGGGGGAGAGGAAGAAAACAAAACATTCAAACAAATGAGAGAAGGGCAAACATGTAAGGTATATTTCTCCGAGGACAAGCAGGCTGCTTATTTTCATGACTGGGTAACGTTCACGGCAGCCCCCTCCAACCGGAAGAGTTTGAAGCAAACTCACAAAAAGTCTCGCGGGAGGTCCCGGGCACGCCCGCCGCGCATGCGTGACAGCTCCTGCTCAGTTTTTCGCTTTCCACGCTTGGAGAGAAGACTGCGTCGCGTCCTTCTCCGTGTCAGCCCTCGGAAACCGTTCTAGCGCTTAGTCCGCTTTTTCTTTGTTTTGTGGCACTGTCCGCGCCTTCTTTTTTTCTTCCTCTTAAAAAAAAAAAAAAAAAAATAAGAGAAAATCCTGTTTTTCCCTAGTTTTTGGCGTCTTCACTTCCTTTCACCACCGTCGCAGCCTCATGGCCACGCGTTTCCGTTCTTCCCTTTTTGTGGCCATTTTTGCTGCCACCATCGACGATTTTGACCTCGCCGCCGCGATTTTTCCGTCGATGACATCGAAGATCCCTAGCGGCTTCAATATGTCTGGTCGGTGCGGCCGGCAGATCTCGCTTTCCAACACCCACGCTTGGTGCCTTCAGTGCCTCGGGCTTGAGCATAATCCCAAAGCGTGCAACTTGTCTCGGCTTAACAAAGTGGACACAGGTAGCGAGGCAATCTCAACGGGATCGCATTTTTTGGAGCTTGCGCTGGCCCTTCGGCGTCGACGTCAGTAGCATCGGCACTGGTGGCATTGATTTCGGCACCAGACATGGCATAGACCTCAGGAGTACAGGTACCACCGGCCTGACGACCACCTCTTGCTGGGAGCAGTGAGCAGTCGAGTGGGCCTCCACCTGCCTCGGCTGTTCCTGCTGTGCAGGGCCATCGGGACCAACCCCTTTCGGACCCGACCCCGAGGAGACGTGTGGATTCCACGTCCTCGTCGGTACCGCAGAGCGCCAGTGACGTGCATCGAAAAGTTACCTAAGAAGCATCGTCATCAGTCACCCCCTTCACACGGTACCGGGAGCTCCAGGGTGTCGAAAAATTCGGCACCCGAGAAGCGTCGACGCCGGGAGGACCACTCCCCCCTCCATCCAAGAGGTGTCGATGTGTAGGTCGTCGGGCAGTCCAGTACCATCTCCTGGCCCCGTGCAGATTCGAGTGCCGACTCCTGCACGGACCCCTCAGCCTTTCCCGACAGAGACTTTGGACGAGCGCCTCCGAGCCATTCTTCCGGGTCTCCTGGAAGGGCTGCTACGCCAGTCTCTCATGGTACCGAGGGTGCTTGCGCGTTCGGCACCGTTGACGGACACACCGGTTGGCTTTGACCCTGTGATGTGGCCGTCGACACCGGTACAGCTTTCAGCATCGGTCTCAGCCGCCACTCAGGTGGAATCCCCGTCGATGGAGGGAGCTTCATCCCTGCCGGTGCGGGAGTCCTTCTCTCAACGCCATCATCGAGGACTTGGTTCCTCTGAGTCGAGACGGGCCCGGTTCCGGACGGAGGTCAGGGAGCTCATGTCTGACACCGAGGAGGAGGCCTCGTGGGGGGAGGAGGAGGATCCCAGGTATTTCTCTTCCGAGGAGTCCTGTGGTCTTCCCTCTGACCCCACTACTTCACCGGAAAGGAAGCTTTCGCTACCTGAGAGCCTTTCCTTTGCCTCTTTTGTTAGGGACATGTCTGTGAGCATTCCCTTTCCTGTGGTTACTGTGGATGAGCCGAGGGCTGAGATGCTCGAGGTCCTCGACTATCCATCAACCACCTAGAGAGTCTTCCATGGTCCCGTTGCACAATGTCCTCAGAGACACTGCTTCAGAACTGGCTGAAGCCCTTATCTAATCCCACCATCCCGAAGAAAGCAGAGTCCCAGTATAGAGTCTACACTGACCCAGAGTTGAGGACTCAGTTGCCACACGACTCCGCGGTCGTGGATTCTGCTCTCAAGAGAGCCAAGAGTTCAAGGGATACCGCCTCGACGCCCACGGGGCGCGAGTCTCGCACTCTGGACTCTTTTGGGAGGAAGGCCTATCATTCCTCCATGCTCGTGACCAAGATCCAGTCTAACCAGCTCTACATGAGCATTCACATTCGGAGTAATGTGCGGCAACTGGCGGACCTGGTCGATAAGCTCCCGCCGGAGCAGGCCAGGCCTTTTCAGGAGGTGGTCAGGCAGCTGAAGGCGTGTCGCAAATTCCTGTCCAGGTGTATTTATGACACTTGTGATGTTGCATCCAGAGCTGCTGCCCAAGGTATAGTGATGCGCAGACTCTCATGGCTGCACGCCTCTGACCTGGATGATCGGACCCAGCAGCGGCTGGCGGATGTCCCTTGCTGGGGGGATAACATTTTTGGCAAGAAAGTCGAGCAGTTAGTCGAACAGCTCCACCAGTGGGAAACCACCCTCGACAAATCTCTCCCACCGGGCACCTTCAGCACCTACCTCTTCAGGTAGGTGTTTTTTCAGGGGGAAGAAGACTGCTTCTTACGCTTACACCAAGCGTAGGTACAATCCTCCTTCCTGGCAGCCTTCCTAGGCTCAGCCCCAGCTCGCTCGTTCATGTCAACAGCGTGCGACCAAGCAGGCCCCTGCAGCTCCCCAGCAAAAGCAGGGGACGGGCTTTAGACTGGATCCAAGGGAGCATAGCCACCATACCAGTGCCCGTGCCGGACGATCTATCGGTCGGGGGGAGGTTAAAATTTTTTCACCAAAGGTGGCCTCTCATAACCTCCGACCAGTGGGTTCTCCAAATAGTGCGGTGCGGGTACGCCCTCAATTTGACCTCCACTCTGCAAAATTGCCCGCCGGAGCTCAGTCCTTCAGCTCCCACCACAGGCAGGTACTTGCAGAGGAACTCTCCGCCCTTCTCAGCACCAATGCGGTCGAGCCCATACCACCAGGGCAGGAAGGGCTGGGATTCTATTCCAGGTACTTCCTTGTGGAAAGAAAACAGGGGGGATGCGTCCCATCCTAGACCTGAGGCCTGAACAAATATCTGGTGTGAGAAAAGTTCAGGATGCTTTCCTTGGGCACCCTTCTCCCCATGATTCAGAAAGACAATTGGCTATGCTCCCTGGATTTAAAGGATGCTTATACCCACATCCCGATACTGCCAGCTCATAGACAGTATCTGCGATTCCGTCTGGGGACACAGCATTTCCCGTATTGTGTGCTGCCCTTTGGGATCGCCTCTGCGCCACGGGTATTCACGAAGTGCCTTGTGGTGATTGCGGCGTCGCTACGCAAGCTGGGGGTGCAGGTGTTCCCTTATCTCGACAATTGGCTGGTGAAGAGCACCTCGGAGGCAGGAGCTCTGCGGTCCATGCAGAGGACTATTCAACTTCTGGAGCTACTGGGTTTTGTGATAAACTACCCAAAGTCCCATCTCCGCCCAGTCCAGTCACTCGAATTCATTGGAGCCCTGCTGAATTCACAGACAGCTCATGCCTATCTCCCTGAGGCGAGGGCGCAGACACTTCTATCCCTCGCCTCCCGGGCCTGAGCATCCCAGCAGATCATAGCTCGGCAGATGTTGAGACTCCTGGACCATATGGCCTCTACAATCCATGTAACTCCCATGGCACGTCTTCACATGAGACCAGCTCAATGGACCCTAGCTTCCCAGTGGTATCAGGCTACGGGGAATCTAGAGGATGCAATCAGACTGCCCGCCAGTTTTCACACTTCAGTCCGCTGGTGGACGATTCGATCCAATTTGATCTTGGGACGCCCATTCCAAATTCCTCAGCCGCAAAAGGTGCTGACGACGGATGCATCTCTTAGGGTGGGGAGTCCATGTCGATGGGCTTCACACTCGAGGACTGTGGTCCCTCCAGGAATCTGGTCTGCAAATCAACCTCCTGGAGTTGGGAGCGGTCTGGAACGCGCTGAAGGCTTTCAGAGATTGGCTGTCCTTTCAAATTATCCAAATTCGGACAGACAACCAGGTTGCGATGTACTACATCAATAAGCAGGGGGGCACCGGATCTCGCCCCCTGGGTCAGGAAGCTGTCGGGATGTGGCGCTGGGCTCGCCAGCATGGCATGCTTCTCCAAGCCACGTACCTGGCAGGCGTAAACAGTCTGGCCGACGAATTGAGCGACCATTCGTGCAGTTGCATGAGTCTGCTCAATCTAAGTGTGGTACGCAAGATCTTCCGGGAGTGGGGCCTCTATTCTGTTCCAGGCTGCAGGCCCACGACAGGTTAGCGTCGGACACCTTCCTCCTGCATTGGGGGAACGGACTTCTGTATGTGTATCCTCCCATACCTTTGGTGGGGAAGACTTTGCTGAAACTCAAGCAAGACTGCGGCACCATGATTCTGATTGAACCCTTTTGGCCCCGTCAGATCTGGTTCCCTCTTCTTCTGGAGTTGTCGTCCGAAGAACCGTGGAGATTGGAGTGTTTGCCAACACTCAGAATGAAGGGGCATTTCTGCATCCCAACCTCCAGTCTCTGGCTCTCATGGCCTGGATGTTGAGGGCGTAGATTTCGCCTCCTTGGGTCTTTCAGAGGGTGTCTCCCGAGTCTTGCTTCCAGAAAAGATTCCACTAAGAAGAGCTACTTTTTCAAGTGGAGGAGGTTTGTCGTCTGGTGTGACAGCAAGGCCCTAGAACCTCGCTCTTGTCCTGCACAGACCCTGCTTGAATACCTTCTACACTTATCGGAGTCTGATCTCAAAACCAACTCAGTAAGGAACCATCTTAGTGCGATTAGTACTTACCATTATCGTGTAGAGGGTAAGCCTATCTCTGGACAGCCTTTAGTCGTTCGGTTCATGAGAGGTTTGCTTTTGTCCAAGCCCCCTGTCAAGTCTCCTACAGTGTCATGGGACCTCAACGTCGTCCTCACCCAGCTGATGAAACCTCCTTTTGAGCCACTGGCTTCCTGCCATCTGAAGTACTTGATTTGGAAGGTCATTTTCTTGGTGCCAGTCACTTCAGCTCGGATGGTCAGTGAGCTTCAAGCCTTGGTAGCTCATGCTCCCTATACCAACTTTCATAATAACAGAGTAGTCCTCCGCACTCACCCTAAGTTCCTGCCAAAGGTGGTGTCGGAGTTCCATCTGAACCAGTCAATTGTCTTGCCAACATTCTTTCCCCCTCCACATACCCGCCCTGCTGAACGTCAGTTGCACACATTGGACTGCAAGAGAGCATTGGCTTTCTACCTGGAGCGGACAAGCCCCCACAGACAGTCCGCCGAATTGCTTGTTTCTTTTGACCTCAACAGGAAGTGGGTTGCTGTCGGGAAACGCACCATCTCCAATTGGCTAGCAGATTGCATTTCCTTCAGTTACGCCCAGGCTGGGCTGACTCTTGAGGGTCATGTCACGGCTCATAGTGTTAGAGCCATGGCGGCGTCAGTGGCCCACTTGAAGCCAGCCACTATTGAAGAGATTTGCAAGGCTGCGACGTGGTCTTCAGTCCACACATTCACATCTCATTACTGTCTCCAGCGGGATACCCGACGCGGCAGTCGGTTTGGGCAGTCGGTGCTGCAGAATCTGTTCGGGGTTTAGAATCCAACTCCACCCTCCTAGGCCCAGTTTTATTGTGTTCAGGCTGCATTCTGTTAGTTCTTCGTAGGTCAATCTTTGTCCTCGCCGTTGCGAGGCCCAATTGACCCTCTTTGTTGTTTTGAGTGAGCCTGGGAGCTAGGGATACCCCAATCGTGAGAACAAGCAGCCTACTTGTCCTCGGAGAAAGCGAATGATACGTTCCTGTAGCAGGTGTTCTCCGAGGGCAGCAGGCTGATTGTTCTCACCTACCCTCCCTCCTCCCCTTTGGAGTTATTTCTTATTCCTTTGCTTTTTACTTAACTGAGCGGGAGCGGTCACGCACGGGCTGGAAGACAGCCGCGCATGCGCGGTGGGCGTGCCTCGTGCGCGCGGGACCTCCCGTGAGACTTTTTGTGAGTTTGCTTCCAACTCTTCCGGTTGGAGGGGGCTGCCGTGGACGTCACCCAGTCGTGAGAACAATCAGCCTGCTGTCCTCGGAGAACACCTGCTACAGGTATGTATCATTCGCTGTATCTTATGGTGTCAGATTTTGTTGGATGACTCTTCGGCGCTGGTAGTCATTTCAGTGCTGGGCAGCAACAGACAGTGTTTAAGCCTTGTTGACAGTTCAATCTGGGGGTAGTGCTGTTTCTTTTCTCTCCTCTTTATAGATTCTGCTTGGCTGTTAATGGACTGACTTTCAGGGACTGCACAGCTCACTTATAGGCTTATCTGAAACTCAGTGTTTCATTGTCTCCATCTGCTGGTAGGAGTGCATAACCCATCTGTGCTGGTCTAGAGGGACTAAAGGAAAGCAAATTAGCAGGCAAGACCTAATTTCTCCTTTTTCATGCTCCTCATTATTCCTCAATATTATATAATGAGGGAAGCACATGGAATAAATCCTGTAAGAAACCAGTGGAGGAGACAATATCAAACTTGTGGCATTCTATGAAGCATTGAGTGGTTAAGATGTCTCGTGTTTAACATACATTAAAACAAGGCTGTATGTGCAGTATATTGTTGTCACACCCCACCCACGTGTGCGGGCCGATTGTCCGTGAAGACTTTTTATTCGCTGGCCACTTAGTGGTGTGGGGCCGTATGCCTGTGAAAACTTCTTGTGAGTCCTCAGGCTCTGTCAGCATAAAAATTTCTGTCTTCCAAATACAGTTAGGTCCTTGCCCTTATATGGTTACCCACACATAACCTCTGAGTGTCTCCTGTAGGGTTGTCTTAGCCCAGCTGTAGCCTTGTCTCCCTCTATGAAATTCAACAAAAATTCCCTGAAGTTCAAGCAGCTGTTAATATGCGTAAACATATCTAGGAAATTGTCCTTTATCTCACACTTTATTATAGCATACAAAACAAACCTCATGTATTTGAGGTCAGGCTCTGTCCCAGCCTGCCCACCTGCCATTACCTGCATAGCTCTACTTGCAGCTACATTCACCCGCTGGCAGGAAAAATATGGTCATTTAATCTCGCTTAAAATATACTCAGAATGGTTTGCCCGTGGGGAACAAAAATACCCAAGAAAATAAATCCCACAGGTAAAAAGCACAGTCCCATACCTTCTTTCAAATGTTGCAGGCTTCAGACTTTGCTCCACAATCCTTCACTATGGCCTCCGCACAGGGAGGCTGAACTCTTCTTCAAACTTTACTTATTATAGGACAGTAGACTCCTCCCCCAAGCACCACCCTGAGACTAGATTGGATAGGAATACCTGACTGACTTGTATAGAATTCCTTGTGGTTTTCAGGGTATAGTCAAAGCAGGAGCAATGCCCCAGTCGTGGCAGCCATTTTGAAAGTACAGTTTGAATGGGTAGGAGTAAATGGGATCACTCCTCCCTAACTACACCCCTACACCACCATGGATTGTAAGATACGCCCAAAAGGGGCCTATGGTTGAAGGGGGAGACACTCGGGTGGTGAGGACAGGCAACTCCTGTTTTGGCTTCTACCGAAATCACATGGTCTTTTCTGCTCAAATTGAAAACTTGGCCAAAAATTAGAGAAACATATTTTTTATTAAGAAATTGAAAGTCACTGAAAGAGTAGCCATAACTAGAACCATAATCTTTTACCCCACAAAACAACCCCCAGCCACCCCTCCCCATTCCCCTATGGCCAAGTAGTGCATAATAAAGTCAATCAGAACACTACAACTACTCAATTGATAGGGTTATTAATATATAGGGACCAAATATGGAGGAACTTATTTTTCTTTTTAGTACTTCGAGTCCACTGATGAGCACTCCATACGCAATAACTTATAGATCTGATTGCACCACTGGGTAAGTGTCAGTGGTTCTGCTTGTATCCTTTGCAAAAGAATACAGAGCTTACCTATTAGTGAAGCTTTCCATACAATCTGGTGCCCTCCGTGATATCAGTAACATCATCCAGTAAACAATGTACAGGAGTAGTTGCCCAGCACCTGCGATAGAGGTTTGCCAGTTTGGACCAGATAGCACACCAAACCAGAGGTGTAGCCAGACAGCCAGTTTTAGGTGTGCCTGAGTCCAAGGTGGGTGGGCTCTGAATTCATTCCCCCATGCCTAGCATCTCTCTGCTCTGCTCTGCTTTGCTCCACTCTTCATTCCTCTACCTGCAAGCCCACAATATTAAATACCTGAGCAGGAGGGGATCTACAAACCCCGTCAGCTGAAGATTTCCTCCTGCTCAGGCAGTCAGCGCTCTTCCAAACAGCACTTTCCTCGAGCTAATGCCACAGCCAGCAGGGTGTGCATGCATGAAAACTAAGCATGTGCAGAGGTTCTGGGGCTGGTGTTGGTGTCAGCTAGAGGCAAGTGCTGGCATCTGCCATTAGAAAGAGCACCAGCTGCCTGAGGAGGAGGAAATCTTCATCTGGCGGGGGTTGAGGATCTCTGCCAGCCATAGCAAGAGTGCCACAATTTTGTGTGGGCCTGAGTCCAAATAGGGTGGGCCTAGGCCCACCCATGGCTACGCCACTGCACCAAAATTGTTTGGTTTTTTTTTTTTTTTTTTTAGACAGTCCCAGAAACAATGTTTATATGATGCAGACAGTGCTCCACACTTGAGACAGGTCCCATCTGACGGTAAACCCAACTTATGAGTTCTGGATGGATGAATATACATCCACAATAAGAATTTATAATGCAGTTCCTGCAGAGAGACTTTTTGCCAGTAGGGACCCCTGTGCCAAACTCTGAACATGGCCAAAAATGAAAATAACCTTTTGGCCAAAACTGGGCAGAAAATGGATTTTGGGCTGGCATCAGTGCCGTAACCAAAATTCGGTCAGCTTCCACATTAGGGTACTTATCCAATCTATACCAATAAAATTATTTCAGAATTTCTGGGCTAGAGGATAGTAATTATTTTCTCTAAAGACAGAATGGATTCAGTTTCTTTTTGACCTTTAAATATTGTGCCAAAAGGTAACCTGAGTGGTTAGTCTTGTAGTAAGTTGCTGCCTATATAATATTGTAGTCATTGCTTGCTGACTGTACTGTGGTAGAACCAGAGGCTATGAAAGTAGCACAACCCAAGAATCATCCCCCAGAAAATGACAGATTGGTGAAAAGCAGAAAACTCCTACTAATCGAAGACTCCATTATCAGAGGCATTAACTTAGGAACACAGTTCAAGGGTTCCAACCTAGTGAAATTCCTTCCAGGATCTTCAGCTACCAAATGTACCGACCAAATTCTGAAAGTGATCCGAGAAGAGTGAGGCTTCGAATATTGATGTTGTAAACTTCACCTGGGGACAAATGACCTGGCCAACAATAGTAAATTTACAGCACAGAGAGCATTCCAGAAGCTTGGGGAGGGACTGAAATCTTTGGTTCGGACTGTGGCTTTTTCTGAAGTAATTCCCATGTGGGAGAAGGGAGAAGAAAGACTACGCAAAACAGTGGAGTTCAATAAGTGTCTTGAGTCTTGGTGTAAAGAAGAAGGTTTTAGTCACATAGGGGCATGGGGTAATATGTGGAAAAATAACAGGCTGTACTATAATGATGGGCTACGTCTTTCGGTGACGGGAAAAAGGATCCTTGGGGAGAAATTCAGACAGTATGTTTCTAGACATTTAAACTAGAAGGTGGGGGTGATAAAAGGAAACAAGGGAATTCGGAAAGTCATCCCCAGAATAAACAATGGCAGATGGAAAAGTCATCTAAACACAGAAAACCCTGATTCCCATGAATGGGATGTGACTATACTGGGCTATAATCTTTTTAGAAAAGATAGAGAGGGCCAAAGGGGTGGTGGAGTGGCGTTGTATGTGAGAGACAATATCAGAGCGGCTGAAATGCGGGGCACCTGGGGAAAGGAAGAAGCTTTATGGATTGTCCTTGAAAGAGAAGATGGAACCTGTATCCACACGGGGTTATCTACAGACCTCCGGCACAAATAGAGATCTGATAGAGGATATTCAAATGATTGGTATGAAAGGGGAATTGCTACTGTTGGAAGATTTCAACTTGTCTGATGTGGATTGGAACGTCCCATCTGCGGAATCGGAAAGAAGTAGGGAGATTGTGGACGCCTGTCAAGTGCTTTGCTCAGAAAAATGGTGACAACCCACGAGGGAAGGGTCGATGCTGGATCTAGTGCTCACAAATGGAGAAAGTGTTTCTAATATCCGGGTGGATGCCCACCTATGTAATAGTGATCATCACACCATATGGTTTGATATAAGGGCGAAGGCGCAGTGTGGACGCACAAAACTAAAAGTACTGGATTTCAGACGTACTGATTTTGATAAAATAGAGGAATACCTGAAAAAGGAGCTATTGAAGTGGGAAGGCATAGGAGAAGTGGAACATCAGTGGTCAAAGCTGAAGGCTGCTATAAATATGGCGACTGATCTTTATGTGAGGAAAGTAAACAAAACCAAGAAAAACAGGAAGCCTATATGGTTCTCCAACCAAGTAGCTGAAAAAATAAGAGCAAAAGAGGCTTTGTTCAAGAAATACAAAAGAACACAACGAGAGGACCACGGAAAAGATTATCGGATTAAACTTGAAGCGAAGAGGGAAATACGGCTAGCGAAAGCAAAAATGGCTAAAGATGTAAAGAGAGGTGATGACCTTTTTCAGATATATTGGAGAAAGGAGAAAAGATAGGAATGGAATTGCGAGACTGAAAGATAATGAGAATGGTTATGTGGAAAGTGAGGAGGATAAAGCAACTGTGCTAAACAATTACTTCTCTTCAGTGTTCATAGAGGAAAATCCTGGTGAAGGACCACGGTTGACTGCTGAAGGAATATTTGGGAATGGAGTGGATACTGCACCATTTACGGAAGAAAGAATATAAACAGCTGGAGAATCTGAAGGTGGACAAAGCTATGGGGCCGGATGGGATACATCCCAGGAAACTGAGGGAGCTCAGGGAGGTCCTGGCGGGACCTCTTAAAGATTTATTTAATAGATCTTTAGAGACTGCAGAGGTTCCACAAAATTGGAGGTTTAGCGGATGTGGTCCCTCTTCACAAAAGTGGAGACGGAAGAAGTGGGAAACTACAAACTGGTAAGTCTCACGTCGGTGGTAGGAAAAATAATGGAGTCGCTGCTGAAAGAAAGGATAGTTAACTTTCTAGAAGACAACGGGTTACAGGACCCGAGGCAACAGGCTTTACCAAGGGAAAATCCTGCCAAACGAATATCATTGACTTCTTTGACTGGATGACAAAAGAAATGGATGAAGGCCGTGCGCTAGATGTAATCTACTTGGATTTCAGGAAAGCCTTTGATACGGTCCCCCACAGAAGACTCGTGAATAAGCTGAAAGGGCTGAACTTAGGACCAAAAGTGGTGAACTGGATAGAAAACTGGTTGACCGACAGGTGGCAGAGGGTGGTGGTAAATGGAATCCGCTCGGAGGAAAGGATGGTGAGCAGTGGGGTTCCTCAGGGGTCGGTGCTGGGGCCCATTTTGTTTAATATATTTGTGAGATATTGCTGAAGGGTTGGCATGAAAGGTTTGCCTTTTTGCAGATGACATGAAGATAGCCAATAGAGTGGATACCCTGGAGGGTGTAGAAACGATGAGAAGGGATCTCCGATAGTTAAAACAATGGTTGAGGGTCTGGCAGTTAAAATTTAATACCAATCCAAACAATAGGGGTAATGAATTAATACCGGAGTAATAACTATACTATAACACTAAAAACTCCAGTAATATACCGAAAACTTTAACTTTTATTTTTACCAATTACATTATTACAAAAACAGATGATGTATCTAACTGCACTCACATTCATCAACATTCATCCACCACTTGCCCTTACTGCCTAATATAAATTTCACATGTTTATCAAAATAGTGTAATACAATATATCACATGATATGTGTCTCACAGTTCATCGATGTTGCCTTCACAGCACGACTGGTGTCTTTCCAGACGCTCTGCTCTTAAAGCCAGCTCATTTGCTTAAGCTGCATTTTCATTCACGCAGCCTGCTTCTGGTTTATATTGCTTGTACTGGGACCAAGTCCGCACTGCCTCTGTGAATCACAAAGTCCATATATCATGTTATATATTGTATTACACTATTTTGATAAACATGTGAAATTTATATTAGGCAGTAAGGGCGAGTGGTGGATGAACGTTGATGAATGTGAGTGCAGTTAGATGATGTACGTCATCTGTTTTTGTAATAATGTAATTGGTGAAAATAAAAGTTTTCGGTATATTACTGGAGTTTTTAGTGTTATAGTATAGTTAAAATTTAATGCCAAGAAGTGCAGAGTGATGCATTTGGGGTGTAGAAACCTAAAAGAGAGATACCGAATAGGAGGGGAGAGATTAGAGACTGGTGTCGGAGGATATGAAGGTGAAGAAACAATGTGACAAGGTGACTGCTGTGGCTAGAAGGATGCTAGGCTGCATAGAGAGGGGTATAACCAGCAGAAGAAAGGAGGTGTTGATACCCCTCGACAAGTCGTTGGTGAGGCCCCACTTGGAGTATTGTGTTCAGTTTTGGAGGCCTTATCTGGCTAAAGATGTAAAAAGACTGGCGGCGATGCAAAGAAAAGCTATGAAAATGGTATGGGATTTGCGTTGCAAACCATACAAGGAGAGACTTGCTGATCTGAACACATATACCTTGGAGGAAAGGAGAAACAGGGGAGACATGATGATACAGACATTAAAATATTTGAAAGGTATTAATCCACATACGAACCTTTTCCGGAGACGGGAAGGTGGTAGAACTAGAGGACATGAATAGAGGTTGCAGGGGGGCAGACTCAGGAGTAATGTCAGGAAGTATTTTTTCACAGAGAGGGTGGTGGATACTTGGAATGCCCTCCTCGGGAGGTGGTGGAGATGAAAACGGTAATGGAATTCAAACATGCGTGGGATAAACAAAGGAATCCTGTTTAGAAGGAGTGGATCTATGGAATCTTAGCGGACTTTGGGTGACAAAACGCCAGTATTTGGAGAATAAAACCAGTGCAGGGCGGATTTCTACGGTCTGTGCCCTGAGAAAGGCAGGGACAAATCAAACTCGGATATACATATAAAGTATTACATACCATGTAAAATTAGTTTATCTTGTTGGGCAGACTGGATGGACGGTTCAGGTCTTTATCTGCCATCATTTACTATGTTACTATGACTGTATAATTAGTTATAACAGTGCCCAACGAAGCTATATTATCTGTACCCTTTGTGAATGCTCATTCTAATGTTCCAATGTCTGTATCTAGACCAGTGATTCCTGAACTTTTTACTTTGGCGGAACCCCTAAAATATATATATTTTTTTCATACACTGAGAATGCTCAATTTATGTAAACATATATTCATATGTACAAGTCGTTGGTGAGGCCCCACCTGGAGTATTGTGTTCAGTTTTGGAGGCCGTATCTTGCTAAGGATGTAAAAAGAATTGAAGCGGTGCAAAGAAAAGCTACGAGGATGGTATGGGATTTGCGTTACAAGACGTATGAGGAGAGACTTGCGGACCTGAACATGTATACCCTGGAGGAAAGGAGGAACAGGGGTGATATGATACAGACGTTCAAATATTTGAAAGGTATTAATCCGCAAACGAACCTTTTTCGGAGATGGGAAGGCGGTAGAACGAGAGGGCATGAAATGAGATTGAAGGGGGGCAGACTCAAGAAGAATGTCAGGAAGTATTTTTTCACGGAGAGGGTGGTGGATGCTTGGAATGCCGTCCCGCGGGAGGTGGTGGAGATGAAAACGGTAACGGAATTCAAACATGCGTGGGATAAACATAAAGGAATCCTGTGCAGAAGGAAGGGATCCTCAGGAGCTTAGCCTAGAATGGGTGGCAGAGCTGGTGGTTGGGAGGCGGGGCTAGTGCTGGGCAGACATATATGGTCTGTGCTGGGGCTGGTGGTTGGGAGGTGGGACTAGTGCTGGGCAGACTTATACGGTCTGTGCCGGGGCTGGTGGTTGGGCGGCGGGGATAGCGCTGGGCAGACTTATACGGTCTGTGCCAGAGCCGGTGGTGGGAGGCAGGGATAGTGCTGGGCAGACTTATAGGGTCTTTGCCAGAGCCGGTGGTGGGAGGCAGGGATAGTGCTGGGCAGACTTATAGGGTCTGTGCCAGAGCCGGTGGTGGGAGGCGGGGATAGGGCTGGCCAGACTTATACGGTCTGTGCACTGAAGAGGACAGTACAAATAAAAAAGTAGCACATATGAATTTATCTTCTTGGGCAGACTGGATAGACCGTGCAGGTCTTTTTCTGCCGTCATCTACTATGTTACTATGTATATAAATAGATTCTGTTTGAGGAACCCAGTCTGGGAACCAGTATCTAGACATTGGAATTCAATTGTTTACGAAGCTGTACAGAACAACTATACCTCTTGATCATAGCCTTAAAGGCATCTCACAATCAAATATTGTCATTAAAATAGTTTTAATAGTCTCTAATTAGTAAAAGCCTTGACCTGCAAAAATCCTTATAGTGAATCTTCACTGCCAGGGGCTGAGCTTGTAATTGACACTGTAAAATATAATTTGTGTGGTCAGATAGCTTTATAGCACTTGTCAGTAGTAAGAACATTGGGTAGTTGATTGGATAAGCCAATTCTTGGATTGGTGTTAATAAAGCAAGGAGTAAAATATAGTGTCCTTGATTTGAACATTTGAGCCTCTGAGGATCTAACATAAGGGCTTCATATTTAATGTGTTAAAATTTTAAGGAAAGAGATGGGATGTGATTTGATATACTGCTTTTATAGTTAAAGCGTTTTACACATTATATACAAGTACTTATTTTGTACAGTGGAGGGTTAAGTGACTTGTCCAGAGTGGCAAGGAACTGCACTGTTAAGCTGCTACTCCATTCCTTTTAATGTGTGTTTAAAAATGTTTATCTGGTTAAATTTTAACGCAGTTATTGGCCCTAGATCTGCATCACCCCTCTTCCCCATCCCCCAACCATACAGCATGGTCCCATCTCTCCCTCCCTTCCTCACAGCACCAACCTTTATTGCTGTCTGTCTCTTTCCTCTGCTCCTTGTTCACTCGGTTGTTAAACCTGCTGCTTCTCCCAGTCTGCATGCTGATGACAGCAGTAGTATGTAACAGAAGGCAGGCATGGGGCCATTGCCTTGGACATGCTGCTGCTGACTTGCCAGTCCTAGAAACAGGAAATCCATTAGTTCTTGATGGGAGAAGTCAGAGCCCAGCCATGCGGGATAACTTGAATACATAGGAGAAACAGGGCAGTCCTGTATGGAGTGGTCATGGAGTGATGGATGGTTGGGTTGTGGAGGAAGATGCACAGAGTAAGGCTTGGGTGGTGTAGAGAGGGGGCAGTGTTGACAAGGAGCGTTAACCTTTCACAAGGTCAGGATCACTAGAAGTGTACCAGAAAACCATCTGTTGGCCAGTTTATGCAATTTAATCATGTAATTAAAACTTTTTTAATCACAATCCTGCAATTAATATTAAATGAAGCACTACCCTAAACATAAGGGTTTTAAATACCTGTCAATCTAGTGTTGCACATCCACACACCTGACTTATCTAACAGGTTCTAAAGCAAATTGAAATCACCTCCTAGTAGAAGGGGAGTTTTTTAATGCTCTAGACTTAACTCTGTCAACATGGAAATAGGCAGGCACCATCAGTAAGGTGTAAATATTAAGTAATCTAATGAGGAGTTATCTACTGTAGCCATGAGAAGAATCCACCAGCATACAGTATAAGTGAGCTGCTAAACAGAATAGCCATCCCACATTTCCTAATAGCCGGGGAGAAAAACGAAATCATGATATAATGGGCATCAGCTAGTTTAGCCAGTTCTTTTGCATTTAAAAGGGTTTCTTGGAGAAATAAATTTTATCTATCTTTTTTTATAGAGTAGTTTACCCCTTTCACGTTAAAAGACAAAATTGTACGTTTTATTCTCCGAGGACAAACAGGCTGCTTGTTCTCACGACTGGGTTGACGTCCACGGCAGCCCCCACCAACCGGAACAAAACTTCGCGGGCGGTCCCGCACGCAGGGCACGCCCACCGCGCATGTGCGGCTGTCTTCCCGCCCGTGCGTGACCGTTCCCGCTCAGTCTTTTCTTTTCCGCGCTGGAGAGAGCCGTGTTCGTCTCTCTCTCTGTCAGCCCCGGAAACCGGATCGCGCTTTAACCGCGAATTTTCTCTTTTTTTTCACTTTCCTTTCGTTGTTCTCCGTTTTTTTCTATTAGTTTAAAAAAAAAAAAACGCTGAACTTTGTTTTTCCCTCGTCTCTTAGAGGGGGCGTTGCGTTGCGGCCTTGTGGCCGCGCAGTCGATTTATTTTCGAGGTGTGATTTTCACCGCCACCATCGACGACTTTGAGTTCGCCGACACGATTTTTCTGTCGATGTCCTCGAAGGTCCCGAGTGGATTTAAGAAGTGTGGTCGGTGCGGCCGGCATATCTCGCAGACCGACACTCACGCTTGGTGCCTCCAGTGCCTCGGGCCGGAGCACGATACCAAGACGTGTTCTTTGTGTCTCTGTCTCCGGAAACGGACTCAGGTAGCAAGGCAAGTTCTTCGGGACCATCTTTTTGGAACTTGCGCCGGCCCCTCGAAGTCGACTTCGACGGCATCGGTATCGACGGCCGGTTCTTCGGTACCGGTATCGATGTCCACGAAATCGGCACCGATGGCATCGACCCCAGGAGCAGAGATCCCGTCGGCCCGCCTGTCTCCCGGCGAAGGCAGGGGTGAGAGTCTGCGTGGGCCCTCGGGACCGAACCCTGTTGGACCCGGTCCCTCGAGGCCGAGGGGGATCGACCTCCTCCTCCTCAATTCCACCCAGCGCCGATGACGGGCACCGCAAGAAGGCGAAGAAGCACCGTCAGCGGTCGCTCTCGATGCGGCAGCGTCGAGAGGAGAGGTCCCCCTCTGTAGTAGAGGTACCGCTACGTCAGGGTGCCAGCACTTCGGTGCAGTCTCCTGGACCCGAGCAGCTTCCGGCACCGATGCCTCTACTGGCTCCCTCGCCTTTCCCGACAGCGGGCCTGGACGAGTGCCTCCGAGCCATCCTTCCGGGGATCCTGGAAGGGCTGATGCGCCAGACGGTGCCGGCGCCGGGGGTGCTTGCGCCCTCGGCGCCGCTGACTGTGGCGCCGGCGTGCTCTAGCCCCGGTGCCGAGGCGTTAGACGCCGCTTGCGGCGCCGGTCTCGACCGCCACGCAGGTGGAGTCCCCGTCGACGTCGATGGAGGGAGCTTCATCCCCGCCGGCGCGGGAGTCCACCGCTCGATGACGCCACCGAGGCCTTGGTGCCTTCACGTCGAGCCGGGCCCGGTTGAGGACTGAGCTGCACGAGCTCATGTCCGACACCGAGGAAGAGGCCTCGTGGGGGGAGGAGGAGGACCCCAGATATTTCTCCTCAGAGGAGTCTGTGGGCCTTCCCTCCGACCCCACTCCTTCACCAGAGAGAGCTTTCGCCACCTGAGAGCCTCTCCTTTGCCTCCTTCGTCAGGGATATGTCTATCTGCATTCCCTTTCCCGTGGTCTCCGTGGATGAGCCGAGGGCTGAGATGCTCGAGGTCCTCGACTATCCATTACCACCTAGAGAGTCCTCCACGGTACCGTTGCAGAATATCCTCAAGGAGACGTTGCTTCGGAACTGGTTGAGACCACTATCTAATCCCACCATCCCCAAGAAAGCAGAGTCCCAATACAGAATCCACTCGGACCCAGAGTTAATGCGGCCCCAATTGCCTCATGACTTGGCGGTCGTGGACTCTGCTCTCAAGAGGGAGTTCGAGGGATACCGCCTCGGCGCCCCCGGGGCGGGAGTCTCGCACTCTGGACTCGTTTGGGAGGAAGGCCTACCAATCTTCCATGCTCGTGACCCGCATCCAGTCTTACCAGCTCTACACGAGCATCCACATGCGGAATAATGTGAAGCAACTGGCGGACCTGGTCGACAAGCTCCCGTCGGAGCAGTCCAGGCCTTTTCAGGAGGTGGTCAGGCAGCTGAAGGCGTGCAGAAAGTTCCTGTCCAGGGCTATATATGACACCTGTGATGTGGCATCTCGTGCTGCGGCCCAAGGTATAGTGATGCGCAGGCTCTCATGGCTGCGTGCCTCTGACCTGGACAACCGCACCCAGCAGAGACTGGCCGACGTCCCTTGCCGGGGGGATAATATTTTTGGCGAGAAGGTCGAGCAGCTGGTGGACCAACTGCATCAGCGGGAAACCGCCCTCGACAAGCTCTCCCACCGGGCGCCTTCAGCATCCACCTCAGCAGGTGGACGTTTTTTCCGGGCCCGGCAGGCTGCACCCTATGCCTTTACCAAGCGTAGGTACACCCAGCCGGCCCGAAGGCCTCGTCAGGCACAGGGACAGTCCCAGCGCGCTCGTTCTCGTCAACAGCGTGCGCCTAAGCAGCCCCCTGCGCCTCCACAGCAAAAACCGGGGGCGGGCTTTTGACTGGATCCATGGGAACATAGCCGCCCTCAAAGTGTCCGTACCGGACGATCTGCCGGTCGGAGGGAGGTTAAACTTTTTTCACCAAAGGTGGCCTCTGATAACCTCCGACCAGTGGGTTCTCCAAATAGTGCGGTGCGGATACGCCCTGAATTTGGCCTCCCTGCCACCAAATTGTCCTCCGGGAGCTCAATCCTTCAGCTCCCATCACAAGCAGGTACTTGCAGAGGAACTCTCCGCCCTTCTCAGCGCCAGTGCGGTCGAGCCCATACCACCCGGGCAGGAAGGGCAGGGATTCTATTCCAGGTACTTCCTTGTGGAAAAAAAACAGGGGGGATGCGTCCCATCCTAGACCTGAGAGGCCTGAACAAATTCCTAGTCAAAGAAAAGTTCAGGATGCTTTCCTTGGGCACCCTTCTGCCAATGATTCAGAAAAACGATTGGCTATGTTCCCTGGATTTAAAGGACGCATACACTCACATCCCGATACTGCCAGCTCACAGACAGTATCTCAGATTCCGCCTGGGCACACGGCATTTTCAGTATTGTGTGCTGCCCTTTGGGCTCGCCTCTGCCCCACGGGTGTTTACAAAGTGCCTCGTGGTGGTAGCAGCGTATCTACGCAAGCTGGGAGTACACATGTTCCCATATCTCGACGATTGGCTGGTCAAGAACACCTCGGAGGCAGGAGCTCTCCAGTCCATGCAGTGCACTATTCGCCTCCTGGAGCTGCTAGGGTTTGTGATAAAGTACCCAAAGTCCCATCTCCAGCCAGCCCAGTCTCTGGAATTCATAGGAGCTCTGCTGAATACTCAGACGGCTCAGGCCTTCCTTCCCGAAGCGAGGGCCAACAACCTCCGGTCCCTGGCTTCACAGACCAGAGCGTCTCAGCAGATCACAGCTCGGCAGATGTTGAGACTTCTGGGTCATATGGTCTCCACAGTTCATGTGACTCCCATGGCTCGTCTTCACATGAGATCTGCTCAATGGACCCTAGCTTCCCACTGGGAATCTAGAAGATGTCATCCGCCTCTCCACCAGTTGCCGTACTTCACTGCACTGGTGGACCATTCGGACCAATTTGACCCTGGGACGTCCATTCCAAATTCCACAGCCCACGAAAGTGCTGACGACGGATGCATCTTGCCTGGGGTGGGGAGCTCATGTCGATGGGCTTCACACCCAGGGACTGTGGTCCCTCCAGGAACAGGATCTTCAGATCAATCTCCTGGAGCTCCGAGCGATCTGGAACGCACTGAAGGCTTTCAGAGATCGGCTGTCCTGTCAAATTATCCAAATTCGGACAGACAATCAGGTTGCAATGTATTACATCAACAAGCAGGGGGGCACCGGATCTCGCCCCCTGTGTCAGGAAGCCGTCGGGATGTGGCGTTGGGCTTGCCAGTTCGGCATACTCATAAGTACATAAGTACATAAGTAGTGCCATACTGGGAAAGACCAAAGGTCCATCTAGCCCAGCATCCTGTCACCGACAGTGGCCAATCCAGGTCAAGGGCACCTGGCACGCTCCCCAAATGTAAAAACATTCCAGACAAGTTATACCTAAAAGTGCGGAATTTTTCCAAGTCCATTTAATAGCGGTCTATGGACTTGTCCTTTAGGAATCTATCTAACCCCTTTTTAAACTCCGTCAAGCTAACCGCCCGTACCACGTTCTCCGGCAACGAATTCCAGAGTCTAATTACACGTTGGGTGAAGAAAAATTTTCTCTGATTCGTTTTAAATTTACCACACTGTAGCTTCAACTCATGCCCTCTAGTCCTAGTATTTTTGGATAGCGTGAACAGTCGCTTCACATCCACCCGATCCATTCCACTCATTATTTTATACACTTCTATCATATCTCCCCTCAGCCGTCTCTTCTCCAAGCTGAAAAGCCCTAGCCTTCTCAGCCTCTCTTCATAGGAAAGTCGTCCCATCCCCACTATCATTTTTGTCGCCCTTCGCTGTACCTTTTCCAATTCTACTATATCTTTTTTGAGATACGGAGACCAGTACTGAACACAATACTCCAGGTGCGGTCGCACCATGGAGCGATACAACGGCATTATAACATCCGCACACCTGGACTCCATACCCTTCCTAATAACACCCAACATTCTATTTGCTTTCCTAGCCGCAGCAGCACACTGAGCAGAAGGTTTCAGCGTATCATCGACGACGACACCCAGATCCCTTTCTTGATCCGTAACTCCTAACGTGGAACCTTGCAAGACGTAGCTATAATTCGGGTTCCTCTTACCCACATGCATCACTTTGCACTTGTCAACATTGAACTTCATCTGCCACTTGCACGCCCATTCTCCCAGTCTCGCAAGGTCCTCCTGTAATCATTCACATTCCTCCTGCGACTTGACGACCCTGAATAATTTTGTGTCATCGGCGAATTTAATTACCTCACTAGTTATTCCCATCTCTAGGTCATTTATAAATACATTAAAAAGCAACGGACCCAGCACAGACCCCTGCGGGACCCCACTAACTACCCTCCTCCACTGAGAATACTGGCCACGCAATCCTACTCTCTGCTTCCTATCTTTCAACCAGTTCTTAATCCATAATAATACCCTACCTCCGATTCCATGACTCTGCAATTTCTTCAGGAGTCTTTCGTGCGGCACTTTGTCAAACGCCTTCTGAAAATCCAGATATACAATATCAACCTGCTCCCCATTGTCCACATGTTTGCTTACCCCCTCAAAAAAATGCATTAGATTGGTGAGGCAAGACTTCCCTTCACTAAATCCGTGCTGACTTTGTCTCATCAGTCCATGTTTTTGTATATGCTCTGCAATTTTATTCTTAATAATAGCCTCCACCATCTTGCCCGGCACCGACGTCAGACTCACCGGTCTATAATTTCCCGGATCTCCTCTGGAACCCTTCTTAAAAATCGGAGTAACATTGGCTACCCTCCAGTCTTCCGGTATTACACTCGATTTTAGGGACAGATTGCATATTTCTAACAGTAGCTCCGCAAGTTCATTTTTTAGTTCTATTAATACTCTGGGATGAATACCATCAGGTCCCGGTGATTTACTACTCTTCAGCTTGCTGAACTGACCCATTACATCCTCCAAGGTTACAGAGAATTTGTTTAGTTTCTCCGACTCCCCCGCTTCAAATATTCTCTCCGGCACCGGTGTCCCCCCCCAAATCCTCCTCGGTGAAGACCGAAGCAAAGAATTCATTTAATTTCTCCGCTACGGCTTTGTCCTCCTTGATCGCCCCTTTAACACCATTTTCGTCCAGCGGCCCAACCGACTCTTTGGCCGGTTTCCTGCTTTTAATGTATCTACCTGGCAGGCGTAAACAACAGTCTGGCTGACAGACTGAGCAGAGTCATGCAACCGCACGAGTGGTCGCTCCATTCCAGAGTGGTTCGCAAGATCTTCCGAGAGTGGGGCACCCCCTCGGTGGACCTTTTCGCCTCTCAGACCAACCACAAGCTGCCTCTGTTCTGTTCCAGACTTCAGACATATGGCAGGCTAGCGTCGGATGCCTTTCTCCTTCATTGGGGGAGCAGCCTCCTGTATGCTTATCCTCCCATACCTTTGGTGGGGAAGACCTTACTGAAGCTCAAACAAGACCGCGGCACCATGATTCTGATCGCGCCCTTTTGGCCCCGTCAGATCTGGTTCCCTCCTCTTCTGGAGTTGTCCTTCGAAGAACCGTGGAGATTGGAGTGTTTTCCGACTCTCATTTCGCAGAACGACGGAGCGTTGCTGCACCCCAACCTTCAGTGCCTGGCTCTCACGGCCTGGATGTTGAGGGCGTAGACTTCACTGCGTTGGGTCTGTCTGAGGGTGTCTCCCGTGTCTTGCTTGCCTCTAGGAAGGATTCCACTAAAAAGAGTTACTTTTTCAAGTGGAGGAGGTTTGTCGTTTGGTGTGAGAGCAAGGCCTTAGGACCTTGTTCTTGCCCTGCACAGAACCTGCTTGAATACCTTCTGCACTTATCAGAGTCTGGTCTCAAGACCAACTCAGTAAGGAATCACCTTAGTGCGATTAGTGCTTACCATTATCGTGTGGAGGGTAAAGCCATCTCTGGAGAGCCTTTAGTCGTTCGATTCATGAGGGGCTTGCTTTTGTCAAAGCCCCCTATCAAGCCTCCTGCAGTGTCATGGGATCTCAACGTCGTCCTCACCTAGCTGATGAAACCTCCTTTTGAGCCACTGAATACCTGCCATCTGAAGTACTTGACCTGGAAGGTCATTTTTTGGTGGCAGTTACTTCAGCTCGTAGGGTCAGTGAGCTTCAAGCCCTGGTAGCTCATGCTCCCTATACCAAATTTCATCACAACAGAGTAGTGCTCCGCACTCACCCAAAGTTCCTGCCGAAGGTGGTGTTGGAGTTCCATCTTAACCAGTCAATTGTCTTGCCAACATTCTTTCCCAGACCGCATACCCGCCCTGCTGAACGTCAGTTGCACACATTGGACTGCAAGAGAGCATTGGCCTTCTACTTGGAGCAGACACAGCCCCACAGACAGTCCGCCCAATTGTTTGTTTCTTTCGACCCTAACAGGATAGGGGTCGCTGTCGGGAAACGCACCATCTCCAATTGGCTAGCAGATTGCATTTCCTTCACTTATGCCCAGGCTGGGCTGACTCTAGAGGGTCATGTCACTGCTCATAGTGTCAGAGCCATGGCAGCGTCGGTGGCTCACTTGAAGTCAGCCACTATTGAAGAGATTTGCAAGGCTGCGACGTGGTCATTTGTCCACACATTCACATCACATTACTGCCTCCAGCAGGATACCCGACGCGACAGTCGGTTCGGGCAGTCGGTGCTGCAGAATCTGTTGGGGTGTAAATCCAACTCCACCCTCCAGGACCCGAATTTATTCTGGTCAGGCTGCACTCTCAGTTAGTTGTTCTTCGTAGGTCAATTTCTGTTATGCCCTTGCCGTTGCGAGGTTAAATTGACCTGGGTTCTTGTTTTGAGTGAGCCTGAGAGCTAGGGATACCCCAGTCGTGAGAACAAGCAGCCTGCTTGTCCTCGGAGAAAGTGAATGATACATACCTGTAGCAGGTGTTCTCCGAGGACAGCAGGCTGATTGTTCTCACCTACCCTCCCTCCTCCCCTTTGGAGTTGCGTTTTTCCTCATTCTTTTGCTTGTCATTCAACTGAGCGGGAACGGTCGCGCACGGGCGGGAAGACGGCCGCGCATGCGCGGTGGGCGTGCCCTGCGTGCAGGACCGCCTGCGAAGTTTTGTTCCGGTTGGTGGGAGCTGCCGTGGACGTCAACCCAGTCGTGAGAACAATCAGCCTGCTGTCCTCAGAGAACACCTGCTACAGGTATGTATCATTCACTATATATTATAAGACTAGAAGTAATAAGATGCCACTATTGTACACATAATAGGATACAGATTAGAAGGTGCACATGCACAATTCTAGACCGGAGCTACTAGTCTATATAATGATTAACATCCCATATATTTAAACGAGTAGTGGTGACCTGCCACACTATCAAATACATACATAGTGGCTCGGTGCCTAGGACAGTAGAAGTGCCCTCTAATCCAGGATGTTATGACATGATGCTTTCATTCTAAACAGGAAGACATCTGTTCTCTCTATAGACTATTTGAAACCATAATGATAGAGGTGAATGAATTGGTGTCATTTAAAATAGATACCATAATCTTACCTACTTTAAACAAGAATGTGCTTTGGCCTAGTAAACCAAAGATCTTCATACATCCCAGTAATCTGGGGAAGAAGAAACAACTCCCCCATCTATGTAGAGGACAAAAACTTGAGAGGCAAAACACATCTAGCTATACCCACATGAAAACTTGCCTACCACCTAACAGTAAACCCCCCCCCCCCCTCTCAACTACAACCACAACTAATAGACAACTACTTGGCCCTAGTAAATGCCAGATCAGCCAATAAAAAATGTCCTATGATCCATGATGTCAGTAAATATCACCTAGACATTTTGGGAATAACTAAGAAGTGGCTGGACAAAAGTGGAGAAGTACCATTTCCATATCATCATGCTGATCAATCCATAGACTGGTGGGTTGTGTCCATCTACCAGCAGGTGGAGATAGAGAGCAATCCTTTTGCCTCCCTATATGTGGTCATGTGCTGCCGGAAACTCCCCAGTATGTTCTCTATCTCAGCAGGTGGTGGTCACACACAGCAGCAGCTCTGGCTAGGCCTCCAAGCCTAATTTTTAGGTTTTGTTGAGTGCCTGGGGTTGAGGGCTCTTCTTGAGCAAGTGCAAACCTGGTGGCGCCAGGTCCCTCCTTTTCTCCCCCCTCCCGCTGGCTCCGTAAAAAAAAAAAAAAATTTTGAACGTCCTTAAAGGCGTTTATTTCGACGTTTATTTAAATGTTTATTGCAGCTACTCACTGGGACACCAGGTCGTTACAGCTCGGAGCGAGAAGCAGGTAATTTTTACCTTTTTATAGCGGGCAGGGGGTTCCCCGATTGATCTCCACGTGGCCTATGGCGTCGGAGGGCGAGGGCGCGAAGAATCGCTCCCCGGACCGCGTGTGCGCTTCTAGCGGGGATGCGGGGGTTTTAAAGTCTGATTCGCCCTTGTTGGGTGTCAGTTTGGAGGCCAGTCAGTGTCCCGGGTCTTCCTCCGGCGCGGCGGTTTTTCCCGCCATAAACGCCCATCCCCCGCTGCTCGCCTCCGCCATCTTGGCCGGCCACTCTGCTCGGACGGCTTCTTCTTGGGCCGACCTTGAGCTGGGAGACGTTCATGTCATGGCCGCCCTTGATTTGGGCGACGGCAAAAAAGCGGCTAAAGTTAAGCGCAGTTCTTCCCGCGCGGCTCCTTCGCGGAGTGTTGCGCCGGACGCCATCTTGGATGCGCAGCATGGTTCTCCCCCGCTCTTGCGAGCGCCAGTTGAGGGTGCGTCTAGGGCTGTGGCCCAAGCTGCTGAATTGCACAGTCTGGGGGGGTTTCTCCCCCGAGTTTATTTTGCTGCTGCATCAGGCCTTTCTTATGCAAAACGCTGCCCCTTCTCCCTTGTCCGATAAAGGGGTTGAGGCCCCCGGAAGTAAACGCCCTCGGGTGGATACCCAGGCCTTAGAGGACGCTGTTTCCTCTGATGTAGATGAGGGCAGCGTATCTGAGTTCTCCCAACGGTCCTTTGGGGATTCCTTGAAGGAGACGGATTCCCGCTCGGATGGAGCGGATGACCCCTCTGCAGCACGGATCTTTCGCTCAGAGGATTTGCCCAACCTGTTATTGCAGGCCATGAGCATTTGAAGATTTCCTCTCCGGAGGACGTCTCTCCCTCAGCCCCTGTTGGCTCCGCCATTATGCTGGGGACGAAGCGCCCGCCTAGAACCTTCCACGTGCATGATGCCCATGCACACCTTAATTTCGGCTCAATGGGATGTCCCGGAAGCGAGCCTCAAAGTGGCTAGGGCTATGTCCCGCCTCTATCCTTTGCCTGAAAGTGAGCGTGAGGCCTTTGTTTGGCCTACCCGTAGATTCTTTAATCACTGCGGTGACTAAGAAAACGGCGTTGCCGGTGGAAGGTGGCACGGCACTAAAGGACGCCCAAGACAGAAGATTGGAAGCGGCTTTAAGGTCGTCCTTCGAGGCGGCTGCCTTAAGTTTGCAGGCCTCAGTTTGCGGCTCCTATGTGGCCATGGCGTGCCTGACGTTGGTGCAGCGGGCTTCCCCCTCGGATCCTTCCTTGAGGGCTGACTGGCCGGCCCTGGAATCGGGCTTGGCTTATTTGGCAGACTTACTGTATGATGTCTTGAGAGCCTCGGCTAAAGGCATGGCTCAGACAGTCTCTGCGCGGCGCTGGCTTTGGCTGAAACATTGGTCTGCGGACCACACCTCTAAGTCCCGCCTGCTAAGTTGCCTTTTAAAGGCAAGCTGCTCTTTGGGGTCGAACTGGACAAAATCGTGACCGAGCTCGGCACGTCTAAGGGCAAGAGGTTACCAGAGGTCAGGGCTCGGCCAGTGCTCGCCCCGGTATCTCCAGAGGACGGTTTCAAGAAGCCTGTCGGTACCGCCCGGGCAATCGGGCTCCTCTGCCCCCTCTTCCTTCAAGAGAACTTCTCCCCCAAGCAGCATTCCTTCGCAGAGACCGCCGTCCCGGAGGTACGCCCTCCAGTCCTCCCCCAGGGTCTCGTACCCAATGACGGGGTCTTGGTCCATGGCCCAGTGCAGATTGGAGGACGCCTGTCCTCGTTTCTGGGCGAGTGGACCAAAGTAACTTCAGACGCTTGGGTGCTGGAAGTCATCAGAGACGGCTACAAGTTAGAGTTCTGCCGACCCTTAAGAGACGGGTTTGTACTCTCTCCCTGCAAGTCTCCGGTCAAAGCTGTGGCAGTGCAGCAGACCTTGGACAACCTGATCCGCCTGGGTGCGGTCGTTCCGGTGCCAGAAAATCAGATTGGCAAGGGACGTTACTCCATTTACTTTGGGGTACCAAAGAAAGGAGGTTCTGTCCGGCCTATCCTCGACCTCAAAGGGGTCAATCGGGCCTTGAAAGTGCGGCACTTTCGCATGGAGACTCTCCGCTCTGTTATAGCGGCAGTGAAGGCAGGAGAGTTCTTGGCTTCCTTGGACATCAAGGAAGCGTACCTGCATATTCCCATCTGGCCTCCTCATCAACGCTTTCTGCGTTTTGCAGTCCTGGGCCGACACTTCCAGTTCAGAGCCCTCCCTTTCGGGTTGGCTACTGCTCCGCGGACCTTCTCCAAAGTAATGGTGGTCATCGCGGCCTTCCTGCGAAAGGAAGGAGTACAAGTCCATCCTTATCTGGACGACTGGTTGATCCGAGCCCCCTCTTATGCAGAGTGCGACAAAGCTGTGGACCGGGTAGTTGCTCTTTGAGCTCCCCGGGATGGATCATCAACTGGGAGAAGAGCCAGCTGCGCCCGACTCAGTCCCTGGAGTATCTGGGAGTTCGATTCGACACCCAAGTGGGCAGAGTGTTCCTGCCAGACAATCGGATTGTCAAACTTCAGGCTCAGGTGGACCAGTTCCTAGTAGCCTCTCCTCTTCGGGCTTGGGACTTTGTGCAGCTATTGGGCTCTATGACGGCCACGATGGAAGTAGTGCCCTGGGCCAGGGCTCATATGAGACCACTACAACACTCTCTGCTGCAGCGCTGGACTCCGATGTCGGAGGATTATGCTGTGCGCCTTCCCTTGGACCCAGCAGTGCGCCAGGCGCTGAGCTGGTGGCTGCAGACAGACAAGTTGTCTGCAGGAATGCCTCTGGTGACCCCGGAGTAGATTGTCGTCACGACGGACGCCTCTTTGTCGGGCTGGGGAGCCCACTGCTTGGGAAGGACAGCACAGTGGCTCTGGTCTCCTGCAGAAGCAAAGTGGTCTATCAACCTCCTGGAACTCAGAGCCATCGGTTGGCGCTTTTGGAGTTCATCCCAGTACTGGCGTTGAAGCCAGTACGGGTCCTGTCGGACAATGCCACGGCTGTGGCCTATGTCAACCGCCAGGGAGGTACCAAGAGCGCCCCTCTAGCCATGGAGGCCATGAATCTATGCCAGTGGGCGGAAGCGAA
This sequence comes from Microcaecilia unicolor, assembly GCF_901765095.1. Lineage (NCBI taxonomy): Eukaryota > Metazoa > Chordata > Amphibia > Gymnophiona > Siphonopidae > Microcaecilia > Microcaecilia unicolor. The sequence continues at coordinate 127,420,346 of NC_044038.1, read as the reverse complement.
CCTGGAACAGCTGTCAGCGGCCCACATTGCCGGAGTCATGAATGTCAAGGCGGACTTTCTCAGTCGCCATACCTTGGAGCCCGGAGAGTGGCAGCTATCTGGCTCAGGTGTTCTTGGACATCACGAAGCGCTGGGGCCAGCCGAGCCTAGATCTGATGGCGTCATCGGCCAATTGCCAAGTGCCGCGCTTTTTCAGCAGAGGACGGGACCCTCGATCCCTGGGAGTAGATGCTCTTCTCCAACAGTGGCCGACACAAGAGCTTCTCTATGTCGTTCCGCCTGGCCCATGTTGGGCAGGGTGCTAGACCGGGTGGCAAAGCATCCGGGCCGGATAATCCTGGTGGGTCTGGACCTGGCCCAGACGTCCCTGGTAGGCGGACTTGATCAGGCTCTCAGTCGACGATCCTCTGCGGCTGCCAGTGGAGCAGGGCCTGTTACATCAGGGTCCCGTGGTGATGGAGGATCCCTCCCCCTTTGGTCTTACGGCCTGGCTATTGAGCGGCAGCGTCTGAGAAAGAAGGGCTTCTCAGACAAGGTCATCGCCACTATGCTGAGAGCGAGGAAAGCGCTCTACTTCTACTGCTTACGCCAGGGTTTGGCGTATCTTTGCAGCGTGGTGTGAAGCAGGCTCACTTTCTCCCTTCACTGCTCCAATTTCTTCAGTGTTGGCGTTCCTGCAAGAAGGTCTGGAAAAAGGCCTGTCGCTCAGTTCCCTTAAAGTCCAGGTAGCGGCTCTGGCTTGCTTCAGGGGCCGCCTGAAGGGTGCTTCCCTGGCTTCGCAGCCAGATGTGGTGCGCTTTCTCAAGGGAGTTAATCACCTGCGCCCTCCTCTGCACTCAGTGGTGCTTGCGTGGAATCTCAACCTGGTGCTAAGAGCATTGCAGAAGCCGCCTTTGAACCCTTGTCGAGGGCATCTCTGAAAGACCTGACGTTGAAAGCAGTCTTTTTGGTGGCTATCACTTCAGCCAGAGAGTTTCCGAGCTCCAGGCACTCTCATGTCGAGAGCCTTTTCTGCAGTTCACTGAGGCAGGAGTGACTATTCGCACAGTGCCTTCCTTCCTGCCCAAGATTGTTTCTCGCTTCCATGTGAATCAGCAGCTCTGTCTCCCTTCCTTTCGTAGGGAGGACTACCCAGAGGAATACTCTGCTCTCAAATATCTGGATGTGAGACGAGTCATCATCAGATACTTGGAAGTGACCAATGATTTCCGGAAATCGGATCATCTGTTTGTCCTGTTTGCAGGTCCTCGTAAGGGTCTGCAGGCTGCTAAGCCTACAGTGGCAAGATGGGTCAAGGAAGCCATTGCAGCGGCTTATGTGGCCGCGGGGAGGTGCCGCCTATCCAGCTGAAGGCTCACTCCACTAGAGCTCAGGCGGCCTCGATGGCAGAGGCCGGGTCCGTCTCCTTGGAAGAGATTTGCAAGGCGGCAACTTGGGCTTCGGCCCATACCTTCTCCAGGCATTACCGCTTGACTGTGGCTGCTCGGGCGGAGGCCCGGTTTGGAGCTTCAGTGTTGCGGTCAGGGATTTCAATGTCCCGCCCTGGGTGAGTACTGCTTCGGTACATCCCACCAGTCCTATGGATTGATCAGCATGATGATATGGAAGGTAAAATTATGTATCATACCTGATAATTTTCTTTCCATTAATCATAGCTGATCAATCCATAGCCCCTCCCAGATATCTGTACTGTTTATATTCTGGTTGCATTTCAGGTTCAAGTTTAGTCTTCAGTTCCTGTTCAGGAGGACTTCGTGTTCAAGTTTTTCAATGAATTCTTCAAGAGTTGAGACGAGTTTGTGTTACAGTGAGCTGCTGCATTTCTCTCCCCTCCGTTTTACGGGGCTGGATTGAGACTTAAATTCTGCCGCGCTCCCTCCCGCTTCGTGCGGCAGTAGGGCAGCTTTGTACCCCTCCCGCTTCGGCGGTGTTAGGTCAGTCAGCTCCTCCCGCGGTTGCGGTTGCAGGATAAGCCAGATCCCCCCGCATCGGCGGGGTGGTGTCCCTCCCCCGCTCCGCGGGGATGAGCTGTACGGATTCCCCTCCCCCACTTGTGTGGGGATGAGCTGGGTTAATTCCCTCCCCCGTTTCGGCGGTGGTGAGCTGGGGCAGAGTGTCCCTTTGTGGGTGTAATTCTCTAAGTGCTGAGTCCTGCGGATGGAGCTTGGATATCGACATACTGAGGAGTTTCCGGCAGCACATGACCCATATAGGGAGGCAAAAGGATTGCTCTCTATCTCCACCTGCTGGTAGATGGACACAACCCACCAGTCTATGGATTGATCAGCTATGATTAATGGAAAGAAATTATCAGGTATGAATACATAATTTTACCTTAGCTGAACTGTGCCCCACAAGATTCACTATCCTGCACCAGCCAAGACGAGGGAAGCAGGTGGAGGGGTAGCAGTCCTGATCTGAGAGACAATCAAACTGGATAGTGTTTCCATCTCCCACCTATCTGAGACGGAATGCGGCTGCTTGTGGTCTTCAGAGCACCTCACAACAACTCATCTGTGCAAGAACTGCTAAATCTCCAGACGTCACTACTGCCTTCCTCAATACGATGGCAGCCTCTAGGATTCACTCAAGTGATCAAAATCTTCAACCCATGAAAAGGGCCATATGCTAGACTTGGTGTTCTACAAAGGGGTCGACATTTTTGAACACAAAAGGCTGGTAGCATCAAGATAACACTCCTGTCATGGATTGATCATTTTTCTAATCAAATTATTAATCACTGCCTAAAACAGATGGGCCCAAACATAGTTGGAAGGAAATTTGTGGCATGAGAAATCTGACTGCTGATAACTTCCTAGAGGCCTTGTCCTACCTCCATGTGGATGAGAAATGGCATTAGAATGCATGCTTAGCAGTGGCATTAGAAAATAGGCCCCTGTAAAGAAGGTCCTGTACTCTGTGCACAGTCATTCTCCTTGGTTTTTTACCAGAACGACAGGTCCTTAAGTATCTCGGACATCAACTTGAAGAGAATTGCGAAAATTCAATGAAGGGCTTAACTGTAAGAAAGACGTGCGTGTTTTGTCCAATGTCTGAACTTGGCCGAAGAGCTATGGCTACCAAACCCAGTATGCAGACTCTACCCACCGTTGCCGAGTTATTGTGTAGTTTGAAGTGATTCGGTTCACGGGGGCACTCGGAGGGGGAGCAAATCTCCATCCCTTAAAATGAATAGGCTGCAGGTCAGAAAGTTCTTTCTTGCTGTTGCTAGCGATGCACTGCTTGGGACAGGGTGAGGTCTCAGACTGGTATGGAGAAGCATGATAGCAGCTGTGTGGTTGTCCATCATTGTCCAATACCCTCTTCCCTAACAATTTCAATATAATGGAGGTTCAGAAACTGCTGGGAGTAGGGTAGGGAGAAAGAATTGGGGTCAGGCTGGGAAAGTGTGTGTGTGCATGAATTCACTACACCCTCCAAAGTCCATGAGATGAGACAGACTACTAAGCGACAAACTGAAGGGTTGGGAGACTGTGACAGAGACCATTTGTGACAGAGTGAGGGCTCAGAACACTGGTGGGGAGAAACCATACTGCAGCTGTACAGTTGTCCTCTTGTTCTCTAAATACCCTCTTCCATAATTTCAGTACAAGAGGGTTCAGACTGAGACTGCTGGGAACAGGGTACAGAGAAAGTATGGGGTCAGGCTGGGAAGTGTGTGTCCATGTATGAAATCACGACCCTGCCAGGGACTGCTCCACGAAAAGGGCGGGAAACTGAATTTCAATATGCCCTTGAAAAGAAGGCTGTTAACAGGAAATGGTGAAAGCTAAACGGCAGGCACTTGCTAGATTGAAAGAAAAAATAATCAAGAAAACCAACCTAAACAAATTGATCAGAAAGAAAAGTTTGTGCTAGGTAAGGGAGCATTAAACTCAGTCACCCGTTCTCACACATCTTTCAGCAAAACAACCAGAATCTCACACCCCAGAATAGTGCACCCACTCACCCCTCAGTACCACACTCCCACCGACACTTGTTCTTACATACCCCAGATTAGTACCCCTCAGCATACTTATACAGTGTTATTTACGCACAAATAAAACCTTCATTTCTCAATTACAAAATACTGTCGCTGAACAACGCCAGCGGGGTCAGCTAGTATGGCTATGTACCGCCAAAAAAAAAAAAAACTATCTCAACACATTGAACAAGCTGCAATTCAACCAAGGAACTATTTAAAATAGTAAGCCGCCTACTGCAAACACTACTATAGAACCAGCCTTCCCAATCACAATAATTTTGCCACATATTTTGCTAACAAAATTAAAGGATCCCATCAGGATCTACAGTCCCATCAAAGCTCCCACCAGCTGATGAGAACACTCATCTCCCCCACCACACACAGCCATGGTGGGACTCATTCAACTGTCACAGAAGAAGCTCTTGAAAAACCTCCTGAAAGGTCTATGGCCAATAACCTGTCCTCTTGATCCCTGCCCACCAAGCTAGTACAGCAAGCAAGGATAGGCTTTGTTAAAGGGCTACTAAAATGAATTCCTCGCTTGTGGAAAGGTGGCTGCCAACAACACTAAAGAGGTTGTGGTGTGCCCCCTACCATAAAAGAGATACCTTTGACCAGGATAAGCGCAAACTACCGACCAGTCTTAACATTCCTTTCCTGTCAAAACTTATAGAACAGACAGTCTGACGTTGGTTTAGCCAATATTCATTTATTTATTAGGATTTATTTACCGCCTTTTTGAAGGGAATTCACTCAAGGTGGTGTACAGTAAGAATAGATCAATCATGAGCAGTAGCAATTAGAGCAGTAAAAATATTTGAACAATACAAAGTATGGCATGGTATACTACTTGAAATGACAATACAATATGTACTAGAACATTATAATTGGTAGTGAGGGGTAAGGCAAAGTTGTAACATATAGATGAGTAAGAACGTAGGAAGAATTAGAAAGTAAGGTGATTGATTTGATGAAAGTTGCACGTGAGGTCAGAGAGATGGTTAAATATTATCTCAGCTAGGGGAGGAGTGGATAAACATGTCCCGCTGCAGTATGTGCAGCCCGAGTCAATCCCTGTGTGTGTGTGTGAGTGAGACTAACAAGTTAGTTTCTTCTTCCATTAAAGGCTTGGTTGAAGAGCCAAGCTTTCACCTGCTTTCTGAAGTAGCCAGTTGTTGAATTGAATGCAATCTGGCTTCATACCTGGGTATGGAACAGAACTCAGTCCTCAGTCATGTGTCCCTTCTTGATGATCTGCACAGAAACCATGACAAGGAATCTTTCTCGGTACTAGTGTTGCTGGATTTCTCAGCAGCCTTTGACAGTGGATCATAATTTGCTTATAAGACTGGCAGAAACAGATATCGGTGGCATAGTATTTGCATGGTTCAAATCCTATTTGTTAGACAGTCAGCTCTGGTCGGCCACAGTATATCATTACCTTGGGCATTGAACTGATTCTTCAGGCATGGAATGCTACTGGAGACCACACAAGACTTCAGCAAACAGATTGAATGAATGTCATGACTGCCCCTGATGCAGGCTGGCATTGAAACATGTTGGGCTGTATCGTGACAAAGCAACAAGCAGGACTGTAGAGTTATTTTTAAAACTACTTTACTGAAGAGCTTTAGAACTGAACCAGTTATTGATTCCTTCAACTGTTAACTGTTGACAAAGATCGTCTTTTGACCTCTGATGCAGGCACATTCCTGTGCTGAAACACAGCTGTGTTGGACTGTTTGAATATTTTGGATATTAGCAACTAAAGAATCTGGTTCCTACATTTGATTGACTCCACTTTTTTGTTTCATCTTTAGTTCATTACTTCTGTGGAGTTTTTTTTCCTTCTTTGTTTTGCACTGCATTGGGTTGCCACAGGAGTCATCTGTACTGCTCCCATTTTATCTATCTGAAGCCTCTGGCTAAGCTGCTTCAGTCAATGGACACACAATTCTATATCTATGCTGATGATGTGAAGTTACTCATATCCATCAGATCTACCCACAAGTTTGAGTAAATTGACTGCCTGTCTAACCGTAACTCAGGAATGGGCAAAAATAATACACTGCCTGAACCCAAGAAAATCAGATTTGGGTACGTAACCACAAGCAGACAAATACTTGACCCCAAAATATGGTTTGGGAACTATGAACTCTCCCTAAAATCACAGGCCAGGAATCTTGGGATACTGCTAGAATTCATCACTCACTCTGATCCTGAAAATTCTGTGGCAGCTACGAAATCTCTCTTCATATATTGAAAAGATGAGTTATCAGCCATGATAATATTGACTAGACTACTGTAATGCCCTGTACACTGGTCAACCAGAGTTTGCACTCAACTCCAACTAACTCAGAAGCTGCAGGTGGCATGACCACATCACACTCTTTAAGCAAAATCTTCATTGGCTACCAGTACCTTACAGGGCTAAATTTTAAAATTCCAGTTTTTCAAGGTCCTCTGACCAAAATGGCTAGAGCACTTGTCGGCTGTTTAGACACCTATGAGACCTCTAAAGTCCTCTGAAGGAGCATCACTATACCCTCATCAGAAGAAATTGTACAATGTGATACCAATTCAGTGAGCCTCCCAGAGGGACTACATCTACCTCAAGACTACCTCTACTTCAGGAAGCAGGTGAAAGCCTGGTCTTCTCCCAATCTCTATATATAAAAGGCACCACCAATGTTCTAAATGAAGCCTCCAGCCGGAAGTGTGAAGGGGGAGAGAGATCCGGTTTCCCATGAGTGTCTGCCCCGCCCTCGCTCTCTCTGTAACACAGTGAAGGAAAACACAGCAAAGCACGAAATCAAATTACTCTCTCTGTAACAGTGAAGGACTCAGAGGGGGGAGGGGAGAGAGGGCAGAAGCCCTCACTATCTCTGTAACACAGCACAGCAGGAAACTTAACACTGAAGGACTCGACTCCAAGGGGGGAGGGGACAGAGAGGACAGACAGCACAGGGGAAGGGAGAGAGGGCAGGGACACACACCACTCCACATGCACACAGAAGAAAACCTTGCTAGCCCCCGTTTCATTTGCATCAGAAACGGGGCTTTTTTACTAGTTTTTTAATATAGTGACTGACTATACACTCATTCCACACCTGGACTAGCTTGCTGTACACACCCAGTACCTTAGATCAGCTCTTCATATCTTGTTTAACTATACAAAGAACTTGCCTTGAGTTTAGCCAACTGACCCTATGCTATCCATCTTGTTCCCATCTATGTATTTGCACTTGGGCCCCCTCAACTACATGTGATTGCCTGGGACCCTGCCCAGAACAAGATCATACTTTGTCCTTTATTTTCAGCTCTAGGAGACCAAGGGAAAGAAATACACACGCGCGCACACACACACACACACATACACATACAAAAAAAATATATATATATAGATCAAAGGCCTCTGGGAGAGAGAAATGAGGTGAGGCCACCCAAAACTGTCTCAAAATCCCTCAAGTCCTCTGCTCTTTTATTAAGAATGCATTGTCATAAATTAACTGGTTACATCACAAATTATGAGACACAAACTTTGAAAAAATGCACTGGCTAGATATATTCAGCTTCTATCAGCATTCTAAAGAGCAAAGGTCAGACAACTGCTAGCTATTTTGGTAAAGATCATTATCATTCTGGTAAAGATCATTAACATATTGTAGGAATATGGACCTAACACATTAGTCCATATTGCATCTGCGTGCTCATACATCTGCATATTTCTTTCTTACTTCCCTATTCCCTTCCAAACATATATGTTCTTAGTGACACTTCCCAGCATCTGACAAAACATTCGTTACTTAAGCTTGTTGATACTGTTAATTCAGCAAGTGTCAGCAATCTGTAACTAGGTTAAATGCATGTGTCCGATTCTGTCTTAAAATGATCTCTTTCACATTTTTAATGCTTAACTCTTGATATCCCTTCTGAACTGGGGGTTCTGCTACTTTCATAATACATCCTTATATCACATGGTAAGCTGTATTGTAGAAAAGCATTAGCATTATATATTCTAATGTGTGCTTATTAGGTGCTTCATTGGTATTATGCTGACATATATCTGTTAAATGTAGTGCTGTTAAATGTGTATATTTTTATTCTATTTCATAGTAGTCCTATTATCAGGTTTCAAGTTTACTTGGTATTTATATTTGGTCATTTTAGTATTGTTATGCTGTTAAAATTGTAAGTTTTATGTTAAACGGAACCTGCTGTACCACCACCTTGGGTGCATCTCTTCATAAAGGCGGTTCCTAAATTCCATAGTAAACCCTAATAGGCAAACCAGTTGGAGGTGCAGCATTTTGCAGTGCCCGAAATCTTGCAGGTGGTAATCCAATGAACACCAAACAGTGGCATTGAGCAGGATTGAGTAACTGTGTGAATTTTTTTTTTTTTTTAATATCATGATAGTATGCACTGTCTGGTTGGCAGAGTAATTTGCAACTACAGTATTTACATTTATATAACACCAAGAAAAGAGGTACAGAAAAGCCACCGCAACAATCCAGATGTCAGAAAAGAAGCAACCAAAAAACCACCAGTGGCCTTTGAGGTTTATAAAAAGCAACCTAGAATGCTCAATATTTTGAATAGCCAAGTAATGGTGCTCATAATCATACTGCCAGACCATACTGAACAGACAGGAGCAAATGTTAAGCTCATGGAATATTTGATCCACCAACGAGCCATTTATTGACATACAGGCTGTACATTGAGGAAAAGTGTGAAACAGAGTACTTAAAATAAATCTGAAAATAATGCAGAAAGACTGGAAAAAATATTCTATAGTGAAATAAACAATTAAGGAGTGTTTCTAGACTGGTCTGGTCAGACGAAAGGAAAGAAAATTCTTAGGTAAGGCATAATTTTTCCTTCCTTTTTCGTCCAGACTAGTCCAGAACAAGTGGGATGTAGCAAGCACATAAATGGGAAGGTTTCTACTGCTGTGGTATAGGCTGTTTTATTTGTCCAGCAATTTGGGCTTGTGAATGCATGACCCCTGATAATCTTGATTGCTAAAATACAACCTTTATTGGGTCTCTTTAATAATTTGATTCACTGATCAGTAAGACCATTGGCATATTTTCTGGTTGTTGTCTTTGCTCTTATTTTTTCTCTATTTTATGGCAGAGATTTGTTATGGGAGGGGGGGAGGTTGGGGGAGTCCCCTGGCTCTACTATAAGCCTATTACAAAAGCTACGACTCTGCTCCCAACCATCTTTTTTTAGTTGACGTGTATGGTTTCGGGGTGGTCTTGAGCATGGACTTCCATTGCAAACAGATTAGTTAGATTTCATGTGTAGTCCCATTCTATTCCAGCCCCTTCTCAGCCCTAATCATCACAGGGGAAAAAAAAAACTAGAGATGCATGACTTTTATTTAACATACTACAGTGTTAATTAAAAGTGAGGCGTTCTGTCTGTCACTATGTCTGTGGTAATTACCAGTATTTTAATTCGATTTTTCACCAGCTAACTGCTTTTTGCATTAGGATTGCAGTCTATGACTTGGGTGGTGGCACATTTGATATTTCAATCCTGGAAATACAGAAGGGAGTGTTTGAAGTGAAATCTACCAATGGTGATACTTTCTTGGGTGGTGAAGACTTCGACCAGGCCTTGCTCCAGTACATTGTCAAGGAGTTCAAACGAGAGGTTAGTGGTCACACTCTGTTCACAAACCATCTTAGAACTAGCTGTTGATTTGGCATTGATATAGCACCCTAAATCAGTACATTTACAATTGACATAAAGTTCAGTGCCACAATCCTGATGCTTTTTTTGGACATTGTGTTACAATCTTATTGCAGCCATTATTCATGTACTGACAGAGTTTCTGAAAGAACTGTGTTGCTTTCTTAGACTGGTGTGGACCTGACAAAAGACAATATGGGCGCTCCAGAGAGTGAGAGAAGCATCAGAAAAAGCTAAATGTGAGCTGTCCTCATCAGTACAGGTAAAAGGCCAACATGCTGAATAAGGGAGGAAATTAAAACACATTATAGATCTCATTTTAAAGTTAAAACCACAGTTTACTTGCAGCTTTGTTTGTACCAGCTCAGCTTGCTTGTACACGGTGTCCTTTGCTGTGCAATAAAACAGTTGCAGATGAGAACATACTGAATTTTTTTTTTTTTATAGCTACTTTCCTTGTCATCAACAGCAGATGAATCCATTAACTGATGGGGTTGTATCCGCCTACCAGCAGGTGGAGATAGAGAACAGTGAAAGCACATGGTGTTCTAGGACGCCCAACCCCTCTGCCTTCAGTATATCTCTATCTCCCAGCAGGTGTGTACGTCGGATTTCTGCCTGGGTGGCTTCTGTGCCTTGTCAGTAGAGCACGGGGTGTTGTGGCTGGTGGTGCCCACTTTAAAGGCATACTTGGTTTTCCCTGTCCCTGCCTTACCCCATTTCCCCTCCTCCCAGAGTTCCTCTGTGGCTGCCTGCCTCTAGCTTTCCTCACAGTAAAAAAAAAAAAAAAAAAACAGAGAGGCTTTCTCCTGAGCTCCTGATTCGGTGCAGCGTCACCGCAGCTTGTTTGACTCGGTCTGCTGAGGTGAGAGTGGTGCCTAGCTCCTCCGGGGAGATTCCCACTTGACAGCGCTCTGTGCGGGGTAAGGTTTGGTGCGAAGACGCAATTTGTTTTCTGTATTTGATGGCTGCTGAAGGGGTTAAGCGCTGCTCCTACTGTGGGAAAACGCAGATCAGCAGCGGGGCTTTGCAGCACATGCTGCCTAGATGCTAATGCTGGCACGAGCATGGCGGGTGGTAATTCTTCCCGCCCGCCGGAGTTGGCAGTAGCCACCATTTTGGAGGCGCTGCGTGACTCAACCCTCGCAGTTGCGGAGGGGTCTGAGTGCAGGGGGACGCCTCGTTTTGAGGTTTCTAGAGGAGCTTTTGCCTCCACTTCCCCCAATGTGAGTTTTTCGCCCCTGAATTTGTGCTGTTGATTCATAAGGCTTTTATGTTAAAAACAGCACTGCCTGAGGCTCCTGACAATTCCTGTCGGTCTGTGTTGCCTCCGGTTCTTTATAGCCCAGCGTCTGCTGGAGACTTTATTTCTTCCCCTGAGCTTTTGGCTGACGCTAAGCGTAGACGAGTGAATACCCCGTCTGAGGGGGACTCTTCACTCTGTTCTCCCCCGTGGTCTAGTTTCGGGGAGTCTGAGGGGTTTGGCAGGCTCTCACGGACTGATGATCCAGATGAGGGTGGCTGCTTGCCACAGGAGTTGGATGACCCTAAAGCAGTTCGGATTTTCCACCACAACGAGCTGCCAGCTCTCATTCTGATGCCTTACAGGCCCTTTGTATTGAAGATCCTGATGAGGTGCTGCCTCTTCTATTACTCCTAGAATGGCCAGCACTAAAGCCTTCTCAGGCTTTTCCCGTGCATGCTTCCATCCAAGAGCTTATTTCAGCTCAATGGTCTGACCCTGATGGTTCCTTGAAGGTGGCCAGGGCTATGTGTCACCTTTACCCCCTGAGGGAAAGTCAGTTGACCCTCTTTGGGATGCTTAAGTGGATGCTTTAGTCACGGCTGTGACTAAAAAGACTACTCTCCCGGTGGAGGGAGGGGTCGCTTTGAAAGATATGCAGGACCGGCGGCTGGAATCCGCGCAGAAGCGGTCCTTTGATATCTCGAGCCTTTCTTACGGGCGGCTATTTGCAGTTCCTATGCAGCCCGGGCCTGCCTTTCCTGGTTGCTGCAGGCAGTTGAGCAGCCCGCCGATGGAGCGGGTTCCCCTCGCTGAGGACGGCCTGCATACGGAGTCTGCCCTGTCTTTTTTGGCTGATACCCTTTATGATCTGGTCAGAGCTTTGGCTAAGCAGATGTCTGTGGCAGTTGCTGCCCGCCGCCTCCTTTGGCTCTGGCATTGGGCGGCTGACATGGCCTTTAAACAAAGGCTGGTGAGGTTACCCTTTCGGGGCCTTCTTTTATTTGGGGAGGATTGGAGAAGATTGTTAAGGACCTAGGGGACTCTAGTCCCAACAGTTGCCTGAGGATAGGCCAGTGCCTTCTTCCAAAAGTCTTTCTTTTCCATCTTCTTCCAGGCCACGTTTTCGAAAAGCTGACAGGTATCACCCGGGCGCTCTGCGGGGTTGGTCAACGTGCCCGTTTCCAGCAAGAGGAACTCCTTTCATTTGGACAAACGCGCTGCGGCATCCGGGCAACATCCAGGAGTTCAGGGGCATCCTCCACATGATGGGGTGCTGGTCCACTCGTCGGTTCCCGCAGTAGGGGGTCGTCTCTCCCTCTTTTTCGAGGAGCGGACCAGATTACTTCGGTTCAGTGGGTCCTAGACCTGATCAGAGAAGGTTACCGACTAGAATTTGCCGTCCAAGTAGGAGACGCGTTTTTGGAGTTCCGATGCGGCACTGCCGTCAAGCGGGTGGCAGTATGCGAGACCTTGCAGGTGTTGCTGAAGCTCGGAGCAGTGGTTCCGGTTCCTCCTGTCAAACTTGGCTGCGGTCACTGCTCCCTCTATTTTGTGGTGCCTCAAAGGCGGGTCGTTCAGACCTCTCCTCGACTTATGCAGTCAATGAGGCCTTAGGAGTGCGACACTTCTGCATGGAAACCCTGCGTCTCACGTCTCTGGACCTCGAGGACGCATACTTGCATATTCCCATCTGGCCGCCGCATCAAGCGGTTCTCTGGTTTGCCTTGAGCCAACATTTTCAGTTTCGTGCCTTGCCTTCGGCCTGGCGACTGCCCCTCGGACTTTTTCCAAGGTCATGGTGGTAGTGGCTGCCTTTCTCAGGCGAGAGGGTATGAGAATTCACCCTTATCTCGACGACTAGCTCATTAGAGCGGATTCGGCAGACAAGAGTCGACTTGCCACAGCCAGAGTTGTTACAGTTCTTCAGACTCTGGGCTGGGTAGTCAATATGCCCAATGTCACCTGACCCCCCACCCCTTCTCAGTCTCTTGAGTATTTGGGGTCCGGTTCGACACGGATTTGGGGGTTCGTTTTCTTTCCCGACAGCAGGTGGCTCATGCTTCAGAATCAAGTCCGCCCACTCCTGCGGATGCCTCTCCCTCGAGCTTGGGACTTTGTTCAGCTCCTGGGATTGATGAGGGCCACCATAGAGGTGGTTCCCTGGGCGAGAGCTCACATGAGACCGCTGCAGCTTGCTCTGCTTCAGCAATGCTCTCCAATTTCCCAGGAATACCAACGCAGACTACGGTGGCTTCCTGCGGCCCAGCGCAGTATGGATTGGTGGCTTTCCGACAGCATGCTGCAGCAGGGGATGCCACTGGCTCTTCCTTTTTGGTGTCTGGTGATAACGGATGCCAGCCTTTTGGGCTGGGGAGTGCATTGCCGGGGACACTATGCTCAGAGTATGTGGCCCACCGCGGAAGCAGGATGGTCCGTCAATCGCTTGGAACTCAGAGCAATATTTCGGGCTCTTCTGGCCTTCCACAGGATGCTGAAGGATCTTCCTGTCCGAGTTCTGTCGGACAACACGACAGCAGTGGCCTACATCAATCGCCAGGGCGGCACAGTGCAGGGCCCTGGCTGCGGAGGCGTCTCAGATCTGGGACTGGGGCCGAGCGTCACCTAGAGCTGCTGTCCGTGGCTCACATAGCAGGTCAGAGCAACGTGCTAGCCGATTTCCTCAGCACACATCAAATGGACCCGGCGGAATGGGAACTGGCAGACGAAGTTTTTCTTCAGATTTGTGCCAAATTGGGGGCTCCAGGCTTGGATCTCATGGCGTCAAGCGTAAACGCCAAAGTCCCTCGCTTTTTCAGCAGAAGGAGAGATCCTCACTTGGCGGGGTTGGATTATTTGGCTCAAACTGGCCCTCGGGCCTCCTGTATGTGTTCCCTCCTTGGCCCTTGATAGGGCGAGTACTACTTCGGATTCGCCTGCACGAGGATTGGGTGATTCTCATCGCCCAGGATTGGCCAAGGCGTCCCTGGGTCACGTATCTCCAGCGGATGCTGGTGGACGTGCCTCTTCCTTTGCCTCGGGTTCCGAACCTGTTAGTTCAGGGTCCGGTGACTATGGAAGATCCTTGCCGCTTTGGTCTTACGGCCTGGCTCTTGAGAGGGCGCAATTGAGGAACAAGGGCTATTCTAATAAGGTTATTTGCTATGCTCTTGCAGGCTCGCACGCGGTATCCTCTGTGACTTATGCTCGGATCTGGCGCACTTGAGGCGTGGTGTACGCCAAAGTCTATCTCGCCGACTCTGGCAACAGTCTCGCTCTTGCTGGACTTTTTGTAGGACGGGCTACAAAAGGACCTGGCCTACAATTCCCTTAGAGTTCAAGTGGCAGCGTTGGCCTGCTTCTGGGGAAAGTCATCTCCGGATTGTCCCTGGCTGCTCATCCGGATATTCTCCGTTTTCTCAGAGGGGCGCTTCGTCTCCATCCTCCTTTGCGGTTGCCTTGTCCGGCTTGTAACCTGGGGCTCGTGTTGAAGGCGCTCCAGTGATCTCCGTTTGAGCCTCTTAAACGGGTCTTCTGAGAAGGATGTGACTCTCAAGACAGTTTTTTAGTGGCAATAACGTCTGCTAGAAGAGTGAGCTTCAGGGCTCTTTCTTGTCTAGATCCTTTTCTGCAGTTCTCGGAATCTGGGGTAATTGTTCGTACGGTGCCTTCTTTTCTGCCTAAGGTGGTTTCAGCTTTTCTCCTCAACCAGCCCATCTTTCTTCCTTCCTTCTCTAAGGCGTTTCTGGACTCCTTTGAGCAATTGCGCCTTTTGGATGTTCACAGGTCTCTGTGGCAGTGTCTGCAGATGTCAATGAGTTAGGAATTCTGATCATTTATTTCTGTTGGCATGTCCCCGACAGGGGTTTCTGGTGTCTAAGGCCACTATAGCCCGCTGGCTTAAGGAACTCATTTTTTCTGCTTATCTGCTTTCAGGTTGGTCGCCGCCTGAAGCGTTTAAAGCGCACTCTACGAGGGCAATGTCCTCTTCGTGGGCTGAAACGGGTGGCTCTCTTCAAGAGATCTGTCGTGCAGCTACCTGGGCTTCTCAGCTCTCTTTCATGCGGCATTACAGGCTGGATGTGGCAGCGCGGCAGGATGCGCATTTTGGAGTGCAAGTGCTTGCTCGAGTAGTTGCCTGTTCCCACCCTAAGTAGGGATTGCTTTGGTACATCACATCAATTAATGGATTCACTGCTGTTGACAAGGAAGGGAAAATTAGGTTCTTTCCTTGATAATTTTCTTTCCTTTAGTCACAGCAGATGAATCCATGATCCCTCCCTGTCTGACTTTAGTTTTTGTACAGATGTTGCATACAGACATTGTGCCTCATCAGGAGTACTTGAAGACAAGCTATCAGAGTTTCTACATGCTGTTTTTATTGCGGGAGGTTGATAACGTCCCTCCTTTGTTTGGTTATTGCCCTGGTTCTGGGGCGTTTGTTCTCTGTAAGGAAAGTTCGTTATATTGCCTTTTTTTATTCACTCTGTTTTAGAAATTTCATTTTCTGAAGGCAAAGGGGGCTGGGCGTCCTAGAACACTATGTGCTTTCAGTGTTCTCTATCTCCACCTGCTTGTAGGTGGATACAACCCCATCAGTTAATGTATTCATCTGCTGTGACTAAAGGAAAGAAAATTATCAAGGTAAGAACCTAATTTTTCCTTATGCAGTAGCGCTGTGTTCAATAAATTAAATAAGGCTACATTTCAATTTAAAATTTTTAATGGCAATTAATGGTGGGACCTAGACAGCAGTCCATTGGGAGGGCCCACACATTTCCTTTCCCTCCTCTGCCCCCCCCCCCCCCCCAAAACCACATTAGCTTTCATACCTTTGCTGGTGGGGATGCCGAAGCCCCGCCAGTTGAAGAAATCCACTGCCAAAGCTGAACCCTTCCTCCTTGTACTGCCTCAGTGGGGGTGCCTCCGGCCACTGATGTTTGCTTGGGGAGTACAGTCGTCAGTAGCTGGAGGCATGCCACTGACTGTCTCGCTCTTGAGGCAGTACAAGGAAGAAGGGGGTGACTCAGGCAGCAAATTTCTTTCACTAGCGGGGCTTCATCTACCCCACCAGCCATTGAAAAGGTTTTGCAGCTTTGGAGGGGGCCTGAGATTGAAGCCTAATACCTTTTTTCTCCTGCCCCCAGGTCCAACTCTCTCCTTCCCCTGTACCCGGAGGTCCATTATCTCTCTTCCCTCCTCTCCCAAACCCTCTTTTTTTCCCCCCCCCCCCCCTTCTTTCCTTTCACCCTCTCCACCCCAGGTCCATTCTTACTTCCCTCTCTCTCCTGCCCCCCCCCCCCCCCCACGGGTTCCAACACCTCTTTTTCCTTTCCTCCATCCCAGGCTCGTTATCGCTCTCTCCCAACACCTCTTTCTTCCTTTCCTCCCCTCTTGGCCCTGTGGTTCTCTCATTTCCTTCCCTCTCCATCACCCACCACGGTCCGGCATCTATTCTCTTCCCTCCCCCTGCACAATCCAGCATCTCTCCTGGACCTGACGGTGGCTCTCTCGCAAGTCCCCTCACACTCGCAGTACCTTTTCCAAATGCAGTCAAGTCTGGTCCTGCAGCGCCAGCACCACCCGTACTGAAAGGCGGCTTGCACCAGGCCTTTCCCTCTGACTCAGCCTGCTCCGCCCCTTCTGAAAACAGGAAGGTGCGTCAAGGGGTGGGCCGGACCAAGGGAAAGGCCTGGTGCAGGCCGCAGGCAACCTTTGAGTATGGCTGGTGCTGCAGTGCTGAAGACTTGCCTGCATTTGGAAAAGGTGGTGGAGGTGCCAGGGGACCTGCGAGAGAGCTGCAGTCATGTCCTGGAGAGATGCTGGACTGTGCACAGTAGCGGGAGGGAGACAGAAGGGGACAACACGAATACTAATCGTGATGAAAAAATTTGGAACTTCGCTTTTTTTATTAAATGCACCCAAGTGCTATAAATAATTCCCAAATAAAAATAATCGTGAATGCTCTCTTGTCTCTGAATATGGAGAACTGAGTCAATCCTCTCGCTGACTCCAACAAACCTCCTGTGTAAGGAAATATATAAAAAAGTGATGTAATCACAAAGTCTAAAAATATTATATATGCTGTTTCTATGAAGAGTAACTATAATAAACCAATGTAAAGAAATCGTGTAGGCACTTAACGTTGTGTAATTCAGGATACCACGTCCTTACTGGATACAATTTTGGTCCGTAGAATGTCACCAACGCCGTAATATGGCCTGTCCAACAGCTCCTAAGCAGTCTCAATTCGCTGCAAAAGAAATATTAATGGAGCTGTAACAAAGTATCCAGCATGTTCCTCTTTTTTTTTTTTTTTTTTTTTTTGTTACATTTGTACCCCGCACTTTCCCACTCATGGCAGGCTCAATGCGGCAGGCAATGGAGGGTTAAGTGACTTGCCCAGAGTCACAAGGAGCTGCCTGTGCCGGGAATCGAACTCAGTTCCCCAGGACCAAAGTCCACCACCCTAACCACTAGGCCACTCCTCTCTTCCAGATACAATGATATCCTCAATGCGAAAACACAAGTTCAAAATCTCCAGCGTTTTCTTCTCCCAATCTTCTTAGATATAGCTGTATTTTCAAAGTGAAATCATGAGTCTGACTCTGCAGGGTTTCGAAAAAAACTTCCTCAGGAACTCGATATATGATAAATTTTCACTGTCAAAATCAGAAAGAATGTAAAGTGCCCCTCTTCTGTTGATACTCTACAGCTTTTCAAATCGAGATTTTTTTTAATGCTCCCGGGCAGGAGCATGTGATATATGGCATTATATGCCCTTTCCAGAAATGGTATGTTGAACGTACAAAGAGAAAGATAAAAGTTCGTCTCACGGAGCACAAAAGTAGATTTCAGAAACAAGTATTAACTGCTCCACTTGTAAAGCATTGTATAGAGTACAAATATCAATTTACTCAATTGAAATGGCTAATTATTGAACAGGTGGTGTGTTGTATCAGAGGTGGGAATATAGAGCAAGTTTTAAACAGGAAGGAACAATTCTGGATTTTTGAATTAGATACGACAGTCCCTAATGGCCTTAATGATTTTATTGAATGGAGCACGGTTCTTTAAATTCCATTTCCATATCATCATGCTGATCAATCCATAGACTGGTGGGTTGTGTCCATCTACCAGCAGGTGGAGATAGAGAGCAATCCTTTTGCCTCCCTATATGTGGTCATGTGCTGCCGGAAACTCCTCAGTATGTTCTCTATCTCAGCAGGTGGTGGTCACACACAGCAGCAGCTCTGGCTAGGCCTCCAAGCCTAATCTTTAGGTTTTGTTGAGTGCCTGGGGTTGAGGGCTCTTCTTGAGCAAGTGCAAACCTGGTGGCGCCAGGTCCCTCCTTTTCTCCCCCCTCCCGCTGGCTCCGTTAAAAAAAAATAAAAACATTTTGAACGTCCTTAAGGGCGTTTATTTCGACGTTTATTTAAACGTTTATTGCAGCTACTCACTGGGACACCAGGTCGTTACAGCTCGGAGCGAGAAGCAGGTAATTTTACCTTTTTATAGCGGGCAGGGGGTTCCCCGATTGATCTCCACGTGGCCTATGGCGTCGGAGGGCGAGGGCGCGAAGAATTGCTTCCCGGACCGCGTGTGCGCTTCTAGCGGGGATGCGGGGGTTTTAAAGTCTGATTCGCCCTTGTTGGGTGTCAGTTTGGAGACCGGTCAGTGTCCCGGGTCTTCCTCCGGCGCGGCGGTTTTTCCCGCCATAAACGCCCATCCCCCGCTGCTCGCCTCCGCCATCTTGGCCGGCCACTCTGCTCGGACGGCTTCTTCTTGGGCCGCCCTTGAGCTGGGAGACGTTCATGCTATGGCCGCCCTTGATTTGGGCGACGGCAAAAAAGTGGCTAAAGTTAAGCGCCGTTCTTCCCGCGCGGCTCCTTCGCGGAGTGTCGCGCCGGACGCCATCTTGGATGCGCAGCATGGTTCTCCCCCGCTCTTGCGAGCGCCGGTTGAGGGTGCGTCTAGGGCTGTGGCCCAGGCTGCTGAATTGCACAGTTTGGGGGGTTTCTCCCCCAAGTTTATTTTGCTGCTGCATCAGGCCTTCCTTATGCAGAACGCTGCCCCTTCTCCCTTGTCCGATAAAGGGGTTGAGGCCCCCGGAAGTAAACGCCCTCGGGTGGATGCCCAGGCCTTAGAGGACGCTGTTTCCTCTGATGTAGATGAGGGCAGCGTATCTGAGTTCTCCCAACGGTCCTTTGGGGATTCCTTGGAGGAGACGGATTCCCGCTCGGATGGAGCGGATGACCCCTCTGCAGCACGGATTTTTCGCTCAGAGGATTTGCCCAACCTGTTAATGCAGGCCATGAGCATTTTGAAGATTTCCTCTCCGGAGGACGTCTCTCCCTCAGCCCCTGTTGGCTCCGCCATTATGCTGGGGACGAAGCGCCCGCCTAGAACCTTCCACGTGCATGATGCCATGCACACCTTAATTTCGGCTCAATGGGATGTCCCGGAAGCGAGCCTCAAAGTGGCTAGGGCTATGTCCCGCCTCTGTCCTTTGCCTGAAAGTGAGCGTGAGGCCTTTGTTTGGCCTACCGTGGATTCTTTAATCACTGCGGTGACTAAGAAAACGGCGTTGCCGGTGGAAGGTGGCACGGCACTAAAGGACGCCCAAGACAGAAGATTGGAAGCGGCTTTAAGGTCGTCCTTCGAGGCGGCTGCCTTAAGTTTGCAGGCCTCAGTTTGCGGCTCCTATGTGGCCAGGGCGTGCCTGACGTTGGTGCAGCGGGCTTCCCCCTCGGATCCTTCCTTGAGGGCTGACTGGCCGGCCCTGGAATCGGGCTTGGCTTATTTGGCAGACTTACTGTATGATGTCTTGAGAGCCTCGGCTAAAGGCATGGCTCAGACAGTCTCTGCGCGGCGCTGGCTTTGGCTGAAACATTGGTCTGCGGACCACGCCTCTAAGTCCCGCCTGGCTAAGTTGCCTTTTAAAGGCAAGCTGCTCTTTGGGGTCGAGCTGGACAAAATCGTGATCGATCTCGGCACGTCTAAGGGCAAGAGGTTACCAGAGGTCAGGGCTCGGGCCAGTGCTCGCCCCGGTATCTCCAGAGGACGGTTTCAAGAAGCCCGTCGGTACCGCCCGGGCAAGTCGGGCTCCTCTGCCCCCTCTTCCTTCAAAAGGAACTTCTCCCCCAAGCAGCATTCCTTTCGCAGAGACCGCCGTCCCGGAGGTACGCCCTCCGGTCCTCCCCCAGGGTCTCGTACCCAATGACGGGGTCTTGGTCCATGACCCAGTGCGGATTGGAGGACGCCTGTCCTCGTTTCTGGGCGAGTGGACCAAAGTAACTTCAGACGCTTGGGTGCTGGAAGTCATCAGAGACGGCTACAAGTTAGAGTTCTGCCGACCCTTAAGAGTCGGGTTTGTACTCTCTCCCTGCAAGTCTCCGGTCAAAGCTGTGGCAGTGCAGCAGACCTTGGACAACCTGATCCGCCTGGGTGCGGTCGTTCCGGTGCCAGAAAATCAGACTGGCAAGGGACGTTACTCCATTTACTTTGTGGTACCAAAGAAAGGAGGTTCTGTCCGGCCTATCCTCGACCTCAAAGGGGTCAATCGGGCCTTGAAAGTGCGGCACTTTCGCATGGAGACTCTCCGCTCTGTTATAGCGGCAGTGAAGGCAGGAGAGTTCTTGGCTTCCTTGGACATCAAGGAAGCGTACCTGCATATTCCCATCTGGCCTCCTCATCAACGCTTTCTGCGTTTTGCAGTCCTGGGCCGACACTTCCAGTTCAGAGCCCTCCCTTTCGGGTTGGCTACTGCTCCGCGGACCTTCTCCAAAGTAATGGTGGTCATCGCGGCCTTCCTGCGAAAGGAAGGAGTACAAGTCCATCCTTATCTGGACGACTGGTTGATCCGAGCCCCCTCTTATGCAGAGTGCGGCAAAGCTGTGGACCGGGTGGTTGCTCTTTTGAGCTCCCTGGGATGGATCATCAACTGGGAGAAGAGCCAGCTGCGCCCGATTCAGTCCCAGGAGTATCTGGGAGTTCGATTCGACACCCAAGTGGGCAGAGTGTTCCTGCCAGACAATCGGATTGTCAAGCTTCAGGCTCAGGTGGACCAGTTCCTAGTAGCCTCTCCTCTTCGGGCTTGGGACTATGTGCAGCTGTTGGGCTCTATGACGGCCACGATGGAAGTAGTGCCCTGGGCCAGGGCTCATATGAGACCACTACAACACTCTCTGCTGCAGCGCTGGACTCTGATGTCGGAGGATTATGCTGTGCGCCTTCCCTTGGACCCAGCAGTGCGCAAGGCGCTGAGCTGGTGGATGCAGACAGACAAGTTGTCGGCAGGAATGCCTCTGGTGACCCCGGAGTGGATTGTCGTCACGACGGACGCATCTTTGTCGGGCTTTGGAGCCCACTGCTTGGGAAGGACAGCGCAGGGGCTCTGGTCTCCTGCAGAGGCAAAGAGACCTGGTGGAAGGAGGATAACCAGTGGGACACTGTCATACCGGGGTACAAATTATATCGTAGTGATAGGGTGAATCGGATTGGTGGAGGGGTAGCATTGTATATTAACGAGAGCCTTGAATCAAATAGATTGAAAATTCTGCAGGAAACAAAACACTCCTTGGAATCACTGTGGATTGAAATTCCATGTGCAAAGGGGAAAAGGATAGTGATAGGAGTGTACTACCGTCCGCCTGGCCAGGACGAACAGACGGATGCGGAAATGTTAAAGGAAATCAGGGACGCAAACAAACTGGGCAACACAATAATAATGGGGGATTTCAATTACCCGCATATAGACTGGGTTAATGTAACATCTGTACACGCAAGGGACATATTTCTTGATGAAATCAAGGACAGCTTCATGGAACAGCTAGTTCAGGAGCTGACAAGAGAAGGTAAAATACTAGACTTAGTCCTTAGTGGTGCTCATGATCTAGTGCAGGGGGTAACGGTACGAGGGCCGCTTGATAACAGTGATCATAATATGATCGGTTTTGATATTGGCATTGAAGGAAGTGAAACTAGGAAATCAAGTACGCTAGCGTTTAACTATAGAAAAGGTGATTACGACAAAATGAGAAAAATGGTGAAAAAAGACTGAAAGGAGCAGCTCGCAGAGTAAAAAACTTGCGTCAGGCGTGGATGCTGTTTAAAAACACCATCCTGGAGGTTCAGGACAAATATATTCCACGTATTAGAAAAAAGGGAAAAAAGACTAAACGTCAGCCGGCGTGGCTAAACAGTAAGATAAAGGAAGTCATTAGAGCCAAAAAAAACAATCCTTCAGAAAGTGGAGAAGAGAACCAACTGAAAGTAACAGGATAGATCATAAGGAATGCTAAGCCAAATGCAAAGCGGAGATAAGGAGGGCAAAAAAGGACTTTGAGAAGAAATTAGCGTTGGAAGCAAAAATACATAGTAAAAATTTTTTTAGATACATTAAAAGCAGGAAACCGGCCAAAGAGTCGGTTGGGCCGCTGGACAAAAATGGTGTTAAAGGGGCGATCAGCGAGGACAAAGCCGTAGCGGAGAAATTAAATGAATTCTTTGCTTCGGTCTTCACCGAGGAGGATTTGGGGGGGACACCGGTGCCGGAAAGAATATTTGAAGCGGGGGAGTCGGAGAAACTAAACGAATTCTCTGTAACCTTGGAGGATGTAATGGGTCAGTTCAGCAAGCTGAAGAGTAGTAAATCACCGGGACTTGATGGTATTCATCCCAGAGTATTAATAGAACTAAAAAATGAACTTGCGGAGCTACTGTTAGAAATATGCAATCTGTCCCTAAAATCGAGTGTAGTACCGGAAGACTGGAGGGTAGCCAATGTTACTCCGATTTTTAAGAAGGGTTCCAGAGGAGATCCGGGAATTATAGACCGGTGAGTCTGACGTCGGTGCCGGGCAAGATGGTGGAGGCTATTATTAAGAATAAAATTGCAGAGCATATACAAAAACATGGACTGATGAGACAAAGTCAGCACGGATTTAGTGAAGGGAAGTCTTGCCTCACCAATCTAATGCATTTTTTGAGGGGGTAAGCAAACATGTGGACAATGGGGAGCCGGTTGATATTGTATATCTGGATTTTCAGAAGGCGTTTGACAAAGTGCCGCACGAAAGACTCCTGAAGAAATTGCAGAGTCATGGAATCGGAGGTAGGGTATTATTATGGATTAAGAACTGGTTGAAAGATAGGAAGCAGAGAGTAGGATTGCGTGGCCAGTATTCTCAGTGGAGGAGGGTAGTTAGTGGGGTCCCGCAGGGGTCTGTGCTGGGTCCGTTGCTTTTTAATGTATTTATAAATGACCTAGAGATGGGAATAACTAGTGAGGTAATTAAATTCGCCGATGACACAAAATTATTCAGGGTCGTCAAGTCGCAGGAGGAATGTGAACGATTACAGGAGGACCTTGCGAGACTGGGAGATTGGGCGTGCAAGTGGCAGATGAAGTTCAATGTTGACAAGTGCAAAGTGATGCATGTGGGTAAGAGGAACCCGAATTATAGCTACGTCTTGCAAGGTTCCGTGTTAGGAGTTACGGATCAAGAAAGGGATCTGGGTGTCGTCGTCGATGATACGCTGAAACCTTCTGCTCAGTGTGCTGCTGCGGCTAGGAAAGCGAATAGAATGTTGGGTGTTATTAGGAAGGGTATGGAGTCCAGGTGTGCGGATGTTATAATGCCGTTGTATCGCTCCATGGTGCGACCGCACCTGGAGTATTGTGTTCAGTACTGGTCTCCGTATCTCAAAAAAGATATAGTAGAATTGGAAAAGGTACAGCGAAGGGCGACGAAAATGATAGTGGGGATGGGACGACTTTCCTATGAAGAGAGGCTGAGAAGGCTAGGGCTTTTTAGCTTGGAGAAGAGACGGCTGAGGGGAGATATGATAGAAGTGTATAAAATAATGAGTGGAATGGATCGGGTGGATGTGAAGCGACTGTTCACGCTATCCAAAAATACTAGGACTAGAGGGCATGAGTTGAAGCTACAGTGTGGTAAATTTAAAACGAATCGGAGAAAATTTTTCTTCACCCAACGTGTAATTAGACTCTGGAATTCGTTGCCGGAGAACGTGGTACGGGCGGTTAGCTTGACGGAGTTTAAAAAGGGGTTAGATAGATTCCTAAAGGACAAGTCCATAGACCGCTATTAAATGGACTTGGAAAAATTCCGCATTTTTAGGTATAACTTGTCTGGAATGTTCTTACGTTTGGGGAGCGTGACAGGATGCTGGGCTAGATGGACCTTTGGTCTTTCCCAGTATGGCACTACTTATGTACTTATGTACTTATATGTGGTCTATCAACCTCCTGGAACTCAGAGCCATTCGGTTGGCGCTTTTGGAGTTCATCCCGGTACTGGCGTTGAAGCCAGTACGGGTCCTGTCGGACAATGCCACGGCTGTGGCCTATGTCAACCGCCAGGGAGGTACCAAGAGCGCCCCTCTAGCCAAGGAGGCCATGAATCTATGCCAGTGGGCGGAAGCGAACCTGGAACAGCTGTCAGCGGCCCACATTGCCGGAGTCATGAATGTCAAGGCGGACTTTCTCAGTCGCCATACCTTGGAGCCCGGAGAGTGGCAGCTATCTGCTCAGGCGTTCTTGGACATCACGAAGCGCTGGGGCCAGCCGAGCCTAGATCTAATGGCGTCATCGGCCAATTGCCAAGTGCCCCGCTTTTTCAGCAGAGGATGGGACCCTCGATCTCTAGGAGTAGATGCTCTTCTCCAACAGTGGCCGACACAGGAGCTCCTCTATGTGTTCCCGCCCTGGCCCATGTTGGGCAGGGTGCTAGGCCGGGTGGCAAAGCATCCGGGCCGGATAATCCTGGTGGGTCCGGACTGGCCCAGACGTCCCTGGTATGCGGACTTGATCAGGCTCTCAGTCGACGATCCTCTGCGGCTGCCAGTGGAGCAGGGCCTGTTACATCAGGGTCCCGTGGTGATGGAGGATCCCTCCCCCTTTGGGCTTACGGCCTGGCTATTGAGCGGCAGCGTCTGAGAAAGAAGGGCTTCTCAGACAAGGTCATCGCCACTATGCTGAGAGCGAGGAAGCGCTCTACTTCTACTGCTTACGCCAGGGTTTGGCGTATCTTTGCAGCGTGGTGTGAAGCAGGCTTACTTTCTCCCTTCACTGCTCCAATTTCTTCAGTGTTGGCGTTCCTGCAAGAAGGTCTGGAAAAAGGCCTGTCGCTCAGTTCCCTTAAAGTCCAGGTAGCGGCTCTGGCTTGCTTCAGGGGCCGCCTGAAGGGTGTTTCCCTGGCTTCGCAGCCAGATGTGGTGCGCTTTCTCAAGGGAGTTAATCACCTGCGCCCTCCTCTGCACTCAGTGGTGCCTGCGTGGAATCTCAACCTGGTGCTAAGAGCATTGCAGAAGCTGCCTTTTGAACCCTTGTCGAGGGCATCTCTGAAAGACCTGACGTTGAAAGCAGTCTTTTTGGTGGCTATCACTTCAGCCAGAAGAGTTTCCGAGCTCCAGGCGCTCTCATGTAGAGAGCCTTTTCTGCAGTTCACTGAGGCAGGAGTGACTATTCGTACAGTGCCTTCCTTCCTGCCCAAGATTGTTTCTCGCTTCCATGTGAATCAGCAGCTCTGTCTCCCTTCCTTTCGTAGGGAGGACTACCCAGAGGAATACTCTGCTCTCAAATATCTGGATGTGAGACGTGTCATCATCAGATACTTGGAAGTGACCAATGATTTCCGGAAATCGGATCATCTGTTTGTCCTGTTTGCAGGTCCTCGTAAGGGTCTGCAGGCTGCTAAGCCTACAGTGGCAAGATGGGTCAAGGAAGCCATTGCAGCGGCTTATGTGGCCGCGGGGAAGGTGCCGCCTATCCAGCTGAAGGCTCACTCCACTAGAGCTCAGGCGGCCTCGATGGCAGAGGCCGGGTCCGTCTCCTTGGAAGAGATTTGCAAGGCGGCAACTTGGGCTTCGGCCCATACCTTCTCCAGGCATTACCGCTTGACTGTGGCTGCTCGGGCGGAGGCCCGGTTTGGAGCTTCAGTGTTGCGGTCAGGGATTTCAATGTCCCGCCTCGGGTGAGTACTGCTTCGGTACATCCCACCAGTCTATGGATTGATCAGCATGATGATATGGAAGGTAAAATTATGTATCATACCTGATGATAATTTTCTTTCCATTAATCATAGCTGATCAATCCATAGCCCCTCCCAGATATCTGTACTGTTTATATTCTGGTTGCATTTCAGGTTAAAGTTTAGTCTTCAGTTCCTGTTCAGGAGGACTTCGTGTTCAAGTTTTTCAATGAATTCTTCAAGAGTTGAGACGAATTTGTGTTACAGTGAGCTGCTGCATTCCTCTCTCCTCCGTTTTACGGGGCTGGATTGAGACTTAAATTCTGCCGGCGCTCCCTCCCGCTTCGTGCGGCAGTAGGGCAGCTTTGTACCCCTCCCGCTTCGGCGGTGTTAGGGTCAGTCAGCTCCTCCCGCGGTTTGCGGTTGCAGGATAAGCCAGATCCCCCCGCATCGGCGGGGTGGTGTCCCTCCCCCGCTCCGCAGGGATGAGCTGGACGGATTCCCCTCCCTCACTTGTGTGGGGATGAGCTGGGTTAATTCCCCTCCCCCGTTTCGGCGGTGGTGAGCTGGGCAGAGTGTCCCCTTTGTGGGTGTAATTCTCTAAGTGCTGAGTCCTGCGGATGGAGCTTGGATATCGACATACTGAGGAGTTTCCGGCAGCACATGACCACATATAGGGAGGCAAAAGGATTGCTCTCTATCTCCACCTGCTGGTAGATGGACACAACCCACCAGTCTATGGATTGATCAGCTATGATTAATGGAAAGAAAATTATCAGGTATGATACATAATTTTACCTCAGTATACATGTTTCTTATTTGATCGCTGTTACACATCTTTATCACCAGACTGATGATTGCCTATTAGTGATTTTATATAGTCCAATTGAGCTATTCAATCATGGTATCACGTACTGTGATACATGATGACATCATTTCCTGCCCGGGAGCATTAAAAAACCTCCATTTGAAAAGCTGTAGAGTATCAACAGACGAGGGGCACTTTACATTCTTTCCGATTTTGACAGTGAAAATTTCATATATCGAGTTCCTGAGGAATTTTTTTGAAACCCTGCAGAGTCGGACTCATTATGATTTCACTTTGAAAATACAGCTTATATCTAAAAAGATTGGGAGAAGAAAACGCTGGAGATTTTGAACTTGTTGTGTTTTCGCTTTGAGGATATCGTATCTGGAAGAGAGAGGAACACGCTGGATACTTTGTTACAGCTCCATTAATATTTCTTTTGCAGCGAATTGGGACTGCTTAGGAGCTGTTGGACAGGCCGTATTATGGCGTTGGTGACATTCTACGGGCCAAAATTGTATCCAGTAAGGACGTGGTATCCTGAATTACACAACGTTAAGTGCCTTTATGATTTCTTTACATTGGTTTATTATAGTTACTCTTTATAGAAACAGCATCTACTATAATAAAATGCTCCCTCAACGTTCTGAAGTCAACAGCTCACTCCCTGTCCCAGAAGGGTTCGTTAATTCATGGTGGTGAAGCCCTCCAACTCACCATGTCTGTGCCCCGCCCTCGCGTCAAACATGATGATGTCGAGGGCAGAGCACAGACGGTGAAGGGATGCGGACGGCGGAAGAGAGCAAGACGGACGCCAGCCACGGACAGGAGCCGAGAGGGGGAGAGTGCGCGACATACGGAAGCATACGGGGAGCCAACGCGGCGGAGGACACAGCCTTCAGATCTGGGGGACCGGTGAAGGGACACGGACGGCGGTCGACAGCAAGACGGACACAACGGACAGGAGCAGAGAGGGGGAGGGTGCGCGACAAACAGAAGCATCCGGGGAGCTGAAGCGGAGGAGTACTCAGCCTTCAGAGCCGGGGATATGACGTCCGAGAGCCTACCCCCCCAAGGAAGACGCACTCTACGCTACAGACTCGCAGCCAACATCACCAAACACCCGCATAATGCAGCACCCCCCCCCCCCCCCCAAGCCCCAGTGCTGCCGTCATGGGAAAAAGCAGAACACAAGAGAAAGATGAGAAGTACTTCACAAAAAAAAAAAAACCTTTACTTCTCTCTCCTCAAAATCACAAGTGTGGGAGAAAATAAAGCAGCAATTGGGAGAAAATAAAGCAGCAATTGGGAGTCTAAGTGCAGCCGTCATTAGGTGTTGCTAACTGTACTGAATGGAAAAAAAAAACACACAGGGAACTTGCATGTCTTCTTCCTCCAACCCCCCCCCCCCCCCCCCCCCCGGCCCCCTTCTTTTTAAAAGAAAAATAAAAGGCAAACTATAAACGAGGAGAGGCTGAGTTGCAATAACAGACCCCACAGGAAAAGCACACAAGTTACCCAGCTGCACCACACTCCCTCCCTCACACCCATACAACAAAACAAACTCACAACCCCCCCACACCAACATGCACACACAGCATCTCTTTCTTACTCAAACACACACTCCCTCCCCCAACCCCCTCAATACAGAAAGTCTAACATCTCTCACACCCCCCCCCACACCTACAGACCCCATGTGACTCACCCCCCCCCCCAAAATCCAGTCGCAACCTTCCTCACAAACGGCCTCATACCCAAAACTGTCAAATGCAAAATCTACATCTCTCAGACACACACTGCCATGCACAGACAGCAACTCTCTCACTCGTACACACACCTATGTACCTCAGTCACCCTCACACACCCTATCACCCCCAAATCCTCCACTCACACAGTCACTCACACATACTCTCTCAAACATACACACTCCAAGGAAAACCTTGCTAGCCGCCGTTTCATTGCTGTAAGAAACGGGCCTATTTACTAGTATATAATATATTTAGACTTTGTGATTACATCCTTTTTTATTTATTTCCTTACACAGGAGGTTTGTTGGAGTCGGTAGAGGATTGACTCGGTTGTTCTCCATATTCAGAGACAAGAGAGCATTCATGATTATTTTTGTTATTTTGGGAATTATTATGCACGTGGGTGCATTTGATAAAAAAAAAAAAGAGGTTCCATGATCGAGAAACTTGTCCACCCTTAGAGACGTTAATCACTTTGTGTAGCCTCGCTTGGGTGCTTATACTCTGAGAACTTCTCACAATTCCATATATTAACAATTTACATATTTACAAAATATTTATAACTATTGTAGAACATCTTTCTGGGACAATCCTTTCACTGGTTGTAGTCTCCATTACATTACTCTCTGGCTTTTACTTTTGGTATTATTATCACCAGAGGACTATTAGAGATCTTTTCATTATTTGGTATACCAGAATTTTTAAAAAAGCATGGGATAAGCATGTGGGATCGCTTAGGAACAGGAAGGATTAGGGGTTACAGAGGATGGGCAGACTGGATGGTCATGTGGCCTTTAATCTGCTGTCATGTTTCTATGTTTCTAAAAAGAAAAAAACACTGTGGGGAAGGCACCCTGTTGTCCATTAAAAAAAAAAACCAGGATGGCAGCAAAAACTAAGGGGGGTATCGCCAGCCAGTACTGTTCTATGTGCAGTAGCGACAGACCTGGAATTTTCTGGTAGCTTATTTTCCTGATCTCCCCCTTCTTCCCTTAACTGCATGGACTTGAAAGAGGGTGATGGCCTTTGAAACACTATTTTCAGGTAACTTACAGGCAGGGAGTTCAGGAGAAGGAAGATTGTTACTGGGAGAATTGCTTAAAATATTAGAGATTGGCATGATCAGGAAGAGGAGTAGGAGTAGGGCCCCTGGAATAGATCACTTTTTCAGACCCTGCTATGGCAGAGAATTATCTGCTGTTAGGGACACAACTCCCACCAGCACAGGCAGAACAAATGACCCTAGCTGAATACAGGTACAGGAGGTGGATGGGGGGAAGGGAGGGTGAGAAGAAAAAAGGGCGATGAGGGAGAGAAGGGAATGAAAGGGGGATGGCAGTGGCAACACTGAGAGGGCTGACTAAACCCTAGCCACACAAAGCAATCCCACCACCACCACAAGAAGCTGTAAAATAATGATGGCAGATAATGTAATGTAGGGCATTTTGTCATCGTTATAGACATACTACTAGATTACAGGCACACACTCACTGCAGTTAGAGATCTTTCATGCTTTCTCTATCATTTCCACAGAGAGGCTTTCCTATGCATCTGCCGCACTTTTGTGAAGATCAGCTTTTTTTTTTTTTCTATTCTGTCATCTTCACTTCCCCGTACCATTGTATGCATTTTTCCAGTTGCTTACATTTAGTATCCCTCTGTGGTGCATTTCATTGTCTTTTTTGTTTGTTTCCTCCAGTTCTATTGCTACTTAGTGAATGGTGGTGTGTGTTTAGCCTATTTTCCTCCTGCTGGTGTCCCTTTGCCATCTTGATCTCTTTCGTTTGTTTGTCTTCACAGTTGGTACTTGATGTAGTCCCATTTCAGCCAGTTGATTCTAGGCTTCCTCAGCTGTTTTGCATTCCTGCTTATACCATTTACTGACATTGATATAGTGAAGGGGAGTAGCCACTTGTATCTTGGTCCTTTTCTGAGTTAGGTAGCTTTCTGCATGTCTCTTCCCCTATGCAGGATTATTAAGGATATGTGAGCACATACAGATACAGCCTTTTTAGGGTGCTATTGGAGTATCCAAAAGCCTAAATTCCAACAGAAATAGGTCTCTGGGAATACCGGCCTTAGTGAGTGATGTGTCGGAAGCAAATGTGTTCCCTG
Organism: Microcaecilia unicolor; assembly: GCF_901765095.1. Lineage (NCBI taxonomy): Eukaryota > Metazoa > Chordata > Amphibia > Gymnophiona > Siphonopidae > Microcaecilia > Microcaecilia unicolor. The sequence goes on along the minus strand of NC_044038.1, from coordinate 127,389,748 downwards.
TTATTTTTAGATCCAAGCTCACTGAGCTGTAAACAGAAAGAACTCACTCCACAACCAGGCATTGTAAAAATAGTGTAAATTTGTTTACAAGAGCAGCAAACATAATGTACAAAGTAAGCAAGAATAAAGACACAGGATGTCTTGTCTTAGAAGCAGCTTAGAGGCTTATGGGCATTTATTCTAACTAAACTTCTAAGTAAAAGGCTCTCTTTAACCCAAATCACATATACAAAGGGTGCATAGCAAGCGTATAACCTGATGCAGACCTCTAGGTGGCAGCATGTTCCTCAGATGGTCAGTCAGGTCCAACGCAGGTCTGTACTTTGGCAGGGATATCAACACAGCAGTCCCTGCATCAGATAAGAACCCCATTTTATACAAAGATCAGAGGCTGCAGCTGGGCTGATGATGTCCATTCTAGGTTTGGGGATGCTGCACACATAGCTTTGTTTACCCCAAATATTGTAGCTTCAAGAGCCAACTGATTCTCACTGGCACCACACTCAACTTGACAAGAAGATGAGGTTTCATAAACAATGTGTGATCTGCCAGCCACAATGTCTCTTCAGCTGCAAGGGTGATTCCAAGAGTCCTTGGCTGTTCTGGCCATGATGTTGATTCTGATGACAAGTTTGTATCAAGGTCACAGCTTCTGAAGGCACATTATTGGTGTTGGACTGTATCGGGTATTCTCTGAGGACAAGCAGGCTGAGTTGTTCTTGCAACTGGGTCGAAGTCTGCATCGGCCCAGGAACCGGCATTTGCAATAGCAAAAAGAAAAAAACTTTGCCAGAGCCTTCTGGCGTGCATTCGCGGACTGACTTCCCATCCACTGTGCGAGCGTGTACCTCAGTTTATGTGTAGTAAATGACGGCAGGTAAAGACCTTAACGGTCCATCCAGTCTGCCCAACAAAATAAGCTCATTTTACATGGTATGTGATACTTTTATGTATACCCAAGTTTGATTTGTCCTTGCCATTTTCAGGGCACAGACCATAGAAGTCTCCTGTACTACCTCCTCACAGTGTTCTGCTACTGCCTTTTTAAGTGCATTTCTCACCATTTGAATTCTAATTTGCAAACTACTGTTGTATTTCTTTTCAAGTAAATGGGGCTTCCTCTTGTTCTCAGCCCACTCTTTCTGAAGTTGAGCTCACTTCCACCATAATTGATTCTCCCTTGTTGCTGTGTATACCGCTCTGTCCCCTTTCTTCTCAGTTGCTGCCTATCAGGATTCTTCAACTGTTTTCTGATGTTCCAGTATTAACCCTTCTGCTGCCGCAATTTCATTGTTTTAGCTGGAGCTTGCCTCTGTCTTGACCCTATTGGAGTACTTTGTCTAGGTGGCTGTTGGTGACATCACATTCTCTTCTTGCCTTTTCTCATTCTTTTGTCTCCCCTTTATAGACCAAGTACCATAGTGATTTATATCTTCTTTGAGCTATATTTCTGTTATGTCCCAAGGATCGGCCCAGACAAATGGGCTGTGACCATCCGCCAGCAGGTGGAGAGAGAGAACTCTGAGTTGTGCCTCATAAGCTGCTGCGTTTAGCAACCAAGCCAGTATTCTCTGTCTCCAGCAGACAGGATAGCAACTCCTGTGTGCTGTGGTGACTTCTCTGTGGCCTCCTGTCCTGCTTGCAGGTTCAGTTTAGTTTGGGGTTGAGAATGTTTTGTGCCTCAGGTGTAAACCTAGCGGTCTAGGTTACATAAGTAATGCCATACTGGGAAAAAATCAAGGGTCCATCGAGCCCAGCATCTTGTCCACGACAGCGGCCAATCCAGGCCAAGGGCACCTGGCAAGCTTCCCAAACGTACAAACATTCTATACATGTTATTCCTGGAATTTTGGATTTTTCCAAGTCCGTTTAGTAGCGGTTTATGGACTTGTCCTTTAGAGAAACCGTCCAACCCCTTTTTAAACTCTGCTAAGCTAACCGCCTTCACCACTTTCTCCGGCAACGAATTCCAGAGTTTAATTACACGTTGGGTGAAGAAACATTTTCTCCGATTTGTTTTAAATTTACTACACTGTAGTTTCATCGCATGCCCCCTAGTCCTAGTATTTTTGGAAAGCGTGAACAGAAGCTTCACATCCACCTGTTCCACTCCACTCATTATTTTATATACCTCTATCATGTCTCCCCTCAGCCGTCTCTTCTCCAAGCTGTATAGCCCTAGCCTCCTTAGTCTTTCTTCATAGGGAAGTCGTCCCATCCCCGCTATCATTTTAGTCGCCCTTCGCTGCACCTTTTCCAATTGTACTATATCTTTCTTGAGATGCGGCGACCAGAATTGAACACAATACTCAAGGTGCGGTCACACCATGGAGCGATATAACAGCATTATAACATCCTCACACCTGTTTTCCATACCTTTCCTAATAATACCCAACATTCTATTCGCTTTCCTAGCCGCAGCAGCACACTGAGCAGAAGGTTTCAGTGTGTTATCGACGACGACACCCAGATCCCTTTCTTGGTCCGTAACTCCTAACGTGGAACCTTGCATGACGTAGCTATAATTCGGGTTCTTTTTTCCCACATGCATCACCTTGCACTTGCTCACATTAAACGTCATCTGCCGTTTAGCCGCCCAGTCTCCCAGTCTCGTAAGGTCCTCTTGTAATTTTTCACAATCCTGTCGCAAGTTAACGACTTTGAATAACTTTGTCTCATCAGCAAATTTAATTACCTCGCTAGTTACTCCCTTCTCTAAATCATTTATAAATATATTAAAAAGCAGCAGTCCTAGCACAGACCCCTGAGGAACCCCACTAACTACCCTTCTCCATTGTGAATACTGCCCATTTAACCCCACTCTTTCCTATCCTTCAACCAGTTTTTAATCCACAATAGGACATTTCCTCCTTTCCCATGACCCTCCAATTTCCTCTGTAGCCTTTCATGAGGTACCTTGTCAAACGCCTTTTGAAAATCCAGATACACAATATCAACCGGCTCCCCTTTGTCCACATATTTGTTTATTCCTTCAAAGAATTGAAGTAAATTGGTCAGGCAAGATTTCCCCACACAAAAGCCGTGCTGACTCGGTCTCAGTAATCCATGTCCTCGGATGTGCTCTGTAATTTTGTTTTTAATAATAGCCTCTACCATTTTCCCCAGCACCGACGTCAGACTCACCGGTCTATAATTTCCCGGATCTCCCCTGGATCCTTTTTTAAAAATGGGCGTTACATTGGCCACCCTCCAATCTTCTGGTACCATGCTCGAATTTAAGGATAAGTTGCATATCGCTAGCAGTAGCTCCGCAAGCTCATTTTTCAGTTCTATCAGTACTCTAGGATGAATACCATCTGGTCCAGGAGATTTGCTACTCTTCAGTTTGCCGAACTGCCCCATTATGTCCTCCAGGTTTACCGTGAAGTCAGTAAGTTTCTCCGACTCGTCCGCTTGAAATACCATTTCCGACACCGGTATCCCACCCAAATCTTCCTCGGTGAAGACCGAAGCAAAGAATTCATTCAGTCTCTCCGCTACGTCTTTATCTTCCTTGATCGCCCCTTTTACCCCTCGGTCATCCAGCGGCCCAACCGATTCTTTTGCCAGCTTCCTGTTTTTAATATACCGAAAAAAAAATTTTACTATTTTTTTTTTTGCCTCTAATGCTATCTTTTTTTCGTAATCCCTCTTGGCCTTCTTTATCTGTGCCTTGCATTTGCTTTGACACTCCTTATGCTGCTTCTTGTTATTTTCAGACGGTTCCTTCTTCCATTTCTGAAGGCGTTTCTTTTAGCCCTAATAGCTTCCTTCACCTCACTTTTCAACCAGGCCGTCTTTCTTTTCTAATTCGCGGAATATGTATGGCCTGGGCCTCCAGGATGGTATTTTTGAACATCGTCCACGCCTGTTGTACAGTTTTTACTCTCTCAGTTGTCCCCCTAAGTTTTTTTTTTTGTTTTTTTTTTTTAACCGTTTTTCTCATTTTATCATAGTCTCCTTTTTTTAAAGTTAAACGCTAACGTATTTGACTTTCTGTGTACAGTTACTTCAAGGTCGATATCAAAACTGATCATATTATGGTTACTGTTACCAAGCAGCCCCAGTACCATAACGTCCCTCACTAGATCATGCGCTCCACTAAGGACCAAGTGTAGAATTTTTCCTTCTCTCGTTGGCTCCTGCACCAGTTGCTCCATAAAGCTGTCCTTGATTTCATCAAGGAATTGTATCTCTGTAGCGTGTTCCGATGTTACATTTACCCAGTCTATATTTGGATAATTGAAGTCACCCATTATTATTACATTGCCCATTTTGTTCGCGTCTCTGATTTCTTTTATCATTTCTGTGTCTACCTGCTCATCCTGGCGAGGCGGACGGTAGTACACTCCTATCACTGTTTTTTTCCCTTTTATACATGTTCTTCCCTGCTCCCCCGTTGCTACTTTCTACCTCCTCTTTTTTTTTTTTTTTCCTCTCTGTCTTCTCTTCTTTTTTTTCTTTGGTCTTCTCTTCTTTTTCTCCTGCCTCCATCTAAAAAGAAAAAAAAAAGAAAAACAGCCACTGCGGTTCTTTCTGAGCGCTTGTGCTGTGGGAAGATGGTGGGGCTTCAGAGCCTTGGAGATAATGAGACTGGCTGTTTTCTGTGAATGTATTATTCTCTGAGCCTATCAAGTCTTGTGTGTGCTGCAGGGCTAAGCTCTTGGTTACTGGTTCCTGCACGTTTTGCTTTACTTCCATGGAGTTCAATCTGGCCCCACTCTGATGGCGGTTTTGGCCCCTAAGTTCCACGAAGCTTCGGCAGCCATTTTGTCAGTGGGCTCATTACCCACTATCATGTCCCGAGATGTTGATTTTGTGGGGGTAGAAGTCTCTGCCCTGCCATTTTTGACTGAATTCGTTTTTATTACATCGGGCCTTTTTTTTTTTTTTTTAATCAGTTGAAGCTGCCTCTCCTTCCCTCATGTTGCATTTGAGGAGCATCTTCCTAAGAAACAAAAACTTTGTTCACAGAATTTGGAGAATGTTCCTCGGGATTTATAGGTTTTAGCTGTGCATTCTCACTGTCCTAGTTCTGCTAATGGCCTTGACTTGGACATTTCAGAGGCAGACGGGGGTGGTAATCCTACTGTAGCTAGGCTGTTTTTGAGAGCGGAGTTGCCTCTGTTGATCACTAAAGCTATGGAGGCTTTAAACATTTCTTCCCCTGCTTTCAGTCCTCTGGTCCTGCTCCATCTATTATGTCGGGTACTGAGAGACCGCCTGTATCTTTCCATTTTCATAAGGCTATGCAGGAGCTCTGCAGCTCAGTGGGAGACCCCTGATTCCGGGTGGCTCACTGTATGTCCAAATTTATATCCCCCCCCCCCCCCCTTCTGCCGTCTGATTAAGAGCAGTTTGTTCTGCCTAAGGTGGATGTCCTTATTACAGCGGCTGCTGAACGTACCACTATCCCTGTTGAAGGCGGCACTGCATTAAAAGATATACATGACCGCAAGCTTGAGGATTCCTTGAAGCTTACCTTTCAGCTGGCTGTGTTAAATTCTCAGGCAGCAATTTCTTCTTTTGTAGCCTGGGCTGTTTTATTGTGGATTCAACAACTGTCCTCGTAGGATTTGCCTCCAGACTTTCTCACTACCCTAGAGGTGGGGTTGGCTTACTTGTCAGATGCTCTTTATGATATTCTCCAAGCTTCAGCTAAGGTGTGATCTTGGCCGTTTCAGCGCAGTGCTGGCTATGGTTGAGGCACTGGGCTGCTGATGTGGCATCCAATCTCATCTGGTGAAGTTGCCCTTTCAGGGGAAACTACTCTTTGGTGCAGATTTGGAGAAGATTGTTAGACCTGGGAAATTCCAAGGTCCAGGAGCTATGAGGTCAAGCCTAAGCCTCATCTCCAGATGGTTGTCGTTTTCAAGAAACGCAGGTATAGACCCAGATAGTGTTTCCACTCAAAAACCTCGCTTTCCTCACTGCCTTCCTTTCGAGTAGGCAAGAAGCCTTTTTCTGCCTCCTCAAGAGCCTCTCCCTCTTCGCAGCCCTTGCAATGACTGGGTCGACGTTCACATCCTTGTTCGTAGACATAGGTGGGTGCCTTTCCCACTTTCACAAGGAGTGGACCACCATTACTGTAGACCAGTGGGTCCTTGATATGATTCTCCATGACTACAAGCTAGAATTTTCAAAGCCACTCACGGATCTTTTCGTGCAGTCCCCTTGTGGCAGCTCAGCAGTCAGGCAGTGCTAACTACCTTAGCCTAAGACAACTGGGGGCCATTCAGCCCTTTCCTCTGACAGAGAGAGTGACACTTTGTCATCCCAAAGAAGAGATTTTCTTCACCAGTTCTGGATCTCAGAGGGGTGAACAAGTCTGAGCGCTGCACTTCTGCATGGAGATTCTTCTGTCATAGCCTCGGTCCAGTTAGGCGAGTTTCTCACCTCATTGGACCTCATGGAGGCTTATTTTCATATCCCAATTTAGCCTCCTCAAGGAAATTTCTCTGGTTTGTGACCTTGGGAGAAGATTTTCAATTCAAGGCTGTGCCTTTTGGCCTCGCCACTGCACCTCGCACATTTTCAAAAGTTGTTGTGGTAGCCTTCCTTCGCCGTCAAGGGATCCAGGTACCTCCTTACCTGGATGATTAGCTAATTCGGATGCCTTATCAAGAGAGCTTTTGCAGTACACAGACAGTCCTGTCTTTTTTTTTTTTTCTGGGTTGGGTTACAGCAAGAGTCATCTAATCCCCACCCAGACCCTGGAGTTTCTGGGAGTGTGCTTCAATACCCAAGCGAGGAAGATTTTTCTGCCTCTGCATCATCAGCTCAAACACCAAATTCTCAGGCTTATCTCTCTTCCCTGCCCATGGGCGTGGGATTGTGCTCAGGTTCTCTGTTCTATGGCAGCAACTTTGGATGTTCTGCCTTGGGCAAAGTTCCATTTGTGGCCCCTACAGTCCTCCCTGTTGAGCCGGTTGTTTCTGGTCTCAGGGACTGGCCAGCTTGTGCCGTGGACACCTCAAGCCAGGTGGAGTCTGATTTGGTGGCTTCTCCCTGTGCACACTCAGGCGGGATTGCCTTTACAGACTCTCAGTTGGTGTGTTCTCACCTCCAATGCCAGCCTCTTCGGATGGGGAGCCCATTATCTCCACCACTCTGTACAGGGCTGCTGGTTGGTGGAGGCTTCCTGGTCCATCAACAGATTAGAACTTCGAGCTGTCCGGAAAGCTGTACTAGCCTCTGCGCCACCTCTTTGCAGGAGGCCAGTGATAGTGTTCTTGGACAGTATCACAGCCTTGTCTTGCACAACAGACAAGGAGGAACAAAGAGTGTATCTCTAGCCCAGGAGGCGTGTTGTCTTTTTTTTTTCAGTGGGCGGGATTGAATATTCCCAAGTTCAGCATCTCATATAGTGGTTTCACTGAACTCGCAAGCAGATTTCCTCAGCAGTGTGTGTCTGGACTCAGGGAAATGGCAACATCAGACTGCATTTTGTCTTGTTTCCACACAGTGGGGCCTTCTGTATCTGGACCTCATGGCATCCAGATTCAATGCACAAGTACTCAGATTCTACAGCCGCTTCAGGGAGAGACTCCCAAGGAATGGATGCACTGGTACAGCCTTGGCTGTCGGGTGACCTCCTTTACGTGTTTCTTCCATGGCCTCTTGTGGGAAGGATGTTGCACAGGATTGCACGTCATTCTGGGAAGGATGTTGCACAGGATTGCACGTCATTCTGGAAAGGTTATTCTTGTAGCTCCGGACTGGCCATATGTCCTTGGTATTCGGACCTCATCTGTCTTCAAATCGCTCCTCAGTTGATTCTTCCTCCACAGACTGGTTTATTGCACCAAAGTCCAGTACTTATGGGAGGATTCCTCCTGCTTTGGTCTTACGGCCTGGCTCTTGAGATGGTGCAGTTAAGTAAGAAGGGTTACGCGGATGATACTACCTTGCTGGAAGCCCAAAAGCAGTCCACTTCTAATGTTAGAGTGTGTTGAACTTTTGAGAGCTGGTCTGCACAGAATGATGTTTCTCCATTTCATGCTTCATTGTCTCAAATTTTATCCTCCCTTTAGGAGGGATTTAAGAAAGGCTTGGCTCTCAATTCCAGTCAAGGTTCAGGTGGCAGCATTGGCATATCATAAGGCAAGATACAGAATGCGAAAAGATTGCCGTGCTGCAGTATTGTCTAGAGTCTGAGGCTCGTAATGTAATACAAAGTGTGCAGTGACTCTAGAATACAGATTTCAAAAAGGTGTGCTTAAAAGTGGAGAAAACCCTCAGAAACCTGGGACAAACTGTCGCAGGTTTAGAGCGAGGTTACCGACATCACAAGTAACACACGCCCAGATTCTATCATAGGGTATAAAAACTCCACTGTGTGTTTGTTTTAAAGTTATGTCAAACGTGTATGCTTATTTTTTCAAAGTTTTATCAAGCATATTAAATTTATCTAAAGGTATGGTCCTAGATTATTGCACTGTTAGGCTTCCAGCATTGCTTCACTTAATAACAAAGTTGAACACGCTTATCTTTTGTGTTCGACGGGGGCCACTTCCGTTTCACCCTAACATCAAGGCTTCCTCAGGAACAGAGCGTTGAATCGCGATGCTGTGATTCTGCAAAAATAGAAAATTTAAACTTAAGCAGAAAAGAACCAAACGTATAGTAAATGCACATAAGCACAGACACTTGGATCCGCTTACAGCTTGACGGAGCACCATGCATTTCAAAATGGCGTCTCAGCGTCATCTGTGTGTCATCTGACGTTTATAGAGATCTAGATTGACTTGCATTAATGATTGACTAATTAGCTGGTAAAGATTAACTGGTTGGCTAATAGAAAACATGCCAGTCAATAGAGCTGTTGAGGCCATTATGCTCTATTGACTGGCATGTTTTCTATTAGCCAACCAGTTAATCTTTACCAGCTAATTAGTCAATCATTAATGCAAGTCAATCTAGATCTCTATAAACGTCAGATGACACACAGATGACGCTGAGACGCCATTTTGAAATGCATGGTGCTCCGTCAAGCTGTGAGCGGATCCAAGTGTCTGTGCTTATGTGCATTTACTATACGTTTGGTTCTTTTCTGCTTAAGTTTAAATTTTCTATTTTTGCAGAATCACAGCATCGCGATTCAACGCTCTGTTCCTGAGGAAGCCTTGATGTTAGGGTGAAACGGAAGTGGCCCCCGTCGAACACAAAAGATAAGCGTGTTCAACTTTGTTATTAAGTGAAGCAATGCTGGAAGCCTAACAGTGCAATAATCTAGGACCATACCTTTAGATAAATTTAATATGCTTGATAAAACTTTGAAAAAATAAGCATACACGTTTGACATAACTTTAAAACAAACACACAGTGGAGTTTTTATACCCTATGATAGAATCTGGGCGTGTGTTACTTGTGATGTCGGTAACCTCGCTCTAAACCTGCGACAGTTTGTCCCAGGTTTCTGAGGGTTTTCTCCACTTTTAAGCACACCTTTTTGAAATCTGTATTCTAGAGTCACTGCACACTTTGTATTACATTAAGATACAGAATGCCTCATTAGCTGTTCACCCTGATATAGTGTGATTCCTCAAGGGAGTCTTTCATCTGCATCCCCCTCCCCGCAATATTTGTCCTCAGTGGAATCTTCAAGTGGTTCTTAAGCCTCTTCAGTTGGCTCCCTTTAAGCCCCTTCATTTGGCAACTATCAAACATCTTACTTTAAAGGCAATATTTCTAGTTGCTATTTTAACAGGTTTTTTTGTTTTTGTTTTTTCAGAGCTTCAAGTTCTCCCTTGCAGAGTTCCATTTCTCCGCTTTTCTGACTCAGCAGTTTCTATATGGACAATTCCTTCCTTTTTGCTGACTATTGTACCTCCTTTTCATGTTGATCATTGTGTTTTCCTTCTTTTTCCAGGGAAGTCTATTCTGCAGAATACACGTCCCTGCAACTGTTGGATGTGAAGTGCATCTTTATGCGCAATTTCATTAGCAGAGATCTGTCTGTTAGCAACGTGGTCGTCTTCTCATTCCTTTAAGCATTGCCATTTGGATGTGTCTGCTCGAGCAGATGCTTCCTTTAAGGCCATGGTTCTTGCTGCAGGGATATAACAGTCCCTCCTCTCTTAAGCATTGCTTTTGTACATCCCATTTGTTTGGACTGATCCTTGGGACATGATGGAAGGAAAAAATTAGTTAATTACCTGATTTTCTTTCCTTTAGTCCCAAAGGATCAGTCTAGAACCTGCCCTTCTGTAATGGTTTCGTGGTTTTCCGGGTTCTATGTAATTTTGGTTCCATTATTTATAAGGCACGAGTTTTGCCTTTATTTCATAGTTATTTTTCTATCCAGAGGCTGGAGTTTATCCTCTGGAAGCCGCTGTTTCACTGCTTTATCGAATACTGGCTTGGTTGCTATGCGCAGGAGCTTATGAGACAACTCAGAGTTCTCTATCGCCACCTGCTGGTGGATATTCACAAACCATTTGTCTGGACTAATCCTTTGGGATTAAGGGCCAGATGCACTAAACAATCGTTAAAGCCCTTCCCTTACTGATTCCCTTAGCGAATCAGTAAGGAACGGGCATGCATTAAGGAAAGGGAATGCAAATGAGCTGCTCGTTGTAGCTCACTTGCATTCTCTATTCCATCGTTAAATAGTCGGCCAGTCGGCCGGTCGAGCATGCGCAGAGCAGCCAAGCGTTATGCTGGCTGCTCTGCGCATGCCAAATACGCCACCCTGTGCCGCCCGAAGACGTCGCTGCTCACCCCCTCATGCGGCTCGATCCCAAGGACAGTGCAGTTGAGGACGCCCATCCAAAAAAACCGTCCAATTTGGCCGTCATTCCCTTGCGCAATAATAAAAACGTCTTTTTTTTTTTTTTTTTTTGCAGGGCTTCACTCAGCTGAGAGAGCTTGAAGTCCCCGTGCTGTGATTGGCTCAGGGTCTTCCAGGTCTCTCAGTTGAGTAAAGCACTGCCAAAAAAGACGTTCTCCGAGGACAAGTAGACTGCTTGTTCTCACTGATGGGTGACGTCCATGGCAGCCCCTCCAATCGGAAACTTCACTAGCAAAGGCCTTTGCTAGTCTTCGCGCGCCCATGCGCACCACGCATGCGCGGCCGTCTTCCCGCCCGAACCGGCTCGTGTTCGTCAGTCTTCTTTTGTCCGCGCTCGGTACGGTCGTGTTTGCGCCGTTCGCACCCCTTAAGTTGACCCTCGCGCGTCTTTTGACTTTTCTCTTTAAAAAAAAAAAAAAAGGGATTTCGGAAAAGGGCCTTTCGGTCTTTTCCCTTTCCCGTATTTCTAGTTTTTGGCCCCGTTAAGTTTTCTTTCGTTTTTGGGGTAGGCCCTTTTGAGGCCTCGGGTCGAGTTTTTTCTCCCCCTCTTTTTGGTGCCTTACCGCAATTACGAGTTTTGATTTCGCCGGTGTGATTTTTCCGCCCATGTCATCGAAGTCTCCCAGCGGCTTCAAGAAGTGCACCCAGTGCGCCCGGGTATTCTCGCTCACTGACAGGCACGCGTCGTGTCTTCAGTGTCTGGGGGCTGGGCACCGCCCGCAGGCCTGTAGTCTTTGCGCCCTTTTACAGAAGAGGACTCAGGTAGCGAGATTAGCCCAGGAACGTTTTGTTCTCGGGCTCTTCGTTGGCATCGGCACCGGGAGTATCGAGTGCGTCGACGTTGACAGCGTCAAGATCTCCGCCCTCGGCCGCGACTATCGATTGCATCGAGGCATCGACCCTCTGCATCGTCGGGGCTGAGACATCGGAAGGCTGCGTCGGTGGTACCGGGACCTCCACTAGTGCTGATGTCGTCGGACGGTGGTGCTTCGTCTGGAGTGCAGGTGAGGGCTGTCCATTCCCCTGCTGGTGGCGGTGAGCCTTCAGGTGGGTCTCCCCCTACCCTGAGGGCTCCTGCGGTACAGCCCCCCCGAGACCGACCTTCTTCGGCCTCGGCCCCGAGGAAGCGACGGCTGGATTCTACGTCGTCCTCTTCGGTCCGGGAAGCTCCAGTGACATGCTTCGTTTGAAAAAAGTCAAAGAAGCATCGACACCGGTCTCCTTCCCGCGTCGGTACCGAGAGCTCTGGGTCGCCGAGGGAGTCGGCACCCAGTAGGCATCGGCACCGGGAGGACCGCTCACCCTCTGTTCAAGAGGTGTCGATGCGCTCCACCTTGGACAGCCCGGAACAGCCTCTGACTTCGACACCTGCATCGGCTTCCATGTCTTTCTCCACAGCCGCTCTGCATGAGAGTCTCCGGGCCGTTCTTCCAGAGATCCTGGGAGAGCTGTTGCGCCCTTCCCCTCCGGTACCGGGGGTGCTTGCGCCACCGGTACCGTCGAGTGAGGCGCCGGCTGGACCCTTGCCCGGGGTGAGGTCTCCGACATCGGTACCGCTTGCGGTACTGACTGCGGTCGCCTCCCAGGAAGGCTCCCCGACGATGTCGGCGGAGGGAGCTTCGCCGGTGCGGGCGAGGGAGTCTACCTCTCGACGCTCACACCGTGGCCGTGGTTCCACGGAGTCGAGCCGGGCACGGCTTCAGACACAGGTTCGTGAACTTGTGTCTGATACCGATGGTGAGGCCTCGTGGAAGGAGGAGGAGGACATCAGATATTTCTCTGACGAGGAGTCTGATGGCCTTCCTTCTGATCCCACACCCTCCCCTGAAAGGCAGCTTTCTCCTCCCGAGAGTCTGTCTTTTGCGGCCTTTGTCCGGGAGATGTCTACGGCCATCCCCTTCCCGGTGGTTGTGGAGGACGAGCCCAGGGCTGAAATGTTTGAGCTCCCGGACTATCCTTCTCCACCTAAGGAAGCGTCCACAGTACCCATGCATCATGTCCTAAAAAAGACATTGCTGGCGAACTGGACCAAGCCTTTAACTAATCCCCACATTCCCAAGAAGATCGAGTCCCAGTACCGAATCCATGGGGACCCAGAGCTGATGCGCACTCAGTTGCCTCATGACTCTGGAGTTGTGGATTTGGCCCTAAAGAAGGCTAAGAGTTCTAGGGAGCATGCTTCGGCGCCCCCGGGCAAAGACTCTAGAACCTTAGACTCCTTTGGGAGGAAGGCCTACCATTCCTCTATGCTCGTGGCCAAAATTCAGTATTACCAGCTCTACACGAGCATACACATGCGGAACAATGTGCGGCAGTTGGCGGGCTTGGTGGACAAGCTCCCCCCTGAGCAAGCCAAGCCATTTCAGGAGGTGGTCAGGCAGCTGAAGGCGTGCAGAAAATTCCTGGCCAGAGGGGTGTATGACACCTTTGATGTTGCGTCCAGGGCCGCTGCTCAAGGTGTGGTGACGCAGACTCTCATGGCTGCGTGCCTCCGACCTGGAGAATAGGATCCAGCAGCGGATTGCGGACTCTCCTTGCTGTGCGGATAATATTTTTGGAGAAAAGGTCGAACAGGTGGTAGAGCAGCTCCACCAGCGGGATACCGCTTTCGACAAGTTCTCCCGCCGGCAGCCTTCAGCTTCTACCTCCACAGGTAGACGTTTTTATGGGGGAAGGAAGACTGTTCCCTACTCTTCTGGTAAGCGTAGGTACAATCCTCCTTCTCGACAGCCTGCGGCCCAGGCTAAGCCCCAGCGCGCCCGCTCTCGTCAGCAGCGTGCGCCTCAGCAAGGCCCCTCGGCTCCTCAGCAAAAGCAAGGGGCGAGCTTTTGACTGGCTCCAGCAGAGCATAGCTGACATCAACGTGTCAGTGCCGGACGATCTACGGTTGGAGGGAGGTTGAAAGTTTTTCACCAAAGGTGGCCTCTCATAACCTCCGATCAGTGGGTTCTTCAAATAGTCCGGCAAGGATACACCCTCAATTTGGCCTCCAAACCTCCAAATTGTCCACCGGGAGCTCAGTCTTACAGCTTTCAGCACAAGCAGGTACTTGCAGAGGAACTCTCCGCCCTTCTCAGCGCCAATGCGGTCGAGCCCGTGCCATCCGGGCAAGAAGGGCTGGGATTCTATTCCAGGTACTTCCTTGTGGAAAAGAAAACAGGGGGGATGCGTCCCATCCTAGACCTAAGGGCCCTGAACAAATATCTGGTCAAGGAAAAGTTCAGGATGCTTTCCCTGGTTACCCTTCTCCCCATGATTCAGGAAAACGATTGGCTATGCTCTCTGGACTTGAAGGACGCCTACACGCACATCCCGATACTGCCAGCTCACAGACAGTATCTGTGATTTCAGCTGGGCACACGTCACTTCCAGTACTGTGTGCTACCCTTTGGGCTCGCCTCTGCGCCCAGAGTGTTCACGAAGTGCTTGGCTGTAGTAGCAGCGGCACTTCGCAGGCTTGGGGGTACACGTGTTCCCATATCTCGACGATTGGCTGGTGAAGAACACATCCGAGGCAGGAGCTCTACAGTCCATGCAGATGACTATTCGCCTCCTGGAGCTACTGGGGTTTGTGATAAATTATCCAAAGTCCCATCTTCTCCCAGTACAGAGACTCGAATTCATAGGAGCTCTCCTGGATTCTCGGACGGCTCGTGCCTATCTCCCAGAGGCGAGAGCCAACAACTTGTTGTCCCTCGTCTCGCGGGTGCGAGCGTCCCAGCAGATCACAGCTCGGCAGATGTTGAGATTGCTGGGCCACATGGCCTCCACAGTTCATGTGACTCCCATGGCCCGCCTTCACATGAGATCTGCTCAATGGACCCTAGCTTCCCAGTGGTTTCAAGCTGCTGGGGATCTAGAAGACGTGATCCACCTGTCCACGAGTTTTCTCAAATCCCTGTATTGGTGGACGATTTGGTCCAATTTGACTCTGGGACGTCCTTTCCAAATTCCTCAGCCACAAAAAGTGCTGACTACGGATGCGTCTCTCCTGGGGTTGGGAGCTCATGTCGATGGGCTTCACACCCAGGGAAGCCGTTCCCTCCAGGAACGCGATCTGCAGATCAATCTCCTGGAGTTACGAGCAGTCTGGAACGCTCTGAAGGCTTTCAGAGATCGGCTGTCCCACCAAATTATCCAAATTCAGACAGACAACCAGGTTGCCATGTATTACATCAACAAGCAGGGGGGCACCGGTTCTCGCCCCCTGTGTCAGGAAGCCGTCAGCATGTGGATCTGGGCTCGCCGTCACGGCATGGTGCTCCAAGCCACATACCTGGCAGGCGTAAACAACAGTCTGGCCGACAGACTGAGCAGGATTATGCAACCTCACGAGTGGTCGCTCAACTCCCAAGTAGTGCGCCAGATCTTCCAGGTGTGGGGCACCCACTTGGTAGATCTCTTCGCATCTCGAGCCAACCACAAAGTCCCTCAGTTCTGTTCCAGGCTTCAGGCCCACAGCAGACTGGCATCGGATGCCTTCCTCCTGGACTGGGGGGAAGGTCTGCTGTATGCTTATCCTCCCATACCTCTGGTGGGGAAGACTTTATTGAAACTCAAGCAAGACCGAGGCATCATGATTCTGATCGCTCCTTTTTGGCCGCGTCAGATCTGGTTCCCTCTTCTTCTGGAGTTGTCCTCCGAAGAACCGTGGAGATTGGTGTGTTTTCCGACCCTCATCACACAGGACGAAGGGGCGCTTCTGCATCCCAACCTCTGGTCTCTGGCTCTCACGGCCTGGATGTTGAGAGCGTAGACTTTGCCTCTTTGGGTCTGTCAGAGGGTGTCTCCCGCATCTTGCTTGCTTCCAGGAAAGACTCCACTAAGAGAAGTTACTTCTTCCATTGGAGGAGGTTTGCCGTCTGGTGTGACAGCAAGGCCCTAGATCCTCGCTCTTGTCCTACACAGACCCTGCTTGAATACCTTCTGCACTTGTCTGAGTCTGGTCTCAAGACCAACTCTGTAAGGGTTCACCTTAGTGCAATCAGTGCATACCATTACCGTGAGGAAGGTAAGCTGATCTCAGGACAGCCTTTAGTTGTTCTCTTCATGAGAGGTTTGCTTTTGTCAAAGCCCCCTGTCAAACCTCCTACAGTGTCATAGGATCTCAATGTCGTTCTCACCCAGCTGATGAAACCTCCTTTTGAGCCACTGAACTCCTGCCATCTGAAGTACTTGACCTGGAAGGTCATTTTCTTGGTGGCAGTTACTTCAGCTCGTAGAGTCAGTGAGCTTCAGGCCCTGGTAGCCCAGACCCCTTACACCAAATTTCATCATAACAGAGTAGTCCTCCGCACTCACCCTAAGTTCTTGCCAAAGGTTGTGTCGGAGTTCCATCTGAACCAGTCAATTGTCTTGCCAACATTCTTTCCCTGTCCTCATTCCTGCCCTGCTGAACATCAGCTGCACACATTGGACTGCAAGAGAGCATTGGCCTTCTATCTGGAGCGGACACAGCCCAACAGACAGTCCGCCCAATTGTTTGTTTCTTTTGATCCCAACAGGAGGGGAGTGGCTGTGGGGAAACGCACCATATCCAATTGACTAGCAGATTGCATTTCCTTCACTTACGCCCAGGCTGGGCTGGCTCTTGAGGGTCATGTCACGGCTCATAATGTTAGAGCCATGGCAGCGTCGGTAGCCCACTTGAAGTCAGCCACTATTGAAGAGATTTGCAAAGCTGCGACGTGGTCATCTGTCCACACATTCACATCTCATTACTGCCTACAGCAGGATACCCGACGCGACAGTCGGTTCGGGCAGTCAGTGCTTCAGAATCTGTTCGGGGTTTAGAATCCAACTCCACCCCCCTAGGCCCATGTTTTATTCTGTTCCAGGCTACACTCTCTGTTAGTTGGATAAATTGTTAGGTCAATCTCAGTTATGTCCTCGCCGTTGCGAGGTCCAATTGACCATGTTTTTTGTTTTGAGTGAGCCTGGGGGCTAGGGATACCCCATCAGTGAGAACAAGCAGCCTGCTTGTCCTCGGAGAAGGCGAATGCTACATACCTGTAGAAGGTATTCTCCGAGGACAGCAGGCTGATTGTTCTCACAAACCCACCCGCCTCCCCTTTGGAGTTGTCTTCCCTTGTTTTTGTCTTGCTACATATGGAACTGACGAACACGAGCCGGTTTGGGCGGGAAGACGGCCGCGCATGCGCGGTGCGCATGGGCGCGCGAGGACTAGCAAAGGCCTTTGCTAGTGAAGTTTCTGATTGGAGGGGCTGCCGTGGACGTCACCCATCAGTGAGAACAATCAGCCTGCTGTCCTCGGAGAATACCTTCTACAGGTATGTAGCATTCGCTTTATTATTGGGGGGGGGGGGGGGGGGATGACAGCCAAAATGGACGTTTTTTTTTTTATGGATGGGCGTCCTCAACTACACTGTCCTCTGAATCGAGCCGTATTGGAGGGGGTGAGCAGTGTGGCGTCTTTGGGGGGGGGGGGGATGGTGGCCAAAATGGAGGGTTTTTTTTTTTTTTGTTTTGTTTTTTTTTGAATGGGCGTCCTCAACTGCACTGTCGAGCTGCATCGGAGGGGTGAGCGGCACGGCGTTTTTTTTTTTGGGGGGGGGGTGATGACGGCCAAAATAGATATCTATATATTTTTTTTTTAAGCGGAGCGTTTTTTTTTTTTTTTTTTTTTTTTTGTAGCAGTTTTTCAATCCCGCGCAGCTCCAACGAGAGGTACAGACCTCTCATTAGATTTTCCAGCATTTAGGCAATTGGAAAAGGTTAGTGCATCTCATTACACTAGGGTTTCTACACAATTTGCTCATCTGTATTCTATTTTCGTTAGCTGCTACCGTCGTCGGAAAAAAGTCTTTAGTGCATGCCAGGGTTTACTACTTGCTCATTAATGGCTCATAAGTTTAGTGCATCTGGCCCTAAAAAGAAAATTGTTAGGTAATTAACTAATTTTTTCATATACTGCACGATTATAATGTACTCTGGCTTACAGAAAAATACATTCATAGTAAAACTACAAAATTAAAACAGTGTGACATCAAATACTTAACAAGGCTCCAAAATAAAATTTATAGATTTCTTATTCAGTCTCTGATTAGCTGTTTGAAAATCTCTAGAGTAGAGACTATATTCATGAATTCAACTATATTTATAACTAAAACCCTATGACTTGCTTTCCTTTTTAAAAAGGGTCAGGGAGCATCTCTTTAATGCAATAAAAGGGCAGTTGTTTATCAATACCAGTTTTTCTCTTTGAGGAAAATCCAGTTTCTTTGCTGTCAAAACATCTACTTTTTCATTAGCGTTAAATACACAATTGTTTTCTTTCCTATTGGCACTGAATGCGAGACTTTTTCCCCTCTGTGCTTAATGCCTTGTAGTGTCTTCACTAGATATACAAATTATGGAATGCAAATCAAACCACAGGGCAATAGGGCTTTGCATAAAGTCTGCCAAATACCAGCGCTCTTTTTTTTGTTTTTTGGGTTTTTTTTTGTTTTTGTAGAGAGGTGTGGTAGCTGTGTTAGTCCACTTTTAAAGGTAATCAATAGAAATAAAATAAAACATGTGAAAAAATAAGATACCTTTTTTTATTCAACATAACCGATCTGACGAAGAAGGGCAACCTTCGAAAGCTAATCAAGAAATGTATTAAGTTATGTCCAATAAAAAAGGTATCTTATTTTCTTTTCCATGTTTTATTTTTGATTACATTTTGTTTTTGTAAAACCGTCAAATATATCCATCCTAGGGTCTTCCACTGAAAACCTCTATCGGTTATTTTAAATTGAAGAAAGTTGCTTCCCATTATAGCTGGCACAACCGTGTTACAATTTGCCTCATCTTAATGTAAATATTCTGGTAGGTAGCCCCCCAGAGTTCATCTGCTACCCAATCTTGTTTCTCCCTTTAAACTATAGAATATTTTTACATGGACTCCATGTGAATGCAACATTTGAATCCAGATAAACCAGTTTATTCTTGTTTATTTTACTATTGTTATGCTGTTAACAAGATTGTAAGTTTTGTGTTAAATTATACCCCCTGTGAATATAGGGTTGGGTTTATGAAGAGATTAACCCAATGAAGAGGGATTTAGTGGGTTAATAAATCCCAATACATCGTTTTCCCACAAACATATGTCTCTGAGAAGGAGATGGATCCCTTAAAAAGTATTTAGAGTAAATCTTGATGTGTCATATACCTTGAGTTTTTTCCTCCTTTCTGTCCCCCCCCCCCCCCCCCCCAAACTGTTGCTTGCAGTCCACTGACCCATTTAGTGCTTCCACTCACTGGCTGTATGAATATGCAGGTCTTTGAAGGTTATAATTCTCAGTTAAATTTAACATTGTTTTCTGTAACTTTCGTCTCTGAATTGCAGACTGACATTAATTTACCATACCTTACTATGGATGCCTCTGGACCAAAGCATTTGAACATGAAGTTGACTCGTTCACAGTTTGAAGGAATTGTTGCTGACCTGATCAAAAGGACAATTGCACCCTGCCAAAAAGCCATGCAGGATGCAGAAGTCAGCAAGAGTGATATTGGAGAAGTCCTTTTGGTTGGAGGCATGACCAGAATGCCTAAGGTATGATATTGGTTCTTGCTCATCCTGGATGAGACAGAATTTGTTTTAGTGCATCATTACAAGTTTGCTGCATTTTGATGAAAACGACCTTTTAAGGAGATCACAGTGAGCTTGATACCTGCTTAAGGTCAGACAGTGAGATTGCATAAAGAGGTATGGGATTTGCGTATGAGGAGAGACTTGCCGATCTGAACATGTATATCTTGGAGGAAAGGAGAAACAGGTGACATGATACAGATATTCAAATATTTGAAAGCTATTAATCCACAAATGAACCTTTTCCAGAGACTGGAAGGTGGTAGAACTAGAGGTCGTGAATTGAGGTTGAAGGGAGGCAGACTCAGGAGTAATGTCAGGAAGTATTTTTTTTTAATGGAAAAGGTGATGGATACATGGGATGCCCTCCCGTGGGAGGTGGTGGAGATGAAAACGGTAATGGAAATCAAACATGCGTGAGATAAACACAAAGGAATCCTGTTTATAAGAAATGGATCCACAGAACCTTAGCAGAGATTAGATGGCAACACGGTAATTGGGAAGCAAAACCAGTGCTGGGCAGCCTACTGAATAGATATGGATGGCCAGGAGTGTAAATTTTAAGTGACTTCAACATTAGCTTCATAACTTTTAGTACAAGACCAGTGCTGAGCAGACTTCTACGGTCTGTGCTCTGAAAATGGCAAGGACAAATCAAACTCAGGTACACACACAAAGTATCACATACCATATATAATGAGTTTACCTTGTTGGGTAGACGGGATGAACCGTACAGGTCTTTATCTGCCATCATTTACTGTGTTACTATGGTGCTTCTAATCCATGAAGAACTACTACTAGGTAATGTTTGACTTACTATTTAATAAGGATCTGGATCTGGTCTCTGAAATGTGGTAAAATAGATGACGGAAGATAAAGACCTGCTATCTGACCGGCCATGGTTCTTTCTCCACCTCGTCGCCACAGCCCTACCCAGATCGGACACCGTTCCCTCCCACACCCGGACGTACAACCACATTCCAGAATTGTGGAAAAGCAAGACCTGAGTCTGTGCGCCTTGCAGACATCCAGTATAGAGAGATCGTGGGAGGGTGAACGAAGTAACGAATAGCATTCCCTACCCATAATGCCAACTGACGCCATAGCCTTTCCTCAGGAATGACCGCAAGGAGCCAAATGGGTGCCACCCGCATACCTGACCTTGGTCTCTCCACCCGGTCACCGCACCTGACGAGACCGCCCAGGTGGATGTGAGACGAGGAGACATGCAACTGCCAGGCCTACCTGATGGCGCCACGTGGCTGGTTCATTGAAACAGCATTGTGAAGAACAAGAACAGTGCGGCATATACTACTGAACCTTCTGCCTGCTACCTGTACTGAAGAATACGAGAGGCCCTGATTGTGGGGAGTCTCAACAATGAGACGGAGACCAGACCTGTGATACCAATAACTACAACTTAACAAACGAACCACGAGACCACCACATCTGACTATATAACCTTGGTTTCACACCAGAATTCCATAAGAGAGATACTCAGGGATATTAAAAACAAAATCAACACTCCAGTTTGTGTGGAAGAAAGACAGCAATCGGTTCTGTGAAAAAGATAAGAAAAAGCTTCCTTCAATATTTGGGTGATTTGCATAGGGACAAGTGGCCTGGTAACATATATATCTGGATAAGAAGACATTTTGCAGGAGAAGATCCCTGATAAATACCTAATCAGGTTTGGCACAGGTTTCTAGTTCTGAATCCCTACTTTGACGTTTGTGTATATTTGATGCTACATATTACTATATGTAATGTAGTTCTCTATTGTTGTTTACTGACTCTACTGAATTATACTAACTGTACTGGCTATTCTGATTCATGTCCAATATGTAAGTAGGTTTATATTTGCTTTATATATAATTCGATACTGATTTTTGTATAGTATATATTTGTATGCTAACACTGTCTGTACTGATCTATATATACAATATATACTTATATACTAAATTTGTCTATTCGCTTTCCATTCCCCCAATCCTTTGGCCCTCCTATACCTCCATCACATCCAAACTAGCAAGACCAAACCACCTTTATTTCACTCAAAGTGACACCTGACCATCCATCCCTGGTAATTTCCGTTCTCCGAGGACAAGCAGGCTGCTTGTTCTCACGACTGGGTTGACGTCCACGGCAGCCTTCACCAACCGTGCGCGACCGTTCCCGCTCAGTTTTTTTCTATTCCGTGCTGGAGAGAGATGTGTTACTGTCTCTCTCTGTCAGCCCCGGAAACCGGATTGCGGCCTAGCCGCGGCTTTTTTCTGTTTAGCGTACGCATTCGCGTATTTTTTCTACCGAACTTTAAAAAAAAAGTGTCCTTGTCGTTCTTAGCCGCGAGGGCGCTTCATTGCGGCCTTGTGGCCATGTGGTCGTTTCTTTTTCGGGTGTGCTTTTCACCGCCACCATCGACGACTTTGACTTCGCCGACGTGATTTTTCCGTCGATGTCCTCGAAGGTCCCGAGCAGATTCAAGAAGTGTGGTCGGTGCGGCCGGCAGATCTCGCAGACCGATACTCACACTTGGTGCCTCGGGCCGGAGCATAATTCCAAGACGTGCACCTTGTGTCTCGGCTTCAGGAAGCGGACACAGGTGGCGAGGCAAGTTCTTTGGGACCGTCTTTTCGGAACTTGCGCCAGCCCTTCGACGACATCGGTGTCGACGGCCGGATCTTCGGTACCGATGTCGACGAAATCGGCACCGACCCTGGCACTGACCCCAGGAATACAGGTACCGTTGGCCCGCCAGCCTGCCGGTGACGGCGGGGGTGAGCGGCCGCGCGGGCAGTTGGCCCCGGCCACTCCCTCTACCCAGGGCCATTGGGACTGAACCCTGTCAGATCTGATTCCTCAAGGCCGGGGGGGGTTCTACCTCCTCTTCGTCTCTAGCGCCGATGACGGGCATCGAAAGAAAGCAAAGAAACACACAGTCATCGGTCGACCACGGCACACGGGACTGCCAGCTCCGGTACCTCGAGGGATGACTCTACGCCCAGGAAGCGGCAGTGCCGGGAGGAGCGTTCCCCCTCGGTTGAAGAAGTGTCGCTGCGTCAGTTCGCGGGTACTTCGGTACCGTCTCCTGGACCCGAGCAGCTTCCGGCACCCACACCGGCCCCCCGCCTTTCCCGACAGCGGGCCTCGACGAGTGCCTCCGAGCCATCCTTCCCGGGATCCTGGAAGGGCCCGGTTGAGGTCTGAGCTGAAAGAGCTCATGTCCGACACCAAGGAATAGGAGGCCTCGTGGGCGGAGGAGGAGGACCCCAGATATTTCTCCTCAGAGGAGTCTGTGGGCCTTCCCTCCGACCCCACTCCTTCACCGGAGAGGAAACTCTCGCCCCCCTGAGAGCCTCTCCTTTGCCTCCTTTGTCAGGGATATGTCTATTTGCATTCCCTTTCCCGTGGTCACTGTGGATGAGCCGAGGGCGGAGATGCTCGAAGTCCTTGACTATCCATCACCACCTAGAGAGTCTTCCACGGTGCCGTTTCACAATGCCCTTAAGGAGACACTGCTTCGGAACTGGCTGAAGCCACTATTTAATCCCACCATCCCCAAGAAAGCGGAGTCCCAATACAGGATCCACTCAGACCCAGAGTTGATGCGGCCTCAATTGCCTCATGACTCGGCGGTCGTGGACTCTGCTCTCAAGAGAGCACGGAGTTCGAGGTATACCGCCTCGGCGCCCCCTGGGCGGGAATCTCACACTCTGGACTCGTTTGGGAGGAAGGCCTACCAATCGTCCATGCTCGTGACCCGCATCCAGTCATACCAGCTCTACACGAGCATTCACATGCGGAACAATGTGAGGCAACTGGCGGACCTGGTCAACAAGCTTCCCCCCCCCCCCCCCCCCCCCCCCCCCCCCCCCCCCCCCCGAGCAGTCCAGGCCTTTTCAGGAGGTGGTCAGGCAGCTGAAGGCGTGCAGAAAGTTCTTGTCCAGGGGTATCTGACACCTATTATGTGGCATCTCGAGCTGCGGCCCAAGGTATAGTGATGCGCAGACTCTCCTGGCTGCGTGCCTCTGACCTGGACAACCGCACCCAGCAGCTACTGGCGGATGTCCCTTGCCGGGGGGATAACATTTTCGGCGAGAATGTCGAGCAGTTGGTGGACCAACTACACCAGTGGGAAACCGCTCTCGACAAGCTCTCCCACCGGGCGCCTCAGCATCCACCTCTGCAGGTGGACGTTTTTCCTGGGCCCGGCAGGCTGCACCCTACGCCTACAACAAGCGTAGGTACACCCAGCTGGCCCGAAGGCCTCCTCAGGCACAGGGACAGTCCCAGCGCGCTCGTTCCCGTCAACAGCGTGCGCCTAAGCAGCCCCCTGTGCCTCCACAGCAAAAGCAGGGGACGGGCTTTTGACTGGGTCCATGGGAACATAGCCACCATCAAAGTGTCCGTGCCGGACGACCTGCCGGTCAGGGGGAGGTTGAAAGCTTTTCACCAAAGGTGGCCTCTGATAACCTCCGACCAGTGGGTTCTCCAAATAGTGCGGTGCGGATACACCCTGAATTTGGTCTCCACTCCACCAAATTGCCCACCGGGAGCCCAATCCTTCAGCTCCCAGCACAAGCAGGTACTTGCAGAGGAACTCTCCGCCCTTCTCAGCGCCAATGCGGTCGAGCCCGTGCCACCCGGGCAGGAAGGGCAGGGATTCTATTCCAGGTACTTCCTTGTGGAAAAGAAAACAGGGGGGGATGCGCCTGAGAGGCCTGAACAAATATCTGGTCAAAGAGAAGTTCAGGATGCTTTCCTTGGGCACCCTTCTACCAATGATTCAGAAAGACAATTGGCTATGTTCCCTGGATTTAAAGGACGCTTACTCACATCCGATACTGCCAGCTCACAGACAGTATCTCAGATTCCGTCTGGGGACACGGCACTTTCAGTATTGTGTGCTGCCCTTTGGGCTCGCCTCTGCACCACAGGTGTTCACGAAGTGTCTCGTGGTGGTTGCGGCGTATCTACGCAAGCTGGGGGTGCACGTGTTCCCGTATCTCGACGATTGGCTGGTCAAGAGCACCTCAGAGGCAGGAGCTCTTTGGTCCATGCAGTGCACTATTCACCTTCTGGAGCTGCTGGGGTTTGTGATAAATTACCCGAAGTCCCATCTCCAGCCGGTCCAATCTCTGGAATTCATAGGAGCTCTGCTGAATTCTCAGACGGCTCAGGCCTTTCTTCCCGAAGCAAGGGCACAGAATCTTCTGTCCCTCGCTTCCCAGACCAGAGCATCTCAGCAGGTCACAGCTCGGCAGATGTTGAGACTCCTGGGTCATATGGCCTCCACGGTTCATGTGACTCCCATGGCTCGCCTTCACATGAGACCTGCTCAATGGACCCTAGCTTCCCAGTGGTGCCAAGCTACCAAGAATCTAGAAGATGTTATCCGCCTGTCTGCCAGTTGCCGAAATTCTCTGCACTGGTGGACCATTCGGAACAATTTGACCCTAGGACGTCCATTCCAAATTCCGCAGCCCACGAAGGTGCTGACGACGGATGCATCTCGCCTGGGGTGGGGAGCTCATGTCGATGGGCTCCACACCCAGGGACTGTGGTCCCTCCAGGAACAAGATCTTCAGATCAACCTCCTGGAGCTCCGAGCGGTCTGGAACGCACTGAAGGCCTTCAGAGATCGGCTGTCCTACCAAATCATCCAAATTCGGACAATCAGGTTGCAATGTATTATATCAACAAGCAGGGGGGCACCAGATCTCGTCCCCTGTGTCAGGAAGCCGTCAGGATGTGGTGTTGGGCTTGCCAGTTCGGCAGGTGTAAACAACAGTCTGGCCGACAGGCTGAGCAGAGTCATGCAACCGCACGAGTGGTCGCTCCAATCCAGAGTGGTACGCAAGATCTTCCGAGAGTGGGGCACCCCTTCGGTGGACCTTTTCGCCTCTCAGACCAACCACAAGCTGCCTTTGTTCTGTTCCAGACTACAGGCACACGGCAGACTGGCGTCGGATGGCTTTCTCCTCCATTGGGGGACCGGCCTCCTGTATGCTTATCCTTTGGTGGGGAAGACCTTGCTGAAGCTCAAGCAAGACCACGGCACCATGATTCTGATCGCGCCTTTTTGGCCCGTCAGATCTGGTTCCCTCTACTTCTGGAGTTGTCCTCCGAAGAACCGTGGAGATTGGAGTGTTTTCCGACTCTCATTTCGCAGAACGACGGAGCGCTTCTGCACCCCAACCTTCAGTCTCTGGCTCTCACGGCCTGGATGTTGAGGGCGTAGACTTTGCTTTGTTGGGTGTGTCTGAGGGTGTCTCCCGCGTCTTGCTTGCCTCTAGAAAGGACTCAACTAAAAAGAGTTACTTTTTCAAGTGGAGGAGGTTTGTCGTTTGGTGTGAGAGCAAGGCCCTAGAACCTCGTTCTTGTCCTGCACAGAACCTGCTTGAATACCTTCTGCACTTATCAGAGTCTGGTCTCAAGACCAACTCAGTAAGGAATCACCTTAGTGCGATTAGTGCTTACCATCATCGTGTTGAGGGTAAAGCCATCTCTGGAGAGCCTTTAGTCGTTCGATTCATGAGAGGCTTGCTTTTGTCAAGGCCCCCTGTCAAGCCTCCTGCAGTATCATGGGATCTCAACGTCGTCCTCACCCAGCTGATGAAACCTCCTTTTGAGCCACTGAATTCATGCCATCTGAAGTACTTGACCTAGAAGGTCATTTTCTTGGTGGCAGTTACTTCAGCTCGTAGAGTCAGTGAGCTTCAAGCCCTGGTAGCTCATGCTCCTTATACCAAATTTCATCATAACAGAGTAGTACTCCGCACTCACCCTAAGTTCCTGCCAAAGGTGGTGTCGGAGTTCCATCTTAACCAGTCAATTGTCTTGCCAACATTCTTTCCTAGACCGCATACCCGCTCTGCTGAACGTCAGTTGCACACATTGGACTGCAAGCGAGCGTTGGCCTTCTGTCTGGAGCGGACACAGCCCCACAGACGGTCCGCCCAATTGTTTATTTCTTTCGACCCCAATAGGAAGGGGGTCGCTGTCGGGAAACGCACCATCTCCAATTGGCTAGCAGATTGCATTTCCTTCACTTACACCCAGGCTGGGCTGGCTCTTGAGGGTCATGTCACGGCTCATAGTGTTAGAGCCATGGCAGCGTCGGTGGCCCACTTGAAGTCAGCCACTATTGAAGAGATTTGCAAGGCTGCGACGCGGTCATCTGTCCACACATTCACATCACATTACTGCCTTCAGCAGGATACCCGACGCAACAGTCGGTTCAGGCTGCACTCTGTTAGTTGTTCTTTGTAGGTCAATTTCTGTTATGCCCTCGCCGTTGCGAGGTTAAATTGACCTGGGTTCTTGTTTTGAGTGAGCCTGAGAGCTTAGGGATACCCCAGTCGTGAGAACAAGCAGCCTGCTTGTCCTCGGAGAAAGCGAATGATACATACCTGTAGCAGGTGTTCTCCGAGGACAGCAGGCTGATTGTTCTCACCTACCCTCCCTCCTCCCCTTTGGAGTTGTGTTTTACTCATTCCTTTGCTTGTCATTCAACTGAGCGGGAACGGTCGCGTACGGACGGGAAGATGGCTGCGCATGCACGGTGGGCGTGCCCTGCGCGCAAAGTTTTTTTTCCGGTTGGTGGGGGCTGCCGTGGACGTGAACCCAGTCGTGAGAACAATCAGCCTGCTGACCTCGGAGAACACCTGCTACAGGTATGTATCATTCGCTTTCTCCTGTACCCCCACCAAATTAGCAAAAACTATCCTCCCCTACCTTAGCTACCTTCTCAATCCCTTACACACCCCTAACCAACCGTTCCGCCATACTCCTAACTGACTCTTCTTACGCTTGCCCTTACCTAAGCCATCATCTGCCAACATGATTTTCATAAAAATACTTATCCACTCACTCGCTATCATCCATGCAACACTCAACATCCCCCCCCCCCCCCCCCCAACGGAATTCAACATTATACCAGTTCTTCAACATCACATAAGAACACCAAATCATTCTCATTCCCACAGACCAGTAACAACCACAGAAACCCACCAACACCCAGGCAATCATCCTCAAAATCAGACAAATTTTCATCTAAAGCTAAATCACCTAAAACGAGACAACTAATCAAAATCTGCCCCTCAATTTCAACTGTTGAACCATATCTGCCCGTCAGAGTAGGATACATCGCTAGATCAGCAGTTAATAAATCTGAAACCACCACAGACTGGATTACATCAGACAACCTCGACCTACTCTTCATCACAGAAACCTGGGTCCGTGATTCTAAAGATCCTATCATACTTGACTTATGCCCCCCAGGCTATAAAATATCACATTGGCCTAGAAAAGACAAAAGAGGTAGAGGAATAGCACTTATCCATAGATCTAACTTCTCCGCAGAACCTATCTGAGTCCATCTCACCTCAAATCGAAATTGCTCCAATTAAATTTCATAACTCCATACTATGTGACCATCTAACCTGCATATTGTTTTACAGTCCTCCCAACAACTGGAACCAATAGCCAAACTATATTCATGGACTTTATATCAAATGCATGTGTTAACAGTTCCAATATATTATTGGAGATTTGAATCTTCATTTAGAAGACTCCAATTCTGTCCACACTCGAGAGTGTATTGGCTTCCTCCAATTATGTGACTTTCACCTACCTCCAATGCAACCTACTCACATCAAAGGCCACTCACTTGATGATATTTCCTACAAACACTCTTCAGACCAAAAATTCATCATATCAGATATCCGCTGGTCTGCTTCACCTTGGTCTGACCATTACAGAGCAACCCTATCTTTTGGCGTAAAAATGACCAGACTATTAGACGTGAACCCTTAACAATCAGCACCAGAGGACGGATTAACAGTGAAACTTTTTGGCATCAAATCTATAACGACTGGTCAATAAATCCCTACTCAAATCATTTCCTCACAAAATGGGATAACAGGTGCAAGTTCATTCTGGATGAAATAGCCCCTTTACACGCCAAAACTTTACGTAGAAGCAACCCTTATCCATGGTTTAATGACATATTTAAAAAACCTGAAATCATAAACCAGGAAACTTGAAAAAAATTGCTGTAAATAAAAAAACATCACCACCTTCAATGCATGGAAACAGACACAAAGAAACTATAAGAAGGCCATCAAACGAGCCAAAAGATCCTATTACACAAAGAAGATTACCGCCACTGGAACAGACATAAGAAAACAATATCAACTTATAAAAAATCTTCTCATCACCGACCCAAAAATCTTCTCAACACTGACCCAATCACATCATCATCCTCAAATTGTCCATCTGCTGACCAACTAGTCAAATAATTTAAAGATAAAATCATCAACCTGTGCAACACAATCCCCCAAGACGATGCCAGCATTGATAGCTTTCTTGACGAACTGGACCCAGACATGGATGAAATTCCAGCTGACCGCTCCTGGACAAACTTCACCGTTCTTACCACTGAAGAAATTTCCACAGCATTATCTAAACTCTCTAAATCCCATTGCCACAAACTATCTAATGGAAATCGCACCAACACGCTTCATTACAGACCTCGCCACTCAAATTTCCTCCTTCAACAGGGATCCTTTCCCATTGAACATGGTAACATACTACTTACCAATACCAAAAAAACACCAAGAAACCAGCAGATGACATCACCAATTACCGCCCTGTGGCCTCTATCCCTCTACTGATCAAACTGTTGGAAAATAGAGTAACCTCCCAACTCAACGAATTCATACAAAAATTCTCCATCCTACACGAATCACAATAGGGCTTTCGACCTGCCCACAGCACAGAAACGGTTTTACTCACCTTAATATCCAAGTTCAAACATGAAATATCATTTGGAAACAACATCCTCCTTCTGCAGTTCGACTTATCTAGTGCATTTGACATGGTAAATCATGATATCCTTACAAAATTACTGGATAAACTTGGAATCAGCGGTAACATCATCAAATGGATAAAAGGTTTCATCACCACAAGGTCCTGTCGAGTCAAATCAACCTCGTCTGCCTGGTCATCAAAATGCGGTGTACCCCAAGGATCACCTCTCTCCCCGATCCTCTTCAACCTTATGATGATCCCTTTAGCCAAATCCCTATCGAAATTTGGCCTCAAGCCCTTCATTTACGCAGATGACGTCATTATATTCATCCCCTTTAAATCCAACTTAGCAGAGATCTCAGATAAAATAAACAATGGAGTGAACATCTTAGCCTCCGGGGCCAACACTTTTAAGATGAAATTGAATAAGGAGAAAACACAATGTCTAATCCTCACATCCCAGTATTCTACAATCACTCCAACTACACTCCCCTAGATGTCAACATCCCTATATCTGACAACCTCAAAATCTTAGGAGTATTATGACAACCACCTAACTCTGGAAAATCACGCAAAAGCTACGACAAAATGTTCAACATGATGTGGATGTTGAAACGCGTGAAATCCTATCTTCCCCTAAAAATCTTCCGCAACTTGGTTCAATCCACTGTGCTTACCCACGTTGACTACTGCAATAGTATTTTCATTGGAAGCAAGGCCCAAATCCTGACAAAACTTCAAACCGCCCAAAACACGGCAGCCAGACTTATTTTTGGTAAGTCGCGGTTCGAGAGCGCAACACCTCTCCGTGAAAAGATTCATTGGCTCCCTGTTACTGAACGAATAAAATGCAAAGTCCATACGCTGATTCATAAGATTCTCTGGCTACATGTACAACCTGATTGACCTTCCAACCAGAAACGGCTCTAAATCTTCTCAAACTTATCTAAACCTACATC
Source organism: Microcaecilia unicolor (assembly GCF_901765095.1). Lineage (NCBI taxonomy): Eukaryota > Metazoa > Chordata > Amphibia > Gymnophiona > Siphonopidae > Microcaecilia > Microcaecilia unicolor. The sequence goes on along the minus strand of NC_044038.1, from coordinate 127,359,588 downwards.
TTCCCAACTGCAAAGGACTTAAGTACAAAACGTATTATGCAGCCAACTTTGGAACACCTTACCAAGATCTATTTGAACAGTCAATGACCAATTACCCTTCCGGAAGCTGCTAAAAACTTACCTCTTTAAGCAAGCCTACAAAAAGGACCTGACTTAAATTTAGGAGTTCATCTGCACTACCCTGGTCAGACTATAAAGACAGAACCTAGAATATGCTCCCTCGTTTAATCCTTTCTAAGTCATCCCTCTTCCAAACCCTCACTATACATTCTTCCTTAATTATCAACACGCTATCCCAATACACACACACCCTTCTCCCACTCCCCTACCTCTACCATCCTCCTCCCTTACCCATCTTACTTACCCACATCTAATTGACTACTTCTTTATTCACTATATTACAGCTGTATCCATTCTATATTAATTTGTGAACCTGTTATACTATGTAAGCCGCATTGAACCTGCTAATAAGTGGGAAAAGCGCAGGGTATAAGTGTTATAAATAAATAAGATATGTAATGAGTTTGACATATCCGTACTTGATCTGTCCTTGACATTTTCAGAGCACAGACAGTAGAATTCTGCCTGACACACTGGCTTAATTTTCAACTACTGGAGCTGCTGTAAGCCCACTCCAGCCCAACTATATCTGTCTACAATTGGAACACAGGGCAAAGTTTTTTAATTTGACATTCATTTTTCTCATTTGTGCTCTTTGGTCTTAATCCCTGGGTTCTTGTTAATGTGAACCCTCATTGACAGTGTGTTTAGCTTGAGCCACGTTTTATACATGTTTTATGGTAGTTATACCAAATCTGCCATGTCTTTCCTGAGCTTCATCAGACCTGTGAGTGATAAGTACACATATATATTCCCATACTGGGGCAGACCAAAATTCCATCACTGTTTAGCTCTGTGTATGGTGTACATCGCTGCATATGCCTTGTAGCGCTGTAGAAATAAGTAGATAGACTGTTTCCAACCGTGGCCAGTCCAGGTTACAAGTACCTGGCAACATCCCAAAACAGTACAATACATTTTAGTAATGGCTTATGGACTTTTCTTTTAGGAAGCGATCCAAAACTTTTTTAAACCCTCTAAGGTAACTTCTTTTACTGCATTCTCTGGCAACAAATTCCAGAGTTTAATTGCACGTTGAGTGAAGAAACATTTTCTCTGATTCATTTTAAATGTACTACTTTGTAGCTTCATCGCATGCCCCCTAGTCCTAGTATTTTAGGAAAGCATAAACAGACACTTCACACCTACCCCTTCCACTCCACTCATTATTTTATAGACCTTTATCATATCTCCCCTCAGCCGTCTTTTTTCCAAGCTGAAGCGCCCTAGCCACTTTAGCCTTTCCTTATAGGGAAGTCGTCCCATCCCTTTTATCGTCTGCCTTCTTTTTACCTTTTCTAATTCCACTATATCTTTTTTGGTGGTGTTGCTAATAGTACAACCACCAAATGCAGAGAACTTTCCTGGCTGCCGTCAAATTGCTTTGAAAGCATCTGTGCTCTCTCCCCCCCCGAAGTGAAACTTAAAAGGGGAAGTACCTGTAGGGTTGAAACTCTAAGTGAATCATTTCTACTTTATTTATAGTCTTGAAATGGAGACTAACTACCAATAAATACTTGGCTAATAGTAAGCATTTACTACTTGTAGTAATTTTGGTTAAGTAAAATTTGAATTCTGGTGTGTGTTTGGAATCTTGATGTGTTTATTAGGGACTATATAAGTAATAGACTCTTATTTTGTCTTTTCTGTCGGTGAAGAGGGTGAAATCTAAGTCATTCATGAAAGGTCGTCTGCTTTTGTGCAACTAAAGTTTTTGGAATTATTTCCCATTCATTTGTTTAACCTTTGATTATACGATGTTTTTAATTTACTGTACTTGAGATTGTGGTATATTTGGTATTAACTGCTTTGAACCTGGTTTGTAGGGATTTAGCGGTTTACAAATCCTTAACAGGCATTGGCGTTAGTGCACATTGGTGCAGGAGGAGGATGCCTTTTGAGTGGGTATTCTATGTACTATGACTTCTTCCCACCCTCTGTAATTGAGGGCAAGGGGATGCTTGGGTAGAGCTCAGTTTGTAGTCTGGTAATTTGATAAGAGCTGAAACTCAAAAACCTACATTTTCTCGAGTCTTTCTGGGACATTCTAGAATCCACCTAGGTTAGCGGAAGACTTAGGGTATGTAGCTGTGTCCATGGAAGAGTGCTAATAGATCATGGGTCAGTAAGGTATTCGATGAAGAGAGACGGATTATGGTGGCAATTTGACAGCCTTCTGGTTATCCTGAGAGTTTGTCTCCAGTTTTGGGGCTATCATTTGTACCTTTTAGTGTTTGTCCTGTTGCCAAAGCCTGCAGTTATGTTTTCTAGTATGCTTCAAGACTGTCTTGTAGTCTTCATTCCTTTTGACTTCACTGCATTGTCCCGTCAGTTAAATCCACATGGTTTAGTTCAGGGGTAGGCAACTCCGGTCCTCGAGAGCCGCAGGCAGGTCAGGTTTTCAGGATATCCACAATGAATATGCAGGAGATAGATTTTGCAAGCATTGCCTCTGGTATGCAAATCTATCTCATGCATATTGTCATGCTCAGCCGCCAGATCCGTACCACTCTTTCTCAGTCTCTTCCTTTCTTTACCAAGCACGCCCTTCACTCCCGAGTCGACAGTCTGCAATCAGGGTCTCCGGACAACAGGCAAATCACCAGAAGTGCTTTATTATCTCCTGAGTACATTTACTCTGCTTTAAGGCTTCATTCACTCTCTCCAGTTCAGTTCATAACTCACTTTAAGAGCCCTCCACCAGCACTTCCATTTCCTCCTCATTCTCCCCTCCTTTCTCCTCCTCCAGTTCCATTCTCTCCTCCCCTTCCTCCCTTCCCCCATCTGATTCCATCTCCCAATCACACCCCGGCTCCTCCCTCCCTTGCATAGATTCTTCTCCCTTCACCTGATCTGTCTGCTGGTGCTGCACTGCCTTCTGGGGCTTGTAGTTTCTTAGCTCCTGGCTTCTCTGACGTTGCCCTGCCTTCTGGGCTTTGTAGTTCCTTGGTTCTGAATCTCTCTGGTGCTGCACTGCCTTCTGGGGCTTGTAGTTTCTTTGCTCTTCACAATATTCATTGTGGATATCCTGAAAACCTGACCTGCCTGCGGCTCTCAAGGACCGGAGTTGCACTGGTTTAGTTCTTGGTTGCACTGTTTTAAAGTAGTCCTGTGTATTTTTTGTGTTTGCCTTGTCCGTGTGTTGGGTCTTGGTTGAATGCGCTAAGGAGTAGGCACAGTCTTACACCTGTACAACACTGCTGGTATATACTGCACAAATGGCAGTATTAGCTTTTAAATTTTTCAGCAGTAGAGAATTATTGGAAAGAATTGAGGCAGATGCAGACTTATCTATCTTCAGGAATAACTTTTATCTTTTCTTAGGTGCAGCAAACTGTTCAAGATATGTTTGGCAGAGCTCCTAGTAAAGCAGTCAATCCTGATGAGGCTGTTGCTATTGGTGCTGCCATTCAAGGCGGAGTACTAGCTGGTGATGTTACAGATGTCTTGTTGCTGGATGTTACTCCCCTTTCTCTGGGAATTGAAACTCTGGGAGGTGTGTTCACCAAACTCATCAACAGGAACACTACTATCCCAACCAAAAAAAGTCAGGTATGCATTGCTGCTGTTGGTGGCTTTATTTTCGTGCGGTCTGTGCTGAATGTCCCTTGCTCCCAAGGGAAAAGGGCTAAATTTAAGAGTGATATATTCTAAAAAAAAAAAAATAATAACCTGTGTGTTTTGACTCTGCATGTTAACTCTAGCCTTGATTCTCAGAGACATAAATGTGCACTACTGTTTTGTAGATTTTGAGGAGCTTTCTCCTGTTCAGTGTTCTATGACTACACACTTGTAGGTTTTCCAAGACTTAGTTTGGAGAAACCCATATAAAGTACATTCCTCCCATACTCAATAGATTGAAATAAGAAATGGGCAGGTTGTTTCTTTTGTGACTATATAGACTTTCTTTCCGAGGATCATTGTATTGGCAACCTATTGAGGAAACCTGCCTGTGCAGTGATGACTTCAACGCATCATTCTGAAACTGTCGTAGAGAACTTTATTAACTGAGCACAGAAACTACTGTTGGCATGCCTTAGCTCCTTTAGTTTAGGCTGTGGAAGTAATTTGGGAAATGGTTTTCCACTTCTGCAGGTGTTCTCTACTGCTGCTGATGGACAGACACAGGTTGAAATTAAAGTATGCCAAGGGGAGAGAGAGATGGCAAATGACAACAAGCTTTTGGGCCAGTTTACATTAGTAAGTACAAAAGTATTTGTCATTTATCTAACAAAGATGGTTACAACCTTCAGATGGCAACTGAGAAAGTGGTTACCCCACCCTTATAAATGAGGTGTTTCAGTAATTCTAGTATCTTGACTTTTCCAAATACTAGAGGTAATAGGTCCACTCATTTTTTCCTCTCTTCTTACCAAGCAGCAAAGGCTTGGCATTCACTTCCCAAATTCAAGAGAGCTTGGGGCAAGTACATAGGATCTCTAAAGGAGTGATGGGGAGAGTAGATGGCATAGATGGGCAGATTGGATAGGCCATACAGTCTTTTATCTGCCTACATTTTTCTATCTTCGTATAAGATCCTTGGCTAGCTATCAAGCCTTTTAAGAAAGCTATTAAAATCAGATTGAGGAATATGTTTTATATCAGAACATATCATTTGGTTTTATGTTTAGGTGTGTAATAATTATTGATAATTGTAATTCCTGGACAACTGGTCTGGCTCTTGCTTTTATAATCCGTTGTGAACTTTAACCGCTATAAGCAGAATATAAAAGTGTGATGTTTGCCCAGTGGTTGATAACTTGTGCTGCAGTAAGTCGAGCGATAGCACATGTTATAGCAGACTGTAGTCTCTTAACTAAGACCTTTGGGAACTTCGTTTGTAGGTGCTCTGATTTTAAAATATAAAAACTCTTTTAAGAAAGCTAATTCACAAACTTCTCAACACATTTTGTAAGTGTCTGAAAGGATACCATCTCTCCTTGCATGTAGAATCTGTCATGTGGGCATACTAAGGCCCATTAATTAAGTCTTGCCCATGTATATTGAATGTTCAGCAGCCTATAGCTTCTTCAGCCCTCCAGGGTCATACTGGTTGCATCTGTCCTAGCTTTGCTGCCACCTCACTCATCTGAGCACCAACCATAAGTTACACATTTGCAGTACCTGCAGCTATCTAGTACTCCAGCGCTGCTTCCTTCTAACTACAACTGGTCTTTTGCCTCCTATACTGGCCCACAGGTATTTGTGTTTGCACGCCTCATGACTGCCATGGCCTGCTTGGGGGCCTCAGAAAAAAGTGGGAATGCAACTTTTGCAGAATGAGTAACAGACACACAGTAAAGGTGGTCAGGAAGGAGGAACAACCAATGATGTAATTTTAAGATTCTTTTATTGAAGGACCTGCTTTGACCAAGTTTAGCCAATAAAGCCTTTATCAGAAGCCTTTATCAGCTGTCGTCACATTCTTCAAAAATAAATATAATGGATACATTATAGGACACAAATCATCTGTGAGTGTAGACGCTGGTCAGAGTGTGACCAACGCTTTTACATTTGGAAATGATTGTGTCCTATCGTGTATCTATTATTGAAGAATCTGTTGACTCTTGATGAAGGCTTTTTGTCAAAACTTGGCCAAGTTGGGTCCTTCAATACAAATTTGAAAATTGCATCATTGGTTGTTCTTCATGGGCTACCTGTGCTGTTTTCATATCTGTTTGGGGGCCCTGCCACATGATGCAGTTAGCTGGCACCATTGCTTCCTGACCCCTGACTCTGCTATTGTTCCTCCCAGACACACTATCCATTACTGCTAGCAGCAGTCTCTGCCAAGATTGGGCCAGATGCCCAGCATCAATCCTTTCCCCACATCTGGTCTGTTACTTTGATGCACCCATGGTGCAGTTGCTATGGGCCCACGTTATTCCTGACTGCCCTTGCCACTTCGTCACCTCCTTGCCCTTTAGACCCTACCTCTGGTCCTCCATTCTAGCCTGATAAGTTGACTTGGGTAACACTCTTGCCCTGCTTCAGTCTAGTATTCTGATTTCACACTATTTTATTTTATTCTCTTAATGCTGCAAGAGTTGCTGTCTTAGGTTCACTGCTATACAAATCATAAGTACATAAGTAATGCCATACTGGGAAAAGACCAAGGGTCCATCGAGCCCAGCATCTTGTCCACGACAGCGGCCAATCCAGGCCAAGGGCACCTGGCAAGCTTCCCAAACGTACAAACATTCTATATATGTTATTCCTGGGATTTTGAATCATGCAGAGTTTGAGCTGCACAGTGACCAAACTTTAATGCTGGTCTTAGTCTTAAGTACTGTAAGCTTACATACCATGTAACCTGAAATCATGGAGAGCCATGTAGTTCTGAGCTAGAAAAGGCAGCAGCTGCTGGAGTGAATTCATGCCTTGTAGTTTCTAGATGCTATTTGACCTGCCCTGGAATTTGTTGAGCCTTTGTATAATAACACTAATTTGTTTAGTGTGTGCACAGTAAGGGCACATCCTGTTTTAATCCCATAATCTAACCAAATCCCCTTTCTAAATTGTTAATGGCTTGTTTTAAAGCACATTCCTCTCTCAAATTATGTTGTCAGGTTGGAATTCCACCTGCACCACGTGGTGTTCCGCAGATAGAGGTCACATTTGATATTGATGCCAATGGTATCGTTCATGTTTCAGCTAAAGACAAAGGTACAGGACGTGAACAGCAAAGTAAGTACCTTTTCCCATACTTTGTACTTAAATGCCAAACACGTTTCATAATTCATTCCATGACAGCAAAATGTAGTAACTGCAGTAAGTTTTTGTTCGGTGCCAGCTTCACTTCAATCTGTACTCTCTCCCTAGATATCTTATACCTTAGCCTTCCTACCATTGGGCTCACAACTCTTTTTGGTGTGGCAGAGTGAGAATATTGAGGTGCTGTTTTTATTTTGTAGTTGTCATACAGTCTTCTGGTGGTTTAAGCAAAGATGATATTGAGAACATGGTCAAAAATGCAGAGAAGTATGCTGAAGAGGACAGGCGAAGAAAGGTACTTGTATAAAAATCTGGTTGCTTTTGCTGTAAGTTCACTTCATATGTTAAAGTAGACTATATTACTCCTTGGGTTTTCTTTGTCCTCTGCCCATTCTTCTATAAAATTTCTCATCCACCAGTATGCACAGGAATGATATTTTTGGTTATCCATTTTTTTTTACCCCACAGACTTAAGTGACTGGTTCTGGTCCAGTCCTCATTACTAGTATCACTAGTCCTTGGTAGCTTGTAAGGAAATGAGTTAACATGGGTTCACAGAACTTAGCACTGCCAGTCATAGCTATTGTGTGTGGGAATGTTCTCCATGTACCCAGAGTCAAGTTCAGCTCAGAACGTGTAGATCTTAAACTTCCTAGTGTCCAAATCAGCCATCCTGAAGTACAGTTGTTGGGAGTATAAGGTGAGTCTCCTAGATTGCTGTGCTGCTGCACTATTAGTCTTCTTTAAGTTGTAGCACTCCAGAAATGGGCATGTAACTACTATGTATGTGGACATTATTGGGTATTTTGCTGTCCACCACTGATTGAAGTTATCTAGATCTACATAATCTAGGTTCATGCACTTGGATGAACAGCTCCCCATAGGATCCCTGTTCTGTTTTTGAATTCAGTTTTTAAAAGGTCTGTGATAATCTATTTGACCCCGATTATTATATTTAGGAACGTGTGGAGGCTGTAAACAATGCAGAAGGAATCATCCATGACACAGAATCCAAAATGGAGGAGTTTAAAGATCAGCTGCCAGCAGATGAGGTAATATCCTTATGCTGTAGTTTTTGTATTCTTGTACCCAAGGATTGATTTTTGTGCCAGGGTACTGAGATGCTTTGCACAAACACGCTGCATTCTAGTTCCTTGAGTCTGCTGCTTTGCAATATGTGTCTCAGCTTATGGGATGGAGTAACAGCAGACTGAGAACCAGAGGAAACGACTCTTGCTTGTCCTACTGAAGCACTGAAGTTATATTTTATGCAGAGAAATATGTTAGAACAGATAACTTTCTGTCTGGATTTGTAAAGATGAGTAAATATAATAAAAATCAAATTGTACTAAATTCCTTTATTTTTGCAGTGCAATAAACTTAAAGAGGAAATTGCCAAAATGAGGGACCTGTTGGCTCGCAAAGATAGTGAGACTGGGGAGACCATCAGGCAAGCTGCATCCAACCTCCAGCAAGCTTCCCTCAAGCTTTTTGAAATGGCTTACAAAAAAGTACGTAAACTATACAGTGCTGAGGCCTGAGAGGAGAAAATATGCAGGTTCAGGACTGATTTGTAGGGTGGTGGTACCTGGGTGACTTAATTCGCTACTCTTGAGGTATATGTCACAAGATGCAAACTTGTACAGCTTGGTCCCAGCCATCTTTACCTGGGGTCCATAACACATTTCTCCAATAGACTCACACCTTAAGGTTGCCACTGTTTCAGTGATGTAACTCGCATGTGTGTCCATTATTCTAATTTTTAGAAAATGAATCTATGAAAAGGTGTCATGAATATAGGTGACTGGTAGCCGAATATCAGTGTTTAGCCTGAGTTGGTGACACCTGCCCTTCTGTTCATTGCGAATAACATTCTTAAATGAGCAGAGTAAGGCCAGACAGTTGAAACAATGACTTCACTGCTTTTGGTAATATATGAAAGGAGACCTTGATCTAGGATGTAGTGTCGTCCTTGTAAAGATCGTGGAGGAAAGTGAGAGCCTAAAGGGCCTGTCAGAAGTGATGGAAGCCAGTGCTTCAGTAGACGCTGGGCATGCTGCGTAATCCTGGCAGCGCTATAGAAATGCTAAGTAGTAGTAGTAGCATGCGTGGGACTAATAGAGGTTTAATTTCAGAAAAAAAGATTGAAAATTCAAATAGGGAATGTGGGTCACTTGTGAGTAGAGATATCTTGAAAACTGAACACCTGGGTGTGTCATGAGGCTTGGGTTGAGAACCCCTGGCCTAAGCATTGCACAAAAGTATGTTGTGATGATGAAGTTTGTGATTGGAACAGTTAAGACCCTCAGTTAAAAGTAAGTGGATGGGGAATTGAGTGGCAGTGAGGGCAGAGAATGCATGAGGGAATTTGAAGGAGTGTATGTATGCGGTGGTTATAAGTGGTAGACAAAGTTGAGTGAAATTGTAGATTGGGGTAGGTGCTTTTAAGCACCAGTCCCCAGTTTCATGTGGCAGTTGAACATATTTGCATGTTTTTACTAAAATGTCATTTTTTGGTGTTTTGTGCTGGTTAGGTTTTTGTCTTTGTGAAGGGGGTGAGGAATCTTAGTGATTGGATGCTGGGAAGGGAGGTGGGGGGGGGGGGGGGGGGGAGGTTTGTTTTGTGTGGTTTTTTTTTTTTGTTTGTTTTTTTTTGGTGGGGGTAGAGGGGGGAATTTTACCGGCAAGAGGGATAGAGGGGTGGTTAGATTAGATTTGTTTATTAAAATTTGCTTAATCACTTACAACAAAACTCAGTCATTTACTCATAACTTAAGTGGTATACAAAAATTACATAAGATAAAACATAACTCTAAAACTTATACATAATATATAGCTAATATAGTTAAACTAATAAACATCTGCCCTTCTCTTTAAATATTATTCTCCGAGGACAAGCAGGCTGCTTGTTCTCACTGATGGGGGTGACGTCCACGGCAGCCCCTCCAATCGGAAACTTCACTAGCAAAGTCCTTTGCTAGTCCTCGCGCGCCCATGCGCACCACGCATGCGCGGCCGTCTTCCCGCCCGAACCGGCTCGTGTTCGTCAGTCTTCTTTTGTCCGCGCTTGGTACGGTTGTGTTTTGCGCCGTTCGCGCCCCTTCAGTTGACCCTCGCGCGTCTTTTTGACTTTCGCTAATAAATAAAAAAAAAAAAAAAAAGGATTCCGGAGAAAGGCCTTTTGGTCTTTTTCCCTTTCCCTTACTTCTAGTTTTTGGCCCCGTTAAGTTTTCTTTCGTTTTCGGGGTAGGCCCCTTTGAGGCCTCGGGTCGAGTTTTTTTCTCCCCATCTTTTTGGTGCCTTACCGCAATTACGAGTTTTGATTTCGCCGGCGTGATTTTTCCGCCCATGTCATCGAAGTCTCTCTGCAGCTTCAAGAAGTGCACCCAGTGCGCCCGGGTAATCTCGCTCACTGATAGGCACGCGTCGTGTCTTCAGTATCTGGGGGCTGGGCACCGCCCGCAGGCCTGCAGTCTTTGCACCCTTTTACAGAAAAGGACTCAGGTAGCGAGATTGGCCCAGTGGAACGTTTTGTTCTCGGGCTCTTCATCGGCACCGGGAGTATCGAGTGCGTCGACGTCGACAGCGTCAACACCTCCGCCCTCGGCCGCGACGGTATCGATTGCATCGAGGCATCGACCCTCTGCATCGTCGGGGCCGAGGCATCGGAAGGCTGCGTCGGTGGTACCGGGACCTCCGCTTCTGCTGATGTCGTCGGACAGTGGTGCTTCGTCTGGAGTGCAGGTGAGGGCTGTCCATTCCCTGCCGGTGGCGGTGAGCCTTCGGGTGGGTCTCCCCCTACCCTGAGGGCTCCTGCGGTAAGGCCCCCCCCCCCCCCCCCCCCCCGAGACCGACCTTCTTCGGCCTCGGCCCCGAGGAAGCGACGGTTGGATTCTACGTCCTCCTCGTCGATACCGGGAAGCTCCGGTGACATGCTTCGTTTGAAAAAGTCAAAGAAGCATCGACACCGGTCTCCTTCCCGCGTCGTTACCGAGAGCTCTGGGTTGCCGAGGGAGTCTGCACCCAGTAGGCATCGGCACTGGGAGGACCGCTCACCCTCTGTTCAGGAGGTGTCGATGCGCTCCACCTTGGACAGCCTGGAACAGCCTCCACGCCCGGAACAGACTCTGACTTCGACACCTGCATCGGCTTCCATGTCTTTCTCCACAGCCGCCCTGCACGAGAGTCTCCGGGCCGTTCTTCCAGAGATCCTGGGAGAGCTGTTGCGCCCTTCCCCTCCGGTACCGGGGGTGCTTGCGCCTCCGGTACCGTCGAGTGAGGCGCCGGCTGGCCCCTTGCCCGGGGTGAGGTCTCCGACATCGGTGCCGCTTGCGGTACAGACTGCGGTCGCCTCCCAGGAAGGCTCCCTGACGACGTCGGCGGAGGGAGCTTCGCCGGTGCGGGTGAGGGAGTCTACCTCTCGACGCTCCCACCGTGGCCGTGGTTCCATGGAGTCGAGTCGGGCACGGCTTCAGACACAGGTTCGTGAACTTGTGTCTGATACCGATGGTGAGGCCTCGTGGGAGGAGGAGGAGGACATCAGATATTTCTCTGACGAGGAGTCTGGTGGCCTTCCTTCGGATCCCACTCCCTCCCCTGAAAGGCAGTTTTCTCCTCCCGAGAGTCTGTCTTTTGCGGCCTTTGTCCGGGAGATGTCTTCGGCCATCCCCTTCCCGGTGGTTGTGGAGGACGAGCCCAGGGCTGAAATGTTTGAGCTCCTGGACTATCCTTCTGGCAGGCGTAAACAACAGTCTGGCCGACAGGTTGAGCAGGATTATGCAACCTCGTGAGTGGTCGCTCAACTGCCGAGTAGTGCGACAGTAGAGGCACCATGCTTCTGATTGCTCCTTTTTGGCCGCGTCAGATCTGGTTCCCTCTTCTTCTGGAGTTGTCCTCCGAAGAACCGTGGAGATTGGAGTATTTTCCGACCCTCATCACACAGGACGAAGGGGCGCTTCTGCATCCCAACCTCTGGTCTCTGGCTCTCACGGCCTGGATGTTGAGAGCGTAGACTTTGCCTCTTTGGATCTGTCAGAGGGTGTCTCCCGCATCTTTCTTGCTTCCAGGAAAGATTCCACTAAGAGGAGTTACTTCTTTTTGTGGAGGAGGTTTGCTGTCTGGTGTGACAGCAAGGCCCTAGATCCTCGCTCTTGTCCTACACAGACCCTGCTTGAATACATTCTACACTTGTCTGAGTCTGGACTCAAGACCAACTCTGTAAGAGTTCACCTTAGTGCAATCAGTGCATACCATTACCGTGTGGAAGGTAAGCCGATCTCAGGACAGCCTTTAGTTGTTCGCTTCATGAGAGGTTTGCTTTTGTCAAAGCCCCCTGTCAAACCTCCTACAGTGTCATGGGATCTCAATGTCGTTCTCACCCAGCTAATGAAACCTCCTTTTGAGCCACTGAACTCCTGCCATCTGAAGTACTTGACCTGGAAGGTCATTTTCTTGGTGGCAGTTACTTCAGCTCGTAGAGTCAGTGAGCTTCAGGCCCTGGTAGCCCAGGCCCTTTACACCAAATTTCATCATAACAGAGCAGTCCTCCGCACTCACCCTAAGTTCTTGCCAAAGGTTGTGTCAGAGTTCCATCTGAACCAGTCAATTGTCTTGCCAACATTCTTTCTCCGTCCTCATTCCTGCCCTGCTGAACGTCAGCTGCACACATTGGACTGCAAGAGAGCTTTGGCCTTCTATCTGGAGCGGACACAGCCCAACAGACAGTCCGCCCAATTGTTTGTTCCTTTTGATCCCAACAGGAGGGGAGTGGCTGTGGGGAAACGCACCATATCCAATTGGCTAGCAGATTGCATTTCCTTCACTTACGCCCAGGCTGGGCTGGCTCTTGAGGGTCATGTCACGGCTCATAATGTTAGAGCCATGGCAGCGTCGATAGCCCACTTGAAGTCAGCCACTATTGAAGAGATTTGCAAAGCTGCGACGTGGTCATCTGTCCACACATTCACATCTCATTACTGCCTGCAGCAGGATACCCGACGCGACAGTCGGTTCGGGCAGTCAGTGCTTCAGAATCTGTTCGGGGTTTAGGATCCAACTCCACCCCCCTAGGCCCATGTTTTATTCTGTTCCAGGCTACACTCTGTTAGTTGGAAAAATTGTTAGGTCAATCTCAGTTATGTCCTCACCGTTGCGAGGCCCAATTGACCATGTTTGTTGTTTTGAGTGAGCCTGGGGGCTAGGGATACCCCATCAGTGAGAACAAGCAGCCTGCTTGTCCTCGGAAAAAGCGAATGCTACATACCTGTAGAAGGTATTCTCCGAGGACAGCAGGCTGATTGTTCTCACAAACCCACCCGCCTCCCCTTTGGAGTTGTGTCTTCCCTTGTCTTTGTCTTGCTACATACGGGACTGACGAACACTAGCCGGTTCGGGCGGGAAGACGGCCGCGCGTGCGCATGGGCGCGCGAGGACTAGCAAAGGACTTTGCTAGTGAAGTTTCCGATTGGAGGGGCTGCCGTGGACGTCACCCCCATCAGTGAGAACAATCAGCCTGCTGTCCTCGGAGAATACCTTCTACAGGTATGTAGCATTCGCGTTTCATAGTTTATGTATTGATTTCTAATATTTACATATGCAAAAATTACTGCTTCCATTACATAGCTTCTCGCTATTCCAGAACCTGTGGAATAGTTGTGCCCATCAACCAGCAGGTGGAGTTAGAGAACTGAAAACTGACATCTCTTGCTCTCTTGGCATCTAGTCCAACTCCTCAGTATTTTCTATCTCCAGCAGATGGATAGAACCTCTGGTTCTGAGTGATTTGCTCCTGGTCCAGTTAGTCAGCTGGTCCCCAGTTGAGCTTTGTGGGTGGCTTGAGTCTGCAGAGTCATATCTGAAAGTCTTCAGATCTCTATTCTGCCCACAAATCTACTTCTTCCTTCTTTCCTGTAGAACTCTTTTTCCAGCACAACAAACTTTAAAAAAAAAAAGGAAGGAAAGGCTTGCTGAAGTGTCTTATCTGTGGAGACTTGTGGAGACTGTGATCTTGGGAGAGCTACAAGTCATACTTGGTGCACAGGAGGGATCCTGACTAGCTGCTTGGCGCACATGCTGTGCTTGTGACAAGTAAAGTTGAATGGTGATTACAACCTTAGCAGAGGCAGTTAAGAGGTGTTCCTTGCTGTGGGACCTGCTGTCCAGTGTCGGGCGTTGTAGGGCATGCAAGCCAGGAGTCTCGCGGGATGTGGAGGAAACAGCAGTAGCACATTATTATTTATTGCATTTGTATCCCACATTTTCCCACCTATTTGCAGGCTCAATGTGGCTTACATAGTTTAGTTATGACATTGTCATTCCAGGATATCAGATACAATTAGTAATGTGCAGAGAATAAGTAAGGGGAGGAAGAAGGAAGTGATTAGGCGGGTAAGTATAGAAGGTGGCCTTTCCTAACTGGATGTGTTGGTGAGGTGGATTAGTGAGGCCTTGTTGAAGAAATATGTCTTCAGAGATTTGCGAAAGTTAGTTGTTTCATCAATTATTTTCAGGTCTGTAGGTAATGCATTCCATAGCTGTGTGCTCATGTAGGAGAAGGTAGTGGCATGCATCAGCTTGTATTTTAGTCCTTTACAGCTGGGGAAGTGCAGATTGAGAAATTTGCAGGATGATCTTGTGGCGTTTCTGGGAGGTAGTCCACGAGGTTTAGCATGTAGATTGGGGCATCTGCGTGAATGATTTTGTGTACAATCGTGCAAATCTTGAATGCAATGAGTTCCTTAAGTGGGAGCCAGTGAAGTTTCTCTCTTAGGGGTTTTGCACTTTCATATTTAGTTTTTCCAAATATGAGTCTGGTGGCAGTATTCTGCGCTGTTTGGAGTTTTTTGATAGTCTGTTCTTTGCAGCCAGCGTACAGTGCGTTGCAGTAGTCCAGATGGCTTATTACCATTGACTGTACCAAGGTACGGAAGATGTATCTCAGAAAGAAGGATTTTACTCTTTTGAGTTTCCACATGGATTGGAACATCTTTTTCGTCGTGTTCTTCACGTGGGCATCGAGAGTGAGGTTTCGATCAATGGTAACTCCAAGAATTTTCAAGTTTTGTGAGACAGGAAGAGAACAGTATGGTGTGATTATGGTGGAGAAGTTTTTTGTGTTATGTTGTGAGGTGAGTACAAGACATTGTGTTTTTTCTGCGTTAAGTTTTAGTTGGAATGCATCCGCCCAGGTGTGCATGATGTGGAGGCTTTGGTTGAATTCGTTGGTGATTTCATTTAGATCATGTTTGAATGGGATGTAAATTGTGACATCGTCTGCATATATGTAAGGGTTGAGGTTTTGATTGGCTAGAAGTTTGGCTAAAGGTATCATCATTAGGTTAAATAAGGTTGGTGAGAGGGGGGATCCTTGGGGAACCCCACATTCAGGTATCCATGGGGGTGATCTGTCCGCGTTCGTTGTTACTTGGTATGATCTTGTGGTCAGGAATCCTTTGAACCATTTGAGAACTGTGCCTCCTACTCCGAAGTATTCTAGTATATGTAATAGTATTCCATGATTAACCATGTCAAAGGCACTGGACAGGTCAAATTGTAGGAGGAGTATGTTGTTCCCAGTTGCAATTGCTTGTTTGAATGAGTTCATCTTCAGATTTGGCGCAGCATCTGAATATACTGGGGTCTTCGGGCTCTCTGGCAGGGCTGGTGCGCAGTTTGATACAGGAGAGCACGGGAACGGGTGTTATTTTGTTGTGGCCGACTGGCAGTGAGAAGCAGCCTCTGTGATCACATGCGGAGCACAGCTGCCATTTTACAGCCTCAGTGCCTGACAGAGCATTTAGCTAACCTCTGTTACCACATCCTCTGGCAACAAGTTCCAGAACTTGCTAATCTTTGAGTGAAAAAATATTTCCTCCCTATTTTGTTTTAAAAGTATTTCCATGTAAGTTCTACTCGTTCTACACCACTCAAGATTTTGTAGACCTCTGTCATATCTCCCCTCAGCTGTCTCCTTTCCAAACTGAAGAGCCCTAACCTCTTTAGCCTTTCTTCATATGAGAGGAGTTCCATCTCCTTTATCACGGTCACTCCTTTTCTAATTCAGCTGTATCTTGATACGGCGAACAGAATTGAATGCAATATTCATTTTTAATTTAGTCCTTCGGACTCTTCAGAAGGCTCCTTTTGAGCCACTCCAGAAGGCTGCCTTGAAAGATCTTAGGCTAAAGGAAATGTTCTTTGTGGCTGTTGCATCAGCACGTAGGCTTTTGAAGTTTCAGGCTCTCTTGTCAAGATCCTTTTCTTTGTTTTTCCGAGGTGGGGGGCCTCCCTGTGCATGGTTCGTTCTTCTGAAAGTGATATCAGTATTTCATCTCTATCGATCTGTGGAGCTTCCATCCTGTTGCAAAGAGACGCAGGCTCGGTATGCTTTCTTGGAGCTTCTCGATTGTGCATTGTCATTAAATACCTGGAAGTCATGAATGAGTTTTTTTGCAGGTCAAACAAACTGCTTTTTGTAGACAGAGGATTTGGCCTCGTGGTTTCCAAGCCCATAGTTTCTAGATGGCTGAAAGACTGTCAGCTTATTTGCTTCTGGGGAAGCAGGCTCCTCAGGCCTTGTGGGCTCTTTTCTATGAGGTTACATCCTGGGCAGAGACTACTTTACTGTCTCCGGTGGATATTTGCAAGGTAGCGATGTGGTCAGTGCTGCATACCTTTGCCAAGCAGTACAGGGTGGATGTTTAGTGTGCTCGGAAGCAAGTTTTGGAGCTTCAGTCCTCAGGGCAGCAGCGCCAAGATCCCACCCACTCTTGAGATTGCTTTTGAACATCCCACAGATTCTGGAATAGTGGGAAGCTAAGTAATGGACACAGAAATTAGGTCTTACGTGATGATTTTCTTTCCATTAGTCCTTCCCACTATTCCAGAGGCCCGTCGAAGGTTTTGGAGATGTTTAGTCAGTATGAAGTAATGGGTCAAATAACAGCACCTTGCACGGTGCTCCCTGCATATCTTATTCTCTACAAGTTGTCCAGCGGTAAGAGAGATCCACATGTTTGCTTGTCTTTAGTGATTAGTGAGTTGTTTAAGGTGGTTGTATGTGTTCAATACTGAGGAGCTGGACTGGATGTCAAGAGATATCTCAGCTCGGTTTTTAGTTCTCTGTCTCCACCTGCTGGTTGATGGACACAACTATCCCACAGGTTCTGGAGTAGTGGGAAGGACTAATGGAAAGAAAATGATCAGGTAAGACCTAATTCTCCAAGGACAAGCAGGTCGCCTTATTCTTACGTCTGGGTGACATCATCCAGCGGAGCCCGGTGCAGATGCTGACTAGTGAATAAAGTAGAAGCTTCTAGCAGCATCCCACTGCACATGCACTGGTGCCTACCTGCATGATGTGTAAGCACAGGTCCTCCAGTCTTGTTTTCCACGAAGTTGAGAGTACTCGTTTGTGTGCTCTCCTCAGAATGAGCTGACTCTGCCAAGTGACTTCCCCTGTGGGTTTATTTTTATTTTGGTCCTAAGTTCAGGGCTGGCAGAACACAGTAAGCAAGGTATGTACGGCAGGGGGGGCTCCAACATTCAGGGGGCTCCAGAAACTGCCATGCATAACCATTGTGTTGCACTGTGTTCCACTGGCTACTGCTGCCACACACTACAGTCTTCCCACAACCTACCTTGAAGGCCAGGGCACGCCCTAGTGGTGTAGTGGCCTCTGCAGCTACAGAGGCAGAAAAGAATCCCACTCTTTCCTGCCCGCTGCGCCACAGATGGCGCCTCCATGTTTTAAAAATGACTGCAAGGCTTCCCAGAAGTCTCGGCAGCCATTTTTTAAAAATACACTGGCGCTACCCATGGAGCAGAAGAGCAAAGCAGAGACAGAGTAGCAGCAGCAGGCAGGAAAGAGTGGGTTCTTTCCTGCCCCTGCAATTGCAGAGGCCTCTACACCCACCGGGTGGGCAGGCCTTTCAAGGTAGGTCTAGTGTGTGGGGGTTGTGGTATGCGGGAGGGGGATGGTGGCGATGGCGGCAACTGCAGCGGTGTGGGGGGGGACAGGTTTTGGCACAGTATGACAAATCAATGGACTGCATTAGGGGCTTATAGCCCATTTAGTTTAAGCAAATGAGTGATCTGCATGAAATAATTTTTTTTTTCATTTTTTTTTTGACTTATGAAAATCACTTGTCCCTGAAACATGCTCAAAACAGAATAATCCTTTTGTACAAAAGAAATGAAGTGAAGATGTGATTCCATGTGCCCCAATGAAAGAAGTTTAATTTTACTTCCAATCTTTATAACACCAGGCTTCCCAAGGCAGATAACCTCAACAGTTAAGATGAACCCATCGGTAAACAGGATAACCTCACTGAAATTTGGCCATCTATTTCTATATTGTATAGAACAGTGTAGAAAAAGGAGCACAAAATATAGTCTTAGTGCAGTTTCCACCAGCTACAATACTTTTTTAAGCAATTTTAGTGATAATTTTATTTCATGATGTTTATATCTACATATGGGAAGCTTTCAAATTAAAAACTATTGAGGGGGAAAGAAAACTTTTGTTCTTCACCTATTAAGGCACTGGGCTGAAAAAGTGGGTGGGGAGGGAGAAAAGAGAGGAGATGCTGGACCGGGGAGGGTGGGCACCAACTGATAGTTTGCAGGGGAGTGCCACAGACACTAGCACCGCCCTGCCTAATTTTTCGTTTTCCCCAGCCCCTTGTATTTTTTTTTTTGGGGGGGGGGGGGGGAGGGTTGAGCCATTTGGGTGTGGTTGCCCTGTTTTGGCCACAGCCCCAACTTCATTTCGAACATGCCCCAACCTCAGTTCGAGCATGCCCCTAATTGAGAATTAAAGATTGAGGAATTTATTTGGCCAAGATTCTTTTTTCGATAACACAGAAGACCCCCCCAGTGGCTTCAAGAGGTGTGCCCAATGTAGACTGGTGATTTTTTTTTGCCACTGACCCGCACTCTTGGTGCATCGGGTGCCTTGGGCGAGATCATGTCCCCGGCAATTGTGATCTCAGTTTGAAAATACAGTGAGAACTCAGCTGGTGTGACTGGATCAAAGAGAGCAAGGTCCTCGAAGGCTGGAACATTGACTTCGGCACCGGCGGCATCAGCCTCCATGGATGCTCAGACTTCAGCATCCACTGGGAGTGCACCACTATCGAGGGGGGTCACCACCTGTCTCAATACCGGGCACTGTTAGCAGGCCCCGGGACCAGTCAGCGTTGGACCAGACACAGATGATGTACATGGGTTCGGCAGCGTCCTCTTCAGCACTGTGGAATCTAAGCTCTATGCATCAGAGGAAGCACAAGAAGCATCTGCACCAGTCTTCCTCAACACACGGTGCCAGGAGCATCGAGAACATCGGATCTTCCGATGTCCAAGAAGTGCCAGTGGTAGGAGGGACCGCTCACCCTCATTAGAAGAGGTGTGCAAGTTACCGAGTGGCCCGGTCCCCGCTACCGGTTGGGCACCGACGCTCAGTCTGCCTCTTCCCCCGAGTCCCATGCCTTTGTTGATGCCCATCTTTGAGCGCTTCTGGAGCTGGCACAGTTACTTCAGGGGCCTCCAGGCATTGAGGGCCTCTCTGAGACTCCATCAGTGCTGGTTCCCAGATCTTCTGTGCCTTGCAGCACTTAACATTGGGGGAGGAAGCTTCCCCAGAGTCTGAGAGTAAGACTGTATCTCGAGGCTCTTCACTCATTCAGCTCCCTCTGAGTATGCAGAAGAGTCTGATTGGAACCACTCTTGGGAGTCAGGTGAGGATCCACATTACTTCTCAGAGGAGGAGTCAGGTGATCCTCAGGGGGAGGAATGCTGGCTTCGGCCTAACCCCTGGGCTGAGAGGTTCCCAGCTCTCCCACCAGCTGCTTTCCAGGTGCTGTGGAGGACTTGCAGCTCATCTGCATATCCTCACAGCCTTCTCTGGGGTGACTCACAGGTCCACCCCGATCCTCCTAGAGCCCTTACTCCAGGTGCAGAGACACAAAGTGTTTTCTCTCTACATTTTATATTTTGTCACAGTTACTACTTATGGCTCCAGTACACTTTCTCTTCTTAGTACTGTCCCTAATCTGTTTCTCCATCTGAAACCACTGTACACTGCAGGAACACATTGTCCACCCTCTTCTTTCATTATCTCACCATCTCTTTTATCTTCTTTCTTCTGTGCTCTCAACCTTCAACATTTCCTTCCTTCCTTCCATCCAACCACCTCCATTATATCTGAGTACATCTCACCTTTCTTGCCTCTCCTACTCTTCTCTGTACTCTTGCTCCTCCTCCTGCTGTCCGCTGGGGACATCAGTCCCAATCCTGGTCCTCCACATCCGCTCTCGTCCTATTTGTGCAGGTCACACTGTAATATCTCCAATCTAATTTGTTTCTCTCCCCTATTTTCCCTGCCTTTCTCATGTGCTCTGTGGAATGCCCGCTCTGTCTGCAACAAACTTATCTACATCCACAACCTCTTTATCTCTCATACTCCATCTGCTTGCCCTAACTAAAACTTGACTTTGCCCTGAAGACTCTGCTTCAGTCTCGGCCCTGTGCATTGGAGGTTCTTTTCTCCCATACTCGTCGCCCAGTTGGCCACAGAGGCGGTGTAGGGCTACTACTTTCACCCTCCTGTAGATTTCTTTTTTTTTTTTTTTTTTTGAAATATTTTTATTAATGTATGGTGCCATTAACATTACAACTTGTACCATTTACAAGAACATAACACTGTCATGAAAACGTCTTCAAATACGTCTTGTCCCCCTCCCAGAAAAAACACAATGACCTCCATAACGATTTTGTTTATATCCCCCCCCCCCCCCCCCCCCCAATTGGATGTTTCTCCTATTTACACGCTTACTCTAAGAACCTAGACCAGGACTCTTCTGGCAGAGCAAGGTACGAGTTCTCCCCCACAGATCTCGATATTGGCGATTCCTCAGGGAGACAGCAGATTTAAGTGATATGCCTACCCAGTAATACATATCTAACATGCAGTTCTTCTACATTGCTAGATCTGGGGGCTCCTCATCAACCCACTTTTTTAATATGCATTTCTTCAGTATGATCATGGTCAACAGTACAAATTTGGACTGAGCACTTCCCAACCCTTGTTCTCGGAGAGAATCCCCGCAGCCCATCAAAGTAACCGAATACTTCCACTCCACTGTACGTTGCAAAATTTCTTCTACCAATCCCAACACCCCGACCCACAGAGCATGCAGTGAAGGACATTCCATAAAGGAGTGTAAAAAAGTGCCCGCACTCCCCTTACACTTATTACACATGTCATCCTGCCACAACCCCAGCACCTTCCCTCTGGATTTAGTGATATGTACGCTATGGAGGATTCTATACTGTATGTCTTGAAGGGAAGCATTCGGGGTGATTCTTCTCAAATTGTTAAAGACTGCTCCCAGGCGTTCCACTGTGATATCTTCTACTACCTCCCTGCTCCATGCCTCCGCTAAATGTGTCATATGTGATGCCTTCTGATGATCTCTAATCATTTGATGCCACCTTGCCAGCCCATTACATGGCGAGCTTGTTTGTAGAAAAAGGTGATCTAATTTAGTAAACCGAACTATAGTCCGACTCCTGCGCTCCTCACTCAGCACATAATCTCGCACCTGTAGGTATGCAAAGAATTGGGAGCCAGCAAGCTGTAGTTCATTTTTAACAGTATCAAACGTTTGGAAAACTCCATCCGCCTCTCTTCTAAGTTGGCCTATAAATCTACAGCCCTTTTCCCGCCACCCGGTAAATACCAACATTCCCATTCCTGCCGGGAAATCCATGTTCCCCACTAATGGCATAAATGGGCTAATCCCCTTGCCTGCGTCCCCATGCCCTCTCTACCATCTCCAAGCCCGTTGTAACGCAGCCACTTATGGGTTTTCCACTAACTTCCGCGCCCCCTGCAATGCCCAAGATTCTAAGACCGCAAAAGGATCGTTCGGCCTACACCAACTCTCCCAGAAACCTTGTAAGGCAATAGTGTCCCTCTCCCGAAATCAGTTCGTGTATCCACCGCATTAACGCTGCTACATTATATCTCCTCAAATCCGGAAGTCTAAGGCCTCCTTGTGCTCTGCCCTGTATCAACTTAGCAAAGGCAATCCTAGGGCATTTGGCATGCCAGATAAAAGTACCAACAGTACTGCGATACTTTTTCTCCTCTCCCTTTCGCACCCACAGTGGAAGCATTTGTAATGGGTATAAAAGCTTAGGCAGTAGCACCATCTTAACCAACGCTATCCTTCCCATGAAATTTAAAGGCAAGTCTCTCCATTTTTGACATAATTTTTCTAGTTCTTCCAGACGGCATACCAGATTTCTTTTATACACCCAGACCTGATCCTCACTAAGATATACCCCTAAATATTTAATACCATCCGTGGCCCAGCGTAATGGGAAGTTCTGTGAGTCTCTACAACGACACCGACCGCTTACGGGAACTGCCTCTGATTTCTCAAAGTTGATGCTGAGTCCCGAAAAAGTCCCAAAGGCCCGGATAAGTTGCATCACCAAAGGTAGAGTTCTAGTCGCCTCATCCATTAATAGCATATCGTCTGCAAATAAATTTATTTTATATTCCTCTCCTCCCACTCTTATGCCTTTCAAACTCGCCTCTTGTCTAATTCTAGCTGCCAGAGGCTCCAGCGTTAAAATGAATAATAACGGTGACAACGGGCATCCCTGCCTGGTTCCGCCCCCCAAAGAAAAAACCTCTGTAAAAGAGCCGTTTATAAGAATTTGAGCTGTCGGTGAGCTATACATAGCTCGGACCCAAGCCAAAAACTCCCCTTGGATGCCGAAGCGCTCCAAAATCCAGAACATATATTTCCACACCACCTTATCAAATGCTTTCTCGGCATCCAGGCTGGCCAAAACCTCGTCCCCCGTCCGTCCTTTCCCCTCCATTAGAATCCGACTCACTTTCAGTATGTTTGCCGACGCAAATCTACCCTTAACAAAGCCCACCTGATCTGGATGAACCAGACAGGGGACCACCCGTCCCTATCGATCCGCCAACACCGATGCCAAAATCTTTACATCTTGGTTCAAGAGGGAGATTGGTCTGTACGAGCCCACCAACTCCCCGTCTTTCCCTGGCTTGGGGAGTACCACTATGTGTGCATGATTCAACACTGGTCCCAGACTACTCTGCTCTCTGATGTCCTCACACATAGCAATAAATGGATCTACTATCATTTCCTGAAGGATTTTATAATATTCCACTCCCAGCCCGTCTGGACCCAGTGCCTTTGCCAACGGGATGCGTTTGATTACAATCTGAACTTCCTTCCCTTGTACTGGCGCGCTCAGCATCCTCTGTTGCTCCTCTGATACAGTGGGCAATCCCACTCCCTCCAGGAATTCCCTACATTTATCCTCAGAGAATGACCCCTCCTTGTATAGCGCTGAAAAAAAATTTACAAACTCCCTTTTAATAGCCGGAAGTGTAGCACAGATCTGCCCATTCTTGTCTGTAATTTTGCTGATAAATTTCCTGGCAGGCCTCTGGGTCACTAGAGACGCTAACATCTTACCCGTTTTGTTGCCCCACCGGTGTAACTTGTATTTATACAAATTGACATTGTAAAGCGCCTCCTCGTCCAGGACCTCCTGTATTTCTTTCCTGCACTCCATGTAAGCCTGCCGTTTACCTATAGAGGAGCAAC
This sequence comes from Microcaecilia unicolor, assembly GCF_901765095.1. NCBI lineage: Eukaryota > Metazoa > Chordata > Amphibia > Gymnophiona > Siphonopidae > Microcaecilia > Microcaecilia unicolor. The sequence goes on along the minus strand of NC_044038.1, from coordinate 127,336,099 downwards.
CAATAAGGGCCCTTCGCGCCTCCCGCAGCTTCATGGTTAGATCTTTAAGTTTCATCCCTCGTTTTTTATTTTTCGAGGCCACATATGAAATAATTTTCCCCCGCAACATGGCCTTTGCCGCCTCCCAGAAAATCCTCGGGCTCACAGACTGCTCTTCATTGTCGATTTTATAATCCAGCCAGCTCTTCCTTAAATAAGAGCAAAATTCCCTGCTCTGATAGAGAGCCAGATTCATCATCCAGCGGGTTGGTCCCTCCCTGCTCCCCCATGCCCACTCTGCCCAAACGGGGGCATGATCAGACACATCTGGCTCTCCAATTACCGACCTCACCGATGCCAAACCTACCGAGTGGGAGACAAGCAGGTAGTCAAGATGGGAGTGGGCTCCATGAGGGTGGGAAAAAAATGTGTAATCAGTATCATCTAAGTGTTGTTGCCTCCAGATATCCACCAAATCTAATTCTCTCATGAGAAAGTTCACCCCTTTATCTTCGTGATCCTTTTCTGCTTTCCTTGGGGGTTTGCAATCTATTGACGGATCACTGGTGATGTTAAAGTCCCCCCCTACAACAAGTTGGTAATTGTCTAGAGACATCAACTTAGCTGCCAACAAGGTGAAAAATTTATGACAATACACATTTGGAGCATATACATTACAAAGCCCCACCTTAATCCCCTGTAGCACTCCTGCCACTATCAAAAATCGCCCTTCTGGATCCTGATACATTGTATGTAAGTCAAAGGCAATAGATTTTCTGATTAGAATAGCCACCCCCCCCCCCCCTGCTTTCGCCCATTGTATGATGCATAATATATGTCCCCAACCCAGTCCTTCTTCAATTTAAGGTGTTCTAACCTGCTGAGGTGAGTCTCTTGAATCATGGCCACGTCAGCTTTCTGACGTTTCAGAGCCTGCAAAATTTTTGTTCTCTTTACTGGGGAATGTACTCCAACTACATTCAATGATTTAATTTTAAGGTTAGCCATGCATCTCCGTTTGTCTCCAAGCAGCGTGAGAGTCTCTTCCTCGTGTGGCCCAAGGGCTTCCCAGCTGAGCCCTCGGTAACCAGAGACACTGCTCTTGCCCCCCATGCCTCATACCATCCCCGTACCTCTCATACATTTGCCACTCCCTCGGTCCTAGAGTTAACCAAATAAACATCCAGTAATAAACCCTCCCTCCCACCCTCTCCCCCTTCCCTCCCCCTGCACATCCCTCCCTCTACCCGCCTCCCTACCCCTTTCTCCAACCCTCAAACCCCTCTTCCCTCGCTTCCCCTGCCATCCCTCTGCACACATCGTATTCCATTGTTCCATCATCCACACCCACAGCCATACACCTCTTCCCCCCAACCCATCATTACCAACTCTATTACCCCGCATCCACCTCCCCCTCCCGTAGAGTATGTACCCCTCTTCTGACATTAACCTATGTGCGCCCTTACCCTTCCTTACCCCATGCTCTAAAACTACTGAATAGCTCAAATAGTCCACAACCATTTGCAATACATCAAAAGAAGATAGAAAGGAGAAAAAGAAAGAGACAAAAGAAAAGAAAAAAAAAAGGGGGGAATATTAATCAGAATTGTAGCAGTGCATACAGAACAATTAAAGCAACTTTAACAGTATGGGGCTTTGTGTAACCTCTCTGCTGGGACCGATTTGAAATCATAGCTTATAAATGCTATCTCCAGCAGTCCCACCCGGTCTTCTGCATCCACCTTCTGGTGTCCATGCTCCATTCTGTACTCAGGGTCCACCATCTCTTTCAACGGCAACATCCCCGATCTTTCTGATCCTTTAACCTATGCGCGTTTCCTCTTCACTTGTACACATTTATACACCTCAGGAGCCTCACACTTACAAAGGTCCACAGTCCCACCTCATGCACTGATCAAATCCTCTGCTTTTATAACTTCTCCACGAACTCTGCCAGCTCTTTGGGGTCGGTAAAGAAGAATACTTTATTATCCTGTACAATCCGCACTTTAGCAGGAAACATCAAAGCAAATTTCACCCCTCTGTCAAAGAGCCTTTTGCAGTGCTGCCCCATCTTCCTTCTCTGTTCATAGACTGCTGCTGAGTAGTCCTGAAAAAGCATCAATTTATGCCCCTCATACTACAAGCTTTTCTTCTTTCTAAAAGCCTGCAGGATCATTTTTCTCTGCATAATTAAGTACCTTCACAATCACTGTCCGGGGCCGCTTTTCTCCTTCCTTCAACACACCTATTCTGTGAACTCTCTCAATCTTCAGAGCACCCTCAGCCATTTGAAGATCCAGCTGCTCTGGTACCCATTGTTCCACTAATTGCCTTAAATCTGTGTCCTTAACTGATTCAGGGATGCCAACAATGCGAATGTTGCTCCTCCTGCTTCTATTTTCTTGGTCATCTACCTGCTGTGCCAGCCTCAGGCATTTCTGCTCCAGTACAGCAATTCGTGCCTCCGGGGTCTCCATCTTGTCCTCTTGCAGGGACACTCTTTCCTCAGCCTGCTGCAGCCTCATGCTTTGCCGCTTCACCGACTCACGGTTCTGCTCCACTGAGGCTTGAAACTTGGAGAGCTTCTCTTCCAGTATAGCCGTGACCTGTTGGATGAGCCCCTGCATTGTGTCTGCAGATTGGCTCGTCACTCCCGCGATCTCTTTCGCCGCCGCCATCTTGGGGCTTCCGTCCAACACTCGTGGTTTTTGTAGGCGCTGATTTTTCGCTGGCATACCAGCCATCCACCTGCACACTGGAATTGCAACCACCACAGACGAGAGCCCTTGGTTTCCGCTACTGTTCCAGGTATTTTCTGTGCCAGATGACGAGGTCTATGCGGGCTAATTTTTAAAACATAGAAGGAGGCTGGAGCGGAGTCTATCTTCGGCTGTCCGCTCAGCAGCGCTGCATCACATGACCCCCCCCCCCCCCCCTGTAGATTTCAACCTCTTTTTCCACCTCATTCTCACTTCTTTCCTTCCTTCAAAGTCCACACCATATGTCTATTCACTCCTCTGCCTCTCCGAGTAGCAGTCATTTATAGACCCCTGATAAGTCCCTTTCTTTCTTTTTCACTGACTTTGATGCCTGGCTTTCCTTCTTTTTGAACCTTCATCTCCTTCCTTTATTCTTGGGGATTTAAATATTCATGCTGATCCCTCTGACTCTTAATGCTTCTCAGTTTCTCGCTTTAACATCCTCTTTCAATCTTCAACTGTGCTCCACTACCCCCACTCACCAGAATGGCCACTGTCTTGATCTTATACTCTTCTCAAACTGCTCACTCTCCAGTTTCTGTGCCTTAACACTTCCCCTCTCTGACCATCATCTGATAACTTACACACTTAAACATGCCCCCCCCCCCCCCCCCGCATGTCCCATCCAATCTCAACCAATACATTTAGGAATCTTCCACTCTGTCCTCCAATGTTTCATATCTCTTCTCAACCACTCTCTTCTCAACCACTGTTATCCAAGTCTGTCAGCGAGGCTGTCTCTTCCTATAATACTATTCTCTCCTCTGCTCTGGATAATCTCGATTCTCCCATTATCCATTCTGTAAGATGTACCAAACCCCAGCCTTGGCTGACCTCTAGAATCCGCTACCTATGTTCCTGTCCCCACTCTACCGAATGCCTTTTGACTGAAATCCCATGCCCATGGTGACTTCATACATTTCAAATTCTTGCTGACCTCCTTCCAGTCTGCTCTTTTACTTGCCGAACAGGATGACTACAGTGGGGGAAATAAGTATTTGATCCCTTGCTGATTTTGTAAGTTTGCCCACTGACAAAGACATGAGCAGCCCATAATTGAAGGGTAGGTTATTGGTAACAGTGAGAGATAGCACATCACAAATTAAATCCGGAAAATCACATTGTGGAAAGTATATGAATTTATTTGCATTCTGCAGAGGGAAATAAGTATTTAATCCCTCTGGCAAACAAGACCTAATACTTGGTGGCAAAACCCTTGTTGGCAAGCACAGCGATCAGACGTCTTCTGTAGTTGATGATGAGGTTTGCACACATGTCAGGAGGAATTTTGGTCCACTCCTCTTTGCAGATCATCTCTAAATCATTAAGAGTTCTGGGCTGTCGCTTGGCAACTCGCAGCTTCAGCTCCCTCCATAAGTTTTCAATGGGATTAAGGTCTGGTGACTGGCTAGGCCACTCCATGACCCTAATGTGCTTCTTCCTGAGCCACTCCTTTGTTGCCTTGGCTGTATGTTTTGGGTCATTGTCGTGCTGGAAGACCCAGCCACGACCCATTTTTAAGGCCCTGGCGGAGGGAAGGAGGTTGTCACTCAGAATTGTACGGTACATGGCCCCATCCATTCTCCCATTGATGCGGTGAAGTAGTCCTGTGCCCTTAGCAGAGAAACACCCCCAAAACATAACATTTCCACCTCCATGCTTGACAGTGGGGACGGTGTTCTTTGGGTCATAGGCAGCATTTCTCTTCCTCCAAACACGGCGAGTTGAGTTCATGCCAAAGAGCTCAATTTTTGTCTCATCTGACCACAGCACCTTCTCCCAATCACTCTCGGCATCATCCAGGTGTTCACTGGCAAACTTCAGACGGGCCGTCACATGTGCCTTCCGGAGCAGGGGGACCTTGCGGGCACTGCAGGATTGCAATCCGTTATGTCGTAATGTGTTACCAATGGTTTTCGTGGTGACAGTGGTCCCAGCTGCCTTGAGATCATTGACAAGTTCCCCCCTTGTAGTTGTAGGCTGATTTCTAACCTTCCTCATGATCAAGGATACCCCACGAGGTGAGATTTTGCGTGGAGCCCCAGATCTTTGTCGATTGACAGTCATTTTGTACTTCTTCCATTTTCTTACTATGGCACCAACAGTTGTCTCCTTCTCGCCCAGCGTCTTACTGATGGTTTTGTAGCCCATTCCAGCCTTGTGCAGGTGTATGATCTTGTCCCTGACATCCTTAGACAGCTCCTTGCTCTTGGCCATTTTGTAGAGGTTAGAGTCTGACTGATTCACTGAGTCTGTGGACAGGTGTCTTTCATACAGGTGACCATTGCCGACAGCTGTCTGTCATGCAGGTAACGAGTTGATTTGGAGCATCTACCTGGTCTGTAGGGGCCAGATCTCTTACTGGTTGGTGGGGGATCAAATACTTATTTCCCTCTGCAGAATGCAAATAAATTCATATACTTTCCACAATGTGATTTTCCGGATTTAATTTGTGATGTGCTATCTCTCACTGTTACCAATAACCTACCCTTCAATTATGGGCTGCTCATGTCTTTGTCAGTGGGCAAACTTACAAAATCAGCAAGGGATCAAATACTTATTTCCCCCACTGTATGTCCAGTAAGTTTTCTTGGCTCAAACCCTCAACGTCTTTTTGCCTCACTGAATTCTCTCCTCAAAGTGCCTTCACCTCCAACTCCCCCTTCACTTTCTCCCCAGACTCTGGCTGAGTACTGTCGTGATAAGGTTCACAAGAATTCTCAACCAAGTTGTCTACACCTCTGCTTCCCTTAATCCATTCTGTCAACTCTTCAACCTCTGCCTCCTTTTCTCCCTTTTCTGAAATCACTGAAGAGGAAACTGCACATTTTCTTTCCTTCTTGAAGCTAACTACCTCTGCATCTGATCCTATTCCCACCTATCTACTTAGCACTATCTCTCCTACTGTCATCCCTTATCTGTCATATCCTCAATCTTTCACATAAGTACATAAGTATTGCCATATTAGGAAAGACCAAAGGTCCATCAAGCCCAGCATCCTGTTTCCAACAGTGGCCAATCCAGGCCACAAATACCTGGTAAGATCTCAAAGTACAAAACATTTTATACTGCTTATCCCAGAAATAGTTGATTTTCCCAAGTCCATTTAATAATAGTCTATGGACTTTTCCTTTAGGAAGCCATCCAAACCTTTTTTAAACTCTGCTAAGCTAACTGCCTTTACCACATTCTCTGGCAACGAATTCTAGAGTTTAATTACACGTTGAGTGAAAGATTTTCTCCGATTTGTTTTAAATTTACTACATTGTAGCTTCATCGCATACCCCCTAGTCCTAGTATTTTTGGAAAGCGTAAACAGACGCTTCACATCTACCCTTTCAACTACACTCATTATTTTATAGACCTCTATCATATCTCCCCTCAGCCGCCTGTTCTCCTAGCCATTTTAGCCTTTCCTCATAGGAAAGTCGTCCCATCCCCTTTATCATTTTGGTCGCCCTTCTCTGCACCTTTTCTAATTCCACTATATCTTTTTTTGAGATGCGGTGACCAGAATTGAACACACTATTCGAGGTGCGGTCACACCATGGAGCGAAACAAAGGCATTATAACATCCTCATTATTGTTTTCCATTCCTTTCCTAATAATACCTAACATTCTATTTGCTTTCTTAGCTGCAGCAGCACACTGAGCAGAAGGTTTCAGTGTATCATCAACGACGACACCTAGATCCCTTTCTTGGTCTGTGACTCCTAATGTGGAACCTTGCATGACATTGCTATAATTCGGGCTCCTCTTTCCCACATTCATCACTTTGCACTTGCTCATATTAAACGGTATCTGCCATTTAGATGCCCAGTCTCCGTCTCATAAGGTCCTCTTGTATTTTTTCACAATCCTCCCACGATTTAACGACTTTGAATACCTTTGTGTCATCAGCAAATTTAATTACCTCACTAGTTACTCCCATCTCTAGGTCATTTATAAATATGTTAAAAAGCAGCAGTCCCAGCACAGACCCCTGGAGAACCCCACTAACTACCCTTCTCCATTGAGAATACTGACTATTTAACTCTGTTTTTTATCTTTTAACCAGTTTTTAATCCACAATAGAACCCCACCTCCTATCCCTTGACTCTCCAATTTCCTCTGGAGTTTTTCATGAGGTACTTTGCCAAACGCCTTCTGAAAATCCAAATACACAATATCAACCGGCTCACCTTTGTCCACATGTTTGTTACCCCTTCAAGGAAATGTAGTAGATTGGTGAGGCAAGATTTCCCTTCACTAAATCCCTGTTGGATTTGTCTCATTAATCCATGCTTTTGAATATGTTCTGTAATTTTGTTCTTAATAGTCTCTACCATTTTGCCCAGCACCGACGTCAGACTCACTGGTCTATAATTTCCTGGATCTCCCCTGGTACCTTTTTTAAAAATCGGTGTTACATTGGCCACCTTCCAATCTTTTGGTACCATGCTCGATTTTAAGGATAAATTACATATTACTAACAATAGCTCCGCAAGTTCATTTTTCAGTTCTATCAGTACTCTGGGATGAATACCATCCGGTCCAGGAGATTTGGTACTCTTCAGTTTGTAGAACTGCCCTATTACATCCTCCAGGTTTATAGAGAATTCATTCAGTTTCTATGACTTGTCAGCTTCAAATACCATTTCCGGCACCGGTATCTCACCCAAATCTTCCTCGGTGAAGACCGAAGCAAAGAATTCATTTAATCTCTCTGCCACGGCTTTGTCTTCCCTGATCGCCCCTTTTACTCCTCGGTCATCTAGCGGTCCAACCGATTCTTTTGCCAGCTTCCTGCTTTTAATATACCTTAAAAACATTTTACTATGTGTTTTTGCCTTCCTTAGCGCTTTGCATTTGACTTGACATTCCTTATGCTGTTTCTTATTACTTTCAGTTGGTTCCTTCGTCCATTTTATGAAGGATTTTCTTTTTAGCTCCAATAGCTCCCTTCACCTCACTTTTTAACCATGCTGGCTGTCGTTTGGTCTTCAGTCCTCCTTTTTAAATATGCGGAATATATTTGACCTGGGCTTCCAGGATGGTGTTTTTGAACAGCATCCACGCCTGATGTAAATTTTTGACCCTCGCAGCCGCTCCTCTAAACTTTTTTTTTCACCGTTCTCATTTTATCAAAGTCTCCTCTTTTTTTTAAGTTAAATGCTAATGTATTTGATTTGTTATGTATACTTACTTTAAAGCTAATATCAAATCTGATCATATTATGATCACTGTTATCAAGCGGCCCCAGCACCATTACCTCCCGCACCAGATCATGCTCGCCATACTCTGTAGTGGTCAGTCATATTGACTGTTGTAATTCTTTACTGGCAGGCTGTCTCCAGTATCAGTTGAAACAGCTGCACTTGATTCAAAATATGTTTTGACCATGTTACTCCTTTGCTTTATGAGCAACTTTGGCTGTCAGTTATTGCTAGGATTAAGTTCAAAATTTTGATGGTGATGCTATATTCTAGAATACCATCACCTTTCCCTGCTTCTTCATTCCACCTAAGTTAGGGGACTGGTGCTGGTTAGGTGCTAAGTGCCCAACTTTTTTACTTCATTCTGGTCACACCCACTTCTAGGTCCCTTAAATTTAGGAGCCTTGTGAAAATAGATGCTTAAATATGCATGCTCAGCCCCACTCAAGTCAAAGGGAGATATATTGAGTGCCTCTGCATTTTTGAAAATTGGCCGGTTAATGTGTTTCCTTTAGGAAGTTATAGATCCTAGTCAGACTTAACCAATAAGCTGACAATTTAGTTTGACTTAAACTGGTCTTATGTGAAATAACTTGTTTCTGAGGAGGTGATGCTTCACAACCTTTCACAAATGTTGCTTATTATACTTTACTAGATGGCATCTGAAAGAGAGAGTACAGGAAGTGCAGATCACAAAGAAGATCAGAAGGAAGAGAAACAATAAAAGGTTGCCAAGACTATGGAAGAGGTGACATTGGAAGCTTGGGAGTGAAGATGGTCCTTTCCTGAGCAGAGCTAGGCAAAATTTCGTCATTTACTGTATTTTTGCAGTATTCTATATATAATTTCTTTACTGAATTGATTTAGTGAAATGTTGATCTTAACTATTTTCATTTGCAAAATGTAATTCATGCTGTATGAAAAATGTTGTTCAGCTTTCATTTCAGCTGTGCAATCATTTATTTTTAAAACCTGACATATTGAAGCATTTTATTAAAACCATGTTGTAGATTTAGATGTGTGAGGAAGAGGTGGATTTGGATGATGGGTGTTAACACAGAGAGAACACTGGGAGTGGAAGAATGACAGCTACACGTGTACCAACAGCACTGCGTTTCATTATTTCAAGTAGTTTTTGTCTAATAGGGCCTGCTTTTTAATGAATGGCCAGATCTGTTGCAGAATTTCAGATAAAATATTTGGAATTTTTAATTATATAAACCAAACCGTCATTTTCATCTTTGGTCTACAGTTCATTGTAAACAGTTACCTATCTGGTCCACTCTTAGACACTTGATCTTGGTTCTCATTTTACAGAAAAACAGTCCCTCATAAATTCTCCATTGATCCATTCTGGATGTGTAAAAAAAAATTTTTTCAATATGACAATTCCATAAAAATATTGAAACCTCAAGATTGTGTGTCGTGGCTTTTTTTTGGTGGGGGGGGGGGTACATTAGTTTATTACACAGGCAGATTTTGGGGGTCAAAAACACGGAGGGGGCCATTCAGAGGAGAATATGTCACAATAGGAAAGTGATATAACAGTTTCCTACTTTTTTACTTCATGGGTTATTCAAACCATTAATTTATATGCCAAAGACCCCACACTAGTTTCATAAGAACATGAGTATTCATACTGGGTCAGACCAATTGTCCATCTAGCCCATTGTCCTGTATCCTACAGTGAAAAGTTTAAACAACAAAAGAAAAAAGGGGATCTAAATACCATATATAAAAAAAGAATTTGTAGAACTATTATAAATGCATACTATGGTAAATATGTAGGAAATACAGGTATCACAATATCTGGTACTCAAAAATTAGAAAAAGACCTTAAGACCTTGATCAACAATTTTGGGGCTTAAATCATTGTGATCAGTCAAAAAAGTCATTGTTAGAAAATGCCTACAGAGGCTATCTTCTACAGATTTTGACCCTGTGAAACAGAGAAATCCGCTTACAGCAAAGTTATTTGCTGTGCAACTCAAGCTGAGTATTTTCATTTTTTGTTGTTGGTAGAAATTTAGACGGACAAAGTTTAAAAAAAAAATTTTTTTTTTTGATCTGCCTGACAACTTTTTTTGGTGAGGTTTTCCTTGACCGATGATGACTTTTTTTGACCAATCACATTGAAATGAGGCTACAAATGATTTAAGCCCCAATATTGTTGATCAAGGTCTTAACAAGGTTTTTCTCGTTTTTGAGAACCAGATATTGTGATACCTGTACAAGCAGGTTGCTTGTTCTCACATGTGGGTCGACGTCTGCGTCGGCCCAGGAATCGGCATTTTGCAAGCAAAATAAAAACAGTTTTGCCAGAGCCTTCTGGTGCGAGTGCCAGATGTGGCTTTGGGCTCACCATCACGGCATGTTTCTCCAAGCCACGTATCTGGCAGGCATAAACAGCCTGGCCGACAGACTGAGCAGATCATACAGCCTCACGAGTGGTCACTCAACTTGGGCATAGTGCGCAAGATCTTCCAAGTGTGGGGCACCCCCTTGGTGGATCTTTTCACCACTCAGATCAATCACAAAGTCCCTCAGTTCTGTTCCAGGCTTCAGGCCCACGACAGACTAGCGTCAGATGCCTTTCTCCATTGGGGGAAGGGCCTTCTGTACGCATATCCTCCTTTACATCTGGTGGAGAAGACTTTACTGAAACTCAGGCAAGACCACGGAACCATGATTCTGATTGCTCCTTTTTGGCCGCGTCAGATTTGGCTCCCTCTTCTTCTGAAGTTGTCCTCTGAAGAACCGTGGATATTGGAGTGTTTTCCAACCCTCATTACTTAGAATGAGGGGGCGCTTATGCATCCCAACCTCCAGTCTCTGGCCCTCACGGCCTGGATGTTAAGAGCGTAGACTTCGCCTCCATGGGTCTCTCTGAGGGTGTCTCCCGAGTCTGCTTCCAGAAAAGATTCCACGAAGAAGTGTTACTGTTTTAAATAGAGGAGGTTTGCTGTCTGGTGTGACAGCAAGGCCCTAGATCCTCGCTCTTGTCCTACACAGATCCTGCTTGAATACCTTCTACACCTGTCAGAGTCTGGTCTCAAGGCCTGCTTTATGGAGCAGCTGGTACAGGAGCTGACGAAAGAAGGAAAAATTCTAGACCTAATCCTTAGTGGAGTGCATGATCTGGTGCGGGAGGTAATGGTGCTGGGGCCGCTTGATAACCGTGATCAGAATATGATCGGATTTGATATTAGCTTTGAAGTAAGTATACATAGGAAATCAAATACGTTAGTGTTTAAACTTTAAAAAAAGGAGACTATGATAAAATGAGAAGAACGGTTGGGGGGGGGGGGGGGGAGGGACCCTTAGAGGACCGGCTGCGAGGGTCAAAAATTTACATCAGGTTTGTTCACCCCTTCAAAGAAATGTAGATTGGTGAGGCAAGATTTCCCTTTACTAAATCCATGTTGACTTTGAGGCATATTTTTCAAAGCACTTTGGGAGGCTAAGTTCCATAGGTTTCTATGGAACTTTGGGAGGCTAAGTGCTTTGAAAATGAGCTTGTTTGTCTCATTAATCCATGCTTTTGAATATGCTCTGTAATTTTGTTCTAAATAGTCTCTACCATTTTGCCCGGCACCGACGTCAGACTCACCGTCTATAATTTCTTGGATCTCCCCTGGAATCTTTTTTTTTTTTTTTTTTTTATCGGTGTTATATTGGCCACCCTCCAATCTTCCGGTACCACGCTCAATTTTAAGGATAAATTACATATTACTAACAATAGCTCCGCAAGCTCATTTTTCAGTTCTATCAGTACTCTGGGATGAATACCATCTGGTCCAGGAGCTTTGCTACTCTTCAGTTTGTAGAACTGCCCCATTACATCCTCCAGGTTTACAGAGAATTCATAAAGTTTCTCCAACTCGTCAGGTTCGAATACCATTTCTGGCACAGATATCCCACCCAAATCTTCCTCTGTGAAGACATGCAAAGAATTCATTTAATCTCTCCACTACGGCTTTGTCTTCCCAGATCACCCCTTTTACTTGATCATCTAGCGATCCAACCGATTCTTTTGCCGGCTTCCTGCTTTTAATATACCTAAAATAAATTTTTTTTACTGTGTGTTTGCCTCCAATGCAATCTTTTTTTTGAAGTCCCTCTTACCCTTCCTAATCAGCGCTTTGCATCTGACTTGACATTCCTTATGCTGTTTCTTATTTTCAGTCGGTTCCTTCTTCCATTTTCTGAAGGACCTAGACTGTGAGCATATATGCTTATAGCCTTCCCCTAATTGTAGTTGGTTTGCTTGCATTTTGTACAGTTTTTATTGTGGTATCCTCTTCCTCTTTGTTGCTGAGTGTGTTAAGATCATATTTTTTGTTATTTTCTCCATTACTTGAATGGTTGAGCTATGGGTGACATCTTAAACTTGGTCTCTTCCATCAACCCCTCTTTCTAGTTTAAACACCTGTCTGCATATTGATTGAATTTTGATGCTTCTACGTCTTTCTGTAGAAGAAAGAAAACACAGACCACCCCAGAATATCACGGAAAGTTGATTACAACTTGCCTGAGCTCCACCTAATTATGCATCTGCACAGAACCACAAGTAAATGAAGAGAAAGCAATGCAGCCTGAAAAAAATTTTTTTTCCTCACCAGATCCAAAGTCTTAGAATCCTTGTCAAATAGGATGTTAAATGTCAAATACCCGTTTAACTGCATCTACCCATAAAAAGTAATGTTGATATAGTGAAAGAGAGCTTGCTCCTTTCAAGCTGGACCAGAAGGTATACCCCTTAGGGTACTGAAAGAACTCAAAACATGGAAATTGCTGATCTGCAGTTAGTGATTTGTAACCTATTGTTAAAATCGTCCATAGTATGTGAAGAGTGGAGGGTGGCCAATTTAACACTGATTTTTAAAAAGAGTTCCAGGGTGATCTGGAAAATTACAGACCTGTAAGCCATGTTTTCATTATCACGTACCCAAAACACTTCTGCGATTACTAAATGTATACTTCCACATGTAGTCCCACTATTCATGCTGTATTGTAAACCACATTGAGCCTACAAAGAGGTGGGAAAATGTGGGATATAAATGCAATAAATAAAATAAATGTCAAGGCTGAGCCAAATAGTGGAAACTAAAGAATAAAATTATGGAACATATAGACAGACATGGTTTAATGGGGAGGAAGTGACGTCAGCATTGCAAATGGTGGCTTGAAACGATAGCTCCCGAACCAGCAACCGCAAAGCTTTAATTATAGGCGCGATCTGCACCACGCTGTAAGGCGAACCCCGAAGGAAAAGCGGTGTGAAAGCGGAGCGCAGGGGACGATGACATCTGGAAGCGCCAAAACAGCTGATTTGCAGGCATTTGCGTTTAAACGCCAAGACGATGCAGCAGCAGGAAGAAAATGGCGCGAGTCAGAAGACCGACCACGAAGTCTCAGCTCTCCTAGAGGGCGGAGTGGCGGACGCACCACAACAAGAAGTCTAGGCAAAGCTCTGCAACTGGTTCCAGGAGATCCGCACAGATTTAAAAGACCTAAAAGAGGTACGCCAAGATATAGCTGCCTTAGGTGCGGAGCTTCGGGGAGAAATGGCCGAACTAGGCAGCCGCGTGGTGGAGTTGGAGGCAGGCCTAGAAGAAAATGCGGAGACGCTGCACACACTAGAGCAACGTGTGCAAGGCCAGAAGGCAGAGACTCAATACCTACTAGACAAAGTAGAAGATCTAGAGAATAGAAGCCGACGAGCTAACATTCGGGTACGGGGCGTACCCGAATTACCAGATTATGTGAATTGCGAAGTGGTGGTACAACGCATAGCGGCCCAATTGCTCTCGGAGCCGGATAGCCCACTAGACTCGGAATCCATACAGATTGAGAGAGCACATAGAGCGCTGGGCGGTCGCAAAAATAATGCGCCAAAAGACATAGTGGCCTGCTTTAAAGACTATAAAACAAAAGAAGTGGTGATGCGGAAAGCTAGGGCGGCTGAACCGATCGAGTGGGATAGCTATCCCATAGCAATTTATCATGATTTGTCATCCACCACCCTGAAGCGGCGCAGCGAACTCAAACCCCTAACAAACCAACTGAGAGAAGCAGGGATTAAATATAAATGGCAGCATCCGTTCGCCTTGATGTTTTACAAAGAAGGCAAACAATGCAGAGTGGGGTCGATTGAGGAAGCACAAGACTATTTGGCGGCTCATGGATCAGATGAGGCTACTACAGCTCCGCAGAAAGCAGGTCAACCACGGAAAGAAAGGCCGAAATGGCAGCGAGTGTCCCAAGGAAGGGGGAGACTGAGACGCCAACTATCAGATAAGCGGATGACCCCATCGGCGAGCATGGGATGACCATTTGACTATAGCCCTATGGGATGATTGATTGTTAACAAAAGACTGGAGTTGTTTCACACTGAGGTTAACTAGCCCTGTGGTGCAGAGTGATGGTATGCTGAAGGTTGCTGAGTTATTGACGTGATTTCCTCTTTAATGGACATGCCAATATTGGGTAAATTGGCATGTCAAACACAGATGTGGGGGGCGGGAGGGGAAAGGAGGGGAGGGAGAGCACTAGGTGGTGGATATATAGGTGGGGGGAAAAAAATAGAATGCTATGTCGGTATGCACGTATGTGACGATGAATGTGCGAGGCCTAAACACCCCCCAGAAAAGAAGGCAGGTGTTCAGAGAGATGCTGCGTCTGAAAGCAGACGTGGTGTTTCTTCAAGAAACCCACTTAAAGCGAAGCCATGAACACTTGATGAAGCATAAAAGCTTTCCAATAATACAGTATGCGTCGAGTCTAGATGGCAAAAAGACGCGGGGGGTGATAGTGGCTATGTCTGGTGCTCACCCATGGTATATACATAAAACAATAAGGGACAAATTAGGCAGATATGTATTGGTGGTGGCATCCCTATACAGTATATTCTATACTTTGGTATGTGTATATGCTCCAAATGAGGGACAGGGAGAATTTTTGGAGGAACTAGAGGAACTCGTGCAAAAACACATACAGGGACAGCTTATGGTGGGAGGTGACCTGAATCTCACAATGGACCCAGCAATAGATAATTCGGGGGGAAAGGTGACCTATGCCAAAAAGGATAGAGTGGCCCTTAAGGGGTGGATGATGAGATGGGGGCTAAAGGACCTATGGAGAGAGAGGCATGGGCCAGTAAAAGACTTTACATATTATTCACCAAAATATAATTCATATTCTAGGATAGACTACTGGCTAGGTGAGGAAGCAACAAGGGATAGAGTGCGTGGTGTGGAAATTGAACCAAGAACTTGGTCAGATCACTCCCCGGTGGTTCTAACCATGAGGGTAGTAAACGCGCCTAAAAGACAGTGGCAATGGAGGATGAATGAAGCTCTCCTATTAGACCCGCAAAATATAAGTACCATAGAAAACTATATAACAGAATACCTTAAATTTAATGACACGGGGGAGGTACAGCCTATCAGCATATGGGAGGGGCTTAAAGCAGTACTTAGGGGACAGCTGATATCACTTCAGGCCCACTGTAATAAAATCAGGGCGGAGTGGGAAACCACTCTCAGGAGAGCAGTAGCAGATCTGGAAAAAGCCCATAAAACTGACCCGGCAGATAAGAAAAAGGCGGCAGAGCTGCATGAGCTTAGGGCGCAATTAAATGAACTACAGTTGTCAGAAATAGCAGCGCAAATGCAGCAAACACAGCAAGAATACTTTGAGTTTGGGAATAGGGCTAGCAGATTACTCGCTTTTAAGCTTAAAAAGAGTGCGCAACGGAATGTCATTACTGGCATAAAGGATGCTCTGGGAGAACACCACACTCAAACAGAAAAAAATACAGGAAATATTTTGGGAATTTTACACCAGGTTGTATCAGTCAGAACAGACAGCATCTGAGAATGAGATAGCTCAGTATTTGAAGGAAGCTGACCTACCTAAAATGGCCTATGAGGAACTGGAAACACTGTCAGGTCCTATGACACTAGAAGATATAGAAAGGGCAATCGCAGATCTACCCAATAACAAGGCCCCTGGTCCAGATGGGTTCCCTGTCAGGTTCTATAAAATGTATGCCAAATGGTTGGCCCCTGTGTTGCTGAGGGTGGTGACCTCCTTAGAAACGGCCAGAGAACTACCATACTCTTGGAGAATGGCAGAGATAGTACTGATCTTAAAACCTGGTAAGGACCTGCTTCATTGCGGATTGTACCGACTGATTTCGCTCTTAAATACTGATTATAAGATATTCACTAAAGTGCTGGCTAAGAGATTACAGGGGGTAATGCCACGCTTGGTGCATGAGGACCAAGCGGGCTTTATCGAGGGACGGCAGACATTTGACAATATTAGATGTCTGCTCCATATTCAACAAGCGAGGGATGATGAAGCTCCAGTGATTGTGTTCTCGGTGGATGCAGAGAAAGCGTTTGACCGAGTAGAGTGGCCATTTCTGTTTGCGGTCCTAAAACAGATAGGACTAGATGGAAGATTTCTGACTTGGCTTCGCCTGCTATACGCTAACCCACTGGCAATGATTAAGATACATGGTACACGCACCAAGCCGCTCTCTTTGAGCAGAGGCACACGACAGGGGTGTGCGGTCTCGCCACTGTTGTTTGCACTATCAATTGAGCCACTAGCCAGGATGGTTAGACGCCATCAAGAGGTACGGGGAGTGGTCAGAGGTAGACGTGAGCACAAGATCATGCTGTTTGCAGATGATATTTTACTAACCCTTACACACCCAAGACAATCACTGGAGCGGGCGATGGAGCTCATGGATCACTATGGGCGCATGTCGGGCTTTAAAATTAATGCAAACAAGTCAGAAATCTTAAACCTCACGACGCCTCCAGGCGAGGTAGAACAAATACAGAGGGCTCACCCATTCGTTTGGGCAGAGAAATCCATCAGATATTTGGGAATCCAAATTACTAATCAGGTAGAGACAATGTTTCAAGCAAACTATCCCAGAAAGATAAAGGAGTTATTTGAAGAGTTAGATGGGAAGGTCTAAACATATCATGGATGGGCAGAGTCCATGCAATAAAAATGATGATACTCCCCAAACTACTATACCTGTTCTTGGCCCTTCCAATACCAATTCCCCGCTCGTTTTTCCAACAATTAAATAGGAAAATGCGTACATTTGGCGGAAGAGGCCGCCCGGGGTGCGCAGGTCGGTGATGTTCCAACTCACGACCATGGGAGGCATGGGTGTACCAAATTTCTATCTATATTATCAGGCTGCACAGTTGAGGATTCTAGCGGAATGGTACCCTGAAAATAATAAGAAATGGTTACACTGGGAGAGAGCATGGCTAGGAACCCGATACTTAGGAGCTATACTATGGGCCCCGGGGAAGGACCTCTGGGCAGCTATTAGACGGGCTCCGGTGGGGATAGGTCATCTCTTACACACCTGGTACCACATCCGAGCGCAGACATTCCCAGACAGGAAATATTTCCTACAAATGGCTATCTGTGGAGCTCCAGGATTCCCACTGGGAAAATCAGAGAGTGTGTATCAAAGGTGGGCTAAGCAGGGACTCCATAAAATAGATCAGATATGGGATAAGGGGACAATACGGGAATTTCAGGATCTGCAGGTGGAGTATGGATTGGGGGAGAAGGATCTGGTATACTATCATTGCTTGAGAAATTATATACACAGACGAGCGAGGGAAGAACTAGAGTTGGCTGAAACAGTGCTCGAGAGAGCGATCAGGGGGGGAGGAGGCAGGGGCGGTGTGACTAGGCTTTATAGGGCCCTGCTACTGCTCTCAACTCCCCAGGAATATTATGTGAGGAGATGGAAGTCGGTGCTCCAAACTAGCTTTTCGGATGAGAGCTGGCGGAGTGTGTATAGATATTTGTTAAAGCCATCTATAGCACAACCCCTAATTGAAAATGGGTATAAGATACTGTACTGGTGGTACTACACGCCGGAAAAACTCCAGAGAATTTACACGCACATGTCTGCAGACTGTTGGAGAGGCTGTGGGATAAGAGGGACGTTTATGCATATTTGGTGGGAATGTCCAAAAGTCAAGGTGTATTGGGCACAGGTGCTGGAGATGATTCATACAATGGTTAAGGTGACATACCCTAGTCAGGCAGGATATTGCTTATTACACCTTCGGCCCCCGAAAGTCAGGATACACTGGCATAAATTAGCGATCCAGTGTTTTGTAGCAGCTAAAATTATGCTAGCGAAGGCCTGGAAGCAGGTCGAAACACCAGGCATGCAGCTGGTGGCACGTAAATTAGATTATATATACCAGATGTCCAAGTTGACAGCAATTAGAAAAGGCCATGTTAATTTGTTTCAGAAGATATGGCTCCCATACGAACAGAAGAGAGAAATGCTTATGTCACCACCATAGTGCGGAAGGGATGGGGGGGGGGGGGGGAGGAAAGGTTGCTTTATCTGTAACTGTTTTGAATTGTATGTGAAAGCTTAGTCTGAGACTTGGCAAATGTTGTTTGTTTGTTTTTTTTTTTGTTGAAACTGAAAAAACAATAAAAATATTTGGAAAAAAAAAGACATGGTTTAATGGGACAGAGTCAGCATGGGTTCACCCAAGGGAAGTCTTGCCTCACCAATTTGCTTAATTTATTTGAAGGTGTGAATTAACATGTCACTAAAGGTGACATGATTGATGTCATGTATCTACATTTTCAGAAAGCTTTTGACAAAGTTTCTCATGAGAGACTCCTGAGAAAATTAAATTCATGGGATAGGAGGCATTCTCCGAGGACAAGCAAGCTGCTTGTTCTCACAGATGGGTGACGTCCACGGCAGCCCCTCCAATCGGAACACTTTCTAGCAAAGTCCTTTGCTAGTCCTCACGCGCCGATGCGCACCGCGCATGCGCAGCCGTCTTCCCGCCCGAACCGGCTTGTGCCGGCCAGTCTTCTTTTGTCCGCGCTCGGTACGGTCAAGTTTCGCCGTTCGCGCCCCAAAGTTGACCTCGCGCGTCGTTTATCGACTTCGTTCTTCAAAAAAAAAAAAAGGTGTCGGGAGGAGGCCTTTATGGTTTTCTCCCTTCCCGTACTTCGAGTTTTTGCCCCGGTAAGTTTTCTTTCGTCGTCGGGGTAGGCCCTATTTAGGCCTCGGTCGAAGTTTTTCTTCCCCCTATTTTTGTGGTGCCATTTTCGCCATTTCGAGTTTTGATCTCGCCGGCGCGATTTTTCCGCCCATGACATCGAAGTCTTCCAGCGGCTTCAAGAAGTGCGCCCGGGTAATCTCGCTCACTAACAGGCACACGTCGTGTCTTCAGTGTCTGGGGGCTGGGCACCACCCTCAGGCCTGTAGTCTGTGTTCCCTTTTGCAAAAGCGGACTCAGGTAGCGAGATTAGCCCAGTGGAACATTTTGTTCTCGGGCTCTTCGTCGGCATCGGCACCGGGAGTATCGCCTACTTCGACGTCGTCGGCGCCCGGACCTTCATCCTCGCCCCCGATTGCATCGAGTGCATCGAGGCATCGGCCCCCTGCATCGGGGCGACATCGGAGGGCGGCGTCGGTGGTATCGAGACCTCCTCGTCTGCTGATGTCGTCGGACGGTGGTGCTTCGTCTGGAGTGCAGGTGAGGGCTGTCCATTCCCCTGCTGGTGGCGGTGAGCCTTCGGGTGGGTCTCCCCCTACCCTGAGGGCTCCTGCGGTACAGCCCCCCCGAGACCGACCCTCTTCGGCCTCGGCCCCGAGGAAGAGACGGCTGGATTCTACGTCCTCCTCGTCGGTGCTGGGAAGCTCCGGTGACGTGCTTCGTTCCAAAAAATCGAAGAAGCATCGTCACCGGTCCCCTTCCCGTGTCAGCACCGAGAGCTCTGGGTCGCCGAGGGAGTCGGCACCCAGTAAGCATCGGCACCAAGAGGACCGCTCGCCCTCTGTTGAAGAGGTGTCGATGCGCTCCCCTTTGGACAGCCCGGAACAGCCTCCACGCCCGGAACAGCCTCCACGCCCGGAACAGGTTCTGATATCGACTCCTGCATCGGCTTCCATGTCTTTTTCCACAGCCGCTCTGCTCGAGAGCCTCCGGGCTGTTCTCCCAGAGATCCTGGGAGAGCTGTTGCGCCCTACCCCTCCGGTACCGGGGGTGCTTGCGCCACCGGTACCGTCGAGCGAGGTGCCGGCTGGCCCATTGTCCGGGGTGAGGTCTCCGACATCGGTGCTGCTTGCGGTACCGAGTGCGGTAGCCTCCCAGGAAAGCTCCCCGACTACGTCGGCGGAGGGAGCTTCGCCGGTGCGGGCGAGGGAGTCTACCTCTCGACGCTCCCACCGTGGCTGTGGTTCCACGGAGTCGAGCCGGGCACGGTTGCAGACACAGGTCCGTGAACTTGTGTCTGACACCGATGGTGAGGCCTTGTGGGAAGAGGAAGAAGACATCAGATATTTCTCTGACGAGGAGTCTGAGGGTCTTCCTTCCGATCCCACTCCCTCTCCTGAAAGACAGCTTTCTCCTCCTGAGAGCCTGTCTTTCGCTTCCTTTGTCCGGGAGATGTCTACGGCCATCCCCTTTCCGGTGGTTGTGGAGGACGAGCCCAGGGCTGAAATGTTTGAGCTCCTGGACTATCCTTCTCCACCTAAGGAAGCGTCCACAGTACCCATGCATCATGTCCTCAAAAAGACATTGCTGGCGAACTGGACCAAGCCTCTAAGTAATCCCCACATTCCCAAGAAGATCGAGTCCCAGTACCGGATCCATGGGGACCCAGAGCTGATGCGCACTCAGTTGCCTCATGACTCTGGAGTTGTGGATTTGGCCCTAAAGAAGGCCAAGAGTTCTAGAGAGCATGCTTCGGCGCCCCCGGGCAAGGACTCTAGAACTTTGGACTCCTTTGGGAGGAATGCCTACCATTCTTCTATGCTCATTGCCAAGATTCAGTCCTACCAGCTCTACACGAGCATACACATGCGGAACAATGTGCGGCAGTTGGCGGGCTTGGTGGACAAGCTCCCCCCTGAGCAAGCCAAGCCATTTCAGGAGGTGGTCAGGCAGCTGAAGGCGTGCAGAAAATTCCTGGCCAGAGGGGTGTATGACACCTTTGATGTTGCGTCCAGGGCCGCTGCTCAAGGTGTGGTGATGCGCAGACTCTCATGGCTGCGTGCCTCTGACCTGGAGAATAGAATCCAGCAGCGGATTGCGGACTCGCCTTGCCGTGCGGATAATATTTTTGGAGAAAAAGTCGAGCAGGTGGTAGAGCAGCTCCACCAGCGGGAAACCGCATTCGACAAGTTCTCCCGCCGGCAGCCTACAGCCTCTACCTCTACAAGTAGATGATTTTGGGGGGGAAGGAAGACTGTTCCCTACTCTTCTGGCAAGCGTAGGTACAATCCTCCTTCTCGACAGCCTGCGGCCCAGGCTAAGCCCCAGCGCGCTCGCTCTCGTCAGCAGCGTGCGACTCAGCAAGGCCCCTCGGCTCCCCAGCAAAAGCAAGGGACGAGCTTTTGACTGGCTCCAGCAGAGCATAGCCGACATCCAAGTGTCAGTGCCGGGTGACCTGCCAGTCGGAGGGAGGTTGAAAGCTTTTCACCAAAGGTGGCCTCTCATAACCTCCGATCAGTGGGTTCTCCAAATAGTCCGGCAAGGATACACCCTCAATTTGGCCTCCAAACCTCCAAATTGTCCACCGGGAGCTCAGTCTTACAGCTTCCAGCACAAGCAGGTACTTGCAGAGGAACTCTCCGCCCTTCTCAGCGCCAATGCGGTCGAGCCCGTGCCATCCGGGCAAGAAGGGCTGGGATTCTATTCCAGGTACTTCCTTGTGGAAAAGAAAACAGGGGGGATGCGTTCCATCCTAGACCTAAGGGCCCTGAACAAATATCTGGTAAAAGAAAAGTTCAGGATGCTTTCCCTGGGCACCCTTCTCCCCATGATTCTGGAAAACGATTGGCTATGCTCTCTGGACTTGAAGGACGCCTACACGCACATCCCGATACTGCCAGCTCACAGACAGTATCTGCGATTTCAGTTGGGCACACGTCACTTCCAGTACTGTGTGCTACCCTTTGGCCTCGCCTCTGCGCCCAGAGTGTTCACGAAGTGCTTGGCTGTAGTAGCAGCGGCACTTCGCAGAGTGGGGGTACACGTGTTTCCGTATCTCGACGATTGGCTGGTGAAGAACACATCCGAGGCAGGAGCCCTGCAGTCCATGCAGATGACTATTCGCCTCCTGGAGCTACTGGGGTTTGTGATAAATTATCCAAAGTCCAATCTTCTCCCAGTGCAGAAACTTGAATTCATAGGAGCTCTGCTGGATTCTCGGACGGCTCGCGCCTATCTCCCAGAGACGAGAGCCAACAACTTGTTGTCCCTCGTCTCGCGGGTGCGAGCGTCCCAGCAGATCACAGCTCGGCAGATGTTGAGATTGCTGGGCCATATGGCCTCCACAGTTCATGTGACTCCCATGGCCCGCCTTCACATGAGATCTGCTCAATGGACCCTAGCTTCCCAGTGGTTTCAGGCTGCTGGGGATCTAGAAGACGTGATCCACCTGTCCACGAGTTTTCTCGAATCCCTGTATTGGTGGACGATTTGGTCCAATTTGACTCTGGGACGTCCTTTCCAAATTCCTCAGCCACAAAAAGTGCTGACTACGGATGCGTCTCTCCTGGGGTGGGGGGCTCATGTCGATGGGCTTCACACCCAAGGAAGCTGGTCCCTCCAGGAACGCGATCTGCAGATCAATCTTCTGGAGTTACGAGCGATCTGGAATGCTCTGAAGGCTTTCAGAGATCGGCTGTCCCACCAAATTATCCAAATTCAGACAGACAACCAGGTTGCCATGTATTACGTCAACAAGCAGGGGGGCACCGGATCTCGCCCCCTGTGTCAGGAAGCCGTCAGCATGTGGCTCTGGGCTCGCCGTCACGGCATGGTGCTCCAAGCCATATATCTGGCAGGCGTAAACAACAGTCTGGCCGACAGGTTGAGCAGGATTATGCAACCTCGTGAGTGGTCGCTCAATTCCCGTGTAGTGCGACAGATCTTCCAGGTGTGGGGCACCCCCTTGGTAGATCTCTTCGCATCTCGAGCCAACCACAAAGTCCCTCAGTTCTGTTCCAGGCTTCAGGCCCACGGCAGACTGGCATCGGATGCCTTCCTCCTGGACTGGGGGGAGGGTCTGCTATATGCTTATCCTCCCATACCTCTGGTGGGGAAGACTTTGTTGAAACTCAAGCAAGACCGAGGCACCATGCTTCTGATTGCTCCTTTTTGGCCGCGTCAGATCTGGTTCCCTCTTCTTCTGGAGTTGTCCTCCGAAGAATCGTGGAGATTGGAGTGTTTTCCGACCCTCATCACACAGGATGAAGGGGCGCTTCTGCATCCCAACCTCCGGTCCCTGGCTCTCACGGCCTGGATGTTGAGAGCGTAGACTTTGCCTCTTTGGGTCTGTCAGAGGGTGTCTCCCGCATCTTGCTTGCTTCCAGGAAAGATTCCACTAAGAGGAGTTACTTCTTTCTATGGAGGAGGTTTGCCGTCTGGTGTGACAGCAAGGCCCTAGATCCTCGCTCTTGTCCTACACAGACCCTGCTTGAATACCTTCTGCACTTGTCTGAGTCCGGTCTCAAGACCAACTCTGTAAGGGTTCACCTTAGCGCAATCAGTGCATACCATTACCGTGTGGAAGGTAAGCCGATCTCAGGACAGCCTTTAGTTGTTCTCTTCATGAGAGGTTTGCTTTTGTCAAAGCCCCCTGTCAAGCCTCCTACAGTGTCATGGGATCTCAATGTCGTTCTCACCCAGCTGATAAAACCTCCTTTTGAGCCACTGAATTCCTGCCATCTGAAGTACTTGACCTGGAAGGTCATTTTCTTGGTGGCAGTTACTTCAGCTTGTAGAGTCAGTGAGCTTCAGGCCCTGGTAGCCCAGACCCCTTACACCAAATTTCATCATAACAGAGTAGTCCTCCGCACTCACCCTAAGTTCTTGCCAAAGGTTGTGTCGGAGTTCCATCTGAACCAGTCAATTGTCTTGCCAACATTTTTTCCCCGTCCTCATTCCTGCCCTGCTGAACGTCAGCTGCACACATTGGACTGCAGAAGAGCATTGGCCTTCTATCTGGAGCGGACACAGCCCAACAGACAGTCTGCCCAATTGTTTGTTTCTTTTGATCCCAACAGGAGGGGAGTGGCTGTGGGAAAACGCACCATATCCAATTGGCTAGCAGATTGCATTTCCTTCACTTACGCCCAGGCTGGGCTGGCTCTTGAGGGTCATGTCACGGCTCATAATGTTAGAGCCATGGCAGCGTCGGTAGCCCACTTGAAGTCAGCCACTATTGAAGAGATTTGCAAAGCTGCGACGTGGTCATCTGTCCACACATTTACATCTCATTACTGCCTGCAGCAGGATACCCGACGCGACAGTCGGTTCGGGCAGTCAGTGCTTCAGAATCTGTTCGGCGTTTAGAATCCAACTCCACCCCCCTAGGCCCATGTTTGTTCTGTTCCAGGCTGCACTCTCAGTTAGTTGGTAAATTTTTTAGGTCAATCTCAGTTATGTTCTCGCCATTGCGAGGCCCAATTGACCATGGTTGTTGTTTTGAGTGAGCCTGGGGGCTAGGGATACCCCATCAGTGAGAACAAGCAGCCTGCTTGTCCTCGGAGAAAGCGAATGCTACATACCTGTAGAAGGTATTCTCCGAGGACAGCAGGCTGATTGTTCTCACAAACCCGCCCGCCTCCTCTTTGGAGTTGTGTCTTCCCTTCTCTTTGTTTTGTTACATATGAGACTGGCCGGCACGAGCCGGTTTGGGCGGGAAGACGGCCGCGCATGCGCGGTGCGCATTGGCGCACGAGGACTAGCAAAGGACTTTGCTAGAAAGTGTTCCGATTGGAGGGGCTGCCGTGGACGTCACCCATCAGTGAGAACAATCAGCCTGCTGTCCTCGGAGAATACCTTCTA
This sequence comes from Microcaecilia unicolor, assembly GCF_901765095.1. Lineage (NCBI taxonomy): Eukaryota > Metazoa > Chordata > Amphibia > Gymnophiona > Siphonopidae > Microcaecilia > Microcaecilia unicolor. Next base: position 127,311,271 of record NC_044038.1, on the reverse strand, counting down.
CAGGTATGTAGCATTCGCTATGTCCTTTTGTGCATTAGGAATTGGTTATTGGACAGAAAACAGAAGGTAGGGTTAAATGGCCATTTTTTTCAATGGAACTCCTCTCATATGAGGAAAGACTAAAGAGATTAGGGCTCTTCAGCTTGGAAAATAGACAGCTGAGGGCAGGGCCAGTCTTAGTAAGTGCGGGGCCCTGACAGCGTGCTCAGCGGGCCCAAGCCGGGGGTGACGGGAGTGGAGCAGCTGAGCCGCGGGATCATCATGAATGATGCGGTCATTGTCCAAGGCGAGTGGAGGTCGGAGCGGAGGCAGAGTTGAGGCGGGCTGCACAGGGCCCTATGCGGCCGCCTTGGTCGCCTCTGCCTAAGACCGGCCCTGGCTGAGGACAGATATGATTGAGGTCTACAACAGCCTGAGTAGGGTTGAATGGGTAAAAGTGAATCCATTTTTAACGCTTTTCAAGTACAAAGACTAGGGCCATTCACTGAAGTTATACTGAAATACTTTTAAAACAAATAGGAGTAAATACACAGTTAAGCTGTGAAACTCATTGTCAGAGGGTGTGATGATAGTGTAGCTGGGTTTAAAAAAAAAAAAAAAAAGTTTTGACAAGTTCCTGAAGGAAAAGTCCATAGTGTGTTAGTGAGGTAGACATTTGGGGTGGGGGGGGGGGGGGGGGGGGAGAGAGAGAAAGCCACTGCTTGCCCTAGGATTTGTAACATGGAATGTTGTTACTAACTGGGTTTCTGCTAAGTACTTGTTTCCTGGCTTGGCCACTGTTGGAAGCAGGATACTGGGCTAGATGGCCCATTTGTTCCAACCCAGTATGGTTATTCTTATCTCCTTTTTTACGTGTCCAATACCATACAAATATTGTTTATTTGTATGCACCTAAATGTAATACCATTTGAAATACTGTACCTGGAAATGGCGATTGCCATCACGGCATAATGTAAGCCACATTGAGCCAGCAAATAGGTGGGAAAATGGGGGATACAAATATATATATATATATACACCTCTTCTATGTAATTTATTTACAGCATCTTTCAGTTGAAAAGCATAAAAGCACAAATGGTGATGGATAAACTGTACTGGGTGTAATTTATAAAGCGTTTTTTCTGCCTGTATGTCTGTTTTACATTTGAAAAGGGTTTTTATAAAATTGCATTTGATGCTGCAGAATCTGTTACTCCTTTCCCCACAGAAATATATTGGCCCCTAGGGCCATTGTAAGATACTGGACCCTGTATGCAGGTTGACCTGACCTTATCCCCACTTCTTCTACCCTTGCCCCACAGGTTCAAAATACGCGGTTACAGGAGATACACTTCCTGAAGCTGTTCTCGTGCTCTGTGACTGCATGTTTTGAACATGTTGATGTTGCTAGTCTTTAGGAAGAGAAGGAAAAGTGGTTGGCAGCCAAAGGACAGGCTCCCCTTTCTTAGCTGTCTGTCTCTTCTCAGTTTGGCTGATGAAACACCCCACCTACAATTAAAGAATGACACGGGGATGGGAAACTGTGCCGTTGGAGAATCGTGGGGTTGGAGACGGGGACGAAGTGGGGCTGGGGAAAATATTTGTCCCTGTGTCACTTTCTACTTTGAAGCCTGTTAATGAACTGGACTGTTATTTGCATTTGATGCAGATGACAATATATGTATTTTTTTTTATTTTGGAAAAACAAGTAAACATGCTGGCTACAAGTAGCAAAATTTGCATGGGGGATCCTGTATATCCTTCTACCAGCACATCTTCTAAGAAGACATCTTTTTTTGGAGGAGGGACTATAGAGGACAGGAGCGCTAGACTGAATCCAGAGATTGTTGATGCCTTCTTATTCATCCACAGATTACAAAAATCGTAACAGTGCTTCATAGGGCATATTTCTCCCCTCTAAAGTAATCAGAACGGGTTGTATTTTGTACCCCTCGGCATTTTAACAGGTTGGAAGGGTAGAGGGTGATAGCAGGGGCGTAGCTACGGGTGGCCCCAGGCCCACCCACCCACTTTTCCTTCAGGCCCGCGCCAGCCCCAGCTCCCATTGCCGGCCACTGCTGCTTTTCCTGATGAGCAGCATGGCTGGCGCTACAAAAAGAAGAAGCGCTCAGCTGACTGAGCTGAGCGCCAATGCAAACGACTCGACGAGAAAAAATGTTTAAAAAAAAAAAAAACATGGCACTGCAGGCAGCCTCGAAGCATTGGCTGCTGGCTGTGCAGGCTCCACCTGTCTCTTACGTCACTGCCCCTGTTTCGCTCAGGGGCAGTGACGTAAGAGACGGGAGGAGCCTGCAGAGCCAGCAGCCAATGCTTCAAGGCTGCCTGCGGTGCTGTGTTTTTTTTTTAAACATTTTTTCTCGTTGAGTCATCGTTTGCGTTGGCGCTCAGCTCAGTCAGCTGAGCGCTTCTTCTTTTTGTAGCGCCGGCCCTGCTGCTCATCAGGAAAAGCAGCAGTGGCCGGCAATGGGAGCTGGGGCTGGTGGGCCTGAATCGGGAGAGGTAAAATGGATGGCAGGATGGAGAGAGAGAGAGGGAAAATGGAAGGATGGGGAGAGAAAGAGGGAAAACAGATGGGAGGAGGGAGGATGGCAGAGAAAGAGGGAAAACGGAGGATGGGGAGAGAAAGAGGGAAAACAGATGTGAGGATGGTAGAGAGAGGGAAAATGGAAGGATGGGGAGAGAAAGAGGGAAAACAGATGGGAGGATGGCAGAGAAAGAGGGAAAACGGAAGGATGGGGAGGGAAAGAGGGAAAACAGATGGAAGGATGGCAGAGAAAGAGGGAAAATAGATGGAAGGATGGCAGAGAAAGAGGGGAGACGGATGAAAGGATGCAGAGAAAAAGGGGAGAGACTGGAAGGATGTGGAGAGAGAAGGGACACTGAACAGAAAAGGGTAGAGAGATAGACACTGGTTAGAAGGAGGGAGAGAGACAATAGATGGAAGGATCAGGAGAGAGGGTAGATGGGTAGAAGGATGGGGAGAGAAAGAGGGAAGACCCTGGATGGAAGGGTAGAGAGAAGAGGGTGACACGATGGAAGGATGCAGAAAGAAAGAGGGGAGACTATTGGAAGGAGGGGGAGAGAAAGAGGAGAGCTGCTGCATGGCAAGGGGGAGTAGTGAAAGATTGGAGAATAAGAGGAAGGGGCATGGGGAGAACAAGGGTGAGGAAAAGATGAAAAGCCATAAGTAGATGAAGGAAATTAAAGAATGGATAGTAAGAATGAATTAAAACTGGACACAGAGGCAGAAAAATATTGACGAAAGCAAAGAAAAAGGAGAGAAAAATGGCCAGGAAACCCTGGCAGAAGAGTTAAGCGAAAACGAAGGAAAGCAGAATCTAGAGACTGGGAGCAACACAATGAGAAAAAGTAAATGGCCATACAACAAAGGTAAAGAAAATAATTTTATTTTTAATTTAGGACAAAAGTAATATGGTGTTAATAAAGTTTCAGAGACCAATACTTCCTTCCTTAGGTCAGGAAAGGATACCGTAACAGCATTATACTGACCTGAGGCAGGAGGTTTTGGCCTCTGAAAGCTCACTGAAAAGGATTAGGCTATTAAATAAATTGTCTGAAATCAGATGCACTGAAAAGCAGCACTTTACCCTGTGTGACAAATGCATCCGAGTGTGACTAAATTTTGCTGGGGGGGGGGGGGGGGTAGAGAGAAACATTTGTGCCCACCCACTTTGGGTTCAGGCCCACCCAAAATTGGCAGTCTGGCTACGCCACTGGGTGATAGTGGTGGGTGGGTTTATATAGGTGCTTGTTGTTATTGCTATTTGTAATTTATATACAACAGTTGCACACTATATTGTTCCTTTTTATACTTTAATAAAAGGATTTAACTGTAAGTGGTTGAGGCTTCTGCAGAAGAGAACACAGCCCACGGGGACGAAGACAGGACCCACCAGGGCAGGGACAAATTTTGTCCCAGTGTCATTACCTACAATGCTATTTCACCTGCATATTTTGCTATACCGAAATTCAAGTGCCCTAGGCGCTTTTCTAGGTTCACCCACTGCTAGGGGGCCAGCACTGTTAGGTTAACTGGAACCATTGGCCCAAGCTTGTTCATTTTCCCCATGCCAACTTTGGTCTAAGTTTTTAAAATGTTTAAAGCATGGTACTGTTCCCACATATTCTATACCCTTATGCACAATTTATTTCCAACATCCATTGGGTTGTAAAGGGCTGCAACTCCGTGGATCTCAGGGCGCCCGTCCTGCTGGCTCTGTGAAGAAGACGTCACATCACCTTCCTGAAAAGTGCGAATGCGGACAAAACTACACCTCCCACAATCCCTTTCTGCGGAAATGGTTGCGACTAAGCTTCATGCTCCAACAGCAAATCACTTTAGTTCGCCGAGCAAGGCCAACCAGAGACTAGGATAGTGTCGGGCGGAAGTGAGGTCGGCACCAGCTCCCCCCATGTGAAGAGCAAGGGATTGCAACACATGCAGCTGGGAAAGAAGAAGCCGGTTTTCTACGTCAGAGGCGCGAGCCCCAGTGCGAGGAGAGGCCGGAGGAGCGTGAGCGGAGTCCGCGAGAAAGGCGGGGTGCGGGGCTAAGGTGAGCGGCTGTCTGCAGCCGCGGGGTGGACGGAGGTGGCGGGCAGGGGCTGTGGCGGGAGTTGAAGTAACGCTTTCTCTCTCTTTCCTCAGTGAAAAGATGGCGGACGATCCGAGCGCTGCTGACAGGAACGTGGAGATCTGGAAAATTAAGAAGCTTATTAAGAGCTTGGAAGCTGCACGAGGGTGAGGCGTGGGACTTGGGTTCCTGCGGTGGGGTAGGGGATAGGGAATTCCGCCTAGGCATGGTGCTGCGGCTGTTATGGGGTATGGCAACTGGGGCCCCTTCACTCTTGCAGGTGATAGTGGCCTAAGAGGGGCGGCGGCGGACGGTGCGCACACGCGTTCTAGGCTCTGTCCCGGAGTGTCAGGCTCTGGGAGGGCCCAGCTAACAGGTTAGGCCTTTCTCTAGTGACTTCAGATCGGGCTGGACCTCTCCTGCTTCATTCTAGTAGGGAAGAGTTGGAAGCATTTTGGAGTCCGACAGGTGGTAAAACAGGCATGTTACTCCGCCCCTTTTGCAAACCTAGCCAGCTCTGGAGAAGATATTTCAACATGGGTTTCTTTTTTTTTTTTTCCTTCAAAACTGCCTATTTAAAAAAAGAAATTAACAAGAAAGTTATTTAGGGATGGGGCTGCATGAGAGGGAGAGGCATAGGACCTGGGTTCCTGCGGTGGGGTAGGGGATAGGGAATTCCGCTGTTTGTACATTTGGGAAGCTTGTCAGGTGCCTTTGGCCTGGATTGGCCGCTGTCGTGGACGGGATGCTGGGCTCGATGGACCCTTGGTCTTTTCCCAGTGTGGTATTACTTATGTACTTATGAGAGAGAGCAGCTGTGCACCATGCTTCCTCCTGTGAGCCCACTGGCCCTTGGTGTTATAGAATGAGTGGAGAGCACAAAAAACATCTTCCCCCTCCCTGCTAAATCTAATTGTGCCTTTTTCCTATTACCTATTTGTAGTTGTTAAGATGGTAGAAGTGTATGCCCATTATTGCATTGGGACAAAACCAGTCAATTCAGTCACTCAAGGCTGATCTAATTCAGGTGGCAGTTATATGTGGGCCATGGAATTCCCTTGATAGTTGAAGTCCAATTTGGACGATGGAGATATGTCACAGATGGTTTGGGGATGAGGGAGAATGGCGGTCACATACCATATGTATAAGAGGGTGTTGCATTACGTTCTGTAGCCTAATGGTTAGTACAGTGAACTTTGATCCTGGTGACCTGGGTTTGATTCCCACTGCAGGTCCTTGTGATTTTGGGCAAGTCACTTAACTCTCCATTGCCCCAGGTACAGATAAGTACCTGTATATAATATGTAAACCGCTTTGATTGTAACCACAGAAAGGCCCCAACCCCTTTCTCTTCAGATATCGAGTCCACTGTGTATACATGGAGAATAGTTGTGGTTTTCTTGTTGATTTGCATCAGAAAATCAGGGTTGCTTCACTGCATACAGTAGGGTAAAAAAAAAACTAGACCAGCTTTGCTTTTTTATAGTTATAGGCCCTATGTGAAGTTAAAAAAAAAAAAAGAAGAAGGCTCTAGTTTAGTAATGGAAACCTGTGGAGGAACAAGAAATTAAATTATGATTGGTTGTATACTTGAACTGATCCTGAACAATCAAGAATTGTTTGGTCAAGGAGCCCTTCTAGGAGTGGTGTACAGCTTTCATCATATGTAATGGTAAGCGTTATATATTTGATAAACTGCTTTTCTGTGGTACAACCAAAGCAGTTTACATATTTAGGTACTTTGTCTTTTCCTAGAGTGCTCCCAGTTTAGGTCTTGTTCCTGTTTGAATTTTCAGTTCATAGGGATATAAACTACCTTTTGTGGCATTTAAGAAACACCTCTAGGGGAGATGGATAAAATGGTGGGTTCTTGGAATTAAATGTTCCTGCAGGAGCAGGCACAGGCCCAGTCCATGGAAGCTCTGCAGTCCTCCAGTATAACCAGTGGAAAATATTTATTGAATGAAAACACACTATCAAACTTTAGAATTTGTTGATAAAGGATGTTGTGTAAACACAACTATGGTAGATGCCTTGTCAAGTTCCAAGAGGAAAAGCATATATAGTGTGTGACAGTGGCCAAAAAAAGCAAGCAGGATGCTAGGAATTATTAGGGAAGGGATAAAAAAATAAAACAAAATATAATGCCTCTGTATCGCTCTATGGTGCAACTGCACCTTGAGTATTGTGTGCAATTCCGGTCGCTGCGTCTAAAGATACAGCAGGATTAGAAAAGGTTAAAAGAAAGATGACCAGAACGATTAAGGGAGTGGAACTCTTCTGATATGAAGAAGTGCTTAAGGGGTTAGGACTCTTCACCTTGGAAAAGAGACGGCTAAGTGGGGGATAAGATTGAGATCTACAGAATATTAGTGTGGGTACAACAGGTAAACATCAGTTGGTTTTTTTTTTTTTACTCTTTTAAAAAGTACAAAGACTAGGAAACACTCGAAGTTACATGATACTGCTTTTAAAACAGGAGGAAACATTTTTTTTCACTTAATAGGCTTTCAAACTTGTTGCCAGAGGATGTGGTATCAGCAGCTAGTGTGTCTGCCTTTAAAAAAAAGGTTTGGACACGTTCTGGAGGAAATGTCCATAGTCTGCTATTGTGATAGACCTGAAGAAAGTGATTGCTTGTCCTTGAGATCAGTGGCATGAATCTTGTTACTATTGGGGTTTCTCTCAGGTACTTGTGGCATGAATCTTGTTACTATTGGGGTTTCTCTCAGGTACTTGTGACCTGAATTGGCCACTGTTGAAAGTGGGATACTGAGCTAGATGGACCATTGGTCTGACACAGCATGGCTATTCTTATGTTCTAATTATTAACTAGTTATGTTTGGGGAAGCCACTGCTTATCTTTGGGAGTAAGCAGCAATGAATACATTTGTTGTTAGTGATGTCATATTTTAAGTGATCTGGATTAACCCCCTTGCGCAAGATGCTGTTGCATGTTAAGTTGTTCCGAGCGAACTCCATTTACCACCACCCTCTGTCAGTTGACGGACAGACGACAGAGGGTGGTGGTAAATGGAGTTCGCTCGGAGGAGGGAAAGGTGAGTAGTGGAGTGCCTCAGGGATCGGTGCTGGAGCGGATTCTGTTCAATATATTTGTGAGTGACATTGCTGAAGGGTTAGAAGGCAAGGTTTGCCTATTTGCGGATGATACTAAGATTTGAAACAGAGTGGACACCCGGGAGGGAGTGGAAAGCATGAAAAGGGATCTGAGGAAGCTAGAAGAATGGTCTAAGGTTTGGCAATTAAAATTCAATGCGAAGAAATGCAAAGTGATGCATTTAGGGAGTAGAAACCCACGAGAGACTTATGTATTAGGCAGTGAGAGTCTGATAGGTACTGAGGGGGAGAGGGATCTTGGGGTGATAGTATCCGAGGATCTGAAGGCGACGAAACAGTGTGACAAGGCGGTGGCCATAGCGAGAAGGTTGCTAGGCTGTATAGAGAGAGGTGTGACCAGCAGAAGAAAGGAAGTGTTGATGCCTCTGTACAAGTCGTTGGTGAGGCCCCACCTGGAGTATTGTGTTCAGTTTTGGAGGCCGTACCTTGCGAAGGATGTTAAAAAAATGGAAGCGGTGCAAAGAAAAGCTACGAGAATGGTATGGGATTTGCGTTCCAAGACGTATGAGCAGAGACTTGCTGACCTGAACATGTATACCCTGGAGGAAAGGAGGAACAGGGGTGATATGATAGACGTTCAAATACTTGAAAGGTATTAATCCGCAAACAAATCTTTTCCGGAGATGGGAAGGTGGTAGAACGAGAGGACATGAAATGAGATTGAAGGGGGGCAGACTCAAAAAAGATGTCAGGAAGTATTTTTTCACGGAGAGGGTGGTGGATGCTTGGAATGCCCTCCCGCGGGAGGTGGTGGAGATGAAAACGGTAACGGAATTCAAACATGCGTGGGATCTGCATAAAGGAATCCTGTGCAGTAGGAAGGGATCCTCAGAAGCTTAGCCAAAATTGGGTGGCAGAGCAGGTGGGGGAAGAGAGGTTGGTGGTTGGGAGGCGAGGATAGTAGAGGGCAGACTTTTACGGTCTGTGCCAGAGCCGGTGATGGGAGGCGGGACTGGTGGTTGGGAGGCAGGAAATACTGCTGGGCAGACTTGTACGGTCTGTGCCCTGAAAAAGGCAGGTACAAATCAAGGTAAGATATACACATATGAGATTATCTTGTTGGGCAGACTGGATGGACCATGCAGGTCTTTTTCTGCCGTCATCTACTATGTTACTATGTTATTAACGATTAGTTCTTGAGGGAGGAGACACTAAGACAGTCTGCTTTGTTCATTAAATTTCAGAGTGGGTTCATAGGCATGGTACAGACCCCTAGATGATTTAGAATTGTTGATGATAGTGCCTGAGAGGTACACACATCCTGCCTCTCCTATAATAATCAGTACCCTTATACAAAAGAGATGGGGGACATAGAGAGCTACCATCGCCTTCAAAAGTAATGTAACCTAGGTGTTGGCAGCCTTTTTGATCGAGTTCTGGAAATAGAACAATACTGCCCTAGACCAATGTAGTCAGGATATGCTAACCCATTATTTTTGAAAATGCACATCCAAGGTACAGATATTTAAAGCAGCCAGAGACCAGTGCACAAAGCAGCAGAAGTCAACAAACTTTGCATGCTGGATGCCTTTGCTTCTGTTGTAATTGTTAACGTTACTGTGGTGGTCACTTTTATAAGAATTAACTGCTGAAGTGCAGGCAATGAGAATTGGGAGACCTTAGCATTGCCACACACAGCTAGGACTTTGATAACTGTATGTATGTTGGGTTTAGGACAATAGCTGCTATCACGTCGTAGTACTTGAAAATGCTGATTATGATGAAACATGTACATTTTAAGCAATTAATTGGAACAGTATAAGTAGATAGAAAAATCTCTGGAATTTGTCCCCTTTAGTTTGTCTTTCTGCCAACCAGCTACTCTGAATCACAAACGTAAGTGTAACTTGCTCTGTTAGGGCGGTCTCAGGATAAGATGTTTTTTATAATCTGCTAAATTAGTTGAAAGTAAATTGTCATGTTAACTTTTACTTATCTGAATAGATCACTACATTCTCCTTTTCTGCATCGCAAACACATAGTGGTAATAGCTGCTAGTTTCTGTTATATGAGCTGTTAAATTTAATATAGACGTTAAAACAATTTGGTCTCTTCTCCACTTCAAAGTTTTACTAGTCTGTACACTTTTTTTTTTTTTTTTTTGTGGCCTGGCAGTTTTGTCCTTTATGGGCTTCAGGCACATAGGGAAGCTAACTTGCATTGACTGACGGTCCACAAACTAACCTTCATAACTACCAAGGCCCACCTATTATAGTGAAAGTCATCAGCAAGCGGCAACAAATGGTAGTTACTTCCAGAACCCACCTCGTTTGAATTTGGATTTTAGATTAATGAAATCAAAGCAAGTTAAAATTGGGTACTCGGGTTGCTTCCCTCGGGTGAGTGGTTTTAAGTTCAGCTTGACCTTTTTTCAGTAGTACCTAAGACAAGTATTTCAAGGCAAGTAACACAGTAAATGATGGCAGATAACCTGCATGATCTATCCAGTCAGCCAAACAAGTTGGCCAGAGCTTCGCTTGCCACTCTGCAGGCCCCAGTCAACCATGCTTAAACACTAGTTGTCAAGCCTCCAACCAACCTTATAGGTAGCAAAACACGATGGGGTCTTGGTTATAACCACACATCATCCCCAAGTATTGCTGACATTCAACTTACCGGTCAAGATGCCTTTCCCAGCACCTTCACTCGCAGTTATTTTCCTATCCATTAAGGGCTTAGTCTATATTTACTCTTGAAGTGATGAAGGGTAAAGTGACTTGTCCAAGGTCTCCAGCAGCAAGCACGACCTCCCCAAATTTGAAAACTATCAGCAGCCCCAGCACACAGCCAGAGTGAGGCACTAGAACCCACCACTAGGCTGCTATCAACTTCAGCTGCTTGCAGCTCTTCTCTTTCTCTCTCTCCCCCTCCCTCTCCCCGTGGTCTGCTGGTGATGCTAAGATGCCTTGATTGCTGCGACTGAAAGCTGCTTCAGGGCCGTCTTCCTTGTGACACGTCCTGTTCAATCAGACGTTTCATCAGAGGAGGTGGGATATGTCACAGAGAAGACAGAGGCAGATCCCTTCAATCGCATTGATCAAGGCATCTTGGCAGCACCAGCAGGGAGGGAAAGTTGCTGGAATCATGGGATTGGAGAGGGGAGGGAAAAGGGCGGGAAGTGCTGTATCTGTGAGTGAGTTTAGAGGTACATGACCTGAGGAGGAAGATTAAGTGCTGCTGTGCTGGATTGGGTGGAAGAGACACTGCAGACCCAGAAGGGAGAGATACTGGCCCCAGGGCTAGGGGTGTGGAAAGAAAGGAAGAAATAGAGTAACGAGAATAGATGCTGAGCATGGAGGGAGCATAGGGACAGGGAGACAGAAAAGGGATGCTAAGTATGGAGGGAGAAAGGATAGTGGCATAGAGGGGTGATGCTGATCACAGGGGAAGGGAGAGGGGAATGGGGGTGGGGTGGAGAATGCAAGACAGACTAAGGGGAAATACTGAATGTAAGGGCTAGTTCAGGGCACTGATAGGGCAGATGCTGAAACTGGAGGAAGAATGGGGAGGGGGAGATGTTGGACAGGACAGATTTCTTTTATAAATGATCTAGGTATGGGAGTAACTAGTGAGGTAATTAAATTTTCTGACGACGCAAAGATATTCAAAGTTGTTTGTTCGCAAGAGGATTGTGAAAAATTACAAGAGGACCATACGAGACACGGTAAAGATATGGGAAGGGGGGGGGGGGCAGAAGTGCAGAAAAGAGGTACTGGGACCAAAGCAAATAGAAAAATAAAATACTAAGGACAAAAAAGGTAGAAAAGGGCAGTTTATTATTTGGAATATCCACTTTTGGAAGTGCAAATCTGATATTTTGCATTTATTTCAGTTTCTCTAGTGTTCCTGTATGTAGAGTCTGACTTGAGTTTTTTTGCCTTTATATCTCTGGTCCCTTGTGTTGTATTTGTTCTCTTGTGTTTTTCATGTGTAATCAAGGTGCGGTATTCTGCTAGCATGTAGTATGTGTAGGGATCTTGTGGTCCTTATGGTCCTGTTTTTTGTAGGATTTTTTTCCCACTAATAGTGTATTGGTGTGTTAGGGCCCAATGTAGTAATTACAGTGCTGCCTTTTCATTAGTTTGTAGCTCTTAAGCCCTGGGAGTTTGGGTTATTATGGTATGGTAAGTTTGAATGTGTTTTTGCTCAAGTTTGTATATAGTGTGGGGGGGGGGGGGGGGTTGTTTTTTTTTTTTTTTTTGCAGTGGTGGGATTGTATGTTGGCCTTACTGAGATGACATCAAAACAAAACTTTAATATAATTTTTCTTTATCATAACATCAGACAGGGTTTTAGAGTTTTAAATTGTGAAACAGTGCCTGTTGAAGAATCTTTAAATATAGTTAAATTGTTTTCATAGGTAGGATTTTTAAAAGAGAGAGGGGCAGACTGGCTGCAGGCCTCTGTAGAGGTGTAGGCACATCTATGAACACCCCCCCCCCCCCCAAAAAAAAAATTGCTTTCATTCAATAGCCTGAAAGACTTGTGTATGTATATATGTATGTACTGAAGGAGTAGCCTAATGGTTAGTGCAGGGGAACTGGGTTCAATTTCCACTGCATCTCCTTGTGACTCATAGTAACATAGTAAGGGCCCTGTTTACTAAGCTGAGCTGTAGGCGAACAAACTTTTTAACGCGCTCTAATATTAGAGACACCCAAAGGAATATAATAGGTGTCTGTATAGTTAGCGCACGCTAAAAGGTTAGTGTGCCGCAGTGCAGCTTAGTAAACAGGGCCCTAAATGACGACAAAGACCTGAATGGTTCATTCAGTCTGCGCAGCAGTCACATTCATTTTCAGTTCTAGATTAAATCAACAATGAATATGATATATACTTGATCATAGTCTGTTTCTGAGACATAGACCGCAGAAGTCCGCCTGGTTTTGTCCTTGTGTGCTAACTACTGGAATTGCTGTCAAAGCCTATCTGAATCTGTCTTATTATTTTCGTGACACAGACCGTAAAAGTCTGACCAGTACTGTCCTCACGTTCCAGATTATTGGAATTTCTGTCGAAGCTCTCTGTAGCCCATCCTAAGCTGGATTGCTAAATGCAGGGCTCGGACCGTTCAAGCCAGCCCAGCACCAGCCTTAGTTGATAAAGCCAAAGTTATCATCTAAACACCACTTTACATGCAAACACATATGCAACCCTTTAAGGTTTTTTTTTTTTTAATCCCACACCACTTTCAATTCCACCATCGTTTTTTTTTTTTTCTCCATCACCTCCTTCCGGAGTTTAAGTAACTCTGTGCAAGTCACTTAACCCTCCAGTGGCCCAGGTACTAGATAAGTGGCTGTATATAATATGTAGGTACGGTCTGCTTCAAATATGTAAACTGTTATGATTGTAAGCACAGAAAAGTGGTATATCAAATCCCGTTCCCTTTCCTGCCACTTTATTCTCTGATATTTGGTACATATTTAACATCTAATTTTAATAGAAAGATATTGCCTTCAACTATTTTGCTGACCTACCTTTCTGCATGTTCCCAGACGATTATAGACTAGGGCCCGCCCCGGTCCTGCCCACTTTGGCTTCCCTAAACAGCCAAACCTCCAACTGCCTATGATTTTGTTCTTCATAATACTCTACAATTTTGCCCGGCACCAATGTCAGGATTGGCAGTCTGTAATGTCCTGGGTGATCTCTGGAACCCCTTTTAAAAATTAGTATTACATTGGCCACCCTCCAATCTTTTGGTTCCAAGTTTGATTTTAAAATAAATGACAAATAACTAATAGATATGTAATTTTTTTTGTTCTTTTACTGATCTGTTCCAGGTAATTTGCTTCTCTAATTTGTCAAATTACCCCATTACATCTTTTAGGTTTTTAGAGATTTCAGTTCCTTTCACTCAACACCATTAAATACCATGTCTTGTAGTAAAGCTTGATATGCAAAAAAAAAAAAGGTTTTGTATTGGGGTTTCTTTTTCTTTTTTTCTTTTTTTTTCAAAATTTAATTCTTTATTTATAATTTCAAAATTTTACATCACAAGAAAAACTTGTTACAGAAAAAACAGACCCAAAATAAACATTAGGATAAAATATCCAAAGAAAACTTTTGTAATCATATATTGTATGTCTTCTTTAAATCACAAATAAACAAGTAAGGGGGGGGGGGCATGAAACAAAAAAATGGGGAAGTCAAAACAGGTATAGTTTAGGAAAAAGCTTAACACGCATTTTCACACCTATTACAAATACTTCTAATCAGTTGTTAGCTTCCGCAGATAGTTTCCTTGAATCCAGAAACACTCTTAATTGCTCTGGCTGAAAAAATATGTATTTTATTCCTTGATATTTCAAAACACACTTACTAGGGTAATTCAGATAGTACGAAGCACCTATATCTAAAGTTTCCTTTCTCATACTCAGAAACAATTTCCTAAGTTCTTGTGTCTACTTTGTCACATCTTGATATATTCTTACTGTTTTACCATAAAACAATTCATTCATCTTTCGAAAGTATATTTTTTTTAACGCTTCAATGTCCTGTTGAAAAACTAATTGAACAAATGTCATTCTTTCAGACTGTTCAGATAAAGAAACTTCCAACAGTTCAGATATATTCAAATTTCCTTCCAAGATTTCTTTTCCTGAGGAATTTTTGTTTTGAATGTAGTAAACTTTATTCACCGGAGGTAAAGTTTCAGGGGAATATCTCAAAACTTCAATCAAGTATTTTTTAAAGACTTCCAGTGGTGATATTCCTAGCTCTCTTGGGAAATTTAAGATACGCAAATTGAGTCTCCGATTATGGTTTTCGATTTGTTCAATCCTTCTTTTAATTATAAGTTTATCTTTAATCATTTCTGAGGATAAATCTTGTAGTTTTTTAACATCTTGTTTAATCTCCTTAGTTTGTGTGGAGAAATCTGTTCTAATATTCGCCAGAGATTCAGAAAAAGTGTTCATGGTACTCACAAGTGTAGAAATTTCCTTTGTGGATTTCTCTACGGTAGCTGCCAACTGTTGGAGAACAATCCAAATGCTCTCCAACGACACTGTTCCCGAAGCTGCTTTCAATAGCTTCAATTCGACGCCGGAGCTCAAAGGTTCCAGCTCACCTGCACATACCACCTTTCCAGTACCTTCGATCGAGGTAGTCCCAGCAAACACTCCGGTTTCGGGTAATCCTCTCTGGTTCTGGCGGCTGTCGGGAGGGAGCGGCGGATGAAGCGCCAGAGGTGAGAGAGTAACATCCAGGTCCAAGTCCTCAAGGTTTTCCCCTGCCTTGAGGAGAGCCGGACCCCTCACGGCGTCCTGGGTGGAAATTCGCGAGGTGTACCTTTCAATCGACGCCTGACAAGGGGAAGAGGTCCGGGTTGTCGAAGCTTCTCCTCAGACCGTTCCCTTTCTTTTTGTATGGGGCATCGTAGGAAAAATTTCTTTAGTCGGCGTCGATACAAGAAAGGCTGTATCCTCGTTCAACTGCGTGTCGCCATCTTGACACAAGGGTTTCTTTTTCTAAAGACAGTTTTTGAAATTTAGGTATCCCATCCATGATTTTGCATGGAAATTGGTGTCAATATAGAGAGAAACCTAAACCTTATCCAGCTTAAAAAGGGAATATCCATTGGGTTGCTTTTGGAACACTGGACTGGTCAGGGTTGAGAGACCTGCAGGAACAACACTCAGCTAGGAATTTATATTCTTGCTAACTGTTCTTTTTTTGATCACTCAGCTTTTAGAGATTGTCTCCCCTCATATAAGCCAGAAGGCTCCTGTGACAACATTGCGCACAGTATGTAGAGCAGGACTTGTCAACCCAGCCCTCGAGGGAACCCGCATCCAGACTGATTTTCAAGATTTCTACAATGAATACTCATGAGAGATTTTGTACAATATTTGCACGCACTGCCGCCATATCTCATGCATATTCATTGTGGATATCTTGAAAACCAACCTGGCTTGGGGTACCCCCAAGGATAGGACTGAGAAACCCTATGAGAAGTGTAGAATAAAAATGGATGCACAACCCTTATGTTGAAAATACAAGAAAGTACCAGAATGATCTTGGTCTCCTTCCTGCAGGTAGCGGATCAGACTGAGTTGGGTCATTTTAGTTGATCTAAACAGATTTAGCAATGAGGTATATTCAGGGCTGGTTTAAAACAGGCAGACTAGGCAATCACCTAAGGGCAGTGTTTCTTGAGCTATTCCTGGAGTAACTCCTAGCTATTCTGGTTTTCATGATATCCACAATGAATATGCATGAGAGAAGACTTTGTGCAATAAAATCAGTACTTCCATATCATCATGCTGATCAATCCATAGACTGGTGGGTTGTGTCCATCTACCAGCAGGTGGAGATAGAGAGCAATCCTTTTGCCTCCCTATATGTGGTCATGTGCTGCCGGACACTCCTCAGTATGTTCTCTATCTCAGCAGGTGGTGGTCACACACAGCAGCAGCTCTGGCTAGGTCTCCAAGCCTAATTCTTAGGTTTTGTTGAGTACCTGGGGTTGAGGGCTCCTCTTGAGCAAGAGCAAACCTGGTGGTGCCAGGTCCCTCCTTTTCTCCCCCCTCCCGCTGGCTCCATTAAAAAAAAAAAAAATTTTGAACGTCCTTTAAGGGCGTTTATTTCAACGTTTATATCAGCGTTTATTGCAGCTGCTCACTGGGACACCAGTTCGTTACAGCTCGGAGCGAGAAGCAGGTACTTTTTACCTTTTGTAGCGGGCAGGGGGTTCCCCGATCGGTCTCCACGTGGCTTATGGCGTTGGAGGGCGAAGGCGCGAAGAATCGCTCCCCAGACCGCGCGGGGATACGGGGTTTCAAAGCCTGTATCGCCTTTTTTGGGCGTCAGTTTGGAGTCCGGTCAGTGTCCCGGTTCTTCCTTCGGTGCGGATGTTTTTCCCGCCATAGGCGCCCATCCCCCGCTGCTCGCTCCCTCCATTTTGGCCGGCCACTCTGCTCGGACGGCTTCTTTTTGGGCCGCCCTCGAGGTGGGAGACGTTAATGCTATGGTCGCCCTTGATTTGGGTGACGGCAAGAAAGCAGCCAAAGTTAAGCGGCGTTCTTCCCGCGCGGCTCCTCGGAGATTTGCGCTGGACGCCATTTTGGATGCGCAGCATGTTTCTCCCCCGCTCTTGCAAGCTCCGGTTGAGGGTGCGTCTAGGGCCGTGGCCCAGGCTGCTGAAGTGCACAGTCTGGGGAGTTTCTCCCCTGAGTTCATTTTGCTGCTGCATCAGGCTTTTCTTACGCAAAACGCTGCCCCTGCTCCCCTGGCTGATAAAGGGGTTGAGGCCTCCGGAAGCAAACGCCCTCGGGTGTATTTCCAGGCCCTAGAGGACTCTGTCTCCTCTGATGTAGATGAGGGCAGCGTGTCGAGTTCTCCCAACGGTCCTTTGGGGATTCCTTGGAGGAGACGGATTCCCGCTCGGATGGAGCGAATGACCCCTCTGCAGCGCGGATCTTTCGCTCAGAGGATTTGCCCAACCTGTTAGTGCAGGCCATGAGCATTTTGAAGATTTCCTCTCCAGAGGACGTCTCTCCCTCAGCCTCTGCTGGCTCTGCCATTATGCTGGGGACGAAGCGCCCGCCTAGAACCTTCCACGTGCATGAAGCCATGCACACCTTGATTTCGGCTCAGTGGGATTTCCCAGAAGCGAGCCTTAAAGTGGCTAGGGCTATGTCCCGCCTCTATCCTCTGCCTGAAGGTGAACGGGAGGCCTTTCTTTGGCCTACCGTGGATTCTTTAATCACTGCGGTGACTAAGAAAATGGCGTTGCCGGTGGAAGGTGGCACGGCCCTAAAGGAAGCCCAAGACAGAAGATTGGAGGCAGCTTTAAAGTCGTCCTTCGAGGCGGCTGCTTTAAGTTTGCAGGCCTCAGTTTGCGGCTCCTATGTGGCCAGGGCGTGCCTGACGATTGTGCAGCGGGCTTCCCCCTCGGATCCTTCCTTGAGGGCTGATTGGCCGGGCTTGGCCCACTTGGCAGACTTGCTGTATGATGTCTTGAGAGCCTCGGCTAAAGGTATGGCTCAAACAGTCTCTGCACGGCGCTGGCTTTGGCTGAAGCATTGGTCTGCTGACCACGCCTCTAAGTCTCGCCTGGCTAAGTTGCCTTTTAAAGGCAAGCTGCTCTTTGGGGTCGAGCTGGACAAGATTGTGACCGATCTCGGCACATCTAAGGGCAAGAGGTTACCGGAGGTCAGGTCTCGGGCCAGTGGTGCCCGCCCCGGTTCCTCCAAAGGACGGTTTCAGGGAGCCTGTCGGTATCGCCCGAGCAAGTTCTCCCCCAAGCAGCATTCCTTTCGCAGAGACCGCCGTCCCGGAGGTGCATCCTCCGGTCCTCCCCCAGGGTCTCGTACCCAATGACGGGGACCTGGTCCATGGCCCAGAGCAGATTGGAGGACGCCTATCCTCGTTTCTGGGCGAGTGGACCAGGGTAACTTCAGACGCTTGGATGCTGGAAGTCATCAGAGACGCCTACCCTTAAGAGACGGGTTTGTGCACTCTCCCTGCAAGTCTCCGGTCAAAGCTGTGGCAGTGCAGCAGACTTTGGACAATCTGATCCGCCTGGGTGCGGTCGTTCTGGTGCCAGAAGATCAGCTTGGCAAGGGACGTTACTCCATTTACTTTGTGGTACCAAAGAAAGGAGGTTCTGTTGGGCCTATCTTCGACCTCAAAGGGGTCAATCGGGCCTTGAAAGTTCGGCACTTCCGAATGGAGACTCTCCGCTCTGTTATAGCGGCAGTGAAGGCAGGGGAGTGCCTGGCATCCTTGGACATCAAGGAAGCTTACTTGCATATCCCCATCTGACCTCCTCATCAACGCTTTCTGCGTTTTGCAGGCCTGGGCCGACACTTCCAGTTCAGAGCCCTCCCATTCGAGTTGGCTACTGCTCCGCGGACCTTCTCCAAAGTAATGGTGGTCATCGCGGCCTTCCTATGCAAGGAAGGAGTACAAGTCCATCCTTATCTGGACGACTGGTTGATCCGAGCCCCCTCTTACGCAGAGTGCGGCAGAGCTTCAGACCGGGTGATTGCTCTTTTGAGCTCCCTGGGGTGGATCATCAACTGGGAGAAAAGACAGCTGCGCCTGACTCAGTCCCTGGAGTATCTGGGAGTTCGTTTCGACACCCAAGTGGGCAGAGTGTTCCTGCCGGACAATCGGATTGTCAAGCTTCAGGCTCAGGTGGACCAGTTCCTAGTAGCCTCTCCTCTTCGGGCTTGGGACTATGTGCAGCTGTTGGGCTCTGTGACGGCCACGATGGAAGTAGTGCCGTGGGCCAGGGCCCATATGAGACCTCTACAGCACTCTCTGCTGCAGCGATGGACTCCAGTGTCGGAGGATTACGCTGTGCGCCTTCCCTTGGATCCAGCAGTGCGCAAGGCGCTGAGCTGTTGGCTGAGGCCAGACAAGCTGTCCGCAGGAATGCCTCTTTTGACCCCGGAGTGGGTTGTCGTCACGACGGACGCCTCTTTGACGGGCTGAGGAGCCCACTGCTTGGGAAGGACAGCGCAGGGGCTCTGGTCTCCTGCAGAGGCAAAGTGGTCTATCAACCTCCTGGAACTCAGAGCCATTCGGTTGGCGCTTTTGGAGTTTCTCCCGGTACTGGCGTTGAAGCCAGTATGGGTCCTGTCAGACAATGCCATGGCTGTGGCCTATGTCAATCGCCAGGGAGGTACCAAGAGCACCCCTCTAGCCAAGGAGGCCATGAATCTATGCCAGTGGACGGAAGCGAACCTGGAACAGCTGTCGGCGGCCCACATTGCTGGAGTCTTAAATGTCAAGGTGGACTTTCTCAGTCACCATACCTTGGATCCCGGAGAGTGGCAGCTATCGGCTCAGGCGTTCTTGGACATCACGAAGCGCTGGGGCCAGCCGAGCCTAGATCTGTTGGCGTCATCGGCCAATTGTCAAGTGCCGCGCTTTTTCAGCATAGGACGGGACCCTCGATCTCTGGGAGTAGATGCTCTTCTCCAACCATGGCCGACACAGGAGCTTCTCTATGTGTTCCCGCCTTGGCCCATGTTGGGCAGGGTGCTAGACCGGGTGGCAAAGCATCCGGGCCAGATAATCCTGGTGGGTCCGGACTGGCCCAGATGTCCCTGGTATGCGGACTTGATCAGGCTCTCAGTGGACGGCCCTCTGCGGCTGCCAGCGGAGCGGGGCCTGTTGCATCAGGGTCCCGTGGTAATGGAGGATCCCTCCCCCTTTGGTCTTATGGCCTGGCTATTGAGCGGCAGCGTCTGAGGAAGAAGGGCTTCTCAGACAAGGTCATCGCCACTATGCTGAGAGCGAGGAAGCGCTCTACTTCTACTGCTTACGCCAGGGTTTGGCGTACCTTTGCATCATGGTGTGAGGCAGGCTCTCTTTCTCCCTTCACTGCTCCAATTGCTTCAGTGTTGGCATTCCTGCAAGAAGGTCTGGAGAAAGGCCTATCGCTCAGTTCCCTTAAAGTCCAGGTAGCGGGTCTGGCTTGCTTCAGGGGTTGCCTGAAGGGTGCTTCCCTGGCCTCGCAGCCAGATGTGGTGTGCTTTCTCAAGGGAGTTAATCACTTACCCCCTCCTCTGCACTCGGTGGTGCCTGCGTGGAATCACAATCTAGTGCTAAGAGCTTTGCAGAAGCCGTCTTTTGAACCCTTGTCGAGGGCATCTCTGAAAGACCTGACGTTGAAAGCAGTCTTTTTGGTGGCTATCACCTCAGCCAGACGAGTTTACGAGCTCCAGGCGCTATCATGTCGAGAGCCCTTCCTGCAGTTCACTGAGGCAGGAGTGTCTATTCGCACCGTGCCTTCCTTCCTGCCCAAGATTGTTTCTCGTTTCCATATGAATCAGCACCTCTGCCTACCCTCCTTTCGTAGGGAGGATTACCCAGAGGAGTATTCTGCTCTCAAATATCTAGATGTGAGACGAGTCATCATCAGATACTTGGAAGTGACCAATGATTTCCGGAAGTCGGATCATCTGTTTGTGCTGTTCGCAGGTCCTCGTAAGTGTCTGCAGGCATCTAAGCCTACAGTGGCACGATGGGTCAAGGAAACCATTGCGGCTGCTTATGGGGCCGCGGGGAAGGTGCCGCCTATCCAGCTGAAGGCTCACTCCACTAGAGCACAGGCGGCCTCGATGGCAGAGGCCGGGTCCGTCTCCTTGGAAGAGATTTGTAAGGCGGCAACTTGGGCATCGGCTCATACCTTCTCCAGTCATTACCGCTTGACTGTGGCTGCTCGGGCCCTGGGTGAGTACTGCTTCGGTACATCCCACCAGTCTATGGATTGATCAGCATGATGATATGGAAGTTAAAATTATGTATCATACCTGATAATTTTCTTTCCATTAATCATAGCTGATCAATCCATAGCCCCTCCCAGATATCTGTACTGTTTATATTCTGGTTGCATTCCAGGTTCAAGTTTAGTCTTCAGTTCCTGTTCAAGAGGACTTCGTGTTCAAGTTTTTTCATTTGGATTCTTCAGGAGTTGAGACGATTTTGTGTTACAGTGAGCTGCTGCATTTCTCTCCCCTCCGTTTTACGGGACTGGATTGAGACCTAAATTCTGCCGGCGCTCCCTCCCGCTTCGTGCGGCTGTATTGCAGCTTTCTACCCCTCCCGCTTCGGCGGTGTTAGGGTCAGTCAGCTCCTCGCGCGGTTGCAGGATAAGCCAGATCCCCCCCACATCGGCGGGTGTGGTGTCCCTCCCCCGCTCCGCGGGGATGAGTTGGACGGATTCCCCTCCCCCACTTGTGTGGGGATGAGCTGGGTTGATTCCCCTCCCCCGTTTCGGCGGTGGTGAGCTGGGCAGAGTGTCCCTTTGTGGGTGTAATTCTCTAAGTGCTGAGTCCTGCGGATGGAGCTTTGATAGCGACATACTGAGGAGTGTCCGGCAGCACATGACCACATATAGGGAGGCAAAAGTATTGCTCTCTATCTCCACCTGCTGGTAGATGGACACAACCCACCAGTCTATGGATTGATCAGCTATGATTAATGGAAAGAAAATTATCAGGTATGATGCATAATTTTACCTTCTCAACCCGAGGCGTTGAAAGAGACGATTGAATACAGATTAGCAGTTATGCTAACACTTTATGAAATACTTGCTAAATAAAAATAAATAAACTCTCCTGGAGAGGTCTTGGTGGATGCAAATTTTATCTCGTGCTTATTGTGATAATGAATAAGATGGATTGATTTGATATCTTTCTCTGTATAGTATTATAAAGATACCCTACACAAGCTGTAGTTGAGGGTACTTTAAACAGGACTTCAGAACTTGGTAACCATTCAGGTTTTCAGGATAATCATAGTGGATGATTTGCCTGTAGGGTTACTAGAA
Source organism: Microcaecilia unicolor (assembly GCF_901765095.1). Lineage (NCBI taxonomy): Eukaryota > Metazoa > Chordata > Amphibia > Gymnophiona > Siphonopidae > Microcaecilia > Microcaecilia unicolor. Next base: position 127,289,248 of record NC_044038.1, on the reverse strand, counting down.
TAGGTTTGGGAAGCCCTGACTTAAAGCAGTACTATTCAGCATGGTTTTTATTTATTTATTATCATAATCTGGTGGCTATCCACTACCAGTTTAGGGAATTTTTACTTTTCTTGAATGAGTAATGTGGATTTTGATTTGCTGGAAGCTCCTGTATATCACACCTACCATAATGAATAGCATGCGTTGTTTGCCACAAGGCTCCTTACTTAAAAAGTTCATATTTTGCTTGGTAATATGTCCATGGGGGTTCAGATATGGCTCTGTACAGAAGAACTTCAGTTTTACTTAGGGGTTATTTTCTAATGCTCTTAATGCATTTATTTATTGGGATTTATTAATCTCATTTATGAAGAGACTAGTAAAAAAGGCCCGTTTCTGAGAGGAATGAAACGGGCGCTAACAAGGTTTTCATGGAAGTGTGTATGTTTGACAGTGAGTGTGTGAGAGAGAGAGTGAATTTGCGACTGTGTGTGTGTGAGAGAGTGAGACTTGTCTGTGTGAGAGTGTGTGTTCGAGACAGTGTGCCACAGGGGTCCCCCCCCTGCATGTGTTTGCATCCTTCCTGCTCCCCCCCGTTTCCTTTTCCCATATCCATCTCGTCCCCCTCCCCCCTCCTAGCCTCAGGGTCGTGGCGCCCCCCCCCCCCCCCCCCCCCGGCCTGCAGGATCGTGGGCCCTATGGCGGCGTTTTTCTGTATCGTAGTGTGTGTTTGAGAGAGTGTGAGAGAGAGTGAATGTGTGAGTGTGACAGAGTGAGAGTGTGTGTGGTGTGTTTGTGCGAGAATGTGAGTGTGTGTGTGAGAGGGTATCCCAGCTTCAGGGTGTTGGCCCCGCCTCCCTTGGGCTTTCAGGATGGTGGTCCCTCCGTCTGCCGGCGTTTTTCCCCCTTCCCTCCTCGCAGGTTGAGGTTCGAGTGCCCCCCCCTTCCCTCCTCGCAGGTTGAGGTTCGAGTGCCCCCCCTTCCAGTGCCTTTCAGGGTCATGGCGCTCCCTCCGACTGAAGCTGTCTCCCTTCCTGGCACGTTCAGGCAGGCAGGCTGGCTCCCTGCGTGTGTCCAACATTCAGGCTGCCTGCCTGCGTTGCTCCCTCCGTGTCTCCGAGTTTGTGTGGGCCCGGGGCGATGGGAGTCCTGCAAAGTTGGGAAATGGCTGCCGAGGGGCAAGGGGAGTGAGATCGCGTGTCGCCGATGCTTACGTCCCCGCCTGCCTCTCTCCAACGTTGTGTGGGCAATGTTAGTCCTCTGGAGGTGGGAAATATCCACCGAGGGTCAGGGAGATGGCGTTTGGCCGATTGTCATAGCGCCGCCCTCGACGTCATGACGTTATGACGCGAGGGCAGGCCAGACACTCAGGGCAAACCGGATATCTCTGGCGCCTCAATTTCCGGCTTGAGGCTTCAGAACGTTGGAGATGCCTTTTATTATATATTCACCCGAGGCGGTGTACAGCATAATAGTAAAATAAACTAAATACAACAAATGAGGTAAACTTGAAAACAGTAAATTGAAACCTAATAATAGAACTACTGTGAAACAGTATCAAAAATATACACATTTAACAGCACTGGAATTCAAATATTAGAAATATAATACAACGTTAGCATAATACTAATAACACCTAATAAGCATGCATTTGCAATACATTTGCCATGGGGCCCATTTTATATCCTATGGTAAATGAGGCATTTTAATTGCATTAATATCTGCTGTTAGTCAGTGACCCTCAGTGCAAATTGAATTTCTGCATTACTGAGCTCTAACTGTATCTTGTGGGAAGACCACACTAATTAATATGTGGAAAACATGGACAGCTGAAGGTTGAACATGTTTGAACAAGAATACAGCGTTTCTTTAAAGGTGCGAAGAAAGATATGCCAGACCCCCATTTGAGTTCAGAAAATATAAGTTTGAGGTAAGGGTAGTCTGTTCTATAGGTGGTTGGATAATTCTATAGTATTTTTTGTAATGATTATTCCTTGTCATCAGCAGCAGATGAATCCCATTACGAATGGGTTGTGTCCATCTACTAGCAGGGGTAGATAGAGAACACTGAAAACCATAGTGCCTCCTGGACGGCTAGCTCCATCTGCCTCTCAGTATTCTCTATCTCCCAGCAGGGTTGGACGCAGCTTATTCAGCTCCTTCAAGAATCTGCCTGGGTGGCTCCTGTGCTTTTGCCAGTTGTAGCAGGGGTATTGTGGCTATTGCAGCTCCACTTTAAAGGTACATAGGTTAGCCCTTTCTCTGCCTTACCCTTCCCCCTATGTGGATGCAGGTATATAGGTTTGCCCTGTCTCTGCCTTTCCCACTCTCTTCTATGTGGATGCAGGCACATTGGTTCGTCCTTTCCCTGCCTTTCCCACTCTTCTGGACCTCCGGAGTGCCTCTGTAGCTGTTGCCTCTAACTTTCCTCACAGCGTTAAAAAAAACAAAAAAAAAACGCAACACGCTTTAAAGTTAGCGCTGCGATTCTGAGGCTATCTTCTATCTGTGCAGCATGACTGGAGCTCTGGTACTAATTGAATCCTGTACAAGTTAATTTGTGACAGTCTGAACATGCTGGTCAAAAGATTCAGGGCAGCCTCTTAAGTAAAAAATCAAGCAAAAAAAAAACTTAAAATAACAAACTTCATTTTAAAGGCTGTTACTTGCCCCATTAAAAAAAAAAAAATTGCACCACTCGTTAAGTATGTATAATGAATATGAGTATCTATTTTACTAATTTTTATGTGATTCTGAATGGTTTCTCACTGGTTCTATTACTTGGATATGACAAGGTGGATATTGCCTCAGATGTATCAGTTGTTCTCCGAGGACAAGCAGGCTGTTTGTTCTCACAAGTGGGTGACGTCCACGGCAGCCCCTCCGATCGGAGATGTTCACTAGCTAACAGCGTTTGCTAGCCCTCGTGTGCGCATGCCCGTCTTCCCGCCCGAACGTGCTCGTGTTCGTCAGTCTTTTTTCCGCGGCTCAGGACAGCTGTTCTTCAGTCGGTCTGTGCCCAAAGGAGACCCCTCGCGTCTTTCGCCGCATTCTTCCGTTCGAAAGTGTCCAATTTTCTCTTTTTCCGTCGTGTGTCTCTTACTTTTTTTTAAAAAACTTCCTTTACGTCGAGTTTTTTTCCCTTAAGTTTCGTTTCCTTGTCGGGCGCAGCCTTTTTCGCCGCCCTACGGGTTTTTTTCTAAATTTTTTGGTGCCATTAGCCATCATCGCGAATTTTGACTTAACCGGCGTGATTTTTCCGCCCATGTCCTCGACGCCTGCCAGCGGCTTCAAAAAGTGCACCCAGTGCAGCCGGACTATCTCCTTCACTGACAGGCACGTTTTGTGCCTTCAGTGTCTGGGGGCCGGGCATCGCCCCCAGGCCTGTACTCTGTGCCTTCTCTTGAAGAAGCGGACTCAGGTGGCGAGATTGGCCCAGTGGAATCTGTTCAGGGCCTCATCCGGTGCTTCGACGTCTTCGGTTCCGAGGTCGACGTCTGCGGTACCCAGCTTTTCTGCCGGTGATCCAGCGTCTTCGATACTGAGGTTATCGGTGGTATCGATGTCGTCGGAGGGTGCTTCGTCTTCCGGAGCACAGGTGAGGGCTGTCCATTCCCCTGCTGGTGGCGGTGAGCCCTTGAGTAGGTCTCCGCCTGCCTCGAGGGCTCCTGCGGTACAGACCCCCCGGGATCGACCTCTTTCGGACCTGGCCCACAGGAGACGTTTGGATTCGACGTCGTCCTCTTCGGTACTGGGAGGTACGGGTGATGTGCTTCGTGCGAAGACAAAGAAGCATCGTCATCGGTCACCTTCCCGACGTGGTACTGAGAGCTCTGGGTCGCCGGTGCCACCGGCACCCAAGCATCGACATCGGGAGGACCGCTCACCCTCCAGGAGGTGTCAGTGCGCTCCCCTATGGACAGCCCGGTACCGCCTCCGCGTCCTGGACAGATTCACAGCTTGTCGCCTGTACCGGACTCCTTGCCTCTCTCGACAGTCACTCTGAACAAGAGCCTCAGGGCCATCCTTCCAGGGATCCTGGAAGAGCTGTTGCGCCCTTCTCCTCCGCCGACGACTGAGGCGACGGCTGGGCCCTCGTCCGTGGTGAGGTCTCCCGTACCAGTACCGCTTGCGGTACCGGCATCGGCTGCCTCCCAGGCGGACTCCCCGACAACATTGATGGAGGGATCTCCATCGCCGCCGGTGCGGGAGTCTTCCTCTCGACGCTCCCACCGTGGCCATGTTCCTACAGAGTCGAGGCGGGCACGGCTTCGGATAGAAGTTCATGAACTGGTGTCCGACACCGATGGTGAAGCCTCGTGGGAAGCAGAGGAAGACATCAGATATTTCTCAGATGAGGAGTCTGACAGTTTTCCTTCTGATCCCACTCCCTCCCCTGAAAAACAGCTTTCTCCTCCTGAGAGTCTATCTTTCGTGGCCTTTGTCCAGGAAATGTCTACGGCCATTCCCTTCCCTGTGGTTACGGAGGATGAGCCAAGGGCTGAAATGTTTGAGCTTTTGTACTATCCTTCGCCACCTAAGGAATCGTCCACAGTACCCATGCATCATGTCCTCAAGAAGACATTGCTGGCGAACTGGGCGAAGCCGCTAACTAATCCCCACATTCCCAAGAAGATCGAATCCCAGTATCGGATCCATGGGGACCCGGAGTTGATGCAGACTCAGTTGCCTCACGACTCTGGTGTGGTGGGATCTGGCCCTTAAGGTCAAGAGTTCTAGAGAGTATGCTTTGGTGCCCCCAACCAAAGACTCTAGAACCTTGGATTCTTTTGGGAGGAAGGCCTACCATTCTGCTATGCTCATTTCCAAAATTCAGTCCTACCAGCTCTACACGAGCATTCATATACGGAATAATGTGCGACAGTTGGTGAACTTGGTGGACAAGCTCCCCTTTGAGCAAGCCAAGCCTTTTCAGCAGGTGGTCAGGCAGCTGAGGGCGTGTCGTAAATTCCTGGCCAGGGGTGTTTACGATACTTTTGATGTCGCGTCCAGGGCCGCTGCTCAAGGTGTGGTGATGTGCAGACACTCATGGCTGCGCACCTCAGACCTGGAGAATAGGCTCCAGCAGCGGATAGCAGACTCTCCTTGCCAGGGGGATAATATTTTTGGAGAAAAGGTCGAACAGGTGGTAGAACAGCTCCACCAGCGGGACACCGCTTTCGACAAATTCTCCCGCCGGACGCCTTAAGCATCTACCTCAACTGGTAGATATTTTTATGGGGGAAGGTGGACTGTTACCTATTCTTCTAATAAGCGTAGGTACAATCCTCCTTCTCGCCAGCCTGCTGCCCAGGCCAAACCCCAGCGCGCTCGTTCTCGTCAACAGCGTGCACCTCCACAGGCCCCTGCAACTCCCCAGCAAAAGCAAGGGACAGACTTTGGACTGGCTCCAACAGAGCATAGCCGCAATCAGTGTCTGTGCCGGACGATATACCGGTCGGGGGGAGGTTAAAATTTTTTCACCAAAGGTGGCCTCTCATAACCTCCGACCAGTGGGTTCTTCAAATAGTCCGGCTAGGATACTCCCTCAATATGGTCACAAAGCCTCCAAATTGCCCACCGGGAGCTCAATCCTTCAGCTTCCAGCACAAGCAGGTACTTGCAGAGGAACTCTCCGCCCTTCTCAACGCCAATGCGGTCGAGCCCGTGCCACCGGGGCAAGAAGGGCTGGGATTCTATTCCAGGTACTTTCTTGTGCAAAAGAAAACAGGGGGGGATGCGTCCCATCCTAGACCTAAGGGCCCTGAACAAATATCTGGTCCGAGAAAAGTTCAGGATGCTTTCCCTGGGCACCCTTCTTCCCATGATTCAGGAAAACGATTGGCTATGCTCTCTGGACTTAAATGATGCTTACACTCATATCCCGATACTGCCAGCCCACAGACAGTATCTTCGATTCCGTCTGGGAACACGGCATTTTCAGTATTGTGTGCTACCCTTTGGTCTCGCCTCCGCGCCCAGGGTGTTCACAAAATGCCTGGCGGTAGTGGCGGTGTCTCTACGCAGACTAGGAGTGCACGTGTTCCCTTACCTTGACGATTGACTGGTGAACAACACCTCGGAGGCAGGAGCTCTACAGTCCATGCAGATGACTATTCGACTCCTGGACCTACTAGGGTTTGTGATAAATTATCCAAAGTCCCACCTTCTTCCAGTTCAAAAACTCGAATTCATAGTAGCTCTGCTGGATTCTCAGACAGCTCATGCCTACCTTCCAGAACCGAGGGCCGACAATCTTCTGTCCCTCGTTTCCTCGGTGCGGGCGTCTCAGCAGATTACAGCTCGGCAGATGTTGATTGCTCAGCCACATGGCCTCCACAGTTCATGTGACTCCCATGGCCTGTCTTCACATGAGATCAGCTCAGTGGACCCTAGCTTCCCAGTGGTACCAAGCTGCTGGGGATCTAGAGGATGTAGTCCAGCTGCCCACCAGTTTTCTTCAATCCCTGTAGTGGTGGACAGTTCGATCCAATTTGACTCTGGGGCGTCCCTTCCAAATTCTTCAGCCGCAAAAAGTGCTGACGACGGATGCGTCTCTCCTGGGATGGGGAGCTCATGTCGATGGACTTCACACCCAAGGAAGTTGGTCCCTCCAGGAACAAGGTCTACAGATCAATCTCCTGGAGTTACGAGCGGTCTGGAACGCTCTAAGGGCTTTCAGGGATCGGCTGTCCCACCAAATTATTCAAATTCAGACACACAACAAGGTTGCCATGTATTACATCAACAAGCAGGGGGGCACCGGATCTCGCCCTCTGTGTCAGGAGGCCGTCAGAATGTGGCTTTGGGCTCGCCAATACGGCATGTGTCTTCAGGCCACATATCTGGCAGGCGTAAACAGTCTAGCCGACAGGTTGAGCAGGATCATGCAGCCTAACGAGTGGTTGCTCAATTCCAAAGTGGTCCACGAGATCTTCCAAGTGTTGGGCATCCCCTTGGTGAATCTCTTTGCTACCCGAGCCAACCACAAGGTCCCTCAGTTCTGTTCCAGACTTCAGGCCCACAGCAGACTAGTGTCGGATGCCTTTCTCCTGGATTGGGGGGAAGGCCTCCTGTATGCTTATTCTCCCATACCTTTGGTGGGGAAGACTTTGTTGAAACTCAGGCAAGACCGAGGCACGATGATTCTGATTGCTCCTTTCAGGCTACGTCAGATCTGGTTCCCTCTTCTTCTGGAGTTGTCCTCCGAAGAACCGTGGAGATTGGAGCGTTTTCCGACCCTCATTACTCAGAACGAGGGTGCGCTTCTGCATCCCAACCTCCAGTCTCTGGCTCTCACAGCCTGGATGTTGAGAGCGTAGATTTTGCCTCCTTGGGTCTCTCTGAGGGTGTCTCCCGGGTCTTGCTTGCTTCCAGGAAAGAGTTACTTCTTTCTATGGCGGAGGTTTGCCATTTGGTGTGACAGCAAGGCCCTAGATCCTCGCTCTTGTCCTACTCAGACCCTGCTTGAATACTTTCTCCATTTTTCTGAGTCTGGTTTTAAGACCAACTCTGTAAGAGTTCATCTTAGTGCGATTAGTGCATACCATTACCATGTGGAAGGTAAGCCGATCTCGGGACAGCCTTTAGTTGTTCGCTTCATGAGAGGTTTGCTTTTGACAAAGCCCCCCATCAAACCTCCTACAGTGTCATGGGATCTCAATGTCGTTCTCACCCAGCTGATGAAACCTCCTTTCGAGCCACGGAATTCATGCCATCTGAAGAACTTGACCTGAAAGGTCATTTTCTTGGTGGCAGTTACTTCAGCTCGCAGAGTCAGTGAGCTTCAAGCCTTGGTAGCTCATGCTCCTTATACCAAATTTCATCATAACAGAGTAGTCCTCCGTACTCATCCTAGGTTCTTGCCAAAGGTGGTGTCGGAGTTCCATCTGAACCAGTCAATTGTCTTGCCAACATTCTTTCCCCGTCCTCATACCCACCCTGCTGAACGCCAGCTGCACACATTGGACTGCAAACTAGCATTGGCCTTCTATCTGGAGCGGACACAGCCCCACAGACAGTCCGCCCAAATGTTTGTTTCTTTTGATCCCAACAGAAGGAGAGTGGCTGTCGGGAAACTCACCATCTCTAATTGGCTAGCAGATTGCATCTCCTTCGCTTAAGCCCAGTCTTGGCTGACTCTTGAGGGTCATGTCACGGCTCATATTGTTAGAGCCATGGCAGCGTCGGTGGCCCACTTGAAATCAGCCACTATCTAAGAGATTTGCAAGGCTGCAACGTGGTTATCTGTCCACACATTCACATCGCATTACTGCTTACAGCAGGATACCTGACGCGACAGTCGGTTCGGGCAGTCGGTGCTGCAGAATCTGTTTGGGGTTTAGAATCCAACTCCACCCCCCTAGGCCCATTTTTATTCTGTTCCAGGCTGCACTCTGTTAGTTGAATAAGTTTAGGTCAATCTCAGTTATGTCCTCGCCGTTGTGAGGCCCAATTGACCAATGTTTGTTGTTTTGAGTGAGCCTGGGTGCTAGGGATACCCCACTTGTGAGAACAAGCAGCCTGCTTGACCTCGGTCGGAGAAAGCAAAAGCTACATACCTGTAGAAGGTATTCTCCGAGGACAGCAGGCTGATTGTTCTCACCAAACCCACCCGCCTCCCCTTTGGAGTTGTGTCTGCCCTTGTCTATGTCTTTGCTATGTACTGGACTGACGAACACGAGCGCGTTCAGGCGGGAAGACGGTCGCGCATGCGCACGCAAGGGCTAGCAAACGCTGTTGCTAGTGAAGATCTCCAATCGGAGGGGCTGCCGTGGACATCACCCACTTGTGAGAACAATCAGCCTGCTGTCCTCGGAGAATACCTTCTACAGGTATGTAGCTTTCGCTTTAATGTTGCAGCTTTTGTTAATAAACATCCAAATGAAGTAAGCTAGCGTAATGTAGTGTAAGTGTTGGCGCACAGTAGGATTTTGTTATCAGAAATGTATGTTGAAATTCAGTTGCCCAGACTTTAGTTAAAAATCCTTCTTTACTTCTATTAGGAATGGTACCAGTATGATATCCTTGATCATTCCTCCCAAAGACCAGATTTCCCGAGTGGCAAAAATGTTGGCTGATGAGTTTGGAACAGCATCAAACATAAAGTCTCGTGTAAATAGACTTTCAGTGCTTGGCGCTATTACATCTGTACAGCAAAGACTGAAACTCTATAATAAAGGTAAGTAGTGCTCTGGAAGTGATTGTCCTGAAAGGTAGTCTTTAGTTGTGGATTTCTCTCATGAGTGCCCTTGAAACCCCAGATAATACTTTCCCAGGAGTAGGGATTTAATGTATAGTAACTGAAACATGCATGAACTTCAAGCTAAGTGCTGGCTATTTATTATGTTAAGATGTGTACTTAAGTCAAGTTAAGACATATATTTAAAGATATTGATATCGAAGCAAAGACAGAGGAACTAATAAAAAATTTAAAAAATTAAGAAAAAGAATATGGTTAGGAATGAAGGAGGTTTTTGACCAATGATATGATCCTAGTCCATAATGAGCCGGCATTAAGTTTTTATGCTTGCCACCAAGCGAGGACTTTTGAGGTCTTTTCCTCCTTGCCAGTAAATAATAGTTATTAGGACACTATTTAGTGAAGAGGGGCAGAGACACAATTAAGTTATTTTTCAGCTTAGTATTGAGCTATAGACAGATTTCGCTGTCAAAAGTCTGTATAATTTGAATTTTCAAATGTATGCTGCCATCTTCCTATTCTTGCACATTTGTTTCTCTGGCTTCTTTTCCATTACACAACCCACAGAAGAAACGGGGCAAACTACCATACAATCAAAAATAAAATTCCCTGCTCAACTTGCTGGCATACACGTAACCTACACAAATATAGTGCAAAAGGAAAAAAACCTCAAGAAGTATAGCCTCAAAGCTAAACTCCCCCTCAGAGTCTCAACAATAGGGACTACAGCAGATTACTATAACAGGCAAACTAATGTCACTACCAAATACAATACAGATGGAGGAAAAAAGCAAACGGCATAAAAAATACTCCACAAAAGTCACAGTATGTCAAACAAAAAATGTCACTACAAGCCAGTGGTACCGGGAGAAATGGTCTGAAACGCAAAAAGCAAGCACAAGTTTGATACAGCTTCGGCGAAACGAGGGGCCCCATGTTAAATATTTCATCTGTTCTCTGAGAACAGGCAGGCCATATTCTCACATGTGGGTGATGTCATCCATGTCGTCCAGTGCAGAGCTTAAACATCTAAAAATAGCTTTTCTTAGCATCCCTCCAGACTGGCGCATTGATTGACTAATGGGTTGCGCACGCTTTCCAGCAGGTGGAGACTGAAACTTTTGACTCATCTGATCTAGCCAATAAGAGCCCTTGCCTGATAGAAGAATCCAGTATTCTCAGTCTCCAGCAGGTGTTTTAAGGAAAAAAAAAATCCCTTAAACTCCTTCCTTCTCTGTGCACCTACTGTTGGGAACCTAGTTGAGGTAGTGGTCCGTGGGGGCCTAGTGTTCGGGGGTGTTACACCCGGGCAGCCGGGTCTCCCCCCCCCCCCCCCCCCCCAGTCCTCCCTGCTCTTGGCTGGCTCACTGTGTGGGTCTTGCAGTGGTTCAGACTCTTTGGGGGAAGAGATTTTGAGCTTGGGAGAGGCAGCCGCATTTGTTTGTAGTTTGAAAGACAACCCCCACCCTAAAAAAAATGGAGCAGACTATTTCTCTGTACCGGTCTCAGTGTGGACAGAACAGCTCTTCTCTCCCCTGTTTACTTTAGTGCCTCAGCCCTCCTATCTTTTGCCTGTCGACTTGTCTGCAAAATTAATTTTAAGGCGGTTGTTTTTGGAGGCGGGACAGCAGAGCGTACTGCAGCTGTCCAGCCTGCATGACTGAGAAGCTCAGACGCTGTGTGGTTTGTCAACGCAACGGTGTCGACAAGAATGGCCGTTGCAAGTTCTGTACCGCTCGAGGGTGCGTTGGACCTGGGTCCTTTGGCGGTGGTGTTGCCACTCACAGGGGCAGCCAATTCGGTGGTTCTTTCAGATATTTCTGCGGTTCCCGTTTTGGCGGGAACCACCGCCATTTTGGCTTGTACAGCTGAACCGCCGGCCTCTCTCTCTCCCCCGCCAGTTCTCTCTCACTCTGCCAGCTCTGGGAGGGTTTTTCCCCAGAGTTCATACTGCAAATGTATAAGGCCTTTTTGTTACATCAGTCAACTTTTCCTTCTTCCCCCTTAGAGGTCCTGGTGCAGGGGGCGTCGGTAGCTGCTAAAAGGCCTAGAAGATCCAGGGATCTGGCCGAGAATTGGGACTCATACCCAGAGCATGCCATGCCCTGCTTAGCAGACCAGGATTTGTCCCAGGAGGATTCCTTGGAGGACTTTTCTGATTCCTTGGGGGTAGAGGGTGACTCCATAGTCCCTGGGGATGAACCTTTGGTGCTTTGCATCTTTCACAAGGAAGATCTTCAGGAGTTGATTTCCCTAGTGTCCTCCACTTTTCATTTTGAGGAGGAGGACGCTTCTGCTCCACAACCTCGCATGGTGAATCTTCTTTTGAAGGGAGTTCACAAGCCAGGGAAGACTTTTGCCATACATCAGGGTATCGGGGACATTATGCAGGCTCAGTGGGATGCCCCAGACTCAGCCTTTAAATCTGCCAAATCTGTGGTCCACCTCTATCCTGTTACTGAGACTGACAAGGTCCTTTTGAAGCTGCCGGTGGTAGATGCAGTTGTATCAGCAGTCACAAAGCACAATACAGTGCCTGTAGATGGAGGTACAGCACTTGAGGACTTACAGGATCGTCAGCTAGAGGCTTTGCCCAAAAATAGTTTTGATATCTCAGCCTTGGCGGTGCAGGCTGCCATTTGTGGCACCCTAGTAGGTAGAGCTTGCTTTCAGTGGTCCGAAAAGGTGCTGGACGATGTCTGATGATTTATCCACAATAGACGCTGAGGAGGCTAAGCTAGAGATGGGTTCAGCCTTTTTAGCTGACACTTTGTACGACTTATTTAGAGCATCGGCCAAGTCTATGGCATTGGGAGTGGCTACCAGGAGGTCTCTGTGGTTGAGAGGTTGGTCAGCAGATGCGGTGTTTAAGCCTAAGTTTAGCAAGTTTCCTTTGAGGTTCCCTATTTGGAGAGGATTTAGGGAAGTTGGTTTGTAGCCTAGGGGAATCTAAGGTTCCAAGGCTCCCAGAAGATGGGCCCAAGTCTTCAGGCCGCAGTCTATTTTCGGGCTGCGGCCGAGGGTGTAATTTTCGGCTCATCAGACCAGGTAGGTCAGGTCAGGTCCGGCTCATCTCTTTTTTCTTTCACAGGACTCGGTCCTTTCTTGGCACACGCAGAGGATGTAAGGACTCTGGAGCTGCTAGTGGAATTCAAGCATGCGTGGGATAAACAGAAAGGAATCCTGTTCAGAAGAATGGATCCACAGAAGCTTAGCTGGGATTGGGAGGTGGGGCTGGTGTTTGGGAGGCGGGGCTAGTGCTGGGCAAGACTTCTACGGTCTGTGCCCTGAAAATGGCAGATAAAAATCAAGGTAAGGTATACACAAGAAGTAGCACATATGAGTTTATCTTGTTGGGCAGACTAGATGGACCGTGCAGGTCTTTTTCTGCCGTCATCTACTATGTTGTTATGTTCCAGTCTCCCCCTCGTTCTTCCCACTGATAGTGTTTGGGCCCAGCCTCTGGTTCCTGTGAGAGCTCATTCGGCACAGTTCTTCCAGAGGGGCCCATATTACCACTGACCAGTGGGTCTTGGAGGTTATTCGAGAAGGGTACGCCTTAGAATTTGCGTGTCCTCTGGTGGATGCCTTTCTGGAGTCTCCCTTTCGAGCTCGCTCCAAGGTAGCCGTCAGGAAGACTTGGAACAGGCTTCTCAGCCTCTAGGCCATTTTGTCCCGTTCCTGCCGCGGAACTTCGGCAGGGCAGATATTCATAAGTACATAAGTATTACCATACTGGGACAGACCAAAGGTACATCAGGCCCAGCATCCTGTTTCCAACAGTGGCCAATCTAGGTCTTGTGCTCAAGAAGGAAGATTCTTTCCATCCAATTCTGGATCTCAAGGCGGTCAGTTGGATTCTCAGGGTCTCCTCTTTTCGCATGGAAACTCTACGATTTGTAATTGTAGCAGAGGCTTATCTGCATATCTCAATCCGCCCCTTACATCAGCGTTTTCTGCGCTTTGCCATTCTGGGTTAGCATTTCCAGTTTTGGGCATCACCCTTCAGTTTGGCGACGGCTCCCTAGACCTTTACCAAAGTGATGGTGGTCGTGGCTGCGGCTCTCAGAAAAGAGGGCATTTTAGTCCATCCTTACCTGGACGATTGGCTCATCAGGGCCAAGTCTTTCCAGGAGAGTCACGGACAGGGTAGTTCAGTTCCTGCAGTCTCTCGGTTGGATAGTCAACTTTCAGTCCCTGGATTATTTGAGGGTGAGGTTTGACACTCTCCAGGGGCGAGTGTTCCTGATGGAAGCCCAGATCTCCAAGTTACATACCCTGATTCGGCAGTTCCGCTGGGCAGATCGGCCGTCAGCGAAAGACTATCTTCAGGTCCTGGGTTCCATGGCGGCGACAATAGAGGCGGTGGCCTGGGCTAGAGCTCACATGAGGTCGCTTCAGAGGTCCTGCCGCTCCAGGTGGTCCCCTCAGAGAGAGATTCCCTTTGGAAGAGGTTACCGCTCCACGCTTGGGAGTGGAGCAGCTTCCTTTGGTTGCTTTGGATATCTCATCTCTCCAGGGGAATGCCACTGGATGCCTCACAGTGGTTACAATGGATACCAGTCTGAAGTGCTGGGGTGCCCATTGTTTGGGACAGTTTGCTCAATGCCTCTGGGCTCCAGAGCAGGCAAACAACTCCACCAACCTTAGAGATGAGGGCAGTACACTTGGCGCTTCAAGCCTCACGATGGTGGCCTATGTCAGTTGCCAAGGAAGAACAAAAAGTCTTCAGTTGGCGCTAGAAACCGCTCTTCTAAGCTGGGTGGAGAGTCATATTCTAGACCTGTCAGCAGCCCATGTGGCAGGGGTGGAAAACGTTCAGGCAGACTTTCTCAACCGCACCACTCTGGAATCCGGGGAGTGGGCTTTTGATGACACTTTCCAGATTCTCGTGTTTCGCTGGGGACTCCCATCCATGGATCTGTTCGCCTCAGCCAACGTGAAACTGCCGGCCTACTTCAGTTTCGGTACCGGGGGTGCATGTGCCCTCGATACCGTTGATGGAAGCGGCAGCTGGCTCTGTGCTTGTGGTGCAGTCCCCGACGCCGGTACCTCTTGCGGTATTGGCCTCGGCTGCCACTCAGGTCGACTCCCCGTCAACATTGCTGGAGGGAGCTTCATCGCCGCCGGCACGAGAGTGGACTTCTCGGCATCGCCATCGTGGACGGGGTTCCTCGGCGTCGCGACGGACCCGGTTTCGGACTGCAGTCAGAGAACACTTGTCCAACACCAAGGCGGATGCCTCGTGGGAGGAAGAGGAGGATCCCAGATATTTTTTTTCTGAGGAGTCTTGTGGTCTTCCCTCGAATCCTACTCCTTCACCAGAAAGAAAGCGTCTCAGCAGATCACAGCTCGGCAGATGTAGAGGCTTCTAGGCCATATGGCCTCCACAGTTCATGTGACTCCCATGGCTCATCTTCATATGAGATCGGCTCAGTGGACCCTAACTTCCCGGTGGTATCAAGCTGCAGGAAATCTAGAGGATGTGATCCAGCTGTCCACCGACTTTCACAATTCTCTTTGGTGGTGGAAGATTCGATCCAATTTGACCTTGGGACGTCCTTTTCAAATTCCTCAGCCGCAAAAAGTGCTGACAACGGATGCATCCCTCCTGGAGTGGGGAACACATGTAGATGGGCTTCACACCCAGGGAGTTTGGTACCTCCAGGAATCGGGTCTTCAGATCAATCTCCTGGAGTTGCGAGCGGTCTGGAACGCTCTAAAGGCTTTCAGAGATCGACTGTCCAATCAAATTATTCAAATTCAAACAGACATTCAGGTTGCCATTTACTACATCAACAAGCAGGGGAGCACCAGATCTCGCCCCCTGTGTTGGGAAGCTGTCCAGATGTGGCTTTGGGCACGCCAGCACGGCATGCTTCTCCAAGCCACGTATCTGGCAGGCGTAAACAACAGTCTGGCCGACAGATTGAGCGGGATAATGCAACCTCACGAGTGGTTGCTCAACTCGGGCGTGGTCAGCAAGATCTTCCGAGCGTGGGGCTCCCCCTCGGTGGATCTTTTTGCCACTCAGCTCAATCACAAGGTCCCTCAGTTCTGTTCCAGACTTCAGGCCCACGAAAGACTAGCGTCAGATGCCTTTCTCCTTCATTGGGGGAAGGGCCTTCTGTATGCGTATCCTCCCATACCTCTGGTGGGAAAGATTTTGCTGAAACTGCAGCAAGACCACGGAACCATGATTCTGATTGCGCCCTTTTGTCCGCGCCAGATCTGGTTCCCTCTTCTTCTGGAGTTGTCCTCCGAAGAACCATGGAGATTGGAGTGTTTTCCAACACTCAGAACGAAGGGGCACTTCTACATCCCAACCTCCAGTCTCCGGCTCTCATGGCCTGGATGTTGAGAGCGTAGACTTCGCCTCCTTGGGTCTTTCTGAGGGTGTCTCCCTAGTCTTGCTTGCTTCCAGGAAAGATTCCTCAAAGATGTTACTCTTTCAAATGGAGGAGGTTTGCTGTCTGGTGTGACAGCAAGGCCCTAGATCCTCGTTCTTGTCCTACACAGGCCCTGCTTGAATACCTTCTACACTTGTCAGAAGACCAACTCCGTAAGGGTTCATCTTAGTGCAATTAGCGCTTTTTATTATTGTGTAGAGGGTAAGCCTATCTCTGGACAGCCTTTAGTTGTTCGCTTTATGAGAGGTTTGCTTTTGTCAAAGCCCCCTGTCAAACATCCACCAGTGTCATGGGATCTCAACGTCGTTCTCACCCAGCTGATGAAACCTCCTTTTGAGCCACTGAATTCCTGCCATCTGAAGTACATGACCTGGAAGGCCTTTTTCTTGGTGGCAGTTACTTCAGCTCGTAGAGTCTGTGAGCTTCAAGCCTTGGTAGCCCATGCACCCTATACTAAGTTTCCTCATAATAGAGTAGTTCTCCGCACGCACCCTAAGTTCTTGCCGAAGGTGGTGTCTGAGTTCCATCTGAGCCAGTCAATTGTCTTGCCAATACTTTTTCCCCGTCCTCATACCCACCCTGCTGAAGGTCAGTTGCCCACCTTGGACTGCAAGAGAGCATTGGCCTTCTATGTGGAGCGGACAAGCCCCTTCAGACCGCTCAAATGTTTGTTTCTTTCGATCCCAACAGAAGGGGAGTATCTGTCGGGAAATGCACCATTTCCAATTGGCTTGCAGATTGCATCGGTATATTAAAAGCACGAAGCCGGCAAAAGAATCGGTTGGGCCGCTGGATGACCGAGGGGTAAAGGGGGCGATCAAGGGAGACAAAGACGTAGCGGAGAGATTGAATGAATTCTTTGCTTCAGTCTTCACCAAGGAAAATTTGGGTGGGATACCGGTGTCGGAAATGATATTTCAAGCAGACGAGTCGGAGAAACTTACTGACTTCATGGTAAACCTGGAGGACGTAATGGGGCTGTTCAGCAAACTGAAGAGTAGCAAATATGGACCGGATGGGATTCATCCTAGAGTACTGATAGAACTGAAAAATGAGCTTGCGTAGCTACTGCTAGTGATATGCAATTTATCCTTAAAATCGAGCATGGTACCGGAAGATTGGAGGTTAGTCAATGTAACGCCCATTTTTTAAAAAGGTTCCAGGGGAGATCCGGGAAATTATAGACCGGTGAGTCTGACGTCGGTGCCGGGGAAAATGGTAGAGGCTATTATTAAAAACAAAATTACAGAGCACATCCGAGGACATGGATTACTGAGACAAAGTCAGCACGGCTTTTGTGTGGGGAAATCTTGCCTGACTAAGTTACTTCAATTCTTTGAAGGAGTAAACATGTGGACAAAGGGGAGCCGGTTGATATTGTGTATCTGGATTTTCAAAAGGCGTTTGACAAGGTACCTCATGAAAGGCTACAGAGGAAATTGGAGGGTCATGGGATAGGAGGAAATGTCCTATTGTGGATTAAAAACTGGTTGAAGGATAGGAAACAGAGAGTGGGGTTAAATGGGCAGTATTCACAATGGAGAAGGGTAGTTAGTGGGTTCCTCAGGGGTCTGTGCTAGGACCGCTGCTTTTTAATTTATTTATAAATGATTTAGAGATGGGAGTAACTAGCGAGGTAATTAAATTTGCTGATGACACAAAGTTATTCAAAGTCGTTAACTCGCGGCAGGATTGTGAAAAATTACAGAAGGACCTTACGAGACTGGGAGACTGGGCAGCTAAATGGCAGATGACGTTTAATGTGAGCAAGTGCAAGGTGATGCATGTGTGAAAAAAGAACCCGAATTATAGCTACGTCATGCAAGGTTCCACGTTAGGAGCTACGGACCAAGAAAGGGATCTGGGTGTCGTCGTCGATAATACACTGAAACCTTCTGCTCAGTGTGATGCTGCGGGTCAGAAAGCAAATAGAATGTTGAGTATTATTAGGAAAGGTATGGAAAACAGGTGTGAGGATGTTATAATGCCGTTATATCGCTCCATGGTGCGACCACACCTTGAGTATTGTGTTCAATTCTGGTCGCCGCATCTCAAGAAAGATGCAATGGAATTGGAAAATGTGCAGCGAAGGGCGACTAAAATGATAGTGGGGATAGAACGACTTCCCTATGAAAGACTAAGGAGGCTAGGGCTTTTCAGCTTGGAGAAGAGACGGCTGAGGGGAGACATGATAGAGGTATATAAAATAATGAGTGGAGTTGAACAGGTGGATGTGAAGCGTCTGTTCACGCTTTCCAAAAATACTAGGACTAGGGGGCATGCGATGAAACTACAGTGTAGTAAATTTAACAGAAATCAGAGAAAATGTTTCTTCACCCAATGCGTAATTAAGCTCTGGAATTCATAGCCGGAGAACGTGGTGAAGGTGGTTAGCTTGGCAGAGTTTAAAAAGGGGTTAGACGGTTTCCTAAAGGACAAGTCCATAAACCGCTACTAAATGGACTTGGGAAGAATCCACAATTCCAGGAATAACATGTAGAGTGTTTGTACGTTTGGGAAGCTTGCCAGGTGCCCTTGGCCTGGATTGGCCGCTGTCGTGGACAGGATGCTGGGCTCGATGGACCCTTGGTCTTTTCCCAGTGTGGCATTACTTATGTACTTATCTCCTTCAGTTACACAAAGGCTGGGCTGACTCTTGAGGGTTATATCACGGCTCATAGTGTTCGAGCCATGGCAGCGTCAGTGGCCCACTTGAAGTCAGCCACTATAGAAGAGATTTACAAGGCTGCGATGTGGTCATCAATCCACACATTCACATCTCATTACTGCCTTCAGCAGGATACCCGATGCGACAGTCTGTTTGGGCAGTCGGTGCTGCAGAATCTGTTCGGGGTTTAGAATCCAACTCCACTCCCCTAAGCCCATTTTTGTTCTGTTCCAGGCTGCACGCTCAGATGTTACTTCGTAGGTCAAGCCTTATTTCCTCGCCGTTGCGAGGCCCAGTTGACCTTTCTTTGTTGTTTTGAGTGAGCCTGGGTGCAAGGGATACCCCAGTCGTGAGAACAAGCAGCCTGCTTGTCCTCGGAGAAAATGAAGATACTTACCTGTAGCAGGTATTCTCCGAGGACAGCAGGCTGATTGTTCTCTCATACCCGCCCGCCTCCCCTCTGGAGTTGTCCTTGTCCTCTTTGCTTTATCGAACTTATCGGGACTCTCGCGCAACGGGCGGGAAGATAGCTGCGAATGCGAGGCTCTAGCAAACTTTTGTTGCTAGGAAGATTTCCGTTCCTCGGGACTGCCGTGGACATCACCAAGTCATGAGAACAATCAGCCTGCTGTCCTCGGAGAATACCTGGTACAGGTATGTATCTTCATTTTACCATTACACCAGAAAGTCAGCGTCTAACTACATAGGTTAAGCCTAGCCCTAGCTTTTGAATATTTGCCTTGCAGAATCAGAACAGATTTTCTACTTTATTCACTCAGGCTTCACTTAATTTGTCTTAGCAGGTGTGTCAACATGATACAAAACAAATGGGTTTAATTTACAGGTTTCTTTTTTGTTTTGTTTTTAAACAGTACCCCCAAATGGTCTAGTTGTTTACTGTGGAACAATTGTGACAGAAGAAGGAAAGGAAAAGAAAGTCAACATCGACTTTGAGCCCTTTAAACCAATCAATACGTCACTATATTTATGTGACAACAAATTCCATACTGAGGTAAGAAGCACTGATAACCTTGTATATTAAAGGAATGGCTTTTTATCAAAACTTCTACATAATTCCATATGGCCTTCGTGATACCCTTGCATTCTTATTCCACTTACACCCAGATCTGGACTGATCACTGAACAGCTCCAACAGGGCCACCTCACTACTACTTGGTAGCTTGTATGCACTGTTCTTTATACACTATAAGCATAATAATTTATTCCAGAGGTACTCAAATTGTCCTAGGGGTTCACAGACCAGTGGAGTTGTCAGGATATTCCTAATGAATATGCATGAGATTTGCATATGATAGAGGTTAAGGCATGCAAATCTCTCATCCATATTAGGGATATCCTGAAAACCTTACTGGCCCATGGACCCCCTTTGAGTAACCCTGATCTATACTGTGCTAGGCTGGGAGCAGAGCAGAGGTAAAAACACAGCATAGGTGGGGAAATGAAATTACTGGGCTGTTGTTGACAGCCGGGGATATTTAAATTTTAGGAGGCTTTTAAAGACTAATTTGTTTCAGAAATTTGTCACTGGAGTGTGTGGGGTGTGATCTGCTGTAATTCTGTTTTATATTGACTGTACTTCCTAGTTAATGACCAGTTTCTTTAGTGATCTGCAATGAACTGCAAGGTGTTTGCGGAATATAAGAATAAAGTTGTTACTCAGTCTGGACCTTAATGGTGTAAAATGCCAGCATTTTCAAATACGTGGAGGTGGATTTTGAGCCTATTACTCATTCGCTTTGCCGTTTAGAAAAATTAAGCAAGTGTTCAATATTAGTGTTTTGAGTAGTCATTCTGATTTACGTTACTTTATTCTGAGGATAAGCAGGATAAATGGTCACATGGATGAGTCATTTGATGGCATCAACATGGATAGTTTTTCCTAGGGAACTAAGGAAAAAATTTTAATCCAGTACGTGCTTGAAAAAGCCTTCATTCTCGCATATAGCCTCAGCCAGTGGTGTGCTGGAGCCAGCTTGCCAGAGCTGTTATTTTTTAAAGAATTTTGGGAGCCGGTTGTTAAACTTAAATAACCGGCTTCCAAAATTTGGGCTTGGGTGGCTCAGGTCCCTTCCTGGCAGCATCAGCTCCAGCTGTCCTGTGACTGAATATCTCACTCTGAGTCTGACCCTCGCGGCAAAACAAAAAAACAGCATGAAACCGTTTGCAGTGCCCTAGCCCTGCACGTGCTGCTGCCGGCTCCCTTCCTCTTCCCTCCAAAAACAGGAAGTTACATCCTGAGGGGAGGGAGGAGGTAGGAAGCCGGCAGCGGCGTGTGCAGGAGTACGGCCCCGTGCATGGTTTCATGCTGGTTTGTTTGTTTTGTTTTGCCCGCCACAGGCATGAGGATCGCAGTTCATGGTTCTTGCTTCAGGCCGCCGAAGTACCGGCCTTGGAGGAAAAAGGAAGCCAGCAACAGTGCATGCAGGGCTGCAGCTCAAAGAGGTTAGATTGAGAACAGAAGATGCATTAAGTCAAGATTCCTCAGAGGTTTGTCTTTCCCCTACCCCGTTCAGCCATCATGCCAAACAAAGCAAACAGTCCTTTGAGCTGCTGCATCCATGTTCTTTAATGTTGGTAGCATTTTTATTTAATCTCACTTGTATGTTCAAGCATGCCAACTTTTCATAGGTAGAGTAATAATTTGTTATAAATCGTAATTAGTGTCATTTGATTTGGAGGAGGGGCTGGTTATAGAGAGACTCTAGCATGTGTTGTATTCATACAGAGATTTTCTTCTGGTAAAGAGCCACTAAAACCTCTCCTACTCTCCTCCGCTCTCTTTACTCCTTCTCTTACTCTCAGCTGGTGACATCAATCCCAATCCTGGTCCTCCCCTTCTGCCTTATTCCTACTTATGCAGACCACATCATGACGTCTCTAATCTCATCTCTATTCCGCTACTTCCCCCTTACTCTTCTCTTGCGCTCTATGGAATGCCCGCTCCATCTGCAATAAACTTCCCTTCATTCACGACCTCTTCATTTCTCGTTCCCTCCATCTACTTGCCTTAACTGAAACTTAGCTCTCCCCTGATGACTCTACTTCTGTTGCGGCCCTTTGCCATGGTGGTTATCTTTTCTCTCATACCCCTCGCCCTGCCGGCCACGGTGGTGGCGTTGGATTGCTACTGTCTCCCTCCTGCAAATTCCAACCTCTTCTTCCACCCCAGTCTCACTGCTTTTTGTCCTTTGAAGTCCACTCCATTCGCCTTTTCACTCCTCTGCCTCTCCGACTGGCAGTCATTTATCGACCACCTGATAAGTCTCTTTCATCCTTTCTCATTGACTTTGAAGCCTGGCTTTCCTTCTTTCTTGAACCTATATCCCCCTCCATCATCCTTGGTGACTTTAACAACCGTACTGATGATTCCTCTGACTCTTATGCTTCCCAAGTCCTTGCCTTAACGTCTTCATTCAATCTTCAGCTGTGCTCCTCTGCACCCACCGACCAAAATGGTCACTGTCTCGACTTTATCTTCTCCTCTAACTGCTTTCCCTCCAGCTTCTGTTCCTCAGTTCTCCCCCTTTCTGACCATCACCTATTAACCTTCACACTTAAGCACCCTCCTCCCCAGTCCCACCTAATCTGAACCCCCACATCTAGGAATCTTCAAGCTATTGACCCCCTCACTCTGTCCTCTTGTGTCTCTAACCTTTTCTCTTCCACCATTCTATCTAAGTCTGTCAATGAAGCCGTTTCTTCCTATAATACTATCCTCTCCTCTGCTCTGGACACTCTTGCCCCTCCCATGCCCTGTCCTACTAGGTGTACCAAACCCCAGCCTTGGCTGACCTCTAAAATCCGCTACTTTCGTTCCTGTGCCTGCTCTGCTGAACATTCTTGACTTAAATCCCGCACCCTTGCTGACTTCATTCATTTCAAATTCATGCTAAACTCCTTCCAGTCTGCCCTTTCACGGGCCAAACAGGATTACTTTTCTTCGCCACACTGAACTCTCTTCTCAAAGTGCCTCCATCCCCAATTCCCCGGTCTCTTTCTCCTCAGACCCTAGCTGAGCACTTCCATGATAAAATCCGTAAGATTAACCTTGAATTTTCATCCAAACCCTCTCTCTTAGTTCACACCCCCTACTCTCCTTCCTCTCCCTCTTTTTCCTCCTTTTCTGAAGTTTCTACTGAGGAAACTGCCCTTCTTTTCTCCTCTAAATGTACTACCTGTTCCTCTGATCCCATTCCCACTTATCTACTTAACACTATCTCTCCTACTATCATTCCTGTCATCTGTCACATCCTTAATCTTTCACTCTCCACTGCAACTGTTCCTACGGCCTTCAAACATGCTGTTGTCCCTCCACTCCTTAAAAAACCCTCACTTGACCCTACCTGTCCCTCCAACTATCGCCCCATCTCCCTTCTCCCTTTCCTCTCCAAATTACTTGAACGCGTCGTCGTTCACCGCCATTGTCTTGACTTTCTTTCTTCTCAACCCACTTTAATCTGGTTTCCGCCCTCTTCACTCTACTGAAACTGCACTTACCAAAGTCTCTAATGACCTGCTGGCTAAATCCAGAGGTCTCTATTCTATCCTTATCCTTCTTGACCTATCTGCTGCTTTTGACACTGTTGACCACACCATACTCCTAGGTACGCTATCCTCGAGTGGATTCCAGGGTCCTATTCTTTCCTGGTTCTCCTCCTACCTCTCACTTCGCACTTTCAGTGTTCACTCTGGCGGTTCCTCTTCAACTTCCATCCCGCTTTCAGTTGGTGTGCCTCAGGGTTCTGTCCTTGGACCCCTCCTCTTCTCCATCTATACCTCTTCCCTTGGTACCCTGATTTCATCCCACTGCTTTCAATACCATCTTTACGCAGACGATTCTCAGATCTACATCTCCACCCCTGAAATCTCAACCTTCCTCAGCGACCCTCCAGACCGGTCAAGACGCTTGGTTATGCACGCCTACCAGCAGAGGGAGACTGAGAACACAAAAACTGAACCAAGTATAAGCCAGCAGCCAACCCCCAAGCAGCCAGTAAATCTCAGTCTCCAGCAGAGGGTAGAACGTGCAGCCTGAGCAGTCAGTCTGGTCTGGTAGGATTAGAGATTCTGATTTTTATACCCTGTACTTAGAATTTGTGCTTCGGGGAAGCGGGTCCGGTGGGGCTCCCTGTTCCCCTAGGGGTTTGCACCCGTGTCCGGGTTTTGCCCCTGCTGTACCTTGTGTAAAGGCAGCCTGGTGCCTCGGCTCCTGTGCTACAGGAACCTTGAGAGCCTTAGCCCTTGTCAGTAGATAGCAACTGGGCTGTTTGCTGTGTGTGTGGAGAAAAAAAAAAAAAAAAAAGGAAAGTAAGCAGCAGACAGTGCTGCCCTGCATCAGAACATTTTGTTGTTTCTCTTTTTGGGGGCTGGCAAGGGTTTTAGTGTGGTTTTGAGGAAGGGAGTAGAGCTGGGGCGATTTTGGCGGTTTGTGTGTGTACCGCTTTAAATTTAGCGATGTCGGCGGGAAAAGCGGCTCGTTGCCGTTCCTGCGCGCGTCGGGGGATTGAAACGCCCGGAGCTCCGTGCAAGTTTTGCGGTGAGCCTAAGCACTCTCTCTCTTCTCCTCCGGTTTTGTCTGCTGAGGTTTCGGGCAGCAGTAAGGGCCTCCCGGGGTCTGATTCAGGTTCTGGTGCGGTGACGGCGGTCCCGATTTTGGCGGGAACCGCCGCCATCTTGGATTCGGCTCCGATGGCGATCCCGGCCCAGCAGGTGGTGGAGGGCCCGGGTCAGAATGTTGGGTGCTCTCCAGGGCCTTCGGGGGCTATGGGTTTCCCACCGGAGTTTGTCTGGTCGATGTTTCAGGCCTGGCAGGCAGGTGCTTCTCAGCCGGAGGTACAGAAGGGGGCAGCTCCTTTGGGGGGAAAGCGCCCACGGCTAGACTATGTGGAGGACCCTGATTTTTTGTCTTTCCCTCCCTCGGAGGATGAGGGTAGTGGATTGGGTGATGAGTTCCCTTTAGACGTTGATCCTGAAGAGGAGGGGTTCTTCCCAGGGGAGGATTCCTCGGTGGTAAGGATTTTTCCTAGGGATGAGCTTCCGGAGCTCATTGATCAAGTGATGTCTACGCTTAGGTTTGAGGCTCCTGAGCCGGTAGTAGCGGAGGTTAAGCAGATAGACCCTTTGGTTAAGGGTATTCGTAAGGCTTCTCGTTCTTTCCCTATGAATCAGGATCTGAGGGATATGATCTTACAGGAGTGGTCCTCTCCAGATTCAGCCTGTCGGGTGGTTAAAGCAATGGCGAGGCTTTATCCTATTCCCCAAGAGGATAGGGATTCTTTTAAATCTCCTACAGTGGATGCGGTGGTGACGGCGGTCACCAAAGCTACGGCCATCCCGGTTGATGGGGGGACTGCTCTCAGAGACCCGCAGGATAGGAAGTTGGAGTCGTTTGTTTGGCGCAGTTTTGATCTCTCGGCCTTGTCTCTGCAAGCCGCTCTATGTGGAGGTCTAGTGGCTCGGGCGTGTTTCCGTTGGGCTGAAAAGCTTCTGGATGGTCCCGCGCTGGACAGGGCTGCCGTGGTGCAGGAGTTAGCCAAGTTGGAGATGGGATCTTCCTTTCTGGCAGATGCTAGTTATGATTTGTTGAGGGCTTCGGCGAAGAATATGGCTTTGGTGGTTGGAGCTCGTCGGGCCCTGTGGCTTCGTGGATGGACTGCGGATGCGGCTTCTAAATCCAAGTTGTGTTCGCTTCCCTTTAAAGGGTCCATGCTTTTTGGAGAAGAGTTGGATAAATTGGTGCGTGGTCTTGGGGAGGCTAAGATTCCGCGGTTGCCGGAATTGCGACCTAGAGGAGGGGGTCGCGGTATGTCAGGGCGTGCTCGTTTGAAGGATGCCCGGCGCTATAGGCCAGGTAGGTTTAGTGTGCCGTTTAGAGGCAGATATTTTCAGCGTACTCAGCCCTTTCGTGGGGGTCGTCGAGGAGGACGTGAGGTCTCGGGGGGAGCTCTGTCCTCCGGTCGTGCTTCGCAATGAAGGTTTGCGGGTCCAGCCTCTGGTGCGAGTAGGTGCTCGGTTGAGTCAGTTTTATCAGAGGTGGGCCCATATCACGACAGACCAGTGGGTCCTCGAAGTGGTGCGAGACGGGTACGCCTTGGAGTTCGAAGAGTTTCTGCCAGATTTCTTTGTGGCCTCCCCATGCCGCTCTCGGCTCAAGGCCAGGGCAATTCGGCAGACTCTCCAGCGGTTGATAGATTTAGGGGCTGTAGTGCCGGTTGCAGAGAGAGGGACCGGTTGTTATTCGATTTATTTTGTGGTTCCCAAAAAGGAGGATTCCTTCCGGCCTATTTTAGATCTAAAACGAGTCAACGGGGCGTTGAAGGTTCCCTCGTTTCGCATGGAAACGTTGCGGTCGGTCATAGTAGCGGTTCAGTCGGGAGAATTTCTCACTTCTCTGGATCTGACGGAAGCTTATCTGCATATTCCCATTCGGAAGGCGCATCACCGGTTTCTTCGCTTTGCGGTTCTAGGACATCACTTTCAGTTTTGTGCTCTGCCGTTCGGTCTGGCTACGGCGCCGCGTACTTTTCCAAGGTTATGGTGGTAGTGGCGGCGGCTTTGAGGCAGCAAGGAGTATTGGTTCACCCATATCTCGACGATTGGCTGATTCGAGCCAAATCCTATCAGGAGAGTGTGGAAGCAACAGCGAAGGTAGTATCTGTTTTGGAGTCGCTCGGCTGGGTGGTGAACAGTGTCAAGAGTCATCTGGTTCCGTCCCAATCCCTAGAATATCTGGGGGTTCGTTTCGATACGGTGCGGGGCCTGGTGTTTCTGCCGCCCGTTCGGATTGCCAAGATTCAGGGGCTGATCCGTCAGTTTTCTGCCAAACGGTCTCCGTCAGCTCACGGGTATCTTCAGATTTTGGGGCTGATGGCGGCATCGATAGAGGTGGTGCTGTGGGCCAGAGCTCACATGAGGCAGTTGCAG
This sequence comes from Microcaecilia unicolor, assembly GCF_901765095.1. NCBI lineage: Eukaryota > Metazoa > Chordata > Amphibia > Gymnophiona > Siphonopidae > Microcaecilia > Microcaecilia unicolor. The sequence goes on along the minus strand of NC_044038.1, from coordinate 127,263,045 downwards.
TCAGCGCTGTTGGATCGTTGGTCGCCGCAGTCTCAGAGTTTGGAGGTCAGACTATTCTTGCCGGAGGCGGTGCGATTCAGTCTGCGGTGGTGGCTTCATACTCCGAATCTGGAGAGAGGGATGCCCTTGGATTCTCCGGATTGGATTGTGGTGACCACAGATGCCAGTCTGGCAGGCTGGGGAGCACATTGTCTGGGTCAGGTGGCACAGGGGCTCTGGTCACCGGACGAGGCCCTTTGGTCAATCAATCGGCTCGAGACTCGGGCGGTCCGGTTGGCGTTGCAGGCCCTGCAGCATCTTCTCGCCGGGAAGGCAGTTCGAGTTCTGTCCGACAACGCCACGGCGGTAGCTTACGTAAACCATCAGGGGGGCACAAAGAGTCGCGATGTGGCCGAGGAGACGGCAGAGTTGATGCAGTGGGCGGAGCTTCATCTGCAGAGTCTCTCCGCAGGTCATGTGGCCGGAGTGGACAATCTCCAGGCGGACTTTCTGAGCAGGCACACTCTGGATCCAGGAGAGTGGTCGCTGCATCGTCCGCTGTTTCATCGGCTGGTGCTGGAGTGGGGACTGCCGGTGGTAGATCTTATGGCAACAGCCAGCAATGCTCAAGTGCCCAGGTTCTTCAGTCGGAGGCGGGACCCTCGGTCCGAGGGGATCGATGCTCTGGTGCTTCCGTGGCCACCGCGTCAACTGTTGTACGTGTTCCCTCCTTGGCCTCTAGTGGGGCGCGTAGTTCAAAGAATAGAGCGATACGTCGGCACGGTGATACTCGTGGCTCCGTATTGGCCACGTCGTCCGTGGTTCGGCGATCTAGTGCGGTTGGCGATCAAGGGTCCCCTGAGGTTGGACGGGTCGGTGGTGTTGTTGCAGGGCCCTATCGTAATGCCCGACCCGGTTCCATTCTCGCTTACGGCCTGGCTCTTGAAAGGGACAGGTTGAAGAAGAAAGGGTTTTCAGCTAGAGTAATTGAGACTATGTTGCAGTCTCGTAAACAGTCCACGTCCTTTGCTTATGTGCGAGTGTGGCGGATTTTTGAGAACTGGTGTAGGGATCGTTCTTATTCGCCTTGGAACTCGTCTCTTCCGCAGGTGTTAGAGTTTTTGCAGGATGGGGTGGACAGAGGTCTAGCTCTTTCTTCTTTGAAGGTGCAGATTGCGGCCTTGGCTTGTTTCCGGGGTAGGATCCGGGGGGTTTCCTTGGCATCTGCTCCCGATGTGGTTCGGTTTTTGCGAGCGGTGAAGTTGATCCGTCCTCCTCTTCGTCCGGTAGTTCCGCCGTGGGATTTGAACTTGGTCTTGGAGGTTTTGGTGGGACCGCCCTTTGAGCCTTTGGTTACAAGTACTTGGAAGGATTTGACTTTGAAGACAGTGTTCTTGGTGGCTATTACGTCGGCTCGGCGAGTTTCGGAGTTGCAGGCTTTGTCTTGTCGGGCGCCCTTTCTGACCTTTTCTAAGGAGAAGGTGTCGTTGAGGCCGGTCCCATCTTTTTTGCCTAAGGTGGTCTCTTCCTTTCATGTGAATCAGGACATTTCTTTACCGGTTCTGGGAGATAGGCTCGGAGATTCTTCTCAGCGCCGTTTGGCTAAGCTGGATGTTCGTCGAGTTTTGCGGTCTTATTTAGTCAGGACGCGAGAGTTTCGGTCTTCGGATAGATTGTTTGTGTTGTTTGGAGGACCTAAGAAGGGAGCTGCGGCTTCTAAGGTAACAATTTCCAGATGGTTGAAAGAAGCAGTTTCTTCTGCGTATTTGCTCAAGGGACGTAGAGTGCCAGAGTTACTAAAGGCACACTCGACCAGGGGAGTAGCTTCTTCCTGGGCAGAGAGTGGTTTAGTGCCGCCGCAGGATATTTGCAGGGCGGCGGTCTGGTCCTCGCTGCATTCATTTGTGAAGCATTATAGAATTGATGTGCAGGCCAGGCAGGATGCCAGTTTTGGGGAGGCAGTGTTGACTTCTGGGGTGCAAAGTTCCCGCCCTTAGATGTTTACTGCTTTGGTACTGCCCAAGCGTCTTGACCGGTCTGGAGGGTCGCTGAGGAAGGTGAAATTAGATCTTACCTGCTAATTTTCTTTCCTCTAGACCCTCCAGACCGGTCAAGAACCCTCCCGCTGTGTATATTTCTGGTGCTTTGTCCTAGTGTGCTTGAGAGATGATTGATATGGACATTTCTATGTTGCTATTGCTGATAGGACTCTAAATTGGGAGCTTTGGATTTCTGAAGTTCCATTGTTTTCCTCTGGGTTTCAGAGAAGGACCGCAACGCTGTGGCGTTCGGTTATTGGAAGCACGTTACCAAGAATTGTTTCTGAGTACAGGGTTCTTTGACCTTTCGGGGTTATAGTTTAGGTTTTTTCATTGGTTGCGTTTTGCTTTGTTAAGGATTTACTGGCTGCTTGGGGGTTGGCTGCTGGCTTATACTTGGTTCAGTTTTTGTGTTCTCAGTCTCCCTCTGCTGGTAGGCGTGCATAACCAAGCGTCTTGACCGGTCTGGAGGGTCTAGAGGAAAGAAAATTAGCAGGTAAGATCTAATTTCACCTTAATCCAGGACAAAATTTCATCCTGCTTCCCCTCCGAAGGGACACCACCTTTTAGTGGTGGAGGGGCTTCTGTGTTTCAATGACTCAGAGGGCTATGCTGAAGGGTTACCCATATCAGATAGGCCTCTGAGGAGAAACCAGACAAAGTGTCCTTAACTGAGAGGAAGGGTGAGATGGTGACCTGGAGATCGTATGCCCAACGGCCTAGCTGCCCTCTGAGGTTCTGTTTTCTTTATGTAAATTTCCTCTCTGCAATTGCATTTTCCTTAACTGAGAGGAAGGGAACAACCGGTGGTCAGCCGCTGATGGCCAGCATTTTGTCCCCTGAGCAGCAAGTGCAGGATCGCTGCGCATCGAACTACCCACAGATGAAAGGGTTGGCGAGTCCTTTGATTAGCGCCGGCGAAGGAGCGTCGACGCTCTTGGACCTGGAAAAACAACTCCATTGCTCCCGAATTATTCAACCACCATGTCCAAAGGAGTGGAGGAGTGAGTTAGAGGCATATGCTGAAACGGAGGACGTTTACAGCAGAACCCGAATCGGCGGAACCACTCCTAAACACCTCAAGAGAAATCATCTTGGAGTTTTTGGCTTCTGTGGAGGTTACATTGAATACCATCTGGAAGGCGCTTCGAGACCTAACGGCGGTAGTAAATAATTTTGTTTCAGGTATGATCTTATTGGAGAGTTGCATGGACAATTTGACTGAACCCTCTGAGAGTGAAAAAATTGATAAAACAGATGAAGTTCTGTACAAGCAAGAAGTGGTTATGATCTTGAAAATGATAATGGACCAGAAACTTTTTTTTTTAAATTTTTTATTTAGAACCATTTAAATTTTTACAAGCGATAAAACAACTTACTGGAAATACAGAGAAAGTAATATGTAGGAATTATTTAAGTCAGGTAATTCCATTCTCTTCCTTAGACCACTAAATAGGGAGAGTGAAACAAGGTAAGGAGATCAATTAAACAGTAAACAGAAAAAAAAACCTTGGTATTAACCTGATTATCCCCAGATATTATTCGTCTAATTTATTATTCCATTTTGATCATCTGGTTGGCTTCTTCAAGGCCAATACAGTGTATAGTCAAATCATTTCATTGAAAAACATACTTATTGTCCAATATTAGTTAGAAATAATACATCTGATTACATTCTTTCTCTTTTAAAAACCAGAAGTTATTTAACAATACATATACTTAAGTCTCTAATTCAAATCCCACTGATTAAAGTAATCCCAGTTTTCACAGGCTTCACTCCTTTTAAAGTAATAATTTGAGGAAATACTTCTGAGGAAAACTTTAGGAGTCATACCCAGAACTCTGGGAAAAACAATCATCTCGATATTAATCATCTATAATAATCATTTTATTATTCAAAATTTCTGGTCTATTATCATAACCACTTTTTGCTCATGTAGAATCATTTGTTATATCAATTTTTTACTCTCAAAGAGTTCCGTTGACTTGTCCATGTAACTCTCTAATAAAATTATATCTGAAACAAAATTATTTACTGCCACCGTTAGGTCCCGAAGCGCCTTCCAGATAGTATTCAATGTAACCTCCACGGGAGCCAAAAACTCCAAGTTGATGTCTCATAGGTGTTTAGGAGTGGTTCCGCCGATTCAGTTTCTGCTGTAAACGTCCTCCGTTTCAGCATATACCTCTAACTCACTCTTCCACTCCTTTGGACATGGTGGTTGAATAATTCAGGAGCGATGGAGTTTTTTCCAGGTCCAAGAGCATTAACACTCCTTCGCCGGCGCTAATCAAAGGACTCGCCAACCCTTTCATCTATGGGCAGTTCATCGCGCAGCGGTCCCGCACTTGCTGCTCAGGGGATAAAATGCTAGCCATCAGCGGCTGACCGCCGGTTGTCCCCGTCCTCTCAGTTAAGGTAACTGCAATTGCAGAGAGGAAATACGTAAAGAAGACGAAACTTCAGAGGGCAGCTGGGCCATTTGGCATACGAACTTCAGGTCACCATCTTACCACTCTCCCAGTTTGGGACACTCTTTGACTGGTTTCTCCTCAGAGGCCTGTCTGATATGGGTAACCCTTCTTCATAGCCCTCTAAGTCATTGAAACACACAAGCCCCTCCACCTCTACAACAAGGTGGTGTCCCTTCGGAGGGGAATGGACCAGAAACTTTGAATAATAAGGTGGATGTTTTTGTGGATGATTAATGTCGAGATTATTGTTTTTCCCAGAGTTACAGGTATGACTCCTAAAGTTTTCCTCAGAAATATTTCCTTAATTATTACTTCGAAAGGAGTGAAGCCTGTGAAAACTGGGATTGCTTTAATCAGTGGGATTTGAATTAGAGATTTGAGTATATGTATTGTTAAATAATTTCTGGTTTTTAAAAGAGAGAGAATGTAATCAGATGTATTATGTCTAACTAAAACCTGGATAATAGTATGTTCTCAATGAAATGAATTGACTTTACGCCGTATTTGGTCTTGAAGCCAACCAGATGATCAATGTGGAATAATGAACTAGACGAGTAATATCTGGGGATAATCAGGTTAATACCATGTTTTCTTTTTTTATGTTTACTGTTTAATTGATCTCCTTGTCTTATTTCACTCTCCCTATTTTTCTTCACTTTGTGGTCTAAGAAAGAGAAAGATTGTATATAATCCATATATCTAGTTGGGATTGTTTTCTTCTTATATTGTATTAATGTGCAGTCATCTCTGTATTACTGTTTGCAAGTGACCCTTGTAAAATGAAAAAATAATAAATGATTTAAAAAAATAATTTCATCCTGCTTGTCTGACATTGCTGCTTGGATGTCTCTACGCCATCTGAAGTTAAACATGACTAAAACTGAACTTCTCATTTTTTCCCCCTAAACCCACCTCCCCTCTTCCCCCATTCTCTATCTCTGTTAATGGCTCTCACATCCTCCCTGTCTCCTTGGCTCGTAATCTTGGTGTCACCTTTGATTCCTCTCACTCCTTCTCTGCACATATCCAACAGATCGCCAAAACCTGTCGTTTCTTTATCTACAATATTAGCAAAATTCGCCCCTTCCTTTCTAAATACGCTGCCAAAACCCTTATCCACACCCTTGTCACCTCTTGCTTGGATTATTGCAATTTACTTCTCACTGGTCTTCCGCTCAGTCATCTCTCTCCTCTCCAGTCTGTCCAAAATTCTGCAGCACGGCTTATTTTCCGCCAAAATTGTTACAACCACACTAGCCCACTCCTCAAGTTACTTCACTGGCTCCCTGTCCACTTCCATATACAGTTCATACTTCTCTTACTGACCTTTAAATGCATCCATTCTGCAGCCCCCCATTACCTCTCCACTCTCATCTCTCCCTACATTCCTCCCCGTGACCTCCGCTCACTGGACAAATCTCTCTTGTCGTCCCCCTTCTCCTCCACTAACTCCAGGCTTCGTTCCTTTTGCTCTCGCGGCACCTTATGCCTGGAACTGTCTTCCCGAACCCATACGTCTAGCTCCTTCTTTACCTGTTTTCAAATCTATGCTGAAAACCCACCTTTTCACTGCTGCTTTTAGCTCCTAGCCACTACTCATTTGCCCCCCCCCCCCCCCGTTCCTTTTCGCCCAGTACTTCCCTCACCCTTAATTGTCTTGTCTGTATTATTTTAGATTGTAAGCTCTATTGAGCAGGGACTGTCTGTCAGGTGTTCAGCGCTGCGTGCGTCTGGTAGCGCTATACAAATGCTACCGTAATAATAAGAATAAGTCAGGCATCATGTTAAGAGAATCAGGTGCTCAACAAAATTTCTATTTATTAATATTTTAAGTTATTTATGACATTTATATCCCACGTTAAACATTAATTAGGTTGAAGCCTGGGAGCATTTAAAGTCGTTTTGTTTTTTTTTCTCCTGTGCCTAGATCAAAAGAAAAAGATAGTCGGCATCCTTGCCAACAAAGACATGCCTAGCATGCCCACGGAGGGGAGAGCAGGGAGTGCGTTCTCCCCCTCCCACCACCACCACCACGTGCACACACGCATTGTATGGTTGGCTATGCCCGGAGAGAGAGATGCCTGTTAAAAATTTTCCAGCACACAACTGCTCACAGCTGTCTTTAGTCTTTTCAGCAGCACCATCATAAAGTCCATTCCCTATCATCAAGCCAATCAATTCATAGACTGGTGGATTGTGTCCATCTACCAGCAGGTGGAGATAGAGAGCAATCTTTTGCCTCCCTATATGTGGTCATGTGCTGCCGGAAATTCCCCAGTATGTTCTCTATCTCAGCAGGTGTGTGGTCACACAGCAGCAGCTCTGGCTAGGTCTCCAAGCCTAATTGTTTAGGTTTTGTTGAGTACCTGGGGTTGAGGGCTCTTTGTGAGCAAGTGCAAACCTGGTGGTGCCAGGTCCCTCCTTTTCTCCCCCCTCCTGCTGGCTCCGTTAAAAAAAAAAAAAAAAAAAAATTTTTTCAACGTTCAAAAAGGAGGCCCATTTGCAGCTGCTCACTGGAACAAGTCGTCGCTGCTCGGAGTAAGAAGCAGGTAATTTTTACCTTTTACTAGCGGACAGGGGGTTCCCCGAACGGTCTCCACGTGGCTATGGCCGCGGATGGCAAGGGCGCGCAAAAAGACGCTCCCCTTGAACGCGTTCGCGCGCCTAGCGGGGAAGCGGGGGGATCAAAGGTAGAGTCGCCCTTTTTGGGCGCCCTTTCGGAACAGGGAGAGTTCACCGGTTTTTCCTCTGGTGCAGCGGCCTTTCCCGCCATATGCGCCCATCCCCCGCTGGCCGCCCTCCCGGTCGTGACCGGCCATGCGGCTCGGTCGGCTTCTTCTTAGGCCGCCCTCGAGATGGGAGACATTAACAGCTTGGTCGCCCTTGAATCAGGCGACAATAAGAAGTCGGCGAAATTAAAACGCCCTTCTTCCCACGCGGCTCCTCGGAGTTTCGCGCCGTATGCGCAACACGCCTCTCCCCTGCTACTGGGAGCACAGATGGAGGGCGCCTCTAGGGCCGCGGCACAGGCTGCAGAAATGCACAGACTGGGGGGTTTCTCCCCTGAGTTCATTTTGCTGCTGCATCAAGCCTTTCTTATGCAGAACACTGTCCCTGCCCACCCCTCTGATCGGGGTGGATCTTCCACCCTCGGGGGACTCGGTCTCCTCTGATGTGGATGACGGCAGCGTGTCTGAGTTCTCCCAGAGATCCTTAGTGGAATCGATGGAAGAGACTGATCCTCGCTCGGATGGAATGGACAACTACTCTGCAGCGCGGCTTTTTTGCTTGGAGGATTTGCCCAACCTGCTTGTGCAGGCCATGAGCATTTTGAAGATTGCCTCTCCGGAGGAAGGCTCTCTCTCAGCCTCTACTGGCTCCGCCATTATGCTGGGAACGAAGCGCCCGCCTAGAACCTTCCACGTTCATGAAGCCATGCAGACCTTAATTTCAGCGCAATGGGATGCCCCTGAGGCGAGCCTGAAAGTAGCCAGGGCTATGTCCCGTCTGTACCCCTTTCCTGAGGGGGAATGGGAAGCCTTTGTCTGGCCCACGGTAGATTCCTTAATCACTGCCGTGACTAAGAAAACGGCGCTGCCGGTGGAAGGTGGCACTGCCCTGAAGGACGCCCAAGACAGGAAAATGGAGGCAGCCTTAAAGTCGTCCTTTGAGGCGGCCGCTCTGAGTTTGCAAGCCTCGGTTTGCGGCTCCTACGTGGCTAGGGCATGCCTGACTGTTTTGCAGCGGGCTTCTCCCTCGGACCCTTCCTGGAGGGCGGAATGGCCGACCCTGGAGTCGGGTTTGGCCTACTTGGCAGACTTGCTGTATGATGTTTTGAGAGCCTCGGCCAAGGACATGGCTCAGACAGTCTCTGCGCGGCGGTGGCTCTGGCTTAAGCACTGGTCTGCTGACCATGCCTCTAAATTCGCCTAGCCAAGTTGCCTTTTAAAGGCAAGCTGCTCTTTGGGGCCGAGCTGGACAAGATCGTGACAGAGCTCGGCACGTCCAAGGGCAAGAGGTTGCCGGAGGTCATGGCTCGGGCCGGCAGTGCCCGTCCTGGTCCCTCTAAGGGCCAATTCCAGGAAGCCCGTCGGTATCGCCCGGGCAAGTCGGCCTCCTCTGCCTCCGCTTCCTTCAAACGGAACTTCTCCCCCAAGCAGCATTCGTAGGGACCGCCGTCCCGGAGGTTCGTCCTCCGGCCCACCCCCAGGGTCGCGTACCCAATGACGGGGACCTGGTCCATGGCCCAGTGCAGATAGGAGGAAGGTTATCCTCGTTTCTGGGCGAGTGGACCAGGGTAACTTCAGACGCTTGGGTTCTGGAAGTCATCAGAGACGGCTACAAGCTAGAGTTCTGCCGACCCCTAAGAGATGGGTTTGTAAACTCTCCTTGCAAGTCTCAGGTCAAAGCAGCTGCCGTGCAGCAGACTTTGAGCAACCTGATCCGCCTGGGCGCGGTGGTCCTGGTGCCAGTAGATTAGCTTGGCAAGGGGTGCTACTCCATTTACTTTGTGGTGCCAAAGAAAGAAGGATCTGCTCGGCCTATTCTCGACCTCAAGGGAGTCAATCAGGCCTTGAAAGTTCAGCACTTCCGGATGGAGACCCTCCGCTCCGTAATAGCTGCGGTGAAAAAGGGAGAATTCCTAGCCTCCCTGGACATCAAGGAAGCTTACCTACGTATTCCCATCTAGCCGCCTCATCAGCGCTTTCTGCGCTTTGCAGTGCTGAGCCGACACTTCCAGTTCAGAGCCCTCCCGTTCGTGACCTTCTCCAAAGTAATGGTGGTCATCGCGGCCTTCCTCCGCAAGGAGGGAGTGCAAGTCCATCCCTATCTGGACGACTGGCTGATCCGAGCCCCTTCCTATGCGGAGTGCAGGAGAGCTACAGACAGGGTCATTGCTCTTCTGAGCTCCCTGGGATGGATCATCAACTGGGAGAAAAGCCAGCTGCGCCCGACTCAGTCCCTGGAGTATCTGGGAGTTCGATTCGACACCCAAGTGGGCAGAGTGTTCCTGCCAGACAACCAGAGCGTCAAGCTTCAGACCCAGGTGGGCCAGTTCCTAGCCTCCTCTACTCTTCGGGCTTGGGACTATGTGCAACTGTTGGGCTCCATGACGGCCACGATGGAGGTAGTGCCCTGGGCCAGGGCTCATATGAGACCACTACAGCACTCTCTTCTGTGGCGGTGGTCTCCAGTCTCTGAGGATTACACCGTACGCCTTCCTGTGGATCCAGCGTTGCGAAAGGCGCTGAGCTGGTGGCTGAGGCCAGGCAAGCTGTCCGCAGGGATGCCTCTTACGACCCCGGAGTGGGTGGTCGTCACGACGGACGCCTGCTTGACGGGCTGGGGAGTCCACTGCCTGGGACGGATGGGGAGTCCACTGCCTGGGACGGACAGCGCAGGGGCTCTGGTCTCCTGCAGAGATGAAATGGTCCATCAACCTCCTGGAACTCCAAGCCATTCGGTTGGCGCTTCTAGAGTTTCTCCCGGTACTGGTGCTGAGGCCTGTACGGGTCCTGTCGGACAATGCCACGGCTGTGGCCTATTCAATCGCCAGGGAGGTACCAGGAGCGCCCCTCTAGCCAAGGAGGCCATGAAGCTATGCCTGTGGGCGGAAGCGAATCTGGAACAGCTGTCGGCTGCCCACATTGCGGGAGTCATGAATGTCAAGGCGGACTTTCTCAGTCGCCATACCTTCGATCCCGGAGAGTGGCAACTGTCTGCTCGGGCGTTCTTGGTCATCTCGAAACGCTGGGGCCGGCCGAGCCTGGATCTGATGGCGTCCTCGGCCAATTGCCAAGTGCCACGTTTTTTCAGCAGAGGACGGGACCCTTGATCTCTGGGAGTCTATGCTCTTCTCCAGCAGTGGCCGGCACAGGAGCTTCTCTGTTCTCGCCCTGGCCCATGATGGGCAGGGTGCTAGGCCGGGTGGCAAAGCATCCGGGCCGGGTGATCCTGGTGGGTCCGGATTGGCCCAGACGTCCCTGGTATGCGGACTTGATCAGACTCTCGGTGGACGGCCCTCTGCGGCTGCCAGCGGAGCGGGGCCTCTTACTTCAGGGTCCCGTGGTGATAGAGGATCCCTCTCCCTTTGGTCTTACGGCCTGGCTGTTGAGCGGAAGCGGCTGAGGAAGAAGGGCTTCTCAGACAAGGTCATCGCCACTATGCTGAGAGCGAGGAAGCGCTCTACTTCCACCACTTACGCCTTTGCGTCATGGTGCGAGGCAGGCTCTGTATCGCCCTTCACTGTTCCAATATCTTCAGTGTTGGCGTTCCTGCAAGAGGGGCTGGAGAAAGGCCTGTCGTTCAGTTCGCTGAAAGTCCAGGTGGTGGCTCTAGCTAGCTTCAGGGGTCGTCGGAAGGGGGCTTCCCTGGCTTCACAGCCGGATGTGGTACGTTTTCTCAAAGGAGTTAATCACCTGCGCCCCCCTCTGCACTCGATAGTGCCTACGTGGAATCTCAATCTGGTGCTACGGACTTTGCAGAGGCCGCCCTCGAGCTCTTGCCAAGGGCATCGCTGAAGGACCTGACGTTGAAAGCAGTCTTCCTGGTGGCTATCACATCAGCCAGAAGAGTTTCCGAGCTCCAGGCGCTCTCGTGTAGAGAACCGTTCCTGCGATTCACTGAGGCAGGAGTATCGATTCGCCCAGTGCCTTCCTTCCTGCCCAAGATTGTTTCTCGATTCCATGTGAATCAGCAGCTTTACCTACCCTCCTTTCGTAGGGAGGATTACCCAGAGGAGTACCCTGCGCTCAAATACCTGGATGTTAGACGGGTCATCATCAGATACTTGGAAGTGACCAATGATTTCCGGAAGTCGGATCATCTGTTCATGCTGTTCGCAGGCCTTCGTAAGGGTCTGCAGGCTGCTAAGCCTACGGTGGCACGTTGGGTCAAGGAGACGATCGCGTCAGCTTATGTGGCGGCAGGAAAGATTCCGCCTATTCAGCTGAAGGCACACAGATCTGTCTCCTTGGAAGAGATTTACAGAGCGGCTACTTGGTCGTCGGCTCATACCTTCTCACGACATTACCGCTTGGATGTGGCTGCTCGGGCCGAGGACCAGTTTGGGGCTTCAGTGTTGCGTTCAGGGATTTCCATGTCCCGCCCTGGGTGAGTACTGCTTCGGTACATCCCACCAGTCTATGGATTGATCGGCTTGATGATAGGGAAGGTAAAATTATGTATCATACCTGATAATTTTCTTTCCCTTAATCATAGCCGATCAATCCATAGCCCCTCCCAGATATCTGTATTGTTTGTGTTCTGGTTATATTTCAGGTTCAAGTTCAGTCTTCATTTCCTGTTCACGAGGACTTCGTGTTCAAGTTCTTCCAATTGAAGTCTCTTCGAGTTGAGACGATTTTGTGTTACAGTGAGCTGCTGCTTCCTCTCCCCCTGTTTCGGCGGTGGCTGGATTGATAACTAAATTATGCCGGCGCTCCCTCCCGCTTCGTGCGGCTGTAGGGTAGCTTTGTATCCCTCCCACTTCGGCGGTGTTAGGGTAAGCCAGCTCCTCCCACGGTTGAGGTAGCAGGATAAGCCAGTTTCCCCCGCGTCGGCGGGTGTGGTTTCCCGCCCACCGCCCCGGCGGTGGTGCTTTGGAATATTTCCCCTCCCCCACTTCGGCGGTGGTGAGCTGGGCAGAGTGTCCCTTTGTGGGTGTAATTCTCTAAGTGCTGAGTCCTGCGGATGGAGCTTTGATATCGACATACTGGGGAATTTCTGGCAGCACATGACCACATATAGGGAGGCAAAAGATTGCTCTCTATCTCCACCTGCTACTACTACTACTATTTAGCATTTCTATAGCGCTACAAGGCGTACGCAGCGCTGCACAAACATAGAAGGAAGACAGTCCCTGCTCAAAGAGCTTACAGTCTAATAGACAAAAAATAAAGTAACAAATCAAATCAATTAATGTGTAGAGGAAGGAGGAGAGGGAGGGTAGGTGGAGGCAAGTGGTTACAAGTGGTTACGAGTCAAAAGCAATGTTAAAGTGGTGGGCTTTCAGTCTAGATTTAAAGGTGGCCAAGGATGGGGCAAGATGTAGGGGCTCAGGAAGTTTATTCCAGGCGTAGGGTGCAGCGAGACAGAAGGCGCGAAGTCTGGAGTTGGCAGTAGTGGAGAAGGGAACAGATAAGAAGGATTTATCCATGGAGCGGAGTGCACGGGAAGGGGTGTAGGGAAGGACGAGTGTGGAGAGATACTGAGGAGCAGCAGAGTGAGTACATTTATAGGTTAGTAGAAGAAGTTTGAACAGGATACGAAAATGGATAGGGAGCCAGTGAAGCGACTTGAGGAGAGGGGTAGTATGAGTAAAGCGACCCTGGCGGAAGACGAGACGGGCAGCAGAGTTTTGAACCGATTGGATAGGGGAGAGGTGACTAAGTGGGAGGCCAGCAAGAAGCAGATTGCAGTAGTCTAAACGAGAGGTGACAAGGGTGTGGATGAGGGCTTTGGTAGAGTGCTCGGAAAGAAAGGGGCGGATTTTACAGATGTTGTAAAGAAAGAAACGACAGGTCTTGGCGATCTGCTGGATATGATCAGAGAAGGAGAGAGAAGAGTCAAAGATGACCCCAAGGTTTCGAGCTGAGGAGACAGGGAGAATGAGAGAGCCATCAACAGAAATAGAAAACGTGGGGAGGTGGGTTTGGGGGGGAAAATGAGAAGCTCGGTTTTGGTCATGTTTAATTTCAGGTGGCGTTGAGACAGCCAGACAGCAATGTCAGACAAGCACACTGGTTTGGTTTGGATGCAAGGTGAGATTTCAGGGGTAGAAAGGTAGATTTGGGAGTCATCAGCATAGAGATGGTAGGAAAAGCCATGGGATGAGATTAATGAACCAAGGGAAGAAGTGTAGATAGAAAAGAGGAGGGGACCAAGAACAGAACCCTGAGGTACGCCGACAGGCAGAGGGATAGAAGTAGAAGAGGATCCACCAGAGTGAACACTGAAGGTGCGGAGGGAGAGGTAGGAAGAGAACCAGGAAAGGACAGAGCCCTGGAATCCAAGTGAGGACAGGGTATCGAGGAGTATGCTGTGATCGACAGTGTCAAAAGCAGCGGAAAGATCAAGAAGTGAGGATGGAATAGAGACCTCTGGATTTAGCCAGTAATAGGTCATTGGAGACTTTAGTAAGCGCAGTTTCGGTTGAGTGGAGAGGGCGAAAACCAGATTGTAGTGGGTCAAGAATAGCATGTGAGGACAGAAAATCAAGGCAGCGGCGGTGAACAGCATGCTCAAGTAATTTGGAGAGAAAGGGAAGGAGGGAGATGGGTCGGTAATTAGAGGGACAAGTAGGGTCGAGTGAAGACTTCAGAGGTGTGACCACAGCATGTTTAAAGGCAGCAGGGACAGTCGCAGTGAAAATGTGAGAGGTTGAGAATGTGACAGATAAAAGGAATAAGAGCAGGCGAGATGGCATTAAGAAGGTGGGTGGGAATGGGATCAGAGGGAACAGGTGGTACATTTTGAGGAAGAAAGGAGATGTGTAGTTTCCTCAATAGTAACTTCAGGAAAGGAGGAAAGGGAATGACGGGAAGGAGAGAGAGGGGAACGGACTAGTGGAGGGAGAGGTGGGGAGGTAGAGAATGCAGGGTTTATCTTTTGAACCTTGTCGTGAAAGAATTCAGCAAGGGTCTGAGGAGATAATGAAGGGGGAGTTGGGGGAGGGGGCACCTTGAGGAGAGAGTTCAATGTGATGAAGAGAAGTCGAGGGTTAGAGCCAAGAGAGTTGATCAGTTGGATATAATAATCCTGTTTGGCGCGTAAAAGAGCAGATTGGAAGGAGGTCAGCATGAACTTTAAAGTGTAAGAAATCAGCAAGGGCCCGAGATTTCCGCCAGAGGCGTTTGGCCGAGCGGGTACAGGAACGTAGGTAGCGGATATTAGAAGTCTGCGAAGGCTGGGGTTTTGTACGCCTTATAGGACGGGTCATCAAAGGTGCAAGAGTGTCTAAGGCAGAGGATAGAGTATTGTTGTAAGAAGAAACAGCCTCGTTGACAGACGTGGATGGTGCCACAGTAGAGAGGAGGTTTGAAACATGGGAGGATAGAGATGAAGGGTCAATATCGTGAAGATTCCTAGATAAATTAGATAAGATAGGACGGGACTGGGAGGGAGGAGATTTATGTGTGAAAGTTATAAGATGGTGATCAGAGAGGGGAAGATCAGAGGCAAGGAAACTAGAGGGTGAACAGTTGGAGGAGAAGATGAGATCAAGACAGTGACCATTTTGATGAGTGGGGGAGGTGGAGCATAGTTGGAGATTAAAGGAGGATGTTAATGCGAGTAACTTGGAAATATAAGAGTTGGAAGGATCATTAGCAGGAATATTAGTCACCAAGGATGAGAGAGGGGGAGGAAGGATCATGGAAGAAGGCAAGCCAGGCATCAAAGTCACTGAGAGAGGATGAAAGGGACTTATCAGGGGGATGATAAATGACCGCTATTCGAAGAGGCAGAGGAGAGAAAAGGTGGATAGAGTGGACTTCAAAGGAGGAAAAACAGTGAGATTGAGTTGGAAGAAGGGGTTGCCATCCGAGGATGGCAAGTACTAAGAAGCCTGCTCGAGCCTTTCCTTTGCATGACTCCATCCAAGAGCTTATTTCGGCTCAATTGGCTGACCCTGAGGGACCTTTGAATGTTGCCAGGGCAATGGGGCACATGTACCCTCTTAGTGAGGAGCACTTGACACGCTTGGCCGTGCCTAAAGTGGATGCCCTAGTCACGGCTGTGACAAAGAAGACTACCCTCCCAGTAGAGGGAGGGGTCGCCCTGAAGGACATGCAGGACCGGCATCTGGAATCAGCAATGAAGCGGTCCTTTGAGATTTCAGGCCTAGCCTTACGGGCATCTATGTGCAGTTGTTATGCTGCTCGAGCCTGCCTCGCTTGGTTGCAACAGGCAGTGGAACAGCCCGGAGATGGAGCGAAGCCCCTTGCGGAGGTGGCACCACAGATGGAGTCGGTCTTGTCATTTTTGGCTGACGACCTCTATGATCTGGTCAGAGTTTCGGCTAAACAGATGGCTGTGGCGGTAGCTGCTCGCCGCCTTCTATGGCTACGGCATTGGGCGGCTGACATGGTCTCTAAGCAAAGGTTGGGGAATTTGCCCTTCCAGGTCCTTCTCCTATTTGGTGAGGAGTTGGAGAAAATTGTCAAGGGCCTGTGGGATGCTAAACCCCAGCACTTACCCGAGGATAGGCCGCAGCCTTCTTCCAAGGGTAAGGCGGTTCCCTCCTCTTCCAGACCTCGCTTTGTGAAGCTTGAAGGTACCACCCGGGGCGTTCTGCTGGGTTTACTTCACATGCCCGCTTTCAGCAGAGGAACTCCTTTCGCTCGGACAAACGTTCTGCAGCGGCCGGCTCAAAGCCTGGAGTTCATGGGCGACCCTCTGAATGATGGTATACTGGGCCACTCCTCGATTCCTGCAGTTGGAGGACGTCTTTCCCTCTTTCTCTAGGAATGGGTCAAGATTACCTCAGATCAGTGGGTTTTGGACCTGATCAGAGATGGCTACAGATTAGAATTCAATGCCCCGGTGAGAGACGTGTTTGTGGAGTCCCGATGCGGCTCTGCCGTCAAATGGGCGGCGGTAGAGGAGACCTTGCAAGGCTTGTTGCACCTCGGGGCGGTGGTTCCTGTGCTTCCCGCCGAGCTCGGCTATGGCTGTTACTCCATTTACTTTGTGGTGCTGCGAAAAAGAGGGTCTTTTCGGCCCATACTCAACTTAAAGGAAGTCAACAAGTCACTGAGAGTGCGGCATTTTCACATGGAAACCCTGTGCTCCGTCATTGCGGCGGTACAGCCAGGAGAGTTTCTCACGTCTCTGGACCTGAAAGAAGCCTACTTGCACATTCCTATTTGGCCCCCACACCAACGGTTTCTTCGGTTTGCGGTGTTGGGAAAACGTTTCCAGTTTCGGGCCTTGCCTTTTGGCCTCGCCACAGCTTCCCGAACCTTTTCCAAGGTAATGGTGGTAGTAGCTGCCTTTCTCAGGCGAGAGGGTATCCAGGTTCACCCGTACCTCGACGACTGGCTCATCAGAGCGGACTCTGCAGAAGAGAGTCATCATGTAACAGCCAGAGTGGTTTCAGTACTTCAATCTCTCGGCTGGGTCGTCAATATGCCCAAAAGTCACCTGACCCCCTCTCAATCTCTAGAATATTTTGGGGTCCAGTTCAACACAGCCTCGGGGTTTGTGTTTCTACCCGAGCAAAGGCAGTGCAAGCTTCAGAACCAGGTCCGTCTGCTCCTGAGGATGCCTCGCCCGCAAGCTTGGGACATAGTCCAGCTGTTGGGGTCGATGACGGCCACCTTCAAAGTGGTGCCATAGGCGAGAGCACATCTGAGACCTCTGCAGTGTTCCCTGCTTCAACGATGCTCTCCAATTTCTCAGGAATACCAGCGCAGACTCAAGTGGCTCCCTGCGGCCCGACTCAGTATGGAGTGGTGGCTCTCAGACAGCATACTGCGGCGAGGAATGCCGCTAGCGCTCCCCGATTAGTGCCTGGTGGTAACAGATGCCAGCCTGAAGGGCTGGGGCGCACATTACCAGGGAAGGCATGCCCAGGGTCTCTGGACATCCGAGGAGTCGGAGTGGTCCATCAATCGCTTGGAGTTAAAAGTGATATTCCAGGCGCTTCTGGCCTTTCACACGACCCTGGAGGGACTGGCTGTCAGAGTTCTGTCAGACAACACGACAGCGGTGGCCTACATAAATCGACAAGGCAGCACTTAGTGTCAAGCACTGGCCGCAGAGGCCACTCAGATATGCCACTGGGCCGAACTACATCTGCAGTTTATTTTATTTATTTATTGCATTTGTATCCCACATTTTCCCACCTCTTGCAGGCTCAATGTGGCTTACAATACGTCATGGATAGTGGAAATGAGAAGAGAGTAGACATTTGGTGTTACAGAGGATTTGGGTTGCATGGTAATAGAATACATAATAGTGAAAACAGAAGGCATTAATTTACATTCAGGGTAAATTCAGAGTACATTCAGTTTCTGTCAGCAGCTCACATTGCAGATCAGTGCAACGTGCAAGCCGATTATCTAAGCAGGCATCAAATTGACCCAGCGGAGTGAGAACTGGCAGATGACGTGTTCCTTCAGATCTGTGCCAAATGGGGGGGGCGCCCGTAGCGGATTTTATGGCGTCAAGCACAAATGTCAAAGTCCCATGCTTTTACAGCAGACGGAGAGATCATCGCTTGGCGGGGTTGGATGCCTTGGCTCAACCCTGACCTCAGGGCCTCCTGTATGTGTTCCCTCCTTGGCCCTTGATAGGGCGAGTACTCCTGCGGATTCGGCTTCATCAAGGAGAGGTGGTTCTCATTGCCCCGGATTGGCCCAAGCGGCCATGGTATGCAGACCTCCGGCGGATGCTGGTAGAGGCTCCCCTTCCTTTGCCTCTGGTACCAAACCTGTTGTCACAGGGGCCGGTAACCATGGAGGACGCCTGCTGCTTTGGTCTTACGGCATGGCTATTAAGAGGGCGCAATTGAGAGACAAGGGCTATTCCAACAAGGTCATCTCCACTCTCCTTCAGGCCCGCAAGCGTTCCACTTCCGTTGCCTATGCTCGGATTTGGCGCCAGTTTGAGGCTTGGTGTGCTGCTAAAGCGATTACACCCATGCGGGCTTCTGTTTTGCCGATACTTGACTTTTTGCAGGATGGTTTACAAAAAGACTTGGCCTATAATTCCCTGCGTGTTCAAGTGACAGCCTTGGCATGTTTCGGGGGAAGGTGGCTGGCCTCTTCCTGCCTGCTTATCCGGATGTGGCATGGTTTCTTAGAGGGGTGCTTCGGTTCCGTCCTCCCGTGCAGGCTCCGTGTCCGGCCTGGAACCTGGGGTTAGTTTCAAAGGCCCTTCAGTGTTCGCCCTTCGAGCCGCTTAGGCAAGCTTCAGAGATGGATGTGACCCTAAAGACTGTCTTTTTGGTGGCCATTACATCGGCGAGACGGGTGTCTGAGCTCCAGGCTCTGTCCTGTCGTATGCACATGTCAAATGCTTTCAGGACCTCTGACCACCTTTTTGTCTTGTTGTCAGGTCCTCGCAGAGGGTCTCCAGCGTCTAAAGCCACTATAGCCCGCTGGCTCAAAGAAGCTATTTTTTCAGCATATCTGCTGTCTAGCCGGCCTCTGCCTGAAGCCTTTAAGGCACATTCCACAAGAGCGATTTCCTCTTCATGGGCTGAAACTGGAGCACTCTCTCTTCAAGAGATATGCAGTGCAGCGACATGGGCGTCTAAGCTCACATTTGCCCGACATTACAGGCTGGATTTGGCTGCCAGCAGGGATGAGCATTTTGGAGCACAAGTGCTGGCGCATGGTGTGGCCTGTTCCCACCCTATCTAGGGATTGCTTTGATACATCCCATTCGTAATGGATTCATCTGCTTGATGACAAGGAAGGGAAAATTAGGTTCTTACCTTGGTAATTTTCTTTCCTTTAGTCATAGCAGATGAAGCCATGAGCCCTCCCTGATTGATTGATTGATTGATTGATTGATTGATTGATTAATGCTGTTTTGGGTTCAGTTTTTTTCCTGTAGATATGTTCCCTCATTGGGAGAAGTTGGAAAACAGTCTTCAGGATTTCTGTCCTGTTACAGGAGATTGAGTTCATCCCTCCTTTGCATTACTGCTCCTGTTCTGGGGCGTTCGTTCGCTGTGAGGAAAGTTCATGTTATTCTACTTTGCAATGTAACACTGCTTTGGAAGCTTCAAATACTGAGAGGCAGATGAAGCTAGCTGGCCAAGAGGCACTATGGTTTTCAGTGCTCTCTATCTCCCCCTGCTGGTAGGTGGACACAACCCATTCATAATGGATTCA